>NC_083792.1:8083686-9319936 GCF_015708825.2 Lethenteron reissneri
CACACCCTACACACACTCTACACACACACACACTCACACTCTACACACACTGATGTTTTGAATGTAGTGCACCTTACGATTCCCATTAACAAGCTGAGCATTGGATAAGAGAGACGTTTCGCATCAGTCGAGTCTCTCGCCGGCTTTTTAGTGAAGGGACTCGCACAGTGAATATTGAACTGAAGCTTGACTTAAAAACATTTAATCGCAAATCAAACCGCAATATCTGTCAGAAAAATCGCAATTAGATATTTCCCCCAGATCGTTCAGCCCGAGTTCACGGTACGCGATGCTCCAACCCCCCAAAAGTAACGAATGATGACTCGGCTCCATCAAAGTCGCGAGTAGCCAGAAGGAGAGGGCGGAGGAGGAGGGGGCGTCGTGGTGGTGGCGGTGGTGGTCGTGGTGGTCGTGGTGGTGGTGGGGAGTTGACGGTGAGCCAGAGAGGTGCAGAGAGAGGGGGGGAGAGGGCGGAGGGGGGGGAGAGGGGGGGGGGAGACGGGGAAGGGGGTAGGGGGAGAGGGGGGAGACGAGGAGAGGGGGGCTAGGAGGGATAGGGGGAGACGGGGGAGGAGGTATGGGGGGAGGGGAGACGGGGGAGGGGGTAGGGGGAGAGGGGGGAAGGGGGAGTAAGGGGGGGGGGCGGGGAAGGGGGTAGGAGGGAGACGGGGGGAGACGGGGGAGGGGGTAGGGGGAGAGGGGGGGAGTAAGGGGGGAGAGGGGGGGACGGGGGAGGGGGTATGGGGAGAGGGGGGAGACGGGGGCTGTTGGAGCAAAGCGACACGAGACCCTAAGCGTACTCCGCAGCAGCAGCAGCTGTATTTATTGCATCGCCGCCTCGGGGTTGAGAAGCCAATCGGATTTCCCGGCCGGGGCAGAGGCGCGTGGCGAGCCGCGTGCAGTGCACGAGCGCCAGCGAGGCGGGGGGTGGTGGTGGTGGTGGGGGGGGGAGTTGGGTGCTCGGGTTACGCGTAAACACACCTGACGTGTCTCGCACCTGTCGCCTGCGCCACGGCTCCCCTACCCAGCCCCCACCAACACCACCAACACCACCACCCAAGCTGATTGTCGGACGCAAGCACTCACACCGGTGTCGTCAGGTTTTGTCTCTTGTGTTGTGTGTGTGTTGTGTGTGTATGTTGTGTGTGTGGGGTGTGTGTTGGGTGTGTGTGTGTTGTGTGTGTGGTGTGTGTGTGTGTGTTGTGTGTGTGTTGTGTGTGTTGTGTGTGTGGTGTGTGTGTGTTGTGTGTGTGGTGTGTGTGTGTTGTGTGTGTGTGTTGTGTGTGTGTGTGGTGTGTGTGTGGTGTGTGTGTGTTGTGTGTGTGTTGTATGTGTGTGTTGTGTGTGTTGTGTGTGTGTTGTGTGTATGTTGTGTGTGTGTGTGATATGCTGCCAGCCGGGGCCAGCGAATCAACCATTTTTAGTTTTTCAAATAAAGTGATAGAATACAGTTGCTGTGAACAAGGACAACCAACACGTCAAACGGCCAGTAACAAACAGCACTGTTAAGGTTGTGCTGTATTGCAATATATGGAGAGTGCATGTGATACATTCCGTGCATTGAGCAAGGTTGTTGTTGTAGGAGCTGGAGATTACGACGATGATGACAGGAGGGAATTCCAGGGAAGACGCAAAAAGAGAGAAGCGTCCTGACCTGAAGTGTTGTTGTTTGGTGGTGATGATGGTGATGGTGGTGGTGATGGTGGTGATGGTGGTGGTGATGGTGGTGATGGTGATGGTGTTGGTGGTGATGATGGTGGTGATGATGGTGGTGATGATGGTGGTGATGGTGGTGGTGATGGTGATGGTGGTGGTGGTGATGGTGATGGTGGTGATGGTGGTTATGGTGGTGGTGATGGTGGTGATGGTGGTGGTGATGGTGATGGTGGTGATGGTGGTGATGGTGGTGATGGTGGTGGTGGTGATGGTGGTGATGGTGGTGATGATGGTGGTGATGGTGGTGGTGATGGTGGTGGTGGTGGTGATGGTGGTGATGGTGGTGGTGATGATGGTGATGGTGGTGGTGGTGGTGATGGTGGTGATGGTGGTGGTGGTGATGGTGGTGATGGTGGTGGTTGAACACAGTGTGGAAGAGTGAACGAGGGCAGTTCGCTGGGACCGTGGTGACCACGCTCGTAGCGATGGTCGAGTGACCATGAGTAGGCGGCTGATCGTCGCCTGTGACAGAGCGACTGGACTTGTTGTTGTTGTTGCCTTTCGCCGCCTTCCAACACGCGTTGCCTGCCCCTCGCTTACTCTTTGGTTCTTTCGGTAAAGTCACGTATAAAGATAAAATTATAAATTAATTTAGTTCTTTCGGTAAAGTCACGTATAAAGATAAAATAATAAAATTAATTATTATCATTAATAAATTAAAGGCACGCACAAAAATAAAATAATGAAATAAATAATTAGCCATATTTATTATTATTAATATATTAACTTATTATTTTATCTTTATACGTGACTTTACCGAAAGAACCAAAGAGTAATTCCTGCAGTCACGAAAGCTCCAAATTAAGTTTGCCCCTGGCTTCTCGCAGCCATGTTGGATGGGGGGGGGGGGGTGCGTCTTATAATCCGGTGCGTCCTATAATCCGGAGAACACGGCAATCGAGGGATGAAATCTGCAGTCTAAGAGTTTAGGTCGAGGGCTGAGCCTTGACGATCCCCTATACTACGGGGGTCCTCGTGTTTGATTGCCGATGGTCAAGCGGCGTGCCGTCTCATCGCGGGCTGTCACGGGGCCCTGTCGCATTGCCTCCTTAACGCTCTTCGTGAAGCGCCAATTATGTGCGCTACGCATGGGCGATCCGGAGGCGAGATCATGCTGCTGCTGCTGCAGTGCAGTGGCCTTGCTATTGAGTGTGCCGGGGGTATAGCTGTACGGGAGCTCCATGGAAAGGTCGAGGTTGGGGTGGGTGGGTGGGGGGGTTATTTGACAGGAGGGTCCCTCCACCGCCCCATTTAATTTCTTGCATGAGGGTCAATGGCAAACACACTCCGTCAGTCACTGCGCTGAGCTCCATGGACTAAACATGGAAGAGCCATAGATGCACAGAGGCAGCTTCTTGCCGGGGGAATTGAGTGGGCATGCGGTGGAGCTGTACCGGCACCCACTGGTCCGAGCAGTGCTGAAGAGGCAGGCTATACAACTATTCAAACTATTTTTATTTTTCGATTTAAAGTTTTCGTGACTGCAGGGATTCATCTTCTTGGTTCTTTCGGTAAAGTCACGTAGAAGGGAAGTAATAAAATAATAAAAATAAAACATAATAAAATAATTCTCACGACGTTTCGGCCACAACGCAAGCAGCCGTCCTCAGGTGAAGACCAGGTCTGTCGGGGAGACGCTGTCTCCGAAACGTCGTGAGAATTATTTGATTACGTTTAATTTTATTTATTTATTTTGTTTTACCAGGTCAGGCCCGCTGAGATGTAAAGCTCTTTTTCAGAAGCGACCTGGCCCACAAGTGATAGCTCAACGAAGTGGCTTATCACGTCGACATTTATTGCGGTCAAATACTCTCAGCACGTGATGTCGATTCTAAATGTGGAGGGGAAAAACCGGAGGACCCGGAGGAAAATCCACGCGACCAGAGAGAGAGAGACACGCAAACTCCAAATACACATGAGTCAGGGTCGGGATCGAACCCACGATCTTCTGTATACCAAGCGAGGTAGTTAACATCTCCTAGCCACCGTGGCGAGATATTAAACGGGCTTCGTTTGAAATGCCTTGCTCAATTGGGGGGGTGGCGGGGTGGGTCTATGGCGACCACAATCGCTACGACTACTGCTGTGTTAGGTAGGGTCCTATATACGAACGTCAAAGTAGTTTTTTTTTTTGGGGGGGTGGGTTTGTAACGCGTTTTTTTGTCTCATTCCCGAAGCTCCAGGTACGCGGAGCGAAACGTCGGACGCCGTGCCGAAAACAACGCACGGCACAAGCGTGCAAGCGCATTGGCGCGCGCCGCCACTGCCAACCCCCAAACCCCGAATGAGCGGTGGCAGACAGATGCCTCGCCATGGTGACGGACGTATCTTGGACGACCTCTAAACGTTGGCATATGCTCTTGGCACAAGGTGTGCAGGTGCCATTCGGAGAGAATAGGGCCCCCCCCGCACCTCCCCCCCGCACCCCCACCTCCCCCCGCACCTCCCGCACCCCTCCACCTATCATGCCGCTCCCCCTCTCCCAACTGCCCCCCCCCCCCCATTCCTCCCCTTAATTGTCAAGCTGCAAATAATTCCATTTTCATTTCTGAAATGACTGCCTTTGTGATTTTGCTGCTTTTGAAATGGAAGCAGATATAAAAAAAAGAAGCTGCGCTAAATGCCGGGAGTAATTAGTTAAATGCTATCTTCCCCGATGTGGCTAATCATGACAATTAAATAAATAATGCTGATGGCTTGCTTTTGTTCCCGCACGCCGGCTGGCTCCGTGTCTACAGCTGGCCTATTGTTGTTGTGGTGTGATTATCATTATCAATATTAGGATTTTCTTTATTGACATATTTTAGATTTTGGGTAAGAGAATGACTCCGTCCGTAATAAAAAGAAAAATTCGGGACAAAAATTTACATATATTTCAGCATGAAGTGGGATTGGTAACGACCCATCTCTGAGACAAGGGTCAATGGTGATATATGTATGTATGTTAAACTTCTTTCGCACCGTACGTAGCCAACCGTGCTCATGATAATTATTACAACAACGCAGCTGTAGCCAAGGAATGGAACGCCTCCAAGAAGCAAGTCCGTCGTGGAGATGGAGCGGACGAATTCAGTCCCCTGTGCAGTTGCTGCGTGGATCGATGCATCCGCATGATTGTGAGATGTGGCGGGGGGGGAGGGGGGGGGAGTCGTTCATCCAGCAGTGGATTGACCATGACTGATGAACGATGACGAAGGCAGCGGAGCGTTCTCAACACGGTGTCGATTCACACCGCTGCTCCAGTGGCGACGCCGAGGAGCAGGAGACGGAGTCGAGGATGGAGAGAGAGCGAGCGAGCGAGAGAGAGATAGCGAGAGAGAGAGAGATAGCGAGGGAGATAGCGAGGGAGATAGCGAGAGAGATAGCGAGAGAGATAGCGAGAGAGATAGCGAGAGAGAGATAGCGAGAGAGAGATAGCGAGAGAGAGATAGCGAGAGAGAGATAGCGAGAGAGATAGCGAGAGAGCCAGAGAGAGCTGTCGTGGCCTGTGCACGATCGCCGAGAGGACAACGTGGACAGCGGAGCACGACCGACGATATCGACGATAACGACGATAACGGCGATAACGGCGATAACGACGATAACGACGGCAACGACGATAACGACGATAACGGCGGCAACAACGTTAACGACGATAACGGCGATAACGACAATATCTCGTGCCATGATTTATTTGCACGACTTGGCGATTATTCCAAAGTGTCGCAAAGCAAAGAAAAGCGCCCCGTCCCGCGACATTAAACCCAACGCAACCCCCCTGCACCTTCCAACAGCCACAATCCTCTCCATCTTCTCTTCCCTATCGCCTCCTATTCTTCTCTTGCCGTCCCCTTTCATTTCCATCCTCTATCGCTTTCCTATTCTTCTATTTCCACTTCTCTTCCTTTGCCAGAATTGCGACAGATCATTAACCCGAGGCCCGCCCGCTATTCGCTATTTGCTACGCGGCTCTAAATGCGACGGCTGGCTTGGCCAGACGCAGCTGTGTGGCCCGGGTTCTGTGCCGTCCTGTACAGCACTCTGGGTTTTTTGTTGTTGAGAAATATCAGCATGAAGAAAACAACAACAACAACAACCATAGCGGGGCGATAATAAACAAACAACAACAACAACCAAACCCACGCTTTGCCCCGGCCAAATAATCCGCGCCCTTGAATAGCAAGTAGCTTGCTCGCGACGCGTCGCTATTAATATGGAGGTGTATTTAGTGGCACTTTTGCAGATAACAAAACACAAAATAAACCCCCACCCAGCCCCAAAAAACACCCGACGCACAGCAGGTGATGCCCGTCGCACACACAAACACTTGACGAATTGTGATGTCACACGGGCGAGAATGGCACAGACTGTGTGCCTCGGGGCCTAAACAATGCGAGCATCTGTTTTAGCTCACACTGATGATGGTCAATGAGCACGAGCCGCGAGACAATGGCAGAGGTGGGGGGGGGGGGGCAAACTATCTTCAGTTAGTTTTGGGCCATTCTGGCCACTTTGTGTTAATGGCAGGATTAAGAGAGAGAGGGGGGGGGGGTTAAGCTGTGCAGGGGTTTGAGGTTTTTATTTTATCGCAGGGCCACTGGCGGCTTGTGCCCTGGGCTTAGCTGGCTGTGATGATGGTTAAACAGCGCTCACTGCTGCGTAGGATTGTATCGTTGTTGTTGTGATTGTGCTGCCGCTGCTGCTGCGTGGTTCTCCGCTGTGCTTCCAGGGGGGGGGGGGGGGTCTACGTGCTGGCCGAAATCTGTTGACTCAATAAGCTGGTGTTGTTGCTGCTGCCGGCACGCGCCGCGAAACGTCGGGCATCGTGAGAGCTACGGTTCAACCGGTCGGGGAGGACTCATCCCATCCATCCCGGAACCAAACTTAGCCTCCTCCAGTCCAGTGACGTGGCTGTGGAGTGTGCAGGCGGTGCAACTGCAACGTGGCACCACGAGCGGGAGGGGAGTCCCAAGTTCCGGGCAACGAAGAGGAAGGACATCTAAGGGCAGGGGGGGGCATCCCCCCAGGCCCCCCTCCCCCCGGGAGCACCCCTCCCCCCTCCACCATTTCATTCCCTTCACCAAGAGCCCACCCTAACCGCGCTATAATACTCCACTGCAGGAGAGGCTAAGTGCTGGCTCTCGCCGTGCCTCTCTGACCATTCATCTGCCGGCCTCCATCAAAGCCGAGTCGTTTGGAGAGCCCGCACCTCCCCCCATCCACCCCGCATCTCGCCGCCCCCCACGCCCCCCTTTTATACCGCGCCAGTGATTGTCCGTGGGAGCACGCGTGCACGCGCGCGCGCGCCACCTGTGCCAAACGCGCTCTGCTCGGCTGCCCGGCGCGCCGAGGAGAGCCCACGTCGCACTGCAAATGAATTTCCCTTAATCGATTTAAGATGCAAGGGGAGAAAAAGGGAGAGAGAGAGAGAGAGACAAAGATGTAAACCGCTACACATTGGTCAACAAGTCGCATGATTACGATGGCTTGTCATGCTGTTGTTGTTGTTGGTATTCATGTTCATGTTCGTTCGTTTCTCGGTCCGCTTGTCCTGGCGAGAGTCGCGGCGAGAGCACGTTGAGTCGGGCGGTCCACACCTCCCGTATGAATGGTTCTGAAATATCAAAATCAGAGGACCTCGCCGCGACAAGGGATACCGGGGCACTCCTCAATGGAGCCAAGCCTGGGGGTGATGCTCGCCGGCGAGCGCCGGGTGGCCGGGTGACCCCCCCCCAGGTAACCCGGTGGGGCCCAGCACGAAATGGGGCCACGTGGCCGCCGTCCCGTGGGCCCCACCATCCACATGACGAAGGGCGGGTGTTGCGATGTCAGTATGGCAGTGAGAGGGATGTCGATGTTGTATTTATTCATCCAGTGTGCCGCATTGGCCTGTGCTCACGTGTGATTCATATTTGTGGATTTTTTTTGTTTGGGGCTCTGATCATACTTCACCACGCTGGTCAACGCGAATAGGTGAAAGCGGGGAGCGCAGACGTACAGAGAGAGAGAGAGACAGTGAATACCGCTGCCAGACTGCCAGAGGTGGGACAAAGTCATTGTTATGCAAGTCCAAGTCGAGTCTGAAGTCATCAAATTCATGACTCGAGTCTGACTCGAGTCCAAGTCACATGACTCGAGTCCACACCTCTGCAGACTGCACACACCAACGTTAGAGTCGGGCCGCAGCCTATAACACCTGGCTGCGGCTCGCGTGAGCACTACCAAGGGCTCAAGGCCCGCTCAGCGTACAGGAATCTTAGCGAGATTTGGGGCGCATTCCGAGCAACGCGGTCATAGGTCACGAGCAATTTAGTCACGCGCATTGTGCAAATAACCACACACACACTTTTATTGGTACCCTAAAAAAAAAACCCCAAAACAATCGGTGCAACTTGCTGGCGACAATGCTGAAAGGACAACCCAGTGGGTGCGTATGCGTCTCTTCTATGTGTGTGCGTGTGTGTCTCTTCTGTGTGTGTGTACGTGAGTGTATCTTCTCTCTGTGTGTGTCTCTTCTGTGTGTGTCTCTTCTGTGCGTGTCTCTTCTGTGCGTGTGTGTCTCTTGTGTGTGTGTGCGTGTGTGTCTCTTCTGTGTGTGTGTACGTGTGTGTATCTTCTCTGTGTGTGTCTCTTCTGTGCGTGTCTCTTCTGTGCGTGTGTGTCTCTTGTGTGTGTGCGTGTGTGTCTCTTCTGTGTGTGTGTACGTGTGTGTATCTTCTCTGTGTGTGTGTCTCTTCTGTGCGTGTCTCTTCTGTGCGTGTGTGTCTCTTCTGTGCGTGTCTCTTGTGTGTGTACGTGCGTGTCTCTTCTGTGTGTACGTGTGCTAACAGCACTCGCCCCAACAGTCCGTGGTGTTTGCCACCCCCCCCCCCCCGTATGCCGTCCTAGCCTTCATAGGCGCTCGCTAACTGCCCTTGCCCCAACAGTCTGTTACAGGTGGAATCTTTGTCTCATTCGTGGGCGCGTGCGTGCGCGTGCGCGCGCGTTGAGGTGCCTCGTCGCCTCGTCCACTGCTATGTACAAAGGGGGCTCCGAATGGAAGCTGTGATCCAAAGTTCCATGCGGCGTGAAGACCATAAAAGCTATTTGCTCAGCACGACACCACCGGGCTGAGTGCTGCAGCTGCCTCGCCCGGAGCCAGTGCAGGCGCACCGACATACGCACACACAAAAGACAAAGACCTCCCCCGCCGTATAACCTTTACAGACTGTTGGAGCGAGTGCTGCTAGCGAGCACCTATGAAGGCCGGCACGGGCACACGAGGGGGTGGATGGCCAGCACCACGCCCGGCCGCCTTTGTCTCTCCAGTGGCGATGTTTACACAGCGGAGCAGGTACTCATTGGAGGTTGAGTCGACCTAGGAGAGGCCCAGCACAGGTTCAGATAATCGTCACCGGTGTTGCCTGTGAGCGGGAATCGAACGTAGGATGGCCGGATTCGTAGCGCGGCGTGCTAACCGCAACACGACCGCTTCCAAACGCGCGCGCACACACACACACACGTGCTCAACTATAACGTGACACACTTAGCCGCAATGGACACTTGTGTTTACACAAACGTGCAAGGCACACGCCGTACTTCGCCTCGCGTCGGGCAATGCAAGACCCAAACCAAACAAGGCAATACGCACAGATATATTCGCACAAAACGCAAAACAAATTCAAATTAAAAACACTCGCGCTAATGTAATGTACACACACTATATATATACACACATGCACACCACACATATCACCCCGTACAGCCTTTAACAGACTACAGGGGCAAGTGCTGTTAGCGAGCACCTATGAAGGCGGGCACGGCACGCGAGGGGGTGGGTGGCCAACACTACGCCCGGCCGCCTTTGTCTTCCGAGTTGGCGATGTTTACACACCGCGCCAGGTACTCTCGCACGCACGGAATGTCGAATACACAAAGATGTGGGCGAGCGCGGATCTGTAAATGCACAAGCGCGGATTTTAAAAATAAATACCCGTCAGAGATGCGTTCCAGTTTGGCGTTACCAAGAACGGTTTGGCGCACGGGCCGTTTGCGAGGAGCTGGTTACAGCCAGGACGGCATCCGAGAGAGGACTGGGTGAGCCACGCTCACAACAACGAGCAGATCGCCGGGCGGATAAAACGCATCAAGTGGGCATAGTTAGGGATGCATCGGCCAGTCACCTTAGTCGTCAGTCAACCCATGGCACCTGGGTCTGTCCCGTGACCTGCTGTCAACAGCGAGCCGTCGACACTCCACGTGGCCTCAAAGTGCACCTCGCCTGGCACAAGCGCCGTGGCGATGTCACCGCATGCTATGGACCATGGTCCCGCAGAGTAAGCCACTGCCAATCGGTGCTCCATCACCCCGGGAGCAAACGTCACGACCTCTAACTCGTGAAGCCCTCTCGTGGTTGCCAGCAGAGCTCAACACTCGAATACTCTCCCAGTAGCAGTGTGCGACTGTGGTCATCCAACGTTTCACGACGCAATACCCCGAGTCCACAAAAAAGCGAAGAAGACATCGACACAGCGATGCACTCCGCTGTTCCTGGCGCGGTTGTCTGGCTTGACCACCCGAATGTGAAATTGTAGCTCCGCATCTACATCAGCCGTACGAAATGTGAATATTCAGCTGCTGGGACCATATTGCTGCCATACGCAACAGTAAAGTAGCACGTGTCCGGCCATCTTTGTCTCTCCCATTGTCGGTTTCACGCACACCGCACAATCGATTCCGTTGTAATTATTGCTAAACTAAGCAGATACAACGTCTCTTTCACATACAACTAATTCTTACACATCCCACCGGCCACACGGCCTTCCTCCTGGGAGTGGCATCATTCCAGCTGCATTGATTCAGAACAAGCAACACCCTCGACCGGTTTCGAGCGCACATGGTCTCATCAGCAGTGCCAGGCTTTGCTCGTGACCTGCCGATCTCGAAGGCAAGGACTCTCCACTTAGGATATGGGGAGGGGGGGGTACCCAGTAAAATGTTTAACTTTGTTTTAATGTTATTGGTTCTTTCGGTAAAGTCACGTAGAAGGGAGATAATAAAATAATAAAAATAAAACATAATAAAATAATACAATTCTCAAAAATGTTTTATTTTTATTAATTCATTATCTCCCTTCTACGTGACTTTACCGATAGAACCAAGAAGATGAATCCCTGCAGTCACGAAAGCTTTAAATCGAAATTTGTTTCAATGTGTTACATTTTATTGGCCGAGCTGGTAACTTAACCTCTTTAATAGCAAATAAAATAAATCCGGTTCAGCCAGAAAAACGAATTTTTTTTATCCAACATTTCAAGAAAGTAAACTATCAGTAACCCTTCGCAAGCTGGATTCCCGTGGCTACAATTCGAGGGATATTAAAAACAACAACTTGTAATCCCTCTGCACACAGACGCTCCGGTGATAGAGCGTGACGCTCGCGAGGCGTGCGTGCGCTGTTTCGCCGGTAGGCAGATTGACATGGATGCAAGTGCACGGCTATAACCTCCCCCCCCCCACTCATCCCTCTCTGTATGTACCCCTCAACCTTGCATGACCCAAACAAAGACAAATATCACCTGTGTAGCCGACAGATAGTGTCGGGGCAAGTGCTGTTAGCGAGCACCTATGAAGGATGCGTCGTGGTGGCTAGGACCCCGCTCGTGTTGATGTTCACACACGGCACCAAAACTCATTTGAGACTGAGAAGACCTAAAAGGAGACCCCAGCCACCGATGCGTTATCCGTGGCCAGGCAATAGAATTCCGGTCGCCGCGGTTATCGCAGCGAGCGCCCTGCGCTAACCGCTCCACCACCGCTCCGCGCAACAGAACCCCCACCACACACACACACCCCTACGACCGCCTCTGCCATCACCACAACCATCACTACAACAATGACCACCCTCCCCCCTCCCCACCGCGGGCCAACCCCACTCATCATGTAGGGGCTGCTGTCTCCCAGCCGGCGAAGAGCGACCGCCCTGCGGTGCGAGGCGGGCGGAGGACCCCCCGTGCCACGTGCCCCCCGCATCACCACGGGGCAGGCGGGCGCGGGAGAGACGCAGAGAGAAAGAGAGAGGGGGATGAGAGAGAGATAGGGGAATGGGGGGTGTTAGAGGAGAGGGCCAGGATAAGAGCCGTCCCACCTCCTGGCACTCACCCCCCTTTCATCCTAATATAATTCTCATTCACAGCCCTTTGTCAGTCCACTGCTAGATGAAGGCACCCCGTACCCGCACCCTCCCCCCACCCCCCAGCACCTTGTGGGTATTAAAGACATGATCTGGTCATGATGCTGCAGCTGCAGCTGCTGCTGCTGCTGCGTTGGCAGTGGTGCACACGCACAATTAACAACAACCTGGTCAACAACATTGCGGCCCTAAACATACACGTTTATAATAAACGAGCCACTGTCTGTCTATGTAATTTCTGTGTAAGCGCTTGAACAGGACCATTGATCGAAACGTCACACATGATATACTTTTACTTATATGGCCACGCAGTGCTGTTGACGAACGTGTAGAGTTTTTGTTGTTGTTGTTGTTGTTGTCAGCCATACTTCATCAAAGCTGGTTAGCGGCAGTGTGTGGGTCAGTGAAGATGGCACATTGAGCGTTGCGTTCAGACCGTATTCTTTGGTTCTTTCGGTAAAGTCACGTATAAAGAAAAAATAATAAATTAAATAATAGCATACGACGTTTCGATTGCAACACAAGCAATCATCATCAGGTATAATGAAATAGCGACATAAAATCTAACCAGAAAAAAATATAGACAGACATATAAGCAGACAGATATCACCAAGATACACACAGCGGGCAACACAGGTACAGAGAGGGGTGATCGTCTCTGTGGGGTGGCCACTGATGTTAGCCGTGGGCAGGGAATTGAACTCGGATGGCCTGGCTCATAACCGCTGTGCGCTGACCACCCGGATTGGGTGTGTTGGGGCAAAGCAGCACAGGGTCAGGTGAAATCGTCGTTTGTTGTAATGACTATGTAGACATTGTGCGTGGCCTCCGATATTCTCGACCGTGTACTTTACTATCGAAGAGTCAATTGTGTGTGAGAGACAGAGAGAGAGAGAGAAAAATTGCACTTTAATTGAATGTGGCCATGGCAATAATGTGCAGGAACACACAATCGCCCTCGAGCATATTTCACATTCACCCAGAACCACGGATTGCATTCAGACCCTAGTCGGCAGCGGCCCCAAATTGATGCATTACAAACATAACATGCATATTTCGCCTCTGACTTATCTCAAAAGTAAAGAACAATAATGTACAACAACAAAAAATACCGCCGTACGAATATTTGCCACGTAGCTTGGAAGAAAATAAACAGTTGCAAAAGCCGCCGCCGGTGGCAGCGGACCTCAGTGCGGACATCTTCGTGCTGTAAAATTTCGATTGAAAGCTTTCGTGACTGCAGGGAATCATCTTCTTGGTTCTTTCAGTAAAGTCACGTAGAAGGGAAGTAATACAATAATAAAAATAATAAAATAATTCTTACGACGTTTCGGCCACAACGCAAGCAGCCGTCCTCGGGTGTGGCCGAAACGTCGTGAGAATTATTTTATTATGTTTTATTTTTATTATTTTATTACTTCCCTTCTACGTGATTTTACCGAAAGAACCAAGAAGATCTTCGTGCTGCTCGCAGAGGGCACTCAAAGACTGGACATTCTTCTGTAGCAACAGCAACAGTTCCACGTCGCATTTGCTGCATGTCTATCCTCCATCGCTGTGCACGGTGGCGATGCTGGTTCACGACCTTGTAATGTCAAGACGGTTCCACCTGAAGACGGAAGCTTGTGTTGCCTCCGAAACGTCGTGATTTTTATTTTATTTTACTTTTATTAATTTTAATTTTTTTTACCTACGTGACTTTACCGAAAAAACCTAAGAATATGAATCCTTGCAGTCACGAAAGCTTCAAATCTAGAATTAATGTCAAGAGCACCTATGAAGGATGCTGGCCACGATTGAGAGTGCTTCAGCAGAGAGAGAGCGAGAGAGTTCGTGTCGTTTTGCTGTTCCTCTTCCTCCTCCGTTGAAACAGATCGCAGTGGCTTTGCTGTGTGGTCCATCGTTTTTGGCTTGCATTTCCACGCGGAGTGCACTCACTTAAATGAAACAATCCAAACCTCGAATTTGTCCAGCAAACGCATGGAAAAGATGGATTCAGAATTGAGGTGCTGTACGACCACAATAAATACACTTATTAACGTTATTTTAACACAATATTTGTAGGCAGCAACATGACAGATTATAGTTTCCACAACCGCCCACGACTAAAATACTACTTTTGAGTTAATTTAAGTATTGAGTTTATTTGATTTGTCACACGGATGACCCAATTTAGCCAGTTACCCGGCTATTTTACACGAGAGATCCGTGGGGTGCGTGAAAACTACAGCGACAAATCGTAAAAACAAAAGAAACACCATCAACATTGCAGAGTACGTGTACAGGGGTGCTTAAGGAATATAGGACAACCAAAAAACCACGTGGGTGTTTAACGGTCGTTAAACTTGTCCCAGCAAGGGATAAAGCCATTTGAAGCCTTGGCCCTTGGTAACAAGTCCCCCCAAAAAATATGCAAGTTCAGCCTTTTCAGTGGCGGATCCAAACAGGGGCATTTCAAAAATTTATATTTACCAAAGAAAGTTAATTTCAATGCGATATTTTAAGATGAGAAATAAAATGATATAGGGCTCTATTTCAAAAGTAACTTCATTTTAGGATTACCCGCACCCCCTCATCCTCGGGAAGTTTCTTCAAAAAAATGTATTTTGTGATCCTGGAAGTGGCCGCACCAAATGGACGATTCATTTTATAAATTGCTTCTCGCTTAATCCCCCCAAAAAACCCACGAGCATCATCATGGAGAACATCACCAACACTATTCTCCCGCAGACGTTAAAGATAAGGGTACTTTGAACACTTCCCGTATCATTATTTACGATCATCAGCATCATTATCATCATGATATAGAACAGTGCTCTTCACACACTTTTAGAGGGTGGCCACTTTTGCCGGTAAGACATCCGTTTGAGGGTCGCCACACATTTGCAACCCTCGGGGTTAGACAAGCAGCACGATGATGGGGTGCGTCACCAGGGGTCGCGAGTGGCCCACGGGCCTTGCAATGAAGAACACTTGACGTAGACAATTACACATCCACACGTTCTCAGATGTGTCGGAGTCGGTGACCTTGATGAGGGGTGGGGGGTGATATTCTACATGATGATGCTCGTGATTTTCTTGAGAACTGCTTTTTGTGTTTAGTTTGTTGTCCTTCCCCGCCGCACCTCCGATTGGCACGGTTGGCTACGTACGGTGCGAAATAATTTCGACACACATCCACACACAGACACATACATCCACACACAGATATACACAGATATACACAGACACAAAGACAAAGATAAAGACAAAGATCCCCCGTATAGCCTTAACAGACTGTAGGGGCAAGTGCTGTTAGCGAGCACCTATGAAGGCCGGAACGGTACACGAGGGGGTGGGTGGCCAGCACCACGCCCGACCGCCTTTGTCTCCCCAGTGGCTATGTTTACACACCGCACCAGGTACTTATTTAAGGCTGAGTCGACCTAGGAGAGGCCCAGGACCGGTTCAGATAATCGTCACTGGTGTCAGCCGTGAGCGGGAATCGAACCCGGCTCGCCAGGTTCATAGCGCAGCGCGCTAACCGCTACACTACCGCTCCCCTCTTCAGAGACACACACGCACAGACACACACAGACACACAAAGACACGCACAGACACGCGTGACAGAGCACACGGACGGAGAGTCCGTGCCGCCACTGTCGTTTGTGAGCAGCAGCACACCTCTCCGTGTGTCGTGTGTTGCTAACATCTAGTCTCGGGCAGTGTTGCTGACAAATGTATTGAGCGTTTGTGCTAAAAAAAAATAACAACCAAAAAAATAGGTGTATAGAGAAGAGGGAAGGGCGCTACTTTAAGAAAAATAAATCCATAAAATAAGTTTTTTTTCTCCTTCTTATCATTTTCAAAGTACTTACTAAAAAAGAAGCACGCGCATAGGCGCCGTGGCTGATTGTAGTACGCGCGCGCGCGCCTGTGTGTGTGTGTGTGTACTGGTCTCTGTTAATCTGCGAGCCATATGCGGCATCTGAATAATGCAATGCTTCCAGTGACAGCTTTAATACGCCTGCTTTGTAAAGAGAAAGGCAGAAAAAGGGGGGCTTATCCCAGCGTGCGCGTGTGCCGCGGTGTCGCCACAGAGACCGTGCAACTAGCCCGACGTCGTCTCTGAAGAGCGCTGAGCGCGCTCGCCCATCCTTTGTGACGCCCCGAGGCGCGCGGATGAAGCCGGCTGAAGGACTTCCCTTGGCACAATGAAAATATGATCTTTAGACTTTTAACGCGGATTTTTTTTTTCAGAAGGGAGTTTTTTTTTGTTTTTGGTTGGTGGTGGTGGTGGTGGGGGGGGGGGGAGTAGGTGGTGGGTGCCGCGCTTTGTTTCGTGTTAAAACGTCGAGGGCGGCTCTGCAGGGATATTTCGTCTCTCGCATCAGGGTCCCGGTGAACGGAGAACGGCTTGCGTGGCGGCCACTACAATGCTGCGACTTATCAAGCGGAATAATCAACGGTTATTTATATATATATGTGTGTGTCTAAACATACGACGAATGATGAACTTTTAGACCGCGTGTGCCAAGCACAGGATAAACTGAGTGCATCGGTACTCGAAGGGCAACAGTTAAAGGCGCAGTCCTGCAATTGCTTGCTCACGCGCACTGCTGGTTGAAGTGCCTCCTCTTTAGAGGGAGCTCTAGTCAGCCCTTCCGGAGGGAAGTACTCTGCAGAGATACATTCGAAATATATATATAGCAGATTCACTCTTCAACACACCGGTGGGCTAAAGTAGTGAACTATTTTGTCTTTTGTCAACGTGACATTTTTTTTGCTGATTGGCCGTGTCGGGTGGTGGAGGGTTACGACACATTTATAAAAAACGCGATCGAACCCAAACACGTGTATTATGAATAATATTGGTCGCGAAAGCCTACGTGTTAAACTGACAAATATCCCTCCCAACCCCTATAGCCTCTAGCAGACTGTAGGGGCAAGTGCTGTTAGCGAGCACCTATCAAGGCCGGCACGGCACACGAGGGAGTGGGTGGCCAACACCACGCTCGGCCGCCTTTGTCCCCCCAGTGGCCATGTTTACACACCTCACCAAGCACTCATTTGAGGCTGAGTCGACCTAGGGGAGATCCAGGACCGGTTTAGATAATCGACACTGGTGTTGGCCGTAAGCGGGAATCGAACTCGGGTGGCGGGGTTAGTAGCGCAGTGCGCTATCCATTACAGTACCGCTCCCCTATGTGCATAGTGCCTACATACACACACACACTCACTTGTACACAGACATCTCTGTATCGGTTCCACGTTACATTGGGGGAGCGGTTGATGAGTTCACTTAAGCTACGAACCTGGAACCCCGAGTTCACTAATCGACATCGGAATCAGTCCGAATGCCACACTCCCCCCTCCCCCTTTTCCAACGTGCACTGACCACCATGGGGCCGCCCATAAATGACGTCACACGATTTTGGACGATTTTTGACCCCCCCCCTCGTCACACAGCGTCACAAAAAGTCAGACCCCCCCCCCTCAAATTTGACGTCGCAAAACTCTGCCCCCCCCCAAAACCATAAAACATGCTTCAAATCGTTTTAAACTATTGCCATTGTAGTGCGTATTTAATGTGGCGCAGCACTCTGATGTTGTAAGAGAAAACATTTATTAAAAAGTCTACTTAATTAAGTAGAACGTGTTGTCTATATTTATTTAAAGTTGCGCATTTTGATGTGACGTCACATTTCTCAACACCCCCCCCTCGTCACACATCGTCACAAATGTCTGACCCCCCCCCCCGTAGGTGCGTGACGTCATTTATGGACGGCCCCCATGGTGAAGTATGGTCAAACAGTCCACGTGACTGACACAGCATGGGGGGAGTAGACGTGGGGGCGGGGGGGGGCTTCATCTCACAGTGGATTGACAAGAAAACAATATTGGTTATCATTAATATTTACCATTAATATGCATACTATTATTTATCGTGTCCATTGCGAGGGCATAAACTCAAAGTGCAAAGTTGACGAGCAGAACCACGCCGTGTTTTGTGTGTGCGCTGTGCGCGTTTGTTGTCCATCCTCTGCACCTCCGCTGAGCACGATTGACTAGGTACGGTGCGAAAGAAGTTCGACATAGGTACACAAATATGAAAAACGAACGCATTTCATTTTAGCTGCGTCTCTCTCAGCAGCCACCTGTCTCCTCATCCTCGTGTGATCTGACCCACTTTCTCCTAATCCCCAAGGCCGCAGAGGACCTCCATCGCCACAATGGACTCTCCAAACAAAACCCATTGACGCTCGGAGCTGCCACACGCAAGCACTCACTCACTCGTTTAATAACACGGCGACAAATTGGAACAAACACACACGCACGCACCAATTTATCACGCAAATTCCTCTCGCAACATCTGCAGAACAGCGAGCTGCTCAAGCGGTTCTTAGCTCGGAGGCTCGCGAAACCACCCTTCAGCTTCCTCCCGCAAGGCCCCCACTCCATGGGCCCTGACGTGGGAGCATTTACGTTATGGGAGTGAGTGAGTGGGTGATTGGGTGAATGAATGGGTGGGTGAATGGGTGAATGAGTGGTTGGGTGAGTGAGTGGGTAGTTGGGTGGGTAGATGGGTAGGTGAGTGGGTGGGTAAGTGGGTGGGTGAGTAAGTGGGTGAGTGAGCGGGTGGGTGAGTGAGCGGGTGGGTGAGTGAGCGGGTGGGTGGGTGAGCGAGTGAGTGGGTGGGCGGGTGGGTGAGTGAGCGGGTGAGCGGGTGGGTGGGTGAGCGAGTTGGTGGGTGAGCGAGTTGGTATGTGAGCGAGTTGGTGGGTGAGCGAGTTGGTGGGTGACCGAGATGGTAGGTGACCGAGTGGGTGGATAAGCGAGTGGGTGGATGGATGAGTGGATGGGTTGATGAGTGGGTGGGTGGATGAGTGGGTAGTTAATTGGGTGAGTGGTGGATCATTGGATGAGTGGGCGGGTGGGTGAGCGGGCGGGCGGGTAGGTGAGCGGGGCGGGTAGGTGAGCGGGCGGGCGGGTGAGTGGGTGGGTGAGTGAGTGGTTGGGTGAGTGGGCGGGTAGGTGAGCGGGCGGATGGGTGAGTGAGTGGGCGAGCGAGTGGGCGGGTGGGTGAGTGGGCGAGCGAGTAGGTGGGTGAGCGGGCGGGTGAGTGAGTGGGTGGGTGAGTGAGTGGGTGGTGGGTGGGTGAGTGAGTGAGTTGGTGGGTGAGTGAGTGGGTGGGTGAGTGAGTGAGTGAGTGGGTGGGTGAGTGAGTGAGTGGGTGGGTGAGTGGGTGGGTGAGTGGGTGGGTGGGTGAGGTAGGCGAGTGGGTGGATGGATGTGGTAGGCGAGTGGGTGCGGTAGGCGAGTGGGTGGGTGGATGAGTGAGTGAGTGGGTGAGTGAGTGAGTGGGTGGGTGGGTGGGTGAGTGAGTGAGTGAGTGGGTGAGTGAGTGGGTGGGTGAGTGAGTGAGTGGGTGAGTGAGTGAGTGGGTGAGTGAGTGAGTGGGTGGCTGGATGGGTGGGTGGGTGGCTGGATGTGGTAGGCGAGTGGGTGCGGTAGGCGAGTGGGTGCGGTAGGTAGGCAACACGGACACGGGAGATGAACCGGAGTTTGGCACCGGCTGAACAAAGCAAGCCGCCCCCCCACCCACACTCCCCCCCATCTTCCTCGTCTTGCCGCTGCTCCTAAGGCGAAGCGAGCGAATAAACGAGCGGATCCCGCCCGCCGTCGCAGTTCGGGGCGACTCGGAGCCATGTATTTTTAATCGTAACCACACTTTGTAAGCGCGCGCCCCACAACAACAGGTGCTCACCGCCACGCGGACGCCGCGAACGTTCGATAATTATTATTCATTCATCTCCACCGTGGTACGAACCTCGTGATGGTAGTTGTTGTTGTTGTTCAGATCCCAGCCCGGCTCCTGCTGCTGCTGCCGCTACCATCACCATCAAAGGCAAAGGTCCCCCGTATAGCCTTCAGCAGACTGCTGGGGCAAGTGCTGTTATCGAGCACCTATGAAGGAACGGCACATGGAAGTGGGGGGGGGGGAGGGCAGAACCACGTCCGACCGCCTTTGTCTTCCTCGTGCCGATGTATACACACCGTACTCATTTGAGTCGACTTCGGGGAGGAGTCCCATGAACGGCTCAGATAATCGTCACCGGAGTCGACCGTGAGCGAGAATCGAACTCGGGTCGCCGGGTTTGAAGCGCAGCGCGCAAACCGCGATACCACCACTCACAGCACCACCACCACCGCTCCCAGCAGCACCACCACCGCTCCCAGCACCACCACCACTCCCAGCAGCACCACCACCGCTCCCAGCACCACCACCACTACCACCATTACTACTAGCAGCACCACTCCCAGCACCACCACTACTAGCAGTAGCACCACCACAATAGCAGCAGCACCACCACCGCTCCCACCACCACCATCACCGCTCCCCGCACCACCACCACCACCACCAGCAGCAGCACCACCACTAGCAGCAGCACCACCACCGCTCCCACCACCACCACCGCCGCCAGCGTCACCGCTGTCATTAATTCCGTCCAATTGTCTGAATTCCGTCCGACAGCCCTGCCAACGCAGTGGATTACACCGAGTGCGCCATTCGTCTTCAAAGTACTTTGCAGCAAACAAGGGGAGCAGTCTGCTAAACAGCTGAGCCCAGGGCTACTTGTTCAAGGCAGAGCGGAGCGGCCCACGCTTTCACTCCTGCCGTCCTGAGTGGACATCTCGCCAGCTGTGCGTTGTGGTGGTCATTCGATTCCCGCTTCACGGCTGCCAGCGACGACTGTCTGAACCTGTTCAGGGCTTCCTCCCCTAGGTCGACTCGGCCTCAAATGAGTCCCTGGTGCGGTGTTGTAAAATGATCGCCACTCATGCGGAGATAAAGGCGGGCGGGCCGTGGTGCCGGCCACCCACACCCTCGTGTGCCGCGCGGGCCTTCACAGGTGCTCGCTAACAGCACTTGGCACAACACTCTGTTGAAGGCGATACGATGTTAATGTGGATGTTCGGATTGTCAACGTCTGAAATGTTTTGCAAATAAGGGTGGAGCGCTACGAACCCCATGACCTTCCCCTAGCGGACTGCTCATGGATGTCGATGGTGATGTTCACGGTGGTGCGGTGGTGAACCTGGTGACCTGCGTTCGATTCCCTGCAATGGCTCAGATCAATGGGACGTTTCAGGTGTTTTGTGTGTAACTAACCAGGTGAGAACTGGAGAGACCAGGGATTATTGTCATTTGCAAGAGTGACCTGGGGCATTAGTCTGCTCGTAGCGGGGGGGGGGGGGGGGGGGGGCAATTTACGAATTTGGCAAAATTTGGACGCAGACGCCGGCACACGATGGCTGACTCTCGCGAATGATGTCATCGGATCTTCAACATTCACTGTGAAGCAGACGGCTTATCGTGGCCATTCACAGTCGCAGTGTTGACCAGGGCGGCCGCTGAATTCCAACCGCAAACCTCTGCAGCGAGCGGCGAACGCGCTACCCACCGCCGCACCGCGTCACCGCCCAAAGCGATTCCTGAACCGGTCCTACCGACCAAAGATCACCCGGATAGCCTTCACAGCATGTAGGGGCAAGTGCTGTGAGCGAGCACCACACTCAGCATCACCAAGCCACATTGACCAGCGTGGTGAAGTATGGTCAAACAACCTCCCTCCCCCCCCCCCCCGCATGACCGACGCGGCACATAGAGAGGCCTTCCCTCCAGCAGTAGATTGACCACTCAGGGGGCCGATAATTTGAATGACAGATCGGAGGTAACAATCCCCACGAGCATCATTCACAGGCGAACGTGTGGCGAGACGTGATGGCTCAATTTGGTGGTCGATACGCGTTGTCACCAGTGCCAGTTTGTACTGCCTGCACCGATGGGGAAGATTTATAGACATCGGCGGTTGGGGAGCTTAAAACCTGCGTTTAAACCCAGCCCGAGCCATTACACGTGGTTGGAAAAGAATGATAATAATCATCAACAACAACAAGTCTTGTGTTTAAGCGGCAAACTCAGGCTCAAGATTATTTCTTTTTAATTTTCCAGGAGGGTCTTGCATTGTGGGTTGGCCAATGCCATTCGCGGGCGTTCGGCTTCACGTGGGGGTATAGAAGCCATCGGGTTAAACAGAAAACTCAACACATTCTTTAGTCGCGCCGTGGTCTTAAAAGGTGTTTACACACCTCACCAAGCACTCATTCGAGGTTGAGTCGACCTAGGGGAGGCTAACCGCTACACCACCGCTCCCCACAATGTCAACGTCTGAAATGTTTTGCAAATAAGGGTGGAGCGGCGGTGGGGGACAGCGCTACGAACCCAATGACCTTCCCCGAGCGGACTGATCATGTATGTCGATGATGATGTTCACGGTGAACACACGTGCACCGACACACACACGCACCTACACACACACACACGCACCTACACACACACGCACGCACCTACACACACACACACGCACCTACACACACGTGCACGCACTCTCACGCGCCGGGGCGGGGGACACCCCAACAAGACAAGACACACGCCGCACGCCTTGAGCTCGGGCCGTAATTTAAACGGGCACATTTATTATAAACACTCGTGAGAGTAATTAGCGACATCAGCCGGGACCCAGCGTTGATTTGGAGGAGGGCGTCGCTCGCGAGCGTGGCGCGTGCCAGAGATTGGGGGGTGGGGGGGAGGAGGTGGGGTTGGAGGGAAGAAGTGGGTAGGTGGAGGAGGTGGGGGGGTGGGTGGAGGAGGTGGGGGGGTGGAGGAGGTGGGGGGGTGGAGGAGGTGGGGGGGGGGTGGAGGAGGTGGGGGGGTGGAGGAGGTGGGGGGGTGGAGGAGGGGGGGGGGTGGAGGAGGTGGGGGGGTGGAGGAGGTGGGGGGGGGGTGGAGGAGGTGGGTAGGTGGAGGAGGTGGGGTTGGGGGGAGGAGGTGGGGGGGGGGTGGAGGAGGTGGGGGGGTGGAGGAGGTGGGGGGGTGGAGGAGGGGGGGGGTGGAGGAGGTGGGGGGGTGGAGGAGGTGGGGGGGGGTGGAGGAGGTGGGGGGGTGGAGGAGGTGGGGGGTGGGTGGAGGAGGTGGGGGGGTGGAGGAGGTGGGGGGGTGGAGGAGGTGGGGGGGGGTGGAGGAGGTGGGGGGGTGGAGGAGGGGGGGGGGTGGAGGAGGTGGGGGGGTGGAGGAGGTGGGGGGGGGTGGAGGAGGTGGGGGGGTGGGTGGAGGAGGTGGGGGGGGGTGGAGGAGGTGGGGGGGTGGAGGAGGTGGGGGGTGGAGGAGGTGGGGGGTGGAGGAGGTGGGGGGGTGGAGGAGGTGGGGGGGTGGAGGAGGGGGGGGGGTGGAGGAGGTGGGGGGGTGGAGGAGGTGGGGGGGGGTGGAGGAGGTGGGGTAGGTGGAGGAGGTGGGGTTGGGGGGAGGAGGTGGGGTGGGGTGGAGGAGGTGGGGGGGGGGTGGAGGAGGTGGGGGGGTGGAGGAGGTGGGGGGGTGGAGGAGGGGGGGGGGTGGAGGAGGTGGGTGGGGGGGGGGGTGGAGGAGGTGGGTAGGTGGAGGAGGTGGGGGGGGGGTGGAGGAGGTGGGTAGGTGGAGGAGGTGGGGGGGGTGGAGGAGGTGGGGGGGTGGAGGAGGTGGGTAGGTGGAGGAGGTGGGGGGGGTGGAGGAGGTGGGTTGGGGGGAAGAAGTGGGTAGGTGGAGGAGGAGGTGGGGGGGTGGAGGAGGTGGGGGGAGGAGGTGGGAGGTGGAGGAGGTGAGGTTGGGGGGGTGGAGGTGGTGGGATTGGGGGGAGGAGGTGGGATTGGGGGGAGGAGGTGGGGGTGGAGGAGGTGGGGGGGGGGAGGAGGCGGGGGGTGACGGCTGAGAAGGGCGAGCGAGGCTCCCTCGGCGTCGTCCACCCTTGCAACGACGGCAACGCCAAGAGAGGTGCGGGCGCTTCTCCTTCTGGGCTAAATGAGCACCCGTGGACGAGGGCTTCAAGAACAAAGGTGACCACGACGGTAACTACCCCCCCACCCCTCCCCGGTGTGTGTGCTTGACCTGTGCGTTGAACTTTTTGCGCACCGTACGTATCCAACCGCGCCGATACGCAGGTGTCCGGGTTGAAGGACAACAAACTAAAGCCACAAACACAAACAGTTCTAAGGGAACGTGGGTTTCAATTTTGATGATGTCAAAGCGCATTGCCCCAGGTGGCGTCCTAACATCGGAAGGAGAGGAGCGTTCCAGACGGGTCGCAGAAGCGCATCTGAAGGCGCCGCGCCATGCGAGTGACCGCCGCCTTTGTTCGAGGGTCCGAGACAAAAGCGACCGCTGCGAGGATGATGATCGCAGTTTGAGTGACGATTTTAATGCTCCTTGACGTTTACTGTCCGGGGATGCGTTCCTGAAATATGCGACGACGAACATCACAAACGACGTAAATCAGAAGCGATGTACAGAGTAAGTCGGTGGTGCTGGTGGTGGCGAAGGCCGAGAGGCGACGGATAACGAGAAAGAATGGACGATGATTCTAGATTTGAAGCTTTCGTGACTGCAATGATTCATACTCTTAGTTCTTTCGGTAAAGTCACGTAGGTAAAAAATGAAATTAAAATTAACCAAAATAAAATAATAAAAATCACGACGTTTCTGAGGCAACACAAGTCTCCGTCATCAGGTGGGACCGTCACAGCCAGTATTGCAGCATCATTTTATTTTTTATTATTTTATTTTTATTAATTTTAATTTCATTTTTTACCTACGTGACTTTACTGAAAGAACTAAGAGTAAGGACGATGATGATGATGCTGTCAGCGACGTAAGCGTAGGGGGTTGAGGCGATGCAAATCGGGTAGCGGTGTTAACAGTAACGCGACGACGTGTTTGTGAAACGGCGTAAAAGGGGGAGACGTACATCTGGGAATTGCTGTCTCATGTTCTATAATTATATAAATTGTATTCTTGGTTCTTTCGGTAAAGTGACGTAGAAGGGAAATAATAAAATAATAAAAATTAAAAACAATAAAAATTCCAACGACGTTTCGACTGCAACACAAGCAATCATCATCAGGTGTGAAATCCACAGCAATAAATTTTAAATTAAAAATCAACAGCAAGAAAATACATTTTCTTGCTGTTTGATTTCACACCTGATGATAATTGCTTGTGTTGCAGTCGAAACGTCGTTAGAATTTTTATTTATTTATATTATTTTATTATTTCCCTTCTACGTGACTTTTACCGAAAGAACCAAGAATATGACTCCCTGCAGTCACGAAAGCTTTATATAAATTGTGTTTATTATTATTTATTATTGGGCGGTAGAGGTTTTTCCGCTGTACGTGGCCACCTGTAATCCAGCACTACCGCGGAGGGCAGCAGCGAGGGTTGGTGGGTCACCGCACACAGATGTTGCGTGAAACTCCCTTCCACCCGTGGCTGGGCGTCGAGGCGGTGCCGTAACCGTGGCTCGCCAGGAGAAGGCAGTACAGCAAGTGTGGACTAATTGCCATCCGTTTCCATCTGTACGGGGATAGGGCGTTGCCCCCTCGCACACGGCGTGGGGGTTTTCTCCAGGTGCTCCGGTTTCCTCGTCATTAATTGGCTGCAAACTTCTTAGACTAAAAAGTCCATGCAGGACCCTTCTGAAAAGACATCTCACGTCAAATAAATCTTACGGCTCTCCGAGATAAATACGAAATAATGAGCGTGAAAATATACGGACAATTGTCAATCCACTGTTAGATGAAGGCCTCCCTACACCCACCCACGCACGCGATGTCTGTCATGGGGTGTTGCTTGGCAATACTTGAAGAAAGAAAAACCCCGTCGGACCTGGGTCAGCGAGCCGCCGACACTTCACGAGACCTCAACGTGCACCTAGCCTGGCGCAAGCGCTGTGGTCACGTCACCGCCACTCAGTGTCGAACGGAGCTTGTTGTTGACCATACTTCACCACGGTGGCCGGTACCGCTTGAAGGAAGAGGGCGGCACACGCGTATGGCTGGACGTGCGTGCGTTTGTTGTTCGAGAAGAGAAGGCCGCCTCCAGTGTGAGTGATGCCAAGGGGATGTCGCAGGAAGACTTTCCTGCATGGTGTTTCTTGGTGATATCACGGCGTTCATTGTGAAAATTCGGTCACAGTTCCTATGATCACTGTTTCATTGCTTTTATGGCTTTATTTTGGTGATTTTTAAAAAAGTTTTTCGGTTTGGCCATGTTTGTTTGTTGTAGTACAGAGTTAGACTGATGGCCTTAATCTAAGTTGTCTTGTGGTTGTTGTTGTTTGACTTGCATCCCACTGGGATTTTTGCACACAGTGTTGGTGTACGGTGCTTTTTCTGCAATATTTTGCTGTCTTTTCTTTGATTTTCTGTTTGCGCATAGTCACTTTAAGATGTTTTCTTGTTCATGTTTTTGTTTTTTTGTTTGTTGCGGTTGCACCCGATTCAAGAGCCGAATGGCTCACAGGGCTATACCTAATAAATGGGAAAATGTCAAAACTGGGTGGTTTTTAACTTTTGCCGACAAAACTGGATCCCAAATGTCAAAACTGGGTGCACCCTGGGTGGCCAAAAACTTGAGTTTTGGACACTCAGGGTGCACCCAGTTTTGACATTTGTCAAATACACTTGATAATTGTATACTAGAACAGTGTGCCAGCACCCCATTCATCCAAACACTTGGTATTTGTATACTGGCACACTGTGCCAGTATACATATGGCAAGTAAGTGTTACTGTAGTAGCGAGCTGGCACACTGTGCCAGTATACAAACGGCAAGTAAGCGAGCTGGCACACTGTGCCAGTATACAAATGGCAAGTTAGGGTATGTTCGCGAGCTGTAAGTGTTACTGTAGTTGCAAGCTGGCACACTGTGCCAGTATACATATGGCAAGTAAGTGTTACTGTAGTAGCGAGCTGGCACACTGTGCCAGTATACAAACGGCAAGTAAGCGAGCTGGCACACTGTGCCAGTATACAAATGGCAAGTACGTGTATGTTCGCGAGATGAAAGTGTTACTGTAGTTGCAAGCTGGCACACTGTGCCAGTATACATATGGCAAGTAAGTGTTACTGTAGTAGCGAGCTGGCACACTGTGCCAGTATGCAAACGGGAAGTTGTGGTGCAAGGTATGGAACATGAGCCACGAGAAACATCATTTGGAACGCTCTAAATCTGTGGCGACATATGGATGAATAACGCAAGGACCTAAACGTGTACAAAATGATACATTAAATCGTACACCTTCTTCACCCAGTTTTGACATTTGTCCACATTGAACATCACCCAGTTTTGTCATATCAAAAAGCACCACCCTGTTTTGCCTGTCGTTTTCCAAGACCACCCAGTTTTGACATTTGGGATCCAGTTTTGTCGGCAAAAGTTAAAAACCACCCAGTTTTGACATTTTCCCATAAATGAAACTTGAAACTTGATCACGGCGTTGGAGTGGAGGCGCAGTGGTGATCGCACTGCGCTATGAACCCGGCGACCTGCGTTCGATTACCGAGCCGAGGCTAATCGTCGGTCCGAATATGCCTCGCCACCAGTGTCAGCCGCGGCCTTGAATCGAACAAACAAACAAAAAAGGGGTCGCCGGGTTTATTTCCACCGCGCGTAAGTGAGCAGCAGCCTAACCACTGCGCCACCGCTCCACGGTGAAAGTGGGCACCTGGGTAGGTTTGATGGCAAACCCGCTGGGTGAACGTCAAGATTCTCAGAGCTCTTCACTCTGATGCACGCTCGAGGATCACTACCACCCCGTCCTCCTCCCCCCCCGTCTCACCGGCTGTTGTCTTCACGAGCTTTCACGGTCTTCTCTCGGCTGCTTGATCCATCCCCTACTCTCTCCAGCTCTCGCCGGCTCATCATCATCATCATCACCGCCATCGCGGTCCATGGGCAGAGAGCCCCCGCAGGTGTCCACTGCACATTTCGTCACTTGTGAAATACTTTCCTCTGTCTTGTGCCAAAATGGTCTAGTAGTGCCCCATCTTCCTGGCACCGATCTAATCTCGTACGTCGTCGTCGGACATTCTCTGTTAGCTCTTCCTCTCTTTCACGGTTCCTTCCATTTTTGGCGAACAACAACACTTTTCGTAAAATTTCCCTGTTGTTGTCCAACCTACACGCGTGTCCAAATAGCGCCAGTTTCCTTAAGTGAGCTCTCGCCCACGCTCACTCCTCCCGTATTACATCAACCACCGCGCCTCTCTTCCCAGAATCCCATCAATTTTCAATATGCGCCGTCCTTCCAACCCACTTTCAGCCCCATGTTGTGTATCTCGTGCGTGCGTTGCCACTGCCGGAGCACGTGGCACAACAGCTTTGTTAATTTTTCGATTTAAAGCTTTCGTGACTGCAGGGATTCATCTTCTTGGTTCTTTCGGTACAGTCACGTAGAAGGGAAGTAATAAAATAATAAAAATAAAACATAATAAAATAATATAATATAATAAAATAATATAATAATCCACTGCTGGATGATCTCCCCCCCACCCCCCCCCCAGAACTTCTCACGCCGTTGCGGGACAGCGGGGGGGGCTATTCGACCATACTTCACCACGCTGGTTAGTGCCGGGTTGAAGGTAGGGAAGCACACACGCCAGGAGTACAATACAACCGTGACGGATGCTGCTGCTGCAACTTATCACCACCACGTGCTCGCCGCAAAGCAGCTTATAACAACCTGGCATGCACACGTGGTCGGTCGCCCGTGTAATCATTAAGCACCGTGCAATGCTCAACCTCGTACCTTAGCTCCCCGTGCCCTGCCTGACGGAAGTCGGGCGATGCACGTATTATAGGGGCGCCACGGTGACTAGGAGATGTTAACTTCCTCGCCGGGTATCCAGGAGATCGTTGGTTCGATCCTGACCCTGACGCTTGCTGTACATTTGGAGTTTGCGCGTTCTCCCCGTGACCGCGTGGACTTTTCTCCGGCTATCCTCTCCACATTCAGACACACGCGTTCAGGGTATGTGCCTGCGATACATTTCCACGTGATGATGAGCCGACTTCGTTGAGCCACCACTTGCGATGGACAATTCGCTTCTGACAAAGAGCCACGTAGCTCAGCGAGGCCTTACCTGGTAGAATACAAATTATACGAACTTCCCGACAACTCTTCTTGGTTCTTTCGGTAAAGTCACGTAGAAGGGAAGTAATAAAATAATACAAATAAAACATAATATTATTATTATATTCTTTTATTTTATTACGTTTTATTTTTTATTATTTTATTACTTCCCTTCTACGTGACTTTACCGAAAGAACCAAGAAGATGAATCCCTGCAGTCACGAAAGCTTTACATCTAAATTTTCCCGACAACTATCAAAACAACGTAACATATGAACACAGTCGCCGCGCCAGCGGCAGGGGGTGCCCATCGCCAACAACACAGCCCAGGCAGCTGGCACAAGGAGGGCAGCTCGAGGGAGGGGGGGATGGAGGTGCCAGCCCCCACCCACCCAGCCCCCACCCACCCTCCACCCAGCCCCCACCCACCCTCCACCCAGTCCCACCCATGCCCCCACCCAGCCCCCACCCAGCCCCCACCCACCCTCCACCCAGCCCCCACCCAGCCCCCACCCAGCCCCCACCCAGCCCCCACCCACCCTCCACCCAGCCCCCACCCACCCTCCACCCAGCCCCCACCCAGCCCCCACCCAGCCCCCACCCAGCCCCCACCCAGCCCACCCAGCCCCCTCCCCCCCTCACCCACCCCCCTCGGGCTTAATAAGCCCGAGGGGGGTGGGGGCTGGGTGGGGGGTGTAGAGAGGGGGGGATGGGGGGGGGGGTTTGTAGAGGGGGGGGAGGGGGATGGAGGGGTGTAGAGGGGGGGGGGAGGGAGATGGGGGGGGTTGTAGAGGGGGGGAGGGGGATGGGGGAGGGTAGAGGGTGGGAGGGAGATGGGGGGGGTGGTTGTAGAGGGGGGGGGAGGGGGAGTGGAATCTACCCCACGTTGGGGGCATGGAAAGCGTGCGCGCTTAATGAGGCGTGAATTTGGCCGACAACGCTGGCCAACAAAGGTACGACTGCGAGATAGCGCTGGAGGAGGAGGTGGGGGGGGGGGGTTCGGGGGGGTTGGGTGGTTTGGGGGGTTGGGGCAGCCCAGAGGGAGATGAGGCTAAGCCGACAGCAAGCGAGCGGGACCCCTAACTCGTGGTTGTGCCGGCTAATTGTTGAGCTCTCAGTCAAAAAAAAATCCATATTTTTGGGAGGACCCCCCCCACCCCACCGCCACCCCGCCGCACTTTCAAATCATGAACTCCCAGCGAGGCGATCCGAAGAGCTAAAAGCAAGAGATGGAGACGGCAGTGAAATGAAAGAGGGCTTTAATTCTAGATTTGAAGCTTTCGTGACTGCAAGGATTCATACTCTTAGGTTTTTTCGGAAAAGTCACGTAGGTAAAAAATTAAATTATAAATTAATAAAAGTAATAATAGAAATAAAATAATAAAATAAATTTTAAATTAATAAAAGTAATAATAGAAATAAAATAAAATTTTATTTAATAATTTTATTTTAGTTCTATTATTACTTTTATTAATTTTAATTGTATTTTTTACCTGCGTGACTTTACCGAAAAAAACCCAAGAGTATGAAAGATGGCTGCAGAACGGCGTATTTCGCTGCAACTGCTGCCAAACGTGCCCCGCGGCGCCCTGTTGTGCACGCGCGTCGCCAGCCACCCGAGCGCTGTGACGGGCTTCAGCGACCGCTCGTATCTGATCAAAACAGAAGATGCAGACGAGATAGAAGTAGGGATTTTTTGTGTGATATTTGCTAAAAAAAAAAGCACCGACGCTTATGCGGTACGAGTAAATGGGAACCCTTTTTTCGCCAGTATCAAAGTGATGGGGGAAAAATTAATAGGCTTTAACCTTTCCGTCAAGAATACAGGCGGTGTGAAGATGTCCAAACGCCGAAGAGACACATTGTCACGAGACATCGTCAAGTCTAGCCACGCGTGCTCGCGTGGTTAATGCAAACACGCATGGTCTTTGAATATCTCCACACCTGTAAGCCTACTCTTACGTTCATCAAATTAAAATTCACTTGAAACCAGCGAGCGTGTTTCTGTGTGTCCCTTCGTTACGCTCGATTATCTTAAGCCCAAAATGTGCAGTCTCGTCCATGAACGAGACGTTCCCTGCAGCCCGTTCCAATTCGACGCTACAGATGACTGCATCGTCAGGCGAGATGAAATGGTTCGTGCCTTCTGCGTTCATATCCAGGCCGCTGTTTCTTACAATCCAATTTTGGGCAAAATCTCTTCCAATGTTGCCGCCATTAATCCAGCAGCGGGCTGATCATGGCCAACGCTGATTCTAATGTAAAAAATAAATCGCAAAATCCCTAATTGAGAGAGACAGAGAGACACCGAGAGAAACACGGGATTAGCGAACACACGTACAACGGTTAATGGACATCGTTAACGAGGTTCAGAATGAGAATCTTTATTTATCCTGGAGAAATCCGATTAGCTCTTTTTCCCCTCCACAGATGTCCAGTGGGGGCGGGTGAGAAAGCTACAACAACAACAACAACGATGCAATGATCATGAAAGGTGGGGCTTGGGCAGGGGATGAGGCAATCAAAATAACAATTAGAGGCATTTTTTTTTCGAATTTGCTCAAACAAATCAATCAATAAACGAAGCGCAGTTGCGTGTAGATGACGTGACGAAACGGTCCTTGACAGAGCCGCACGCCCTTCTGAAGCCGCAGGCTGCCGACGCCTGCGCTTGGGGTGGCACGACATCGCGAGAAGGGACGCCGTAGCCGATGGTCAATAATAGTTGACAGAGTGGTAGACCAAGGGATGGGTCAGAAGAGCCACCGGGGAGACGCAGCGACGGGATGAGCGCGTGCGCAGGCGCGTTCTCACGTCGCGTGATTGCGTCGGCGTCTTTCATCTTCTTCTCGTACGGCGCACGATGTCGAGGCAGAGCGACAGGGCACAATTTCACGTGAGAAGGTGGCCAGGCCCTGACAACCGCGTCAGCAGCAGAGTGCATCGCCACGACGTCTCTCTTTCGTGTTTGTGGACCGGGGCCGTCGCCTCGTGATTCGCTGCTAGCATCTGCTCTGGATGACCAGTGCCGTGATAGATGTCGACGCCTTGAGGTGGAAGGGGCGGGCGGGGTAGGGGCATAGGCCATCATCCAGCAGTGGATTACGCACGGCTGCTGCTGCTGGCGACCGCGAGACTTTCAGAGATGATAACCCCCGGGCTCACGCGTCACTCGGCGGCCGCACGCTAAACTCTTGCGGTGGTCAGAGCGGAGACGTCAAGCAAACAACAACAAGAAGAACAACAACAAGAAGAACAACACGTGGGGATCTCCCGCTGCTTTGTGAGTGGGGGGGGGGGGGTGCCGGCCACCCACTCTCTGGCGTGCCGTGCCGGCCTCCACGGGTGCTCGCGAAGAGCACTTGCCCCAACAGTCTGTTAAAGGCTATATATGTATGTGTGTGGGGCTTTGTCTTTGTAGGCACCATGGGGCACGTGTCCACACGAGCCAGCAGGCGATGGCGGCGGCGGAGGAGGAGGAGGCAGCTCGCGGGGACGGGGGGGGGAGGTGGCAGGGGGTGCGGTGGTGGTTTGTCGTCTATCTGCACCGGCAGCTGCCTCTCTCTGCTCCCCCCAAACCCCCCGCGTTTTGTCCCCTGCAATTAGCGAGACCGGGAGGCGACCCGCGCCTGCGCGCACGGTGGGCCCATCCCGCTGCCAGAGTCGGTGCCTTGGGGGAGGGGAGGGGAGAGGGGAACGACGGCCGGGCTTGGATTAAAGGGGCCGTGGTTACGTGCGGCGTGCAGTGCAATTAGGGGGTGCACAGAGAAGCGGGGCTTGGCTCAACCGAGGCCACTGAGAGTGGGGGGGGGGGTAGGGGAGAGAGTACGCTAGTGGTTGTGTTGTGTGCGTGTGCGGTTTTTGTTCCTTTTTGTATTCGCGGTTCATTCGCATCGCTTTAAATCGTTACGCGTTCGGGTCCAAGTGACGTCCGGCGCAAATGAGCATTGAACGCATTTTGTGTTGATCTCCCGTTTTACAGCCACGGGCCGGTGGTGTAAATTCCTCGTGCCTATGGCGGGGACGAGTCCATCGTAAGGACAACCGTTGCTGACTTCTCCATGAAGCGATGTAACTGCACTTATTTGATAACACCCGGAGGAGTGATGGGCTGAGTTAAACCCCCAACCAGGGTTTGAATTCGTATCCTTCCCATCTCGAGTCGCTCGCTCTGCCACTGAAGCCACCTTACCGGATACGCATCGCGCAGAATTAAAACATCATGACCATCGTCATCGTCTATCCTTTGCCGAGCACATTGGACTTGCAATGCGGAGGTCGCCGGTTCAGTCTCCCCGAGAGAAAGTTTCTTGAAGCTTTCCCCCGCCTCTGTTCACGCAGCAGTACAACGTGGGGTAACCCCGCAGTCGATCGGCAACTCACACGTGGTGGGGTAAAGCTGTGGGCAACTCCAGCCTCTTCCAAAAACAATGTCTGGGTGGCGTGGAAGAGTAGGTCCAAGTCCCATCGAGAGCAGCGCTCCCCAACCTTTTTGGCACCAGGGACCGGTTTCGTGGAAGACTATTTTTTTCACGGACCGGGTGGGGGTTAATCATTGGGTCTTTCCCCCTTTTCAAAGAAGCTCTCCAGCGACGTTGGTTTTTTTTTACTAATTTTGGCTCGGGTTAGCTTGTGGGCTTACCAAAACTGTGACAAGTCCGCAGTGCGGGAAAGAGGCGCGGATGGAAGTGGTATATAATAAAAACAATGGGGGCGGGTCACGCGCGGACTCACCGCTCTCACCTCCTGCTGCTGTGCGGCCCGATTCCTAACAGGTCACGGACCGAGACCGGTCCGCGGCCCGGGGGTTGGGGACCCCTGCTCGAGAGCTCCCTCTAGTCGAGGTGAGCAGTCGGGTGAGCAAACAACGTTATCGGTGTTTTGTATAGTTTGTATAGTAATTGTCTCACCCGCCTCTTAATGGACATCTGTTAAAAAAAAACAGCGCCATAGCTCATCGGATTCCTCCAGTATCAATACACATTCTGATTCTGAAGCTACTACGGATTCTCGTTTTGAATGTCAGGGCTGCATCGTGACCTTTTCCTTTAATTTACACCATTCCCACCATTTGCAATGCATCTCGGTGCACACCACAGCAAGAGAGGAGGGTTGGTGTTTGTGGGGCGATAATATTTGAGATGACATTAATAATAATAATTTACGAAAACACTCGGCAAGGGAGCGATTGCGCACCAAAGCGCGCGCACACACACACACGAGAGAGAGAGAAAGCGTCTCTCGCTCGCTCTCCACGCCGGGGGGGAAAAAAGAAAACAACCGACCGACCGAGAGCAGCGTCGGAAACCGGCAGCCCCCCCCCCCCCCCGGCAGAGCGGCACACGTGCGGCGGAGAGCAGCGGACGCTGCGTGGAAGAGCGGCGACGGCGGACGGCCGGGGCGAGGCTCGCAACGCGCCGATCACCGGCGCGCTAATGTCCGCGAGCGCTCTCATTTCGCTCGGTCGGGGGGGGGGGGGGGAGCGAGAAGAGCGTGCGCCGATTACACCCCGAGCTAGCGGCTGTCCTCGCGTAAACCCAACATTAGCCGCAGCGACGTATCGGTGACTCAAACGCACGCCGCCCTTTGCATTGCTCGGCCCGCTGGGCAGACGTCACGATCGGATTCCAAAACAACAGCTTGTGCGGTCGCCTGTAATATATATATTTAAACAATATTTACGCACGTCCCGCGACGATCGGGTGAATTTAATTTCCCCCGCACCTCCGACGAGCACGGTCGGCTACGTACGGTGCGAAAGAAGTTCAACGTGCACACACGCACGTTGCATTTGGCGGCTGAGCGCGGCGATTTTTGTGACTAAAGACGCGATTTTGACTGTGTTGCGTGACGTTGGGCCCTTTGGCCTTCGGCTGTATGAGTCTCCGGAAGGGACGGGGAGAGACCGCGGCTCAGAAGACGACCCAGTGGCGGCCAAAACAGGGAACCCTGCCCCAAGACGTTGGCCGCGGTGAGAAGTGGAGCGATGAGGTCGCCTCGTGAGAGGACGCATTGGCGCCGCGGTGGCGAGATGTTAACTACCTCGCCTGGTGTACAGGGGGTCGTGGAATCGATCACGACCCTGACGCCTGTATATTTTTGGAGTTGTGTTTTCCCCGTGGTCGCGTGGATTTTTCTCTCAGTCCTCTAGTTTTTTCCCCTCCACATTTAGAATCAACATCACGCGTTTAGAGTATTTGGCCACTATAAATTGCCACGTAATAAGCCAGATCGCTTCCGACAAATAGCTATATAGCTCAGTGGGACTTTCCTGTAAAAAGAAAGTTTCTATAGTTTATTTTCTCTTGCATATCCGTCTGCGTAGGATGTTTTCCTCTCAGTTTTAATGTTAAGGTTTTTTTTTAGTGGGATTGAATTATAAAGTGCAGTGAGGCCTTGTGTGAATGACGCGATACACAACTGAGCTTACTTACTAAGGGGTTAAGTGGAGCGTTACGTTGCTGAATTGTGAGGGACCTGGCGTTAGCTTGCGGAGAATTTCATCCAGCTGTGGATTGATCATGGCTGATGACGATGATGTTGTTCCATGGTGTAATATAATAATAAAATACATGATTTTGTGCCGCTGCTGCTGCATTGGTGCACAATCACAAACAACAAGAACAACAAAAATTCACGTTTGTCAAAAACACCTGTGGTCTTTAAAGGAAAAAAAAATAACCTCTAGAACAGGTGACGTTATTAGGCAAGATATGAGAACTGCATTTTATACCATCTGATGAGAAAGTGCATTTGAAAAATATTTTTCCTTTTTTTTTTTATTCTCATCAGGCCCCACGGTGGAAACAAGCGTCGTCTTCAACTCGGTTGATCCACTCGGTCTCTCTGGCTTCTCTATTTACGGGCTATATGAGGAAGGGACATTACCCAAAACGTCGCCTGTTATTATTGTTAATTGTCATCTGTTACGGCCGCAGTGTTCTTGACGGATGTGTTGAGTCGTTTTGTTAATCACTCATTCAACAGCCGTCCGTGCTGTCAACACCCCCCCCCCCTCCTTGTCTCTCTCGCAGTCAATATCATACTGCCTTTCTATATGACATAGACATCCCCGCTGTCAAAGATGCAATGACATTTACACGAGATATAAATATGCAGTGCATCGTCTTTGTGCCTTGCAATGATAGAAATAACATGGGAAAATGATGGATATTTTCACCGGCGAACATGCATTGGATGCAAGGCTTTCCTGGCGCGCACAACCCCAGAGAAAAATGTCGTCAATCGGTGGAATGGAAGATGCTTTTCAAAAGCTATTTTTGAGCTGAGAGACTCGTCTTTCTACACTGAAGGCTGGTTGATTCAAAATGATTGGAAGAAAGCAGAACTGAAAGTCCTCGAAGCCGAATCCATAAAATCATTTTGAATGGCACACAAAAGCATTTTCTGAAAGACAACAAAGACAAGAAATCAGCGCTGATGGCCGTCACGGTGGAGGGGGGGGGGGGGGTGAGTCGAAGTAAAAAAAAATCATTTTTCGAAGGAAACTTTTCGTGCCATCGTGTGACAGCTGTACGCAACATTCCGAACCAAAAGCCTGAACATCAGAACACAACACGCATGCATTTACCGGTCAGCGTTCTTCAATGCAATATGTTCCGTACGTATAAGTGCGGCGTAAAGGTTCATTCTTCATCTGTAATCTTCATCTGCAATCAATTGTGATCGTCCGTCGAAGAGACGGGGTGAGAGGTTTTTTTTTGTCTAACCCTTTCATGCCGGCCGTCTGGAAAAAAAATATCTTAGATTTTTTGAAACCCATTCTCCGGTGTGAGTTTTGACGCCAAATTAGATCTGATAATCGCGGCACACTTATAATATCCACAATTGAAAAATGAACGGCACTCTTCATTTCACAAAGACCTTTTGGGATGTGAGAGATATATATATATTTATTTTCTACAGGGGCTGTTAAAACAATGTGGAATGCCTTCTCAAAGTGACATCAAGTGCGCTTGCAGAGCCCAGCAAATGGGTCAAATCAGGTGAAATCCATTTAAATTTTTGGAAGTAGATTTATTTATTTTCATCCTCAAAAATGCAGACAGCATACCAGCTACTGCGCACGGTATGCTCTCACGAACGAATTGGCACGGCCCTAATTGTTACGTGCCACGTTGCTAATGCGCATGACAAAGTCACCCGGGAATGCTTCTGGTCTCATCAGATCTTGCAAGCGAAATAGGTTTCAGCCCGAGCAGCGATTGGATCGCCAGCGACTGCTCATGCGCGGCAGGTGTTATAGGCTGCGGGGTGATGTCAGGTGCGCCGATACTGCTGGCTGCTCAGCATGCCACCCCTCCTTCCACCACCTCTCCCCCACCAGGTTTCACCAACTCGCGCGCACCAGCACGGTGGTGAAGTATGGTAATTTTTTTAAAATCTATCTACGACCCATCGCACGGCGTGTGAGAGGCCAAATTGTTTAATTTGGCCGAGGAATCGAACTCAGGTCGCCAGGTTTGTCGCGCAGAAAGCTAACCACTCTAACCACTGCTGAACCTAAAAAAAAAACCCTCATTTGAATTGGTCAAAATGGTTTGTGATCACGTGAGCGCATTAACTCACATTTGGTCTCTGCGGTGATGTCGGCAGCCAGTGGACGCTGGGTTCACCGTCTGTACGGTAAACATTTTTTGGCAGTCGGTAATTACATGCGCGTGTGTGTCGCGTGTATGAAAACATTTACTGTCGTGAATAATCCAGGGCGACATCGCGGCCAGGGTTTCACGGTAACGACCCCGAGCTGTCGCAGAGGATATACGTTTGCCACGGATGTGCAGAACAAAGGAGATGCCAAATATTCGGTGGGACAACTACGTTGGTAGTGGCGCCCAAGAACGAATAGCAACAAACACATTCAACACTTTCGTCAATAACACTCTGGCCTCCAAACTAAAAAAAATAATACATAAAACTGGGTGATGTTTCGTTTCAATTGCACCTCCGATTAACACAGTTGGCTACGTACGGTGCGAAAGAAGTTCAACGGACATGCATACAATGGCCCTTCTTTCACGGCACACAAAGAGAGAGACCTCTGGCCTCTGTGCTGTGAAGAAAGGGTCATTGGCAAGGCCACGCGGCTGCAAATGACACAAGAGATTGGCGGCACGGCACTAGTCCAGGTGTGCGCCAAACCTGTCAGGTCTCATCACGACCGCGCTCGCCACCCAGAAAAGAACCACGAATCGACAGAACGATGGATCGACAGAACGATGACTCGATGGCCGATTCATAACAACGACGGAGGAGGCGTCATCGTCGTCGTCGTCGTAACGGCAGCGGCGATAACACCTCTCCGCTGCTCCCGACGCAATTATCTGTCTCAACCAGCTCGGTGTCAAATTATAATTGTTGCTTTTCATCAACATCAGCCATGCGGAGTAGGAGGAGGAGACCGGCGCATTGACCGTGCAACCGCAGCGGACGGGCGCGTACGTGCGGATGCGCAGACATACCCCGGGGGAACTCGTTAAGCGCGGAGCGAGTGGCGCTCGTGATGTCTTCTCGCTGGCAAGCGATGATCCTCTCTCTCTTAATCCTCTCTCTCATCCCGATCCGTTCGCAGGCGGTGGCATATCTCAGCCCGATTGCACTTCCTCGCCACGTCGTGCAATGTGCCATCGGAAATAAGTATCGGAATCGGAGTATTTCTTTACAACGGAGGAATCCGATGATCTGAAGGTCTTTATCACAGATGTCCAGTAGGGGCGGGTCAGAACGTCACAACAACAAACAGCACAAACACACCATTGGAGTGCGACGTGTAGGAAAGGTAATCGAATCACCTAAAAATATATACAAATAAAACTCAACTTTTTTTTTTATCTTACCAGGTAAAGCCCGCTGAGCTATTAGCTTTTTTTTCAGAAGCGACTTGGCCACAAATGACAGCTCAGAAAAGTGACTCGTCACGCGTAAATTGACAGCAGAAAAAATCATCTAAAAACATCTGAACATGCGGACTGCTCGCTTACTTCCCGCATCATTTCGTGGCGAACTCACAGAGGGTCGTGCCCAAAGTGGCGCGAGAGAGGATGAACCCTGGGGGTGTCAACTCGGCGGCTGACACGGCGGCAACCGTTGCTCCGATAATCAAAGGCAAATTTTTTTTTTCAAACGTTGCCATAACACATTTGCAAAGGCCGACGAGACGATTGCTTGTTCTGAGAATGCTAAAAGCTGCCGTGTAGCGCCAACGCAGAAAGCGGCAACGTGAATTGTGTTTCTACGAGCCTTAATTATACATCGATGTTGTTGTTAAGTTTTATATATATATTTTAACCACTGTAGTTGAAACGACTATTTATATGTTGTGCACTTTCGAACATGTTTGAAGTTTGCTGATGATGATTAATTAGGAAAACAACTTTCGTGTTGCTCTGGAACCTTTCACTGCACTTCGCGGTTTCCTCTTAGTAATGAAGTTCATTTGGGGCGCCACGGTGGCGAGATGTCAACTACCTCGCCTGGTCTACAGGAGGTCATGGGTTCGATCCCGATCCCGACCCTGACGTCTGTGTATTTGGAGTTTGAGTGTCTCTCTCCCCGTGGTCACGTGGATTTTTCTCCGGGTTGCTTTCTCGCCACTCCGTCAAGCTCTCATTTGTGGCCCAGGTCGCTTCTGCAAAAGGAGCTGCCATAGCTCAGTGAGCCTTACCTGGTAAGCCAACCATGAGAATCACACCTCCGATTAGCACGGTTGGCTATGTGCGGTGCGAAAGAAGTTCAATATACATAAAATATAGTTTTAGTTCAGTTTCAGATTTGTGGCACTAGAGTCGGTTACGTTTTCATCACCTGTTTTCATTCCACCACGATCCATTGCTTCACACCCATCCAGGTCTCCCTTCACAAGGAGGCGTCCGATCTCGATGGGCTCCTATTACCTGGATTTAAATGACCCCAACTATATGGGGGTCAATTAATGAGAAGTATAAAACACGAGAGCGATGCCCTTTTCAAGTCTAAGCCTCATATATGTCTGTAAAAAAGGCTATCCATTTATAGATACCCCAATTATTTCTAATTACCCACCGTCTTCTCAACAGGCGACTCTGAACATTGTGAACGTGACGGCTATTTTGGGCCAAGTGCGTCGGGGCGAAGGTTTGATGTGAGAAGCGGATTATCGCGTTTGCTGATGAGAGACGTGGAGAGGCTTTGAAAGAAACAACCAACGGTCGTTTTCCACAATTGTTTTCCCGATTATTTTAGTAGGGTATCTATAAATGGACCACCATGCCGCACATGCAAGCCCAACCCACCAATTTATCCGCGACGCCACAGACGTCGGGGGAACGTTCAAGTCTCGCCGGGGTTATAGCACAGACGCCACACGTCGAGGGCGGAATAAAAAAAACGTAATCTCTTTAAACGCGGACCGCAGAGCCGGCCTCTGCCGCGGTGCCGCGGTGTGGACCGGAGGTCATTTGAAGGGCTCTCGGAGGCTGCTCCGTGGAATCCGCTTCGGTTGGGAAGAGATCTGGACAAGGGAGAGATCTGGACAAGCGAGAGATCTGGACAAGGGACGATATCTGGACGAGATCTGGACAAGCGAGAGAACTGGACAAGCGAGGGATCTGGACAAGCGGACTTCATCTCGTGACGGCTTGTCGTGGGTCACGCAATCGGGGAAACATCTCCGTTTTTTTTTAAAATCACGACAAAAAAGCCCCGGCCACCCCCCCCCCCCAGAAAAAACAAGAACGGACACAGGAGCGGCGGTGCGAAGCAGCGCCGAGTCCAGCGCGGGTACACGGCGGTGCTGCAGGTGGCAAGGTGCGGACGGAACTGGCTCATCAGCTCGCAGGGCTTAACATCATCGCCGCCGCCGCCTGTTCGTCTTCATTAAAAATGATTACAGGTGCTTTCGGGGGCTCCCTTGGGGCGGCGGCGACTGTGGCGGCCGTGGCGGCGCGATCACACCGAGGACTCCTCCGCGGCTCCATTAAAATCCGGCCGCGACAGTGTGCGGCGGTGCTCACCTGCACGCGCAAACAAGCTCACGCATCCGCACGCGCGCACACACAAGCGCCCACGCTCACATGCTCCAACGCACACACGCTCACACACACGCACGCTCACACACACACACGCTCACACACACGCTTACGCGCACACACGCTCATACGCTCGCACACGCGCATGCTCACACACACAACACACCCGCTCACACACATGCTCACACACACACGCTCACACACAGACACGCTCACACACACACACGCTCCCACACACACACACACGTTCACACATACATGCACACACGCTCACGCACACACACACGCGCACACGCACACACACACGCGCACACGCTCGCGCGGCACTCTACCCCCCCCACCACCTTCCTCATGGGTAATTTTATTCCGACTGCTTCGTATTTACGCGACACTAAACAACTGCACGGGGGACGATCCGTTGTTGTATCGTACATCCGAGCTCCACACGTCATGCGGTGGCCAGGTTTCACCGCACCGCCCAGACAGACCCTCAACGTGGTGAAATATGGTCAGGTAACTAGCCCCCCCCCCCACCCCCACTCCTTGCCCCTGCAACGGGAATAGCAACGGAGGTGGGAGGGCCCTTCAACACGCAAACAAAACACCAACATTATAGCATTACAAACAATACCTGCTATGGGGGGAGGCAAGCAGGTGGTGTGTTTGAACGTAATGGGGGAGTCTGGTAAAGTCCGATGTGGAAAATGGACTAACGACTGCATCTGGTACAACAACAACACCACCACCCCCCCTCCACCTTTACGGAACAGCAGCGGCAGATGCTGAAAGAGACAACGGTCCTGCAGCAACGAGACCCATTTTTGTTGTTTAACACGGACGTCATGGGGCAGGCAAATGAATTAAAACACGGCTTCTGCGGAGCTTGTGTTCGTAGCTTAGACGAAGGTCGGGTGGATTTGAAAATGTCAAAACATTCGTGATAATTAATAACAATGAGCGGGCTCCACTGCTCCAGCGCCTCTTTGTCTTTCGTCCCCCCCCCACCACCCCTCAACTTGCATCGCTTTCAAATTCATTGCACAAAAAAACACGTGGCATGGCATGGTTTGTGAGTGTGTGTGTGTGGGGAGCGGTTAGCGCGCTGCGCTATGAACCCGGCGACCCGGGTTCGATTCCCGCTCATGGCCAACACCAGTGACGATTATCTAAACCGGTCCTGGGCCTCCTCTAGGTCGACTCAGCCTCAAAATGAGTACCCGGTGCGGTGTGTAAACATCGCCACTGGGGAGACAAAGACGGTCGGGCGTGGTGCTGGCCACCCACCCCCTCGCGTAGCGTTCTGGCCTTCATAGGTTCTCGCTAACAGCACTTGCCCATACAATCTGTTAAGGCTATACGGGGGATCTTTATATTTGTGTATATATCGAATATTCTGTCGTCTACCAGCCGAGTCGCCGTTGAAAAAGGAGATTCTTAGCTCAATGGGCTTTTAACTCGGGGAAACAACACTTCTCATTCCGATTCTGATACATAGGGTGGCCCAAACGTCAGGACGCATAGGGTTATTTCATTTATTTAAACACTGGCATTAAAACCATTTAATTTCTTATTCTTCAAGGTATTTTTTTCATTATCATCTATTTCTCTTCTTCCTTTTCACGTGAAATTTCCAAAGCCCGATTAATATTTCCGAATGAATTGAGACGAAACATAATTGATAAATGTGCAATGATTACACACCTGTAATTTTTCTAAGAAAAGTGCTAAATTCATTTCAAACGCATGCATGCATTGTTAATGGAAGTCAGTTTAGACATTTGTTAAAATAAATTAAATGACCCTGTGCTTTGTTAAAATATAATAACCTGACGTGTACTGACTTTTGGGCTACCTTGAATTTAGTTTCTGAGCGTATACAGAAACAAATGTTTACTTGGGCTCAACGTAGCTTTGTTAACATGAATGGACGTTACATAAGCATCCACCAGTCTGAATACATGATACCATCCAGTATTCAGAAAAGAGACAATGAACAACTCACCCGGTAAGTATCCGAGTTCATCAGATCTCGGAGGCTAAGCAGACTGGAGCCTGGATAGTGGATGAGTGAACTCCAAAGACAAGAATTCCCCGTGTAGCCTTAGAAAGCTGGTGGGGCAAGTGCCGTTAGCAAGCACCGATGAAGGCCGGCACGGCACACGGCGGGGTGGGTGGCCAGCACCACGCCCGGCCGCCTTTGTCTCCCTAGTGGCGATGTTTACACATCGCACCAGGTACTCGTTGAGGCTGAGTCGACTTACGGGAGTCCCAGGACCGGTTGACATATTCGTCACCGTCGTTGGCCGTGAGCGGCAATCGAACTCGGGTCGTCGGTTTCGCAGCGCAGGGTGCGAGATGCTACGCAACCGCTCCCCACACACACGCATTGTTATAGGTCCAAGGACTTGCACGGAAGTCAGCGCAGCAAAGTCCATTGTACTCTACACTTCCATGCTCCCGCATCTGTGTCCATGTACACTCAGTGCTGACAAAGAGGTCACAGAAGCTGCGTGGCGCATGTGCCATTGGGGCTCCGGGCGGATGGGCGGTTTCAGGGATTTTGGGGTCCCAGCAGGAGCCACAAATGGCCCTGTGACCTCCGTCACCCTGTGGGGACACGGGACTCACTGCTCGATAGACATGCCCCTGGGTTTTCTTGATAAACTTACAACACTTTACTTTAATATCAGGGGTGATGCAGTGTAATGGTTAGCGCACCGTGAAACGAATCCAGTGACCCAATTCCAAACCGGTTATGGGCCCCCCACCTTGACCAATCTCAAATGCTCACTGGTGAAATATGGTCAAAGAACCCCACCCCCACCACCACAACCCATCACCAACATGGAATGTAAAAGGGTATTTTTCCAGCAGTGGATTGACAATGGGGCTTGGTACGTTATTATTATTTGAGCAGCACACGATTAAAATGCACGCTAACTGGAAAATGAAGAGGCAATGATTGAAATGTGTAAGTGGCAATGTTTATTAAACCCATTCTGGTTGGGATTTTTTTTCTTTTAACCCCCTTGCAAGTTAGGTCCGGCAGTTGAAATAATATTTGGGTCAAACTGGGCCATCTCGTGTCTCAAAATGAGACAAAGCCATAAACAAGCTCGTATTACTGTCACGGGCAGAGAGATAGAGAGCGAGACCACGTGCCCGTATTACGAATGAATGCTGGCTTCAACAGCAGCAGGAGCCTCGGTATTATAATCAAGTGCTTGCAAATGACAAATGTGGGCCGCCGTAATTTTCGTCAATGTGTAAAATACACACCCAAATTGCTTTGGAAATGCATTTCGACGATAATGCACAGCGGCAGAAGAACAAATTATTAACGTGCTTAAATGCTGCAGCCGGTAATTGATGAGAAATATCGCCGCCGCAGTTAGCGATAACGGCGCTGCATTAGTCACCCTGGACGTAGACCTTAAAACGTGAACTATGTAGTGCATTATACACATACTGTGCAACATTCAAAACGCAATTTAAAAACTAATTTGTAAATACGAGTCAAAAAGGAAGGAATTATCTTGAAAATGTCACGAGTCCATTAACCGAACACGATGTGCCAGGATTGACTAAACGCTGTTTAAAATTTTGACTTAAAGCTTTCGTGACTGCAGGAATTCATATTATTTGGGTCTTTCGGTAAAGCCACGTAGATAGAAAAAATTATAATAAAAATATCACGACATTTCGATCTCAACGCAAGCAATCGTCATCAAGTGAAAAAATAGTGGGAGAGCTGCTGAGGCATGATGTTATAAAGGTTTGAGATGTGTGTAGCCCAAGGGTCATAAGCGAGGTGGGCGGGGCTAGTGAAGAAATTTGCATGTCAATGTAAGATCGGTGAGAACTAGGCAACCTCCACGACGACGAAGCTGCGGGGGTGGCCATTGTATTGAGAGATTAGCATGTCAATGTAAGATCGGAGAGCCACCGCCACATCAAAGAAAACGAGCAACAGTGGCTGTGTTAGTGAGACATTTAACCTGTTAATGTAAGGCATTTAACCTGTTAATGTAACACCAGAGAGTCGAAAATAACTACTAAACATTACAGCCAGTTATGACTTAACCTGGTTAATAACGTCCTTCCGATGATTGCTCAGTTTGTACCCATCTTCTCGGTTGAAATTGTGTCCGTGTTTATATATCTGGATGGCTTCATGAACGAATCTTTGCCGATAGCCAGTGGGTTTGCAGAGTACCATCATCTTAGGAAACATCTATTTCGTGTGAGCCCAAAGCGTTAAAACAATGATCAGCTACGCCTGAGGTATTGGTCCTACCGTGTTTCAGATGTTATTTTTTTTTTTAAATTCTATCTACGTGCCTTTACTGAAAGACCCAACGAATAAAAACGCTGTTTCTTTCAGACCTTTGTCATCTGGTAGGACGGGCAACATTGTCTTACCCCCGCACCCTCGATTATATAGCGACGTACGGTGCGAAAGAAGTTAACCATACATACGTCCACTTTGGACCCCGTTTCTTTAAAACTCTCTCATCTATTTAAAAAAAAACTACGTTTATTTTACCAGGTAAGACCGAGAGCAATAACTCATCTTTTCAGAAGCGACTTGCTCACAAATGAGATCTCAACGAAGTGGCTTATCACGTGAAAATTTAAAGCAGCCAAATACTCTTAAAGCACGTTTCTAAATTTAGAGAGAAAAACCGGAGGACCCGCAGAAAAATCCACGCGACCACAGGGAGACAGATGTGCAAACTCCAAATACACAGTAGCAGGCGTCAGGGTCGGGATCGAACCCACGACCTCCTGTATACCCGGTGAGATAGTTAACACCTCCGATTATCACAAATGGCTACGCACGGTGTCTAAGAAGTTCGACACACATACAACGTCCACTTTGGACCCAAGCGGTGTCTTTACAAAGTACTTTGCATTCTTGAGAGCGTGAATAAGCGCAGTCAAACATTTCCTGCTTACGAGCTTCGAGGCATCGGTACTCATCACCTCTTTATAGCCAACTGTGGAAACTCCACGTTCATATGGCGGGGGCGAAGTTATCCACACGGAGGACAATGACCATTGAGAAGAAGAATTGAAACGTTTTAACATTTTTATTAGAGGGCATCACCCCCATATTAATTATGATTACAAAATACAAGCCATCCCTTAATAAATGCTCGAGTGGGTTCAGTAGTAATGGTCAGGATATTTACACATGCAGTCACTGTATATCATCATGCCATGTCAGAATAATGGGCAAATTTATCCGCTACACAACTTAGAAAAACAACGACGGCGACCAGAAGAACCGTGAACCCCCGATAACTGGTGAACATTTGACAACTCAAGAGCCTTTTTACCCAGGTGCCAAAAAACATAATCCCGGTGAGAGTGTCACACACCATGAGAGTCACGAATCTTGTGTAGCGCACACACACCCACCAGTGCATTTCCTTTTAGAGAAAGAAAAAAAAGTCCACCCAACAACGAGTGTTGTCACGTTAAGGCTCGGCCGCCAATTATTAACGGTGCGATCAGTTTAAGTGCAAATATATTCAGTGATTCGGGGCGCGGTGACATCGCGCGCACAGTGGAGGGACCTGGCAAGCATCGGGTTTTTACCGGCGTCACGTGCGTAGGCCGTGTTGCCAGCGACGCATCGCTCAACGCGTTGGGCGCGGCGGCAGAGGGGGTGGGGGGGGCGTGCGGTTTCGGCGCAGTCGCACCGCCTGCACACCCGACAAGTACGGTGACGACGCAGGCAGATCGATCGACCGACCGTTCCTTAGCTCATCGGCGAACCACGCTCCGTCAGTACCTTCCGTGGCAAGCGCGGGGGTTGTAGTTTTGTCCGACTTAAATTGTGTACAGACAAGAGGGACAATGCATTATTGTTATCATTCAAATTTAAAGGAGTCGGGCAAAAGTTACTAAAACGTTTACAAAACTGTTCAAGTGCAAGTTTTAATAAACGGACACGGAGAAATCGATGCAAAAACATAACAAGCCAGCATGATTTGCCCATCGTCACGAATTTATGAAATGGTATTGTTGTAGAAATTATCCACTTTTTATTCAATTATATATATATCTTTTTTAAATAATAATGAAAGCTTTTGGGCGAAACGTGAACATTTGTACCGCCGTACTGCAAACACGCAGCAGCCGCGTTGTGTTAGCCGCTGAGGAACTTTGGAACAACAACAACAATAATAATGATTTGTTTTGCGGTGAAAAAAGAAAACAGTGAATATTTTTGTGCTGCTTACAAGGCCAGTTATTTATATAAGAAAAAAAAACATAAAAACATAACATAAAAATACATAACGAAGAAATGGTACAGTTGTTGGGCTAACATATCTTCATATTTTTTGTTATATATATAATACACATTATAAAATACAGTACATCATACAGCGGAATTCTGTAACTACTTCATGCCTTATACAGACAGCTTTAGATTCCTGCACAGAGAGACACGCGCAACTCCTGGAACTCAATCAAGTTGACATAAATATTGCATCTTGAGAACAATGACGCACAGGTTGATACACCTTTGCACCATACATACATACACACACAAAACAAAGTACCGGATCGTCCGTTTTAAACAAACAAACAACAAAACCTGTACCGTTATTCTTTGTCTTTAAGAGCACGGTCAAACAAACGTGCTGGATAGACATTTACAACCAGACGGAGAACAAAAAATAAGCGTGCCACGATCAAAAAAAAAATTCGTTTACGCAGACCTACGTACAGTATTCGGCAAGTATTTGATTTTAGTCTCCTAACGTTCGAGTCTGCAAAGCGAGTCTGTCGCGCTATGGCCATAGGTGATGCGCAAGCATGCCGCCCGTCCTCCTCCTGCTGCTCGCGTAATTCCAATCTCAACGTGGGCAGTGCGAGCCCGTCCATTCGTCCACGACTTTGATCTCATCTTTGACATGATATCTTTGAGGCAGACGTCGTACGGTTCCGCTAAACAATAAGTTAACCTGCGTCTCTCGCAAGCGTACCGAGAGGCGCCTACTTCCGGCGACCGCGCAGCGAGCGCTTGGGTACACGCGTGGGTACGTGCGCGGCACGAACCGTACCGTATAGTACCCGCCTATACACACCCGACGTCGCTCGCGCCTTGCGGGCCGACAGAGTGGGCGCACAGCCACCTTCGGTTACAACGCCCGCTAACGGAAACTTCGTCGCCCCGCCTGCCCCCTGGCATCGGTCGGCGGACAGTGTTTGTGACCTGCAGTCCTGCGGGGTTGGGGGTTTGAAGGGGGGGGGGGAGGTGAACCGAGTGCCAGCAGGTTGCCCCTTCTCGTACGCACGACTCGGGCACCGGGGGTGGTCGTGGGTGGTGGCGTTCGGCAAGCGAGGAGAGTTGTCGGGTGTGCGGAGTGCATAGGTAGGGAGAAAGGAGGTGTGGCAGCTTCAGAGTTGTGCCAAGGAGATCATCGCGGTGGGGGGCGGGGGGGGGGCAGTCGTCCACCCCCTCCTTCGCCCCCCCCCTTCCTCCCCCATCGAACCCTCCCACTACGTTGCCTTGTTGGAGGAGCCGGACGCTCGACGGAGCTTGACCGAGACGCGGCTTCGGGCGGAGCGTGCCGACAGAGGAGACACGGAGTCCGCTACGGTCGCTGCGGTCGCGCTTGGGCCTTCCGCTTGCGGCGGCGATTCTGCAAGGAGCAGCCACCTGCGCTTTACAGGCCACTCGTGACAAAGTGGTAACGAGGCGTAGGAAGCCTGGCAGCCGGACTTGCAGACACACACACACAAAGATCCCCCGTGTAGCCTTAACAGATTGTCGGGGCAAGTGCTGTTAAGCGAGCACCTTCGAAGGCCGGAACGGCACAGGAAGGGGGTGGGTGGCCAGCAACACGCCCAGCCGCCCTATGACAGCACAGTGGCGATGGTGACATGTCACACCAGGTACTCATTTGAGGCAAAGTCGACCTAGGGGAGGCCCAGGACCGGTTGAGATAATCGTCACTCGGGTTGCCAGGTTCATAGCGCAACACGCGAACCGTTGCACTACCCCTCCCCAAAGATCCCCGGATAGCCTTAACAGACTGTTGGGGAAAGTGCTGTGAGCGAGCACTTATAAAGGCGGGCATGGCACACGAAGGGGTGGGTGGCCAGCACCACGCCCGGTTGCCTTTGTCTCCCTAGTGGCGATGTTAACACACCGCACCAGGTACTCGTTTGAGGCCGAGTCGACCTAGGAGATGCCTAGGACGGGTTCAGATAATCGCTATCAATGGTGTTGCTACACTCCCGACACACAGACACTCACAGACACACTCACATAGAAAATACATCTCAAATGCACATTAGGGCTGCCATATTAACAATGGTGTGCTTCAAGTAGCTGAGAACTGCAACTTACTCTAGGTCTCCTCACTTCCCGAACGCAGGGCATTATTGATTGCCTAAGTTACGGAACACACGTTATCACTGCATGCCATTGCGCTTATTAAGGAATCGTCATTCGTAACGCATGACACCAGGTTACCCACGGCGTACGGTCATCGCGGTTGTGCCGTGGAGCTCTCCCGACGCGTTTACGGGGGTTGTGCCACACACGCCGTTCGGCACGACGTCCCCTGCCTGAGGAGCCGCCAGCGCTCGGAGCGAAACGTCGGACGTCGCCCCGAACGGCACGCGGCGCAAAAATCGCTTCACGCTCCGAGAGCCGCCACACGGCCCGCCCGCCGCCGCCGCTCCCTTCCGCTCGCGAACGAAGGCTCCGAGGGTGAAGAATGAAATGTGACATTCAGCGGTGAGTAAAAAATAAAACATGCAAGGCCGTCAAACGATGCTTCGAAAGACAAGACAGCGGACACCACGGGGAGGGATCGCCGCAGCGAGAAACCCAGAACCCCGCCGCCTCCCCCACTCCTGCCAGTCCGCGGCAGCCACCCGGGACGTGACGTGGGGGTGGCGCGGATGGAGGGGGGGCAGGGGGCAAGGGGGGGGGGGGGGGGCGAGTGCTCGGACGAGCCCATTGAGCGCCAGCGAAGCGAGCGCAGGGAGAGCGCGAGCGCCGCCATGCCGGCCAACGCTCGCGCGGTTCTCCAACCCCCCGGGCTCGGGGCTCACAAGACGAGTGCGGGCGTGAGAAGGCGACGCGGTTAGTTAGTGCTGTTAGTTAGCGCAGTTAGCGGGGGGGTTATGCCAACACACATCTTTACGCGGCGGCTCCCAGATCGGAGACACGCGCACGTCGGCGGCGGTTACGATCAAAAAACCAAATGACAGGGGCCCCTCACAGAGAACCGCCGCGGTAAAGACGGATGAATGATGAAGAGGAGGGGGGGGGGGGGGTTCGAGGGGGGGGGGGGGGGTTAAAGAGGCGTTGACCGGTTAATGGAGTTAAGAAGTTTAGTGTTGATTGACCACCGAACAAAGATCTTACCTTGGGGTACTCAGTATTTTAAGCAAAATGATCTAAAGTGGGAAGAAATAAAAAGCGTAATCAAAGAGTAAGGCTACCTACGAGGGATTTGAGATCAAAACAAAACACACGCTTCAATTAGGGCTGCGATTTCACAACGAAATTCCACGTTGACAACTTAAAATGCCGAATGTAAAGCCCTCGCATCAAACCGCTCTGACAATTCGGGCGCATTTTTATTTTATTTTACTTTACAAACTGTCACAGCCATAATTTTTTTACGAACACCATTCAGAGAGATTGAATAAAAGTTAGCAAACACACAATTTGGAGAACGATATATATATTCTTTTCACAAATGGAAAACAATGCATGCCTGAAAATACAACAATGAACTGTCAACACACGTGTGGGTACACATTTGGGGAAGTGTGAACACAGACAAAGGCGGCCGGGTGTGGTGCTGGCCATCACCCACTCGTGTACTGTGCCAGCCTTCGTGGAGGCCTTCATGGGTGCTGCTTGCTAACAACCCTTGCCCCCAAAAGTTTGTGAAGGCTATATGGGGGATCTTTGTCTTCGAAGTGTAAACACACACAAAGATCCCCCATATAGCCTTAACATACTATTGGGGTAAGTGCTGTTTGCCAGCACCTATGAGGGAAGTGTAAACAAAGACGCACACACACAGACCTGTGCCGTGAAATACAGAGCTCATGACAAAACCCAAACTGCAATTTGCCCGATGATGCTGGATGTAATTACCAGCAAAACGTCCTACTCAAAAATTTAAAATGATGTTGATTTACTCTTCAACACACCGGTGGACTAAAGTAGTGAACTATTTGTCTTTTGTCAACGTGACACTTTTTTTTACTGCTTGGCCTTGTTGGGTGGTGGAGGGTTACGACACACTTATAAATAACGCGATCAAAAATAAAAGAAACCTTTCTTATCAATATTGGTCGCGAAAGCCTACGTGTTAAACTGCTCAATTACATCAACTCGAGCTCAATGATTGCCGAGTACTTCCTGCGACGCGTACAGAATGGGAACTTCTATCCATTATACCTTCTGGATTTGAAGTTTCCGTGACTGCAAGGATGCACATACCCACCTCAGGAACTGTTTTCGCTGTTGGTTGTCTCCACCTGATGACGGACGCTTGTGTTGCGCCCGAAAAGTCGTGATTTAATTGTGTTATTTTCATTTTTATTTGTATTATTTTTATTTTCACCTACGTTACTTTACCGAAAAAAACAAAGAGCCATTATACCTTTTCCAACTTCAATAATATTCATTCACGTGGCTTGACAACAACTCCCCCTTACCCCCGTGACCCCGCAGAGTTCACGACTGCCGTAGCACCCTCAAGGAACCAGCAAACTTGGAGCTAACTCTTCTCGTCTCCACTCGTCTACGGCTTTCGTAGCTTAAAACATAAACCGCTGGCATCGTAAACCAAAGAGTGAAGATGTAATATTTTCTTTAAGGCATTATTCTCATCAAGACTTTAACCTAATCCGGCTACGTGTAGAATTCAACGATCAGAACCTCTCTTCCCATTGCTAATTCAAGCAATTAAAAATAAAGAACACGTGTGAAAATGCAGGCACGCTGACATCCCGTCCCAACCAATTAAGAGTCATTGTGCCTCGATGTACATCGAGCGACAAACCGCCGTTGCGGCACGTTCATCGCCACCATCGGCTGGCGCCGTTTCCTTACGCCACACGCTCCATCTACACGCGGCGTGTGCCCATCCCACACGGGCACGGACTCGGCATGGGGCAGACGTCTCCTCTGCATCCCCAGAACGAAGCTCAGGTGCATGGGGCAGCGGATCTCTGGGGCCTTCGCTCAAGTGGCACTCGGCTGATTTTAACTCAGAGCCACTTCTTACCAACACCCACCCCCATTGTCTATTTTAATAACGGCGCAAACGTCGGTCTAGACCAGGGGTGGGGAATGTCCGGCCCGCGGGCCGTCTAAGGTCCGCTAAATCATTTGGTCTGGCCCTGCCAAAGCAACCGCAGGCGGGACTTGAAATTCAATAAATCTAGGAGCAAACCTGGAAAAGCAGTTGCGAGTAGCAACATCATCAATACCGGCTAACATCACACGCCTCATCAAAGAGAAGCAGTTCCTGCCATCACATTAGGGGTGAGTTAATTAAATGTTTGACCAAATATAACAGGCTAATGTTTAACTTGATAATTTTGTATGGCCCGCGAATGATGTTATAAATATCCAAATGGCCCTTGGCAGAAAAAAGGTTCCCTACCCTTGCTCTAGACAAAGCCAAAAACACCGTCGCGTAGATTTTCACGGCGGTTGTGCCGCCCGGCTTCCCCGGCTACCGACGTGTTTTTGTGGTTGCGCCGGGGGGCGCCGTTGTCCCGACGTTTCACTGCACGTGCCGGGGTGAAAACGCACACCGCGGAACAAACGCTCCCAAGCTTCACAGGGGACACGGGGGGTGGCGCGCGGGCGGTGTAAACGCCGTCACGCGCGTTCTGCGTGTCTCTCACCATGCTCAGTTGGCAGGGGCCGCGACGGAGCCGGACACACGAGCTGGAAGGCAAAGTCCTCGAAGCACGTCTGGTCGCGGTGGTGCTGCACGATCGAGTCCAGGTACCGGGCTCGCTCTTCGTAGCTGCGGTGATGGCACTAAGGAGCTTTAGCGGGGGCACGCACGTGCGGCGAATGCGTTTAGTGCTGTTGGCTACGTATGGTTTGAAAGAAGCTCAAGATATAATAAGTACATACGTAATAGCAAATGCGAAGAGATACGGCACGAGAAAAAAACATGATTCTGCAAATGTGCTTCTTTTCATCGATGCTGCTATCAGGGCTGCCCCCCTCCTTTGCAATGTGCAAAGGGATTCCGATTCTACGCCTCGCTATCGCCCTCTGTAAGTGTGCGGTGCCTCCAAGTGCCTGGCATCACCATCACGGACGGCATCTGCTGCCCTGTTGCCGTGTTTCCATAACACTCTGCTCCCCACCACCTGTGAAAGGGCCTCACTCGGGCATCTAAACTGAACTATTTTAATTTTTCCAGGTAAGGCCCACTGAGCTATGGCAGCTATTTTTCAGAAGCGACCTGGCCACAAATGATAGCTCAACGAAGTGGCCTATCGCGTGGAAATTAAATAGCGGCCAAATACTCTAAACGTGTGTTTCTAAATGTGGAGGAAGAAACCAGAGGATTTGGAGAAAAAATCCACGCGACCACAGGGACAGCACGCAAACTCCAAATATACTGGCGTCAGGGTCGGGATCGAACCCACAACCTCTTGCATACCAGGTGAGGTATTTAACATCTTGCCACAGTGGCGCCCCTATCCCTACGGCTCAAACCGGCGTGCGTTTGACAAGAACCGTGGACGCTTCGACGACGTCACGGGGGAGCCGTCACGGCGATGCCTTCACGGCTCCCCCGCCGGACGAACATTCGACCTCCACCGCCAGAGGTGGCACACGGATGGTGGGGGGGGGGGGCGGCCGGGGGCGAGTGACCCGCGGGCGGTCTTCATGAAGGAGGATACAAGCTTTGGTAGAGCGGGATGAGAGTCTTGAGGGCGCGGCTGGCGTTGAGGGCCGTCGCTCGCACCAGCACCGGCAGGATCTTCCCGTCCACGATGGCGCCGTCAAACAAGGGCCCGAAGAATGGCGCCTGCGGGACAAAGGCCCCCTTTGTGTTTAACTCTTTGAATTTTGATTGCGGAGAACGCTGCGAGTGGGCATCCATTTTCCATGATATAGTTTTTTTTGGGTTAGATCGCGTAAATATAAATGCGTCGTTAAACCCGCCACCACTCGACACTGCCAATTACTAAGGTTTGTCACGTAAATAAAACGTGCCAAATCGTTACTGTAATAAAGGTTTTTGGGTTAGATCACGTTATGTATAAATGTGTCGCAACCCTCTACCATCCGACACGGCCAATCAGTAAAAAATGTGTCAAGTTGACAAAAGACAAACAGTTCACTACTTTAGCCCACCGGTGTGTTGAAGAGTGAATCCACAGCAATTACAATTTTTGAGTAGCACGACGTTTCGCTGGTAATTGCATCCAGCATCATCGGACAATTTTCCAGAATAGTGAAGCCCTCCACTTGCTCCCGGTCTTAAATAGAGCAGCAGCAGGGTGACGTCATCATTAAACCCAATCAGATGCAGAGATCAGAGGCGGAGAGGGGTGGGTATTGTAATTATATAATAGATTAGTAATCAGTTAATTGCTATGATTAGTAATCAGTTGTAGATTAGTAATAAGTTGTCATGTGTCTTTTTTAATAACTGAACCAAACACTCTACCCAATCATGTCCTAAAGTAGTGAACTATTTGTCTTTTGTCAACGTGACACATTTTTTACTGATTGGCCATGTCGGGTGGTGGAGGGTTGCGACACGTTTATAAATAACGCGATCTAATACAAAAATCTTTATTATGAATAATACTGGTCGCGAAAGCCTACGGTGTTAAACAAATCGATACTAGTTCAGCACACCGGTGTGATGGAGAATAAGCCCACAACATTTACATTTCGAGAATTATGTTTCGCCGGTAATTACAACCAGCCTCATCAGCCTGTTTATCATCTCCACTGCTGGATGTAGGCCTCTACATGCCGTGCGGATTGTGTTGGTTATTTGACAGTACTTCACCACTATGGGAGCATCGTCGAGTACAACCATTGCTTTTGCTGTACTGCCCTCTGCTGCCTCACAATCTAACCCTGATGCGGTTTATAACACCTGTTTTATGCTTGATGGTTGCCCCCCCCTAAGCACTGTCCAAGGCTTGAACCTCCTTAGCCTTGGAGATATGATAATACCAAGTGGCATTTCTGGATGATTCGGAAGACCAAAACATCATAACAATAATGCCACATTATTCACCCAGGCAATCCACTTCAACTCAGCACTTGCACTGGGATTTTGGCTAACAGACGATATTGGTAATGAGTGGCATGTGGAAGGAACGCAGAGTACCTGGAGAAAACCCAAACATACTAGGGGTAATAGTGGACACCTTCCAGCCCACACCTACAACATCTGGCAAGCCCTGGTGGTCATCCATCAAAGTACCAAACTGGCTCCGTTCCTGTTTGGCCCCAAGATAAGAGAATTTTGTATGCATTTTTAGAGTGATATTAAAAGTATAACCTCCGGTTATCATGGTTGGCTATGTACGGTGTGAAAGAAGTTCAACACACGAACATACAAAATACGTGAATGAGATGGGCATGCCAGTTATCCTGGCTTATGATGGATTAGTCTATGATTGGAACAATTGAAAGAATCGAAAGCGGATTTGTTTTTTTTTAGGGGGGGGGGGTGGTGGTGGCTAATTTTAGTTTTGCGAAATGCAGTGGGGCTGCACTTTTAACGAGCCAGACTGACTTTATATTTTCATTCACTCTCACACGGTTCGTAATCGGGGTGTATATGGGCCCACCCGGTGTTTTTATGTGCCGAGCGACAACGGAAATCAATAGCGGCCTTCGCAAGAACAAAACTGGGAAAAATATCTTAATGCGACGATAAGTGCCTTCTTTCACACTTGTATCGTTCCGTGTTGCAAAGTTATGGCAGGCGCCCCCACCCCCCAACCCCGTCGCGAGCGGGCGTCGCACCTCCGGCTTCTTGATGATCTGGATGCTGAACAGCTGGTTCTTGGTCGGCGTGATGACAATGAGGACGTCGCCAAACTCCGTCGGGATGATGCCCCTTCGGTAATCTCGGCTGTGCTCCGACCAGACGATGTGCACCTCGTCGTTTCCGATGTGGCGCAGCTGCGCAACGGAAAACCAGGTGAAGTTACCGCGTGTGCAGGTTACACGCGCGCGCGCGCGATCAAAAGAAATGAACCGCGACGACGACGACAACGACGATGATTAAAACACGAGCGTTCATCAGCGTTTTCTTCGTTCGGAACCGAGCTATTGTCACGACGGGCCCAGCGGCCTCCGCGATTACCTTCTTGGTCACAGAGTCATCGGACTCGGACGGCATGCGGGTGGACACGTGGAAGATCACCTCCATGGTGGAGGTGGCGTAGTACGGGGTGGAGAAGCCGTTGCTCCTGTTGTGCTGCAGGCCGCCCATGAAGCCGCAGTGCGTGGTGAGATCCACCTGCGACGAACGGCACACACGGTGGCAACGCACGCGCCACCGTCGTTACGCGAGTGCGGGTTCGCGCGGACAAGAACTCGCGGTTTTGAGACCAGTGCTTCGAACGTGTAAAGCGGTCGGCAGATTCACATGCTGACAATAGGTCAACCTGACATATTTTTGTGGTTATGGGAAATATGGCACGTTGCCAAAAACGGATCGCGCGATGGTGAGCGTTCACCAGCGTGCCACGCTGTTCTAGATGACATAAAAAAAAAAGGTTAATTGAGAACAAAAGAGGGGGGGCAGAGGAAATAACTCATTGTCCAGCAGACTCCAAAAATTCACTTTTAAACATTTTATCCCTGAAATATTGTTTCAAACTTACTTGCCCATGCGTGCGTGCGGTCACGCACTGCGGTCGCTGTACACGCGCGTGCCATTGGGAGGTGGGGCTAAAAGCCGATGATGATGAAGACGGCGGCGGTGGCGACGGTGCGGTTAAAAACCATCAACCGCATCCCCCCCCCCCGTGCCAAAAACTGGCCAGGGCCTCACCTCCCAGCCAAGGCCGGCTACAAAATCCTCGTAGGCCCGGCTGCCCCCCTGGTTGGAGAGGATGGAGAGCTTGTCCTCTTGACCCTCCGCCACGTACAGCACGGCGATCTTGTGCGTCTCTCGGCTGCACGCGCACAAAGGACCCAATCACTGCAATGGCTTCGTAAGCAAAAAAAATGAACAAAAAATAAAAAAAATATCAAAAGCAAGCAGCAATCAGTGTCCCAAGACAAACGCATTGATCACCAGGCGTTGGTCAATCCTATCGGCTTTAGAGGACGCGAGAGACGCTGCTTTGTTACTGGAATGGAGACATCACGGTTAAACGGTGCCTCATCAAACGATGAGGCGGGCAAGCAGAATTGCACCCTCCCCCTTGAGGACTCACCATTGTCGCGAGTCGAGGTTTTTCAGCTCCCGCAATAGCTTCTCGTTCTTTTTCAGCAAATCGAAGCTCGGCCTGACACAGCAACAAAGCATTGTTTGATTTTGGGCTATCGAAACAATGCAACGTAACGGGCAAACGCACGCGGGCGAGCAAGCGTTGCAATCTGCGTGACGCGTAAATTCAAGCATCCGCGCGCTGTCACGTTTGTGGACATTAATGGCGCTGCCACATCGCTGTTCGCTGTTGTGAGAGGCGGCACTTGCAGGAACATTTATAAAACAGTAAATTCGGGTCGATTGAGGATACGGAAGGTTGGCTCAGGGGTTATTACCTTCAGCCGGCACCGACCGCGGACACAGGTTCGAATATGGATATCATGCACCCGTGATTAAACTGGGTTCATTAAAGCACAGTGCTAAACGTCTTAGCAGCAAACATCACGACAGAAAAATATTCCAGAGTGAAAATTAAAAGGAAAATACCATAATAACAGCACACACCCTGTCCGTAAACGGATCTCGTTTAGAGTATTATTATACATTTTATTTTGACCTTGGTATCCCTTGCAAAAGACACCCATTTGTCTCAAACCGACTCTTGTTCATGCCTTTTGTCAATCCACTGCTGGATGAGGGCCTCCCCACATCTTTGCAGGTGATAGGGGCTATCTGACCAGGCGAATACGAGACGGTGGCCCTTCATAAACAACGTGAAGAAGCAGTTCTTAAAGGAGCTGTAGTGTTTGCCGACCCCGAGTTCAGTTTCAAACCAACCGACGAATCAACAGTATCACGTGCGCGAGCCGGCTCTCCGTAGCCGTTACCTGCGGTCCCACGAGTGCATGCCCAGGCTGCTGAGGAAGAGCCGGCAGTAGTGGAACGCCGACTGCGGCTCGCGAGCGCCGGGCTCGCACTCGGGCACGGCGCGCATGCACGCGTCGCCCGAGTGGGCGCGCGCGTGCCTCCCCTCCTCCAGCCACTGGGCACGCACCGCCCGGCGCACCTCGCCCTCCAGCTTCTCCGACGAGCACTGCGGCGGCGCGGCGGGCACGTTGAGCGGTGCGCCGGGCCGCTGCAGGCACTCGGGGCTGGTGGAGCCAAGGAAGCGCAGCGTCTCGTCCAGAGCGTCCTGGTCGCGCCCCAGCGTCTCCCAAGACGGCACCGGCAGCGACTCGGCGCAGTCTCCCTCCTGCATGACGGACGATGATGACGACGCCGCAGCCCCCCCCTTCGCTGGCTCGGCCGCTTCCTCCGAGCCGGCCGAGTCGACGTCCGCGTGATCCAGCGAAGCGCTGCCCACCGACGCGGCCGGCCTACGTCCCTGCTGCTGCTTCTGCTGCCGCTGCTGTTCCTGCTCCTGCTGCGGGCAGCAGTGCGCGGGGCCGTACAAAATCGCCGCGTCCCACGAGTACTTCCCCGAGACGTCGCGCACCACGACGCGGACGTTGGACGCGGCGGACGAGGCCAGGCCGGCGGCAACCCCGCCGCCGGGGACGTCCCTCTCGGCAGGGATCTGCAGGCAGGAGAGCAGCGTGCTCTTGTTGAACACAAAGAACTGCAGGTTCGGGTTCTCGAAGAGGTCGGCAGACAGCTCGGCGGCGCTGGCGTGCGGGTTCTCGTGGTGCTCGCGCACCAGGCTGGCGAGCAGCGCTGGCCCGCAGCTCAGCGGGTAGTGGCCCAGGTGGTTGACGAGGTGGACCATGACAGTCCGCGCCGCCAGGGGGATCAGCTCGCGCTGGATACGAGCAGCTCCTGGGAACGACGCACGGCCACCAACACAACCAGCCCCCCCCACCATCCACACCAGGCTTAAGTTGGCGTGGTCCATAGCCGGAAACAATTAGTGTCAATCAGTGAAGGTGCAAAAAAAATGACAACTTTTTACTCATTCCTTCACATGGCCGATAAGAGTGAATTGGTACGAAATGATCTGGTCAATGTTTAATAATAAATTATTATTATAATTCACTGCACTTTGTCAATCCAGTGTGGGAGGAAGACCCTACCCATCACCGTGGCCAAGGACCGGTTCAGATTCCACTTTCCACTGATGGTAGCCGTGGCCGTCATATCAAACTCAAGTGGCCGGGGTCAAAGTGCAGTGTGCTCACCGCCAACTCTCCTCTAAGCCACTGCTCCCCTCCAAATGGCAATCATGTCCAAATATCATAGTTTCAGACCATTACATGAAATCACAATCATAATGTTTTGGCCCATCTCTGGTAGCACAGATATATAAAATATCTAGGCCGGGCCTACGAACTCGTTCGGCTAACCACGCTTTTGTGCGTGCTTGGCAGACAATACAGGGAGTAAGCAGAATTCTCAAGCACAGCGTTGGTTGCATCGTGTTAATTCACAAGAGCCTTGTGAATGAACACGAAAGAAACACCGACAAATCTAAATCGTTAAACGTCACCTCTGATTAGCACGACTGGGTTACGTACGGTGCGAAAGACGTTCAACGTACTTCGACATACGTGCACACAATAGGGGGGGGGGGGGTGGCACCTTAAAGGCACAGATCGCCACCCAGGAAGCCAAAAGGCAGCGCTGCGCACCAGTGTGGTACGTGTGTTGCACTTCTTTCACACCGTACGTAGCCAACATCGTTATTCACGCAGCGTACAGGGAGGCACAATGGCCCTACCTCTCTGGCCTCTGCCCCTTATGTGCTGTGAAGGTGGGACCCCGCCTGAGAAAGTCCAAGGCAAACAAGTGTCCTAAAATGAACGGCAATAATGATTATAAATAAAAGGATAATCGTACCATCGGACACCGTCAGGAGCTTGCTGGACCTGTCCGACTGTGGATAGAGTAGCTCGGGGTCTTTGATTTCGTCCAGGGGCAGTGTGGGATTGTAGTCGACACTGATGAGGTCCTTCAGGGTGAGGGGGCAGTACCTGGGGTTGTTGAAGAAATGGTAGCCGTACACGCAGCTGTAGAGGACCTGCGGGCGCAAAAGGGACCACCGGCAACGCGAGAAAGGTAAACAAAAGTGAGGAACAGTCGCCGCGTTACCATTGGCGATAGCAACTCCTTCCTGACGTAATAATAATAATAAACATTGCAAGGCACATTTTATCCGTAGATCCAAATGCGCCACCGTGTATGGCAAGCAGCGAATGAACAGAACCTGCAGGGTAAACGGCCAGAACTAGGTGGGTAAAGGCCAATTTAAAGAAGTGAGTTTTCAAGACAGACTGAAATATAGCTAACCACTCATTAGCCAACGCAAAGCGTTCAGAAGCTTGGGAGATACACTGGGAGGCACTGAGCAAGAGCGAGAAGGAGACACAGGAAGTGATTAAGTCCCTCCTCCCCCCCCCCCAGGGTTTAAGAGGAAGATTTGGAGACCTGAAAACAGACAGAACCAGGGGTGGAATTGCTCATGGGGAGGGGACTTCCCGAGCAGTGGACCTGGGGAGCCATTCGTATCAGAATCAGAATCTCTATGTATACCGAAGGAATCCGATGAAGAGCTACAAAGCTGTTTCACAGCTGTCCAGTGGTATCGACGGCACGGAGGATCGCTCGCCTTGTAAATGCTGCTGAGCAGCGACACGGAGTGGGGCTTGGAAGCGCCGGCGGGGATCAGCGACTGCAGCAGCGTGTCCACAGGCAGCACCATGCACCAGTCGAGTAGGCACAGCAGCAGCGACACCATTAGCTGGGGGGGGGGGGGGGGGGGGGGAGCCACAAAAACTCACCGCGCGCCACAGGTGCCGCCGTCCGTCACCGCTGGCGAGACGAAGGTGAACTTGACGACTGCGGGATGAGCCGCACGGACCGAGATGCTGCTCGACACCCAGGTGGTGAGGTTAACGCGATGCCGCGCTGTTTACACTGGCTGGATGTCTAAGATCTGTCACAATCCAGAGCAGGGTTAACCTCATTGCTATTTCTCATGCCACGCCACTCTCCACTTTCCACGTCTAATGTTGTTCTCGAATAAAATGAAAATGTCTGCATTTAACACACGAAGATTTTGGAGACTTTTGTTTAGTCGCGAACTGCATGGCATGGATGATGGATAGCTGCCTCGATGTGCTTTTCGGGTTGTGCCGTGCATTGTTCGATGTTTTTCTGCACGTGTCGGGGGGCTTCTGCAGATGGCCCTGTGGAAGCTCCCAGTATGTGGAGCGAAACGTCGGACGTAAAAAAACTAAACAATTTTTACTTTACCATGTTAAACTCACCGAGCTAGAAATATTTTTTTCAGAAGCGACCTGGCCACAAATTATAGCTCGACCAAGTGGCTTATCACGTGGAAATTTATAGCAGCCAAATATTCTAAACGCACGTCGATTAGAAATGTGGAGGGAAAAAACGGAGGATCCAGAGAAAAATCCACGCAACCACAGGGAGAAGAGAACATGCAGACTCCAGATATACAACAGGCGTCAGGGTCGGGATCGAACCCACAACCTCCTGTAGACCAGATGAGGTAACTAACATCTCGCCACCACTGTACCCTCTCACGGCATTGGAGGTGGACAAGACAACTGGAAAAACATACGTAGCAACGCAACTCAAACCACGACTGTGCCAGACGTTTACATTTTGATTTAAAGCTTTCGTGACTGCAGGGATTCATATTCTTGGTTCTTTCGGTAAAGTCACGTAGAAGGGAAATAATAAAATAATATAAATATAAAACAATAAAAATTCTCACGACGTTTCGACTGCAACACAAGCAATCATCATCAGGTGTGGATTTCACACCTGATGATGATTGCTTGTGTTGCATTGCTTGTGTTGCAGTCGAAACGTCGTGAGAATTTTTATTGTTTTGTATTTATATTATTTTATTATTTCCCTTCTACGTGACTTTACCGAAAGAACCAAGAATATGTGCCAGACGTGTTAATTTATCCATTAAGATTAATATTTCCACTCCAAATACATGCATCAAAGAGCGCTATGGCAGCCGTGCTGTTTGTAATTGTATACGCTAAAATACAATTCGACGAACAGAAGAAGAAAAAAGCAAAGGGGGAACACGTACAAGACATTTAACACAAACGAAGCTATACGACGCAGACAGAAAAGGAATTGTGACCGTGACTTTGAACGTTCAACACATCGATGGCAGCGGGGTGGGTGGATGCGGCTCATCACGTGCCCAATATGGTTAAATATACCCACCACTTGAAACCAAAATGCAATAAACAATTACACAAGCAGCAACAATGGAAGCACTGTAAGTGGAGCTGCGCACGTGGATGAATGACATTTAAAATGTAAATCTAATTTTATTTAACAAATGGGGCCAATTAAAACAATTAAAGTCAGGTTCCATGAAAATACCTCGTCAAAACAATCCAACGCAAAACCTCTGAGCACACTTCATGTGTAATAGCCTTTGGAATTTTTTTTTGCGGAAACAAAAAAATGCGTCGCTTTGTTCATTTAAAAAACGATCGCCCACCCTCTTTTCTTGCTCTTGTTGCGAGTGCTCCGCTGCAGGTAACAGGTAAACCATCGTCGCCACCAAAATCTGCAAAGGGGAACGGAAAATACGAATAATCACGTGACGTGAGCTCCCGCGTGACAAATCCGGCAGCGCTGTCACGTTTCTAAAAACCTAATAAAGTGTACGTCGGCAGAGTAAAAACACGCGTGACGTTGTACCCCGATGATTTTCTTTGGCATGTCCACGTGATATTCTATCAGCTTGTCGACGTACGACACCAGCAGGTGCAGGAGGTCGCATGCCACCTGGGCCACGTGCTTGTGGGGGAACTAATGGGGAGACACGAGAGAGCACAAAGGCAACACGAGTCGGACCGGCGCGGCAGCAGTAGCAGCAACAGCATCAGTCACATCCTCCCCAGGAACGGTTACAACAAAGGAGGGACGCTGAAGCATGCATGCGTCAATCACGTGGTGTGGCAGCGGTGTGCGCAATCTACTAACGAGGATGTCGAAGCAACCGGATGTAATAATAGGACCACACGCCTTCCCTTGTACGGCTGGGAACACTGGAGTTGCAGCACTCCGCTCGACAGCCCTTTGTCGATCCACTGCTGGGAGCGAGGTCTCCCCGTGCCGCGTCGGTCACGGAAATTGTTTGACTATACTTCACCGCGCCGGTCGATTGCTCAGGTTGGTTGTCCATGTTTAGGTTTTGTTGCTGTAACCAGGTTTCTATGGTGTTACCGGGTTCTCCATCAAAAATGACCATCTATTGCCCAGTGGGTTTGTATGTGTATGTATGTATGTCGAACTTATTTTTTTGCAACGCACGTAGCCAACCGTGCTCATCTTGAGGTGCGAGTTTGACCTGTGCCAAAATTAAAACCTAAAAAAAAAAATCCTCCGATGGCGTTATCCGTGCTCGTGCATCGAACTCGGGTCGCCAGGATTTGTCGCGCAGCGCGGCGGATCAAACGGATCGCCACCGCCCCTCCCGTGTACGAGTAATAACCGTGGTGAGAACGCAGACGTTACCTTCAACGTTGCACCGATAACATTTAACGCTTCTTTGATAAGGGAGTGCTTCGTCGCATGGGCCAGTTCCTCGCACATCCAAATCCCCACGTTGCACAGCGCTATACACCTGGAAAGAACATGTTATAAAAAATACATTTGAAAATGTAACTGCATGGGGAAAAATTACTCTGACTGTCACATCATATCATACTAGATTAGGAAAAAGCATTGTTCGCTAGCTGGCTGAAGAGAGGTGATGGATGGACACGTGCAAAGGACGTGCAGTCTGCAATATAAGGAACAATGTTTGCTGGCTCACTGGCTGGAGGAAGGGATGCTCATGTTCAATATACAGGTGGGCTGCGAGTAATTTATAGAACAGCCCATGAAGTTTCACTGTTAACATCCCTGAAAGCTATTTGTCAAGCATACATTTTGTGAATATTCATTCAATTCGTTCAACTTTTCTCCGTTATACAGGTTTTTTGCGTTAGATCGCGTAAGGATAAATGTGGCGTTAAACCCGCCACCACCAGACACAGCCAATTAGTAAGGTTTGTCACGTAAACAGAACGTGCCAATTCGTGTAGAGCACGCCGGTTTGTTGGAGAGCAAATCCACAACATTTCCAATCTGAGTACGACATTTCGCCAGTTATTACAACAAGCTTCATCAGGCGGACAGCCAGATTTGTTAACACGAGAAATTAAATTAGTGGAAAGAGCTTAGAAAAACATTTCTAAAACCACATGTGATTAGCTTCGAGATAAAATTTAAGTTCTGCTTACATTTTTGTTATCCTAGTTAATAGGTCAGATGTCATTCATGACTCATCATCAACACCATAGCTTTCTTGTTCCTTTCAATCAGAATGAGCCCTTTCACAGGACGAAAATTACTGCAGCTGCTGAATAGCTCGCAAATGGGCAAATACAATTTGTTCCAACGTACTCACTCCAAACGCAACTCTTGTGTTTGGGATGTTGTCTAAAACGATCCAAGCAACAACCTCGGTGACATGTTGCGGCTCTTACCTTGCAGACACGGAAGGCTCCTCCTTCGCAGACTTCAGCAGGGATTTAATGATGTGCTCCTGGCGGGACATGAAACGAATTACTGCCGCTTGCAATCACAACATCAAAGCCGGCTTTCGAAAATTCAAGCGCCCATTTGTACAGAATATGGAATATGTTAATGCATACATATTTTAGTTTTACATTCATGCATTATCATTGTATCACAAAAAAATACATTTTCATCGAGAGCTCTCGCAACAAGCAGAGCGTCACACTAGTTGCAAACGGTTCCGGGAGAGAACGTTGCATAACTCCTTCTCCAGGCACTTCAATAGGCTTCTTTGGGCACACAAGCGGACCTGATTATTTGATTCTCTGAACGTCAATTAAATGGATTTTCTCATTCTCACCTTTGGACAAACCAAATTCAATACAATGATTTTTTTTTTTTGGTGCAGCCATTTGCTGACCGCCGGGCTGAGACCATCAGCTCACGCTAAACTCGAGAACCCAGTTGGAATCACTCCGTCCAGACTCTGAACCCAGGCATCCCAGCGATGCCGGCTCAAGTCGCTCTCCGCTTTTCCTACTCCACATTTAGAGAAGTGCGTCTAGATTTCGATTTAAAGCTTTCGTGACTGCAGGGATTCATCTTCTTGTTTTTTTTTGGTAAAGTCACGTAGAAGGGAAATAATAAATTTTTTTTTTAAAATAATGTTTTATTTTTATTATTTTATTATTTCCCTTCTACGTGACTTTACCGAAAAAACCAAGAAGATGCGTCTAGATTATTTAGATAATTTTGCCGCTGTGGATTTCCACATGATAGGCCACTTCGTTGAGCTATCAATTTGTGGCCAAGTCGCTTCTGAAAAAGAAAACTAATAGCTCAATGGGCCTTACCTAATAGGATAACAAAAAAAAAATTCGTTTTATTTTTTTATGTGATGTGTTTACCTTCCCTATAATTTGCACTCATTTTGTGTTTTTGTATTATTTGTTGCTGTAACGTTGTGACCCGCCCCTTACTGGACATCCGTGAAAAAACAGCTTCATAGCTCATCGGATTCTTCCAATTCTGATTCTGGCCGCCGAGCCACCGAGTCCACAGCTCGTTATCCCCGTAATTCACGTCAAGTAACCGGCGGGGCGGTGCGCGACTCTCCTTTACCTTCAGGTCCTTGCATGGGATGAGAGCTGTGTCAGTGGCAACGGGCTGCAACACCAACACCTCCTTGTAGAGGTTCGGGAAGCACAGCATGGAGCCGAGCAGCATCTGCGCTTCTGTCCGGGGAGCCTGAAGAGCACCACAGCAGCACGCAGGGTCAAACAGGAGACTGCCGCAATTTCCGACTAAAGGGTCATTAGAAAAACAAAAAAACCCCAGCGTGAAGTAATGGGAGGAGGTGACGAGCACTCACGCTCACGCCCCCCCCCCCGCTCCCCCGCAATTAACCGCTTTTAAAACGGGCGCCGGCAAATCGATGCTCGTGCAGCTGCGTGCGTGGGTGCGTGGAGAGTGGTAGTGTAGCGGTTAGCGCGTCACGCTAAGAACCCTGCGGCCCGAGTTCGATCCCCACTCACGGCCAACACCAGTGACGATTATCTGAACTGATCCTGGGCCTCCCCTACGTCGATTCAGCCTCAAATGAGTACCTGGTGCGATGTGTAAACATCGCCGCTGGGGAGACAAAGGCGGTCGGGCGTGGTGCTGGCCACCCACCACCTTGTGTGCCGCGTCGGCATTCATAGGTGTTCGCTAACAGCACTTGCCCCAACCGTCTGTTCAGGCTATACGGGGATCTTTGTCTTGTCTTGTGGGTGTGTGGGTGTGTGGGTGTGTGTGTGTTGGCGGGCCCCTACATGCACGACCCCGCATGTGGCGACTTTGCTGGCGGCGACGATGAAGTCCCAGAGCAGCAGGGTGCAGCCCGGCAGGCCCAGGGAGAAGATCCGCGGCGAGCAGAACCGGATGATGGTGGACACTGTGTCCTGCAGAATGGCACGTCACAAACGAGAGAAAGAGCACACCCCCCGTATAGCATGAACATACTGTTGGAGCAAGTGCTATTAGTGAGTAGCACCTACTATGGAGGCCGGTGCGGCACACGATGGGGTGGGTGGCCAGCAGCACGCCTGGCTGCCTTTGTCTCCCCAGTGGCGATGTTTACACACCACCGCACCAGGAACTAATTGGAGGCTGAGTCGACCTAGAGGAGGCCCAGCACCAGTTCAGATAATCGTAACCGTTGTTGGCCGTGAGCGGGAATCGAACTCGGGTCGCCGGGTTCGTAGCGCAGCGAGTTAACCGCTATCCTACCGACCGCTCCCCACCGCGACACACACACGTGCGCGCGTGCACAAGAACAATTATCTTGGTCCACAGCAGGGTTTTGTTTTTTTATCGATTTTGCTGCCACACTTCCTTGGGAGTCGATCGACAGGCTGTGCTCGCAAGTGCTGCCCATCCACACTCAGCACGGACCCATTCGGTCAGCCGTCGGCTTGCGCCCGCACCCATTCAATATGAGAAAAAGGCATGGGCGATGTACGCATAGCCGTCAACCCACACGGTTTAACCCCGTATTCTTGTACATGGAAATTGAGTTCTCAGGTGCATACGGCGGACAGCCGATTCAATACGGGCAAAAAAAAATCATCATACGGACAAATAAAAAGCAGCAGCATACAAGATCACAGAGAGTAAGTACGATAAGGTAATATCATTGACACCAATTATCAAAATTAATACGTAAAACTGTTTTTGTTTAGTAACATAATTTTTGTCTATTTGTTCGTGTTTCTCCCTTGTGATGGGACTTTGAAGGATGAACGTTGAGACTCATAAGGGCACGGGGTGACCAATAAGGTCTGAATTGATCTGTGATAAGGTAGGCACTGATAAGGGGTTGACAGTTATGTGTACGGCGCACGGAAAGTGACGCTGGCAATGCTCGGGACGCGGAGCTGAAACATTTGATCGAATAAGACGCTTCTTTGTGTGTGAAGTATCTCCTTGAAGTAGGGCCATTACCCAAAACGTCGCCAATGCAGAACAGGGAGCAGAACATACAAGCTGCACGCAAAAATGTGCCCGAGTCAGGGATTGAACTCAGGTGTTTCCTGCTGCGAGGCACAAGTGCCAACATTGTGCCGCTCCACTGCTCAAATCATGGGACGAGGTGAAAATAAATGGATTCAGACTGGACTTGATATGGGGGGTGGGGGGACTGGGAGTCACCAGTAAGGATGGAGGGGCTGGGGGAAAGGAGCTTCAGTTAATGGGGGGGGCACAGAGGAGAATGAGCGACTTCCCACAGAGAAAAGACCCGGTTGCTGGAGCATGAAAAGCGTGGAGGGGAGTAGGGTCAGATGGGATAGGAGAGGTAGGAGAGTGCATGGAGGGGAGTAGAGTGCGTGGAGGGGAGTAGAGTGAGATGAGAAGGGAGCAGTAGGAGAGTACGTGGAGGGGAGTAGAGTGATGATGAGAAGGGAGCAGTAGGAGAGTGCGTGGAGGGGAGTAGAGTGATGATGAGAGGGGAGAGGTAGAGGAAGTCGTTGAGGGGGGTGAGTAGAGTGAGACGAGAGTCGAGAGTTGGGCCGGGGAGAGTCCCCGGAGTCCACGAAGCATCTTGAAAGAGGAGGTGGTGGCGAGTGAGATCAAGCACCAGGTCAGGGCTGAGCAGGCCCTGGTGCATGATGGAGTAGAAGTGCACGAGGAAGTCGCTGTTGGGCAGCATGTCCTGCTGCCGAGTCATGACTTTGCAGACCAGCTTGTACGCGTGCAGCTTGCCCTGCTTGTAGCGCTCGGGCAGGGCCGTCGCCTGCAATGACGTCAACGCACGCGAAGGGAGGGGGGGGGGGCAGACGGTTAGTTCCCGTCCGTCTCGTTCAGGCTGCGTATCAAACAGCGCATATCGCGTTCCCGTCAAAACGTATTTGATATTACCGGCGGTTATTTTCCAAACTGTGGTCATTGTTTCTGAGTTCCCACCGATGATCGGTCAACCTCGCAGCGGGCTTATGGCTAGCCGTCGAACAAAGACGCTCAACCGCATCGCACGCTTTCAGGTGCGCTTCTGCGGCCGCCTGGGACGTTATTCCTTTCAATATTAGGAAGCCATTGGAGAAATGTAGATTGAAAACTAATTTCTTTAGAACGTTTGTTTGTGTTTGGTTTGTTCTCCTTACCCCGCACCTCCGATTAGCACAGTTGGCTACGTACGGTACGAAAGAAGTCCAACGTACATTATTAGGAGACTCGGTGACATTTCCAGAATGGTGTGGTCGCCGTCACGTGACAACTTTATTAACGGCCATGTCGGCTGGCAGAGGGTTTACTCCAGACACAACGTTTTACTTGTGCGGCAATCTGATGCACAAAAAACAAAAATCTATCGCGAAATCGTAATGTCGTTGGTGAAAGCCCGCTGCACATTAGGACCAGTGCCGGATTAAGCTAGTGCGGGGCCTGTAGTATATGTTATAAAGGGGCCCTAAATAAAAAAACACAAATATGAAAACACGTACATTTTTAACTTGCATAGTAAAGTAATTGTATTCTTTCATTTGCTATACAGCCAGATAATACGACAAATCGCTCACCTTAAACACCCAGTCAGTTCATAAAAGTTGAAGGCGGTATAGTACTAGAGTAATACAGCAAGTGCAGAATTATTGAACCGGAATTGATAGCTTGAAAGCATTTAGCGCGGGGACCTTGAAAGCGCGTGGCCCGTAGCTATACATATGTAGCTACTTTTGCTACGAGGATAATCCGGCACTAGTTAGGATGGGACGGCCGCGCGCAGTCCGTCGACTTGCCCTGAATAGCCACGGCGTGAACATGCGGAGAGGGGGGATGAGCTCGGGCGGCGGCGGTGACCGCTGGTTGTCAAGGCTGATGCCCAGGTTGTCTCTCATCTGCAAAATGACACAAGCACGAGGATACGGGCACCTTCGCTCCTCTCCAACAACAGGTGCAAAACACGCCTCAGCCCAGATCACTTTTAACCTTCCCCACAATTCCCACACTTCCGCTCTACTTTCCCAACTCCACTGGCTCCCTGTGGACTATCGCCGTCTGTTTACCTTTTCTGACTCTCGTCTGTAAATCCCTCCATGGCCTTGCCCTACCGCATCTCGCTTCTCTCATCCGTCACTACTCTGTGCCATCCCGTCCTGTACGCTCCCAGCCTCCACTGTCCCTCTCCGTGTCTCCCTCGCCCCTGCGACCAGTCACACTCTCGCTACGTTTCCCTTCGTGCTCCCCTTCACTGGAACCAACTCCCACCGCACCACACAGAGACATCATGTTCACTGGAACCTGGGGCTTCTGTTGCTCCCTTAAAATCCACCTCTTCTCCTTAGCCCATCATACTGCTACTGCTACTCCCTGTTCCCCAGTTATGACCAGGCCTACCCCAACCCCTATCACTACCCCTATATCACTACCCCCCTATCACTACCCCCCTATCACTACCCCCCTATCACTACCCCCCTATCACTACCCCCCTATCACCACCCCCCTATCACTATCCCTAACACTACCCCTATCACTACCCTCTTATCACTACCCTCCTATCACTACCCCTAACTCTAACACTATCACTGCACCTATCACTATCCCTATCACTAATCCTATCACTACCCCTATTACTATCACTGCACCTATCACTACCCCTACTACTATCACTACCCCTAATGCTACTCCATGCCACTACCCCCCAGCTATGACCAGGCCTACCGCAACCCCTCCTTAACCTCTGCCACCAGTCCTCCTGTCACCATCACTACACCACCACTCTTTATTTCAACCGCTATCATCTTAAGTATAATTGTTGTCAAGCGCCTTGGATTAAGGCGCTCTATAAATCTATATAAGATACGATAACAACAACAGGAACACACAAGGGAGACATGAGACTCTATTTATTAAAGATATCACTGCAATTAACTTGTAAATAAATAATGCTGAGAAATGTAATTAAGAGAATGCCAGGCTCCAGCTTTTAATTGGCAAATAGCAGCGATCACAGCAGTGACTTTTAAGTGCCCTTCATTGTTAAGAAACAAATTAACTCAGGCGGTCACATGATCCATGTGCGAAACCACGACGACGCGCGGGCAAAAATGTTGTTCCACAACAATTAAGCGGGAAAAAATTGTCAATTACTAACAAGACGGATGGATACATATTCCATCGGTTCTGTCAATCAGCGTAATAAACCTTTCAACCGTGCATCGTGTACAAGACTCTAGACCTGTTACAAACGGCGTTAGCTTTACACAGAGCAGTCACCATTTTAACGATACCCAATAGCTTTGTTGAACAGCAAGCAGCCGTGAACTATGAATAAACACATTACCGTTAAAACACAAATAAATACAATCAATCACATCCGGCTAAATTTAACGCTGGCTTGCTGCCCTTTTCCTGTTCATTTCGCTTTCATCATTTTAGCGACGCAGGTCGCTCTCGCTAACGAGACTCTACCCTGGTCTCTCTCTTGCGTCCTCGCCTGGTTACGCAACGAAATCAACCGCAACTCACTGGAAACTTGGCACCCAACCATTGCGGGAACAACGCCTGCTGGCCTGGCCTTACGCCAGGGACAATATTAAACTATTTGAAAAATGTTTCGTTATGTTTTACCAGGTAAGGCCCACTGAACTACGAAGCTCTTTTTCAGAAGTAACCTGGCAATCACAAATGATAGCCCAATTAAGTGGTTTATCGTGTGGAAATTTAGAGCTGCCAAATACTCTAAATGCACGTTGATTCTAAATATTTAGGACTACGGGGTGAGAGAGAGACACACGTGCACATTCCAAATTTACAACAAGCGTCAGGGTCGGGATTGAACCCACGACCTCCTGCACACCAAGCGAGGTCGTTAACATCTCGCCAGGGACACACGAGAGAGGTCACGCACTGACCTTGGCCAGGTTCTGCCAGAGCTCGCAGAGGTAGTCGAGGACTTGCGCGTGGATGTCGGGGTCCTTGATGCTGTTGACGTCGCCCAGGATGCCCAGGACGCGGCGCCACAGGACCGTGGCCACGTCGGGGTGCCAGCCCATGAGCGTGCCGCCCGACATCACGCTGCTGTCCTCTGCCAGGAACTCGCTGCCCTCTGCGTGGAGGGTTGCACGCACGCACGCATGTAAGCACGCCGTGAAGTAGTAGTGGTGGTGGTAATAATTTATAAATGGGAAGCAAATATACCATGTGTTAGGACTTCCCACGGGTGATGCGGATATTTGGTGCGCGAGTGGCGACGTTTCAGAGATGATCCGACCACCGCACCTGTGGCGAACGTCAAACAATCGAACGCATCTTGAACAGATGCCCCCCCCCACCCGCCCCCATCCCCCTTATGTTCACTTGGCCAGGAATCGAACTCCCGTTACCTAGATCGTCGGGCGTCTGCAGCCCTGTGTAGTGCAGCTTGTTGTCATCGGCATGCAGGGGAAGCTCCCGGGCCTCGCGGTGCTCAGGGGCCGACACGCACGGAGATGGAGTGTGCGCGCGCGTGCTAGAGCCAGAGTGGATGGGAGAGCCGCCTTCCTCCGAACCTGCGGGGGGTGTCCAAGGTTCAACACAAACACCGAGTTCCATAAGGCATGACATGAAAGAAAAAATGATAAAATAACCACACACATAAACACAGACGCACCGCGACACGCGGTTGCAATGCATCATGGGATTTCCCAAGATGCCTCGTGGCTGAGTCGACCTATGGCAGGGGCCCAGGTCTGGCTCGGATATAATTTGCCACTGATGTTAGTCGTGGTCTGGAAACAAACGTGGGTCAGCGGGTTCGTAGAGTAGTGGTGCTAACCACTATGCCATCAATGCATCGTGGGTTTTCCCACCCGGTGCGAGGGTGTGTGCGTGCGTGAGTGGCACACATCGCACGGCAGATTGCGACTACCTCCTACACCAACGGGCAATGAAGATTAGCCAAGCCGACCTCGAACCATGGATGGCACTAGTAACACCACTGCCCGTTTGCCTTCATTCACAGGCAGCGTTTCAGATATTCGCCAGGCCACTCCTGAAGCCGCCCATTGGCCGACTCACTCTCACAAAACGCGATGTGGACGTAGAAACGTTGCCGAAGACTCCCCACATCAGATTCTGATTTTGAAAGCCACAAGGAGGGTGGGGGGGGGGTAGAGGCGCGACATGGCGGGTGCGTTCATACCGGTCATGGTGACGGTCTCGGCGGACACGGGCTGCTGGCTCAGGCTGCTCGTCTCCGAGTCGATGTGCATCGTGGTGAGGCTCACCACCTCGTGCTCCTCCTCGCCCGCCGCGTGCGCCGCCGCCGCTGCGTGCGCCGCCTCCACCTCGCTCAGGCTGTAGCCCGTGCTCGTCGACGCTTCGCTGCTGAAGCTGTACCCTGTGCGGCAAAAACGGTAGGCGGCAGCAGTGAAAGGGAAGGCCTCGCTCTGTGTTCACATCGCTCGGCGAGATTCTAATGTTGCAGCACAAAGGCCTTCCCCGCGCCGTGGCGGTCACGGAAATTGTTTGGCCGTTTCTTGGGGCACGCCGGCCAGTGCGTGATGGGATGATGAAGGGGAGGGTCCAGGACCGGTTCAGATATCGCTCGCCGCTTATGTTAGCCGTGGTAGGTGAATCCAATTCGGTATCGCCTGGTTCACACTGCAGCACGCAAAGTCTCTCTGTGACAATACTGGGAGGTTTTTCAACTAGCGCTTAACGCAAGATGCAACCGAAAAAAGAAATATATTTTATTCAGTGGTTACATCCTTTCGCGGTGTACTGCGGCATTCGACAGGCATTTGATTTTGTTCAAGACGCAATTGGCTTAAATGGTTCATAAGTAGTGGCGTACTGCTTTAGCGACACTAACGTGGTATAAGTACCAAGCATTCTCGTACGTCACAATCGGAACGTCGCAACAGCAGCACTGCGCACTTCTGAATGTCACTTTAAAGTACTTTCTTTTTAATCATGAGGCTTTGAGCCCACGCTGGGCAGACCAGGGCACACGCCTAAGCGTATAGGTGCTACGGTAAATCATGTTTTCTCTTGCATCCTACTTAAAGTGAACATATCAGACTAAATCGTTAATAAAGGCAATTAACATATTCGTTGCAATTTCGTGCAATATATCATACCACAAGTGGCGGTGATGTCCCCACGGCACTTGTACCAGGCTAGGTGCACTGAGGCCACTGTGTCGAACGCTCACTGGAAGGAGGTCACGGAACGGACCCAGCTACCATGGGTTGACCGACTGAGATGCCTGTATACACAGTGTCTATGCTGTCTATATATATAAAGACACTCTGATACACAAACACACACAATCACTCTGAAACATACATGACGATTACACTGTGGATACATCGTGATGTGAAGAGGGGCGTTAGTCGGGTCATGCAGGTTGTTACTGAAAAACCCTTGATAGGGTGTCAATGGTGCGCGCACAAGACCATTTCTCACACACAAGCCAAGATGTTTGCTTGTTATTTGTTAACGGTGACGCCACCGTACATGCTCGGGGTGGCAACATTCTCATTCCGCACAAATGGCAGGTCCGTGCCGGTGAGACTGTGGTAGTTAGCACACGCAACCAAAAGGTGTCGTCTGAAAGGTCACCAAAAACAGAGATGCCAGCTCTCCGAAGACGGGGCAAGCTGTTAAACGGAACATAACAAGTGCAAACCGCTCGCACTTTGCAAACGTAGCCTCTGCGCGCGCAAACAACGCGGTTAGTGGAACAAACGGACCCAATAACGGCGGTGGTTGGGCTTCGATTGCTCGTTAGTACAGAGGCATTGTGAGGCCAGGCTACAGTTTGCTCCGAGCATGGATTCGAGTGGAGCAGGAGCGTCATTACCCCTGTGGAAACTCTCCGTCAACTCCGACGGGCTCCAGGGCTCATCCAGTTTGGGGTCCGGCCACTCAAACACGACAAAATCTGAGGACGTGTCAAACCACACTGACTCCAGGCGGCAGTTGCATCCTCAACAAACAAAAAACGAAGCAAACTAATGAATAGAGCAGAACACTCACGTGTCGTAGGGGCGTAGCAATTCGAGTAAAAGTATATCGCTTTGATTCAACTCAAGAATCAATTGTTTATTTTGTACGTGTGTTGAACTTCTTCGCCAACCGTGCTAATCGGAGGTGACATTGTGGTAGGAACTAAATGCAGCGGCATCCATAATTGCTGGGAAGGTCACGTGAACAAATGACATCCATTTAATGAAATAGAATTCGCAGCCCTTTGTCAATCCACTGCTGGATGAAGGCTTCTTCGCACCACCGTGTCTATCATGGCGGTTCTATGACCATTCTTCACCATGCCAGTAAGTGCGCGCTGTTGGGGGGGCACCCCGGAATTGATTTCAGGTATCAATTGTATCCGAGAATCGAGGGCAATGTGCGACAGACAGCGCCACTGCATACAAAAATTCACGAATCTAAAAATATTCATTGTTCCGCGTGCGATTCGACGCATCGCGAGCTTAAGAAGAGACGCCAATCTGTAACCCGGTGCATCGCGACAGTGGTCCTAACGAGGAGGCAGGAGAGAGGGGGAAAGAAAAACCCCAAAACACCATTTCGAAGTCAAAATAAGTCACAGAAAAGTTTAACAAGATACGACGCGGCAAAAAATACTCGGCGACGGAAGGACAGACGGACAGAGGCGTCGAGAGCACGTGCGCACGCACCTTTGGTTTTCATGCCCTCGTGCGGCTGGAAGGCACTGAAGGGCTCGTGCTGGCTATCCTGGCTGGCGTGGCTACTGGGCCGGCACGGGGGGGAGGGCCACTCGAAGGGTGACTCGTGATCCCCGGAGCGGCGCGAGTGGAGCTCGGGGCCTTCGGAAGGGCCCTCGGCGCTGCCGGGGCTGCCACTCGCGTGGTTCGAGGATCGCCGCCTCTGCACGTGCGACGACGACGTCATGGCGACGTCACTGGAGCTCTGCAATGGCGGGTACAAAGACAAAGATTCCCCCGTATAGCCTTAACAGGCCGTTTGGGCAAGTGCTGTTAGCGAGTAGCGCTTGTGAAGACCGGTACGGCGCACGAGGAGGTGGGTGGCTAGCACTACGCCCGGACGCCTTAATCTCCCTGGTGGCGATGTTTACAACACCGCACCAGGTCCTCATTTTAGGCTGAGTCGACCTAGGGGAGGCCCAGGACCGGCTCAGATTTCATCGTCACTGTTGTTGGCCGTGAGCGGGAATCGAACTCGGATCGCCAGGTTCGTAGCAGCGCGCTAACTGCTACACTACCGCTCCTCTACAAGAGCGGATATACACACACACACACTGTGCTTTCAAAATGGCTTTTGTTATTTTGTTTACAATTTGTTTTAATCTTGATTGTGTTATTGGTGTGCCATGTTACACCATGGTCATTCGGAAACTTTCACAGAGGAGTGCAACCGTTATGTGTTGTAGAATGGTCCGCTGAAGCAGATGGCCAGAACTATTTCTGAGTTTCCTTTCGAGTGAGCCCTTGTCGACACAGTAGGGGGGGGGGGGGCAGCAGCTCTCTCACCGTCCCTGCCACACGAGAGTAACGTTCGGTCCCACGACAGCTAAAGCGATACTTTTCAGTCTCAGAGCTAGAATTTAGGCAAATCGTAAGTTGTGTAGCTAACATCTAGTGGCATTTTTGCAGCTATTGATTGGTCAACTGGGCTGAGAACTAAGAACTGCTTCTGCGGACGGACAGTTACACCGCTCTGCGATAGGTGTGAATGGATTCCTCGTCCCACCACACGATGACACCAATAGCACAACTGGGATAACGCAGGGCAAAAGACTTAGACGAAAAAAAACAACAAAAACAAAACAAACACAAAGGGACGGTACTCCGAAATCACAATGACTCGTACGCTGCGCCGTTCCAAGGGTACGGCGAATGGTGGCAAGAGGGGCACCACGGTGGCAAGGAGATGTTGACTACCTCGCCTGGTATCTGGGAGGTCATGGGTTCGATCTCGACCCTGACACCTGCTGCATATTTGGAGTTTGCGTGCCGCTCTCTCTCTCTCTCTCTCCCTCCGTGGTCGCGTGGATTTTTCTCCGGGTCCTCCAGTTTTTCCCAGGTAAGGCACTCACCCCCCCCGCTACCCCTAATGGACGGCCCAGCTCGTAAGTACGCACGGGCACACGCTTGCACTTAAGATTCGGTGACCCGGCAGGCGGCATTTACCACCGCGCTGGCGCTCCGGAGGCGTTCGGCAATGAATTCGTCCATCATGTCGCTGATGTCGCCGCTGGTGGAAGGCGCGTCGGAGAGGAACGTCCGCAGCTGGGCCATGCCATCTTCCTTCATCACTGCAAAGGCGGAGGGGGGGGGGGAAATGCCATCGTCAGTCAGGAAAGGGGTTAAATACATTCTGACCGTGAGATACATGTAATGTTGTTTAAATACAATGCAACAATCGAGTCAGTTTAACACGTAGGCTTTCGCGACCAATGTTATTCATAATCAACGATTTTTGGGTTTAGATCGCGTTTATTTATAAATGTGTCGTGACCCTCCACCACCCGACACGGCCAATCAGTAAAAATGTGTCACGTTGACAAAGACAAATAGTTCACTGCTTTAGCCCACCGGTGTGTTGAAGCAACAACATTTACAATTTGAGTACGACGTTTCGCTGGTAATTGCAACCAGCATCATCGGGCAATTCGCCAGAATGGTGAGGCTCTCCTGTGTCTCCCGTTCTTATATAGAGCAGCAGCAGGGTGACGTCATCATTAACTCGTTAACTCATCAGGTGCAAAGATTCAAGGGGGGAGTGATTGTAATTATATACTAGATTAGTAATCAGGCTATTGTTACGATGCGAGTTGTAGATTAGTAATCATTTGGAATGTGTTTTATTGTGATTATGCTACATTAGTAATCAGTTAGTGGTTGTTTCCCTTATAAGTAATTGTAATGTATCTTATTTAATAATACGCTTCCAGGCCGCACTAAGCCTGTAGCTGTCTGAGCGATTAAAGTTATTTCTGTTTCTCTCAATTTCAATCGATTCTCTAATTAGTCTTTGCCAGTAGTAACTAGTGACTAAAAGAACACCAGAGAAATATTAAACTATCACAAACACAACTGTCGGCAGTAGCAGAACATGCATGCCAACAGGGACACTCAATTGATTTTGACAACGTGGAAGTGTTGTGTAAAACTAGTTACTACTGGCAAAGACTAATTAGAGAATCGATTGAAATTGAGAGAAACAGAAATAACTTTAATCGCTCAGACAGCTACAGGCTTAGTGCGGCCTGGAAGCGTATTATTAAATAAGATACATTACAATTACTTATAAGGGAAACAACCACTAACTGATTACTAATGTAGCATAATCACAATAAAACACATTCCAAATGATTACTAATCTACAACTCGCATCGTAACAATAGCCTGATTACTAATCTAGTATATAATTACAATCACTCCCCCCTTGAATCTTTGCACCTGATGAGTTAACGAGTTAATGATGACGTCACCCTGCTGCTGCTCTATATAAGAACGGGAGACACAGGAGAGCCTCACCATTCTGGCGAATTGCCCGATGATGCTGGTTGCAATTACCAGCGAAACGTCGTACTCAAATTGTAAATGTTGTTGCTTCAACACACCGGTGGGCTAAAGCAGTGAACTATTTGTCTTTGTCAACGTGACACATTTTTACTGATTGGCCGTGTCGGGTGGTGGAGGGTCACGACACATTTATAAATAAACGCGATCTAAACCCAAAAATCGTTGATTATGAACAACAATCGAGTGAAATAATTTCTAATTAGATTTTTAAATTACTTGATTTTGAAGGACTTCATTTATTTGGAATTTGATTCCCAGCCAGCGCATTGAAATATAATTTAGAATTGCTTCATGCTGTTATAAAGAAATGTCCTACATAGCACCTAGAACTCAAGGAGATTCAGATGAGCCTTCTAATTATTTTAACTCTCAACTCTGTACTACGCTATGACATTTGGCAACGAGCCTCATGGTAACCTCTCATAACAGTCCGCAGAAGTACTAAGTAGCGCTACCTTGGAGATGTCTCCAGTCATGACCCAGTTTAACTGAAGTTACTGCTTAATATGGCGCAAAAAAAAAACCTTTTCAAATCGTCCACACGGACAACGGAACTCTCTTTGCTTGCCTTTGACAAACACGGTTAACATCCACGATTGTGCAGAATTTCACAAAGACGGCATCAAAGTAGCGTAATGTATGCCGCATTATGGCTTCGTTTTACAAAGAAGACGGCGCCAATTTATTTTGACTCGCAGCCTTTCAAATTTCCAATCCAGGATGCAGAAAATGCTTCGAGGGAAAACATCATGTGGAGCACTTATGCAAATGACTTCTCAAAAACAGCATGCGATGAAACAGCTGTGCTTGTGATTCACTGAATGTCTCCCTGACGAGAAAAACCTTGACTGTGATGCCACTTTCTCGCTGAACTTTTCCACCATCTCAGTCTCTCTCTACGTAGAGTCGTGCACCCGAGTGATCCGACATCGACCACGCTGCCCCCCCCATTGGGCCTGGAACGATTCGACAAACTGACCCGACTCCTGGCCGTGATCACATTCAAGAATCTTGCCGATGACGTCTCATTTGTTACGCCTCGCTCGTATAGTTTATTACATCCATCTTTGTACCAACGTGTTCGTACCACGAGTCGAAACGTGATGTCAGCAATACCCACTGAGCACGTAATTGATGTAAATCGAGAACGTGAAGATTCTTGCACGCATGACCCAGCGTGTGCATCGAGGGGTAGAAGACTCGATTTGCCACATAAATCGAAAAAACGTCATACGCCCGATGAGCTTCTCCCTATCTATCCATCCATCTATCCGGCCCTCCCGATTGTCGCCGCGCCGGCTCGCGGCTACGACAGAAATCGCACGACGACCTTTGGCCCTCTCCGAGATGAACTGCTCCATGATGTCGGATGCGCTGCTGCTGCGCGGAAGAACCGCCGACGCCGCCGACGGCATCGCCGACGACGCCACTCCCGCCGCATCCTCGGGCTCACCGCGGAATCCGTCGGCCTGGCCGCCCTCGTTCTGCGAGTGGTGGCGAACCCGCAGCGGCTGGCCCTGCTGCGGGGGGTCTGGGTAGTCTGCGGTACAGTTTGTATTTTCCACCCAAAGACAATAGAACTTATTACAGGCCGAACAATACTTTTGCAGACTCTTGAAGCAGAAACTCATTATTGATGTTTGAAGGGCGAGCGCAAACTTTACTTTCTTTTTGCCTGCAAACATGTTGTGGTGTTTTAAAGTAGATGTGCACATTCTTTGCTGAATGCTTCATGGAATTCTATTCATTTGCTACTTCAATTCAGACTCAATGGGTTTTTTTTCCCCTCCCAGACACTTAATGAAAAAACGAAAACTCTTTCAAATGACGCCATGAACAGCCCCAAACCTTCCCCCCTCCCCCGATAAACATCGCTGCGAGTTATAACCAATAGGCCTGAACCCTCATATTATTTTCGCAGACTCTTTTTGTGTAACAACACAAAATCTATTATATTGCACAAAAACTTTCGATGCAACAGATGCTCATTTGAGAGGCCATGAAAATCGCGGTAGACTTGAAATAAAAAAAAACGGGGTCAGTGCGTCAGCGGTGGGAACATTAGAAAACTCGAGTGCGACTAGAACGTATGTATGCACGTTGAACTTCTTTTGCACCATACGTAGCCCAACCGTGCTAATCGGAAGTGTGGAGGGTCAAGGAATTTGAGGAGTGGAGTGGAAGGGGAAAACTTTGGGTGGTGCTTTGCACGGCGCCAAACCACAAAGTGAGACAAGATCCAACGATGGTGAATTATAAACCAAGGTGAGGAGATGTTAAATAAAGGGCGGCTCGGGAGTTCGGCAGAAACATTCGCTGAAACAGTGAAAGGGGTTGGTTGTTGTTAGGCATACAAAGCAGCAATGGAGGTATTCAAACACGGCCAACAAAGCGATTTGCAGCAAGTCACAATAATGGCAGGCATGTTGCAAATGTGAATGCATGCACCTTCCACGGAAGAGAAAAGGCCGATGTGAGCACCGTTGAAATGGAACACGAGCGCGAGTTGAACATTCGCGATGACAATGAGAAGGGCATGGGTGCCCAGATACGTCGAGAGAACATCGCAATGCAATTCCGGACGTGTCACCGGTGAACGTGCAGTAACTAAATGAGACAACTTCTTGGTTCTCATGCTTCGGCCTGGCGTGGAGCGATAGCGCAGTGGTTCACTCACGCCCTGCCCTGAACCCCGGCCAACCCGAGTTGGATTCCCAGCCACGGACAACATTTGTGGCGAGTGCTTTGCCCGAACCGATCCCGGGCTCATCTTCTTGGTTCTTTCGGTAAAGTCACGTAGAAGGGAAATAATAAAATAATAAAATTAGAACATAATAAAATAATTCTCACGACGTTTCGGCCACAACGCAAGCAGCCGTCCTCAGGTGAAGAACAGGTCTGTCGGAAAGACAGCGTCTGAATGGGCACCACCACGCTTGGCAGCGTCGTGAAAATTATTTTATTATGTTTTGCTTTTATTATTTTATTATTTCCCTTCTACATGACTTTACCGAAAGAACCAAGAAGATGAATCCCTGCAGTCACGAAAGCTTTAAATCGAAAATTAAATGAGACAAATGGAGCAGCGAAAAGCACTGGCGGTAGTACACGCCTCTGTGCAGAATCGTAACAATAACAAGGAACAAACATCTGTAAGGGTTTAACGGAGAATAATTGATCGATGTGCAATGATTATTCATTGTCAAAATTAGTTCTCAAGGTCGCGATCCATATGCATTGAGTCGCACATTTAAGAACGGATCCCTTCCAATCCATAGAACGTCGGCGTTCATAGTCAATACAACACCACGTTGGTATTTTGTGTGCGTTAGGACATGTGGTAGCTCAATGTCAAACTTATTGCGTGTTAAAATCAACCGTGCTAATCGTGGTATTGGTGTTGTATCAAGATGGTTTACGTCACCATAGCAGCCACTCGCGGTTGCTGTATTAATCCTAACGTTAAAAAAGGCAAACGATTCTTGAATCGAAACGGGGACCGTTACATCGAGGGAAAATTCGTCGAACCGCTGGGGGTGGACGGAAAGGGAAAATCGTTCCACATCTAATCAGAGCAGTCTATTCCTTACATCGCTCTGAAAGCATAGAGCTCTCCTCACATCAACTGCCTTCAAAAGTCGCAACACATACGCAAGCAAAGCGATGAGAAACCGTACATGAAGCAAGGACAATCTATCATGTTGTTACGTACTCCGTAAAGCGCCACTAGGAAAGCGTCACGTTTTTTTTTTACTATAAACGCCACCGTCAATCACTTCTTAATGGAATTCATTTGGAATATTATATCATAGGTTTGATATCCGGCCTTTGAAGGTTATTGTGTAAAAATGAAACAAAGGGCTTGTAGATTATCATGAGTGGGTCAAAGCCTTTTGATAATAAAACAAAACCAACACAAACCATTCATATTGAAATGCTTATGTGGATGAGAGGCGGTGAACAATTTTTGAGGACAGGATATTAGCACTAGACCCTGGCTCACACATCGCGTTATTTAAAATAATTGAATGCAGTGTGGTGACGCATATTAAATGATTCAAAGACGAAAATTTGACTTAAAAAAAAACTAACAGGACAGATAGCTTCAACTGAATTAATATCATGCTTTCAAATAATGTGTTGACTGGCCACAGTGTACGATAGACAAATTACTAAAAACTAAATTAGTATTGTTAGTAGGGTTCAACCGTACAACAACAAATTTTGAATTGGTAAAAACGCATGTAATGGGTTTTCCGCGTGCTCGTCGAATTTTACATGGTGTTGTTTTTAAAATGCCGCACCGTGCCCTCGCTTTATGCGGGCTCGGATTGTGAGATTTCGCGTGCATGCAGCTAACCGATTTCTACCCGCTCGGCCGTTCGGCAAAAACCCAAAAATACCTACGCAGCAGCAGAAACACTCAACTAAACTATTTTTATTTTACCAGGTAAGGCCCACTGAGCTTTATAGCTCTTTTTCAGAAGCAACCTGGCCACGAGTGATAGGCCAATGAAGTGGCGTATCAAGTGGAAATTTATAGCGGGCCAAATACTATAAACGCATGTTTATAAATGTGGAACGAAAAACCGGAGGAGCCGGAGAAAAATCCACACAAACACGTGGAGAACATGCAAACTCCAAATATACAGCAGGTGTCAGGGTCGGGATCGAACCCACGACCTCCTGCATACCAGGCAAGATAATTAACATCTCACCACCGCGGCGCCCTTCAATGGACGTCTCTCCGCGTTTTCCACACCATACGCCCGATGGAGCTCGTGACGACGCTAATGACGGCGCTCATGACGGCACTCATGATGGCGCTAGTGACGGTGCTAGTGATGGTGCTTGTAACGGCATTCATGATGGTGCTAGTGACGGCGCTAGTGACGGTGCTTGTAATGGCATTCATGATGGTGCTAGTGACGGCGCTAGTGACGGTGCTTGTAAAGGCGCTCATGACGGCGCTTGGGACGGCGCGAGTGACGTACCCACGGTTTTTTGCCGCACGATGCCGCGAGCCTTCTCGGCGCCGGGGGAGCCGGACGTGGTGGCGCTGCGCTGGCGCATCATGGGCTCGGCGGGGTGCGGTGCCTGATCGCGACTCCATCCCCGGGAGAACGACTTGTCCTGCCCTCCGCGGCTCGCCTCCTGGCACAGGCCTGGGCGGGGCGGTGGCACGGTGGAGGAGGGAGAGGGGGTGGTGGCACGGTGGGAGCGCGCATCAGCGACCGTGGCGCAGTGGGGGTCATCTTACCCGTATTCGGGGAGGAGTGTGTGCGTGTGTGTGTGTGTGACTTGCTGGCATATTGTTTATTCTAGCGGGAGAAACTGTGTCCTTGGAAATTACGCAGAGGATGTACTATGGCCATAAGCTTCAAATGTGATGGGGGAAAAAAAAATCAATGCCTTCTGCAACGACCGAGTTAGTACTCCTGGCGCCCCTGAAAATGTCCATTGCAACAAAGGTATGTAGTCTGCATGTTAGGACATTTACTCGACTGACTTTCATCGTACAGAGCACAAGCTCTTTCTGACCGGAAGGATCCAGAAACCTAAGGTGCTCGTGGTGATCTCAGCAAGGCCTACGATCTTTGACCTTGGCAAACAACATTTTCACCATACTCTTTGGTTCTTTTGGTAAAGTCACGTAGGTATATTTACCGAAAGAACCAAAGAGTATGGATTCCTGCAGTCACGAAAGCTTCAATCAAGATTTTCACCATAATAACATGTAATTAATATTACTCATATATATTTATTATTATATATTTTACAGTGGTTATAAAAATGGCTAAACTCTATTCTCGATCACCCGATTTTACAAGCCCAGAGCTGGGAACAGTCTTTTACTACAAAGAAAAAAACCGAGGGAATATTTCAAGGGCGGGAGGTGGGGTGGACGTACGTGTTATTGCATTTCACCCTTTCCCGTTCCGCGACGTCTGCAAGTTGCAGGGTGGGTGGTGTCCCGTTCACTGCTGAATCTCGGAACGCGCAAGAGGCTCGGCGTTACTTTTATTTAGTGAGGCGTAGCGCCGTCGTCACCGCAGAGAACCGTAGCGACACGTGAGCGACACGTGAACGACACGTGAGCGACACGTCAGCGCTCTATAATAGCTGGCGTCAAACTGTGCCACATGCCCTTCCCGCATGGCCTTGTGGGAGCCTCGGTACCAATAACGTGATTTGATTTTAGTTTTCGCTTCCGCTTTCGTTTAGATCGAAAAAAAAAACGATGACGTACACGTGCGTCATCGGAACGGGAAAGGGTTAATCGGCAGTCGAATAGGCAACCGTCACCCGCCTCCCCTCAGTGCCGCCCGCACCTCGCCCCTTGTGTTTCTTCTGCTTCTGCTCGCTGAGCTTGTCGAGGGGCAGGTCGCCGAGCTCCAGCGAGTAGACGTGGCGCGCCAGCACCTTGGTGAGCGTCTCCATCGTCTTGGCCCACTCGGTGATCAGCTCCTCCCAGAGGGTGAGCGCCGACAGCACCGACAGGAGCTCGTCCCAGAGCTCGCGCGTGATGAGCACGTTCAGGCTCGCCTTGATCCAAGCGACGATCAGCGTCTGTCGGGGGGGGGTCACCACCCACCCACGTGCGCCCACCGTGTCACGCCGCGGGCCGTGGAATTCGCCAACTCGTCGGTATAAGAGACCGCCGCTCGCTTGACCCGTCCAACGGTTTTTAAAAGAAAAGTTGAAACGCTGACCCTGTTGTTTAGCCTGGTGTTTACTACAAACCATTTAAAAAGTATTTACAAACAACTGAATTAATTTTACATGCAAGATTTAGATCAGGTTGTTACCAGCAGCTCTACGTCACGTGAGAGTGTAGCTGTAGTTGACACCTGATGATGATGATGCTACTGGATGTAATCTCCAGCGAAAGGTAGTATAAAATAGAAATTTTCTCGCTTTTCAAAATTACAATTTCGTGAAAAGGAGTTTTACAGCTCATCAGATTCCTCCACTATATGTGAATATTCTGATCCCAATTGGCATTCCGTAAAATGGCATTCCACCTACACAATGATCGAACCCAAAATAAACTAATTATGAAAACTAAATTAATGTTACACCAGTGACGGTTGTAGACTAGTCTCGTTATTACTCTTTTAATTGCAAGGTTTTAGAGCTTTAACGGAGGATAATACATACTTTGTGCAAAGGGGCCTCGGTTTTAAGAAAGGCGCCTTTAAAGAAATAAAGTTTGATTGATTAACGCCCCTTACGTGCGAATTTCCGTCACATCCTGTAGCGTATAAACTGTAGCATTTGCACGGTACGAGTAGTCCATCGCGTGCTGGAGTCGCGGTCTAATTATTCACATGCTACTGTTCTAAAAATTACCCGCGGATTACTCATTTGAGATTATTCGTAGCAATCCTTTCCTCTGGCCACATTTGCTGATGAGTTCTCACCTGCTTAAACCAAATAACAAACTTCAACAGTGGCTAATATTATTGACTTGTGTATGTGTATATATGTTGACCTTCTTTCACGCCGTACGTAGCCAACCGTGTTAATCGGAGGTGCGGGGGAAATATTAAAAAAATATACATCAAGCTCACCTGGAATATTGGTCCGGCCAGCTTTCCAGCTAACGTCCTATATTTGGCTTGCTGCGGAAGCTTCCTGAAAACCGTTTCCGCGATCCTCAAAAGAACCAAGAGGAGTTGCTCCCTGTAAACAGTCAACAGCACCATCATTTGACACTCTCGCCCAATCACGATGCAGTCTCGCGCATTCACGAAACCTATTGACGCTTAAATGTATACGTATTTTTTGTTACTTAATCCCATGCTCTGAAACAAATTACATAGAATTGCAGACCCACCGCATTAACTGGTAACAAAAAAAACCAGCTGCTGCTGCCGGTGGCGCCAATGTCTCACCAAGTTTGCTTGTTCATGGACGTGTTCATCACCATGTGCCGGTAGATGTTCAGCACTCGTTTGCACATGTCCACGTGCTCGTCCAGAAGCTTGGGGATGTCATTGCTGGGTTCCAGCAGGAAGACGTTAACCGACGTGGTCAGAAACACCTACGCGCACAGAGACGGGAAGAAACGTCACCGTGCAACGGCGCTCACCCAAGAGAGACGCATTGTTCCAATTACGCAGCCAGCAAGGTTGGCTACGTACGGTACGAAAGAAGTTCAACATACATGCATTACTGCGCCTGTCGTCAATCTACCCCTGGATGTAGGCCGGGGGCTTTCGCGCAGTGTGTCGGTCGTGGGGGTTGACCATACTTCACCCCACACTGAGCAGTGGGGGGTAGGCGAGGGGGGTGGGGGGGTGGATAAAGGAGTGGGACCTCGGGACCGCTGATAGTTATTCATGAGCAGGGAAACTAACTCGGATCGCCGAGTTCATAGGTCAGCGCTATCGCTCCACCAAAGATGCAACGTGAATATTTATTCACTATATCGTAAAAACACAGGCAAATAAAGCCAATGTACGCTTACTAAACATAACATTTTTTATTTACATTTATTTGGCACACAATGGTACGATCGGTTCCTAAAATAAACTGTCTTGAATAAACACACCACGGTGATTGTATACTCGAAGTATAATTTGCAACAGAAGGTAGTTAACAGCTCGCCACGATGGCGAGATCTGGTATACAGGGGGTCATGTGTTTGATCCAAACCCAGACGCCGGTTGTATATTTGGAGTTTGCATGTCTCTCTACTCGTGGTCGCGTGGCTTTTTCCCCGAGTCCTACGGTTTTTCCCTCCACGTTGAGAATCAACATCACGAGTTTTTGCGTATTTGGCAGCTATAAATTTCAACACGACGATAAGCCACTTTGTTGAGCTTACCTTTTGTGATGGCCAGATCACTTCTCAAAAAGACCTCTATAGCTCAAGTGGACCTTAGCTGGTAAAATGACAGACAGACCTGGTTTTCACCTGAGGACGGCTGCTTGCGTTGTGGCTGAAACGTCGTGAGAATTATTTTATGTTTTGTTTTTATTATTTTATTACTTCCCTTCTACGTGACTTTACCGAAAGAACCAAGAAGATGAATCCTTGCAGTTACGAAAGCTTTAAATCGAAATTTAATAGTTTTATAGTTTAGTTTTAATTTAAAGGAAGGCCCTACACACAGATGAGGGCCAAAGGCCTTATCAGCCTCTGGGTTACACGGCCCGTGCACGTGTCAATCTGCTGGAGGGGACGATGACGGGTAGAGGGGGGGGGGGTACGCTCGGGATAGGGCCGCTCACCTGCAAGGTGGCCTGCACCCCCGCATAGAGGCTCTTGTTGCCGTCGTCCATCTCCGACGCTTTGTTGATGGCATCCTCGTAGGAGGAGTTCCGGGTCCAGCTGGGAGTGCGCGCGTGTCCTGCGCCACTTTTACTCGACGGCAGTTTTCTCTGGAAGGGTGAAACGGATGAGCAACCCGAGCTATAAACGCTGCGATGTGTGAATGTTAAACTTTGTTTGTGCCGTACGTAGCCAACCAGGTTCGGGCGGGGGGACAACAAAGGACTGACACTTGCATCGTCTTTGTCCTGTTCTCCTTTTGGCGTTCCCTGGTCTAACACTGGTGAGGCAAGGCCATGAAAAGGCTGTCCTCTGGTCAGTTTCAAAGAAAATTCATATATTATCCGAGCATGTTTTGCCACAAGTCCGTGTGGTTAATGCAGACTTGATGGCTTGTTTGAACATCTTAACACAACTCCTGTTTTTTTGCCAGAAAGGGTAAAACCTCCAAGTTATGTTTCATCAGTAACCTCACCGTCAAAGACAATAGCAGCAAAGTCACATTTCCGCCAATTGCCGAGAACGTGGAGAAGCGCAAAACGAGGAAACGAACCACGCGCACGCATGTCGCCGCAAGGATTAATTTGACTGCCATGAGTCTGCAATAAGCTTCCGTGGATTACAAGAAAAATAGCGAGGGAGAGAAAGTGCGCGGCCACGAGATGCATGTACGTTAAACTTCTTTCGCACCATACGTAGCCAACCGTGCTCATCAGAGGTGCAGGAGATGAATGGTATGGGCAGAACATTCATAGAATATGCGTGGGAGAAAAAAATCATCATCAGGTCTCGGGCCACGAATCGCCATTCAACAGAAACTCTTACACAACCCCCTTTGGTGACAAGCAGCTTGAAAACTAGAAAAGGTCTCACTGTCATCTTCTGCAAATGAGTTTTCGACGTCCACCCACCCCCCCCGCCAAAATTCAATGCATTAAAATAATGCAATAAAGGGGTGATGATCTACATATTCAGGGGGGCGCAATTGCAATCCCAAGAATTAATTCATGTCATTGAAGCCGCCTTGTTGGAATCACGAGCTGTCAAATTCGAAGAGGTCTAATTCAAATTAGGATCATCATGTATTTTCATAATAATTTAGAGCCTTTCAACACAATGCCATTCATCGTTTTTGTGTCTTTTGTTCCCTGCCGTAGATGCAGGTACGACACCTTGAAGATGTGCTATTATTCGCAGAAATATATTAATCTAGACATTTTGTGGTATCATTGCCATCAGGAAAATGGAGCACTCGTTTGACAAACACTGGAACGTGATGATATTTAAAATAAAGCTTAGGTTACGGCAAAGGGCGCAGTTACATTTTACGATGGCACTCATGCCTCATAAGATGCAACGTGAAATACAAATAGCTCTTATCCTGTAGTAATGTTTCTTTGATGTAGCAAGGTAAGCTTGAGAGCCCAGAAAATTTTAAATTTATTTTGTCAACAATTTATATTTTATTTTACCAGGCAACGCCCATTGAGTTACACAGCTCTTTTTTTATATAAGCGACCTGGCCACAAATGGTAGCTCAACGAGAAGTGGATTCTCGTCATGTGTAAATATAGAGCAGCCAAATATCCCAAACGCGTGATGTTGATTCTAAATGTGGAGGGAAAAACCGGAGAACACGGAGATAAATCCACGCGACCACGTGAAGAACACGCAAACTCCAAATATACAGGCGTCAGGGTCGGGATCCAACCCACGACCTCCTATATACCAGGCGAGGGAGTTAACATCCCACCACCGTGGCGCCCCGGGGAATCCACACGAGCCGAGTACTCAGCGAGTCATGGGAGAAAATGTTCTTCCTTCAGACCAGCAAGGTGAAATATGGTCAAACAATGCCCATGGTTGACAGTTACTGCATGGGGAAGGTCTTGATCCAGCAGTGGAGAGACAATTGCTGATGTTTATGATGACAAATGTACGCAAGGCCGTGTGTTCTGGACTGGTTTTTGTGTTATGCCATGAGTCAAATTGATTATCATCAATTCCACCGATAATTATCAGTGGAGTCATCAATTACTTAAATAACAGGATGGCCAAGCTCTCGTGTGTACATTCACTTTGCAAGACGTGGCTTATCATGGACACAGACTGGATGCATCAACAGCAGTGATCCGGCTTTTGGCACTGCAGATGTAAAGCTTTGGAATGCCTTGCCTTTGCTAATAAGATAATAAGAGTCGTTTGATACATTTCAGTCTGTCTTTAAAACTCACCTCTTTAAATTGACCTCTAACCCCCCCCCCCCCCCCCCCCCAAGAGTTCTGGCTGTTGACCACGCAGGTTCTCTTAATTTCCTGCTCTCCATACACGGTGGCGCACTGAGATCGACGAATTAAGTGCGCCTAACAAGCGTCAATTATTATTAGAAACGGACAGCACCACCGTGGATTTCTATCGGCCCCAGCAATGTGCAAAGAGAGGCACCGTCCCCCCCCCCTCCCTACTCGACGTGCGCACGCGCAAATCCCAGTCTTTCCGTCCGAACATGAGCTTCTTTGGATTTCTACCTCGGCTCCGTTGCTGTCGCTCTCCGCCTTCCTGGCCTTGGCGCCGCTGGCCGACGGCGGGCGAAGGTGAGGAGGCGGCGCCTCCTCGGGCTCCTTCATGAAGAGCGGCCGCTCCCCCTGCTGGATCCACTCCTGGTACACGCGCACCACCTTGCGGATGGCTGCCGCCTCGCAGATGGGCAACAGGAAAGCCTGTACACACCACCCCCCCCCCCACCCCGCGCAGAGGAGAGAACCGTGAGGCCCGCGAACACGGTGGCGAGATGTTAACTACCTCGCCTGGTGGACAGGAAGTCGTGGCTTCGAGCCCGACCTCCGACGCCTGTATATTTGGAATTTGCATGTGCTCCCCGTGGTTGCGTGGATTTTTCTGCAGGTCGTCCGGTTTTAGCCTTCCACATTTGGAAACATGCGTTTAGAGTATTTGGCTACTAAAATGTCGTTCACTTCATTGAGCTGTCATTTGTGGCCAGGTCGCTTCTGAAAAAAAGAGCTACATAGCTCAGTGGGCCTTACCTGGAAAAAATAAAAAATAAAAAGAGAGTTTTTTTTAAAGCTTAGAGCGAGTTCAAAAACGTTCAGGTCAATGACGCCGCGCGGCCTTGAAAAGAAAAGGGCGATGTGCCGGGACGACGGCCCTTGTCTCTAGTGTCGGTCGCTGGTGGGTGACCAAGGAGAGCACGTGTTTCTGTACATGCTCCCGTTTGTATTGTCGTTGCTACGAGCTATTTAGCTTTGCCGGGTAAAACAAAAGCATTTAAGTTTGTTCTGTCCCATTTGTTCCGCGAGTCTAAATGTAGCGCGAGAACATAATGGCCATTAATCGTACGTAGTTCGACGCTTTACCCGACGGTGGTCCATACATTGCGCAGCCGGATAAGCAATGAGGTTTCGGCTGCCATGCAATGCAGAGGTCACGTGGGTTTGAATACAAATGATGGTGAAAACACGAAATGTGTTCGCAACAATACTCGGAACAATTGAATACACAATTCCCAGCAGGATCTATTGTGCTGCGAAATTCCACCTTTTTGCGACACAATGCAATCCCACGTGATGCAACGTATGAAAACAATCCACTCCTGCTGCGTAACCATTACACGTGGATGTGAAAGAGGAATGTGGTGGGGAGCTTAGCGCACTGCCGCTGTTAACCCCGTGACCCATTCCAGGTCACGGCAAATACACTATGTAACACGATTTTTGTTCCTGGGTAGTAAGTGCTATTTTCTAAATGCTTATGCCTCAAAAGCATAAAAAATGGCTATTAATCCCCACAAACTTTGCTTTTGTGACCAGGACTTTATGTGAAGGAATAACACAAATGCACACGTTTTCTCATTGAAAATAGGTACATTTCAAAATATCACTGTGCTGGTCACAAAAGTATAGTTTGTGGGGAATAATACCCATTTTCTGTACTTTTGAGGCATAAACATTTAGATAATAACATTTACAACCCAGGAACAAAAATACATTTTTTTTTGCTACACGGTGATATATCAGTGCAATCTACACCCCCCCTCCCCTCCGGCTGCCGCCACCACCAATATAGCCTTCAACAACCCACAGTGACCAGCGTGGTGAAGTATGGTCAATGTAACACGTAGGCTTTCGTGACCAATATTATTCATAATAAAAGGTTTTTGGGTTAGATCGCATTATTTATAGATGTGTCACAACCCTCCACCATCCGACACGGCCAATCAGTAAAAAATTAACCCATAAAAACAAAGTTTTTCACTATAAATCCTTTATATGCGTGGCGGCTAGAGTCCTCTCGTCCTCTGGCTTGAGATGGCTGCCACCTATGGGTCAGATGATTGCCTGCCACCATTAAGCAATTGGTAATTAAATATAATTTATTTTTTCCTAAAAAGTGTAACATTTTGGAAAAAATTTTCACGAAAATACATTGTCACGCACAACGAGTCTGTGTGCAAAATGTCAGCTCGATTGGATCACGGGAAGTGGGTTAAAAAACGACTGAAAGATTTGCATGGTCGTAATCAAGCAAGCAAGTGAACTTAATATAAAGGATTTAAAAAAGTGTCACATTGACAAAAGAGTGGATCCACAACATTTACATTTTTTGAGTAGCACGACGTTTCGCTGGCAATTACATCCAGCATCATCAGGCAATTTGCCAGAATAGTGAAGCCCTCCACTTGCTCTCGGTCTTAAATAGAGCAGCAGCAAGGTGACGTCATCATCTAACCCGATCAGATGCAGAGATCAGAAGCGGAAAGGGGGGTATTGTAATTAAATAATAGATTAGTAATCAGTTAATTGTTACGATTAGTAATCAGTTGTAGATTAGTAATTAGTTGTAATGTGTATCATTTAACAACTGAACCCAATCACTATAACCAATCTGAAGCATATTATTAAATAATACATATTACAATTAATTATAGGGGAAACACTAATTAACCGATTACTAACATAGTATGTAATTACAATAACCCCCCCCCATCCGCCACCTCTGATTTCTGCACCAGATTGGGTTAAATGATGACGTCACCTTGCTGCTGCTCTATTTAAGACCGGGAGCAGGTGGATGGCTTCATTATTCTGGAAAATTGCCCGATGATGCTGGATATAATTACCAGCGAAACGTCGTACTCAACAAATGTCAATGTTGTGCATTCACTCTTCAACACACCAGTGGGCTAAAGTAGTGAACTATTTGTAAATTGTCAAACGTGACACATTTTTTACTGATTGGCCGTGTTGGGTGGTGGAGGGTTATGACACATTTATAAATAACGCGATCTCACCCAAGTATGGTCACGTAATCCATACAACCGACATGGCATGGGGAGAGCTTCATGCAGCAGTGGATTGAAAAAACGGGACATCACAAACATTGTATTCCATCAACACCCGGCCGCCTTTGTCTTCCCAGTTGGGATGTTTACTACACACCGCACCAGGTACTCATTTGAGGATGAGTTGACCTAGGGGAGGCCCAGAATCGGTTCAGATAATCGTCACCGGTGTTGGTCGTGAGCGAGAATCTAACTCGGGTCGACGGGTTCGTAGCGCCGTCGGCGGGTTCGTAGCGCAGTGCGGTAACCGCTGTGCCACCACTCCCCAGACACTTACACAAAGACAAATAACATACATATCGATATGCACACCATACCACTTTACACTGTGACTGTGCAGAAAATTGGCACAGTAGGGGGTACAGCTGGTGCATCTACCGATCATCTAAGTCGGCCAACCCATTGCACCTGGGCCCGTCCCGAGACCTCCTGTTAGCAAGCCTTCGACACTTCATGTGGCCTCAAAGTGCACTTGGCCTGGCACAGGCGCCATGGTGACGTCACCGTCACTTAGTGGCGAATGAGCGGGTATTGGCATAGGTTGTGTGTGTAGGTCAGGGGTCCTCAAACTACGGCCCGCGGGCCACATGCGGCCCGCCGAGGACATTTATCCGGCCCGCCGGGTGTTTTTGCCGGCGCTGCCTGTCACTTTTTTTCTGCATGAGAAGGACGGTCATTGGTGGAAGAGGGAGAGGGGGCGGAGTTTCCCCCAATCAGACTGCATTGATGGGCAGTGCAGTCTGTATGTCTCTGTGTGGGCAAAGTTATTACTGGTATATTGTTTTTGTAGCGCTGTATATATATTGGTATTTTACTAATATCAATTTTGACTCCCTAGGAAACAATGATGTAAAGAAAGAGAAAAATTGACTCGGAGTGTAGGATATTCAAAGAACAGTGGACTTATGATTACTTTTTCATGCAGTACAAGGAAAGAGCTGTGTGTCTGATATGCCAGAATATAGTGTCTGTGTTCAAAGAATACAATTTACGTCAACACTATAAAACTCAACATGAAGATAAATATGCTTGTTTGGTCGGAGAAGTGAGAAAAGATAAAATATTAAAACTGAAAAATACATTAACAACTCAGCGAAATAGTTTTGTGAAGCAGAAGCAGCTAAATATTTCATCACTGCGAGCAAGTTTTCAAGTTTCCAAGCTAATAGCATGCACTGGCAGACCATTCGTGGAGGGAGAATTTGTTAAAGAATGCCTTCTTTCTGTTGCCAAAGAGATGTGTCCAGAGAAGGCCGATTTATTTAGTACAGTGAGTCTTTTAGGACCTACAATTACACGGAGGATTGAAGAAATGGGAGACAATTTGCATCAGCATTTGCAAAACTCCACAAAAAAACTTTCCTATTTTTCCTTGGCACTCGACGAAAGCAATGATGTTCGTGATTCTGCACAACTTCAAATTTTTATTCGTGCGACGAATGACTATTTCGAAGTCACAGAAGAGCTTGCTGCACTGCAAAGCATCAAAGGAACAACTACAGGAGAGGATATCTTTCGATTTAAAGCTTTCGTGACTGCAGGGATTCATCTTCTTGGTTCTTTCGGTAAAGTCACATAGAAGGGAAATAATAAAATAATTCTCACGACGTTTCGGCCACAACGCAAGCAGCCGTCCTCAGGTGAAAACCAGGTCTGTTGGGGAGACAGCGTCTGAATGAAACAGCACACGAGCTTGGAGCATATATAAGCTGGGTTGGAAGCGGGAGAAAGAGCGCCTTGACAAAATAATTTCAATATCAAGAGGAATTTATCATATTTATGGGAAATGCAGGAATGTGATTAGTACTACATATGCCCGTGCTGCATATGTAGTACTAATAACATTCCTGCATGTCCTATAAATATGCTAAATTCCTCTTGATATGCAAATTATTTGTCAAAGCGCTCTTTCCCCCGTTTCCAACCCAGCTTATATATGCTCCAAGCTCGTGTGCTGTTTCATTCAGACGCTGTCTCCCCGACAGACCTGGCTTTCACCTGAGGACGGCTGCTTGCGTTGTGGCCGAAACGTCGTGAGAATTATTTTATTATGTTTTATTTTTATTATTTTATTACTTCCCTTCTACGTGACTTTACCGAAAGAACGAAGAAGAGAGGATATCTATGAAAAGGTTTGCCAAACTGTGAATGGTTTGGAGCTGAACTGGGCTAAACTAGCCAGTGTGACAACTGATGGTGCTCCTAGCATGGTGGGGTCTAAGAAAGGAGTAATTGCTCGCATTAACCAAGAGATGGACAAACATAACCATTCTCATCCAATAGCCATACACTGCCTCATCCACCAACAAGCGCTGTGTAGTAAATCACTGAAGTGGGACTCGGTTATGAAATTTGTGGTATCTTGTGTTAACTTCATTAGAGCTCATGCACTAAACCACAGACAATTTCAAGCATTTCTGTCTGAGCTAAATGTTGACTATGAAGATGTTCTGTATCACACAGAAGTCCGTTGGCTGAGTCGAGGGAGAGTTTTGAAACGTTTCTATGACTTACTTCCACAGATTACAGCTTTTCTGCTTTAAAAAAACAAAGAAGTACCAGAGCTCAATGATGCAGAATGGAAATGGCACCTTGCCTTTCTGACAGATGTAACAGAGCTACTCAACAGTTTCAATGTGCAACTTCAAGGAAAGGGGAAGCTCATCTGTGATATGCAATCACATGTCAAAGCATTTGAAGTAATATTAGGCCTCCTCATCAAACAAGTGAAGGAGGAAAACTTCTGCCATCTCCCCACAACTCAAAATCTGTTAGCGGAAAAACCATTGGTTGCATTCCCAAACAAAACGTGTGGATTCACTGGAAAAATTGCAAAAGGAGTTCCAATTTGGATTTAAAGAGCTTCATCTCCATGAACAGGACATACAGCTTTTCCGTAACCCATTTTCTATTGACATTGAAAATGTGGATACAATTTACCAAATGGAACTGGCTGAACTGCAGAATTGTGACTCTCTGAAAGACGCATTCAAGTCAAGCAGCCTTCATAATTTCTATGCATCTCTCCCCTCTGAGACATATCCTCATCTCAGGAACCATGCACTCAAAATGGCAACCATCTTTGGCAGCACTTATGTCTGTGAACAGACTTTTTCCAGAATGAAACATTTGAAATCTCCAACCAGATCTAGACTAATAGATGCACACTTGCATCACTTGTTACGACTAGCAGTGACAAATATGGAACCGGACATTGACCATCTCATTAGCCAAAAGCAGGCCCATAGTTCCCATTGAAATACTGGCAAGTTTGTTGATTTAACTTTACTTGTTCTTCATTTTAAATATTGTATTTATTCCCGTTTTGTTTCTTCACTTCAAAATAAGATATATGCAGTGTGCATAGGAATTTGTTCATAGTTTTTTTTTTAAACTATAGTCCGGCCCTCCAACGGTCTGAGGGACAGTGAACTGGCCCCCTGTTTAAAAAGTTTGAGGACCCCTGGTGTAGGTCATCCACACTCAGTGCTGCTGCACCACCTCCTGGACAGAGTGGAGCATAGCGCTGATAAATTTGCTCCCCGATCTGACAACCGTCAATCGTTAAAAAAGGGTAAGTCAATGCTGAGCACTTCAAACGCGGTACATTCTAAGCTTTCACTGAGACAATGGTGCACGTTTCTCCAAAGCTCAAGTGCTTAAATTAGAAAATTATTCACGTGAACATGACAATGCTGTGAGCCAAACTAAATAACATGACTTGACAACCAAAAATAATTTCCCTAAATATTTATTCATGCCTAAGTAATTGACTTGACAAACAAAAACACTCCGGCGAAACATTTAAAGAAATGTCAACTATTCTACGGGATACCGTACAAAGTAACGGAAAAAATAACCAGTCTGGCTTACACCCACACTGTAGAATGTAAAAACAGGCAGGAGGGTGACAGGATGGGGAATTAACAAGTTGTGTTTGTATAAACTTGCATGCTATATTGGTGGGGATATGCTTGCTGGAAGCAGCGCTGGGCAGCAAAATCCACAGTTATATATAATCCTTTGCCTTCTTTGTTATTTAAATTATTCGTTTTAATAGTACATACTACAATACCTCAGTTAAAGTCGGCGGGGGGGGATGCGATCCTAAAAGGTGTGATGACAAATATCGAAACGACAAAAATCTCAGCGATTTACAGGGTCGCGTGTGGTGGATGCGAAGGCTGAGAGGCGTCGGATACAACAAAGGACGGACGATGATGTTGTCAGCGATGTCAGCGTGGGGTTGAAACGACGGAAATCAGGCAGCGGTATTAATAATAAAGTTACGACGTATTTGCGAAACGGGAGACGCTACACACACTAACACGCACACGCAACGATGTGCAATGTCACACACACGGGGCGCGGCGCTGCTGACCTGGCGGAAGACTTCGATGACGAAGTTGACGTTCTCGCGCGACGAGTGGAAGACCTTGCGCGCGATCTCGGCGTCCGACAGGTGCTCCTCGTCCACGCTGCACAGGCTGGAGGTGCTGGGCTCGCGCTCCGTCAGCGTGCTCGTGTTCGAGTGCGACTGCTGCTCCTGCCCCTCGGGCTGGGAGCCGCTACCCGCGCCGCCGCCGCCACCTCCACCGCCGCCGCCGCCGCCGGCACTGAGCGCCATCGCTACCCCGGGGCCGCTACCGCCACCGCCACCAACGCCGCCACAGCCACCACCGTTCCCGCCTGTCCCTCCTCCTCCTCCCCCCATCACGCTGTCGCGCGTCTCGCTAACGCACACCCGCTGCTCCTCCGCGATCGCGTAGCCCGCCGCTGCTCGCTTTCGGCCACCAAACGGGAAGAGACGCGCGCGCGCAAGCGTTGAGCAGGCGCGGCGATTGAGCCGTCGCAGCACACGCGGCGCGTGCGTGAGAATTTACAAACGACGACGAGTGCAAAGGGATTGCAAATAAAATTATTTTGTTGTATATAGGCTAACGGTGCAGACACATCTGTACACGTGAAACGGAACAGAGACAATTTTATCCTACCTCCCCTGTCCAGTTATTGTTAAACGGGGGGGGGGTTGGGTAGGGGACAGCCCCCACTGTCATGCCACATGGCAAAGTCAAAGAGCCTTGGACCGAGAGGGCAATTGCTGGCACGGCACACGAGGCGGGGTTTGTGGGTGGCCAGCACGGCCAAGTAATCCACACAACCAACATGGCATGGGGAGAGCTCCATCAAGCAGTGGATTGACAAAGGGACATACATCATTATTAAGTGCATAATGTATCATCAAAAATGTTGTGTTCCAATGGCACCGTGCCTGGCCGCGATATTTACACGTGGGCTTCGCGGTAGCAAGATGTTAACTAACCTCGCCTTATATGCAGGAGGTCGTGGGCTCGATCCCGACCTTGACGCCTGTTGTATATTTGGAGTTTGCATGTTCTATCTCTCCGTGGCCACGTGGATTTTTCTCCGGGTCCTCCGGTTTTTCCCTCCACATTTAGAATCAACATGCGCTTATAATATTTGGCCGCGATAAATTTACACACGTTGATAAGCCACTATCATGTGCGATGGACAGGTCGCTATTGAAAAAGAGCTATACAGCTCAGTGGGCCTTACCTGGGGTAAAATTAAAATAGTTTTTGAATCGTTTAACGGCAGCAGGCGGCTGCAGGAATTTGCCAACGTGTAAACAACGATCAAATTATTTACGTAGCAGGCTTTACAGCAGTGTCTCCTGTTTGCATTTTCAGTGCTGTTTAGTTGAGACAGTCCACAATCACGCGACGCTGACCAACCTGAATGTTCTTTGGCACGTCCTCCCCGTCGACGCCGGGCAGCTTGGGGATGGCGATGGGCTTGGACTCGAGCCAGAAGGCGACGAGCCACTTGACGACGGAGACGCGCGCCGCCAGGAAGGGCTCCTTGGTGCAGTAGATGGCGTGGTTGGTCTCGGCGTCCTTGCCGATGAGGACATAGTGAGGCTTCGACCTCCACTGGGGGATGTCTGCGTGCGGGAGGGCAAAGACAAAGGTCGCCCACCCCCAACACCGTATTGCCTCCCAACAGATTGTTGGGGAAAGTGCCGTTAGCGAGTAGCACCTATGACGGCCCGAACGGCACACGAGGGGGTGGGTGGCCAGCACCGTGGCCGGTTGCCATCGTCTCCCCAGTGGCGATGTTTAGAAACCGTGCGCACCTCCGATTGGCGCGGTTGGCTACGGTGTAAATAAATGTCAACATACATACATGCATTTGAGGCTGAGTCGACCTAGGGGGGGGGCCCGGGACCGGTTCAGATCATAGTCACTGGTTGGTGGCCGTGAGCGGGAATCGAACTCGGATGGCCGAGTTCGTAGCGCAGCGTAGCGCTAACCGCTAACCGCTACGCCACCGCTCCCCACGCACTGGAGAGAGCGCGGAACAATGAACGGCGCTCTTGGGTCGTGGACGCGAAACGCTTGCGCGCGAGTTCACGGTCGCGCCGTCCTTAGTTCCTGGACGAATTTCTGGCACCACAGAGCGAAACGTTGCGACGTCACACGGCCAACAACACGCGGTACAATCCGGAAAACACATCGGAAGCCTGAGCATCTGTTGAGTTCTGTCCATCATTTGTTCCCAAACACATTACAGTTTGGGGAGTTATATTCTCCCGGACACACGGTAATATGCCTCCGGTCTCAACTTGGAGAACTATTGAATTTAAACACACTTTTAACGCAACATCTGCAACTGTTCCAGACGGAGATCAATGCATGCAAACTGACATTGTGAAACATGACATTATTTACATATTCACCATTGCGTTTGACTGGTCGAGATATTCATTGTAATACTTGTAAAGTATTACAATAAAGCACTTGTGCAAGTTATAGAATACAAATATTCATATGCGTGTCATCATGCGCTCACTATGTGCGGATTGATGTCCTGGAGACAGCCTTGCAAATGAGCAGTTCCATCTCAAGAGATTATCCAGGTTCAGTTAATTTTTTTTCATTTATTAGGTATAGCCCTGTGAGCCATGTGGCTCTTGACTCGGGTGCAACCGCAACAAACAAAAACTAAAACGAAGGGACTAAATATGATCGCATCTCAAAATGTTGAACAGAAGTGGGACATGGACATGCTGGGAAAAGGAGACATCTGCTTGTGCGAGAGAAAGTGGTAGGCAGAGGGCTCAGATTATGAAACTAAACGAATATAAACAAAACTATTTCATTTACCAGGTAAAGCTCACTGAGCTATTTCAGAGGTAAACTGGCCACAGATTATAGCTCATCAAAGAGGCTTCACCATCACACGTGGGAATTTATAGTAGTGACCAAATACTCTGAACGATTGTTTCTCAATGTGGAGGGAAAAACCGGAGGGCCCAAACAAAATTCCACGCGACCACTGGGAGAACATGCAAACCTCCAAATATACAACAGGCGTCAGCGTCGGGATTGAACCCACGACCTCCTTGCATACCAGGCAAAGGGGATAACATCTCGCCACCACCCGGCGGCCCACTACAAGGGCAGCAGAGGAAAAAGCCGATGGCTGCTGCCAAAAGGAAAACCGTCACACTTTGGCACAGCGGAAGAAAAAACAAACAAATAGAGCAAACATTTTACATGGCATTTACTGCACTGCTTTCTGTCCTGCACGGATACGCCGGTGAAGAGCAGAATAAAAAAAAAACTACGCACCCAGGTCGCACCTTGTAAAAGAGGCAAGGTTTCACGCGCCTCAATATTTGAACGTGTTCATCTTTCTTAAACAATTCACAATTATTAAAGGTGCACGTGGAACACGTATGTGTCCTGCGCTGCCCAGCGGCTCGCGAAGACGTTGCCAGAAATTTGGCGCCACGCGAAAATAAACATGACCCCACCCTCCGTCCAAAGCAGCAGCGCGTACTTCCTGTCAACAGGCAGAGAGAGGAGAGCACATACCGATGACCGGGTGATACAAGCTGATTTCCCACGAGAAGCCGGGGAAGATGTAAGGCAAGTAGAAGTTTTTGAAGTTTACAAAGAGGAATGCGAATCCCCTCTCCTGATTTTCCTTGTCCCTCCACTCCAAGCTCTTGGCCTGCACAGGGCACAGCAGAGCAGTGTGGTCGGACAAAGACGCTTGTGGCAAGGCTGGTGTCCCGTAAAGTGCCACGCACACCACAGGGCCGTTGGTGAATCCACTGCTGGGTGAAGTTCTCCCCCGGGTCACGGGGGTGGGGGGGTTATCCGAGTTCAGTTTGATTACAAAAATTGTTTAGTTTCATTACATTGTTAGTGACTTGCTTACCTATGCCATACTCCAATCATATTTTTTTTATTGTTTGTTGATTTACTTATACTGGATTCCTTATACTGGATTCCTCCAGCATAAGTAAATATTCTGATTCTGAGTTTATTTCCCCACGCTGGTTGGTGCGGGTTGGTGGAGGCGGACAGCGCAGAAGGAAAGAAATGTAAATGTCAGCACTGTCTTCTGTTACCCAACAGTTATCCTCCCAGCCCGATCACAGCCTGTTTGTGGGTCGTGGAGATGGTCCCCCATCTGAGCACTGTCCACCAGGCTCAACCACGCTCAGTTTCCTACATATGATAACATTGGGCACATTCCGATATATTTGAAGGTGTTTATCTTTCTTAAACAATTCACAGTTATTAAAGGTGCACGTGGAACAAGCCAAGATTTCAGCAGGGCAACCCGAGCTTTTGCTTCATAAAACCTACTATGACATTGTAAAATGGCACGAAACGCCTAAGTAATTGTAATCGCTCACTCAGAAGCAGATGACTCACCTGGTTCACCATGTACTTTAACAGTGCATCCAAGAAGTAGATTGTGGGATCTTCCTGAGCTTTGTCAGATGACTGTGGTGGAATGAGTGGCGTTATCTCTTCCGGAATAACTTGGGCTGCGTGGAAGGAGGAGTGTACAGATGAGTCAATAATGTTCGTCAAGTCGCCGCCGTTTAGCGCGTGATGTTCGCACTAAAACACGGTTTCGCTATAACGCGGTTCTTCCATTAGGGAACACTTTTCGAAGAAAGCGGAACGCGCACACCGTTATAATGCGGAACGCGCACACCGTTATAACGTGGAACGCGATACTGTTATAACGCGAAATGCACACACCGTTATAACGCGGAACGCACACAGTTATAACACGGAACGAGCGCACCGTTATAACGCGGAACGTGCACACCGTTATAATGCCCACACCGTTATAACGCGGTCGATGATGAACTACTTTCTTGAGCTGCACGGCTGAGAGGTACAGTGATACAGTACACACCATCTCATTTTCTGTGTGTACATCGCCAAACTTGTTAAACGAGCACTTCCTGTATATGTTCATGAGAGAAAACCTGAAAGATTCCATGCTTTGTGTTAAAAACCGAATCGCTACTTTCAACTATTGAATTGCACTGGGATTACAGAATGGGAATATTATTTTTTCTGAATGAAGCCGATTAGCTATGCGGATCTTTCTCACAGATTTCCAATGGGGTTCCCTGCTCAAATAAAACGAGGCGGTGCTAATCTCCTCCTATTGACAGACCTAAACCGTTGGTGGAAATTCCACATTATTATGTTGGGGGTGAGTCTATCTAGACAACCACTGTTGACATCTCTACAAAGATGTACCTATTTTATTGACTCTTTTACAGGATGATGGGCTGAACCAAACCCCAAATAACCAGGATTGGAACCCGCGTTGTTGCGATTGCGAGTCGCCCGTTCGACCACTAATCCACCTGGTTGGACATCTAGAAACGATACGTGACTTACACAGGCACATCAGCAACGTGACGCCTAACTGACACCACGTGAATTACATCCGACTCATTATTTTATTGCAGTAAGCCCAGCCTGGTATCTGGTTATGGAGTGGTCTACGTTATTACGCTTTAGTAAGCACGCAGCCTCAGCGCAACAATTAACCGAGGGTGTAATTGGATATGCAGCCAAATTACAGCCGGCTCTCTTTGCGAAGGGTAAATAGAGGTTGTCAGTCACTGTTTCCTTGCTTCTTAATTATATCCATGAACCACTGTACACTTTTGTTTTTCCAAAAACATTTCTGGGTAGAAGTGGAGTGGTTAGAGGGTGCAATGAACACGGCGACCTGAACTCAATTCCCAGTCATGGCGAACATCGGTCGCGAGCCCTATCTGCAACCAGTCCTTGGAACCTGCCGCCCCTACCAACCTCCCCCCCACCTCGCCCCCCCCTTCCACGCACCCCGCCCCCACTTCGCTACCCCCACAGCGCCCCCTGCCCCCTCCCCCCCGCTAGCCATACTACCCCACAGTTACACTGGCGGTAAAGTATGGTCAGAAAATCTTCTGTGACTGGCCAGTCATGGGAAGGCCTTCAAGCGACAAAGAGCTGTAAATCAGCCATTATTACTGGACCCAGTTTGTGGAGGTTTAGGTGCTCGAAAGCACGTCCGCTGCGGAGACGGCGCCATTAAAATTAAAGTTCCCTTGCAGGAGCTGGATGCACTGTTGCATCGTGAGACCGCGAGAAATGTCAGCAGCTGTGGGAGGGAGGCCATCATCCAGCAGTAGATTGATCGCAGCTAAAGACGACGACGCGTGGCTTTTCCCACCGTCCGTAGCGCGAGAGCGCGCACCTGTGCCCTCTTGCAGGGCGAGCGGAGGGTTGATGAGGGTCTCCAGAGAGCGGGGGCCGTGCTCGGACAGGGGCAGGGGAAATCCGGGTATGAGGCAGGCGAAGATCAGCCTCTGCTCCTCCGAGCAGTTTCCCTGAAGAGCCTGGATCCACAGCAGGAAGAGCCGCACCCCTTCACGTCGCAGCTGTCGGGGGTGGGGTCCGGAGGGAGGCGGGGGGGGGCAGGGAACACATGAGAGCCACACGCAACGGGCGACGCGCATCACAAATCCACAACCCAGAGTGAGCAGTGGTGACACCACATGCTCAGATAATAACCAATAGTCATAATTATAAGAATGCATTTCAGCTATTCCAAATTCACCAATGAAGACCTCTCCCCAACGCCGGGCAGTGCGGGTTTGGTGCAGTGGGGGTAGAGACATCGGTTCTGGTATCGTTTGCCACCGATGCTCGCCGCGTCCGGGAATCAAACTAGGGTCGCCGGGTTCATTGCGCAGCGTACTGTAACCACCGCCGTTTCAGATGTCGTTCTGACAAACAACCCCCTCACCACCATTTCAGCGGCCAATGACGGTATTGGCACCATCGCTTTGATTTGTGTAAAGGCGTGCTTTCACTCCGCTTGGTTCGCAACAAATATTGCAAAGTTAAAGCTATCGCAACTTCATTAAGTAGGGACACTGAAAAGTAAAAATGTTCCCAACTTTACGGAAAGATGGCGACTCCCCCTTTAGACAGACATGCATTGTACTTGAAGCAATGAAACTTTGGAACATCTAATATGTACCCACAAACAACACGAGGTTGCATCAAACAGGCTTGTGATAACATTTGTTGTCATCGTCAAAAAGCAAAAACTGTGTAATTGCATTCACAAATTACTATACCACTTTTATTTTCCTCTTTTTATTCAAAGCTACAGCAAATGCACGTACAAGCTAGGCTGTTAAAAAAGCACAAAACACACAAACAAATGCATGTCCAAGCTACAATAAAAAAAACACAGCTTACTTTAAGAGAGTTTCCAGAATGAAGCAGTTTCTTTAAAATGAGCCCTGAAAGAGATGCAGAAGATGACAACACGTTTATTGGAACTAAACAATGCCACGTGGTGTCTGCTCGCGAGTGCATGGGTATCGGCACGGAGCCCATAACGTGATTTTTCTTATCGGCAAAATTTGTGCAACTTATTTTTATTTTACCAGGTAAAGCCGCCCCCCCCCCATTAGCTCTGTTTCAGAGGCGACCTGGCCACACCAGCTCATCGAAGTGGCTTATGTCATCATAAAACGTGGGTATTTAGACTGTCGTAGCAGTTCCAACGATTTAAGCACGCGTAATTTGTTGTTAATGTGCAGGGCAAAATCGGAGGAACCCGGAGAACAATCCACTCGACCACCACTGGGGGGGGGGGGGGGGGGGGGGGGGGGAGAGATCACGCGGACTCCAAATATACAACAGGCACCGCCAAGGTCCGTGGTCGAAGCCACGACCTCCTGAGCAATACCGTACTACACAATTAATGTACAAACCTGAAACAAAAAAGGCACAAATCATAAGACAATAAAAAAAATTTTATTCGTACAATGTGGCGATATCCAAATCGGGTTATAATGCAGTATGGGTTTATCGATTTAAATATATTAGCAAAGTCACAATATTCGAATCAACTGGATTGTGTGCATGCGTGTAAGATTCGCTTGATTTGTACATTATTTTTTATTATTATTATGCTTGTTTACCCAGGAAATCCTCAGTGAGGCTCATGACCCCCCCTTTATCAGGAGGATCCTGACAAGGTTTTTCCAAGTAAGAGGCAGCGATTCCCTTGTACAATCCAAGTAATTTGCAGGTTAATTTCCAAATTTGATTAATTTGGACCATGATACCAGCACACAGTGGCTTACTCGTTTTCGAATGACGGTCCGAGCTGTTGAATGTTCACTGTGAAGCAGACGGTGGGGCTAAGTTACTTATAGGCAACACACCCGCAGTGTTAAACTTTTGATTATACAGGTAAGGAATCAAAGTGCTACATATCTTTTTTTCAGAAGCGACCTGGCCACAAATTATGAATCAAGCAAGTGGCTTATTACGTGAAAATGTATCGTAGCCAAATACCCCTGAATGCATGTTTTAAATGTGGAGGGGAAAAACTGGAGGACCCGGAGAAAAATCCACGCAAACTACCAATATACAACAGGCGTCAGGGTTGGGATCGAACCGACGACCTCCTGCATACCAGGCGAGGTAGTTTTGCCACCGTGGCACCCCGATTAGTCAGGCAGGTCAATGGATTAGAACCGTGGACCTTTGCAACAAAGGTGGCAAAACCACATTACCGCTCAGCCATGTGACGGCACACACACACGTGATTGTTCACACGATGATACCTGCAGCCACTAGAGGCATTACAATGCACCGAAATGCTACAAAAATATCTATTGATTCTTGAATCGAATCATGACCCAGAATGGTGACAATTCATCAGATCGCCGCCCAGGGCATGAATCGTCACACGCCTAGTACCACACGGATTAAACTCTCAGAAACTGTCCATTAATGCTCAAATTCAATATGTTCTCTTTTTTTTTTCAAAATAAGCTTTTAAAAGCCTCTCCTGATTTAAATCACAGAGCACACTTTACTATTAATCTTTTACAGTACGTTTCACAATCGCATAGCGCACTATCGCCTCTCCATAATAACAGGCAATGCTACAGCAGTGATCATAGGCAAAAACAAAAGACAAAGATTCCCCGCATAGCCTGTAACAGACTGTTGGGGCAAGTGCTGATAGCGAGGACCTACGAAGGCCGGCACGGCACACAAGGGATTGGTTGGCCAGCACCACGCCCTAGTGGCGATGTTTACACACTGCACCAGGTACTCATTTGAGGCCGAGTCGACCTAAGGGAGGCCCAGGACCGGTACAGATATTAGTCGCTGGTGTTGGCCGTGAGCTGGAATCGAACTTTGGTCGCCGGGTTAATAGCGCGGCGCGCGAACCGCTGCACCCAAATAAAGGCATCGCACTTAATCGCAAGCGAGCATTCGAACGCCAACCGCAGTAAACACCGAGGAAACGCACCCGAAATCGCACTGACAAAATATTAAGCGGCAGTTATAAATAACGCATTGGGCGGGCCCCGCTGCCTCTTGCAGCTGCGTGAAGCTGCTGCGATGCCGGCCCCGTTCTGGAATGCGACTTCACAGCGAACAAGCACCCAACAAGTCAGCGGCAGGAATGCCCCTCATCAAGCACCAGCGTCGCCACACTGTATAAACCACGCACGCACGCACGCCCGTTATTTTCTCGTGCCACGCTGACTCGCAAACACAATTCAGCTGTGGCGTGTCAGATGTGTGTGCCGGTGGCCGTCGTTTTTTTTGTTTAAACAAGACTCGCACGTGGTGTACAATCCGCTTGTTAGACAAGAACCTCCCCCCAGGGGGCGGGGCAGGGGGGGGATTATTTGACCATATTTCACCACTTTGGTCAGTGCAGGTTTGTGAAAGTAAAAAGAGGTGAGACTGCAGGAGAACAACGCGGCTGTGGATTTTGCCGAACTGCCCCCTTTCCTGGCCACCACGTCGCCCCGCGATGGCGGCCGCCTATAAGCGACCTGTTGGTGCACGGTGGAGGTCACCCATCCAAGCGCTACCCAGGCTCAAACTCGCTTAGCTTGCGAGAGCCTCCGAACAAAATCGCGGTGCGTCCGCCGGGTGATTTGGTCATAGGCTGCAGGGCCACTGTAAATATTTATACACAAGCATAGGGGTGGAGGGGCCAACACCTTTACATCAACACTGAAAATCCAAACAAGAGACACTGCTGTAAAGCCCGTGACATAAATAGCTCGATCGTTGTTTACGCTTGGGAAAATTCCTGCAGCCGCCCGCTGCGGTAAGATTAAAAAAATGCGAAAAATATAAACGATTTTAATTTGACCCCGTAAGGCCCACTGAGCTGTACAGCTCTTTTTCAGAAGTGACCTGGCCACAAATGATAGCTCGACAAAGTGGCTTATCACGTAGAAACTTATAGTAGCCAGATACATACCCTAAACACGTTTCTAAATACGGAGGGAAAAACCGGTAGCCCCAGAGGAAAATACACACGACCATGGGGAGAACATGCAAACTCCAAATATACAGGTGTCAGGGTCGCGATAGAACCCAAAACGACCTCCTCCATATCAGGCGCGGTAGTGAACATCTCGCCACCGCCATACCAAGTGAACACAAACTCGGGGAGCAAGTGAGCGGTGGTGATACTCACGTGGGGGGGAGCAACGCGTGCTTGGTGTATTACTTGCAGGATTGTTGGGGAGCGGTGGTGCAGCGGTCAGTGCACTGCCCTACCAACCCAGCGATGCGGGTTCGATTCCCGTTCACGGCTAACACCAGTGACGATTATCTGAATCGGACCCGGGCCTCCCCTAGGTCGACTCGGCCTCAAATGTGTACCTGGTGCGGTGTTTAGTAAACATCGCCGGCCATCCACACCCCAGTGTGCCGTGCCGGCCTTCATAGGTGCTCGCTAACAGCACTTGCCCCAACAGTGTATTGAGGCTACACGGGGGGGTTGTTGTTTTTCGTACCTATACTGTGGAACTGCCATCTGTTGTGGATCCTCTCGGGCAGCTGCTGGAGAATTTTCTGTCAAACAAAACGAAACGGCACAGATTAATAGAGCGGTAAACAGGGTTCACACATTCGCGGAAAACCAAAAACCCGAGACTGATGTTTCCTATTACTTTTCGCTTACGGTTATATCTCAATCGCACGGTCCCACTTAGGGGTTACATTTAAAATGACGCGAGGCATCGAGGGCTTTAACCGGCAACCCTGCCCCTGTGCTCACCTCTCCGACCTTCTCCAGAACTCCGGTCCTGCCCGGTGTCTAACATCTCCCGTGTTCTCTGAATTATAAGACCCACAATTTTCCTCCCCGCAAACCCCCCCCCCCCCCGTCCACCTGCTGTATGGCAACGCAAATGAAGGGGGTGCGGCATGCATGTGTGACCAGATTTGTATAACTTTAATGACAACGGAAACCAGGTTTGGGGTGCGTCAGATTTTCCGGAGCATCAGACCAGAGAACGCCAAAAGGGGAACAGTAAAAATTCAATTATTTTTGGTGTTCTCTTGTCTGACACTGGTGAGACTAGGACATAAAGAAGGCTGTCTCTGGTGTAGGCCAATCAGTTCAAAAGACAATGCATATCTAAATTATCAGAACATGATTTGTTTGCATGTTCACCACAAGTACGTGTGGTTAATGCAGACTTGATTCCTTGCAAAAGGTTTCCGTTTTGGTGTTTGAACGTCTTAACACCTCCTGTTTTATTGCCAGAAAAAGTAAAACTTATTCTTGTTTTCATACTTTGATACTGGAAAAAATAGTCCCATGTTATATTTGAAAGTGTTGGGGCATTAGTGTACACGGTACTTTATTTAACGCGGGGAAGTTTGAGAAGTGTTTGTTGGGCGTGAAGCCCACTTTACAAACGAAGGCTGCTTCAGGGGATCGTGCTTTCGTCACCAATGACACGTGACGAAGACATATCGATTCTCAACTCGTACGGCACAGCAGTGTTACAGCCCTGCATCAGGGGACAGCCTTGACAGATGACATCGCAATCCACTTCAACAGATCACTGCAACAGACGTCTTTATCCACACACTCGGGGAACGCCGGTCACAGAGAGAAATTTGTCGCACGTCAATCGAGCCAAGTGTTTAGCTCATTCTCAGAGCTGGAAGAAGACAAAGTGCGAGTCATAAAAACCGCATTTAAACTGGGGAGTGTATTTTGAACGGAGTCATTGGTAACCAAGCTGTAGCCATCACTTCACTGCACACGAGTGACTGAAGCATGGATTCGAACCCAGGATCTCAGCAGGCGCTGCCTTGGTGCTCTGGCCTCTTAGCCAACCCGGCCAACCCAACAACATTTTTTCCTCGTTGAACTTGGAAAAAATGTTTCATCTCCTCGGACCGGTCAGACCACTCACAGTTTGTGTAGTAAGCGACGCCAAAACTGCATGTCCACAACTGATGTATGATTTATGCCGCTCTCTTAGCCGCTAGGCCCACCACTCTCTCTCTGGGACTCCGTCCCCACGCAGCTCTGACTGGTCCCCTTCCAAATAGGAAGGAGACGTCACAGCGATACACCACTCCGCTGCTCCCGACATGCTTATCTGGCTTGACCACCTGAATGTGACATTGTAGTTGTTGCTCTGTCAGCCATACGAAAGATGAAGCCAACTCGGCTTCTTCAACATCCCCGTGCCCCCCCCCACCCCCCAGTTCCCTTCCCCTACTCCCTCCCTCCCCCTGTTCCTTTCCTTCCCCCAGTACCTTCCAACCTTAGCCTTCCTCATATAACATCTTCATGTCCCTACACGTGGTCCCCACCTGTACGCGGCAGTGAGCCCGATTTTTCTCCTTTCGTTGGGCCCTGTCGCGACAAAATCGGGTTGCTGTTCGCGGAGTTTCTGTTGACCCCCCCCCCACCGCCGTTCTGTGATCGGCGTTTCGTGCAGAGCTCGCGTCGAGTTGCGATCTGATCTCATCTAGGATTTTATAAGGGTGATGATAGGGAAAGGGAGGGTTTGAGGTTAGGAAGGGGGAGTATGGTTAAGGTTCTAAGAATGCGGACAGGACGTAGCAGAGGGATACGCTATTGAAACAGATGAAAGCATTAAAAAACAAATACATATCCCCGTGCCTTCGGACCCTCCCCCCCCCCGAATCTCTTCCTTTCTCTCCATCTCTCATTCTTTGTGCCTAAATTGCGCGCTCCCAGACGGTTTTGTTACGTCACGGGCACATTACCCGTGTATCGATTGCATTGACAGGTCAATGTTAGTGACTTGTTGCTGTAATTTGGCAACCCCTCCCCTACCGGACATCTGTGAACAAGAGTTTCATAGCTCATCGGATTCCTCCAGGATAAATAAAGATTGTGATAAGTTGTTGTTGTTGTTGTTATTGTTGTTATTGTACACGGACAAAACGATACTCGCCCCGTAACTCAACTTTCCGACCAATGGCAAGCGACGACCCAGGGGACCAAGGTGAATCAGTACCTGCCCGCCGCTCCCACACCCGGGCCACAAAACACCATTTGCTAACCGCACGATGGCAAAACAACACAACGGTAAGCGAGCGTAACGCGAAAACATTAAAGTCACACTCTGCGTAGCCAACTGCCTGTGACCTTGAGTGTGTCGCAACACCAGGCAGTGGATTTTAATGGCTTACACGACTCACTTTTCACCCAAAAGTAACAAAGCGTTTGCCATTTTCACATCTTCACCGTTGATTGCAGCACAAATGAAAACTGCCAACCAAAGAATATGAATGTATTATACCACATGTGTGCACCTTTTCTTTTAACCAAAGGAATAGAAATTCAATGCATCGCGTTCACAACAAACCTGATCGGTGGTAGTCGTCTACCAACGTGTTAAGAAAATTATTTAGCCAACATTCCAAGAAAAATTATATTCATTTTTGGTAAACCACTCTCTCTGATCTGCCTCACAACGTATACTCCAATTTCCAGCGTCATTCCACGAGACGAAGAGACGTCCATTTCCAACGTCCGCAGCTGGCAGTGCACCCCGCTCGTGATGCGTCCGGTCTGAGCCTCACTTGCAGTAATAAAAAAAACATCCCTCGCCTTCGTTTATCGTCCCATCCTTGTGTGCCTCTTCATTTCTTTCAGCCAAAAAACTACAGGCGTGCATCAATCTGATAGCCATTAAGTCCGCGCGTACCTTGCAACTTGCGTTCGACGCTTTCCGCGTCTAAGAGTTCACGTTTCGACAGTAAGCATATGGAATTTTCCGAAAGACACTGCGCTCACTTTGCGCCCGCAAGGAAATGTTTTGCGATGCTTCGAGTGCGTACGCAGCGAGCAGCGACATTCGTGCCGATCTCAATATAGCGTAACCATCTGCTTCAGTGAAAACCGAAGTGTTAATAACTCAGGAGGTAATTTATAGAGCAGTATATACCGGGCAAGATCAACGGCCACGGAATATCTTGAATTCGGGGGAAAAGGTAAAAAAAGAAAGGTGAATCAATTTTTCTTCCATTTTTTTGTGGCAAACACTTAAGGTTGTAATAGGCCCATGAAGTAAATGCAATTCATGCACAGGGCGGTGTAATCAAAAAGGCGGTTAAAAGTTTAGGAGAGCTATACAAAAATGAACACAGTTGTCAAGTTAATCATTTTGTTTGCCAAATTACGAGCAAGGCAGACCATTCGAATCGTGAAAAAATTAGTCTGTGACAAACACGCCAACATAAAATCAATAACAATGCAAAAAATATCTCCCACCTCGAAGATAAAGAGAATTGATTCCAACTCTTCCCTCTGAGACTTGTGACCTGCAAGAATAATAACATTAGCTGCCTTATAGTGGCACACAAAGACAAAGATCCCCCGTACAGCCTGTAACAGACTGCTGGGGCAAGTGCTGTTAGCGAGCACCTATGAAGGCCAGAACGGCACACGAGGGGGTGGGTGGCCAGCACCACGCCCTGTTGCCTTTGTCTCCCCAGTGTCGATGTTTACACACAACGCACCAGGTACTTATTTGATGCCGAGTCGACCTAGGGGAGGCCCAGGACCGGCTCAGATAATCGTAATTGGTGTTGGCCATAAGCGGGAACCGAACTCGGATCGCCTGGTTCGTAGCGCAGCGCGCTAACCGCTGCACCACCGTTCCCCATACATACACATACACATGGGATTGCAGAACCGGTTCTGTGCTCCATTATCAAACGTGAAAGAAAAAATTCAATTCAACAATAAATGCGGTTAAGGTGATGGTTGTAAGCCAAGAGAAAACAGTCACTCTGTACATGCCCACAAATGGTAAAACTGTCAAAACAATCGCAGATGTACGCACATTTAAGTGGCGCTGTTTGTTCACAGCCACACGACAAAGTCCTGTAACACTCTGAACAGGGAATTCTTTCCACATTGCAACCATTGCCCAAAGAGACATCCACTCAAGAGGCTGCCCCTAGAACATTCAGTCCTGAAATCCATCAGGTGAACACACAACGGGGGACACCTGTTAATAATGAGTAAATTTTGTCTCGCGTACAAAAGGTCTGGTTATTCCGAGCTTAGTTGATGCTCAAACAAGATAATAATGATACACTGCGACGACACGACAAATGCTCCCTGCGGGAAAATATATAAAGGAGGATGAAGCTGAAATGTTAAACCAGCGTGAATCCTCAACAGAATGGAATGCCGTGAAACGATGTTTGTACGATGTTTGGCTCAGTAGAATGTTTGTGTTAAGTTTGTTGTTCTTCCCGGGGCACCTCGGATTAGCGCAGTTGGCTACGTAACTTGCTGTACTGCCATTTCCTGACTATCTCTCGGGCCAAGCCTGCAACACTTGCTATTTTACAGGCAATCTAAAATTCTCGGCATAACCAAGATTAACCCTGCTCGGCATTTAAAAGATCCGGCAAGATTAGGCCCAATCACAGGCCGATTCTTGTGGTTTACCCCAGCACTGTACCCCGAGGAACCAGATCCACGGAAGGTGAAAAATGGGTGGTTTTTTTCCCCCTTTTGAACGAAGCCAACCACGTTAATCGGAGGTCCGGGGAGGGGGGGGGATGACAAAAAAACAAAACCCAAAGAGCAATCTCCCCTTGGGGAGATTAAGTTTGAAACGCATGCAATGGCACCACCCCACCCCAGGTTACAAGGCGGCCGTGTTGTGTGCGGTTTTGGCACTCACCCTTCTGCTTGAGGCTGGCCTCAATGCTGACGAAATTCTCAAAGAACACGTAGTAGACGTGCGAGTAGTTGAACTCCAAGAACTGCTTGAGTTCACCTTGGTCCGCGGTGTCTGCAAGGCAACGGATTGGAAAACGGCACAACTCAAGGTTCAAGTGTATATTTTTTTATCTAGGCAGGTGAGAGCGCTGAAGAGAACAGGGACCAGTCTCAGTTAAACTCTAAACCATTTTTATTTTACCAGGTACGGACCGCTTAGTTCTATAGCACTTTTCCAGAAGAGACCTGGCCACAAATGATAGCTCGATGAGATGCCTTATAAAAATGTGAACATTTACAGCAGCTAAATACTCTAATCGCATTTTTCTAAATGAGGGAAAAACCGGAGCCACCCGGAGCACCCGGAGAAAAACCCACACGACCACAGGGAAAATGCAAACTACAAATATACAACAAGCGTCAAAGTTGGGATCGAACGTACGATCTCCTGTATACCAGGCGAGGTAGTTAACATCTCGCCACCGTGGTACCCTTGAGTTGCAAGTGACCCAGGGCAGCCAGTATGGGGTGATGATTGTCGCCATGCGTGTGTAACTTTAGTCAAACCGATGTAATTTAATTGATAACTAGCTTTACTACCCGGCTTCGCCCGGGACTTGGATTCTTGTCTTGGATTAATACACGGCCTGCGCGGAGGGTGGGAGGGAATGTGTCACGTCGGCAGGCACACTGTGTGACGCTGCTGCATGCGGGTGACATTACAGATGTGACGTCACCGCTCACTTGTCGTGCAATATATTATATCTATTATTCCCCCCCCCCTCCAAAATTTAAAAAAGTATATTTTATACGTTTTGCATTGTGTGCAGTCTGGAAGCTACCCACATGCTAAATTTCCAGTTTTTTGCATGTCGGGAAGTATGCTAAACATTTCGAAGAAACAAACATATTCACAAATTTCCCTTTTATATATATATAGATAAAGAGTGAATTATTCAATAACCCACTCATTGGAAACTTTAAAAGTTATGCCACCTCTGGCGGTGCCTACCGACAAATAGAATATTTGGTCCGGGATCATGGACGATTATTACGTTTCTTTACACCCACGGTATTAATCAGGGAGGCCCGCTGGATTCGAACCGTGAGGCTCTGCAAGGAGCAGGCGAACGCATCCCCGCAAGGCGACGTCAAAAGCCCGTAAACACAAAGCAGGCAAGAGCAGTCACAGGTTCCTCCAAAATAATTTCCCAACGTGGCCACTCCTGTGCTGTTGAGATTACGAGGCCCTTAAACAAAAGCAAGCGCTGCAATTTAAACTTCCTGGAAACTCTTGCCAAAGCTGGTGTTCGCATCAGATTCAGATGTGTGGTTTTAGACGGCTCACATTTAAAAAAACTACAAAGTAAAAAAATCATACCGGACCTCCGTACCTGTAATGCTGAAATTACCACGTTAGCATTTCGGCAATCGCTGCGCACACCGAGAATGTTGCTTGCGGATAATGGAACTATTCACACTGCACGTTTCAATCCAGGACACGATACACGTTATCTCCGTTTTAATAACATTGGCAGGAGATCAGACCATGGCTGGCACACTCTTTTATTCGTGGAATTTATTATTTAATTACAATCCTGCAATGCTTTGTGGAATATAGATATATTTTTTCACTTGTTCAACATTCAATTTTACAGAGGCACATGCAGCGTGCTCAACATATTCGCGTAGACTTTGAGATTGTTCATGGCTAAAAACCGTAGCGCAGATAAGGCACCTGCTGTAAATGTCAAAAAATATATCAAGTGGGAAAGAAAATAGTTTTAAACCAAGGTGGAAAAGTAAAACGTGTCGCAGCAGGAGCTCCAGTTTCTAACTTAAATCGTGAAAACTATTAAATCAAATCACGTGATGTAAAGAATATACAGCGCATCGTAAACACCACTAAGGAGTAAGAAGTATAACTAGTTTTAACGACAACAAATTACATAACTGCTTAAAGATATACTCATGCGCTCCACAGTGCCGCGTATCCGCGCAAGATAAAAGTCGATGTTCTGTCAGCCCCAGGCGCACGTAACCTATCGCGCCGGGCATTTACTCCGCAAGCTGAAAACGCCCATCTGGAAACCATCAGAGGTTTTTTTTTTTTTACGTCAAAATTATTTTCGTTGCAGGCAAACCGTATTATGGGAAGGGCACCCGTTAATATACTCGCGCGTTTTCGAGCCGCAATAACCGGGGGGTAATAGGAATCGCTGAAAGGGTCCCCTCTGTATGCCTGGTGATGCAGTGCCCCCCCCCCCCCACCACCGCACGATCTGGCAACGCAGATGGTAGATATTACCTGCGAACAAGGTTGCAACTGATAAAGCCGCCGGGAGCACGTACGTGCCACCACCTTCTGCGGTGGCCTCGTTCAAACTATAAACAAAAATGCTTTATTTTACTGGGTGAAGCCCACTGAGCCATACAGCTCATTTTTTCAGAAGCGACCTGACCACAAATGATAGCTTGACGAAGTGAATAATCAAGTGGAAAGGTATAGCAGCCAAAAGATCTATATTGATTCTAAATGCCGACGGAAAAATAGGGGGACCTGGAGGAAAAAGCCACATGACCACGGGGAGAACATACAAACTCCAAATATACAGGTGTCAGGGTCAGGACCGAACCCACAACCTCCTGCCTACCAGGCAAACGAGATAACATCTTGCCACCGCAATGCCCCAGGGTCAAGGTCTCTGGCTGGAGGTGTGTCTTGCTCAGCCAAAGTTACATATCGACAGCTGTTTACTCGTGATGGGGGGTTCTAGGTTGGCGAGGGCATCAAGGGTGGTCCCGTATTGAGGGTGCTACGCTGCAGGCCTGGGTGGTACGCGCAAGTCCGTCTGTCGCGCTCCTTAGCTGTAACAGTTGCCGATGTTGTGCGAAGGTCTCTTAATTCAAGGTTTCAATAAGTCGAGGCTGGCGGCCCATTTTGGCATGTCTGGGACATCGGTCTAAGTAGGTTCAGTCCGTCGGTTTATTTCGGGTAAGGCCCATTGAGCTAAAAAGCTCTTTCAAAGGTGAGGGAGCCAAAAGGGCTGTTAAAGCTGCTCTGTATTTGAACGAGTGTCCAATAACTCGTGCAGGGCCATGTTGCGCAAAGTCAATGGTGGCCCAAAATCGCTCCCCTCCCGCAAAATGAAATGAATCAATGCCTACATTTCATAACCTTGACATATGGTGCACACTCCTCCTTGCTGGCTCACCATCAAGGGGAAAAAGGCTCCAAATCTTTTCAACGACTGGAAGTAATGCAGTCCATTGGCGCTGAAATATTGGTTGAGTGTAAAACCACGAACAATAAATTCACTCCCGCTATTCAGCCCTGTAATGACTGCTCTCAGCTGAGCTCTGCAACATTACTGTGAAAGAAGAAGCAAGCGCATGCAGTATTCTAATACAGGAACTGCTTTTTTATTACTTTGTTCCCCCCACCCGCACGTACGGTAAGAAATAAGTTAAACGTACATACAAATATACAAGCAGGCGCTCCTTTTTAAATTGCTTACCCAAAGCCATGGCTAATTCCGCAAGTAAAGGAGGCCTTCCAACAAGTAACAATACTAAACTAATTCTAATTGCATTAACTATAAAAAGTATGAAGTTAATACACAGTAGGAGGGCCTTGTCTAGACATTGCGCAGTCCGCTTAACTAAGCTGCCGAAACTAAAATTAGCCGTAATGAAATGCTTTCAGTAAATCTGAAAGCGCATGGAAACGCTTGCACGTTCGGCCGGAAAGTGTTTGCAATGTTATGAAACCATCGAACGGGGAAGCTAATGTAGACCGCCCTGTGCCAGTGGGTGCTACTTTGAGTAAGCAACCATGATAGTGGTAATGATGTTTAACTACACACGGCCAGAACGGCTCACTCCTCCCCATCATTGCACAGAGCCGCTGCCAGGGGACTGCTGCTTCGTGACAGTTATTTACTAAGGACCACCTGCCCCTACCACCCTCCACCTACCCTCATCCATGCCCATTTTACCACTTCACGCACGTGCCCCATAGCCCACGGCCTCTCTCTCCACGTTGCACCCATCAGACAGGTCCCTCTCTCACCGTAACCCTCCACCTTATTCTGCCTTGCCTACCCCTAACAACATCAGCTACATTCCCTGCCCCTGTCCCCTCCATCCAATCCCTCCCCTCCCTTACTAACCACCGTCAGCTTGCATTTTAAAGCGCCCTGGAAAAGGGGCGCTGCGCAAAATCCTAAGTAGAATAGTATTCACCACATTGCATTGCGGCTCTTGAAAGAGCTTTTTTATTATTATACCAAATTCGATTTTTTTTTTCCTTATTACTTTGCTTGCCGACCCCTGGTTTGACCAATGCTCACCCCTGCTACTCGTGAGTCACCCTTTGGGACAATTTTTTCCACCGCCCCACCAAGCACTTTCTCCATTTGTTGCTGTCGATGTCAAGCTGGCATCTCTGAAGCGCCGCTGCCGCTTGCCAACCCTGGAATGTACACTTCTCATTCTCATGCAGGACGGTCAGTCTGCTCTTTTATTTCCAGCCACAATATTAATTTGTAATTCAAGCACCCTCACGTACACGGTTCTTTGGTTCACAACATATCCGGGGGTTAATTATAATCACAGTTATGGTGGGCATTGTTAACCGACATTACAATTCCATTGTAATCGCAGCTCATTACGATTGACACGATCGCAATTGTGGTTGGAATCTCTCGGGCCTGGTTCACAGTGCATTGTGGACATCGGAACCTTTATTCAATTGTTTGCGGAGCACATTCTGATCCAAACTTCAGGTCGATCCACTGCTGTATTATCACTGATTGGTCCACATCTAAATCGCATCCACTGCACAAACCATGGCAGTCGATGCGGATACCTGATGGTGGACAAATGGAAAATTAAAAACTCTCCAGAGGTGTGAGACAGTGGTCATCCAGAACAGAGACCGTACAGCGTATAACGCAATGCCCGATCCCACAAATACGAAGGAGACATCACAGCGATACACTCCGCTACTCCTGACGCGGTTATCTGGCTTGACCACCTTGAATGTGCAATTGTAGTTGTTGCTCTGTATTTCCATCAGTCATACGAAAGAAGAAGAAAACTGACTGGCATGTGTTGATAACCCATAGGGCCTGGAGTGTTGCTAAAGCACTTTAGGAAAGACACGGTTTTGCTTCCTCCACTCTCCTCTGCTATGGGCTTGCTTGCTTATACCTTTGACAAAAGGAAGACGTTACGACCGTTACACATGGTCAAGCCCTGTCGCCTTCAATCAAGTGAACATGGATGTCACATCTTATTATTTTCGCCATAAAACACTGAATTAATAATGGCTAGAGCTTTGCGGGATAGTACAAATCTACAGCGGCTTTTCGTGGTAATGCATCACAGGCTTCATTTTATCCTAGGTAAGCAAATTTAATAATAATGTAATTATAATAACCCTTGCAACATTTCCCTGCTGCTTAAAGAGATGTTTGAGATTTCAACTGATAAGTACCTCAACTCAAGCCTCATATCCTATAATCAGCATCGAATAAAGAGCCAGAGCTTTCATCATCTTGTGAACAAGCTAGCTTTTTATTGGCATTATTCTCACTCATGTGGGGGTCTGCCTTCCTGCTCCTCCTTCTCCACTCATTCCCATCCTTGGCCATCATCTCCACGTCCACTCCACACACTAATTCGTATCGTGGTTCATCGCGCCCAGCCGCCTCTTGCTAGTCCCTCCTCTCAATTCTCCACCATGGTGCTCAGGAGTTTATCAACTTTCCTCCAATGTGGTTTTGCTATCCGTTCGTGCCGCATCCTCGCGATCTGAGTCAACACTCTCTCGGCTTGTCTGAGACGGGCACCGCCACACTTTTGCCGTCTTCCTCGTCTCCGTCGCTAACACGATTCAGTCTTGCAATCCCCGAGAGCCATCTCACCATCCTGAATTCTGTGGTGTGCAACATTTGACGTACTTTATAAGGTCGAATTCATGACACACAATGTTTCTTGCCACAAATGAACCACAGTACCGTGCTGATTTCGTCAAGGAGCATAAACCATCAAGTAAACTTCGGTTATCCTCGAAGTGTCTTTTGGCTAGCCAAGTCCTTCCAGATGAGCTATGCAGTTTTAAATCTAGATTGAGAACTCATTTCTTCAGAATAGCTTTTTGTGTTCAGTTTGTTGTCCTTCCCCAGCACCTCCGATTAGCACGGTTGGCTACGTACGGTGCGAAACAAGATCAACATACATCTGCTGTTCCTTCAACAAGCAGACTCGTAAGTCAATATATCTATAAAAACACTAATTAATTGTCCAATAACACCTTAATACATAGAGAACCGCAGAGCTTGGGAAAATGTTGGCGCCGGCTCATCAAGTGGTTGCCTTCCTGCTTGTCTGTGGTTTCTCGCGCCTCCGAGTCGTTCTAAGCGACAGAGTAAATACTGTGTGCTCTACAGGTTAAAAATATGATAACACTTTTCTTATCAGTGTATTCACGCCAACAGTTGCTTTATAACCAGCCGAGTGTCAAAAATGGCCCCGTTACCGTCTTATGCGACTAACCTTCCTAAGTGATACCATTTACGTAATTAAAAAATGCACCAAAAAAATTTCATTGGCAATTAATCTTTAAATATCTGCAACACCCTTAAAAATCAATATCGACCTACCATTTGACTTTGTAATGATCCCAAGGTCCTGGCACAGGTAATGACGCAGCTATTGCATGCAATCATTTTTAGAATGTTTGGTTAAAAGCCACGACACATTAACCAGGAGTGAGCTTAATGGGATGCATTACCTCTCTACAATGCAACTAGGTTGAGCTGTGAACCCCAATTCACGATTATCCATTCTTCGTAGGCTTGACAAACTTAACCAATGTCTAGATTTGAAGCTTTCGTGACTGCAAGGATTCATATTCTTAGGTTTTTTCGGTAAAGTCACGTAGATAAAAACATTAAAAAGTAAAATAAAATAAAAATCACGACGTTTCGGAGGCAACACAATCAAGTACTTGATACAGCTGTCGTGGCTGTGACGGTACCACCTGAAGACGGAAGCTTGTGTTGCCTCCGAAACGTCGTGATTTTTATTTTATTTTACTTTTTAATGTTTTTACCTACGTGACTTTACCGAAAAAACCTAAGAATATTAACCAATGTCCATACATCATAAAATGTACACATGGCAGCCACTGTGAGCCAACTGGCTCTAAGCTCAGGATCTGAGCCTCATTTTCACAACTGGGCAGAGTTGGGGAATCTGTACATTAGTTATAAATTTTTGGTCGAGCTTAAACATGATTTATTTAACCAGGTTAATGGCCACGAAGCTCATTCGAGATGTTTTGATCTCCAACCAGATAAGATCTCACTGAGATTCTGGGTCCCATGCTCTCTATAAGACAAATGCGTGCAGATTCAGGTTTATCACCTCTTTCACCAAGGAATGAATGATGTCCATAACCTTTTACAAGGTGAGTCTATTGAGATTCATCTTCTTGGTTCTTTCGGTAAAGTCACGTAGAAGGGAAGTAATAAAAATAAAACATAATATAATAAAAACATAACATAATAAAATAACATAATAAAATATAATAAAATTAAATTAATTTTATTATGTTTTATTTTTATTATTTTATTACTTCCCTTCTACGTGACTTTACCGAAAGAACCAAGAAGATGAATCCCTGCAGTCACGAAAGCTTTAAATCAAAAATCTATTGAGATTCATGACATCTTTATCCAGATGAGCAATGACTGACATTCAGGAACTCTCTCATCAGGTGAACTGCTCGTTGACATTCACAACATTTGTAGACAGGTGAGGGTATATTGGCATTCATGATATCTTTAGGCAGGTATATTGATAGTCACGTATCTTTAGACAGGTTAGGGTATATTGAGATTCATGATATCTTCCAGGTGTGTGCTCTGAAATTCACTACTTTAGCCAGGTGTTCGATGTCATGCATTACTTGTTTTCTCAGCGGGTCTACCGAGATGTATATTACCTCTCTCTCAGCTCATTGACAGTCAGTACCTATTTCACCAGATGAGTGCTCGATGACGCGCAAGCCTCTTTAGTTACACGCTCATTGTCATGTGTCACCTCTTTCAGCAGGTGAACAATCACTTAGAAGTTAAGTGTTAATTGATACTTTTCTTTTACCAGGTGCGGTGAGTTCATTGACGATCCATTACCTCTTTTACAGATCCAGTAACTCTTTAAACAGGTAATTTCTCACCGAGTTGCATGCATCGACTCTTCAGGTAAGTGCCCATTGAGATTGACGACCTCTTTCGCTAGGTAAGAGTCTGTTCAGGCACATTACCTATTCAACCAGGTGAATGCCCATTCAGATTCATTACCTCTTTCACAGGCGAGCTCTCAATGAGATCAATTTACCTCTTTGTCAAGCAAGTGTGAAGGTCCGTCCATTGCGTCGATTACACATATCTCAAATAGCAATGCATCGAACTGGCACGTCACGTGTCGCAGAGCATTCCTGCACCACCACAAAGACAAAGATCCCCCGTATAGCCTCAACGGACTTGTGGGGCAAGTGCTGTTCGCGAGGAGCTATTAATGCGGGTACGGTACACGAGAGGGGTGGGTTGTCAGAACCACGCCCGGCCGCCTTTGTCTCCCGAGTGGCAATGTTTAACACCTCGAGGAACCAGGTACTCATTTGAGGCCGAGTCGACCTAGGGGAGGCCCGGGATCGGTTCAGATAATCGTCACTGGTGTTGCCCGTGAGCGGAAATTGAATTCGGGTAACCGGTTTCGTAGCACACCGCGCCCCATAACACACGCGAGCAACAACAACCCCTCACCGCCCAATCCCCAGCAGATAGCACCACGTCTGTCAACAATAACAACAAGTCTGCACAACATACCACCATTGATCAGGAGCCACCCACCGCCCCCAAACAAACTACCGCAACACGAGTGATAATGATACTGCCGGTACTGTTGCTGATGAGTGATGCTGCTGCTGCTATTGATTCAGATGTTGTTGTTGTTTATGCTAGTGATGGTGGTGTTGATGGTGATGATGATGGTGCCGCTGTTGGTAATGAGTGCTGATGATGCTACTGATCCTGGCGTTGTTGATGACAAGTGCTCATGATGGTGATGGTATTGCTCGTGATGGTGCTATTGCAAATGAATGAACATGCTGCTGCTGCTGCTGGTGTTGGTGTTGTTGATGATGGTACTCGTGGTGGTGGCAATGATTCTGCTGCTGAGTGATGATGATGCTGGTGCTGATCCTGTTGATGATGCTCGTAGTGGTGATAATGATGCCGCTGTTGCTCATGAGGTTGACGATGGTGGTGAATGTTGGGTGCTGATATCACTGCTGTTGATGATGATGGTGTTGGTGGTAGTGCCGGTTGCCGCTGGCGATAGCGGCGGTGGGGCGAATGCCGCGGGCGACTGTCGGCATGCACCCACCTATGACGGTCCTCAGGTGCTTGAGGCGAGTGAGGACATCCTTCTTGGGGTCCAGAATTTTCTGCATCGACTTCTTCACGTCGCCCGCGTGAGGCTTTTTGGAAAACATGGCGGCGGCACCACCGCCACCACCACCGCCACCACCACCTCCTCCTCTCGCCCGTACGTCTGTCACCGCACGAGTGTCCGCCCGTCGGCTTGCTCCAGCCCTGGGCGAGCGAGCGAGGGAGCGGCTGAAGCAGGCTGGCAGGGGGGGGGGGAAGAGGCCGTTCTGAGGAGCACGTTACATGACGCGGCTGGAGAACGGAGGGACGCGGCTCACAGCTGTCACTGGCGCCGTCATGGCGGGCCGAGCGCGACACGCCCACTTCCGCCCCCGCGGGACACGCCCACTTCCGATGGGGGCGTGGTGGGAACGAAAGACACGCCCACTTCCGCCACCGTGGGACACGCCCACTTTTGATGGGGGCGTGGTGGGAACGAGACACGCCCACTTCAGCCACCGCGGGACACGCCCACTTCCGATGGGGGCGTGGTGGGAACGAGAGACACGCCCACTTCCGCCACCGTGGGACACGCCCACTTCCGATGGGGGCGTGGTGGGAACGAGACACGCCCACTTCCGCCACCGCGGGACACGCCCACTTCCGATGGGGGCGTGGCGGGATTGAGACACGCCCACACTTCATCTTCTTGGTTCTTTGGGTAAAGTCACGCAGAATGGAAATAATAAAATAATAAAAAATTAAGCATTAAATTTTTCATTTTATTATTTTATTATTTCCATTTCCATTCTAAATAAAACATAAAAATGTAATTTTTATTATTTTATTATTTCAATTCTACGTGACTTTACCGAAAGAAATGAAAAAATAATAAAAATAAAACATAACAATTTTATTTTTATTATTTTATTATTTCCATTCTACGTGACTTTACATTTAACGTTGCTCAAATCTAAGCATACCAATGAGAAAAAACCCCATCGCAATAGCACAATTTGTACAAAAAAAACTTTCAATATCACGCCAACAAAGTGCCCTCCGTGTACAAAATACGCTCTCGGCATTAAGCGTTTGTGGAAAACCACCAATTCCTGAAGAACTGCATTCACAGTAAACGAGCAACGTTGGTGCAGCGTTGGCCTGTGGTTGGAACCGCTGGACCAAAGTTGGTTCAACGTTGGCTGCAGGTGCCAGGTTTGCTGGATTGTGACCATGTCTTAAGTCCCCGTTGATAAATTGAGCAACACGTGGCGAACAAAGTCGGAGTTGCACCCCTTCTATTCTTTTTTTTTCTGCAAAAGATTTCCATGTGATAAGCCACTTTGTTTTAAATGGTAAAATAAAATAAAAGTTGTATTTGTATTATTTGAAGTGATTACCTTTCCTATTCTCTGCAGTCCTATCGTGTGTTTGTACTGTTTGTTGTTGCTGTAGCGTTCTGACCCGCCCCTACTGGACATCTGTGAAAAGAGCTTCATAGCTCATCGGATTCCTCATGTATAGCTACATATGCTGATCTTTAGTTCATTCGATTGTCACAGTGTCGAGCCAAGGTTGATACCGTTTTCCCCATTGTGATGGGCGTAGAATGCAATGTATAGCAGTGAGCCGCGTTGCCATGCACTGAATTACTAGAACGCGTGGGTTGTTACGTGGTACGATGCATTACGTCTCATTACGTGAGCGCAAGAATCGATTTATATCGATTCATATCGATGAATCCGTGAGGCGATCTGACGACACCTGCTGGCGATATTGAAGCACTGTCCTTCAACTGCCTGGCCCCAGATCCAAGTCGATTTTATGGTTAGGAGCAAGAATAGAGATTGGAGGACTCATGTGGTTATGGTTAGGTGCAGGGCAAGAGTTTGATTAGCTAGTGTGGTTATGGTTAGGTGCAATGCTAGAGATTGGTTTGGTAGTGTGGTTAGGGTTAGGAGTAGGGCTAGAGTGGTGGGCTCGTGTGGTTATAGCTAGGTGCAGGGCTAGATATTGATTAGCTAGTGTGGTAATGGTTAGGAGCAAGGCTAGAGAGTGGTGGGGGAGTGTGGTTATGGTTAGGAGCAGGGCTAGAGATTGGTTGGCTCGTGTGGTTATGGTTAGGAGCAATGCTAGAGATTGGTTTGGTAGTGTGGTTAGGGTTAGGAGCAAGGCTTGAGTCTGGTTGGCGAGCATGATGTTGCCTGAGATAGTGTGACCTCTATTTGCCAAGTACGGCCTTTTTTAACTCTTTATTAACTTATGAAAATGTTAATGTGTGCATTGCTGCGCCGTTTCAGGACAGTGCTTCTATTCAGTCGGTACCTGCAAAAACGAGGACGGTGCACCACACACGTGCGTGGTAGCGACAACTTTTCGCGAAACACGTTTTCAGAGCGTCGAAGCGAATTGTATGGCAACGTTTTAAAAACGCAATCTCGCGCGGAACAGCTGAACATGCTATTGATGGACCGAGTCGACTCATCTCTGGCATGGGCCCGTGGAATTTCCACCAGTGGTGCGGTGCTGAGCGTGGGGGAGGTGAAAGCTGCGTCACTGTTAGTTTGAGAAGGGCGGCTCTTTGATCATGTGAAACGCAGCAGCTGACAATGATGACAGTTGAATCACCGGGCTATGTTGCAGCAATGTGTGTTTAAAGATGCACATAATTATTCTTATTATACCGGTATAAATGCATCGGCCACCTTCTCAGATTGATCTTGAGCAATCCCTGTTTGTTGATTTAGACCACGTGGAGTGTTTGGCAAAATATCGTCGCGTTCAGATCCATTCCATCACCCGACATCGACAAACAAATGAAATCGTCACAGATGCACAGTACACGCGTTTGATGCACGCGTTGCTATTGTTTTAGCTCACCGGTAAAGCAAAAAGCACAGTAACTGAATAGTAATTATTCATAATAATCCTTATTTTATATTCTTGGTTCTATAGGTAAAGCCACGTAGAAGGGAACTAATAAAATAATAAACATATAAAACAAGAATACGAATCCCTGCAGTCACGAAAGCTTTAAATCAAAAAACCCTCTTTTGTTCAATTATTCCAAGATGAAGTATTCGCATTTTAGTGACATGTGAGTTCATGGCATGCCTTATTATTATTAATAATGTAAATTTTGACTTAAAACTTTCGTGACTGCAGGAATTAATATTCTTTGGATCTTTCATTAAAGTCACATAGATGAAAAATAGAAAAATAAAAATAGAAAAATATGAATAGAATAAAAAAAATCTAATAAATTTTTTTTGCAAAAAATCAAACGTTTCGTTTGCAACACAATCGCTTGTGTTGCGATCGAAACGCCGTGGGTTTTTTGCTTTTATTTAAAATTTTATTAATATTTCATTTTTTATTTATTTTATCTATCTACATGATTTTACCGAAAGAACCAAAGAATATTAACAATGTACTTATGTATGCGGGAGAGACACACTTGAACCACGGGACTCTTTTTCAAGAGGGTCTTCCTGCTGCTACATTGGGAGGTTTTATTTGAAGAAGTTGTCAGACAATCGATGACAAGTCGCGTTTATTCCAATACACGCGGGAGGAAACCCTGGAGCACCCGGAGGAAACCCCCACGCATGTGCGAGAAAGGGGGGCAACGCTCTATCCCCGTACAGATGGAAACAGATGGCGACTAGCCCACACTTGCTGAACTGCCTTCTCCTGGCCAGCCCAGGGCATGTGGAACCTAGACGCGCACAGGAAGAGAGTTTCACAACATCTGTGTGTGATTCACCAACCCTTGCTGCTGCCTTCACATTGCTGGGATTACAGGCAGCAGCACAGCCTCATCACCATGAGACTGTTGTCAACAACATCGATTTGTGGACTCTAAAACTGCAAAATCTGTTTTAATTCCACCTGCCAAACAGCAATCCCCGAATATTCTATCATTTTGCAAGTAATAATGAGCCACTATAATCAATAGATTATATTAATTAATAACTAATAGAAATGTGTTGAATTCAGCTCAATGTGATTCCAAACTACACATAGTCATTATTTTATGTATAGGCTACTCTTATATATTTACTAAACATTAATTAACCCCAGTCTCGGTTTTTACAGTGTAGTGGTTTTCACATTGATGACCTAAACGTCGGCTTTCGCGACCAATATCATCTATAATACAGGGTTTTTTTGTTGTTAGATCACGGCAATATAAATGCGTCGTTAAACCCGCCACCACCCGACACAGCCAATTAGTAAGGTTTGTCAAGTAAACAGATCATGCCAATTCGTTACTAGTACAGCACACCGGTGTATTGGAGAGAAAATCTACAGCATTTACAATCCGAGTACGACGTTTCGCCAGTAAGTTAAACCGGCATCATCAGGCAGCAGCCAGATTTGTAGGATAAATCCTATTTGAATAGCTACCGACTTATAGCTACAGACTTAGTGCTGTTTGGAAGCGAATCATCAAATAATACGTTGTTTAAATCCGTGCCTGTAACAGGTCATCATGCATCAATGGGGTTACCTGTGAACAGACAATAACAGGTACTCCTATGTTAGTGCACACAGACAGGAGGTACAGGAGGCCCAAGAACAATGTGCATGTATAATGTACGTTGAGTACCACGTGGATAACCCAACCGGTAATGGATACCCATTGTAATGTTAAGCATTCATTAATCTCCTCCCACTTTGCACAAGAAGGGCTCACAAGTGACGTCATCACATCTACGCCTCTACTCAAGGAACGAAACAGGAGGGTTTTTTCACAAATCTGGCTGCCGCCTGACGATGCCGGTTGTGATTACGGGCGAAACGTCGTACTGAGATTGTGAATGTTGTGGATTTGCTCTCCGACGCACCGGTGTTGCTGTACTAGTGTAGTGACAGTACGCAGTGATAGCGGGGCAGTATGGTCCCCTGGTACCATGGTTACTAATGGACGGGCTAATGATGATTAATGGGACAAGCATTGGCAGGGTCACGTGAGGGGGAGCACAGGATCAAATCGTGGGAAAGTGTAATAAGGGGCCGTCCATAAATGACGTCACGCACCTAGGGGGGGTCAGACATTTGTGACGATGTGTGACGAGGGGAGGGGGGGAGAAACGTGACGTCACATCAAAATGCGCAACTTTAAATAAATATAGACAACACGTTCTACTTAGTTAAATAGACTTTTTAAATAAATGTTTTCTCCTACAACATCAGAGTGCAGCGCCACATTAAATACGAACTACAATGACAATAGTTTAAAGCGATTTGAAGCATGTTTTATTTTGGGGGGGGGGGGGGGGCAGAGCTTTGTGACGTCATATTTGAGGGGAGGGGTCTGACTTTTTGTGACGCCGTGTGACGAGGGGGTCAAAAATCGTCCAAAATCGCGTGACGTCATTTATGGACGGCCCCTTAGCTGGACTTTGGTCAGCATTACCCGCCGACAACTGGTGAGTAATACTGTAACATTATTCGGTGGTACTTTGTGAATATTGAAGCGTTTGTCTGTTACACAATAGCTAACTGTTACTGTAACTGTTCCTGTGACAATTTAATAACCGGTGGTCAGAAAACGTTTTGTTTCATGTACATCTTATCAGGCCCCATGGTGCAAAGTGGAGTCTACAGCTCTTATAATTATGATAAATATAATAATCTACTCTGTCTCTCTGGCCTCTCTATTTATGTTCTACGAAGAAGAGACCATTACATGAAACAGTGCCCATTGTAGATATTTTTCTTCCATTTAAGGCCACAGAGTGTTATCGATGAATGTGTTGAGTTTATTTTGTGTGTGAGAGTGTAAAGTACAGTATTAGTTATGCCACCAGTTATGGATCGGAGACATATAAAAAATATAGTGTTGAGGATTTGCAATTGAAAGTTCATACGTCTTTACATCAGTTTACTTTGCCTCCGGAATTCTGCAAATGCCTGTATCTCAGAGAACAGCACACATAACATAATTTTGCCATGGGTATTTTTTTTGGCAGCACTTGCCCATGTGCAGGCTCTAAGGAGTGAGCGTGGGATGTTTTAGTCACTTATTAAGCTTTTACGGAAGCCCCGGGGGGACAGGCGTCTATGACGTCTCCTGGCCAAACCCCATTTGGCGGAGCCAGGAGACTGAATCCTTACCCTCGGGGCTCCTCCAGAAACAACAAAAAAACACTACCGCTGGCCACGTGGAATGTTCGAACGCTCACTGCGGAGGAGAGGCTGCCACTCCTTTGTCGGGAGCTGGACCGGAACTACCCATATCTCTGTGGTATTCAGGAGGTCCGGTGGACCGGCTCTGGCTCCTGCCACCATGAGGGGTGGGCAGTCCTCTACTTGGGGCAGGAGACTGCCAAACAACACGGAGTGGCTCTTCTTCTGAACAAAAGAATGAAGGGGGCGTGGGAGCGTGGCGGTGAGGTGTGGGAAGCTGAAAGCCCCAGGCTACTTGGGGCTCGCCTTCCCATCAACCAGAGGCGAGGAGTGGTGGTCGTGGTTATTTATGCCCCCATCGAAGATGAACATCCGTGGAGGGATGCAGGCAAGGTCGATGATTCAGATACCTTCTATGACCTCCTGTCACAGGTGTTAGCTAAAGTGGCCCCTCGGGATCGAGTCATCTTGTTGGGTGACTTCAATGCCCGAGTTGGTCATGATGCTGGCACCTGGTCTGGAGTGATTGGAAGGTATAGGGCCAGATCAGCTCAATAACAATGGTAGGAGTCTACTAGATTTTTGTGCAGCTCATGGGCTTGTAATTACCAACATGCTGTTCCGGCATCGGCGCATCCATACAACATAATGGATGCATGCCGGGTCCGAGAAAGAACATCTGCTGGACTACATGGTGATGGAACAGCGGATGCGGGCCCATGTCCTTGACACCATAACCTACCGTGGAGCTGATCTGCCCACTGACCATCGACTTGTCATCTGTAAGATGCGCCTGCCATTCTTACACTCCGGTGGTGTGTGTACACCCAGCACCCAATTCAAACCCATTGTGGCATGGTCTCAGCTAGCTGATGAAAGTTGCAAGTGAGAATTGTAATCATCGCTTGCGGCTGGGGTTGGCATCGTCCCCACTCCTCCTGATGTCGAGGGGAAATGGGCGAGGTTTCGGACTGTGGCTCATGCAACTGCAATGACTGCTTTGGGTACACGGTCCAGACCTCCCCAGAGACCCTGGCTGACAGAGGAGGTGTTTAGGCTGGCTAAGAAAAAGCGACAGGCCCACTCTCATCGTCTACAGCATCCCACGTCAGAGAATGAGGAGGCTTACCGCAGCCTTCGCTCAAGAGGTATGGAGAGCCGTGAGGCGCTGCAAAGATGGGTGGTGGTCGCGGGTTGCCGAGGAGATGGAGTCTGCCTCAATGTCCCGCGATCACACATCGCTCTTTAACGCCATAAAAAAGTAACCTGCAGCGCCAGACCTATTACCATCATTAGGGGAAAGAACGGTGATACAATCTCCGACCCCCAGGAACAAGTTTGCAAATTTGCTGAGCATTTCTGTGAGCATTTCTGTGAGGTTGTTTGCCACTTTTTTTCTGTTGTTTTGGTTTTCAAACACCGCACTCTTTCTTACGAGCCGTTGTCATTTTGCCCAATGCTCCATTCCGATTGTGACGCCTGTGGCATCACGTGTCGAGACGAAGATTATGGTCTCATCTGTCAAGTGAGAAATTAAGATTTTTTTCACCCAAGTCTCCCTTGCAAAAAAAACAGCCTCGTAACCGAAGGGCGGTCTCCTGGAAAGGAAAAAAAATCACGGAGAACGACCGATGTTTATACCCCACGTGCACCATATACCGGAATGTGGGGAAGCCGTGAATCACTCTGTCCACGCTATGTGCAGTGGTCACCTGTAGGTGTCACTGTGAGACAACCAATGCCGATCAGACGGCCAATTCTGTCAATACATTTTGAAGCGCTTCGACTGGCAGGGCTGTAGGTTACAGCATACGCCGGTGTCTGCCTCACAACTGATGGTTGGTGGTGTCCATGGCAGATGTTTCTCACCATTAGTGATCAGCTCCGTCTCTCACGGTGAGTTCCGTGCAACTGGTCACACGTTGTTCCACCCACTGATCAGTGTCTTTCCTGTAGGGTCAAAAGTCGAAGTAGTTAAAATGCTGAATGGACGCAGGAAAGGCTCACCGAGTCTCGTGGGCTCTTTCTTAGGAGGGTCCTGCCAGGCTTTCACAGGATGGAATGGGGGGCGATGATCACTGTGTACATATTTGCAATCGAGTAATTTTTGGCTCGTTTTTGGAAAATGTCGACCCATGACGTTGGCAACACAATGGTCCACTCTTGCAAATGGCGCCACGGGATCTTTAACGTCCGCTGTGAAGCAGACGGCGCGCTTATTTAGATTTTTACGGTTAAAAACACCCAAAGTAATAACCAGTGCTTCTGCTGCTGGATTCGAATTGTCGAACCGTGGTACTCTGCAGCGAGCGGGAAATGCGCAATCGCTGGGGCGCGTCGCCACGCCGCTCAAATCCCCTGCCCAGAGCCAGTGGTGAAAATTCCGCAACCAACCGCTGTTGACTTCCTCACAAAGTGCTATTGATTTGATCAACCCCACGGGGATGATAGGCTGAGTCAACCGACGTATAAATAAAAATCTTTATTATGAAATGCATAGGGTCTTTGCAAAAGTGACAGCATTGTTGGGTAGTGGAGGGTTTATTGACAAGAATTTTGGCATAAAACAGCCATCACGTGGGCCCAACCTAATAAACAAATATAGATCAAAATGGATATCACTTTACAGAAAGTCAACAGTGTTCATGCCAGGGGTGGCTGGTGGGTCAGGGGTCAGGGCACTGAGTCGGCAGGGCTGAGATCCTGGGTTCGAATCTGGGTTTCAATCGCCTGTGATTAAACCCGGTTCTCAAATGTAGCGAGTTGATGGTCTTGATCTGTTCACCAATAATTATTAATTGCATCAAACCACAGAGTTGTAACTTCTCAATGGCAAACATCACACCAGTTCCGGATGATAAGATTCGAGGATATTTTTTTTTATTGTACTCAATGATTGCAGGAAGGGAAAAAATACACTTAGTTTGGTTAAATTCCAATTCTGCCACGGGAAAGTGTAGTGCCCTTTGTGTGGACAAGAGGTCACTTGAAGGGTTCTCATAAGTAGTTCTGTGATACTAAGTTCCACGGTGCCATTCTCGAACACGGGCTGATACACTCTTCTATTGGATTTGCGAATGGACATTTCTAGCCTCGTGACACGAGAAAATAAAATCGAGAAAGACAACAAAAACAAATTTTGAAAATATAACAAAAGATGGAAACAATGGTCATTGTGTGGAGATACTGGCCGACACCACATGAATGTGGAATTTCCACCAAGCTCGCGTTTCAGCAGGAATATACTTAGGGCCCATTTGTTGCCAAACAACAAAACATCCCAGACGCATTGTCTTCACGATCTGCCTTGCCGTCTGTAACAGAAAGATCCGCGCATTTCCACAAACAAACGACTGAAAAGCACTTTCGTCAAAAATGGTAATTTGACCTTTTTGGCCGTTTAGGTTGCTAATTATTCCCCCCCTCCTACCCCCAATTTTTGCTGTTGTTATAAAACATTCGTAATTCAAGTGGAACAATAGCATCGTGGCTCGAGATGACACTCGTCCGTAGCCCCTTTGAGTGTGGGGGGGGGGTAACGGCAGTGCATCGACTCTTGTTTACCCCGCACGTGTTTGTGTTTGCCGCTGCACAACGACCGCATTGGGCCATGAGTGGATGGACATTACACGATTAAAGGTCTGTCATTGTATTCGCCCCTGGACGGTTAAATTGCTGCGTTTATCTGTGTACTCACCGGATGTTGCAATTTGCCCCTCCGCGGAAGAGCGAAAAGGCCGAACGTCGCCAACATCGTCCAACTCTTTGCGCCGCCGAGAGCCAAAAAAAATCTCTTAACCAAACTCAGACAATCGGGACCCACGCCAAATGTATGGCCTCCGATGCCAACCGATAGCTTAGATTCAAGGGACACGCACAGAAATAGTGTCTACCAAGAGCAGCGTTTGGCCTCGTGCGTTGTACGCACGCACGAAAAAAAAACCCCATCAACAATCTTGATTTGATCTTGATTTAAAGCTTTCATGACTGCAGGAATCCATACTCTTTGGTTCTTTCGGCAAAGTCACGTAGGTATGAAAAATAATAGATCTCGACAGTTCCTCAAGCCAACTGCAAATGTGCTATTTTTTTACTGTATGCGAACCGTAAAAAAAAAATGTTTGAGCAAATGTGACCGACCGACTGACAGGCAGGAGCGACACACACAGAGGGAGAGAGCGTCAACTCTAGACGGGTTTCGCCCTTACTCGGACTCATCGGTGCAGTATACTTTCATTTTATATGCTCAGTATTTGGTCACCAGCGACGTCTTAGCCAGCCAAGCAAGAAGCGGGCGGTAGTGGCGGTAGTGGCGGTGGTCTCTCGGGCACGAGGGCGACAGTCTTCCGCAGGTGGGGGAATCATCGGTGAGCCCCGGGGGGGGGGGGGATGGCTGAACAGACCGGTCTGAGTATCGCACGCTCGGCTCGCACACGTGGCAGGTGGCTCCCAGGGCGGGGGTAATGATACTTTCATTTTAAAAAGCGTCATTCATGCTAATAGCATCGCGCAACGCTCTACATTAATTATATATAGAAGGAGCAAATCCCACGTGCACAGACAGGTGAGTGGGCCCTTGTTGTTTGTGTCGTGCCGCCACCAACACCACCACCACCACCAACACCACCACCAACACCACCACCAACACCACCACCAACACCACCACCACCAACACCACCACCAACACCACCACCACCAACACCACCACCAACACCACCACCACCAACACCACCACCACCACCAACACCACCAACACCAACACCACCACCAACACCACCACCAACACCACCACCAACACCACCACCAACACCACCACCAACACCACCACCAACACCACCACCAACACCACCACCAACACCACCACCAACACCACCACCAACACCACCACCACCACCAACACCACCACCAACACCACCACCACCACCACCACCACCAACACCACCACCACCACCAACACCACCACCAACACCACCACCACCACCACCAACACCACCACCAACACCACCACCAACACCACCACCACCAACACCACCACCAACACCACCACCACCACCAACACCACCACCAACACCACCACCAACACCACCACCAACACCAACACCACCACCACCAACACCACCACCAACACCACCACCAACACCACCACCAACACCACCACCAACACCACCACCAACACCACCACCAACACCACCACCAACACCACCACCACCGCTCTGTCTGTTCGTCTCCGCCGTTTGTCCGCTTCCTTGGCCCAGTCCTCCCTTGCTGCCCCGCTTCTCCTACCGCTCCGGATTCAGTCAGAATATTTATTTATATTGGAGGTAATCCGATGAGCTATAAAGCTTTTTTTTATACACACGTGTCCTTGGCTCGCCTTGTAGACCGCATGGGTCTCCGTGGTGAAGCCCTCATTCAGCAGCCTCCTCCTCCGGTTATGACCGCCCGTGTCGCCCTGGAAGAAACCGCAAGGAAAAATGGAAAGAGATGAAGACCTAACAGAGAATGGTTCGACGGCGACGACGCAAGACGTTGGTGCCAGACAGATTGTGGCCGCGACTTGAGCACACTGGCACGAGACGGAGGAAAGTGGAAACAAATGACGACATGTAGAGTGGAACCCTACGTTGCTATCTGCCCATGGATCGTGATGATGATGATGATTATGATGTGTTGCCCGCTCCCATGTTGTCCTACGGCTTTCGCGCAGAACTGGAACCTCTCCTAGTCCCTGTCTGTCGGCTCCTCCGATTATTACGGCTGGCTACGTCCAGTACCAAATACGTTGCATCCCACAATCAATCATTGTGGTGAACATAGCGGACACTCGTGGCTGCAGATGCGACATGGAACGCGTTACATTCAACACACACGCACGCTAGTAAAACAAAACATCGATTCTCACATATGCAATTTGGGCTTTGTAATCAATATTAATCGATGAACTGATGCGTCGTTACTCCTTTCGTAATTAGTGCCACGCAGTGTTTGATTAAACGCAGAATTAAAGCAGCACTGAAATGTAAGCTCCCATCATTCAGGCCGCCGGTTTTTTTTAGGCGAGAAGAATTAAGCGGGAATCAGCTGGGTCCGCGCGCTAAAATTAAAGAACCCGAAAGTGCCTCCGACTCTTATCGCCCGAAGCCAGCAGTTGGCCTTCCCCTGTTGTTCTTTTTAAACGCGGCGACCGCGCGCGTACCAGACCCCTACCGGGGCTTTAATCACTGTCCGGGCTAAACGTCGCCGGTAATGGGCAAACATCTGCGGCGGCAAGAAGGGAGATTCATTCGCATCTGCTGCTGCTGCTGCTGCCGCGCGAGGCGGACGTCGGAGCCGTCCGCTTGCGGGGAAGAGCCGTCCGTCTCCCGCGTCTGATGCGCGCCGCGCGAGTCTTTTGTTCCACAGCGGAGCTGGTCGGGTGCCAGCCTCATCCATTCGTCCTTGGCGAGCCCGCGCGACGAGTTAAGGGAGAGGAGCTTATTAGCGGCTCGCGTTCGGCGGGACAGAGACGAGCAGCCCCCTTCGTCTGGCCCTTGTCCACGTGGGTGCGTGGAGGTCCCCCCCCCCCCCCAACCCCCCCACAATTGTTCCTCCACGGTAGATGCTCGGCACCCTGGGGTTGATTTGGCGAAAATCCGAAACGCCGCTTTTTGTCGTGGTCTTAATGTTAACGAAGCCCCCCCCCCCCCCTTCTCGTTTGGGTCACGGCGGTACCGGACGCACGCGCCGTTCTCCAAAGCCGATTGAAGTCCACGGCTGTGCTCCCCTTGGCCCGTGGCTCGCGCTGCAACGTTGCGGGGGGAATTCCGTAAAAGCGTTTCAGTTCTCGCTGGCAGCGCAGGTCACGCACGCCCTGGATTCTGCTCCGAAGGTCCGAGCCCGAGGGCTTTGGACGGGTTGGCGAAACGCCTTCTGTACGAGAGCAAGCGTGATACCGTTTCATTTCAAGTGAGCTCGCAAGATCTGTCCTCCAGCATTACTTTTTCTCAAAAATATAAATTTTCTCCAACGCCGTCTGCTAATGATTCACTGGTGGCCAACGACCACCGACTGGGTCAGGGATCGTCAGGGATTGGGGGTTGCTTTTATTCGCCGCTCCATTCACCGCTCGCACATTCGGGCGGATGGCGCAGAATTTGGACACCTCTCACGGCGTCGCGACGACGCGTACTCGACGGCACACACAGACTGCCAATCGGGTGTCATCTTTATTGCGCGGTACAAAATCGCGCGGCTCCACAAACACCGCAAAACGCGAATGTCAAACACGGGAAAGGGGACAGGAGGGTGGGGGGAGGGGCGGGTAGGGAATTGACAGACACTCAATTAAGTTGCAGGATTTTTGAAGGATAACAAAACACACACACACTCTCTCTCACTCACTCGGAACACTCCTGTTGCGGCGTTCTGCCGAGTGACACGGGGAGGGCCGCAGGGGCCAATTGTTGCGCAGTGATAAAAATCCAAAATAAAATTGCGTGTCCCTCTCTAACAAAGCAGCGATGTCAACTCAAATCGAGGTCCACAAACCCAGCAATTTTCACCCCCAATGCCACGGTTATCTTAAAGTGTCTCTCCAAAAATAAATTGCCGTCTCTTTTTTTTTTTGGAACGGCTGCGCGCCGTCGAATTGGCACGCGGTGCACCAGATTCGAGCCATTGAGGCACCCCAAAAAAAATATATAAAAAACGACGCAATTTAAAAGACGAGGAGAAGAAAAAAAGCGTGACAGAGAATGTTGTTGGTTGCTAGTTTTTTTTTCATGTTGGTTTAATATACTACACCGGCGACGCGCACAGCAAATAAGTGTACGTTTTGAGCTTTAACTATTCGGTTGATGCATAATACGAGGATACAAGTGAGTGGCTTGTATAATGGCAACGTTGACCGGCTCGTGGTGAAGCACGGTGCGTATGCGTGGGAAGATCCTCATCTGAGCAAAAGAGCCGTACGCGTGCAATCGTATTCAGCATTGTATTTTGAATTCCACACTGTTGGACACGCCATCGTTCATTAGAGAACATTTGATGACTTAGCAATAGGGTGTAGTCGTGTGCACACTCACGTGACCCACGGCGCCATGCATATTCATGTTTTAAGGGACAATCATTTATATGCGTGCCGCGATGGTAGTGAGTGTATGCATTGAAAATACAGATATTCACAGCAGTTGGGTTCTCCGTCCTGTGTCAAAGACATATTTTGTAAGGCCCTTGATCAATCGACTGCTGGGTGAAGACCTCCCCGTATCATGTCGGTCATGGGGGTTGTTTGACCATACTTCACCACGCTCAGTTCAAAATTGATTCGGATATCACTCGCCACTGTTAGCTGTTACCGAAAATCACGAAGACCACGCGTGATTATAAAGACCTCCGGATTAGCAATTATAGACTTTTGGCACAAGTGCTGTTAGCGAGCACCGATGAAGACCGGCACGGCACACGAGAGATTGGGTGACCAGCACCACACCCCGGCAGCTTTTGTATCCTAAGGTGCTTATTTGAGGCTTAGTTGACCTAGGTGAGGCCCAGGACCGGTTAAGATAATAGTCATTCGTGTTAGGCCGTGAGAGGGATTTGAACTCGGGTAGCTGGGTTCGTAGCGCAGCGCACTAACAGCGCCACCGCTCCCCATGAATACCAAATGCAAATATTCCCCGTATAGCCTTAACAAACTGTTGGGGCAAGTGCTGTTAGCAAGCACCTATGAAGACCGGAACGGCACATGAGGAGGTGGGTAGACAGAACCACGCCCGGCCGCGTTTGTCTCCCCAGTGGCGATATTTACGCATCACACCAGGTACTCATTTGAGACTGAGTCGACCAAGGGGAGGCCCAGGACCGGTTCAGACAATCGTCACTGATTGCTGGCCATGAGCAGAATCGAAATCAGGTCGCCGGGTTCGTAGCGCAGCGCGCTAAATGCTACACTACCACTCCCCACTTAAAAATAAAAAAAAATCACCCGCACGTTTTGACTACCGTTTTTTTTAAAATAGGCACAACTTACACACGAATGTTCTGCACAGAAACCCACCGCCCACAAGACGGTAGATGGAATGCAGTATTACTTTTACAAGAACACATTTCCTGGACCACTGGCCATCATTGACGGCAGCGGCAGTCAAAGGAGTGGAACGCATCAGGGAGAGAGAGAGGGAGGAAGGGACGTCCGCCGAGGAGGTGGATCAATGGCATGTGCTCGCGTGCAGGTGCTATAGGCTTGACTATTACATCGCGGGATCGTTAGAGGGGGCAAGGCTTTCATCCCAGCAGTGGATTGAGCATGGCTGAATAATAATAATAATGATGATGGTGATGATGATGATGACATGTTCCTTGCGTAGTTAATCAATCAGAGCAGTGCTGTGACGAGGTGTAAGTAAATGAATCACGACTTCTTGATGCGCCCGTTGCCACGCGCAGCGAGATAGACGATGAGCCTTGAATTAATCGCGTGGCACAATAGCCGCCTTTAAAATCGTAACCGTGTAATGTCTCCTTTGGAATCCGCACGTCCCATCCCCTACCTGCGATACATCTGAAACCGCAGTAAATCGTGCCCTCGCTTTTGAACAGGCTGTCAAATGATTAGTGGAATGCTCATATCCAATTTCCCCATTTTGCTGCGATAAAACCCCCGAAATAATTGGAACTTCATCTCACGTTTAGACTCCTCGAAGGCAATCGCAGAGCGAGCTTTGGACGTGAATGCTTTATTACTATTGTGACGATTTTTTGTTTTAAAAAGTGACACTTTTAGTTAGTTACGGGGGAGCACGTGGCACCACGGAGGCGAGATGTTAACTACCTCGTCTGGTATACATGAGGGCATGGGTTCGATCCAGACCCTGGTGCCTGTATATTTGGAGTTTGCCGTGTCTCTCTCCCCGTGGTGGCGTGGATTTTTCTCCAAGGCCTCCGGGTTTTCCCTCCACATTTAAAAAAAAGATTTGGCTGCTATAAATTTCCACATGATGAGCCACTTCGTTGAGCTATCATTTGTGGCCAGGTCGCTTCTGATAAATAGCTCAGTGGGCTTTACCTGGTAAAATAAAAATAGTGGATCGTAATAAAATCGTTTTCTGCCGAGTCAAAGTAACGAGAGCGGACGCGGAAAGTAGAAACTTTTCGAAAATAAAATTATTTATTGCGAGGTTAGATCACGTAAATATAAGTGTGTCGTTAAACCCGTCACCACCCGATGCAGCCAATTAGTAAGGATTGCCACGAAAACAGAACGTGACAATTAGTTACTACTTCAGCACACCCATGTGGGTTGGCGAAAAAGCAGCGAAAGATCCACGTGACTCCAAATATACAGCGGGCGTCAGGGTCGGGATCGTACTCACGACCACCTGCATACCAGGCGAGGCAGTTAACATCTCGCCCAACGTCCAAGGTCCTCCAATGCCCTACACGACGACGGTGAGAGAATGCGTGTCATCTCGCGTGGACACTTCGTGGAGAAAACACTCATCACGGCACAAGATGCAAGACGATTTGCTCCTGCGTTAGCCAAAGTCCTTGTTTTATCATTGTCCTCGGAGCTCATCCGCCATCACGTCTCGAGACGAAGAATCCATTCGGATCTGCTGCGGAATAGTGCAAACCCTTCGTGCTCGAGAATGACCCGCGCAAGCTGATATCACAGAGCCACCTCTGAGATTATCTCCCGAGTGAGCTCGAGTCCACAAAGGAGGGATCAGCAGATTTGAAGTTTTCGTGACTGCATGGATCCATACTCGTTGGTTATTTCGGTAAAGTCACGTAGGTGAAAAAAACTTAATTAAATCACGACGTTTCGGAGGCAACACAAGCTTCTGTCATCAGGTGGGACAACTACAGCAAAAAAAACAGAATGACCGTTGTGGTTGTCCCACCTGATGACGGAAGCTTGTGTTGGCCTCCGAAACGTCGTGATTTAATTAAGTTTTTTTATACATATTTTTTTCACACCTACGTGACTTTACCGAAAGAACCAAAGAGTAGGGAGGTCAGCACTTTGCCACCCAGTTCAGCAATTGATAAACATCCATCAAATATCCATCAAATGTGTTTCGTCTCAGTTCATTCAGGACTCTTGGTCGAGTTTTGTAGATATTAACAATGATAATTGATGAGAAAAAAATATTAACTTAACGAATGAACAATTAAATGTTTTTTTTTTATACCGGTGTTAAAATAAATGTAATAACCATATTGCTTTGTCCTGACTGCATGGAAAAATGGTCCTCCGGCCCAATTACTCCGACGGCCTAAATATGCCACATTTGAATCGGGAAACAAAAAAAGTGATTGGGGAAAACAACGGAGAGTTGAGACTCGGCGAGCCTCAGCGGAGCAACAGCGACACCGCTCATCAGCCCCCTCCTCCTCTCCACGTGAGCGACGACATCCAGACAGAGGCAGGCAGGGAGAAGCCCCCCCCGCCCCCCCGTGGGCTGTGATCGCGACTGTTTAAAGTGTCCCGAAGAACAAGTTGAGGTGACCCTGTCCCCCTTGGGATCGGTTCTCAATGACAAACCCCTCCATTTGAAACTGTGAGGGGGCGGGTGAGGGGTGGCATGTTCCAAAACAAACAACATCAAGACATACAAAGAGAAAGATCACCCGTATAGCCTTAACAGACTGTTGGGGCGAGTGCTGTAAGTGGGCACCTATAGAAACAACCGCCGTTCGCCAATAAGTTGCGGTGATGTCACCGTGGCGCTTGTGCCATGCTAGGTGCACTTTGAGACGACATTAAGTGTTGAAGGCCCGCTGGCAGGAAGTCACGGGACAGGTGCCATGGATTGACTGACTGAGATGACTGTCCGATGCAACTCCTGTGGCCCCTACTGTGATGTATTTTAGTCGCCCGGTGCTTCGCTCGTTGTTGTGAGCGTCGCTCCTCCGCCCTCCGTTGTTGTTGAAGGGCGACTGCCTCCACCTGCCCAGTAGCAGCGTCCTTCACGAGCCTCCTCCACAGAGGCCCATCTTGACACCGCTGGTACCGGTCATCGGCAAGTCCACTTAGCTCCACATCCTCATCAGTGCATCTCTTCTCTAGCCCGTACCGCGCCAATTTGGCTGTCTCTCTCCGGCCAACAGAAGCTGTTTATCCCTCCTCTCCACGGTGGCTGGGCTACATGACCCAGGATGGATCGTAGGCAGGCCAGCCTGAATGTTTCAAACCGGCGCACCAGACAGTGATAAAGATCCCCCGTATAGCCTTAACAGACTTTTGGGACAAGTGCTGTTAGCGAACACCTATGAAGGCCGGAGCAGTACACTAGGGGGTGGGTGGCCAGCACCATGTCCGGCCGGCATTGTCTCCCAAGTGGCGATGTTTAAGCACCGCACCAGGATGTCGACCTACGGGATGCCCAGGACCGGTTCAGATCATTGTCACTGGTGATGGCCGTGAGAGGGAATCGAACTCGGGTCGCCGGGTTAGTGGCGCAGCGCACTAACCGCTACACTACCGCTACCCCTAAAGACAAAGATTCCCCTATAGCTTTAATAGACGTTTGGGACAAGTGCTGTTGGCGAGCACTTATGGAGGCCGGAACGGTACACGAGGGGGTGGGTGGCCAGCACCAACGCCCGACCACCTTTGTCTCCTCAGTGGCGATGGTTTTACACACCACACCAGGTACTCATTTGTGGCTGAGTCGACCTAGGTGAGGCCCAGGACCTGTTCAGAAAATCTTCACTGGTATTGGCCGTGAGCGAGAATCGAACTCGGGTCTCCTGGTTTGTAGCGCAGCGTAGTGCTAACCGCTACACGACCGCTCCCCACAGCCACAGCCGCGCACAGACACACACACAGACACACACACGCACACAGACACACACACGCACACAGATACACAGACACACACACGCACACAACGCAGCACAGCTGCCCCCTCTGAGCTCGCCGTGTCCACCCCAAGCGGCGTAACGCTGGGAATGCTGAATGGTAGCGGATTATTTTTACGCTTGCTTGCCGGTAATTTTCTGGCAGAGCGAGCGGGCACCGGACGGACGTCTGATTACAATGTTCCGTATCCCTCAAATTATAGCCCGAGATCCAGTGCTGTTAAGGGCATTATCACCATCAATAGATATGCGCCCCCTCCACCATCACCATGATTACTCTGAATGAGTAAATTACAAGGCAACTGAATTGCCTTGCCATGCACACAATTGAACCAGGGCATTTTGCTTCTGAATAATGGAAACATTTATCGAAAATAAATATAAAATGTATATATATTTATTTTATGAAAGAGATATAAAAAAAAATTCCGAAACAAACGGGGAAGAATGTGGACGAAAGCTTTTGACGTCGTCGTCGAGCGCGTTGGAACGATTCACCGCGCTGGGAGTTCGCATGAATTTGTCACAATTCAGGGGTGGGTCTCGATTCGATTCGAGGACGGTGGAGAGCACCTCGAGTGGCTGCAGGGGGATCACGTGAACCCACTAAACGCGACGTCTATGACTTGAAAATAACCGAACAAACATCGGTGCGTAAGTGCAAAACAGTGTGGCCGCATGCGTCGTGAAATTCAGAATCACTGCGAGTTGATCCATTAGTGCGTCTGTCCTGCCACTAATTGTCATCATCTAGCCCAGTGTTCTGCACTAATTTTCAGAGTAAGGGTAGTGGGGGGGCACTTTCGCCGAAAAGACATCATCAGCAGTGTGAGCACCGCTAGACATTTGAAACCATTGTTGGGTTTGACAGCAGCACGATGATGATGGGGGGTGTTTTCACGTTTGCCTATTGTCGGAGGCCACACGTCAGCGGCCGCACTAACGACCACCAGGGGCCGCCAGTGGCCCCCGCGACCCTTGCAAATGAAGAACACTGATCTCGTGGCTTCGTCTGACGAGCTCTGGCAAGAAGAATAATTGGAAGACATCGTAGAGTGAAGACGGTGGAGGACGTTGTCTGTCGCTTTGCCGGAGCAGGAAGCCAGGAGCCGTGCGGGCGTCTTACGAGACCTTGCCGTGCACCAGACACGCGCGCGAGAGAGAAACAGACGTTACAGGGACCACCTCTACTTACGAACATTCGACTTACGAACTTTCAGAGATACGAATAAAGCTGCCCGCTAGGTCCAGCTGCAGCTGTTCACGATGCTATTGCCTGTTACAACTTGATTTATGAAGAGAAGAAGAGAGCAACTGTGTAGACGGAGGATCTTTGAACCATGTTTATCCATACATCAAACACGTATACATCCATACACATGCTGTACTAGAGCTGGACTTCTTTTATACCGGTAACCCAGACTATATGGTTCCACGTCCGTTACGCCACATCCAGTGTACCTCTCGCAATGATGCTTGCGACCAATAGCCACGCGCCACTTACTCCAGTTTGACCGGCGAAAAACCTCGAGAGAGAGAGAGAAAATATTCAGTCGAGAGATTAAGCCGCGGGTAGCAACGCCGATCGGCAAATATTAACAGAGCGCGTACAACGAGCTGCCATTTGCGGGCGCGACGAATATAAATGGGAAGATTGTGGTTTTAATGTAAAAGGTCAAAATCCGTATATTTTCTGTATGCAAATCATCATTCCGCCGGGAATGGAAGTAACACATGCATGCAAAGCTCCTTTAATACCCCCTCTGAGACGCGGTCTAATAACATGGGCAGGCACGTGTGTGTGTGTGTGAGTGTGTGTGTGTACACGTGTGTGTGTGCGCGCGCGCGCTGTAATCCATAATCACACACAAGTCAGTGGCAATTTGTAGCGAGGATCAGCGAAGCACTGCTGGTGATGCCTCCTCGCATGATTTCCTCCCACGCGACATGTGCTGTCTGTTGCTCTCCATTCACAGAGGGCGGAGGAACGGCTATCTCGTCTCGGTACACTGAGATCGGGCCCTCTTTCTCCCCTCCCCCCACCACGCCCCACCAACGACACAGATCCCCCGTTATAGCCTTTAATCGACTGTTGGGGCAAGTGCTGTTAGCGAAAACCTATGAAAGGACGCTAAGGCACACGAGGGAGTGGGTGGCCAACACCACGCTCGGCCGCCTTTTGTCTCCCAAATGGCGACGTTTTACACACCGCACTGGGTACTAATTTGAGGCTGAGTGGGCCTAGGGGGAAGCCCAGCACCGGTTCAGATGCTTGTCACTGGGTGTTGGCTGTGAGCGGGAATCTAACTCGGGTCGCCGGGTTCCTAGCGCAGCGCACAGACCACTGCACCCCCCCACCACCACCACTTCTCCCCACCGCGTGTAAAAATTCAAATTGTAATTTTTGGATCGCAGTGAGAGGGAGAGAGAATGTGCGTGTGTAGGGACACGTTTAAATGATAATGTGATGTATGCAAATGTATGTAATGTACCCCGTGCGAATCATATAATGCAGCAATTGTTTGAGATACACACACTGTTGATGTCAAATATATATTAATACCACGCAAACACATTTACAGTGTATCTTTATATATAGTTTATCGGTATGTAATTATATTGTTCATTAAATAACACGCCTATTCAATGCCCCTCTAATCTCTACAGACAGTGGATCAATCTCCCTCCTCGTTCTGCTGGACCCTTCTGCTTCCTTTGACTCCATAAACCACCGACCGCCAATGGTGTCCATGGCCAAGCACGATCTGAAAATTATCCCCCGTGCTCATCCGAGCCACATCGACTTCCGGACGAACGCATCGCGAGGTCGCGCTCGCCACGAACGAGACAGACACCTTTGCTGGTCTCGTCAAGGAGCAATAAAATCGTCACGCACACTGGGGTCGTCAGCCCCACGGCGGCGGCCGCTTTTGGCTCGGCCCTCGAACAAAGGGCCCGTCTGGAACGCTCCTTTCCGTCCGATATTAAGAGGCCTACACTAGCGCCGTGCACTTGCCGAGATTGAAAAAACTCGATTGTCGAGAACTGATTTTTGCGTTTCGTTTGCTGTCCTTCCGCCGCACCTCCGATTGGCGCGGTTGGCTACATACGGTGCGAAAGAAGTTCAACATACATACATGTAAAAAAGTACGTACATGTGTGTGGTCAATGACCTCCTCTTGTCGGACCAAGGAGCACTCTCAATCCCAGTTCACCGAGACTTCTCCACTGCTTTTGACGCCACAGACCATTCCATCAGCCTTGATTACGACTCATCACGCTCGCCTCCTGGTTCCGATCCTGTACCTCGCAACCAGATCCTTCTGGGTGGCTATGCAAGGACTACGCTGTACCCGTTCTGGCAATAAAACAGGTGGTTCGCGAAGATGTTCAAACACCAAATAGACGCCTTTCGCAAGGCGTCAAGTCTGCATTTGTCCCGTTCGCTGTTTGGCGTTCTCTGGCCGGCCACTGGTAGAGAGGCGAGGCCCTAAAGAAGGCTGCTCTAACCCAGCTTAAACATACTCTGCCAAGCTTGGTGGTGTTTATTCAGACGCGGTCTTTCCGACAGCCCTGTTCTTTACCTGAGGTCGGCCTGCTTGCGTTGTGGCCGAAACGTCGTGAGAATTTTATTTTATTATGTTTTATTTTATTATTTCCCTTCTACGTGACTTTACCGAAAGAACCAAGAAGAAGGCTGCGGCCGTCTCTGGTGTTCCATCACATAATCATTAGTAGAGCCACGTTTGTTCGCATGTTTTTCCACAAGTGCGTGTGGTTATAATGCAGACTTGATCCCTTGCGAAAAGGGCATCGATTTGGTGTTTTATTGCCAATAAAGGTCCAAACCGATACTTGATTTCAATGTATTATTTTATTGTTATATATTTTTTCTATCTACGTGACTTTACCGAAATAACCATAGAAGATGAATTCCTGCAGTCACGAAAGTTAAGTCAAAATGTATTTCCATACTTTGGTAATGGCAAAGAGGTCCCGTGGGTAAGCAAGGACTGCCCCCCCCCCCCCCTGCGCCTACGTTACCCAACAAGTTTCCAAACTCGCCCCCCCCCCCCTCCCCAACGTTCATCTCGATACATCTCATCCCTCTGGGAAAAGTCCTCCACCTGGGCCTTTGTCTCTCCAGTGGCAATGTTTTTTCGCGCAACCCATCAGGTTACTCATTTGAGGCTGAGTAGATCTAGGGGAGGCTCAGGACCGGTTCAGTTAATAGTCACCGGCGTTGGTCGTGAGCGGGAATCAGACTCGGGTCGCCGTGTTCGTAGCGCAGCACGTTAACCTAAATTAAAATTAAGCTTTTGATTTAAAGCTTTCGTGACTTTATATTCTTGGTTCTTTCGGTAAAGTCACGTAGAAGGGAAACAATAAAATAAGAAAAATATAAAACAATAAAAATCTCACGACGTTTCGATTTCATTGTTTTATATTTTTATTATTTTATTGTATCCCTTCTACGTGACTTTACTGATAGAACCAAGAACACAAAATTAAGCTTTTGATTTTATTTGACCGGGTAAGGGCCACTGAGCACTGCTGCTCTTTTTCAGACGCAACCTGGCCACCAATGATCGCTTAACGAAGTCGCTCATCGCGCGGAAATTTATAGCGGCCACATATCCTCAACGCGTGACGCCGATTCTAAATGTGGAGGTAAAAACCCGGAGGACCCGGAGAAAAATCTGCGCGTATTTCCCAACGTGCGCGCCAGAGGCACGCGTACGCCGTGACCGCTCCGTGTCGCATCGTGTGTGCCACAAGGGGGGGGGGGGCGGGTGGGGATGAGGGTGGGTGAGGGCGGGGGGGGGGGGCTCAGGACCACCCGCGCGGCGATCCATCAATGCCCGCGCCCCCCCCCCAACCCCCCCAACTTTGCCTTCTTTGCGGAGCGAGTTACAGTAGAGAGGAAGGCGCGAGAGACAATCGCCGTGATGATTGTCGCTCGGGGCCTCGCCCGTGACGACGCGGGCAGAGGGCGAGCAAATGTGGGCTGTGGTGGTGGTGGGGGTCGAGCGAGCGAGCGATTCGGCCCATTGTGTGAGCGTGCCGCGTGTGTGTGTGTGTGGTCCCCACGTGTGTGTGTGTGTGGTCCCCACTTTCTCGCTGATCGTGGTGGAGAGAACCCGCCACAAACCGACTCTCTCTCTCCAGGTAAAAGGTCCCCACTGTGAGCTGCCGTAGAGCGCGTTTTCAGTAGCGACCTGGCGGTCACAAACGATGAACTCAACGAAGTGGCTTATCATCCTGTGGAAACTTATGAGCAGACAAATGCTCATTGAAGGCGCGATGTTGATTCCGAATGTGGAAGGGGGGGGGGGGGGGAACCGGCGGACCTGGAGAAAAATCCACGCGACCACGAGGAGAGAGAATAGAAAACACACACACTCCAAATATACAGCAGCAGGCGTCACGGTCATCACCGAACCCACGACCTCCTGTGTACCAGGTGAAGGAGTTAACATCTCCTAGACACCGATCCCAGTCGGAGAGTTTACCAACAGTGACAGCGGCCAGGGACGGACTACCCCACATTACTACTAACTCGCCCACATTACTACCAATTCACTCACATTACTACTAACTCACATTGGATGCGATGGTGCCTTACCATTTGTAAACAAAAAAAATAAAAATCCCAGCGCGAGATGACGGAAGAGATGGAGGAAAGAGACGGGATCGCTGCAATGAGATGAGAAGAGAGATGCGGACAAGATGGAGATGTTAGAGACAAGTGCAGAGCAGATGAGACAGATGGAGATGAGAGATTCACGGTGACAGGGAGAGAGATGAGAGATATAGTAATTTGACGGAAGAGAAACGGATGCGAGATATGTTGTAAAATGTCGATACAAATATCGGTGTAAAGAGAGATTTAGGCAATATAAAAGAGATGAATCGTGTTATGGTAATGACATTGTTATGTTAATTACGAGCAGTGTCGTTGCCTCATTGGGGGCTCTAAGCAGACGTTATCTTTTTAGGGGGGGAGTTCAGTACGCCCCCCCACACCCTTGTCAAATGATATCCTAGCGAGGTGACAGCGGTGGATATGGTGAAGAGAACGAGGCGCAGAGTGAGATGAGAGCGACGCGAGCGAGGATGTCGTGAGACTGCGAGGAGGCGTACGGACGTGTCGGATAGATGCGCAACTCTCTCGCTCTCTCCCTTGCGCGTGGGCAAGAGAGAGCACATCCACACGTCTCGAGTTGAAGCTCGCAGAGCCACGCGATGGTTTAAGGCGCAGCGTGACCAACACCGCTCGGACCGTGCCACGATACTTTTGACTTTTAAACAACGTTTATTGCCATACTCTTTGGTTCTTTCGGTAAAGTCGTGTAGGTACAAAATACATTTAATCACGACGTTTCGGGCGCAACACAAGTGCCCGTCATCAGGTGTAAACAACCACAGCAAACACATTCCTGCGGAGGGAGCTGGTAGGAACGTTGGGTTGCTCGGCCAATGGCCAGGGTCAACGGCGGCGTGGTGTATTCCGCAAAAATGCCCGACTGAGGGCGGGCACAAGCCGGCGTGAGTAGGTTAAACGTTGAGTTTTATAAAGGGCACCACGGGGTGACCAGCCCCTCCCCACCACTCCCCACGCAGCCCCTCCCCACCCCACCGGACACAATAATCCCCTGTGGGCTGGTGTAACCAGGAGGTTCCTACCAGTATAAACAATTGCTGAAGTGGGCAAAAGAAGGCTGCTTGTGACACGTGGCTATATAGATAATATATACATATTGCCGCAAGCAGCGACAGCACTGGAGGCGATTTCGATGTGAAATACACAAAGTCACCAGCAAACAAACGAAAATAAACGCTACAAATCCACACGCTGTGGCGCTAAAAGGACCGCGCACACCACGAAAGAAAAGTCACGTGGTGGTGGTGGTCAGCGCGCACGCCACGGTGACGAGCGAGCGCTTCAGAAGGTGAACACGAGGGTACCGACCACGCTGGTACAGAGGGCTTGTCCGGCTCCCCAGCGTTCGAAGAAGACGTGCACATCACCGACATGTGTGTGGTATGCGTGCTCCAGGCACAGCCGCGCCTTAAGCAGGCCTCTGAACACTGGAAGCAGCACAGAGCAGCCGTCAGTGTCACCGAGCGCGCGTGGGATGCGGCTTCTTCTCGATGCGGTCCCCGTCGTCTGATCCGGGTGGCCGCGGTCTCACCGTGGAGTCGTCGTCGTCAATCATCCGCCCGTGGAGGAGGTTGTGCCCAGCGACCCCGTTGCTGCTCTGCCACGGTTGGCGGGAGCCGCGTCGTAGTTTTGCTCGGCAGATCAACGCCGTGCTGAGTGAGTCGAGGAGATGCAAAAAGGCGTGATAAGGGGGGCGGGGGGGGTTGTTGTGAGACGGGAGGAGATTGTCGACGGTCGGGACGAGAGGAGACCATTTCGTCGCGTGAATGTCAATTAGGGCGCTGTGTTATAATTGCGCATACATTGGAGATGATTATGAATTGGAGATGATAAAAGATGCCTTCGCTCCTCGCCCCGTATTGTTTTCACGAATCGAGGCTACTCGGGCTACTGTAACGCGTTTGTGCTCGGTCTGCTTGCGCCTCCGCCACTGCATTGTAGGTAAGGGGCAACGCATTGTGGGTAAAGGCAGCATCGCGATATCGTGCGACGCCGACCGTATGTCTTTATGTACGCTGGACTTTCTTCGCACCGTACGTAGCTCATCGGACCAAGGACAACAAACGAAACTATAACGCAAACGGTCGTGAGTGGCGTAAGTGTGAACATCAATGTCATCATCATCATCGTTGTTGTTGTCCGACGATGATCGTCCTAGGACGTTAGTTTGACACTGCGGTGAAGGGATGGGAAGGGGGGAGGGTTTGACCTGGAGCCAACAGATGCAAGCAGAGCGCTCACGGCTCTTTAACCTCCAAGGAGAGCGGGGACTTAACGCGCGGTTAAGATGCACTCTGCAGCATCAGCGCTCCCCTATTCAGCGAGAAGGATTGCCGAGTTAGCCCTTTGAAGTGACATGCCTAATGAGTGTACCTCATCTCACCCCACTCCCCTTTTAAAAGCTGCGACCCTTCCAAAGCTTTGTGAACACACATACACGTGTAGTGTACTACACAGCCATAGGGAATAACTACATACCTGGTCAGGACAACCAACATGCTGCCAGACCCACAGCTTGAAGAGGCGAAGACCACGACGCCGGCAGCACGACGAGTTCCACTCCAGATGGCAGCAGCCCCGACTGTGAGTCGGAGCTCGCCTTTTTACTCGGCCACGCCTCCTTCTGGATCCCCCAGAAGGCTCCGGGCTTGGCCCACGTGTCCAACTGGTAGAACGGGCTGCTACCCCTAATTCCATTGTCTACCAATCTCCCAGCGCCACGCGCTACAGTGACTCGTTCAATGTCACTACACACCAGGGACGTTAGGCAGGGGAGGCAGATCTTCACCTGTCATACTCCAATGAAAATAGCTGTTATAAAAGTAAAACAAAGAATAATCAAATAAAATAAATATCAAGATTGTTCCACTGATCTGTGTTATAAATGTCATTTCTGTACGATTCCAATCATTTTTATAGTCAAAATCGCCAAATTTGCGGAGCTATGCTGCAAATACAGGAAGAGACGAGAGGTGAGTCAGCGACGAGCTCAGCCTCCCCTCTGATTGCGCAACCCGTCAGTAACTGGATGGAGCGCGGGCAATAAGCGCGTGCCTGTTACTATCTCTCTGTGTGTCACCAATGTAATGTTTGTAGACCCCTTCGTTTCATGTCCTCGCCTTCCATACTCCAGGTAACTTATTTCACGTATTGTATAAATATATATAGGAAGCTTGTGTTGCCTCCGAAACGTCGTGATTTAATTGATTTATTTCATGTATTATTATTTTATTTATTATTATTTTTTATCTACGTGACTTTACCGAAAAAACCTAAGAGTATGGCTTCAGAGTCATTACGCACTTTTAAAATAAATCTAAAAATTTACTTTTTATACTTGCTCTCAGTTAGGATTCGCTTAATGTCTTATTTTTATTATGCCTTCGCTAGATATTTGTTACAACGTAATTGTATTTTGCCTACAATTTCACTGTCATTGTCCATGCCTGTAAATCACGACGTATTGCATTGTTTTCACGAATAGTGATATAGAAATAAAGTTTGATTGATTGATTGATAAACACCAAATAGAAACCTTTTTCAAGGAATCAAGTCTGCATTAACCAAATGTACTTGTGGTGAACATGCCTATAAAATGTGCTCTGATTATAATTTATATGCATTATCAGCTGTCTCTGGTAAAGGCCAATCAGTTTCAAAGACAATGCATCATATTATCAGAGCATGTATGTTTGCATGTTTTGCCACGAGAACGCGTGTTTAACGCAGACTTGATGCCTTGTGAAAATGGCATCTATTGGTTTCGATTTAAAGCTTTCGTGGCTGCAGGGATTCATCTTCTTGGTTCTTTCGGTAAAGTCACGTAGAAGGGAAATAATAAAATAATGACAATAAAACATAATAAAATACAATTCTGACGCGTCAGACGCTGTCTTTCCGACAGACCTGTTCTTTACCTGAGGACGGCTGCTTGCGTTGTGGCCGAAACGTCGTGAGAATTGTATTTTATTATGTTTTATTGTTATTATTTTATTATTTCCCTTCTACGTGACTTTACCGAAAGAACCAAGAAGATGAAAACATCCATTTGGATAAAACGTGTTCTATTCTTGTCATCATTTGATACTTGCAAAAAAGGTTCCATTTCAATTGTTGCGATGCGCCTGGGGTGCACAAGCACAGTCAACACACCGACACTGCAACCATACCTTGAAGGAACAACATTCATAACGGGCGACGTTTTGGGCAACGGCTCTTCTTCACAGCGCAGTGTTTTTTTGTTGTTGGGCTAAACCATCAACTATTTAAAAAAATGTTATTTCCTTTTGAGGACAGTGTTGACGAATGTATTCAATTTAAGCGAATATGGCTGGGCAGACCCTCCCCCCACCCCGTACAAAACTATAAACTTTTTTTTATTTTAACAGGTAAGGCCTCACTGAGCTACCTATCTCTGTTTCAGAAGGCACCTGGCCATTGCGAATGATAGCCCAACGAAGAGGCTTACCTCGTGTGCAGATTTATAGCAGCCAAAATACTCTGAACGCGTGACGTTGATTCTGAATGGGGGGTGGGACCGGAGGACCCTGACAAAAACATCCACGCGACCACGGGAAAGGAGGCACCCAGAGAGACGTGCAGACTCCAAATGTACAGCAGGCGTGGACGTTTATTAAGGTCACATTTATCTCCGCGCAAAATTAACGTAACTCAACGTGACTGCGGCCCATTTGACGAGTCGCACCTGTGTACGTGTGTATGTGTGTGTGTCTAGCATGGCTAGCACATTTGGTATCATCATCGGATCGAGCCGCGTCCGTATGCGAGCGACGCCAAAGCAATGCGGAGGAAGATGTCGGAGACGTTGCTCGCAGTTGCAGTGCGGCGGAGTTTGGTGCTGACTTTTGACTTTTAAACAACTTTGATTGCCGCCAGCAGGAAAAGCACTGGAGGCGATTTCGATGTGAAATACACAAAGTCACCAGCAAACAAATGAAAATAAACGCTACAAATCCACGCGCTGTGGCGCTAAAAGCACCGCGCTCAACACGAAAGAAAAGTCACGTGGTGGTGGTTGTGGTGGTCATCGCGCACGCCACGGTGACGAGCGAGCGCTTCAGAAGGTCAACACGAGGGTGCCGTCCACGCTGGTACAGAGGGTTTTTCCAGCTCCCCAGCATTCGATGAAGACGTGCACATCACCGACATGTGTGTGGTACGCGTGCTTCAGCTGGAGCCGCGCCTTAAGCAGGCCTCTGAATACTGGAAGCAGCACAGAGCAGAGAGCGAGGCGGAAGAGCGGGACAGACAGAGAGAGTTGAACACGCAGTAGAAGACTTTCGCGACCAATATCATCCACAGTAAAAGTGTGTTTTTTATGGTTGTTTTTATTTTATTTGGGTTACGTCGCGTAAATATAAATGTGTCCTGAAACCCGCTACCACCCGACAGCCAATTAGCAAGGTTTGCCACGTCCAGCAAAGCGTGCCAATTAGTTTCTATCTCAGCACGTCGGTTGTGTGTTGGAAAGTAAACCCACACCATTCACCTTTATTACAGAGAGAGAGAACGATTGGGGAGAGAGGGAGAACGGGAGAGAGAGAGAGAAAGGGAGAGAGAAAAAAACCCAAATCTATTCACGAACGCAATGCATTTTTCCACCAAACAAAGCGAGGCCGCTATGATCTGATAAACAAGGAACGTTGACAATGCCCAAATGGAGCAACAACAAAAAAACAACCGCGTCGATGTTAGCATGCACACGCATGGTTCCCGTGGCAACTCGGGATAATGATCTGCGCCTTTCAAATATGGAAATGCTTGGCCGAGAGGGGGGGTTGGCTGTGGTGGGGGCAAGTGTCTGTGAGGTGCTGGTGGGGGGGGGGGGGGGTGCTCGTAAACGCAGGAAGCTCGGAGTATCCTGCGAAGCGCGGAATTCACGACCCATGCCCTTCGCGTTCAATTGCGTCCGGCCGACGCTGCCTCGACTCCGGGCTTTGGGGTACAGGCGGCACGAGCACGAGGAAGCGTTAGGAAATATGAAATAAGTATAACTCGTAAAAACAAAGTTTTTCACTATGAATCCTTTATATGCGTGGCGGCTAGAGTCCTCTCGTCCTCGGGCTTGAGATGGCTGCCACCTATGGGTCAGATGATTGTCTGCAGTATTAAACAATTGGTAATTAAATATTTAATTTGTTTTCCCTAAACAGTGTAAAATATTTGCATTTTTTTCACGAACATTAATTGTCTCGCACAACGAGTCTGTGTGCAAAATGTCAGCTCGATTGGATCACGGGAAGTGGGTTAAAAAACGACCGAAAGGTTTGCACGGTCGTAAGCAAGCACGCAAGCACGCAAGCAAGCGAACTTAATATAAAGGATTTAAAAAAAGTATCCTTGAAGTTTGTAAATGTGATATCTAATTTTTGTGTGTGCTACGTTTATAATAGCGGCTTTCGCGAAAAATGGTATTTCGAAAAAAAATGCTGTCGAGTTTGGAAACGTGTGCGTGGATTTGGGTTTTTTTAATGGCGCACGAGGCGAGGCAAATCACGCGGGCACGTGGGCCAGCAGGCAGAGGCGGTGGCGATTGTTGTCCAAGTTCTGTGGTCCTATGTTTGGGTGTTTTCTTTTTACATATCAGAGTAAAACATTTCGAATCATGCTTGAGGAATCTGAAAATCTATTAAGTTATTTTTCACAGATGTCCAGTCGGGGTGGGTAAGAACGTTACAACAACAACAAACAACAACAAACAACACACAGACGCGACAGTAGTGCAACGTACAAGAAATGTAAACAAATCACCCAAACAAGTACAAATATTAATTCTAGATTTGAAGCTTTCGTGACTGCAAGGATTCATACGGTTTTTTCGGTAAAGTCACGTAGGTAAAAAATAATTCTAGAATAATGATGAATGAAAACAACTAAATAAATAAATTGTGATTTAATTGAGTTATTTTCATTTATTATTATATCATTATTATTTTTACCTACGTGACTTTACCGACAAAACCTAAGAGTACGTACAAATACAACTGAACCACCCCCCATCTTGCAAGACAAAGCCCACTGAGGTATGAATGCAGGCTGCTGCTGCTCCTCTCCACATCTGTTTAAGTGATTTCTTGTCAGTTTAAAAACATATATTAAAAAATACTATACTATTTTTTTATTTTATTTTACCAGATAAAGCCCCCTGAGCTATGCGGCTCTTTTTCAGAAGCGACCTGGCCACAAATAATAGCTCAACAAAGTGGCCCATCATTTTGACATTAATAGCACCAGTATATAATCAAAATAATCTAAATAATCTCAATATAATCTAAATTATTATAATAATTAAAAACACTACGTACAGTACAACGTAACTTAGGTGTGCTTGCGTTAGTGCAACGGTCTGATATGTGAACATTTAAATGTAAATATAACAATGAGCGTTACACCGTGCAAAAAGCTACTGCTCTGGGTGCAGGCGGTTAATAGGTTGAGGCGGAAACGTGACGGTCGGATGTGCGACGTTTCACCCTCATCTTCTTATCTTAAAATCCATTTATAAAGATTCCATGGCAAAAAAATAGATTCCCATGTTAATTGTTGCGATGCTACTGCGGTGCGCAAAGCCCAGCCAACACCGACGCAATCAACGCGCCCGTCTGTAAAACAACGCAAGCATACAAAAGGAACAGCGTTCATAACAGGCGGCGTTTCGGGCAATGGCCCTTCACAGCAGAGTGGTGGGTTTTTTTGTTCTCCATAAAACATCACCTATTATATATATGTTACGTTTTCCTTTTGAGGACAGTGTTGACGAATGTGTTAAATGTTTATTTAAAGCTTTCCTGACTGCAGGGATTCATATTCTTAGTTCTTTCGGTAAAGTCACGTAGAAGGGAAACAATAAAATAATAAAAATAGAATAACATTTTCTTGCTGTGAATTTCACACCTGATGATGATTGCTTGTGTTGCAGTCGAAACGTCGTGAGAATTTTGTTTTAGATTTTTTTTATTTTATTGTTTCCCTTCTACGTGACTTTATCGAAATAATCAAGAATATGAATGTGTTAAATTTAAGCGAATATGGCTGGGTGCAGGTGCTTTACACAGAATTAACAACGGCACAACGTATGAATGTCATGGTGCCGATGAGGCGAATGAAAGAGATGAGAGGAAGCAATGGGGGGTGGGGGGGGGGGAGCAAATCCGTGATGGTGCGAGAATTCGGTAAAGCGAAATTGATGACAGTGAATGATGATGAATGGATTGAATGAACGGGGTTAATGAGTGAAAGCCGTATGATGAGAATGTAAAGAGGGAAAGTAACGGTGGCAGTTATGGTGGGGGGGGGGGGGATTAAAGGGTCGTGGGGTGAGCTAGGGGTAACAATAAGTGTGAGTTTTGAGTGCGGAGCGGAAACTAGTGAGCGAAGGTGACTGTTTCATGCGGAGGGGGGCAGTTTGTTCCAGTGAAGGTGGTGGGCGAGCAGAGAGAGAGAGCGAGACAGCGTGGATTGAGCACGAGGAGAAGGAGGAACAGAGCGAGACAGCGGAGATTGAGAACGTGGCGGGCGACAGCGTAGAACGATACAGGCGTGGCGAGATGTGGTGGGTGAGGCATTTGGCACCAGATCTGTTGTGTAGCGGCCTACCGGGGGAGGGGGGGACACCACAAACCCACCCACACATCAGCGATGCGACACCAAATGAAATAGACGTGATAGAGACGTGATTTTTTTTTCAGACGGAAAACCAACGAGAGATATAGGGAGCAGCCCTCGGGCACTGCTTAACTCCTCAATGTATCGTCAATTCCCACGTGTTGCGTCACGTCGTCTGTAATCGCATTGAGTATTGATTGAACATCGCATTACGTCTGCTGCAGTCGCTTTTGCTGAGCAATCATCTCGATGGGCCCCCTCTGATTCTGCCGGCACCGTGAGATGTTCCGCCCGAGATAGGCACGGGCACGAGTCGATGATGTCGATGCAGAGCAAACAACTGCAATTTCACACGCAGGCGGTCAAGCCACGTCACGCGCAGCGGAGTGTACCCCCCGCGATGTCCCCTTCGTATTTGTGGGATCGTTGTACGGTCTCTGTTCTTGATGAACACAGCCGCACACCACGACTGGAGAGTTTTTAATTTCCCATTTGTGCATCATCAGCTGCCCGCATCTACTGCCATGGTTTGTGCAGTGGATGCGGTTTATGTGTGGACCACGAGCTTCGTGGAAGATTAAACCCCCCAGGGACTTTCTTGCGCTGGGTCTTCCGCAAGGCGCGAGCAATGAACGACGATGCTGATAATACAATGAACGGATGGTGATCTCGGAAAACGTTTTGAGAAAAATGTCACCACCCGAAGAAAATGCTGCGTGCCCGTGACAGCCATCCTTGCGACAGAGCCACCATACGAGTGCAAGCTGCGCTTCCTAAGCTACAAGGCAGAAGAGTCGATCGGATGATAATCCAGCAGTGTGTAGCAGGCACGAGCGTCGTTGGGGAGGCGAGGGGAGTAGAGTGGGGAGCGGTAGGGGGAGGGGTGGGGTGGGATTAGAATCCGTGCAGCTGCATGCGACGAAAATAAAGGGCTTGGGCTGCTTCCCCCCCACCTCCCTCCACTTCTTATTCCGCTGAATGCAGCTTTCATTAGATCAACAGCGGTACAGATGCATTCTGCACCGCGAAAGAAACAAAACAAAACAAAAAAATCCCCGCCGAGACAAATAGACCCCACTGTAAGCCCGTGCCACAAACAGGCGCACTGCCCTCGCCTGTCAACAGCAGAACCAATTTCTCTCGGGAGGCACAACAATTGCGTCCGCCCCAATTCCACCCCACGCCAGCGTAACCCTCCCCCCCCCCACCACCTCCCCCCGGTCCATCCATCCATCCCTCTGCGCCTGCAGCTCGCTTGCTTCGCCCGTTTGGGTCCCTCGCTCGGCAAACAAGGGCGGCTATTTGCCGTTAACCCCGCGGAGAAAGCGGCCTCGAGTGCGGCAGGGATACAAAACAAGGGGGTGGTGGGGGGGGAGGGAGAGGTCGTGGAACAATTGAAAGAATAGAGCAAAGAGGGGGGGGGGGTGGTGAAGGGGGGGGGGAAACAAAATGTACACACAGCTGGGCGAGCTGAACGCGCCTTTGCTCGAGGCACGTGCAATCGGCCACGTGGCATATGTTGCGGGCCCGACTGCTTTCTGTGTTCATTGTCTCCACATTCACCCCCCCGCCCCACCCCCACCAGTGATTAGCGACAGGCATTAATCAGCTGCAGGTGGGGTCGTCTCGCTAATTGTGCGCTGTGTGGCCCGGTGGTCAGCGTCGTTCGTTTCGCATGACGCCGTTCGCAGGCAGCGAGGGTGGCTGCTGCTGCTGCTGATGTGGGGCAGGGGAGGAGGCGACGGGGGAGGGATGGAGGGGGGCAAGAGGTGGGGGGGGGGGGGGCAAGAGGTGGGGGGGGGGGGGGCAAGAGGTGGGGGGGGGGGGGGCAAGAGGTGGGGGGGGGGGGGCAAGAGGTGGGGGGGGGGGGGGGGCAAGAGGTGGGGGGGGGGGGCAAGAGGTGGGGGGGGGGGGGCAAGAGGTGGGGGGGGGGGCAAGAGGTGGGGGGGGGGGCAAGAGGTGGGGGGGGGGGCAAGAGGTGGGGGGGGGGGGCAAGAGGTGGGGGGGGGGGGCAAGAGGTGGGGGGGGGGGGCAAGAGGTGGGGGGGGGGGGCAAGAGGTGGGGGGGGGGGTTGCCAATCATCGTTCCTTCCCATCACGACTGCCACCGTGCGTGGGGGCGGTGGTGGTTGGGTGCTGGTGTGGGTTGGCAATGTTAAATAGAAGTGGGTTGCTCCTGCGGGGTAATTGCTGTTCTTGTTTCAGTATGTGTGTGCGTGTCGTGGCGGCCTTCCTAGGCGCTCGCTCACAGCACTTGCCCCAAAAGTCTGTCCAGGATATACGAGGGATCTTTGTCTTGTGTGTGGGGGGCGAGTAGCGGTGGTGTAGTGATTAGCGAGCTGTGCACTAACCTGGCGAATCGAGTTCGATTCCCGCTCATGGCCAATACCGGTAACGATTATCTGAACCGGTCATGGGCATCCGCTAGGTGGACTCGGCCTCAAATGAGTAGCTGGTGTGGTGTGTAAACATCACCACTGGGGAGACAAAGGCGCACGGCGTTGCACTGCACTTCTATGCTCCCCTTCGCACCGACCAGCGGTTGCGAAGTTCAAATAACGGATTCTCTCACCCGCCAGCGGATCCAATGGATGGCCGCAGATGTTCAGATATGCAATCATCTGGTTTATCCTTTAAGCCTACGATCAAGTCAGATCTCGAAAGCTAAGCAGGGCTAAGTCTGTTAAGTACTCGGGTGGGTGGCCCCTGGGGGGATTGCCAGGTGGCCATAGGGCTGGTCATGCAATGGAAGAACACTGCCCTATTGGAGTGGCCATGCGGGTGGCCATGGGAGGGGATTGCCAGGTGATGTGGGCGTAGGTATGGCAGGTACCCCATGGATGGCAGTGCTAAGTGTCTCCTCTCGTATCCATGGCGGGGTTTCCTCCGGATTCTCTGCTATCCTCCCACACGAAGCCAAGCTCTCATTAATTAGGGAATTTTCCACAAACACCCCAATGTAGCAGGACCCTCCTGGATAAAGAACCTTGGGGGTCTTGCGAGGCTTTTGTGAGATGCACAGAGATCCGTGAGTCCCGCATGACGGGCTAAAAGGTCGCGGGTATTGTTTGTCATCGTCAATCGCGAATGGCTAGAATCATGGCGGTATCAATGCAGTATCACCCATATTCCCTCTACAACAGGCCATTCAGAATCGAGCGGGTGACAGCATTGTTACAACAATAAATAGGAGACACAGCGATGTTGAAGGTAGAACTATCTCTCTCTCTCAAGCTGCAGGAAAATCGCGAGCTCGTGTGATTATTTCCCGATGTAAGGTGAACACAGTTATTCGACTCAATTGTGAATCATCATCATTCGCTTCACTCATTTCATCAAACAAACATTTGCTTCCCCCCCCCCCCTCGCGTTAGCTCTTGACGGAGTCACGGATGATACCGTCGATCCGCTGTTCCTTCAACGTGGAGCGGAGGGCCGATCGCAGCGTTCTTCCCTCGTGTTCAGAACGCGGGCCACTTTCGCCAATGAGACATCGTCAGTGTGAGGGCCGCCACACATTTGAAACCATGGGGCAGCACGACGACGATAATGACGACGATGATGACGATGATGTGAGAGGCTGTCACGTGTTGTTGTGTACTGTCGGGGGACCGCACTAACGGCCACCGGGGGCCGCCAGTGGCTCGCGGGCCTTGCACTGAAGAGCCTCGCCTCATGGGTTAATCCGGCCCTGGTGACGTGCAGTGCGGTGGTCGCGTGACATGCAAAGACGGGGGGGGGGAGCACACGTGGATGGGTGTCGTAGTCGCCCTGCTGCTCGTGAGAAGCAAACACACACATTGAGAAGCACACACACCTTGAGTAGCACACACAGACACATTGAGAAGCACACACACACTACGACACCCATTCACGTGTGCTCCCTGCTGCTCGTGAGAAGCACACACACACACACACCTTGAGTAGCACACACACCTTGAGTAGCACACACACACCCCTTGAGTAGCACACACACACACACCTTGAGTAGCACACACACACACACACCTTGAGTAGCACACACACACCTTGAGTAGCACACACACACACACACCTTGAGTAGCACACACACACACCTTGAGTAGCCCACACACACACACATCTTGAGTAGCACACACACACACCTTGAGTAGCACACACACACCTTGAGTAGCACACACACACACACCTTGAGTAGCACACACACCTTGAGAAGCACACACACACACCTTGAGTAGCACACACACACCTTGAGAAGCACACATACACACCTTGAGTAGCACACACACACACCTTGAGTAGCACACACACACACACCTTGAGTAGCACACACACACCTTGAGTAGCACACACATACACACATTGAGAAGCACACACACACTACGACACACACCCACGTGTGCTCCCTGCTGCTCGTGAGATGCACACACACACACCTTGAGAAGCACACACACACACCTTCTCTGCGTGTTGTTACATCAATTTATTTGCATCTTCCGCTTATTCCCCTGCTCGTGTGTGATTTGGATTTTTCAAAGTTTATTAGATAAAGGCGTCGCATTTAAGTTATTATTTTTGTTGTTCTTGTTGCCAGAACACAGTTTCTCGAGACGGTGATCCTCAAGCGTCGTTTTTTTTCTTCCAGGAGGGCCCTAAATTTGCACTCGCACAATATATCTATGATGAATAATGCATTTGTGCACGCGCATACATTAGTGCAGGTGTAATCCTCGACTGGAATTCATACACGTATAATTGATAACAGGACGCCAATTAAAAAATGTAATTACAACCGAACCAAACTTCCGAATAGGAAGTGCCGCCGGCAATTATTACCCTAATTAACTTTGTAGCCCTAATCCCTGCCAGGAGCAATCCATATCTGGCAGCACTGCAGGCAGAACCAGGGCTATTTGATCAAAATAATGAGTTTGGATTAAGATGTTAATTTTCTGCTGATCCATTGTGCCGACTTAAACCTGCTCCCTCCTACATCAGCTGCCCCCCCCTCCAACCCCCACAACACCCCCCCCCCATGGGCATTCGCTCGTGAATTGCGACCAGCAAATGATCGCCTTTGCCGTGGCATCAAACTCGGGCTGCATTTTCATGAAAAACATGAAACGGGCGTTTTTAGCTGTCCAACCCGGATATAGCCCCAAGACGACCACCACCACCACGGCTATCACCACCACCACCATCACCACCCTCCCTCTTATGTTTTTTTTTATTATAATTCTTTGTGCACACACATTTTGTTTTGCTGTCCGTCCCATCCCACTCTATCCTCCCCCCTTCCCCTCCCATCTCCCCCGCGACCGTTTCATGCAGTGCCGTATGAATAATGGAATAAACATGAGGTTTTGTAAATTAATTGCAAGACGTGTATTGAGGCAGCCCCGGGGGGACGCGAGGGGGAGAAATTAAGGTGGCAGTGATCTCGCGACGAATGGATTCCCTCCTCCCTCCCTCCCCATCCACCTCCCCCACCCTCACCCAGGAGGATCGTAGCTCCCAACAGTGATAATAAGCAAATCACAAAGGCTGTAATTTGGCCGTGACCACAATTTAATCTGAAATTCAAAGCTCATTAACTGTGCAGGATCAACATGGGACGGCGGTGGGAGGAGGAGGAGGAAGAGGGGTGTTGGGGGGTGTGTAATGTGCTGTATAATTCTCACAAAGAATAATCAAAGACCGTGGTCGGACAGAGAGATAGAGAGAGAGCGGGATCGAGAGAGAGAGAGACGTTGTCATCTGGGTCTCCCTCCCTTTGCAGGATTGTTGTTTGTGTTGCTGTTGTGTTCACAAAAACATTCTCTCGTTTGCGCGGTCCGCGTGCTCATCTCAAATGAAGCCACGTGACCGCCATCATTGTCTTCCCCTTAAGAGAAAGGCCAATTTCCCACTCGGGGTAGAAAATGATCGCGAAGGCCGGCGCGTGTCTGTCATTCAATTAAAGTGCGGAGCTTCGTTCGGTTGGCGTTGCGTTGTTTCGAAAAGGGTGAAATGAATTTTAATTGAAAGTCAGAGATACCGTATACGGTGGTGACGCAGTTTGTGTCAACTGTAATGTTTACAGTGGCAACTTTTAGGCATAAAATGGGCATATCTATTGAGTTATTCTAAGAGGGCTGGGCAAGGGGGTTTGTGAATGATCCGCATGTGGATATTAAAATAAAAACTCCATTGTCGACAAACATTATGGGAGGATAATTTTAGGTAACCTGGTCACGTGGCTCAGAGGTCGAGCGAGCGAGTGGCTCGCAGTCGGGAACGTTTTAAGTTCAAATCCTGGCTGAGGGGTTGTTGACTCACCCCATCAACCGTCCAGGGTCGATAAAACAAGTACCCCTTTTTGGGGGGAAGCCAACGGACGTTTGTGTTATGGATCGACTCGGTTCCGCCATAGTAACGTGGAATTTCCACCACTGCCTCTGCGGAGCTGTAAACAGGTAATGATCAGCAGCGTCTCAATGTGTATCGAGATAAATAAATCACTGACTTAACATTTTTTTCAACAACTTTTCTTGTACACGAATGTTATTTGATTTGTCGCCGCTGCTAATAATGATGCAGGTGCGAGCTTATTGACATTGTATTTAACCTGCAGACAAAGATGAAATAAACCCAATGGGACGCGTGGAAAACAACGTCGCCTCGTGGTGTGGAAGGGCCACCCCTTCGGTTACATTGAGACAATTTAGCGACGCAGTATATGAATAAATAAAAATAACACACATGAAGCAAAACGGAGAGTCTCAGCGCGAAGAAGGCGCGTTAGTTCATACTAAACTCTGTTAAAATGTTTCTAATGTGATAAAACAAACAAGAATATTATTATGTAATTCTTATCAGGCCCACGGTGTATAGAGGCGCTTTCTCCAACTCTTATCCGAAACGTCACCTCGTATGTCAACTATAAAACTATATAAAATAGATTTTACCAAGTAAGGCCCGCTGAGCTATATATCTCTATTTCATAAGCGACTTGGCCACAAATGATAGCTGAACGAAGTGGCTCATCACATAGAAATGTCTAGCAGTAATCAAATACTCTAAACGCGTGACGTTGATTCTAAATGTGGAGGGAAAAACCCGGAGGACCCGGAGAAAAATCCACGCGACCACGGGGAGAACACGCATACTCCAAATACGCAGCAGGCGTCAGGGGTCGGGATCGAACCCACGCCTTCCTGTATACCAGGCGAGGTAGTTAACATCGCCTAGCCACCGTGGCGATCAAGCTCAGCGCTAGACTCCCTAAGCGCTGCGTGTCGTTCCGCATAGCGGCCGTGCCGCAGAATCCCGTCCGCGCGTAGGCCACGCTTTAAGCCGCGGATTAAACGGCGTCGGCGAGAATTTGTAGAAGCCCTTTAGACCTGAGCTTCCTAACAAACGCCTCCCAAACCCCGAGCAAACATTTGCATGGGTCCGCGGGGCGGGGCGGGGGAGGTGGGTTGACGGCGTGGATGGGTGGTCGGGGATACCCTCGCACAGATAATTCGCCGTGTTGACCCATCGCTGCCCTGGTGCGTGGCTGATTAAACCCAGAGGCAAACAGCGCGAGGAGGCCCAGGGCACTGCTCTGATGCCCCATGACTGCACGGCTGATCTCTCCACTCGCAATGTCCACGTGTTCATTGTGTGCCAGAAAGACGCAGAGATTCGTTTGTCGCCGAGGCCCGATAAGAATGAGAACCATCGATGCTGTATTTTCCGTGATTTAATGTGTATTTGTTTTCTCTCTCTCTCTCATGGATTTATTTTTTTAAGTACTCAGGAACAAAAAAAACAAATCCACCCAGTGTGTTCACATGTTGATTTTTTGTATATCGTCCAGTTATAGCAATTCAATTAATTTATGTAATTTAAAGTAATAAAGAATCTATACCCTTGCTGAACGCCCATAAAATAGAGCCTGACAGCTTATTGGGCCCTTTCTGATGAAGTAAATAAAATACAAATAAATCTAAATCACAACATTAATAACAATGATCGATATTGTCTGCCCTTTGACAGCAAATTGCTGGGTGAATTCCTTCAAGGAGCACGTCAGTCGATGAGGTCTCATTTGACCATACTTCACCACGCTGGTCGATATGCGTTGGTGATGGAGGAGTAATAGGCATGCCCCAGGACCAACATGAAAATAGCAATAACACAACATTAAGGTACAGCAATCAGTTAACAGAGAACAACGGTATGAGAAGCGAAATCCAAAATCCGGTACAAACACAAATCAATTTGACGGTAATGCGTGTCCTGTAGCGTGGTTAGCGGTAATGCGGTGGTTAGCGAGCGAAGCTATGAACCACAGCGATCCGAGTTCGATTCCCGCTCACGGCAAATACCAGTGACAATTATATGAACCGATCCTGAGACTCCTCTAGGTCGACTCAACCTCAAATGAGTACCCTCGTGCGTTGTATTAAATCATTGCCGTTGGGGAGACAAAGGCGGTTGGGCGTGGCGCTGGCCACCCACCGGCTCATGTACCGTGCCGGGTTTATAGGTGCAGCTCGCTAATGGCACTTGCTCCAAGAATCTGTCAAGACTACACGGGTGATCTTTGTCTGTGTTGTTGTTTACATCAACATTGGCCGCGTGCCCGTGTTGTTTCCGTCTGATTGCTCACCGTCCCAATTTTCGAGCCCTTCCCCCAAAAACAACTTAAACCAAGGGGCTTCGAGAGAGAGAGAACATCACGACCACCACAGCACGAAACATGGCAGTGAGGTCGCAACATACCCAGGTATGTCTGGGCGCCACGGTGGTGATGGGATGTAAATGACCATGCCTGATATGCAGGAGGGCGTGGGTTCGATCCCGATCCAGACGCACGTATAGTTGGAGTTCGCGTGCGTCTCTCTCCACGTGGCCGCGTGCATTTTACTCCGGGTACTCCGGGATTGTCCCTACCACGTTTATAATTAACGCGCGTTTAGAGTATCTGGCTGATATAAAATGTCCACGTGATAATCCACTTCGTTGAGTTATCATTTGTGGCCAGGTCGCTTCTGAAAAAGAGCTGTATAGCTCAGTGGGCATTATCTGGTAACAGCGTGCTTCAGCCGCACCGAACCTCACAAAAGTAATATTCAGTGCCTACCTTGGCTCCTCCCACCCTCAACCAGTATATATACAAGGACTGTTTTCTTGGAATTTCTCTCACTTGATACAGCTATCGTGCTGTGACGGTTCCACCTGAAGACGGAAGCTTGAGTTGCCTCTGAAACGTCGTGATTTTTATTTTATTTTGATTTTACTTTTATTAATAAAAAAATGTTTTACCGACGTGACTTTAACGAAAAACCTAAGAATATGAAAAATAAAACATAGTTTAATATTCGGTAATAATTTGTTACCACTGGCAAGAAATCACTTTAACAGATGTGGAGAGCGGAAACAGCCTGCATCGATACTTAGTATTTACTTATCCTCCTCCACCGTCCCCACCAACTCGACAAATTATCACGATTCTTGGCCACAATTCCGATTTCAATACCGGGGCTGCCACCCCACGTGACTGTCAAGCCGTGGGGCTGCCACGCCACGGGAATGCCACGCGCCCTTCGGTCACGCGCTGCGGGGGGCACTTTCTTTTGGCACCGAGAGAGAAGCCACAAGGTGGTGCCAGATCCCAAGGGCTGCGCCCCAGACGTGGTCTCACGCGGGTGCGGGCGGAGAGTTTCAGAGCGGCCAGGGGACCACGGCTCTGGGCTGGCCAGTCTGGATGAGTTGGGCACGAGATGCTGGCACATGTGTCGAGCGATCTTCCACGGAAACAAGAATGGACAGCGCCTCAACCCAGCGGTCGGCAGCCAAAATAACAAGAAGAGCCATTTTATTCGAATCAGGAAAAAAAAAACTGAAATATTTCGAGAGTTGCAATGCATGTGAACACGAGACGGACCTTGACGAATAACGTCAACCCACACGTTTTGTAAGCCCTATTTTAGAACAGCACATGCACAATGATCTGTAATGCCGCATTACAAATAATTATTGGCTTTTTGACGTTCACCGGTTATCAAACCTAATTAGGAGGATTTTTCATTTTTTGACTTTGCAATTTTAGTGCCGGGAGCCACAAAGCAGTCCTTAAAGAGCCGCGTGCGGCTCCAGAGCTGAAAATTACCGACCCCTGAGCTCACCGGATCCGCACAAACCACAAAAGATGCAGACACCTGGTGCACAAGTGGGCACCGACAGACGTCTCTTTGCGCGACCGGCGGCTCCGAACTCCGAGCTAATAAACCGCGTAACCTCGAATTTGCCCAGCACATACACGCGAAGGCGGTGGGTGGGTGCGCGTGTGCATCTGCAAGTCCACAACTCTCAAGCGAAGCAATTGACAGGCAACATCACTTACAACTGAGCCATAGCTGCTCTTCACAGGTCGTGCGAAAGATGAAGAACCGGGCATGTAACGGTCGAATAGTGCCGCTTACAGACTCCTCACCCACACTAGTAAACGAGGCCGCGTCGCCCCCCCCCCCCCCCCATTCCACGATTGGGAGCCAGTGGAAGGATCCAGTCTGGGGTCAATTTCAAGAATCGCACCACCATCAGGATCCTCCACCGGCTCGCCACCACCTAACCGCGTCACCCCCTTCTCCGTATTGTTTTTCCCTCCACATTTAGAAACCGCGTTTACGCTATTTGGCTGTCATTCATGGCCACGTCGCTTCTGAAAGAGAGCTTCACAGATCAGTGAGCCTTACCTCGTTAAACAAAAAAAAAATGGCTCATACCACGGATTGCGCGGCACAATCGCTGGCACGGCGGTAACGGACGACGCGCGGCTGCCTCGGGGGAGGAGGACGCGGGGGCGTGGAGAGGGGGGTAAGGAGGTGGGGGAGCGGGGGGGGGGTATTGGAGGATGGGGGGGGGCTATTTTGTCCGGTCGCGCGGGGTGATTTGCCGCTGTCCGTACCGCACGGACACACGCGGCGCGCACTCGCGGTGCGCGCCACCCTCCGTGGGTAATAACCGGGGCCCTAATTCACGGCGCCGGGGCGTGAGCGCGCATCTTCCCGGCACATGAGCTGCGTCGCTCCGATCGGTATGCGTCGCGGGCGCCACGTAGCAGCCGTCTTCCCTGCCTGGCCCATGGGGGTCTACCGCTCTCTCGTATCAATCTTGGCCACAACGGCGGGTGGTGTGTTTTTTTTTTTATACTTTTTTTTTATCACCGCCAATGAATCAGCTACTTGAGAATCATATTTTTTTCGTGTGAAAATTCTGCAATGGCTTTGGCGGGTAGTGGGGGAGGGAGGTGGAGGGGGATAGGGGTAGTGGGGGAGGGAGCGGTGGGTGTATAGGGGATATGGGGGAGATAATTCCGAATTGGGATGGCTTCTACAAATTATGGCTGAAATACAGGTCATTGTTGGTGCAAGTGCTATTAGCGAGCAACAATGAAGACCGGTACGGCACGCGAGGGAGTGGGTGGCCAGCACCACGCCCGGCCGCCTTTGTCTCCCCAGTGGCGATGTTTATACACTGCACCAGGTACTTGTTTGAGGCTGAGTCGACCGAGGGGAGACTCAGGACCGGTTCTGATAATGGTCACTGGTGGTGGCCGTGAGTGGGAATCGAACCCGGGTCACCGGGTCGGCCATCATAGGTGTTACTCGCTAACAGCACTTGCCCCAACAGTCTGTGTAAGGCTATACGGGAGACCACCAACGGTGCTTGACACAATGCAACGTGGTGTTGGGTGAACTTTAATTGAACCCCACGCACCCCTGTGATCAAATCCACCCCTTACGTGGCTACTCCGCTCTCATATCTCAGAAGCCCAGTCGGATCGAGCACCAGTGCCGGACTAAGCTAGTGCGAGGCCTGTAGCTAATGTTATAAAAGGGCCCTAAATAAAACACAATATTAAAACACACATTTTTAACCTGCATAGTAAAGCAATTGTATTTTTTCATTTGCTATACAGACAGATAATACGACAAATCGCTAACCTTAAACACTATCGTTCATAAAAGTTGAAGGCAGTATAGTACTATACTAATAGAGCAAGTGCAGAATCACTGAACTGGAATTTATGGCTTGAAAGCATTTAGCGCGGGGCCCTTGAAAGTGCGGGACCCGTAGCATATGCTACTAGGATAATCCGGCACTGCCGAGCACCCGCATTTTTCTGCTTGGACTGGGGAAGACCATACGCACAACAGGCGTTCTGCGTTGCGGGGCTACGCACCTTCACCAAACCTACTACAACGAGACCAACGAGTGGTCAGATAGTCTACGCGGCGTAGGGGGGAAGGCCGTCATCCAGCAGTGGGGTGATAACAAGGCTCGTTGTGCACGTGTAGTGACATGGCACGACTGCTGTCCAGCAGCGGCAACTGCGGTGAGCGTATACGCGGCGTGTGTGCCGGCAGTAGGAACTGGGGCAAGGGTCATGGAAGACCTCATCTGGAAGCTCCTGGAACCCGCTCGTGGGTTCGAGGAGGGAGGCGCAGCCAGGGCGGAGCCAAGCCACGCCGAGGGAATAAAAGCAGCGGAGAGCGAGAGCTCCAGGCTGCCGGTTCTGGGAGTGGACTCATCTCGTCGCTGCCTTCCCTCAATAATTGCGCGGCCGGACAGTTGTTGGCAGTCTCGGTCGACGTCGTCGGTGCAACGCGGTCGGGGTTGCGTCTAGGCCGGGCTGTACGGCAACGGGAGCGAGAAAGGAGGTCATCCTGGGAGTGTGAACCACTGAAAGGTGTTACAATAAAAGAAGGCGTCTCCTGCAACTACCTCGTCTCCGACGTGTGCTACACGACACACGTACACGGCGTCGGCTTACTATTCGGCGAACGTCGTGCATGGCCTCCCACCGAACCACGTGTGTCCAAACATCTCCGTCACGTATCGGAGGCGAAGCGGCATTGAGGCTGGGCTAGTGCGGTTACTCAAATTGGTGGCCGTCAGGGCTTGCCGGGTGTTCAATGGCGGAGCCAGTGGGGAGGGGTGGGGTGGCACGTGCCCCTCCCAATGATTCGATCGAAATCCCTTATTTCGATCGGATCATTTGGGTTTATTAGTAATAAATCGGCAATTTGCGACTCCCACTGCCACTGTGTAGCATATGATTACGTGCCAGGGACTCTATGAGATGATAGGACAATAGTCTGAGTCCATAATTGGCAATAAGTAACGGCAAATCAGTTATAAGTGACTTCACAGAATTGCGCGCAGTTGCGTCTACAGTACACGACTTCCCTGAAGGCATCAACACCTTCAGCGAGCGCGATGCCGATCACACACGGTTCGAATTCGACCCTCGATCGATGGTTGCGCCATCGCCACACACAAGGAAGTGGCAGCTTTGAGTGTCACCCCTTCAAATACACGGGTTTACCTCGGGGGGGGGGGGTTGGGGTGGGGGCTCATCCAGCAGTGGATTGACACAAAACGGCTCTTGTACATGGTACACATGTGATCGTACATTAAGCACATGAGGGTAATAATTTTTAATTTATTTTACCAGGCGAGGCCCACTGAGCTATAGAGCTATTGTTTCAGAAGCGACCTGGCAATAAATGAGGGCCAAAGTGGCTTATCGCGTGGAAATGTTTCCCAGCCGAACACTCTAAACGCGTGTTTCTAAATGTGGTGGGGAAAACCGGAGGGCCCAGAGAAAAATCCACGCGACCACGGGGAGAGAGACACACACACGCAAACTCCAAATATACAGCAGCAGGCGTCAGGGTCGGGCTCGAACCCACGACCTCCTGTGTACCAGGCGAGGTAGCTAACATCTAGCCTCCGTGGTGCCACGTGCTCCCCCGCAACTAACTAATTTATTATGTAATTCTTATCAGGCCCACGGTGTATAGAGGCGCTTTCTCCAACTCTTATCCGAAACGTCACCTCGTATGTCAACTATAAAACTATATAAAAATAGATTTTACCAGGTAAGGCCCGCTGAGCTATATATCTCTATTTCATAAGCGACTTGGCCACAAATGATAGCTGAACGAAGTGGCTCATCACGTAGAAATGTCTAGCAGTAATCAAATACTCTAAACGCGTGACGTTGATTCTAAATGTGGAGGGAAAAACCGGAGGACCCGGAGAACAATCCACGCGACCACGTGGAGAACACGCAGACTCCAAATACGCAGCAGGCGTCAGGGTCGGGCTCGAACCCACGACCTCCTGTGTACCAGGCGAGGTAGTTAACATCTCGCCACCGTGGCAGTAAGCACCGACACGGGTGAGATGACTCACGCGACGAGAATCGCCACATCTGCAAGAGTGACCTGGGTCACCACATTTGTATTATCATGATGATGGTGATTATTATTATTATTTTCATCACTGCGTTTGATTACCCAGGAGTCTCTCGACTCTTTGATATCAGGAGATGGAGAGGGGAGGGGGGGGGGGGGTGCAGGATTCTGGCAAGTGTTCAATGACGCAGGCGAGGAACGACCGGCGCTTAATTGTAGCCACAGCTGCTTCCGCTGCTGCCACCACAGCTGATGCGACTGCTGCTGCTGCCACCACAGCTGATGTGACTGCCACTGCTACTGCTGCCACCACAGCTGATGCGGCTGCCGCTGCTGTCACCAAAGCTGATGTGACTGCCACTTCCGCTGCTGCCACCACAGCTGATGCGACTGCCACCGCTGTCACCAAAGTTGATGCGACTGCCGCTGCTACTGCTGCCACCACAGTTGATACGACTGCTGCTGCTGTCACCAAAGCTGATGTGACTGCCACTGCCGCTGCTGTCACCAAAGCTGATGCGACTGCCACTGCTACTGCTGCCACCACAGCTGATGCGACTGCCGCTTCTGTCACCAAAGCTGATGTGACTGCCACTGCCGCTGCTGCCACCACAGTTGATGCGGCTGCTAACATCACTGCGGCTGTAGGGCGCTACAGTGGCAAGATGTTAACTACCTCGCCTGGTATACAGGTCGTGGGTTTGATTCCCACCATGACACCTGTTGTATATTTGGAGTTTGCGTGTCTCTCTCTCTTTCTGTGGTCGCGTTTTTTTTTTCCTCCGGGTCCTCCAGTTTTTCCCTCCACATTTAGAAACACGCGTTTAGAGTATTTGGCTGCTATCTATAAATGTCCACGCGATGAGCCACTTCGTTGAGCTATCATTTGTGGCAAGGTCTCCTCTGAAAAAGAGATATATTGTTGTGGGCCTTACCTGGTAAAAACACGTATTTTTAGTTCATGAAAAATAAGAATAGATTTTACCCTTTCTGGCAAACACAAAAAATAAACCTTTTGCAAGGAATCAAGTCGGCATTAACCACACGTACTTCTAATGAACATGCAAACTAACATATGGCATTGTCTTTGAAACCAATTGGCCTAAATCAGAGACAGCAGCCTTCTTTAGGGCCGAGTCTCGCCAGTGTCAGACCAGAGAACGACGCCAAAAGGCGAACAGCACAAGGACAATGCCACTCGCATCAGAGCAGTCGTAGCTCGCGGTTGCGCAGCTACATCATGCGATCGTTTGATGCTGGAAAAATAGGTCCCGTGATATTTTAAATAGTTTCGTTTTTTTGTTGTCGTGCCGCGACCGCTGCTGCCACTGTCGCCGTTACCGCCGGCGCCACCGCTTCCGTCGCGACATCGTTCCCGACGGGCACGCGACCCCCACGCCTGATCGCCTGGGCAATGGAAAAAAAAAACTCTCCCGGCATCAAGAACGGAGGCAGCAATTCCATTATCGGAGAAGCGGAGGCAATCTTCGGCACGCTGATTCACCTCCGCTCGCATCCCCCCTCCCTCTCCTCCACCCCCCTCCCTATCCTCCCCCCCTCCCTCTCCTCCACCCCCCTCCCTCTCCTCCCCCCCTCCCTCTCCTCCACCCCCCTCCCTCTCCTCCCCCTCCCTCTCCTCCACCCCCCCCTTCGTCTCCTCCACCCCCACCCTCTCCCCACCCCCCCTCCCTCTCCTCCACCCCCTCCCTCTCCTCCACCCCCCCCCTTTTCCTCCACCCCCCCCTCCTCCAACCCCTCCCTCTCCTCCACCCCCCCTCCCTCTCCCCCACCCCCCCCTCCCTCTCCCCCACCCCCCCTCCCTCTCCTCCACCGACTCCCTCTCCTCCACCCCCTCGCTCTCCTCCACCCCCCTCCCTCTCCCCCCCCTCCCTCTCCTCCACCCCCTCCCTCTCCTTCACCCCCTCCCTCTCTTCCACCCCCTCCCTCTCCTCCACCCCCCCTCCCTCTCCTCCACCCCCTCGCTCTCCTCCCCCCCTCCCTCTCCTCCACCCCCTCCCTCTCCTCCACCCCCTCCCTCTCCTCCACCCCCTCCCTCTCCTCCACCCCCTCCCTCTCCTCTACCCCCTCCCTCTCCTCCACCCCCTCCCTTTCCTCCACCCCCTCCCTCTCCTCCCCCACCCTCTCCTCCACCCCCACCCTCTCCTCCACCCCCACCCTCTCCTCCACCCCCCTCCCTCTCCTCCACCCCCTCCCTCTCCTCCACCCCCTCGCTCTCCTCCACCCCCTCCCTCTCCTCCCCCTCCCTCTCCTCCACCCCCTCCCTCTCCTCCACCCCTCCCTCTCCTCCACCCCCTCCCTCTCCTCCACCCCCCTTCCCTCTCCTCCACCCCCTCCCTCTCCTCCCCCTCCCTCTCCTCCACCCCCTCCCTCTCCTCCACCCCCTCCCTCTCCTCCACCCCCTCCCTCTCCTCCACCCCCCTTCCCTCTCCTCCACCCCCCTTCCCTCTCCTCCACCCCCTCCCTCTCCTCCCCCTCCCTCTCCTCCACCTCCTCCCTCTCCTCCACCCCCTCCCTCTCCTCCACCCCCTTTCCCTCTCCTCCACCCCCCCTCCCTCTCCTCCACCCCCCTCCCTCTCCTCCACCCCCCTCCCTCTCCTCCACCCCCCTCCCTCTCCTCCACCCCCCACCCCTACCACCCTCCCTCTCCTCCACCTACCCACCCCCTACCAACCCCCCCTCCCTCCTTCGACCTCCGCGGTTGTTCCTTTATTGTGCTGTTGCTAGGCGATTAGGAGCTGCCTGCACGCTCGCCTCGGATGCCTCATCCTCAAAAATGTCTTGCTTTAGCTCGAGATCATTTCGTGCAAAGTGCAAGGGGCCCTTTTGTCTGAGCGGAGCAGTTGGCTGGCTCAAGAGGGCCGGGAGCTCCCTCCTCTGCATAGAGACCGGGGGTGGGTGGGTGGGTGGGTGGGTGGGGGGGCATTGTGTTCCGCCACGACTCCTCGTCGAGTGGGGAGTTGGGGGGCGGTGAATATTTTATACGAGAAGCCCGATCGCCGCTCCTTCATTATCTCGATATCATCGCGGGGCCCGGCGCGCGCGTCAATTAACGCGCGGTACGCGGGGCCACGGCCGCGCGGTGCCTGCGGCTGCGGTGGCGGTGGCACGACGCGCAACCCACGCCGTCGTGTCGGGCCGCACACAAAGATCCTCTACCGCCCCCCCCCCCCCCCCTTCACACCCCCCCCCCCCCTTCCCCACCCCGTGTGGTAAATTCCAGCGGCACACGTGGAGGAGGAGGTTCTGCTTCTGGTTTCATACTATGTTAGAAACAAAAGTTTGGCTGGCTGGGCTGGCTGACTGGGCTGAATGAGCTGGCCGGGCTGGCTGGACCTGGGTTGCTGTGGCTGAGCTGGCTGGGGTGGCTGGATGGGCTGATTGACTGGCCTGGACTGGTTGGCTGGACTGGCTGGGCGAGTTGTCCTGGCTGGCCTGGACTGGCTGGCTGGACTGTCTGGGCTAGTTGTACTGGCTGGCTTGGACTGGCTGGCTGGACTGTCTGGGCTAGTTGTACTGGCTGGCCTGGCCGGACTGGCTGGACTGGCTGGGCGAGTTGTACTGGCTGGCTTGGACTGGCTGCCTGGACTGGCTGGGCTAGTTGTACTGGCTGGCTGGACTGGCTGGCTGGGCTGGCTGGGGTAGTTGTCCTGGCTGGCCTGAACTGACTGGCTGGCTGGACTGGCTGGCTGGACTGGCTGGGCTAGTTGTCCTGACTGGCCTGGGCTGGCTGGGATGGCTGCGCTGGACCGGCTGCACTCGGGTGGTTGGGCTGCCTCGGCTGGGCTGGCTGACTGGGCTGGCTGCCTCGGCTGGGCTGGCTGGCCAAGGCTGATTGGGCTGGCTGGGCAGGGCTAGCCGGGCTGGGCTGGGCTGGCTGGCATAGGATGTCTGCAGAGGCAATTCTGCCAGCATTGTCGTGGACAAGCAATTTCAGTGCTGCACCTTTATCTTTATACATTTACGATCCCTTTGTACAGCAGGTCTTTTTTATCACTCGATTTTCTCTGGAACGCTGCTAAGGCTGGCTTCGAGGAGGCAGGAATGGCGTACGGCACTGCCACGAGCCTACAATGTGCGCCTATCCATTATACAGCAATCCTAAATTATTGTTCCGGATATAAAAAAAATCATATGTAACGTTTTCTAAATATGAGGGCAAAATAATGCGAGACGGATGAAGAATTCCAATGGGCCTGATGATGCTGGTTGTTGCAATCACCAGCGAAATGTCGTGAACTCAAATTGTAAATGCTGTGGCGTTGCGCTCCAACATACGCACACACAACCGGATGGTGCTGAAATGTTATCTCATTGGCACCTTTTGTTCACAACGTGACGAACCTTACCCATTGACGGGCGGAGGTGGGTTTACGGCACATTTACGCGAAAAAAATACGATTAAAACAGGTGGTGTTAAGACGTTCAAACACCCAATAGAAACATTTTGCAAGGAATCACGTGTGCATTAACTACACGTACTTGTGATGAACATGCAAACAAAAACATGCTCTGGTAATATATATATCTGCATTGTCTTTGAAACGGATTGGTCCGCACCAGAGACACAAATCTTCTTTAGTGCCCAGTCTCACCAGTGTCAGGCCAGAGAACGCCAAAAGACGAACAGCTACGCGATCTAACCGAACAAAAACAACAACAATCATGACCTTGGCTGTGTGGTCGGGTGGAGGAGGGTCATCGTTAAACGCCGACGTTGCATCGACCCGCCGACGATCCAATCCACGAGCAAAAGGAATCGTGAATCGTCGAGAGCAAAACATCGATGTATTTTGTCCACAACCAACTGCCTTCATAACCAAGACAAAGATCGCCCTTACGGTCTCAACATAATTCTGGGGGCAAGTGCTGTTAACGCTAACTCCCTTAATAACACACACACACACAAATACAAGTTCCCCGTATAATCTGAGTAGACTGTTGGGGCAAGTGCTGGTAACAAGTAGCACCTATGAAGGCTGGCAATGCACACGAGGGGGTGGGTGGCCAGCACCACGCCCGACCACCTTTGTCTCCCCAGTGCTGATGGTTTTTAAAAAATCTTTTATATTAAGTTCACTTGCTTGCTTGCTTAGGACCGTGCAAATCTTTCGGTCGTTTTTTAACCCACTTCCCGTGATCCAATCGAGCTGACATTTTCCACACAGACTCGTTGTGCGTGACAATTAATGTTCGTGAAATTTTTTTCTCCAAAATTTTACACTGTTTAGGACAAAAATATTATATTGAATTACCAATTGCTTAATGCTGCCATGCAATCATCTGGCCCATAGGTGGCAGCCATCTCAAGCCAGAGGACGAGAGGACTCTAGCCGCCACGCATATGAAGGATTTAGAGTGAAAAACTTTGTTTTTACGGGTTATACTTGTTTACACACTGCACCAGGTTCTCACTTGGCCTTGCGAGCGAGAATGGAACTCGTGGCGCCGTATTCGTAGCGCATCGCGCTAACCACTGCGCCACCGTTCCCCGCTGACACACACACACACGGTGGGCACCACATCGATCATTTGACGACAGCCGAGGGCACGGAAAGGAATGCCGCTCTGCCACTGCCAGAAACGCGGCCTCTTGAAATCGCGAGTAAACAACGGCCGGGCTCGGGAATAGCCGATAGACAATTCACGCCGACACACGCAGAGAGATCGAGAGAGAGAGAGATCAAGAGAGAGATCGAGAGAGAGAGATAGATAGAGATAGGCATTGACGGGCGCGTGGGGTCTCATTAGATGAGGCTCCCCTGTTCTCAACAGGTGTCATCCACACGGCTCTCAGGGTGCAAGCGAGTCGATATTGATTGCCAGCGTGGGTCTCCACAATTAGCACCCACCCCATCCCCCTCCCCCACTCACTCACTCACGCGTTTTCTGTTGAACGAGAACTTAATGCGCGCGCGCGCGCGCTCGCCCGCTCGCTCCCAATGAAACGGGGCAGGCTGCTCCGTGCACCCTCATTAACACCTTGCCACGTTAATGGACCCTCCTTCTCTCACGTCTGAGGGCTACTCAGCAGCACGCGTGGCGGTTCACAGCTCACCCCCCGCCCCCCGCACCTCATCCACCCCTCAACTCCTGCATCGCCATCTCCTCTTCCCCTCTCCCGCGCACGCTGTAATTAGGTGATGAACCTCTCAGCGGGATTAACGCCTTAGAAATGGAGCTAGAGAGGGGAAAACGCGAGAGGCAGCGATAGATAGAGAGGGTGGGTGAGAGAGAGAGAGAGAGAGAAACAGGAGACGTTTACGGACAGACAGACGGGTGAGACAGACGGAGAGATGGACAGAGAGATGCTAGAGGCAGGCAGATGGACAAAGGGGAGGACGCAAAGACTGACAGATGAGTGGATGGATGGACAAATGGTTGGACAGACTATCCACGGGCCGTTTCGAGTTTGAGATGACTAAACATTTTGACAGACGGGGCATACGCACAGACACACGTAACGCAACAACACATGCAGGCAAGCGGGCAAGTGGACACGCACAGAGTCATACCTGCGGATAGGAACATGGGCAGACGTACAGGCGGGGGCACAAGGGACATACATGCAGGCACGCAGATGAATGGTTTGTCGCACAAATGGAGAGTTCGGCAAAGCGAGGCAGGGCAGGCAGTGTGAGCTCAGAGGCAGGGAAGTTGCTGGAAGCTCCTTGGTCTTCTCATTTATGACTCGAGCAGGATCATCAGCAGCAGCAGCAGCATCATCATCATCAGCAGCAGTAGCATCAACAGCAGCATCAACTGTAGCATCAGCAGCAGCATCAGCAGGATCAGCATCAGCAGCAGCATCAGCAGCAGCATCAACAGCAGCATCAGCAGCAGCATCAGTAGTAGCATCGTTATCATCAGCAGCATCAGCAGCAGCATCAGCAGCAGTAGCGTCGTCATCATCAGCAGCATCATCATCATCAGCAGCAGCATCATCATCATCATCATCAGCAGCATCATCATCAACAGCAGCAGCATCAGCATCAACAGCAGCAGCATCAGCAGCATCATCATCAGCATCATCAGCAGCAGCATCAGCAGCACCATCATCATCAGCATCGTCATCAGCAGCAGCCTCGTGCGAGGGCGGGAAGGGGGGGGGGCTCTTTGACCCCGGCGCACAATGGGAGGTCGCCCACGTGCCGAGGCAGCCGCAAATTTTGATGCGCGTCTCCTGTGCTTTGGAATTTTCAATTTCAGCTTTGTAAAAAAACATTTCTAAGCGATTTAAACAGTTTTCGTTGTCCCCCCCCACTCCCCTCCGTTCCCGTCAATGAGCAACCCTCTCTCGTCTTTATTCCGCTTTGTGCGCGCGTGGAATTCACGCGAAACGCACGGGCGGACGGAGGTCAAAACTGAAAACGGTGGCTTGTTGACGGCCGCTTCTCTCTCTGTCCTTCTCTCCACCTCCCCGGCTGCCCCTCCGAGCCGGATCCAGTCAATTAACGTCACAAACGACCCTCGAGGCGACGTTATTCCGGGTCAAGGAAGCGTTTCTATTCGTCGACCCCGTGACATGATGATGATGTTGTTGTTGTTGTTTGGACGTTGCGACGTATTGTGTAGTGCGCACAAACTAGCTGTCGTCGAGTAGCATTGTGGCGTAATAACGCGTCCATTCATTTGTTCCCTTAGGAGACGGATGTATTATTATTATTATCCATTATTATTATTGCAATTTGCTCGCTCTTTGTTTGGGCGCTCCTTTCTCTTGATTCTCCGCTGCTATTGGAAAAGCAGAGAAATTGCACCCCCCCCATCGACCCCCGCCTCCCATCGTCCCCCCCATCACTCCCCCCTCCGCCCCCCCCCATCGTCCCCCCTCCGTCCCCCCTCATCGTCCCCCCCTATCGCCCCCCCATCGTCCCCCCCCCATCACTCCCCCCCTCCGTCGTCGTCCCCCATCGTCCACCCCATCGCTCCCCCACTCCGCCCCCCCCACATCGTCCCCCCTCATCACTCCCCACCCATCGTCCCCCCCATCACTCCCCCCCTGTCATCCCCCCCCCATCGTCCCCCCCCCAGTCCCCCCCATCGTCCCCCCCTCTCTCCCCCCCCAAACGCCCCCAGAAGCCAGGGCGCTTCATCCTTGAAGGGTTTGCAGACCGCATAGGCTCCTGAAACGGAGTCATCTTCTTCATCATCATCATCATCGACTCAGAACCATCTGCGCCAGCAATTGTACAATTACCCGGTACAACGCCGCTCCATTTACTGCATTGTTAGCGACAGCATTAACAGCATCATCAGCAGCAGCAGTAGCATCAGCAGCATCAGTTGGGCCAGTAGCAGCAGCATCAGGCAGCGGCATCATCAGCGGCAGCGTTATTATCATTGTTGCTGTTGTTTAGCGATAAAAGCAAACATGTTCAATCGATTGCAGGCGAAGTTAAAATAATGCTTTTTGGTTCTTTCGGTAAAGTCACGTAGGTATTAAATTGTGATTTATTTAATTTTATACCTACGTGACTTTACCGAAAGAACCAAAGAAAATAGATTTCTGCAGTCACGAAATCTTAAAATCTAGATTAAAATAATGCATTGTGGTGATTACATAAATAACAGTTTTTAAGCGGTGATCGTTATTGTCATTATTTATTCATTCGTCTAAATAATTGTATTAGTTGTGGTTAAGGTAAAACGAAAATACGTAGTGCGATTGTGGCTATGCAACTCAAACTATTGGCCATCAAGTAATCCCATGAAGACTCATAGATACATAGAGACCCATAGACGTAATATAAACACGTAGAGACCCGTAGAGATGCATTAGAAACAAGCCAGAGTAGTGGTATTAGTCGTGTGAGGGTAACCATGAAACCCGCTGGACCACACAGTAAACCCACCGCGGCCTGAGCGCCTTCAACGGAGGAGGAGGAACAGCGACACGACACGAACTCTCTCTGTGCTGAAGCCCTCCCGTCGTAGCCAGCAGCAGCAGCAGAGACATCAACATTGGCATCGAGCTTCTGATCGTATTGCCACCATACGCAAGAACATATTTACGTATCATTATAATCATATGTCCGGTATTACAAGACGCTTCGGTGTCAGTAAACCTACACAGATCTGGTCTCAGAAGCAAAGACAAAGACCCGCTATATGTAGATTTGAAGCTTTCGTGACTGCAAGGATTCATATTCTTAGGTTTTTTCGGTAAAGTCACGTAAGTAAAAAATTTAAATTAATAAAAGGGAAATAAAAATAAAATAAAAAATCACGACGTTTCGGAGGCAACACAAGCTTCCGTCTTCAGGTGGAACCGTCACAGCACGTTAACTGTATCAAGTGAGAAACGTCGTGATTTTTATTAAATTTTTATTTAACTTTTATAAATTTTTATTTTTTACCTACGTGACTTTACCGAAAAAACCTAAGAATATGAACCCGCTATTTGGCTTTTAACAGACTGCAGGGTCAACTGCTGTTAGCCAGTAGCACCGATGAGGGCTGGGACGACACGCGAGGGAGTGGTGTGGGGATAACCACGTCCGGCCGCCTTTGTTTCCCCAGTGGCGATGTTTACAACAGTTTTCTCGATTCAGGCTGAGTCGACGTAGGGGAGGCCCAGAACCGGTTCAGATAATCGTCACTGGTGTTGGCCTTGCGTGGGAATCGAACCCGGGTGGCCGAGTTCGTTGTGCAGCGCGCTCACCGCTACACTACCGCACCCCACATACACACACACAAGCACTTACCAAATTATGAGACGCACCCCCTGACTTTGCTTTTAATATGCGGAATAAAGTGCATATTTTAACCTGGAGAATTCGGTAAATTGCGGAAATTCACGAGTGAAAGTATTTATTAAATTATTATTATATTCCGACATAAATTAAACATTTGAGACGAATAGGACATACACACCCATATATACATATATTTACCTGGAATGAGTTTTGGGCTTACAACATTTTGGATATCAGATTTTTTAAGGAAAAGTTCAGATATTGATTTGTTCGGATAATTTACATCTCGGCAATTTTTGTAACATAATGGGGGGGGGGGACATCAGAAATGATCTCACCCGAGTGACGTCATCTCCCTTTCAGGAATAATCAGAAAACCCAATTTTAGTTTGAATTATTCCGAAATGTTTCATTTTGGGCCCGATTCTCCAATTTTTGTTCGTATAAACCCACAAATAGGGAGCCCATCGTTAATGTACACCGGTGTATATACATTTTCCGAACGTCTATTTTTTGACCCTCAAAATACATTCAGGATTCAATTTTTATATGCGATGATTACAGGCGGAAGGCAGATGCAGCTGCAAGTCTCTGTTATTGTATACCACGCACGCGGCTGAAAGCAGTCATTATAAAGCTTGCATTGGCCTCTCAAATAGCTGTTTGTATGATCAGCCATAATTTGCATGTGAATATCTTGTTTCGAGGTCACGGGGTTCACATCTTCTTTGTATGCCACTTGGATTTTGCATTTAAATGTATGCATTAATACCAAGTGCCACGCAATACAATTAAATCAAGCAATTCTTAAAGCCCCCCCCCCCTCTCTATACCTGCTTTTGTGTGAACAACCCCCCTTTTGATCTGTGAACTATACAATAGTGAATTTGCTTGGTTGAACGAAAAAAAAATATTTAAATTTTCAAAGCACTCATGGGTCGGATTTTTCGTCTTGTTTTTTTTCTTCAGAAAATGCATTAAAATGTCAATAAAATTGTTCTCTCTGCAACTGCTTCTTTCTTTATGCCAAAGGTGGGGAGAGTGAATTCGACGTGCGGATGACATTACCGAAACATATCTGTGAAATGCCGCAAAATAAAATACGGTTGAGGGGGGGGGGGTCACTCGCTCTTTGCACAACGCGAGCTACGATTACCATTTCCATTTCGCGTGCATCCCGCTCTCTCTGCCTCTCTCTCTTTCTCTGTCTCTGAAGGCTGGCTCGCTCCCATTCATTTTCATAATATTGATTACGCTTGTAAATTAGCTGGCTCGCTGCCCTGTGGAGCGATACACACGAGGGGCGACGCGTCCATATCGATGCCCCGCCACCCACCACCACGTGTTGTTCTTGTTCATACGGCTGCTGTTGATGGAGAGCAACAGCTGTAGTTCTACATTGAGGTGGTTAATGAGCCAGAGTATTGCGCCAGGAGTAGCCGAGTAGTGCATCGCTGCTGTGATGATGCTACCCCTCCTCATACATGCGTGGGTCTATGGGTCTCTGTGTGAGTCTATGGGTCTCTGTGTGAATCTATGGGGTTCTGTGTGAGTATATGGGTCTCTGTGTGAGTCGATGGGTCTCTGTGTGAATCTATAGATCTCTGTGTGAGTTATGGGTCTCTGTGTGAGTATATTGTTTTCTATGTGAATCTATAGATCTATGTGTGAGTCTATGGGTATCTGTGTGAGTCTATGGGTCCATGTGTAAGTATATGGGTATCTGTGTGAGTCTATGGGTCTCTGTGTGAGTATATTGTTTTCTATGTGAATATATAGATCTCTGTGTGAGTCTATGGGTCTCTGTGTGAATCTATGGGGTTCTGTGTGAGTATATGGGTCTCTGTGTAAGTATATTGTTTTCTATGTGAATCTATAGATCTCTGTGTGAGTCTATGGGCATCTGTGTGAGTCTATGGGTCCATGTGTAAGTATATGGGTATCTGTGTGAGTCTATGGGTCTCTGTGTGAGTATATTGTTTTCTATGTGAATATATAGATCTCTGTGTGAGTCTATGGGTCTCTGTGTGAATCTATGGGGTTCTGTGTGAGTATATGGGTCTCTGTGTGAGTATATTGTTTTCTATGTGAATCTATAGATCTATGTGTGAGTCTATGGGTATCTGTGTGAGTCTATGGGTCCATGTGTAAGTATATGGGTATCTGTGTGAGTCTATGGGTCTCTGTGTGAGTATTTTGTTCTCTTATGTGCATCTATATATCTATGTGTGAGTCTATGGATCTCTGTTTGAGCCTATTGTTCTCCAATGTGAATCTATAGATGGCTGTGTGAGTCTATGGGTCTCTGTGTGAGTCTAGTGTTCTCCTACGTGAATCTATAGATCTCTGTGTGAGTCTATGGTTCTGTGTATGGTTTATTGTTCTCCTATGTGATTTTTTAGGTCTCTGTGTGAGTCTACGAGTCTCTGTGTGAGTCTGTTGTTCTCATATGCGAATCTATAGATCTCTGTGTGAGACTGTGGATCTCTATGTGAGTTTATTGTTTGGTAAGTTAATTTATAGATTCATAATAGAGGTTATTTGCGTTAGATCGCGTAAAAAGACCCCCCAAAAACCCTCTTTTATGGATGATATTGGTCGCGAAATCCTACGTGTTAAATTAATCAATGGATATCTGTGTGAGTCAATGGGTCTCTATGTGAGGGTATTGTTCCGTGTTTCGATCTCGAGATCTCTGTCGCTCTCCTGTTATTATTTGTATGCTACATTGCTGCTCCGATGATGCCTCCTTCTCCTTCGTGATTGTGAATCGGGACATCGAGTCTCCATTGAGAGTGCCCTGGTTCTGTTCTGGATGGTGACCACAGTCTCCGAACACTAACCGGAGCAGTTTTTAATTTTCTATTTGTGCATCATCATCATTCATCATCATCATCATCATCATCCATAATCGTCATCCATAATTGTCATCAATCAGTAATCATCAATAATCATCAATAATCATCACCCATCTTCCTTATCATCAACCATCCATCATCATCATCGAGTATCATCATCTGCTGCTGCTACCATGGTTCGTGCAGTGAATGATGAGGTTCAGGGGTTGTGGTCCATGAGCTTCACGGTGGGAAATCGAAGCCCAGGGGAATCTTCCGCGTGTTAGGGTCCCTCACGAGGTGGTGATGCCCAATGAAAATAAAACAACGTAAGTGGCAGAAATTATAAATAAATCTACATACATATATATAAATATACATATACAGAGTATGTATCGAGAGACAGCACCATTTGAATTCAACGCCTCTATCTACCAAACTCGTCTCCCACCGTTCTGAGTGCACGCGTTGAACATTGTACAACATTTTTTCCCTAAGAGATATCGAGCCGCCGTCGGCCGCACGATATTCCAGCTCACTGCACTTCGGTCCGTCACCGAGGTTCGATTTGCCCCCCCCCCTCCGCCCTCCCTCCTCACCCCCCAAGTCTATTAACCTCCACAGATGTGCATTGTGACATCTGGGGGCCATCGACGAGGGCAATTTTGCGTGACATTAAAAAAAAAAGTAGCCAAGGAGCGCTATTAGAGTTAAAAGGGCATTTACTTGTGTTTTGACAAATACACATAACAGCGGGGAGGGCTGGGAAATCTCGCACAGTTGTTCATCCTCGCGGGGGGGTGGGGGGTAGTGATGACGGGGGAGGAGGTGTAAGGGGCAGAGTCACGTGGCTTTATTCCTCTCCGCGTGCCCAGCACGAGGAGGAGCCCGGCAGGGAAACTCCTCTCATTCGCAGTGACGTCAGAATCTGTATCTATCCCGGAGAAATCCGATGAGCTAAGAAGCACTTGTTAACAGACGTCCATCCTGTTATCCGCGATGTCCGTCGCAAACTGACTCCACTTATCCGCGAAAAACCAAGAGCAGATATCGCGCATAATCGCAGATAATCAGAATTTTTTTTCCAACAAACTCCACTAATCCGTGAAGAAACAAGCAAACAAAATAATGCGGGTAATAGGAAGCCGTTCTTCAAAGCGGAACGAAAGGCAAAAAACCCCCAACACATAATGTACAATCGTGGATAATAGCAGCAATAAGGGCAAATCCTACAGCTCATGCAGATAATAGGAGTCTGCATAATATGTTTTTATAATTATTACAATAATGCGGAGTAGTGCCCGTCATCGTCTGAAACGCACGCACGTGCTCTCCTTCACATGAACCGCGCGCGCGGCGGCCGCTGGAGTCGATTTGTTAAACACGAGATAGTAATCAATAAAATAATAAATAAAACAACCCTGCACAACGTGGATCAATTTTACCAGGGGGCAATTGAGTGACGGCTTTTACCCTAACCCCATGCCGCCCATATCGTGAGGGATGGGGAGGGGGGCAGGGGATGGAATGAGGGCGCCCCCCAAATGGGCGCCGTGGTGGCGAGATGTTAATGACCTCGCCGGGTTTGCATGAGGTCGTGGGTTCGATCCTGACTCTGACGCCTGCTGCTATATATTTGGAGTTCATAACACGGTTTCTGAGCGGTCGACGACGAACTACTTTCTTGAGCTGCGAGGCTGAGCGGAGTGATACAGGAAGGCAGTGGCGGCGTACCCTCAGATATTGTCCCGCCATCTTACCGTGTGTGTGTGTGCGTAGTATATTGTATCTCGCCAAACTTCGTTACGTAATCTATAGGAAAATCTTCTTGGTTCTTTCGGTAACGTCACGTAGAAGGGAAGTATTAAAATAATAAAAATAAAATAAAACATAATAACGACGTCGCAGCTATTAGGGCAGGTCACGTGGTCGCCACCAGGTCTTCACCTGAGGACGGCTGCTTGCGTTGTGGCCGAAACGTCGTGAGAATTATTTTATTATGTTTTATTTGTATTATTTTATTACTTCCCTTCTACGTGACTTTACCGAAAGAACCAAGAAGAAGACTCCCTGCAGTCACGAAAGCTTTAAATCGAAATATAGGAATATCGTTTCGCTTAACGTGTTTTTATCTTAACTGTGCACTTTTCAAGAATTCATATACGGCGTTAAACGAGGACTTCCCGTATAACCTTGTTGTAGTACATTGGCTCGCGAGTTCGATCGGCGCGCAGGGGAATTCGTTTTTGTCTCGACAGCCATTCGCTTGCTGCGGCCCGAACGGAGCGAGGAGGGGACCACGTGACCTGCCCTGATAGCGGCGACCGTTGCGATAGGACGACACGCGCGGGTGTTGTGACGTCACAAAGTCACGCGGGTGTCGTGACGTCACAAAGACACACCGTACTCTCCCTCTTTCTCTACCTCTCTCGCGATCAAAGGGACATTCGTGAATTACAGTGCGAAGAGCCACGCAAATAATGATTTATCATCACCGACCCACTTCTTTAGTCGTGCTCGGTCAACAGCCTCGTGACCTTCGTTAGCCCGGAGTAAAGATTGCCTCAGTTGCGCTCTGCGAATGTAATTAAATGTGCGGTGTGGTTCTTTCCCTCTCGCTGCGTTCTGATGATGATGATGATGTTGTGGCGATGTGTTGTTGTGCGATAGTGTTGTTGTTGTTACTGCTACATCACGCGAGTCCCTCTTCAGATTTATTTCTTTTTTTTATAGAAAAAAATCGCTGTGATGTGTCACGAATGAAATTGATTTTTTGTTGTTACTTTAGTCAGTTGTATAAGGATTATCTTTTGGAAGAAAAAAAAAGGATTGACTACTTATTATTTGTTTTTTTTAGTTAAAAAGATGAAATTGAGAATTGTTGAATGGGTTTTTGCCCCTTGACCAATCAAGAGCCATTGCCCATTGCAAGCTTACAGAGGCCACACGCGTGCTCCCACGATACAAACCCACGCGAAACTGTTATCAGAAACAAAGAACCACCCCCCCCCCCCCCCGTGCAGCCTACACAGGCTGTTAGGGCAAGTGCTGTCAGCGAGCACATTTGAAACCAGGAATAGCACACGACGGAGGCGAAGTCGGTGTGGAGAGGCCCATGCCCAGCCGCCTTTGTCTCCCCACGACCCCTGGTCTGGGTCTAAGAGACGCTTTAAGGGCCCCGTACCTCGCTCGAGCGACACTGAACTTGGCTCACCAGCTCAGAGTCACGGTCATTCATGTCCGTGAATTATGATGCACGTTACGCATTGTATTGTTGTTGCTACTATGATTGTTGTTGTGTTGCTAGGCCTTTAATAAACTAAGCAATGTATTTGTTATGTTACCAGGCAAGGCCCACTGAGCTATGTAGCTCTTTTTCAGAAGCGACCTGGCCACGAATGATAGCTCAACGAAGTGGCTAATCACGTGGAAATGCATGGAAGCCAAATACTCGAAACGCAAACATATTTGGAGTTTACATGTCTCTCTCCCCGTGGTCGCGTGGATTTTTCTTCGGGTCGTCCGGTTTATTCCTCCACGTTTAGAATCAACTTGCTGTTAGTGATGTATTTGTCGGCTATAATTTTCCACGCGATGATGATACGTCACTTGTTTGAGCTATCATTTGTGGCCAGGTCGCTTCTGAATCAAGAGCTTTACACAGCTCAGTAGGGCCTTTATCTGGTAAACGAACAACAAAAAAACAGTTTTAGTGAGAATTGAGGATTTTTGATCGCGGCTCTGTGCTCGGAGGCACCGCCAGCTTTTCTTTATCTCGGCAGGGCCATCTCCCTCGAGGAACACCGCTCTCCCTTTGTTGCCTCTCCGCTTGGAAAACACGCATTCAGGCGAGAGTAGTTTGCCCGAGGTTTCTGTTTGCTCTGCGAGAGCTGGAGACATCCGCGGCGTTCCTCTGAGTGTCGCGCTGCTCCTGTCTGTCTCTGTCTGTCTCTGTCTGTCTCCGTCTGTCTCTGTCTGACATGTCTGGCGAGGCGGCGAGTGGCTGGCCCTGTGAACAGCCCCTCAATCTCACGTCTTTCTTCTACCCCCCCCCCACCCACCGCAATCCCTCGACTCCCTTAACCACCTGCCCATGCTTGACAGGTGAATATTTAGAGGTAATTTTAGCATTGGACATCTCAGGGCTCTGTCGTTGATTCTTGGGATTATGCTGCAGAGTTGGAGGCTGCAGGATACGAGGCAAAGGTGACAGTCAGGGAGCAAATCTCGTGATGGGTCTGACGGCGGCTGGTCACCCGCACTCACTCGGCACACCGCATCCAGTATACCTCTACGCTATGGCTGTGCTTACTATATCAGTCACGTGCGACCTACTCCAGTCCACCACCAGCACCACCGTCGTCGTCGTCGTGGCCAGTGACGCCGCAATAATTAGGCGTCAATTCGTGTTCATGCGATGTGTTGTGAGTACAGAGTTCGGAGTGGGGGGGAGGGGGGGCTGTGATTGTCACGACTATGCGGTTCGTGCTCAGAATTTGTCGATGCTGCGTTGGCAGCGGTGCACAAGGACAATGAGCAACGACGATAAATCCCAACGCGTTCGTCAATAATTGCGGTGGCCTTAACATTCTAATGTATATAATAGGTGACGTATGGAACAATTGCTCTTCGTCGTAGGACACAAATATAAAGGCCAGGGAGACATAATAATAATCAGGGTTGGAGACGACACTTAATAATATGAGAATTCATTTTTTTTTTACCAAAACAAATTTTCTGGTCATGATCAGACAATTCGTTGATGACAACTGATGATCACCAATTAGTAAAACGCCACCGGAACAGTTACACTCACGAAGTAATATACTTGCTGACCATTTACAGAGGTAACGCTGACCAAAGTGCAATCAATCGCACGATTGGGTTGTGCCACGTGATGTTCGGCACGGTGCTGGCAGCAAAAACGTCGGACATCCTGCCCTCTTTCGTCGAGGGCGAGAGAGGGAGGACGACTCAGAGGCTTGAGGATGATGATGATGAGGAGGAGGAGGAACCACAAACCAGCGCGGGGAAGTCAGCAGCAGCCATCGCGACGAGCTCAACAATTCCCCGATCTCTGCGGCCCTCTCTAAATGAAGGCGTCATCGCAGATTGTCGCCGCTAAACGCACAGGATAGACCTTGACGCTCGCTAATGCCGCCGTTGGGGGGGAGGGGGGTGACATTTAGCAGAAGGCGGCCGTGGTGCTGCAATTGTCCCCATCCCCCCGTGCCCTTGCCGCTCGACTTGAATTTGCCGTGACAATCAAATTCCTTTACACACACGCGGCACAAAACAAACCCCCCCCGCCTCTCGCATTGCGAGGCAGATTGAAAGGAACGAGCGAATGTCAAGGTCCGGCGCTTAATGGGACAATGTCCCGGTGCAGGGATGCAATCTGTTCGGGAGTCAGGGAGTGACACGTCACGGCGGTCTGATGGGATTGCGAACGAAATCGAAAAGAAAAATCAAAAGCGAGATGGATCCCTCACTGTTTTGTATGTTGTCGATGTTCCCTTTTATCCACGTACCCACCTCCCCGGTAATCCTAGAACACCACCACCACCACTATCAGTCAGTATTTTACAACGAGGCTCTTTCAATGCAACATTGTTACCCACACGCGCGCAGGAGCCGCTTTCATCTGCTTCGCACGCCAACGATCTGTTAAGTTGCGCTCGCAGTACACACATCATCATCATCATAATAATAACAAACTCGTGAATGGGGAAAGGTTACATCTCTTCGGGGAGGGCCAATGGTTGGATTTGTTAGCCAAGTCGCGTGGTCAATATTGGTTTGGGGACACTCGAGTGACGAGGGTGCAGGCGCTCTCATCTCCCTCCCCCTGTCCCCCTGTCCGCCCCGCCCCTCACCACCCACCCACATACCCCCTCCTCTGTAGCCCAAGCCCTTGTCATGTTGATGGAGCGGGCGGTGCATGGAAATAGACGGCCGCGCATTTATGGGTGACATTTAATCCTTTTCGGGGCGCTAAGCGTTGTTAATGTCGAACCCGTCGCGTCCCTCAATCAGCGCGCGGAGCGCGAGCGGCAATCTCGGAGGCAAATCGGCGCCGCCGATGCCGCCGCCGCTTGGATCTCGATCGCTTCGCGTGGGTTCGCTTCGTACAAAAAAAAACGGGGGAGGGGGGGAGCGAAAATAGAGAGAGAGCCACGCTACTCACTCTCGCCGCGTCTCTGCTGCCGTGGTAAACGGCTGTTAAATGTAATCCAATCGCGCCGCATCAAACCGAATCATCGTTGCCATCATCATCATCACCACCATCATTAACCATCGTCGCCACCCTAATTTCCCCGAGTCATGAAGCCGCACGTACGCACGCACGCACGCCAGGAGCCACTATGTTCGACGTTTGCGCTCCGTAATTCCTTCCGCTCGTGTTTTAGTCGACCTTGGCATGCGCCACGAGTGGTACATTTAACCTATCTCTCGCCCCCCCCCCCCCCCCGCGGAATGCGTCCGCTCCGTCTAGCCCAGGGGTCGGCAAAATCAAACCAATTAACCATTTTCGAATTAGGTAACAAACTCAATAATTCATTGCAATGTGCTGAATGCGAGACGGTGGCGGTCCTCAGTAAGTAAGGGTCACGAAACGCTCCCTGAAGAGTCGCAGGCTTGCCGACCCCTGGTCTCGCCAGATTGTCGAAAGCTAAGCAGGTTAATTTTAAGCCCGGGTCATAGATATTGACGGATACATTTATTTTGTTATATATATGTGGATTGTATTAATTTCAGCTCGAAGCGCCCGTGAAGTTGTTTGGCCGTGTTCCATGGGCTGATCGTTGGCACCTGGTAGGTAGGTCACGTGCCGGGCATGCCACAGATGGTGTCGGCAGTCCGCTGGGGTGGTTCATGGAATATTGCGGTGATGCCGCTGTGACAGTGGTACTCAAGCACACGTAATCCTACGTTAATGATTTCTACTTCAGCAGTGTTTTTTCTTGCCGTAGTTGTCCCACCTGATGACGATTGCTTGTGTTGCGATCGAAACGTCGTGATTTATTTTATTTCATTTTTCTACCTACGTGACTTTACCGAAAGAACCAAAGAGTATGGAATCCTGCAGTCACGAAAGCTTCAAATCAAGATTGATTTCTTTATACGCTGTGAAGAAGGGGCATTGCCCGAAACATCGCTTATTGTATTTGTATTGTTAACGCCATCCAGTGGTATTATCGAATGTGTTGATTCGTTATATCTGTGTGTGTGTGTGATATGCTGGATTAGCAGCGCAGAACACAAACCGCTGCACCACCACCACCGCTCGCTCGCTCTATCCATTCGCTGTGCCGTGATGCTACTTCCACGCGCGTGCAGTAACAACGGGGATTTATCGCAACACCGCCAACGCCGCCGCCTATGAAAACATACATATGCAATGCGCCACATCGCCCCAGATGCTCAGACGCGACGAACCAGGGTTGAACCTTGGGTATGGCTCCGTGCAGGCGACGCGCCTCGCGCTACACAGGTGCTGTAGGCTGCTGCGAGCCTCCCTTGTTGCCAGCAGAGGGCAGTGCAGCAGCGGAAACAGAAGCAGCAACAATATTACTCCCCCACGTCTGTGGCTACCTATCGCCTTCACCAAAGGACACTCACCAGCGTAGTGCAGTTTGGTGACAACGTCCGCCCGGCACCACCACCACCACCCCATCTCCCCAGCGTCCAACATCTCATCATCCAGCAGTGGATTGACACACGGGCTGCATCGAATGAATTTACCACTTGTACGGGCCAGTGACAGCTTTCATCAAATTGCCATGTTTAAAATGTGTGTGTCTGGGTACAATGTTGCACGCTGGCACATGGTGCAGCATGTACACTACTAATTGTAGAGTTATTATTAGTGTTCATTATCACCATAATATAAACAGACACTTGTCAATCCATTATTGGGGAAAAAAGCCCCAGTGGGGGTTGTTTGACCACTGCATTTAAACAGGACTTAATTCATACCGGAGCTGTCCGGGGCTGATTAACAGACTGTTGAGGCAAGTGCTGCTATGAAGGCCGGAACGGCATAGGAGGGGGTGGGTGGCCAGCACCACGCCCGGCCGCCTTTGCCTTCCCAGTAGCGATGTTTCACACCGCACCAGGTACTCATATGAGGCTGAGTCGACCTAGGGGAGGCCCAGGACAGATTCAGATAATCGTCACTGGGTGTTGGCCGTGAGCGGGAATCGAACTCGGGTCGCTGGGTTCGTAGCGCAGCGTAGCGCTGAAAATATTCCACCACCGCCCTCCTCTCCGCCATCCAGTGAGTGGTGGCGTGGGTAGGGTGGTGGGGGGCGGGGGGTTTCGGGGGGAGGTACAAAAAATTATTTCATGAGCAAGGAAACCCTGCCGCTAACCACTGCACCACCGTTCCTCCCCTAGTCAATTTGTAGCAGCGTGGCCAAATCATCCCGTGGATAGCGATTTGCACAAATGGGAGATTGAACAAGTAAACCCGTAAAAACAAAGTTTTTCACTCTAAATCCTTTATATGCGTGGCGGCTAGAGTCCTCTCGTCCTCTGGCTTGAGATGGCTGCCACCTATGGGTCAGATGATTGTCTGCAGGATTAAACAATTGGTAATTAAATATAATATTTTTGTCCTATAAAGTGTAAAATTTTGGAAAAATTTTTTCACGAACATTAATTGTCACGCACAACGAGTCTGTGTGGAAAATGTCAACTCGATTGGATCATGGGAAGTGGGTTAAAAAACGACCGAAAGATTTACACGGTCGTAAGCAAGCAAGCAAGCACGCAAGCACGCAAGCAAGCAAGCGAACTCAATATAAAGGATTAAAAAAAAAACCCACAACCTCTCCCGCGTGTGTACTGAATGTATGTTGAACTTTGTTCGCAACCACACGTAGCCAACCGTGCTAATCGGAGATGCGCCTTGCGGCTACGAACACCATCGCAGCATGGACCACACAGACCTCCAAATAAGCCGGGTTCGTAGCGCGTGGCCGCTTCTAATCCAGCATTGTAGATGCAGCAGCGAGAGTTAGTGTATCACCACAACAGATGCTGCGTGAAACGCCCTTCTACCCGTGGGTGGGCGTCGAGGTGGGGACGTGCCCTGGATCGCCAGGAGAAGGCAGTGCAGCAAAGTGCGGACTAATCGCCATCTATTTCCATCGGTACGGGGATAGAGCGTTGCTCCCCTCGCTCGCGCAAAGAGTGGATTTTTTTTCTTCTTCTCCGGGTTCTCCGGTTTCCTCGTTCCCACGCGAAAAAGAAGCACAACTCATCATCACTAATTGGCTTCAAACACCTTATAATGAAATAGCAATGTGTAGCAGCAGCAGAAGCAGCAGCAGGGCTCTCCTCAAAGGGAGTCATATGACTCAGAGTTGGCTTTGCCGGATGAATAAGCAAACTTGCTGACCCGCCCTGCTGGACATCCGTGAATAAAGTGTTTTGTCACTGATTAAATACACAAGGCGGCTGACGTGCAACACGACATCATTGGGACGCACGAAATCATCATAATTATCATTATCATCATCATCATTATAATCATTATAATCATCATCATAATTATAATCATCATCATTATCATCATCATCATTATCATCATTAGCATCATCATTATCATCATGATCATCATGATCATCATGATCATCATTATTATAATTATCATCATTATAATCATGATTATCATAATCACCACCACTGAGCAAAGACCTGCCGCAAACATGTCTGGCAGAATGCGTTGCTGCACCCCCCCCCCCCACCCCTTTCCGTGCTGACAAAAAAAAGAACCTCTGGCAAGGAGAGAGCGTGAGACGAGGAGACTCAGACAATGCCGTCGTCTGCGCGACTTCTCTTATCTGCAGCCCAGATACGGGGCAGCCGCATGCGACGGCGTGGCCTGGGCCCGTCTGTTTGGGGGGGGGGGGGTCCCCGCTGAAGCGAGACTGATGATCGCCTGTCGGGCTCGGCTGATGTGAGCCCGAGATGCCTCCTCAAATCTGTGTAACCACGGGTGCCAAGATGCTATCGGCGCTGCCCCTTTGTTCCATTTGCTCCGCGCGTGTCTTCTGGAAAAAAAAAAACCGACGATAGGCGGTTGCTGTTGTTGTTGTTGTGAACGGTGGATTCCTGGGCAAGTTGGAGGCAGTCACCCTCCGCAGCAACAGCGGAGGGCCGAGGAGCGACGCTCACAACAACAACGAGCGGAGCTCGCGGGCGGATAAAACGCAGAGAGTTGGTACTGTTGGAGGGGGGGGCGCAGTTGGTGCATCTGCCAGTCATCTCTAAACTAAAACGACACTTTTTAATTGTATTTGACCAGCTATGTAGCTCTTTTCAAGACGAGACCTGGCCATGCACGGTAGCTCAACGAAGTGGCTTATCACGTGGACATTTGTAGCAGCCAAATACTCGAAACGCGTGTTTATATAAATGTGGAGGGAAAAACCTAAGGACCCGGAGAAAAGTCCACGCGACCACGGGGAGAGGGACATGCAGACTCCAAATATACAGCAGGCGTCAGGGTAGGTATCGATCCCACGGCCTCCTGTATACCAGGCGAGACAGATAACATCTCACCACCTGGGCGCCCATCTCGATTAATCAACCCTTGGCACCTGGGTCTGTTCCGTGACCTCCTGCCAGCGGGCCTTCGACACTTCACGTGGCCTCCTCAAAGTGCACCTAGCTTGGCACAACCGCCGCGGTGACGTCACCGCCACTTAGGGGTGAATGGCGGTTTTTGTTGGTGGATGTCGCAACCCAATCTCAGTCTCTTGGCAGCGTGACACGGGAAGGCTTGGTGGAACATTTTCCTCTCATCCACAACCATCGTCAGCTATGGTCAATCCACTGCCGAATTCAGGCTTTCCCCAAAGCTGCCGCCACCTCGGAGGCTCACGCGATGCAACAACTAAAAACAAACCAAGGGCTCATTTACGTGGCCCCCTTCATTGCTGCATTTCTGGGAGTGAGGGAGAACGCACTCAGAACGGCACTGAAGAAGCATCAACAGCAGATGGCAGATGATGATAATGGCGAAGAGTTGAGGGCCGCTGCAGCTGCTACTGCTGCTGCTGCTAAGGATGCGGGACCGAGCCTCCGCCGTGAAGGGGCTGGATGGGAAGAGAGAAAATTTCCTAAAAGCCCCGGCGCCAGAGAGCAGAATCATGTGAACATTTTTCAGAAAATATATTCACGCTCGAGGAATCCGATGAGCTATTAAGCTCTTTCTCACAGATGTCCAGTAGTTTCACAGATGTCCAGTCGAAATCGGTACCGCCTGGAGTAGCAAAGCTTCAATGCATTTTATATTACCCATGAGAGTTAATTAACATGATAACCCCCAGCCCATATCAAATAGTTATCACGCAATTTCCTGTTGTTGGCCACGTTGAGATGTGGGAACCGCGAGGGTGATGCCGACCTCGGGTGGTACCGGCCAGCGATGTGCGCTCACGAGCTACTCGGGGTATTATCGGCTTGTACTACAAGCTCCACTTACGCACTACACTGACAATGCACACACAGTCCACGCACAGTACACACACAGTACACACATAGTACATACGCAGTATACACACACACAGTACACACCCAGTGTTGTCCCACGTCCGAAAGCGTCGCCGGGCACGAGCGAATTCAAACCGCATGAATCGAATTTTGGCTAGAAATAGGTCAGCCGTATGTACAGCGCCAAATCGCACAAACCGAACCCGCATAAAGCGAGGGAAAGCAGCACTTCCCTCGATTCCGTTTGTATTAATAACACCACCGTCTTCAACTACAGCCCAACCAACCGATCATTGTCATTGAGACCAAACAACAATCGTATCATCATCATCATTATCATAATTATAGGAACCACAATGTTTCGTTTGCGCTGCAAATCTATTTTGCAACGACACTCCAACGCGCTCAGATGCACACAGTATATCAATGTTGTTGTTGTCTCAGCCTAATGAGTTGCGAGCAACACGATACACCTACAGCACCGTCATTGTTTTTTGTAAAGAAAAAAACCAGAAAGCCACTCAATTAACGATGATATATTTTGCTGTTGTTTCTTGATAGACACACTGCTAATTACGCGACTCGCCAACAGCAGCAGTTAATGCCGAGTGATTAGCGCTCGTCCTAAGCCACTATCAACCGCCCTAATCCCCACGCCGCCAGGCTTAGCTTCGAAGACGACCATTCACATTCTTGCCTGCCCGCACGGACTGCCGACGAATTTTAACCGCTTCGCCACTGGCCCCTTCCACGATAATAACAATGGGGATGTTGTCCATCTATATCGATCTACAGATATCAGGAAGCGATAAAGAGCAGGTGGGGGGGGGGGGGGTCACCACGTGGAGAACAATAGCAAGCGGTGGTTTTGACAAGACGCCGATATTGCGAGTTTGGAACAGCAGCACTCGGAGCCTCGAGTTTGAGCCCCCGGTCAGGGGCAAGAGAAATTGGTCGGTGGAGCGATATGTGACCATGGCGGTGGAGTATCTGAACAGTCGGCCTTTTGCTTCTTGAATCAACTGCCTACCTCACAAGCAAGGACACCTCGGCCCCCCCTCCCCCCCCATTACGATACGGGTCCTATAGTTTACACGCCAAATGAAAAAAATCGCATCACACGTAAAACGACACGAGTAATCGTGTCATTTTACGTGTGATGAGAACAGATAGGCTTACTCTAACCCTCTCTCAGGGCCCTCTGTACGCGCTGCGAAGAAGGGCCATTGCCCGGAACGTCGCCTAGAATACGCCTTGTTTCTGGAGGGAAACGGCTTCGAGAGAGCGGGGGAGGGGGTGGGGGACTACAAAAAAACGACTGGTGTGGGAGCATTTGCTTGAAGAAGGCTCCAGCTGCTACCCGCGTGGCCATCACAGCGAATATGTCTGGCTGAGAAATACAGAAATGATGTTGTTCTTGTGAGGGGGGGGGGGTAAGGGGGGTAGTGATGAATATTAGTTATAGAGAGTTGGTGGTGGGGGAGGGGGGCTGTTAATCTGAGTGGATTTCCATGCTGCGTTTCAATGAGCTTCACAGAGATGAAGTGCCTGTCACCAAAAACGCCGCCGCTGAAGTGGAAACATGATTTCTGATCAGGCGAATCATTCTTGCTGTTTGTGCGCTGCGTCTACGTGTGTGCGTGGGGAGCGGTGGCGCAGCGGTTAGCGCGCTCGCTGCGCTACGATCCCCGGGCGAACAGAGTTCGATTCCCGCTCACGGCCAACACCGGTGACGATTATCTGAACCGGTCCTGTGCCTCCCCTAGGTCGACTCAGCCTCAACCGAGTACCTAGTGCGGTGGGTAAACATCGCCGCTGGGGAGACAAAGACGGCCGGGTGTGGTGCTGTCCACCCGTACGCTCGTGCACAATGCCGGTCCTTCAACGGTGCTCGCTAACGGCACTTGCCCCAACAGTCTGTTAAGGCTACACGGGAGATCTTTGCCTCTATGTGCTTGGCTTGAGAGGGCCCATGCCATTTGTAATTTCTGCATGAGAATCAGTTGCGCGATGAGTGTTGTGATTTTTTTTATTTGCGCGCGCGTGCGCGTGTGCGCGTGTGCTATCGAGGGGCTGGCATTTCATTTATTTGATTATTTAATAATACCTCGTTTGTAATGCGCCGAGCAGTCCGAGGAAACGTGCCCTTGAATGACAATTTCGTGGCGAATAACAGCGAGCAGACAACGGCCACGAAACGATGATGATGATGTTGTTGTTGTTGTCTTGCCGCATGCCAGTTAACACGGGCGTTTGTTACTTCGCTTTCAATTCCAAAAGTGTGACCTCCTGTAAGCGAATACGCTCGCTAGCCAGAGTCGTCCCGACGGCACGGCGAATCGGGGCGACTGCCCCGTGTCCCGCCCCGGGCTCCGCACTTTGGGGGGGGGGGCGGGGGGAGGCATGCATCGACGGCACGGTGTCAAATGTAATACTTCTGGTTTGATTTGAAGTCATCGGGGTGGCCCACACTATTAAACTACGAAACATTTATTTATTTTACCAACTGAGCTACTAGCTCTTTTTCAGAAGTGGCTCACTGTCGCGTGGACATTTAAAGCAGCCAAATACTTCAAACGCGTGATGTTGATTCGAAAATAATACTTGATAATCCATTTATTTTTACTTTACCAAGTCAGGCCCACTGAGCTGCACACGTATATCTCTTTATCAGAAGCGACCTGGCCACAATTAATAGCTCAACGAAGTGGCTTATCAAGGGGGTATGTATAGCAACCAAATACTCCAAACACATGTTGATTCTAAATGTGGAGGTAATATCAGAGGACCCAGAGAAAAATCCACTCGACCACGGAAAGAGTGACATGCAGACTCCAAATGTACAGCAGGCATGAGGGTCGGGATTGAACCCACGACCTCCTGCATACCAGGCGAGGGAGTTAACATCTGGTTGGCCCGGGCCATGCACACCCATGAACGGCCCTGCTGCTGAGCGATTGGGAAACAGCCAAGCCACGTGGAGTTCCTGCTCAGAGAAGGATCGAGAGAGCGGTGGTAATCTCGTGTTAGCAAGCTCTGAGCCCGTGGAGGAAATTCCACGTTCCTGTGGCGGGGTGGGCGAAACTATCACAAGGACAACCGCTGTTGGCTTCTACCGCGGGGGATGATAACGGCGCGCCGGTGGCCCCGACTGAAGCAGTGAGTACCGAGTCAAGGTGGGGTGACTTTAAACGGCCCCATTTGTTGCACTTGAGCTGATGGGTGAGGGAATAAAGAGGAAGAGGAGGAGGAGCAGAAAAAGGATGATGATGAGAGTAAAGGGGAGGAGGAGAGAACGAGGTATTTATTGAAACTCCGATTAGCACGGTTGGCTACGTACGGTGCGAAAGAAGTCCAACGTACACGCTTACATAGGTGTGAAACGACAGGCGGAGGATGAGGGCACGGAGAAGAGGAATAAGAAAATGGAGGAGGAGAATGAGAATAAGACGACGATGAGTTGAAGCACTCGCGTCAGAGAGCGGGGCGGCGTGGGAGAGAGGCGAACGGGGAGCCGCCTTCCTGCAGGGCGCCCGATTCGTGCAGGGCGCCCGCTTCCTGCAGGGCGCCCGATTCATGCAGGGCGCCCGATTACTGCAGGGCGCCCGATTCCTGCAGGGCGCCCGATTACTGCAGGGCGCCCGCTTCATGCAGGGCGCCCGCTTACTGCAGGGCGCCCGCTTCATGCAGGGCGCCCGATTACTGCAGGGCGCCCGATTCATGCAGGGCGCCCGATTACTGCAGGGCGCCCGATTACTGCAGGACGCCCGCTTCTTGCAGGGCGCCCGATTACTGCAGGGCGCCCGATTACTGCAGGGCGCCCGCTTCTTGCAGGGCGCCGCGCCGCGGGGTGAAGCGTCGCTCTGTGAGTGGGAGAGGGGGGAGCGAGCGACGTCTGGCGCGGCCGCAAACCGGAGGCGAGGCAAGGGCACGGAGGAGAGAGGCTTTTGCTCCACTTTGAATTCCCTCTCAGCGCCTCTTGAGAACGGCGGCCGCAGATAACGGTGTGTAATTTCAGCTCTGTCGAGGCGATATTTGGGTCAAAGTTCTCAGAATTACGCCGTTTTGTGTCTATTAGCCGATTTGGTCGACAAAGAACAAGAACCGTGGGGTGCGTGACTTTTTGAATCAACAAGAGGGCACTCAAGAGCTTGCCAATGGTGGGCTGGGGTGGGTGGGAGGATGGGGGGGGGTGAATGGCTGAGAGCCGCTGTTGAGATCATTACGGTGCAAAAATGGCACGAAATTATCGGCCTACGCGAGCGCGAAGCGGTAGGCGATCGCATGACACTCAAGGCGAGGCGCCGTGCGATTCGCTCCGAAATTCTGAACGAAAATCGCCCGCCTCCTATTCACTCGCCCGTGCGATACCGGCCGCGTAAAGGCAATGCCGCGTGTGTGTGTGTGCTGTGTTGTGTGTGTGCTGTGTTGTGTGTGTTGTGTTGTGTGTGTGCTGTGTTGTGTGTGCGTGCTGTGTTGTGTGTGTGCTGTGTTGTGTGTGTGCTGTGTTGTGTGTGTGTGTGCTGTGTTGTGTGTGTGCTGTGTTGTGTGTGTTGTGTGTGTGTGCTGTGTTGTGTGTGCTGTGTTGTGTGTGCTGTGTTGTGTTGTGTGTGTACTGTGTGTGTTGTGTGTGTTGTGTGTGTGTGTGTGCTGTGTTGTGTGCGTGTGTTGTGTGCGTGTGTTGTGTGTGTGTGCTGTGTTGTGTGTGTGTGTGCTGTGTGTGTGCTGTGTGTGTGTGCTGTTTGTGTGCTGTGTGTGTGCTGTGCTGTGTGTGTGTGCTGTGTTGTGTGTGTGTGCTGTGTTTTGTGTATGTGCTGTGTTGTGTGTGTGCTGTGTGTGTGTTGTGTGTGTGTTGTGTGTGTGCTGTGTTGTGTGCGTGTGCTGTGTGTGTGCTGTGTTGGTGCTGTTTGTGTGCTGTGTTGGTGCTGTGTTGTGTGTGTGCTGTGTTGTGTGTGTGTGCTGTGTTGTGTGTGTGTGTGTGCTGTGTTGTGTGTGTGATGTGTGTGTGCTGTGTTGTGTGTGTGTGCTGTGTTGTGTGTGTGTGTGATGTGTGTGTGCTGTGTTGTGTGTGTGTGCTGTGTGTGTGTTGTGTGTGTGTTGTGTGTGTGCTGTGTTGTGTGCGTGTGCTGTGTGTGTGCTGTGTTGTGTGTATATGCCGATTATCTGAACGTGTCTTGGGGCCTCCCCTAGGTCGACTCAGCCTCAAATAAGTGCGGTGTGTAACGACGGCCGGGCGAGCGTGGCGCTGGTGCGTGTGTTTACCGTCTTGTGTTTGGGTCGACTCAGCCTCAAATGAGTACCTGGTGCAGTATATAAAAAACATCGCCACTGGGGAGACAAAGGCGGTCGGGCGTGGTGCTGCCCCCCCCCCCTCCAGCCCAGTGCGCCGTGGCGGCCTTCATTAGATGCTCGTCGCTAACAGCACTTGCCCCAACAGTCTGTTGAAGACTCGACGGGGGAGTCTTTGTATTTTTGTGCAAAGCGAATGATATTTATAAAAATAACACGTGTCGCATTAAATGAGCAGGCTGCTAGCAGCAAACACGTGTTGTCGGGGTCCTATACAATGTTTAAGGATTTGGTTGATAACGGAAGGCAGGGAAATAGATTGCTTTACCAATTATTATTATTATCATCATTATCATCAGACTGCTCCGTGTTTCATTCAAAGCTCAGTACTTTATAATTGTATGAGAGCCAATTGAGAATGCGTCTCTTTTTCAAGAGAGGCAGAGAGAGAGACAGAGTGGGTGAGACAGAGATGCAGGGAAAAACAATGGAATAGATTGCGTGTGGTTCAAAATCCCAATTAGGGTGGAGTGATTAAAAACGAATCCTGCACGGACAAAGTAAAACACACACTGATGTAACATCGATAGGTTGATTTGTCTCAACGCATATATGTCTCGGACGAAGTCAAAGCTGAGCTATCGTGATAGATGTTGCGATGCAATAAAAATGCTCCGTGTGGTTGTACCTGTGGTGAACCATTAATATTACACTGGACAACAAAAAAAATACTTTTTTTTCTGGCCTGGACTTTTGCAGAGAGAGTCCGGGATCGGTTCAGGCAAAGCACTCGCCACTAATGGTATCCGTGGCTGGGAATCCAACTCGGGTTGGCCGGGGTTCAGGGCAGGGCGCGCGTGAACCACTGCGCTATCATATTCTTAGTTTTTTTCGGTAAAGTCACGTAGGTAAAACATTTAAATGACAATTAATAAAAGTAAAATAAAAAAAAATAAAAAAATAAAAAAATCACGACGTTTTTATTTTTATTTTACTTTTATTAATTTTTATTTTTTACCTACGTGACTTTACCAAAAAAAACCTAAGAATATGAATCCTTGCAGTCACGAAAGCTTCAAATCTAGAATCACTGCGCCTATCGCTCCACGCCAAGTCGAAGCGCGTGGACGGAAACGAAACGGCGTGGGATTGACTTGAATCGCTCAAGTCGTCAACTCGGGAACGAGGCACGAGAGCGCAACGAGGCCACAGGGATCAATGTGCTGGACTCGAGCCATAATAATAATAATAGTACAATTTGTAACGCGCGCAAATGTGCAGACGTAGTGGCCGCAACTCAGAGGCGCGGAGGCAAGCTCAGAGTCGCTCATAAGCGCGTGATTGTAGAGGTGAGTTTTTAAGTGTCTCTTGAAGGAGGCGATTGAGGTGATGCTGCGAATGTGCAGAGGGATATCGTTTCAGACTGTTGGGGCTGCCACCGAGAAGCGGCGCGTAGACATGACCATCCTGGATCTTGGTATCGAGAGGAGGTCGTAGGTCGCGCTGCGCAGACATCTGCGCAGAGCGAGCCAACTCGGTGTATTCTATTAAACACAGATCATTCGTCTCCTGATAAAAACATGGAAAAAAAACCCCCTAAACATTCTCATGCTCCATCATCGCTGTTTAGCCAAACTATGAAATGCGAGTTCACAAAACAGGCCAGAAATAGACGAGCGTTTGGCAAAATATTTAACCTGCATTTGTCAATATTCCAAAGGTCGTCGTACATTCGTCTTTCCAGCGACACGGACCCGAGAGCTTTGTTTGGATGGCTCCCGCTGGCTTTTAACACAAAGACAAAGATCTCCCGTGTCGCCTTTAACAGACTGTTGGGCCAAGTGCTGTTAGAGAGCACCTATTAAGGCCGGAACGGCACACGAGGGGGTGGGTGGCCAGCACCACGCCCGGCCGCTTTTGTCTCCCTAGTGTCGATGTTTTTTTTTTACACACCACACGAGGTATTCATTTGAGGCCGAGTCGACCTAAACGCACGGCTTTAAACACACGCAACACACTGCCCGCTCGCCCGCTCGCTCGCTCTCGGCTGAACACACTGCAGGCAAGCTTTCGGTTTTCGGTGTCACTTTTCAAAGTGACATGGTGGTTGGTGGGGGTGGTGGTGAAATATTGAAAACACAATCCGGCCACTTTGGAGCTGTGATTATCGCGAGGGACTAAGAATAATCCTTTTGGTGCTCACCATTAGCATCATCATCATCATCCTGGGCCATTATCGATCCACTGCTGGATGAATGCATCCCACAAGCCGTCAACCATCTCTCACGACGCTGCGATATCAGACCGCCATTTGTGAATTTACCAAATGTGGATTTCAAATCGTCGACGTTTTTTTGCCTGTTCCCACTGACATTTTTTGTTCGGCTTATGCAAACGCGCGGAAGCACGCGCTATCGTGTGTCCGACGTCGCGATAACGCCAGCTCTCCTGTACACGCGTGCAATTGACACGCGTGTATTGAACACCGAAATCTACACACCCACCCACACCCTCTCTCATAACCCTCTCCCCCCCAAAAAAAATCAGCACACGCTCACGCGGCGATGGTTAGATTATTATCGCGTATTGCGCGCTGCGCTTGTGTACGTGGGGAGTGGTGGCGCAGCGGTGAGCGTCCTGCGCGGCGAACCCAGAGATCCGAGTTCGATTCCCGCTCACGGCCAACACCAGCGACAATTTTCTGAACCGGCCCTGGGCCTCCGCTAGGTCGACCCAGCCTCTAATGAGTACCTGGTGCGGTGTGTAGTATACATCGACACTAGGGAGACAAAGGCGGCCGGACGTGGTGCTGGCCACCCACCTCGTCGTGTGCCGTGCCGGCCTTCACAGGTGCTGCTCGCTGACAGCACTTGCCCCAACAGTCTGTTAGGGCTTCGGGGCGGATCTCTCTGTCTTTATGTAGGGAGTGGTGGCGCAGTGGTTAACACACGTCATGCGCTACTAACCGTGGCGACCCGAGTTCGATTCCCGCTCGCGACCAATAATCACATGGGCAAATACAGGAGTCCTCCCCTATGTCGACTCGGTCGACCGGGTGTGGTGTTGGCCACCCACCCCCCCCGTCACGCGCCGTGCCGGCCTTCATCAGCCAGCACTTACCCCAACCAGCCTGTTCAAGGCAACATGGAGGAGGGTGGTGGTGGAGGGTGGTGGAGGGGTCTCATCGTCTGTGCGCGTGCTTGTTGTGTAGCGTAGCGGTGAGCGCGCTGCGCTACGAACCTGGCGACCCGGGTTCCAATTCCCGCTCAGCGGCGATTATTTGGGCCTCCCCTAGGTCGACTCAGCCTCAAATTAGTACCTGGTGCGGTGTGTAAACATCGCCACTGGGGGAGACAAAGGCGGCCGGGCATGGTGCTGGCCACTCACCCCCTCGTGTGCCGTGCTGGCCTTCATAGGTGCTCGCTAACAGCACTTGCCCCAACAGTCTTGCTCAGGCTATACGGGGGATCTTTGTCTTTGTCTTTTTTTGCGCGTTGCTGCTGAAGAGCGGGCAAGACATTAATTTCCAGCTCCTGTTTATTTGAAGGTGAGAATGCGCCGTGTGGCGCGTGCCGGGACACGATAAGCGGAAACGCTGCGTGGCGTTTGTGGCGGCGGTGGTGGCGGCGGTGGTGCTGGCGGCCACTGCAGTGTGGTTATCGACAAAAAAAGCCACTCGCGGAGTTTTCCCGGAACGTGCGTCGAGCTAAAGGGAATCATTTGCAAATAGATGAGCTCCGTTGTGCGGTGACTTTCATGCAATAGGTCGCACAAGAACGTTTCTCCACAAGCCTACCCCCCCCCCCCCCCCCCACCGGCTCCCACGGTGTCTGATCCTGCTATTTTGTTTTTGACGGGTTAAACAAAAAAAAAAGAGGCAGCAATTATCGCAGGTGAAAATTAAAGGGGGTAATCTTCCGTCTTATTTTCAAGCGGCCGAGGAGAATCATAATCGTCGTCGTCGTCATCATCATCATCATCACTGTCATCATCATCATTGTCATCATCATCATAAATCATCACATTCTAAGCACTTCTTAATTTTAGCAGGAATAGTGTAGAACGTTGTTCCGGAAATTATGTTTTTATAACGCCGGTACAATTTAGTGAACTGCAAAAAATATGTTTTTTTCATGGGATTCTAGATATATATGTATACAATCAATTAGGATTATTATGAATATTCGTAATCGGCTTAAATTGTACTCTAGTGGTAGTGCCTTACGCAGACAATCCCTTCTTCAAGTCAGTCTATAGCAGCGTTATGGAAACTACCGAGTGAGAAATTCAACCCGGATCCTCAACAAATAAACAATAATGATTTAAATATAACACGGCGCCGGCTTTCGCGACTTGTATTCGGATTCATCATTAATATTAGACTCAGATCGATGGGAGAGTAAAGCGTTGTGTCGTACACCCTCCGCCACCCGACACGGCCAATTGACAGCGTTGCCACGTGATGAACAAACGAGGGCAAAGTTACTTCCGCTACAGCAGCAGCAGCAACAGCAGCATCAAGACGACCACCGGTGCTTTGGACGGAACTCGTCAACAGCGAGCAACTTGGCAGTTCTTCTTGGTTCTTTCGGTAAAGTCACGTAGAATGGAAATAATAAAGTAATACAAATAACAGGTCTGTCGAGAAGACAGAGTCTGACTCTGTCTTCTCGACAGACCTGTTCTCCACCCGAGGACGGCTGCTTGCGTTGTGGCCGAAACGTCGTGAGAATTATTTTATTAGTTTTATTTTTATTATTTTATCATTTCCATTCTACGTGACTTTACCGAAAGAACCAAGAAGATGAATGCCTGCAATCACGAAAGCTTTAAATCGAAATTTAACTTGGCAGTTGCCAGAAACTGCCCTGGCAATATTCATATTCTTAGGTTTTTTCGGTAAAGTCACGTAGGTAAAACATTAAAATTAATAAAAGGAAAAAACCTAAGAATATGAATCTTTGCAGTCACGAAAGCTTCAAATTTAGAATTAATGCCCTGGCAATGTTGGTTTGTAGCGACCGGCGTTCGCAGAGTCAGGTTGCTTGATGATGAGGATGGCTCTCCGACACCACCCGGAGCTGCTGACGCAGTAAACACAGTGGCCGCGTTCGTTCACGTGACGCATCTATTCATTTCGTTCGTGTCAGGTGGCGGAAGGGTGTACGACACAACATCTTTACTTACGCAGTGATCCGACCCCAACAAATAAATACGAATCAATCCTCGTGAAATAATAATACAATGCTTGGAATTATAATATAAAAAAAACAAGTACTATAGCTCAATAGCTCACACAACACACGCGTTAGACACATATCACACCGCACCTATTTAAATTCCGCTCGTTATTCCATAGACGATTGCAAATGAATATAGGACGCTTCGGTTTAAAAATGTATATACATATACCTGCAACAACATTCACCAAAAGATACATATCGCGATGGTGAGATGTGATCTCCCTCGCCTGATTGGCGCGAGTGCGTGGATTCGATCCCGGACCCTGGCGGTGCGTGTTGTTGTTGTATTTTTGGAACCTGCTTGTTGTTCTCTCCCTCTCTCTCCGTGGTGGTCGCGTGGATTTTTTTCCGGGTTCGTCCGGTTTTGCCCCCCCCCCACCTCCTCCCCCGCTCAACATTTAGAAACAACACGCGTTCAGATGATTTGGCCGCTACTACAAATTCCCACGTGATGATGATTATATCGGCCACTTCGATATTGAGCTGTCATCATGTGTGGCCATCGCCACCTCTGAGAAAAAAGTAAAAACCTCAGTGGGGCTTCATCTGGTAAAGATATATTCAAAGCTATAACAATTACGCATTGTAAACCCCACGTCGCAGATGCTGCAAGTGTCGAGAAGAGTGATTTAGCAGCAGCAGCAGCTGCTACAATGCGCGTCTGTATGCAGGCAACGAGAATAATGAATAACTACCACACAGACACACGCGCGCGCACGCACGCACAGCGATGTTGCTTACTTGAAATGAAACAAGACCACTTGCAGTATTTGTCATGTCGGGTGCCTGAGGCAGGGTGAGGGCCAGTGAGGGAGCCTCAAAGAGTGCTTATTACGGCCAAAGAGCTATCTCAACCCTCCTGTATAAAACATATCCCAAGTAAAAGTGCTCTCCTCTTGCAGTGCTGCGGACTTGAGCCACCGTGTTAAGAGCTCGAGGGCGAGATATTTAATGACAGCCACGGGACCCCCCCCCCCCCCACACCGAGGCGACATGAACCGGGCTCGGCTTGGCACGGCAGCTCGCTCCCGTGGACCTCATGGCTACAAAACAACGGGGGGACACGCAGGCACACACGGTGTGGTTTTAGCCGTAGCAGCAGTAGTCGCCCTGTCGCACGGGTACAGTCAATGGGGCTTGTGGGGAGAGGTGAGAAGATCCAGGGGTGAAAGTGAAATGGAAGGGCCGTCCTTCTTGCCCGCTTGTTTTTTTTTATTGTTGTTGTTGCGAGCGATGGGACCGTCCGAGACGAGATCATCATCGTCATCATCATCATCATCGCCGTCGTCATCTGTCGCGCGAAAGGGAACCCGTGAGTACGCGTTGACTGTGCGTGTGCGTGTGGGCAGCGGTAGTGTAGTGGTTATAGCGCTGCGCTACGACCCCCACCACCCACCCCACCCAACCCCGACCACCCGAGTTCGATTCGCGCGCACGGCCAACGACGAAAATCTGAACAGGAAACTGGGACACTGCCCCAGTTTAACTCGGCCTTGACACGTGTACCCGCTGCGGTGTGTAAACATCAGCACTGGGAAGACAAAAGCGGCCGGGCGTGGTATTGGCCACGCGTGCGCTCTGTGCGCCGTGCCAGCCTTCATTAGCTCTTTCGGTAAAGTCACGTAGATAGGTTCAAAGAAGATAACAAAAAAAACTACGACGTTTCGATCGCAACACAAGCGGCCGTCATCAGGAAAAGCTGATTTTTTGGAAAAGCTGATGACGAGCGCTTGTGTTGCGATCGAAACGTCGTAGTGTTTTGTTACGATCTTTGTGTTTGGCTACGGCGGCTGATAGCTGGCGCGTGGCTTATCGCGGACGCGAGAAGCGTTTTGATTCATCCCTGTCGAGTCGCGAACAGCCCCACGCGGAATGTTCCCTTCTCGGTGGTGAAGAGGGGGGGCCCCCCTTGCGCCGCGTGCGTGCCGTGAGCCGAGTGGAATCGCTGGAAATTCTCCTCCCTCTCTCTCTCTTCCTTCCAATTCCTCTCCCTCTCTCTCTCTCTCGTCCCCTTCTCTCTCTTTTTGTGCGGGCGACGAAATTCGTTCAGGGCGCTCGCTCGTGGCGAGAATATTTGTTTAACCTTATCTCTCACGATGCGTTAAATCGCTTTTAGTCGGGGAGCGATACGAGGCGGTGGATGGAAGGCGAGTGGTGAGCGCGGCTGGCATCAACGTTGATTTGAGAGCGGCCGACTTTACCAACGCGGCCGAGGAACGACTTGATTATTTTTTTTACGAGTTGGCAAATCTCGCGTTTTTCTCTCTCTCCTCGGTTGTTGTGTGTGTGTGGGGGGGGGGGGTTCTTTCTCTCTTCTCCTTCACGTGGAGACTGCCGCCCCACCACCACCACCCCCCCCTCCACCCGCACTCCTTTTGAAGAAGTTGCAGCTGTGATGCTTTCTGCTCCTCTCCAGTCAGCCAAGGAGTTCCTCACAAGAGGCCCTCAGCACCGCAGCCGTCCCTTGCTCGTCCCCTCACCCCTCTCAGACCCCTTAAGCCACTCAGATCCTGTAGCGCTATCGATTCGGCCTTCCAAATGCATTCGGTTATTTATTTATTTCGTACGCATTTTGTTTGCGCGCTTCCTAGTGGTCGAGAGGCATGGGGATTCGTGACGGTCACAAGGAGACCTTGGCGTGCGGTGGAGACCTTCCATCTTTACTCGAATCGAGTGAAGAGGTTACCCCCCCATGCCCCCCCTCACCCTACCTGCCCCCCCCCCACCCCCACAGCCCGCACCTACCCTCCAGCGTGCGCCGAAGGCAGAAGCGAGGGATGGGATATTTTTTGTTTGTACGAAGGAAAAGTTCGGCGCTGATTGCGCGCGACATGAAACGCTTCGCGTGGCTCATTTACGGCCACGTGTCTCATTAGGGCCACGTGTCTCATTAGGGCCACGCTGCTGCGCCACGTTTAATAAGCGAAGTCCACGCGTTGTTTTGTCTCGTCGCTGGAAACTTTCGACGTTGTTAGATTAGATTGTTGTTGTTGTCGTGAAGAAAAATGGTAATGTTGTGATATGCCCGGATTTCTTACGTTCCTAACACCCCCCCCCAACTCACCCTCTACCCACCTTCCACATCCAATTCTCTGTCTCTATATCTCCGTAGAAATGTACATGAGCACGTTTTTTGGCTTTGAAAACTAACAGCGCACCATTAAAACGCGAGTCAGCCCAGGGGGGATGGGGGGCTGTGGGTGGGAGGGGGTAAAGATGAAAAATAGTCTGAAGAAATATTTCTTTGTAAATGGAACTTTTTAAGTATTTATTAAATATTATTTCTACATATATGTTTGTAAGGCAATTACAAAGGGTGGATAGGGAGCACCTGCAGTACTTTCATAAGTAGCAAGTCACACAGATTTAGTCTTGGTGTGAGTTTTTAAGCCATTCCCTACGTAAGAATCACACATCAAATGCATTATACACAGCGTGGGTATGCAGTGTCGAATTAAAATTAAGATAATTAATATTTAAAGCCCATTCTCAATGTTTGACCATACTTCGCCATGCTGGTCAGCGCGGATTGGTGAAGAGCAACCATGACCGTTTTAGATGTCACTCTTCACCGATGTTGTTTGACGTGGCCGTGAAACCGAACTCGGGCACCTGGAGTTCATAGCGCAGGGCGATAATCATCGCACCCCCACTCCACCCCAATGTCAAATGTACAGGATGCTTCAAAACAAAGGGACTATCGTTTTTAATGGCAAAAAAACGGATAATTCACTGCAACATGATAACAAATGTAATGTTCATAGCATCATTGTTGTCAACGCGTGCCTAGAATCTTCTCCAGGTGTTCTCCAGAGCCCGGAGACAGCACACTTATTGCGGTATTTGTTGCAAATTATCAGAAGTGTTAAAACAAAATTGAGGCACCCTGTATAATGCAGTGGTTCTTCACATTCACTGCAGTCTTGCACCCTCTTTGGTTCTCAATTGTAAGAAAACATGTATCATGTTAATAAATACATAGGGTTTGATAAAATAAAGCGAGGGGTACTTATATTGCCCGTGCGTAACTTGTGTTTCGATTATTTACCTTCTAAAATGATCTGGCCATGCCTCGCAGCCCCAGAAAGGGCATCTCGCATCCCCAGGGGGTGCAGCGTACACCCCAATTTAAGAACCGCTGGCAAAATGTTTCCTCTTCTCAACACACCTTAAATATACTCTGCACAAAACCTTTTTAGCCACCGCTGGTAGTTCAACGTAACGGCCCTCTATTTTATTTAGTGATTAATTACTTACCAATTTAATTGTTTTAACCACGTTTGTTACGATCACCATCGCTCACCATCCACATTGAGATAATTGTGGACCAATCCTGAATTGAGTCCTGGCACATAACGTTCATTGAAACGCACACACGTGGATTGCAAGCAGCAGCCGTTAGCGACTGATAGTTTTCATCCATTCCCATTTGGAATCTTTCCTTCGGCTCATGGACGGGGCGCCGCGGTGGAGAGATGTCATCCCCCTCGCCTGGTCTGCAGGAGATCGTGGGTTAGATCCCGACCCTGACGCTTGCTGTATATTTGGAGTTTGCATGTCTCTCTACCCGTGGTCGCGTGGATTTTTCTCTGGGTCCTCTGATATTGCCTCCACATTTATAATCAACGTTTGTTTAGAGTATTTGGTTGCTATACATTTCCCCATGATAAGCCACTTCGTTGAGCTATTAATTGTGGCCAGGTCGCTTTCGATAAAGAGCTATACGTGTGCAACTCAGTGGGCCTTACTTGGTGAAATAAAAATAAATACATTATCAAGTATTATTCACAGCGGTTATGGGCAGCGCATGGACCATCGTGGTGAAGTATGGTCAAATTACTCCCACGACCCGCACCACAGAAAACACTGGTCAACAACAAAAAAACACGTTTTTCTGGCCTGGACTTTTGCAGCGGTTTTATACTAATTTCAAGGTGCTGATTCTAAATCTGATCTCAGATTTGCTCTACCACATCTCATTTTTATGCTATCGGCATACCCCATGTTCATAGATTTTACCCGAAATTAACTCTGTCACTTACAATTGCAAGTTGTTGCGAGTCAGTGACTGCTTTAGTGTTAAAATATGGTGCTGTATTTTTAGGATAGCGTGTTTATAATTTCATTTTATGTAGATATCCACATTTATTTAATATTTTTCTTCTGCAGTTTTTATTGAACATGCAATATTTGATATCTCAAAAACCTGATGTGATAGACAAAAACTGATGCCAGATTTAGAATCAGCACCCCAAAATTACCTTACAACCGTTGGAATACCTTATGCCAAAAAAGTGTGTTGACCAGTGTAATTGATGAAGAGGCTGGCAATGCGCATGCGCAATTGTAGGCCGTTTGTCCGTATATGTATATTCATAACTGCACCACAACACAGATTCGCATACGTTTCTAAAATACACGGTAGCATTGGTGTTCATTTTCTAAATACCACGGCAGCGTAATGAGCCAAACGGCCGAGCGGTGGCACAAGCAAGCTAAACCTCCGAGACAAATTTTTTTTGTTTTACCAGGTAAGTCCCACTGAGCTATATAGACATGTTTCAGAAGCAACCTGGCACCCAAATGATAGCTCAACGAAGTGACTTATCGTGTGGAAATCTATAGAGCAGCCAAATACGCTAAACGCGTGATGTTGATTTGAAATGTGGAGGTATACACCTGAGGACTGTGACCATGAGCAGAGAGAGACACAAACTCCAAATATATAAGCGTTAGAGTTGGGATCTAACCCACGACCCTCCTGCATACCAGACGAGAGAGACATAATATCGCCACTGCAGCGCCCAACGTTCTGTAATTGTCACCGATTGTCATCATTATCGATGAACCGATTCAGTTATGGGGTGGAAGAAACATTCTAGATTTGAAGCTTTCGTGACTGCAGTGATTCATACTCTTAGGTTTTTTCGGTAAAGTCACGTAGGTAAAAATAAAAAATAATAAAAAATAATAAAAATTATAGAAATAATAATAGAAATTAAATAATAAATCACGACGTTTCGGAGGCAAATTTACGGTGTTAAATTTTAGCTGTGACGGTCCCACCTGATGACGGAGACTTGTGTTGCCTCCTAAACGTCGTGATTTATTATTTGTATTTTTATTTCTATTATTTTGTTATTTATTTTTATTATTGATTTTTACCTACGTGACTTTACCGAAAAAACCTAAGAGTATGGATGAAACATATTGGAATCTTTTTTTATTTCGAGAGAGAGAGAGCGCACGTGATATTCCTCAACCGAGTCGTCAGCTCCCCTTCCCGTGGCTTTCTGCTCCGAGTATTTTTAGGGTGTTGCAAGAAGCACCAAAACGTTTGTATCGCTCGGACACGAATCCCCTGTATAGCCTCAACAGTGCTGTTAGCGAACGGCACCGATGAAAGGCAGGCACGGCACACGAGGGGGTGGGTGGCCAGAACCACGTCCGGCTGAGTCGACCTAGGGGAGACCCACGACCGGTTCAGATAACCATCACTGGTGTTGCCCGTGAGCGGGAATCGAACTCGGGTCGCCTGGTTCCTAGTGCAATGCGCTCAGCACACTCATCACCATCAACAACAACAACAACACTGTGCTACAGAGGATCGCATCTATAATAGGTGACGTTTCGGGTAATGACCCTTCTTCACAGCACAACCACAGTCCCTCAACACATTGACGAGCTGTGTTGAGTATTTGTCTTATACTTGCCTGTGTTCAACTATCAAGGCGCTATCGCAGAAGTGTTTTGTTCATACTTAAACGGGATTCTTCGGTGATGCGGTGTTTGTCATTCTTGCACGAGCACAATTCATATTTGCCGAGCACAATTAAAGCTCCATTGCGGATTTTCTCTCCCACCGATAGAGAAAAAAGGGGGGGGGGTGGATGGGGTTGGAAAGACGAACGAAACGTGAATTTTCACACGAAGTGTTAAGACGAAACTCTCCCACACCCACTGCAGCGCTCACACGTAAAAAAAAATCAGATCAAAGTCAGATTTTTTTCACTCTCCCTCTGTTTTCCTTCTCAACGCCAGGCTTTGTGTCACCAGTGTTTGACTTCTGGGGCCGAGATGCACCGTGAACGAGTGCGGCCCCGCGATGACGGCTCTCGTGAGATTTGGAGAAAGGCATGCGTGGACGATGAAGTAAGTCTCAGTCGATCGAGAAGAGGCCACTCCAGGCTAAAGGCACCGGCGATCAATCTCTGCCCGCCGGAGCGAAGTGAAGAGCGCGAGCCTCGGGGGCCCTCTTGAAGACAAGCCTTGTCCACACACAGTCAGGGCCACGCCTCGCCTTAAGGGAGAAATCAAAAAATGATTCTGCTACTTGGGAGACGAACAAAAGGGGACCGCTTAGGAAATAAATTAATAAGTTGCTGCGGCGGTGGTGGTGGTGGCGGTGGTGGTCGTGGCGGCATCGATTTTCAGCGGGGTGTCCATGATAAATCCACGGGAGTTTAACAAAGTGCACCCGGGTCAATCCTCCCGCATGTCTCTTGTGGTTGTTCGACGAAGCGTCAGCTTGGAACGCGATGACGACTCGGCGAGACGTTTGTGTTATTTGCCGTTGCTATTTTTGTGGGCTCGGAAAATAAATAAATGTCGTGACAGGTTGGGGAAGAGACCCACGGAGAGCCGAGTGAGCGAGGACGTCACCTCGCGTCGCTTGCATTGCCGATGTAATAGATCATCATCATCGTCATCACGGTGCACTCGATTAACTCATAATTATAACGATAATAATAATAATAAGCAGAAACAGAATCAGAATACCGATCTATACTGGAGGAATCCGATGAGCTATAAAGCTCTTTTTCACAGATGTCCAGTAGGGGGCCGGTCAGAACGTTCCAACAACAACAACAACAAAATGCCACTGTCCAGTAAAAAACCTCACCGAGTCTGCAGGCTATTTATTTATCTAATATTTAGAATGATCCCACTACCTTGGGATGCTTGGTCCAATTCCATGAATGAGATCTGTTAGCTTCGCCTGGGAGGGAACGGAACACCCTGGTTACGAGGAGATAACATTCACCACTTCCACTTTCTGACCATCTCACAGCTCCATACCTACAACACCTGGCAAGCCCCGAGGTCTCCCATACAAGTGGCTTACTACACTCGACAAGGCCGAGGTTCTGATGTTAGCTTCAGGTTTTATTTTGCCACAGGTAACACTCATTGGACAATACGTGGTCATTTTCGATGGGGTACCTGGTTCTACTATAAACTGGTTGCTGCAACAAAAAAAGACAAATGCACGAATAAAACAATGCAAAAGCTGATGTGCATGGCCACGTTTCTGAACGGCTCGGTCGCGCATCAACAACGCGGTACAACCAGCACAGAAAAAATACAAGGCTGGTAGAAGGCAGCACAGACACAAAGTATCGGGTGCCCAACCAACATCCAAGGTCGATAACATTGTCACAAACAACACAACCTAAAGTCTGCAGAGCAGAGCGATCGGTGGCTCGTGCCTGTGAAATAAAAGCTGAGGTCCAAGAGGGATTTAAAGTAGGACAAGGATGGTGAGGTTTTGATCTCAACAAGGATTGACAATTTTGGCCGTGGACAAATGGTGAGTTCAGTTGAAGCGTGTAGAACGTACGCTGTGGTGTTTTATTACACAATGAAACACAATTTTTGCTCCTTGGTAGTAAGTGTTATTTCGTAATTGCTAATGTATAAAGAGTATAGAAAATGGCTATTATTCCCCGCGAACTTGGCTTTTGTGACCAAGACAGTGATATTTTGAAATGTACCCATTTTCAATGAGAAAACGGGCGAATTTGTGTCTTTACGTTCACATAAAGTCAGAAAAAATAACATATGAAGAAAAATTCACTTGTATTTATGCTAAAGTAATACAAAAAATACCACAAAAGATTTAGAATTGAGTAGTTTTTCGATATTTATGATTATACCGTAAATCACTTTCATGAATCAGTCCCCAAATGTCATCTCCCATCATGTTCTCGTTACACTGTCCTTGGTAGCAGCGTTTAAAGTCCAGTATATCCTGGTGGAAGCGCTCGCCTTGCTCCTCCGAGTACGCTCCCATGTTCTCCTTGAATTTATCAAGATGAGCATCAAGGATATGGACTTTGAGGGACATCCTACAGCCCATTGTGCCGTAGTTCTTCACCAGAGTCTCAACCAGCTCCACATAGTTTTCGACCTTGTGATTGCTCAGGAAGCCACGAACCACTGCGACAAAGCTGTTCCAATCCACTTTATCCTTACTAGTGAGCTTCTTGGGGAATTCATTGCACTCCAGGATCTTCTTTATCTGTGGTCCAACGAAGACATCGGCTTTGACCTTTGCCTCAGACAGCTTATGGAAGAAGTCTTGAAGGTACTTGAAGGCTGCCGACTTCTTATCTACAGCTCTGACAAATTGTTTCATAAGGCCCAATTTGATGTGCAGTGGTGGCATCAGCACCTTCTGGGGGTCCACCAGTGGCTCCCACTTGACGTTGTTCCTCCCCACAGAGAACTCGTTCCGCTGTGGCCAGTCCCGTCCGTGGTAGTGCGCCTTGGTGTCTAAATCTTTTGTAGTAAAATTTGAATTACTTTAGTTTAAATACATGTACATTTTTATTAATATGTTGTTTTTGTCTGACTTTGTGTGAACGAAAAGACACAAATTCGCCCGCTTTTTCATTGAAATTGTATATTTCTAAATATCACTGTCCTGGTCACAAAAAGCAAAGTTTGTGAGGAATAATCGCCATTTTCTGTACTTTTGAGGCATACGCAATTAGGACAAAACGCTTACTACTCAGGAATAAAAAACAAATTGTTACACAGTGTTAGTAAATTAAACGGGCCAATGCAGTAATCGTCTACATTTGTATCCCAAAGCCAGTGGTGGAAATTCCACGTTATTATGGCAGAGTCAATTATATAAACAGGGCATATGGCATAGAGTAGTTGCTGCATGGAACTTTCGTTTTGGTTTCTATTTAACAACCAAAGTAAAAACGCACTACCAGCCACACAAACACAATTTAGCAAACAGTCTTAATTATTTGGCATCAAAAGTGATGTCAATGGCTCCTTTCAAATGTATTTTCTGTAGATTTTTGAGAACTAATTATTTACACAAGACCACTCACACAGACGACAAAGCCAACGATGGTCCGCATAGCTTTTTGCAGGCTGTTGGGGCAAGTGCTGTTTTGACGAGTTTTCGGTACCTATGAAGGCCAAAACGGCGTCGCCAGTCACCTTTGTATCCTCAGTGCCGATGTTCACACACTGCGCAAATGTGCTCAGTTTGAAACTAAAAACTAACCTATTATTTTATTTGACCAGGTAAGGCCCACTGAGCTACATAGCTCTTTTTCAAAAGCGACCTGGCCACAAATGATAGTTCAAGTAAGTGGATTATCACGTGGAAATTTTTAGCAGACAAATACTCTAAATGCATTTTTCTAAATCTGGAGGTAAAAATCGGAGGACCTGGTAAAAAAATCCATGCGACCACGGGGAGAACATGCAAACTCCTAATATGCATCAGGTACCTGGGTCGGGATCGACCCCACGACCTCCTATATATCAGGCGAGGTAGTTAACATTTTGCCACCGTGGCACCGAGGCCAAGTCAATCTAGGGAATGGCCCAGGACCTATTCAGATGTTCGCCACTGTCATTAACCATATTACGGAATCGAACGCGGGTTGCCAGGTTGGAAGAGCAATGCGCTAACCAATCGACCACTACTCCCCACACCGCCTACACACGCGCGCGTACAGTGGCGTTGTAGTGAAAAATCGGTGCGTTAAGGCCCTCTCCAAATCAACCCTCCAACTCTGAGTGTACAGCGCACACTGCCGTGTCATTAAAATGACATAAATTGTGGATGACCCCTGAGTCAAGTATTTAATGCCCTTCACCGTGTTCATAATGGACAGGCGAAGATGAATTCATAATTACGTGGGAAATTACGCGACGTTCGCGCAGTAGAGGACCCTTGACAATATCTGACCTCGCGGCCCGGACAGATAAACCTTTTTTCTGAACAAGACCTCTTTTTTTGTTCGCGGGTTCACAAATAGTCATCGCCAAGAAGGCTCCACCCCCCTTCAGACCCTCGTGCCGTTGACGTTTTAGCGAGCCGACCTGGCCGAGATATCGCCAAATTCTTAGCCTGCTGGGCCAAAAAACACAAACGAAACAGGGCGCAAAGAGGGACATATTTCTTTGCCCCCACCACCCCCCTGCTCCTCCTCCTCCCTCCTTCTTCTCTCTTTCTTCTTGTGCTGCTGCTGCTGCTGCTTCTGCTCCTGGGCAGCTTGAACAAGCTGTCGTTTTAAAAAAACCATCTCTCAAGATGGTTTTGCTTGAAGTCTGTTGTTAATCCGGAGCATTGGGCTTGGGTCCTTCAAAGCAACCAGCAAAAAAAAAAAGCCACTCTTTGAAACCGCCAAAGGGGCAGAAAAGAGCACAGACATCCGATGGAGTGCTGGGAACCCTGACGAGGGCTCGGTCGTTCAGAGCGATCTCGAGGTGTGCCGCTTTAACCAAACTTCTACGTTCAAGCGCGACAGCCTGGCACTGATGCGCTCAGCAAACGGCGGCGGCAACCGGGTTATTTCCGACAATCGACATTTGTGTTTTCCTAAACCAGAGAACGAGAATGAAATACGATGAAAATGAAAGCATTCGAGTCAAATGTCATTCGTTTTCAAATAAGGGCTCCAACGCGTTTGTTACAAAACTGCCCTTACTGGAAAAAATTCCACCAAAATGTTTTCTTTTTTTCTATTTTTTTTCAAACTAATATCCCGCACCTCCTTGGGACGTGACCGTCCGTCTCTCCCTCCCTCCAGACGTGACGTCCTGCCAGCCAGCAAAACTGTTTTCCCTAATATCGCATACTACTATATAATAGGTACGTAAAGAGGTGCTGTGAATATGGGCCATTGCCCGAAACGTCGCCTTTTATATAATGTGTTCCGTTGTGTTGAAAAGTTTAGCTGCGAATCTCCCGGCGCGTAGAGTGAAACTGCAGCCGTTGTTCCAAACAACAACAACAACAACAACCAAACAACAACGCGCGGCACAACATGTAACCACACCGGAGACTCGCACAGCATAACCGCAAACACACAAGCGGCCGGTTGAATCCATCTGTGCGGCCGAGCTGTACGTTAATTTCTCTCATAGTCAATGTTGGTTTTTTTTTTACGGGAACTTCACTTTCCACCCACGTGCCTAATGATCATGAAGTGGGATCTTCCAAACATGAAAACAGGGTCAGCAAATGCCCGCAAAAATTACGTGTTTATATTAATTTGTTATTATTAGCGTGTTGTTATTATTATTGGCTAATACGTAGAGTCGTTGTAAATTGTGCCAATTGAACACTGCCGACGCAGCAGCATCAAGATCACCATCATCATCACGATCATCACCATGAACCTCATCAGCACCATCATCATCACCATCATCACCATCATTATCATCACCAGCATCATCCTCATCACCACAACCATCATCACCATCATCATCACCATCATCACCACAACCATCATCATCATCACCATCATCATCATCAACAGCAGCATCATCATCAACAGCATCATCATCACCACTATCATCATCATTATAATCATCACCATCATCACCACTATCATCACCATCATCATCATCTTCATCACCATCATCATTATCATCATCATCATCACAAAACTCGGTGCTCCCTTTCAAACAATGGCTTCATACGAAACCTCTCACATCTGCAGTCGGCGAATGACACACGAGGGGATGAGGGGGGGGGGGTGGAATAAACGCTGAAAGCAGGCAAATGATATTGCTTCCAGTGGGGGTGATCAAGTGGGGCCCATTTTAATGTTCTTGCCGTCTGACTAAATGGGCACGGAGCAGGCACTCTGTGAATCGTCGTCTTAAACAAGGGCGTGCGTGTGTGTGCAGCGTAATGGCAATCTTGTTACCGCAATTTGGCCGCTGTCAACTCGAACGCTATGGAGCTGCAAGTCGGAGAGACGACGAAAGAGAGAGAGGAGAGACAGAATGAGCATCACACCGAGAACCGAGATCGTATGACGCATGGATGATGCAGTGGACGATCCGTAAACTAACTCTTAAAAAAAGAAAAAATAATGTTTTAAAAAATCACATCTTTTTTACTATTAAAATTTTATATTTTTTGCTATTAAAAAAATTATATGTTTTTTTGGTTTTCTAGGTAAGGCCCACTGAGCTATCTAGCTCGTTTTCAGAAGCGACCTGGCCACAAATGATAACTCAACGAAGTGGCTTATTATCACGTGGGAATTTATAGCAGCCAACTACTCTAAACCCGGAGAAAAATCCACGTGACCACGAGGAAAGACATGTAAATTCCAAAAATGCATGTGTCAGGATCGGAATCGAACCCACGACCGTCCTGTATACCAGGCGAGATAGTTAACATCATCCAATTCTTCGGCATCTCGCATTCAACATTCGCGACAGCCGCGTGAGACTCGCAGATCGAGCCGCTATTGTCACGGCCCTGGACCCTCGTCCCACCAGAATCTGGCGATGATCATCGACAGATATTTTCCGCGCCAGTGAACCAGGAACCCCGCCAGTGAACTAGATACCCCAGCAGTGAACTGGGTACCCAGCCAGTGAACTAGATATCCCAGCAGTGAACTGGGTACCCAGCCAGTGAACTAGATATCCCAGCAGTGAACTAGGTACTCAGCCAGTGAACTAGATACCCCAGCAGTGAACTGGGTACCCCGCCAGTGAACTAGATATCCCAGCAGTGAACTGGGTACCCAGCCAGTGAACTAGATATCCCAGCAGTGAACTAGGTACTCAGCCAGTGAACTAGATACCCCAGCAGTGAACTGGGTACCCCGCCAGTGAACTAGATATCCCAGCAGTGAACTGGGTACCCAGCCAGTGAACTAGATACCCCAGCAGTGAACTGGGTACCCAGCCAGTGAACTAGATATCCCAGCAGTGAACTGGGTACTCAGCCAGTGAACTAGATACCCCAGCAGTGAACTGGGTACCCAGCCAGTGAACTAGATACCCCAGCAGTGAACTAGGTACTCAGCCAGTGAACTAGATATCCCAGCAGTGAACTAGGTACTCAGCCAGTGAACTAGATACCCCAGCAGTGAACTGGGTACCCAGCCAGTGAACTAGATATCCCAGCAGTGAACTGGGTACCCAGCCAGTGAACTAGATATCCCAGCAGTGAACTGGGTACCCAGCCAGTGAACTAGATATCCCAGCAGTGAACTAGGTACTCAGCCAGTGAACTAGATATCCCAGCAGTGAACTGGGTACCCAGCCAGTGAACTAGATATCCCAGCAGTGAACTGGGTACTCAGCCAGTGAACTAGATATCCCAGCAGTGAACTAGGTATTCAGCCAGTGAACTAGATACCCCAGCAGTGAACTGGGTACCCAGCCAGTGAACTAGATATCCCAGCAGTGAACTGGGTACCCAGCCAGTGAACTAGATATCCCAGCAGTGAACTGGGTACCCAGCCAGTGAACTAGATACCCCAGCAGTGAACTGGGTACCCAGCCAGTGAACTAGATATCCCAGCAGTGAACTAGGTACTCAGCCAGTGAACTAGATACCCCAGCAGTGAACTGGGTACCCCGCCAGTGAACTAGATATCCCAGCAGTGAACTGGGTACCCAGCCAGTGAACTAGATACCCCAGCAGTGAACTGGGCACCCAGCCAGTAAACGAGGAATCCCCACCTGTGAACTAGAAATCCCCGCCTGTGAACTTGGTACCCAGCCTGTGAACTAGGAATCACCGCTTGTGAACCAGGAATCACCGCCTGTGAACTAGGAATCACCGCCTGTGAACCAGGAATCATCGCCTGTGAACTAGGTACCCAGCCTGTGAACTAGGAATCACCGCCTGTGAACTAGGAATCACCGCCTGTGAACTTGGTATCCAGCCTGTGAACTAGGAATCACCGCCTGTGAACTAGGTACCCTACCTGTGAACTAGGTACCCAGCCTGTGAACTAGGAATCACCGCCTGTGAACTAGGAATCTCCGCCTGTGAACGAGGAATCTCCGCCTGTGAACTAAGAATCCCCGCCTGTGAACTGGGTACCCAGCCTGTGAACTAGGAATCACCGCCTGTGAACTGGGTACCCAGCCTGTGAACTAGGAATCTCCGCTAGTGATCCAGCTACACCACCAGTGGAGATATTGGTGGGACTCAGCTGGGTGGACCCCCCCTCCCGCCACCCCTTGCTCCCGCGGATGAATAACAGATGTGGTGGGGTCGGGGGGCAGCCAATGTCAGACGACGCGTTCTTCAGGCCAAACACAGGAATGCCATAGGCCGGGGGGGGGGGGGGGGTGCGACCAGCATTCAACCTGCCCGCCTCGTCCTTGGACCACAATGCAGCTGGAGCCGAGCGCAACTTGCACCGCATTCGCGATTTCAGAGACCGCATTATGCATAACATGCCCGCGCATCGCATGTGTTGTGTTCTCCCTCTCTCTGTCTCTCTCTGTCTCTCTCTTGACTTTTTAAACAACTTTTATTGCCGCCAGCAGCAACAGCACTGGAGGCTATTCCGATACGAAATACACAAAGTCACCAGCAACACAAATACAACAAACGTTGTACATCCACGCGCTGTGGCGCTAAATGCACCGCGCACAACACACATAAAAGTCACGTGGTGGTGGTGGTGGTCATCGCGCACGCCACGGTGACGAGCGAGCGCTTCAGAAGGTGAACACGAGGGTGCCGTGCACGCTGGTACAGAGAGGGGCTTGTCCGGCTCCCCAGCGTTCGAAGAAGACACGCACATCACCGACATGTGTGTGGTATGCATGCTCGAGCCGCGCCTTAAGCAGGCCCCTGAACACTGGAAGCACAGAGGGCAGCCGTCTGTTACCTTGCAGCATCTTCTTCCTCGTTCTGTACACTGCCATCTTCGCCTGAGCACAGGCGAAGTTGGCGAGGTCATGACGCTTGTTAGCCAGATAAGGCACCACCCATATACGAAGCTGCTGTTGTAGAAGGGCACCCCTAGTTTCCTGAAAATGTCCTCCAAAAGGCGGAACATTGGTTTGAGCCGCTGGCAGCGTAAGTACTGGTGGGGCAGATCCTCCCTGGCACCGCAGGAAATGCACAAGTCTGTTACCCCTGGCGAGATACGGCCGATGGCAACGTAGAAAAAAAGTCTCTGTCTCTCTCTCCGTCTCGCTCTTTTTCTCTCGCACGCATGAGCTTTTTTTAATGAAAGCATCGGACAAATGGGTGCCAAATTCGACGATGATGACACGACTCGTTTTTACGGGGGGGGGGGGATAACAACAACTCTATATAAGTTATTAGTTCCACTGCATTAGAGAGACATAGAGAGAGAGAGACAGACAATGTTTCGTGGTTCATTCAGTCGTTTCCCCCCACCACCACCCACCTCAACCAAAAAAAATTGTTAATTTATAGGAGGATGCGCAACCCCCCCCCCCCCCCACCATTTACTTCCTGGGATAATGGAGCTCATTGTATGGAATCCCATTTCCCCATCCCATAGAGGAGGATTCCATTAGCGGAAAAGAGTGAGTGTTTGGGGGTGAGCCGTGTCCCGGCCTGAATGGAATGCTAACAATGTACGCCGAGGCTTTTAATGTTAACAAATCTCTTGGCCCTTTTATTTTGGCCGCGTGTATGTTGACACCTGTATTGGTAAAAAAATGCTCTCACCCCCCTTCCCCCCCCCCCCCCCCACCTGAAGGGGGGGGGGGGAGGAGGGGGTCTTGGGGGGAGGAAGGGGGGGGGGGAGATAATGAGCGCTGTTTGGCTGTTCCTCTACCTGTCCACAGCAGCAGCAGCGGCGGCGGCGGCGGCGGCTGACGACGCAAACAAAGCTCCGGGATTTTAACAGAGAATGCAAAAAAAAAACTCAACCGAAGCGTTCCTTGTTTTAACTTTGTTGTTGTTGCTGCTGCTGCTGCTGCTAATGAATGCATGTATGCACGTACCTCCCGCGTGTGACCTTCGCTTAGTTGTGGGGGAGCGGTTAGCGGAGTGGTAGAATGGGTTGCCTGGTGCGGTGTGTGTGTGAAACATCAGCATCGGGGAAGGGGGGGGGGGAGACAAAGGCGGTCGGGCGTGGTGCTTGGCCACCCACCCCCATCGTGTGCAGTGCCAGACTTCATCGGTGCTGATCGCTCACAGCACTTGCCGCACCAACAGCTTGTTAAAGTGTTGACTTAAAACTTTCGTGACTGCAGAAATTCATATTCTTTGGTTCTTTCGGTAAAGTCACGAAGAGAGAAAATAATTAATAAAAATAAAGTGATTAAAAATTATAATAAAAAAACACTGATGTAGACTGTAGCCTGGTTCTTAATCGGAGTGAGTGTACTGGCAGTCTGTAATGTAGACTGTAGCCTGGTTCTTAATCGGAGTGAGTGTACTGGCAGTCTGTAATGTAGACTGTAGCCTGGTTCTTAATTGGAGTGAGTGTACTGGCAGTCTGTAATGTAGACTGTAGCCTGGTTCTTAATCGGAGTAAGTGTACAGGCAGTCTGTAATGTAGACTGTAGCCTGCTTGTTAAAGCCGATGCGGGGGATCGTTGTCTTTGTTTAAGCGAGGCGAGGGGCTAAGCTATGTACCCTCAAAGGAATACTTAGGACGATAATACATTGTAGATTTACGCAAGCTGAAGACAAACCTATATATATAACACTACAATTCTGATATCAATATGAACGTTAGTCAAACAAAAACAACAATGGCGAAGAATTCCACGAACAAACATTAAACGAATGATGAACAATGCTTAAAAAATGAACAGCGTGAAAATGCTTAAGTGGTAATGGTTAAGGCGCAGCCCTGCAATGTCTCTCTTATGTCACTTTGGCCTACTCTTCCACGCTGTTAAGGTTGCACAGCAAGTCCTCGTTTAACGCGGAAGATGCATTCCTGAAAAGTGCCGCGTGAAGCGGAAACAATCCCCCCCCTCCGTCCCATAAAGATAATGTAACGATAAAGTTTGTCGAGATAGGGCGCACGCACACGCGGTGAGATGTCGGGACAAGCAACCGAGGGGTACGCCGCCGAGTTTCTGTATCACTCCGCGTGCCGTGTCGTACTGCTCAGCGCGCAGCTCGAGAAAGTAGTTCGCCGTCGAGTGCTCACACATCACGTTATAACGGGCGTGTTCCACGTTATAACGGGCGAGGACTTGCCCTATGCATGTTTTAACTTGACGAATTCAATTTCGATTTAAAGCTTTCGTGACTGCAGGGATTCATCTTTTTGGTTCTTTCGGTAAAGTCTTCACCTGAGGACGGCTGCTTGCGTTGTGGCCGAAACGTCGTGAGAATTATTTTATTATGTTTTTGTTTTTAATTATTTTATTACTTCCATTCTACGTGACTTTACCGAAAGAACCAAGAAGTTGACGAATTCAATGAAGATAAATGTTTTAGGCGTGGAATAAAATATTCGGAGGAACACAAACAAATAGCTGTTTCATTCACATCGTCATTCCTAGTGATGTAATCATTCACATTGTCACGCGGCTAACAGTCGCACTCAATCCATTTCACGTTTTGAATCAACATGCAAAGATTCACATCAGGAACAGAATCTTTACGTAGACTGGAGGAGGAGGGAGGAGGGAGGATGAAGAAGGATGGAGGAGGAATCCGAAGAGCTATCAAGCTCGTTTTCACAGATGCCCAGTAGGGGCCGATCAGGGCGGTACATCAACAACAAAACACAGCTAACCATCCCGGAGTGAGATAGAGAAAAGTTAAGCAAATCACACTTTAAATATATTTTTAAAATGTAAGTACAAATTGCACCATTTTACAATGTCGATGAATGCACAATGATGTTTATATATTTTATAAAAAATATATTTGTCGAACATACAACAATACATTAAAATTATCATTCTGCAAATGTGTTCAGTGCCAGATTTCGTCCGCGTCTCTATTCAAGTCCTACGGTGAAGCGGTGCTGAAGTTGAACTCTTAAAAGCCGTGGATATAAATAGAAAAGTGAGTCGTTATTCACATTCACGTCTTATATACAAGCTCAATGTAAACAAAGACGTAAGCTGCTTACACTGATCGTGAGTGTACATGCAATCACGGACTGAAAAAATAATTAACCCGTAAAAAGAAAGTTTTTCACTATAAATCCTTTATATGCGTGGCGGCTAGAGTCCTCTCGTCCTCTGGCTTGAGATGGCAGCCACCTATGGGTCAGATGATTGCCTGCCACCATTAAGCAATTGGTAATTAAATATAATTAACTTTTTCCTAAAAAGTGTAAAATTTTGGAAAATAAATTGTCACGCACAACGAGTCTGCGTGCAAAATGTCAGCTCGATTGGATCACGGGAAGTGGGTTAAAAAACGACCGAAAGATTTGCACGGTCGTAAGCGCGCAAGCAAGCAAGCAAGTGAACTTAATATAAAAGATTTAAAAACACCTCGTGCTAAGTTATTAAGTGGGTACAAATGCAGGAGGGTGGGGAGGGAGGCCTTCGTCCAGCAATGGATTGAGCATGGCTGATCCTAATGTTGCTGCCGCTGAAATTATGATGCGAATCATGCTAGAGAATCCACGGTTTCAAATGCACATTGCTTCGTAAGTCCATGGATTAGGGCCAACCATTCTCAAGTCTCGATTTAAAGCTTTCGTGACTGCAGGGATTCATCTTCTTGGTTCTTTCGGTAAAGTCACGTAGAAGAAAAATAATACAATAATGAAATAAAACATAATAAAATAATTCTCACGACGTTTCGGCCACAACGCAAGCAGCCGTCTTCCGGTGGAGAACAGGTCTGTCGAGGAGACTCTGTCACCTGAAGACGGCTGCTTGCGTTGTGACTTTACCGAAACAACCAAGAAGAGGACATTCTCAAGTCGCAACAAAAATTCAGTTCAGTTTCAGTTTATTTTAAAGTACCCTGTGAGCCAAGAAGCTCACACATCGGGTTCCATCAACAAAAACAACAACAACAACGCCGCTTCGACAAACGCAACGAAAGTCGCAGTAAAATAAATCAACAGTAAACAATGACAGTGCAACCCATGCACCGCGACAAGAACGAGACAAACCGGAGAATTGATTCTCAAACCGGTGGGGTTAATCACTCTAACGCGCAGTCGGATTTCGCCACCAACATCATCCACAGTACAGGTTTTGTTTAGGGTTAGATCGCGTAAACGATTGGCCACCATTAACAGGGGCCATGACGGCCGACGTTTCATGCAATGCTCCTTCTCCTTCCTTGGCCATCCTTTGCCAATCCACTGCTGGATGAAGGCCATTGTGGATCACGGGAGATGTGCGACCACAACGGCACAGCGCTGGTTTAGCGCGCGGGTTGGTGAGGACGGGAAGAATCGCGTGCGCCCGTCAAAGACGTGGCGACATGGAAGTACAGCCCAACGGTGGCTGTTGCTGCACTGCGCCCTCTGCCGCCCAACCCCACAACAGCAGCGGCAGCACTACGGCAACCCCGGTGTGCAGGCTAGCGATCGCTCACCACCACCTAACCACCAACCACCACCACCCAACCACCACCCAACCACCACCCAACCACCACCACCAACCAACCACCAACCAACCACCCAACCACCACCCAACCACCACCACCACCACCCAACCACCACCCAATCACCACCCAACCACCATCACCACCACCATCCAACCACCACCACCCAACCACCACCACCCAACCACCACCACCACCCAACCACCACCACCCAACCACCACCACCAACCAACCACCAACCAACCACCACCACCACCCAATCACCACCCAACCACCATCACCACCACCATCCAACCACCACCACCCAACCACCACCACCCAACCACCACCACCACCCAACCACCACCACCCAACCACCACCACCCACCAACCAACCACCACCCACCAACCAACCACCACCCACCAACCACCACCAACCACCACCACTAACCACCACCACCACCACCAACCAACCACCACCATCAACCACCAACCAACCACCACCAACCACCACCACCACCAACCAACCACCACCACCACCAACCAACCACCACCACCACCACCACACCACCACCTCCCACCACCACCAACCAACCACCAACCCCCCCCCCCCCCCCAGCACTATCCCGGGCTCGAGCATCCCACAGAGTTTCTTGTTTGACGAGACGGGGCGAATTGTGTTCCCCATTGTCCGTGGGCGTCGTAACCTCATGGACCCCCGCCCCTACTGGAGTGTCTGTGCGAGAGACACAGAGAGAGACAACGACAGGGAGAGCGTGTAGCTCGTCGCATGTCTCCAACGATAAATAAACATTACGACTATGAATTCCGGGTGGTGTGGTTCTCCGTGGCAAGAAAGTGAATTATTCTGTGACCCTACCAACAAAAAAGGGGTGGCTGGGTTGGAGGAGGGGGGGTTGTGTGTGGGGGTTGGGGGGGTCGCGTCTTGTGCCCCACAACATTTTCTCGCCATGCATCGCCCTGCTATTATTGGAAGGCAGCGCTAATGACGACGGGCGGACGCGAGAGCATTGGGCGAGCAGGGATCCTTCCCCCGGTCTCTCGCCCTTTAAACCCGGGGGGGAGGGCGGCGGTGGGGGCTCGACGGCCCTTGTGTCAGATCTGCGCTTCACACGGAGCGCGGGTTGCCGTCTCTCTTCTCCCCTCGTAGTGCGCGCGACCCACACACACACATACACACGCGACCCACACACACACATACACACACATACACACGCGACCCACACAAACATAGACACATATACACACGCGACCCACACAAACATAGACACATATACACACGCGACCCACACACATACACACATATACACACGACCCACACACACACATATACACACGCGACCCACACACACATAGACACACACACACACGCGCGTGCGTGCGCTCCACACACACACACGCGCGTGCGCACGCACACAGACGCACGAGCGAGCGAGTTGGCGCTAATGGAGCCCCTCGCACGGCTCCCTCGCTCCCAAGTGGCGGCGCAGCGGCGATTCAAGTGGCCGGCGGTGGCCTCGGGAGGAGGGCCGCGTGGCCGAGGGAGATCGCGGCTCCGAGAGGTCGCGCGGTGCAGGCGAAGAGGGAGAAAGACAGCCACGCGCAAAGGCGGCGTGCTGGTGGTGATGGTGGTGGTGGCGATGATGGTGGTGGTGGTGATGGTGGTGGCGATGATGGTGGTGGTGATGGTGGAGATCGTGGCGATGGTAATGATGGTGGTGGTGATGGTGGAGATCGTGGCGATGGTAATGATGGTGGTGGTGGTGATGATGGTGTTGATGATGATGGTGTTGATGATGATGGTGTTGGTGATGATGGTGTTGGTGATGGTGATGATGGTGTTGATGATGGGTGTTGGTGATGATGGTGTTGGTGATGGTGATGATGGTGTTGGTGATGATGGTGATGATGATAGTGGTGGTGATGATGATGATGGTGATGATGGTGGTGATGATGGTGATGGTGGTGATGATGGTAATGGTGGTGATGGTGTTGGTGATGGTGTTGGTGATGATGGTGTGTGATGATGATGGTGTTGATGATGATGGTGTTGGTGATGATTGGTGGTGATGGTGATGATGGTGTTGATGATGATGGTGTTGGTGATGATGTGTGGTGATGGTGATGATGGTGTTGGTGATGATGGTGATGATGATAGTGGTGGTGATGATGATGGTGTGGTGATGATGGTGATGGTGGTGATGATGGTAATGGTGGTGATGGTGTTGGTGATGATGGTGTTGGTGATGATGGTGTTGTGTGATGATGTGTTGGTGATGATGGTGTTGGTGATGATGGTGTTGGTGATGATGGTGATGATGATATGGGGTGATGATGATGATGGTGATGATGATGGTGGTGATGATGGTGATGGTGGTGATGATGGTAATGGTGGTGATGGTGTTGGTGATGATGGTGTTGGTGATGATGGTGTTGGTGATGATGGTGTTGGTGATGTCCCCCGCGTGGTCCTGGCCTCCCACCCCACCTGGTGTGCCGCTCCGACCTTCATCAGGTGGTACTCGCTAACAGCCCTTGCCCCAACAGTCTGTTAATAGACTGTACGGGCGAGGGGTATTTGCTGTCGCTCGCAAAACAGCAGGAATGGCCTTGCACCCGTGTCTCCCGAAAAGGACGGCCACACTTTTGATTGTTGCTTCTTTTTTTAAATCCTTTATATTAAGTTCACTTGCTTGCTTGCTTAGGACCGTGCAAATATTTCGGTCGTTTTTTTACCCACTTCCCGTCATCCAATCGAGCTGACATTTTCCACACAGACTCGTTGTGCGTGACGATTAATGTTCGTGACATTTTTTCCCAAAATTTTACACTTTTTAGGACAAAAATATATTTAATTACCAATTGCTTAATGCTGCCATGTAATCATCTGACCCATAGGTGGCAGCCATCTCAAGCCAGAGGACGAGAGGACTCTAGCCGCCACGCATATAAAGATTTATAGTGAAAAACTTTGTTTTACGGGTTATACTTGTTTTTAAGTCAGCGGTGTAATCGACGCTACGGCCGCGGCTCGCCGGCTGGTAGCGGTGGCGGCCTGTCCTCTGCTGCTGCTGCTGCACCACGTGGCTTGGCTGCCTTCTATCTTCGCACGGCTCATGATTCAGATGCAGAGCAAACACCGCCCCCTCCCCCTCCCGATACGTTCTACGTAGCACCTCGTGCCCTCTTTTAGCCCCGCCCCCTCCCTCCCGATACGTTCCATTCATTGGCTACCACATTCTGATAAGCTCCCTCCCCCCCTCTCCTCCCCCCCTCTCCTCCCCCCCAAACTTGTATTTAAGAGCTTGCATCTTGAATCCTTGCCTCACTTGATGCAGCAAATCTGGCTGTGACGGTCCCACCTGATGACGGAGACTTGTGTTGCCTCCGAAACGTCGTGATTTTATTGTTTTAATTTTTATTAATTTTAATTTCATTTTTTATCTACGTGACTTTACCGAAAGAACTAAGAGTATATACATTGCAGGTGGTCACGCCAGATAACCGCGTCAGGAGCAGCCGAGTGTATCGCCGTCGTGTCTGCTGCCTTCGTGTGTCACGGCCTGTAATTCGGCAGGCAGGAGCGAGGGTTGGTGGGTCACCGCAACAATTGCTGGTGCGAAACTCCCTTCGAGCCCCCGTGGGTGGGCGACGAGGAGGTGCCGTTTACTGGCTTGGTTCGCTCGGGGAGGGCAGTCACAAGCAAAGTGTGAACTGATTGCCATCTGCTTCCATCCGCACGTGTGTATGTATGTTGAGCTGCTTTCACACCGTGCTAATCGCAGGTGCGGCGGCGATAAAGCGTGGTCCCTCTTTCTCGCACGTGCGAGGTTTTTTTTTTTCCCTCCGGGTGCCCCGTTTTCCTCCCACGTGAAATGGAAATAAAAGCGACTCGTCGTCGATTGGGTGAAAACATCTTTCAAAATAAATTTTCTAAAAATCCTCAGGTAGCAGCAGCAGCAGCAGGACTCCTCCTGAAAGTCCTACAACTCCGAGACCACCTCCGGCTGCAGCCGTGAATGCCTTTGCGTTAATCCGCACACGCCAAGCAAACTTCTCCCCTTCATCATCCTCCTCCTCCTACTCCCGACTCGCCATCGCGTTCTTCGGATAAAATACGTGAACATATACACCACCACATATAATCATCATCGCCCTGCACATGAAGGCGCATTCACTGCCGACCACGCTGAGACCGCGTACAAAAACATATAAACATTCAAAATCATTGCCACGAAACATTTGCAGATACGATACATATCATCGCCGTCGTCATCATTATCAGCCAATGCTTCATCTATCTGTATAAGCATCTGATACAAACAAGACGGTATAAACGATCCCACATACATCCGTGTATTTGAATCCGATCGCAACCCCGGAATCGTGACAATTCATGGAATCTCTCGGATTGATGGGATGTGAATTCATCATTCCCATTTGCTGCCTGGAACTCGCTTCCCACAGCCATCCGTGCTGTTCACTCTCTGCCTCTGTGGCCTCTGTTCAGGTCCAAACTCAATAGCGTGATAGTGTTTGCTCTGCTTATGCCCGTGCATTCCGTGAATATAAGAAATGACCAAAATGTCTTGAAATGCCATCCTGCTGAGGCACCGATATAAAATCCAATTTCAATTGTGTCGAATCATTGCATTGTATTATCTATCCACTTGCTGGATGAAAACCTCGCCCCCCCCACCCCAACATCCGCCACCTCTATCTACCCCGAGACATCACAATCCACCGAGCACCAGGAAATGAACGGATTTCATAGCTCCGTCTCTCTGGTATACGTCCTCTCGGATCCGTCTAGACTCACAACTTACCAACGCCCAAGTGTTGACAACAATATCATCCTGCAGTTAAGACATCCCCGAACGAGAACTGATTTCCCAGCACTGACACAGGCTGGGATTAAAAAATCTATATTGTTTTGGGACGAAAATATATTTCATTTTCTTCCAAGACACATCACAAACACACACACACACGGACGAGCGCGCGCACGTGCGTGCGTGTGCACGCAAATAAAAAGGCAGAAGCCAAAAGTTGGCCCGATCATTTGATGCTCGTGTTTTTAATGAGGGTGACCAGAGTGGACGTGACACACACACACACAACAACAACAACACTCCACCTCGCGATCTCCGCACCCTTGGACTGTTACAATACGGCCTAATGATGTCTCGCACACAACAAGACCGTCCAAGGGTTGCAACAAAAAAATAAATAAACACAAATATAAAACGCGCACGTATCGTCCGCGAGAGAGTGGGCGCGCGCGTGTGCGCACATTTTTTTTCCTCCACAATATTTATATATATAACAAAAATCCTCAGACAAATGACCCTCTCTGGCTGTGTCCTTTAGTGCTACAACACAGGACAGGGGGGGGCTCCTGTAATGAGGGCTGGTCTCTCTCTCTCTCACACACACACACACAGTACACTACACACCACACACGTTTGATTGACTCGGGTTAGGCCCTGAACACATTTTTTTTAATGATTTCTCCTAGCGCTCTGGGGCATCTCGCGACGCGGAGTGACAGTTACCCCGGGCTGGGGGTAGGGGGCCTTGGTTGCCGTAAGGAGCGACCACTCATTATTGCCGCGGTCTGGAGAGACAAGCGCCTTGATCTCGGCAAGTGTTCGGGCACAAAACGTGAGGGTGCCCCCCCCCCCCCCATGCTTTACCGGTGCTGCGGAGAGGCGGCGGGGGTGGGGGGGGTGTTAGAGGGGGGCCAAACGCTCCCTCCCCCCCCCCCTAGACCTCTCTTATGATTAAAACAAAATTCATTTCTCCTCTTTTTTCTCTCTCCCCCCCCCCCCACACTAGCCCCCCCCCACACTACCCCCCCCAAGGCACCCCCCCCCCCCACCACCGCTACCCCCCGCGCGAGCACAGATGAAGGGCGGTGGCGATGGTGGAGACAAATTTGGGTTTTCTGTAATTACTACCACTTCAAAGTGCTTGCTCGGTGGTTTGTGTACGAAAGAATGTAAATAAATAAATAACCATCATCCGGAGTTGCGAATCAAACAAAAAATAAATCTGATCAGCGCCGCACGACGCGAGAGCTTTCCTGTCGGTGACCTAAAATAATATAATAACCCATTAGCCGGACAGCACATCGTTAATCTCATACGCAGAATTTTTTTAATGCCCTATCCGTTATATATATTTCGATTTAAAGCTTTCGTGACTGCAGGGATTCATCTTCTTGGTATCTTTCGGTAAAGTCACGTAGAAGGAAAATAATAAAATAATAAAAATAAAACATAATAAAATAATTCAGACGCTGTCTCCCCGACAGACCTGGTCTTCACCTGAGGACGGCTGCTTGCGTTGTGGCCGAAACGTCGTGAGAATTATTTTATAATGTTTTATTTTTATTATTTTATTATTTCCCTTTCTACGTGACTTTACCGAAAAAACCAAGAAGATGTTATACATATGTTTGTGTGTGTATAGAAAATATACAGGCATGTACAATATACAAAGCAGCTATTGTAAAGTTTGAAGAAATTATTGGGGGGGGGGTTATTGGCGCTGCGTTGGCACTGGAGCACAAACAACAACAACGCTAAACAAATTCGTAAATAGCACTGTGGCCTTAAACAGGAAACCAATACATATATAAAATAGGTGACGTTTCAGGCGAATGGCCTTATTCAGCAAGCACACGGAGAGGACCCAGAGATGTGCTATGAAGAAGGGTAATTTCCCGAAACGTCGCCCACTTATACGTTTCCTTCTCAGGCCACTCACAACGGTGTCATTGACGGAATGCGTTGAGTTTCATTTTCTTTTAAGCTGTTCCATAAAACCGGACAAAATATAACAAAGGCAGTTTGCGATTAATTTTAAATATTCTGCACGTGTAGATTTTTTTAAGCAACGGCTGCATTTTAGACGAACATAGAATCATTATATTTTCTTTTTTTACAAAAGACACATCTCAAATCCCGTAGGGACCATCTGCTAACAAGGTTTTTTTTCTTTCTGATTTCTGCTCAGCACACGCGCACCTCCACTGCGTGCGACAAAGAGCGTTTCATGTTGAGCGCTGTACGTCTGTAGACTGTCTTCATTTTAATCAAAAGACATTATATACAATTATTCGCCAAAAGACATTATATACAATTATTCACGACGAGAAAAAAACTGGCTGATAATAGCGGGCTTCGTTATAATATATATTTTGTACGCTGTATCCAAAACCACCCCAGTATAGCCTGTAACAGACTGTTGGGGCAAGTGCTGTTAGCGAGTAGCACCCATATGAAGGCCGGCACAGCACACGTGGAGGTAGGTGGCCAGCACCACGCCCGACTACTGCCTTTTGTCTCCCCAGTGGCGATGTTTACTACACACCGCACAAGGCCCCATTTGAGGCTGAGTCGACCTAGTGGAGGCCCAGGACGGGTTCAAGAGAATCGTCGCTGGCGTTGGCCGCGAGCGGGAATCGAACGCGGGTTTTGTAGCACAGCACTCGAACCGCTGCGCTACACACACAAAGATCCCCCGTACAGCCTTAACAGACTGTAGGGGCAAGTGCTGTTAGCGAGCACCTATGAAGGCCGGAACGGTACACGAGGGGGTGGGTGGCCAGCACCACGCCCGACCGCCTTTGTCTCCCCAGTGGCGATGTTTACACACCACGCCATGTACTCATTTTAGGCTGAGTCGACCTAGCGGAGGCCCGGGACCGGTTCAGATAATCGTCACTGGTGTTGGCCGTGAGCGGGAATCGAACCGTGTCGCCGGGTTCATAGCGCAGCGCGCTAACCGCTACACCACCGCTCTCCACTACACACACACAGACACGGGGAGACACACACACACATCACGGTGCTTGCTTTTTCTTATTTAAAATCATTCCACGTGTTCGTACACATTCCCCAACACACCCGCCAGGACGTCTATCATTCGGGCGATGGAGCGATGCAGAGGGTCGCGGCTCGTGCGCAGGCAGCCTTGGTGGAGCGTCGCATCGTGTGGACCGTGCTGGATTAGTGGGACTGCTTGGGGAGGCCTTCATCCAGCAGTGGATTGATGACGGCTGATGATGATAATGATACACGTTTCAATATTGGCCCGATTTCCACAAAAGCAATTCTACATTTGAATAACGGCTCAGCCAATTGATATGCAGTGCTCGTACATTAAAGAGTAACGATGTATTGCTACGTGTAATATTGCACGACGCTGGGTAGATTGTTTACCACACACGACCGTGATGGATGGTGACAGCTTGTGGATGCCGTCATTCAGCAGTGGAATGATCACGGCCGAGTGATGATGATGATGATGAATGCTCCTCGCTTTGTCCAACACTGTGCGTTCGTGTGAGCTGCGTTGCATAACACTGGTCACCACACTTTTTCTGGCATAAGGTATTCCAACGGGTTTAATGTAATTTTGGGGTGCTGATTCCAAATCTGGCATCAGTTTTTGTCTATCACATCAGGTTTTTGAGATATCAAATATTGCATTTTCAATAAAAACTGCAGAAGAAAAATATGAAATAAATGTGGATATCTACATAAAATGATATTATAAACATACTATCCTAAAAATACAGCACCATATTTTAACACTAAAGCAGTCACTGACTCGCAACAACTTGCAATCATAAGTGACAGAGTTAATTTCGAGTAAAATCAATGAAAATGGGGTATGCCGATAGCTTAAAAATGAGATGTGATAGAGCAAATCTGAGATCAGATTTGGAATCAGCACCCTGAAATTAGTCTAAAACAGCTGCAAAAGTCCAGGCCAGAAAAAATGCTTTTTTGTTTGTTGACCAGTGTAATCATTGTTGAGATTAAAAAAAAAAATTTTTTGCTGACCAGTGATATTAATGCGAGGCGCACTCAAAATATCACAGCCGCGCCAAGTCCATGTATCTTGCTATTTCCTTGCTTGCTTGAAAATATGAAGCTAAATGTGTGAAACATGAAAAAAAACTTTACGTGCGCAACAACATACGTGAAAGGCAAATGCTATTAACACACACTTCAAAGTGGAATCTCGTGCTGAGCGGACCGGTTCACTGAACGTTTTATACTGAAATAAAAACACGGCGATCGTGGAATGATGCCTCGACATTCTTCTATTTGATTAGCACGGTTGGCTGCGTACGGTGCGAAAGAAGTTCAACATACATACTCACCTGGGAAGATTAACAATCACTAGCTTGAAGATGTACAGACTGACTCATTTCTTGTTGTACGTACGTAATTTTTTTTTTCTACGGAATTTTTTTTATATCGGGCAACCAATCACTAAAGCATGCTGGGTTTCGGAAAGATTTCTCTACCATTAAACGCATACCGTGCACATTTTTAATGGAACACTGGAACATACGAGCAAATGTTTACGTAAATTGTGCCAGGTCTTCGTAGACTGTCAAAAACATGCAAGAACAACATTCGACTCGGTCGACATTGATGCAGCCATCCAAGCTCTCGACGAAAGATGTGAGCAGAGAGGAGGCCAAAGAAATTCGTAACTCAAGAATCGCCAACTCCTCTCGCAAGCAGTGCAGGAACACATTCCTGCAGAGGGAGCTGGTAGGAACGTTGGGTTGCTCGGTCAATGGCCAGGGTCAACGGCGGCGTGGTGTATTCGGCAAATATGGCCGACTGTGAGGGCGGGCACAAGCCGGCGTGAGTAGGTTAAACGTTCCGTTTTTTAAGGGCACCACGGGATGACCTGCCCCTCCCCACCCAGCCCCTCCCTCCCCACCCAGCTCCTCCCCACCTTCCCCACCCAGCACCTCCCCACCCTCCCCACCCAGCCCCTCCCCACCTTCCCCACCCAGCCCCTCCCCACTCCACCCAGCCCCACCCCTCCCATTTTTGGATGCACGAAGGACGGACGGACACAATAATCCCCTGTGGGCTGGTGGAACCAGGTGGTTCCTACCAGTATTATCCGAGTAGCAAAAGTCGCTACATATGCTATGGGCCCCACACTTTCAAGGGCTCCGCGCTAAATGCTTTCAAACTATCAATTCCGGTTCAGTGATTCTGCACTTGCTCTATTACTATAGTACTATACCGCCTTCAACTTTTATGAACGACTGGGAGTTTAAGGCTAGCGATTTGTCGTATTATCTGGCTGTATAGCAAACGAAAGAATACAATTACTTTACTATTCAAGTAAAAAAAAAATCTGTGTTTAAATATTTACGTTTTTTCAGTTAGGGCTCCTTTATAACCACATGTGCTACAGGCCCCGCACTAGCTTAATCCGTCACTGGGCGCAAGGCCCTCTGGTCGCGTGAGTCCCACTGTGAGCATCCGGATCATTGACGCCCCGATTGTGACTCATCACCTGAACCAAGCCCTCTCACCCTGTACCGATGTCATGGTTCCTCATCGGTTACGATGGACGAACAACACCGACAGATCAAATACAGGATATTTTTTAAAAATATTGTCATAAGTAAATTAATGTATTTTTTTAAACCTTCACGGCCACACTGAGGTTTCACGAAGCAAGTTCCAACTGCCAAGTCCCAAAGGGACTCAGAGTCGGTGACACCGCGTCCGCCAAAAGTTATGCGCAGAGACGTTAAGGAAGACATTTCTGAACATTTGGACTGGAGAAAAATGTTCAGGCATCATTAATACCGTATTGAAAAAATAATCACTGACCGTATTAGAATGCAATATTAACATGTCTGTTACGCAAAATAACACGCGTTACATACACATCATTTAACATCACTTACACGAAAAGAAAAAAAAATCAGAAACCACTTAATTGGGTTTGCATATCTGTGGCTATAAAAAGAACGCTACACCGTCTCCTCGCTTTGAATTGCGATGGAAAAATTGAGCGACACTTTTTTTTTTTGGAACGTAGAATGTCTTTCGCTTTTTGATTGAGAGATGAAAAAAAGTGATTAAAGTAACCACTTTCTCTCTCACCAGTTACACGATCAAAAACCCCAGTAAATAATAATAAAATGACGCCGTGGAGAGCCAGCTATTTGCTTCAAGAGCTGTAATTAATAATTATACCCGACAATCCAGATGATAACAAACTGGCCCTGATAAGCTCCAGGGCCTGGGTGCACTCCCTTATCTAATGACCTCAGCCGGCATTGAAGATGAAAAAAAAAAGCCATTTTCACGCACGTTTATTATTGTGATGCCCAGAACTTTAATAGTCAGGCTCTTCAAAATAAATGCGCACGTAGGGCATTAGTACTCGGGCGCTGTAAAACGGTGGAGCGGAAGCCAACAGACATACACGAACAAAAATTCGAGGTTAATAATTCGAACGAGCATAGGCTTTAACCCCCCCCCCCTCCCCCGTTAGTCGCGGTAATCCGCATTGCTCAACGCATTCGTTTAAACGAGCGGCCACATCCGGACAGGTGGCTCGCCTCGAGAGAGCGGAGTGGCTCGCAATGGGACGCTTTGCGTGTTCACATCCTGGTTGTGGTGGGAGGTTGGGGGGCGGCGGGGAGGTTGACTCAGCCAATCATCATCATGTCTCGAGGGTCAATAAAAATTAGTGCCACTTTGTGGGAGGAGTCAAAGAACGGTTGTCCTCAGGATAGACTTGCCGCCCGCGCCCCTCTCGCCATGGAAATGTGGAATTTCCACTACTGGCTCGGGGCTGTGAGAGAGGAGATGCGCGCCAAAGATTCGCGCAGGAAATCGGTTTAAACTTTTGAACAAACGTGTAAATATACAAGAGGTTTTTTGGGTTTCATCACGTAAATATGTGTCACCACCCGACACAGCCAATTAGTAAGGGTTGTCACGTCAATAAAACATGCCGATTCGTAACTAGTACAGCAACACCGGTGTGTTGGACAGTAAACCCACAACATTTACAATACACAACCATTCGTGGGATTACTCCCCAAAGCATCGGTGTGCTGTAGTGTATTGGTAACGAGTTGTCAACGTTTTGTTCACGTGACAAACCTTACTCATTGGCTGTGCCGGGTGGTGGCGGGTTTAACGACGCATTTATATTGACGCGATAAAACCCAACGGACCCCTATTATGGATAGCATTGGTCGCGTGTTAAACATACTCGGAAACGTCGCAGCCTGCAGTGCGACTCGCAGTCACCGTGACTCCGGCAGCGTTTCAGACGTTACACCGCTCCTGAAACGGCGTCGATTTAATGACGCGAAACTCACGTTTCTTCAACGGCTGTGTTTGCCCGTTCAAATTACGAACGAAAAAATGTTTTGAGTGACGACTTCTCCTTGTTTATCTTCAGAGCACATCTTCACGTGCTGTCATCTTGGTGTGGCTGACGTTAATGTCAGGGCAACGAATGTCATCTCACGTTTGGGTTGTTGAGCCAGATAATCGCGTCAAGAGTAGCGGGGTGTGCGTTGCTGTGACGATGCCTTCTTAGTATAGATCTCTGCGTTAGCCTATGGGTCTGTATGGCGAGCCTATGGTGTCTGGATGTGAATCTATAGATCTCTGTGTGATTCTAAGGGTCCCGATGCGAGTCTCATTGTGAATCTATGCATTTCTGCCTTCTTCATCAGCATTGCCAAGTAATTTCAAAGAAGCTATTTTTTAAAATATTTATTTTACCATCTAAGGCCCACGGAGCTATAAAGCGCTCTTTCAGAAGCGACCCGGCTACAATTGGCTCCCACCAGATGCCCACCCCACAAACCACGCGCGACATCACTGCCCGTACGTTGTCTGTAGAGGGCCCTATTCAGCAACTGGACAGAGGCTGCACGCGACACTAACTGCAAAGCGGTTTCCAGCTCACAGCGACGGCCCAACGTTTGCAAGCACGCAGCGATGAGCGCATTGCAAGCACGCAGCAGCAGCAGAAGTATAATCGTCGACCTCCCAGTGCAAACAAGGATTTTTGTTGTTGTTGTGGTTGTTGTCGTGTTTATTTCATTCAACTTCATCCGTGACCGCCCCGCCCCGTCCCGTTGCATCTCCGGGCCGCTTGAACGCGCGCGGATTTTGCGCTCGCGCGCGTCCGCGACGTCGCGCGAAACGAAGCGACGGAGGAAACGCGAAGCGTCGTCGTCGCGATCGCTGCTCGTGCGAGAGGCTCCGGGAAGTCGCCGCCCGAGGCTGCGGTGAGTGGAGCCTGGAGCGAAAATGTTGAGCCCACTCGTGAACCCTCCAGAAAGCCCCTCTCATTACACGAGGCGAGAGAGCTGCGGCGTTCGGGCGAAACAATGCACGCGCATTATGAATCCTTGTGAGAAAAAAAAATACATTTTTTTTCTCTCTCTCTCTCTCTCTCGCGCGCGCTCTCTTACACGCTCTCGCTCGCCCTCTCTCGCCCCCCTCCCTCCACCCCAACCACTGCCACAGCAAGGGATAGTCTATGCAAATAAAACGAAATCCAGGAGCTTTTGTGCGACGGAGCACACGGGGCCCCCACTTCTGGCGTCGATGACGGTGGCAAGGCCAAGCGCTGCGCTCCCCGAGATCCCCGCTAAGTAGCCGCGTGACAATGCGCGCGCCGGGGATGTTGATGGTTTCACAAAAATTAGCCGCTTCAACGCCACTTACCCGGGGGAGCGTGCGTGTTACGACCGTCGGTGTGCAAGGTGCTCGCTAACAGCGGTGCAGTGTAGCGTGGGGTGGGGGGGCGGGGGTGGGGGCCGGAGGGCGCCGTGGTTAAAGCGCGCTGTGCTTTTGTGCCCAACCCCGGCTTTGCAGAGTTCGATTCGTGGCAATGGGTTCAGGTGATTGGCAGGTGATATCTGAACCGGTCCAAGTGTGTGTGTGTGTGCGCGCGCAGCACTTGCCCCAACAGCTTGTGAAGGCTATGCGGGGAATCTTTGTTGTTGTTGTGTTGAGCATAATGTGAGGAGCGGTGACGCAACGCTTAGCGTGCTGCGCTACGAACCCGGCGACCCGAGTTCAATTCCGGCTCATGGTCATCACCAATGAGGATTATCTGTACCCGTCCTGGCCCTCCCCTAGGTCGCCTCAGCCTTAAATGAGTACCTGGTGCAGTGTGTAAATATCGCCACCAGGGAGACAAAGGCGGCCCGGCGTGGTGCTGGTCACCCACCCTCTCGTGTGCCTTGTCGACCTTCAATAGGTGCTCGCTAACAGCACTTGCCCCAAAATACTTTGTTGTGCTGACCCCTAATAGGTGCTCGCTAACAGCACCCGCCCCAAAAGACTTTGTTGTTCTGACCCTGGTGGTGTCGTCGTGCAGCGCGCTAACCGCTACACTACCGCCCCTGCACCAAAGATAAAAAAACAAAGATTCCCCATATAGCCTTAACAGACTGTAGGGGCAAGTGCTGTTAGCGAGCACCGATGAAGGCCGCAACGGTACACGAGGGGGTGGGTGGCCAGCACCACGCGCGACCGCCTTTGTCTCCCTAGTTGTGATGTTTACACACCGCACCAGGTACTTATTTGAGGCCGAGTCGACCTAGGGGAGGCCCAGGACCGGTTCAGATAATCGTCACTGGTGTTGGCCGTGAGCGGGAATCGAACTCGGGTCGCCGGGTTCATAGCGCAGCGCGCTAACCGCTCCACCACCGCTCCTGCACCACCACTTCCATGCACACACGCACACCACCGCATCAACACACACTGACCGGTGTATAGAAGCATAATTCAAGACGATCTTCGAAGAAGTGAAATGTCTTCATGTAGCCGTGGATTGGCCGCTGACTGTCGATGCTGATGATGCTGACTGAGCAGTACAATTACTGGATGATGTGTACGTGTCCTCCCTTCACCTCCCTCTAGTGGAGTGTAGTTTGCCTACGTCTTCTACGTCTATGTATGTATTTTGAACTTCTTTCGTACCGTACGTACTCACCCGTGCACATCGGAGGTGCGGCTTTTTCCAACACTAGTCCAACGTTTGTCCAACGTTGGTGAAACTTTGGTCCAATGTTGCTCCAATGTTGAACTAAAGTTGGACCTCCCTGGCTGACAAAGCGGAAGGACGCCCTCCATCCAGCAGTGGATTAATACACGGCAGTAAATTACTTTAATTAGTTTCATTATCATATGCACAGCACTCCATGCTCATCAGATGCCCTCCATTTGCGCGCGTGCCCCAACATCTCGTATCGCAGCACATTATGTTCTATTCCAGAGCTTGGACTATTATTCGAATACAAAATAAACATTTCTGAATCAGCAATTTTTGTTGTTGTTGTGTGGTCAATTAATTCACGGAGTCACCCCTTTCAAAAATGTGTAGCCGCCCAAACACCCTGCCTCGTGAAGGCGGTAACCCCCTCCCCCCTCCCCCTCCTCCGGTGTTGCATCGCAAATGCCCCGCCCACATCACCTCCCGTCCAGCGGCACATGTGGGCCAGAGCAAGGTAGGAAGCAAGAGGCTGGGGCTGTTCGAAACGGCACTGGAAGAGACTCACTGCGCAGGCGTCGTGGGGGTTCAGAGAGCCCGAATATCAAATCCTTTATTGCTCATCGCATGAATCCGATGAACTATAAAGCTCTTTTTCACATATGTCCAGCAGGAGCGGATCAAAATGTTACAACAAACGATTAAAAACACGATAGGAGTGCAAAGTGTAGGAAAGGTAAATTTTGATTTAAAGCGTTCGTGACTGCAGGGATTCATACTCTTGTGTTGCAGTCGAAACGTCGTGATAATTTTATTGTTTTATATTTGTATTATTTTATTGTTTCCCTTCTACGTGACTTTACCGAAAGAACCAAGAATATGTAGGAAAGGTACACAAATCACTGACAAAGATACGAATACAAATACACTTTAGAAAAAAATTGTATCTCACCAGGTAAAGCCCACTGAGGTATTAAACTTATTTTTTAGAAGCGACCTGGCCACGAATGATAGCTCAACAAAGTGACTTGTCACGTCGACGTTTATCGCAGGCCCAGATGAGGCCGGCGGGTGGACAATGACGGTAACAGGACGACTTTCTTCACAATTCCCGCAAATCGCCTGCCCAGGCTGGTTGTAAATCAACAGCGAAGCGTCACGCTACTCGAAATGCAAAAAGTTGTGGGTTTACTCTCCAACGAATTGGCACGTTTGGTTCACGTGGCAACCCATTGCTAATTGGCCGAGTCGGCTGGTGGCTGGATTAACGGAGGCATTTATAGAGTTACGCGATCTAACACCCAACAAAAACAAAAAGCCCCCTTAATTATGAACGATTGGAGCGTTGGCCGGACCTCGCTGGCGCGTAGCTGTTACTCCAGCGCGGCCGGATCGCTCTCAGCCCCTGGCCTCGGTGTGAATGGTGGGGGGGGGAGGGTGAGAGCGAGGTGGTGGGGTACGTGGATGGGGGAGGGATCCCCACACAATGCAGGAAGCCTCTCGGCTCAGGACCAACACTCCGGGACGGGCTGGTGCGAGGCGGCCGCGTCGAGAGAGAGAGAGAGACAGGGAGGAGAGAGATGGTACGTCTGGTGGCTGGCCGGCTCAAAAGGCGGCGCACGGATATTGTCTTCGTGTCTCGTGTAACCCCCCCCCCCCCCATGTGCGAGGAGCGAGTGGCGCGTTCTCATCTCCTTAACACAGACGGCGGTGAATCGGTCCCCCCGCCCGCACGCCCGCCCAGCGCGCAGGTGCATTCCGCACAAAGTAAACCGGCTCCCCCCCCCCACACGCTCCTTCAGCCCCCCCCCCAACCACCTCCACATCTCCGCCACCTCACCCCACCCTCCCTCCCTCCCCACCAAAACCCGCAACTCACTCGTGAATGCAGAGTGCTTGCAGGTGTATTTTGTGTGTGGGGGGGGGTTTCTCTTCTCGTCGTCAGCGTTATTCAATTTTTTTTTAAACAGGCACAAGCGATTTCGCTGCTGGATGGTGCACGAAGACCGCGGCACGATGGGATTACGCGTAGCGGCAGTCGTCGCCACTTCACTGGTACGACTGGACGCTCCAAACCAAAAGGTCGCTCTTGCAAATGGATTAATCCTCGTTCTCTCCAGATTCTCATCTGGCTAAATAAAAAAATAATAGCAATACCACGTGGAAATGGGCAAAGGCGGACGGAACGGGAAGACGTGGAGCCCTATTTGAACAGAATCAGAATATGTAGTATTCATACTGGAGGAAATCCGATGAGCTATGCAGCTCTTGTTCGCAGATGTCCGGCTGGGGCGGGTCAGAACGTTACAACAATAAACAAGACAGAAACACGACAGGATTGCAGTGAATGGACGGCATAGACGGCCGGAGGAAGGGAAACCCAGACCCACATAATTGACGGTGCCTTCTCGTAAATATGCAAACGTTAGCACGTAGTTCGAACCGTTGGAGCAACGTCGGTCCAACGTTGGTCGAAGGTTGCTCCAACTTTAGTTCAACATTGGAGCAACATTGGACGAAACGTTCGTCCAACGTTGGACAAACGTTGGGCCAGAGTTGGACAAGGCCGCAGCTCCGATGAGCACGGGTGGCTACGTACGGTACGAAAAAAGTTCAAAATACAGACACAGACACAGAAGACGCAGGCCAAACACACTCCATACGAGGGAGATGCTCTCTCAGAGCCCCCCCCCCCCCTCTATAGCGGAAGCTCTTCCGTCAGCGGTGGCGTGAGCAGGCGATGTTGCAGGGCTGCGCCTTTACTCGTATTTTGCACGGTAAAAGCCACGTGCGGCTTCTCTCGCTGGAGGGGTTTGAAGGAATCGTAAATCCTGACCGTGGCGGTGGCAAGAAAAATAAATAAAAAAGGGGCCACAACAAATATCGGTGGACACCGAAACTCCAGAGCAGCCAAATATTTGACGCGTTCAAGTTCCGAGTGGTTTAAAAGTTACTCATCGCCAGCCTGTTATCAATCACGCGAGTCCACACGACTACGACGTCACAACATCCGCTAGCCGAGAGAAATATAGGTCGGCCAAGAGAGTTGGCACCCAGCGTAGAAGAACACTCAGCGTAGGAGATGGAGCAACGAATACAGATCGTATGTGTGTGTGTGTGCTTGCATGTGAAACGTCTCTCGGACCGTACGCGTAGCAGAGGTGCGTGGCGGATCTGTCACGGCGCAGGATCGCACTGCGAGAGATGGTGACGGCTCGGTGGAGGCCTTCATCTCGCAGTGGATTGCAGTTGCTGGCTGTTGGGCTGTTGGCTGCTGACTGCCACTGCTGTGACCACACGAGGTCCAGGGAGCAAAGCAACCGAACGTTCGGTTCAAGTTCAAGTCTTTCAAAATCGGGTTACTGATTTTTTTGTTTTTCACTTTTTTTTTTACAGCAGCCGAACTTCCCAGCAACAAACTAGGGCACGGCAGCCGCTGTGACAGCGCCACGATACATAATGACTGCCCGCTGAGCCAAATATTGACTCTTCACGAGCGGTTAATGTTTCACCGCTCCGACACAGCGATGGCTCGGCCAAGACGGGCAGCGAGGAGGGGTGGGCGGGCGTCGTATTGAAGCGTTTTCACGAACCGGCTCCTTCATTGAGGGGCTCCATCAGGGCGGACTGAACCCACGTGGGCACGGGCGAGGGTTCGGGGGCTGGGTCAGGAGGTCATCACGACCGGAGAAATCGCCAGTTCTGGAGGTTGCGATACAGCGCACCTCCGGCTAGTGTCTCTGGACTCAGCCGCCAAACATTTTACCCGGTGGTGACGTGTTAGCACAACTTTGAACAATCCACTGATGGATGAAGGCACAACGGTGACAAGATGTAAACTAACCTCGCCTGGTATGCAGGAGGTCGTGGGTTCCATCCCGACCCTGACGCCTGCTGCTGTGTTTGGAGTTTGCGTGTCTCTCTCTCTCATCATCATCACGGTGGCTAGGAGATGTTAACTACCTCGCCTGGTACACATGAGGTTGCGGGTTCGATCCCAACTCTAACGCCTGCTGTATAATTATCGTTTTTTGCATGTTCTCCCCATGGTCATGTGGATTTTTCTCCGTGTCCTCTGGGTTTTTCCCACCCACGTTTCGAATAAACATCACGCGCTGAGAGTATTTGACCACAATAAATGTCGACGTGATAAGCCACTTCGTTGAGCAATCATTTGTGGCCAGGTCGCTTCTGGAAAAATTGCGATGTAGTTCAGTGAGCCTTAACTGATGAATTAAAAATATTTTATAATTTAAAAGAAAATAGTTTCGTTTACGGCCCCTCTCCTCTGGGACTGGGAGATTCATTTGGAAAGAATTGACCACAGCGTTCTGACGTCTGAGATTGTTATTCCGACTTGCAGGCTTGAAGGTTCTCCACCCCTGGTCTGTGGCCCTTCAAACGGCGCTCCCGTTGACGAAGCACTCGTCACGTTAACACGTGCATTGAACTGAGCCAAGTTGATAGGAACTCAGCCAAACGCAGAAAAACGGCGGACAGGGAATTCCAATAGTCACATTTCGGTGACATTATTTGTTGTGAAGCGTTGAACGTGGTGGTGGTGGGGGTGGTATAAAGCGCCAACAGTTATTTATGTATTATGCTCTCATTCGCGAATGTTGACTTTCGTAGCAGTGCTGCTGCTGGCGCTGCTGCCGATTCCTGTGATGTTTGGGAATTGATAGCCAAGCAGGCTGAAAGGTCTCGGACTCATCAAAAAATCCTCAACACAGCACTCGGCTAAAAAGGGGGTGGGGTGGGTGGGGGGGATTGGGGTGGGATGGGTGGGGAGGATAGGGGTGAGGTCTTCCCCGTTTGTGTTGAGTGTAAAGCACGGAACAGCTCACCGCTCCAAGGGGATTCGATGAATTGCCACCGAGCGCTCTCTTTTATTCACCCAGTCTTGCTCTGCATTACCTGCGCCCAAGTGTTACTTGAATGGTGCACGACTTGAATGTTGTTGCGCCCAAGTGTGTGTTCCTTGCAGCTCGGTGTGTGTGCAATGCTGTGATTTATTTGCTGCTCTAACTTGTGTTTTTTCTCTCCAAACAAGGTCCTTCCACGGGTCATTCTTGTAAAACAGCTTTCGCGTCGAACGTTTCTTAGCCACGTCAACACATCAAGTCGAGGAGAGCCTCACTCTGGTACTAACCTCTCCCGTGGTGGTTACGGGCAGAACCGTATCTTGCCCTTCGCCGGCAACTGAAGGTGGTTGTCCCCGGCACGCGGGACGGAACGTCGGACATCGTGCCGATCAATGTGCGGCAACGACCCCACATCACACCTGTTCCACAGCTGTTCAGTGCAAAACGTGAAAACCCACGTCACCAAACCTCCGGGCGTCATCATCTCACAAGGATTGCATGTACGGCGATGTTTGAGAAACCCCACGACGCATACGAGGATATAGACGAATACATACTCTTGGTTCTTTCCGTAAAGTCACGTAGGTAAAACATTAAAATTACAATTAATAAAATAAAATAATAAAATCACGACGTTTCGGAGGCAACACAAGTCTCCGTCATCAGGTGGGACCGTCACAGCCAGATTTGCTGCATCAAGTGAGGCAGGGATTCAAGATGCAAGCTCTTAAATACAAGTTTTCCTCCCCCTTAACTGATGACGGAGACTTGTGTTGCCTCCGAAACGTCGTGATTTTATTATTTTATTTTTAATAATTTTAATTTCATTTTTTACCTACGTGACTTTACCGAAAGAACTAAGAGTATGAATCCTTGCAGTCACGAAAGCTTCAAATGTAGAAATATAGACGAATGTCCAACGGCCCGCATAGACGAGCTCACTGACTCGCTTGCTATACTGCTATCTCCTGGTTAAATCTGCAGCACGGAGGATTTGGGAGTCCCGCAAATCTGTGCGGTCCCACCGACAATTTGGTTGCCTCCAAGTTCTGGGTCAGAGGCGTCGATCGTTCTCCTCCGCTACCCTCGTGACCTGGGGCTCCCCTTCGACTCCCTGCCAAAGTTCAAGCTCAAGGCGTCCCTTTGCACCGCTGCCCATGACGACTGCCTGCCTGCCTGAGTCTCTCTCTAGAAATAAAATACTCACGCCATCGTGAGTTGCGAGCCCCCTTTTAGAACTCGAAATCCAATATTGCGTGGTGTGCGTCTGCGTGCGAAACGAGGTATCTATTGGCCTCCGTTTCAGCACAAATTATGTGGCGATGCTGCTGCGTTGGCAGTCGCGCACGAGCACAATCATCAACAACAACAACAACACGCATTTGTTAATAGCGATGCCCTATAAGGAAACAAATATATTCTGCGACGTTTCGGGCAATGGGTATTCTCCGTAGCACAGACTCTTCATGTGCTACGAAAAGGGGTCTATTGTCCGAAACGTCGCCGATTTTATTGACAAATGTGTTGTTGTTGTTGTTTGTTTCCTTACGGAATCGTGAGATGCGGTCGCATTTCGGCGCCACGTAAACCCGCGCTTGCATTGCGCATTGTACACGCAGTGCCAAGGGACTGGGCTGGGCTGGGCTGCCTTGATTGCGCCACGGAGCCAGCGACGTTCCGCACCGGCCCCCTACAGCGCGGAACCACGCTGCCTGTGAAAAGAGCTTTGCAGCTCATCGAATTTCTCCAGTATCAATAACTATGTTTCCCGTATTCATCGCGAGAGCCGCTTCGCTGCTGCTGCTGTTACTGCTGCTATTGCTGTCATTGCGCCGTCACCACCAACATCACCGTCACCACCACCATCACCGTCACCACCATCATCACCGCCACATCTGTGGCACCTCTGAGCGAAGCCGCGCGACGTCACTCGTCTTGGGTTTTGGTCTCGATCGCTCCTCGGGGCCTCGACGGCCACCGCCGGCGGTCGCGACAACAGCGGCCTCGTCTGTCGCGTCTAAGGCGCGACACAGCGGGGAATCCTCCGATTCTCATCCCCCCTCCTCTCCAAACTCCCCCACCCCCCCCACCAAGAGATTCGGGCACTTCGAATGGCGCACGCGCGCGTTGCTGCGTGAGAGGGCGGGGGCTCGCGCGCATTAAGCGCGCAATTATAATCCACGACAGATCGGCTCGCTCGCTCTGCGTTTGCGTGGCGCGCCAGATTTACACGCAGAGTTGTTAACACTTCAGCCTGGAAGGAGGCAATTCATCATCTCATTGCCCGAGTGGAGGAGGAGGAGGAGGGATAATGATAATGGGGAGTTTCGACACCCGCGGTGCGTCGGCGATTGAAAACTAAAATGCCTTTCGAACTGCTCTGTGTGTGTTTCGTTTGTTGTCATTGTCCTTCCACCCCGGCACACTCCGATTGGCACGGTTGGCTACAGTACGGCGCGAAAAAAGTTCAAGGTACAAGCGATTGGAACGGCGCTGGCACGCGCGCACGCTGCTGATGAGTTCCCGTTGGGGCCGTGGTGAGGTCATTACCACCCACTGGGTACCTGCCCCTTCCTACGAGGTGTATGTTGGTGTTTGCAAGGGTCTGTTTAGAGCAGTGGATTCTTAAGCTTTACTGCAGCCTTGCTCCCCTTTGGTTCTCAATCGTAAAAAAAATGTTTATATAGTGTTAATAAATACGTAGGTTTGATGAAACAAAGTATTTGTACCTTACGTACCCGTGCTTAATTTGTGTTTCGATTATTTGTCTTTAAAAAATAAAAATCTGCCCATGTCTCACACCCCCAGAAAGGGCATCTCGTACACCCAGAAAGGGCATCTCACACCCCAAGACAGGGCATCTCACACCCCCAGAAAGGGCATCTCACACCCCCAGACAGGGCATCTCGCACCCCCAGACAGGGCATCTCACACCCCCAGAAAGGGCATCTCACACCCCCAGAAAGGGCATCTCACACCCCCAGACAGGGAATCTCGCACCCCCAGACAGGGCATCTCACACCCCCAGACAGGGCATCTCTCACCCCCAGAGAGGGCATCTCACACCCCCAGACAGGGCATCTCGCACCCCCAGACAGGGCATCTCACACCCCCAGACAGGGCATCTCACACCCCCAGAGAGGGCATCTCTCACCCCCAGACAGGGCATCTCACACCCCCAGACAGGGCATCTCACACCCCCAGAGAGGGCATCTCACACCCCCAGAAAGGGCATCTCGTACCCCCAGAAAGGGCATCTCGTACCCCCAGAAAGGGCATCTCTCACCCCCAGAAAGGGCATCTCACACCCCCAGACAGGACATCTCACACCCCCAGAAAGGGCATCTCTCACCCCCAGAAAGGGCATCTCACACCCCCAGACAGGACATCTCACACCCCAAGAAAGGGCATCTCTCACCCCCAGAGAGGGCATTTCACACCCCCAGAAAGGGAATCTCTCACCCCCAGACAGGACATCTCACACCCCCAGAAAGGGCATCTCTCACCCCCAGAAAGGGCATCTCACACCCCCAGACAGGACATCTCACACCCCCAGAAAGGGCATCTCGTACCCCCAGAAAGGGCATCTCTCACCCCCAGAAAGGGCATCTCACACCCCCAGACAGGACATCTCACACCCCCAGAAAGGGCATCTCTCACCCCCAGAGAGGGCATTTCACACCCCCAGAAAGGGAATCTCTCACCCCCAGACAGGACATCTCGCACCTTCAGAAAGGGCATCTCACATCCCCAGAAAGGGCATCTCTCACCCCCAGAAAGGGCATCTCTCACGCCGAGCGTGTGCGTGCACCCCAGGTTTAGACGATCACCATCCGAGCACAGGTGAGAAAACCCCAATACCGTGTGGCAAACCTCCGATTCGCACGATTGGCGAGGTACGGTGCGAACGAAGTTCAACATACATACGTACAATCCCCAGGAATATCCACCCGCGCAGCATTTAAGAGATGATTTGCGGGGTTTGCATGCGAGCGGAGAAAATGTTGACGCGTCTGTTGCTTGCAGACACCGTAGTCCCGGTGCTGTAGACATACAGATAGAACATCCCTTTGTCAATCCACTGCTGGATGATGGCCGGTCGACGCCGTGTCGCTCGTCGTGGAACAGAAATGAGAACTCGGGTCACTGGGTTTATAGTGCGGTGCGCTGACCCCCCCCCCCTTGCCCCCCCCCCTAACAGCTGCCCCTCCCGCCTTCCTCGAGCTAGTAAAGAGTAACCCTCAAGTATCACTCGACAGATGACATTAGCAGCAATGCACAAGTGTGATGCTGGAATTACATTAGCGAGAATGTCGATGACAAGCACTGCCCCGTGTAGGTTCACATTCACACACACACACACACGTGTACACACACGTGCGTAAATGTATGTTCACACACACATACACACACACGTGTGTTTGTGTGTTCACATTCACACACATCCACACACACACAGACAAATGTGTGTGTGTGTATGTGAACCTACAATCACTCACGTGTGTGTGTGTATGCACGTCAACCGACATTCATACGGAAGTGTGCATATATGTGAACCTATGTCCACGCGCGTGTGTGAGCGGTAGAGTAGAGTGTTAGCACGTTGCGCTACGACCCGAGTTCGATTCCTGCTCAGGGTCAATTACCAAGTCGGTCACTGTGCCTCCCTAGGTCGACTCGGCCTCAAATGAGTACCTGGTGTATAAACATCGCCACTGGGGAGACAAAGACGGCCCGGCGTGGTGTTGGCCACTCACCACCTCGTGTGCTGTGCCGGCATTCATAACAATTGCCCCTACAGTCTGTCCAGGTTATCTTTGAACATCCATATACAGCAATCTTCCCGTTGTTTACAAGATGGCCCATTGCCCAACACCACGAATTATTTTCAGTTGCAAAGCGTTGGTTTGGTGGCGATGGCAGTCGTGGTGACTTATGCCACAGAACGTGCACACCTCGATCCTGTTGGTTATTTGGTACAATTTGGGGGGCACATCTTAATCGCAATTGCCATGAAATCCATTTATTCCGCTTAGAACATTCAGTACGTCAGGTTGCTCAAGCGAAAACAAATTAAAATATATTTTCTTCTGACAATTCTGTGTTTTGTTGTTTGTATATATACAGGGTGGGATCAAAAGTCAGCACACACAGAGTTATTACATTTATTTGAACACTGGCATTGAGACATTGCAATTGTTGGTTCTTTAATATAATATTGGATCTATTATAATGATTATTTTTAATATCTCGTTTTTCTACTTCATTTTCAGATGGCATTTACAAAAAAAGTCGATCAAGAACCCCTTGCACGTATCTAGACACGAAATAAATGATGCATGCTCAAAGATGACACCGCCAATCTTACGACTAAATCAGAATAGATTTCTCAAGGTAAGAAAACAATAAAAGATAATGAAATCCTAATTTATTTCAAAAGACAACTCGTGCATGCAATTATGTTAATCAGAGTAAGTTTTCACCATTTGTAAAAAAAAATCATCAAATAACCCTCTTGTTTAGACCGCTGTACACAAAACTCACTTACCAAAGCAACGGACCAAAAAGAGCCCCCCAAAACGTCGAGCGGCCATCAATCAAACGGCACTTTTAAAGTTGTAATCGACTGGAGTGTAACACGTGTCTCAAAAGGAACACGGTTATTTATATAAGAGCTTTGGAATATAAATGATGATGATGGCGATGAAAGAGAGAATTTCAAAGCGGAGCAGTGCGAGGGTACAAGCAGAAAGAGACGCGTTGTGACCTACAGTGTGGTGAGTGGCTGAGTGGGTGAGTTGGGTGGGTGAGTGGGTGAGTGAGTGAGTGGGTGGGTGAGTGGGTGAGTGGGTGAGTGAGTAGGTGAGCGAGTGGCTGAGTTGGTGAGTGGGTGGGTGAGTGGGTGAGTGGGTGGGTGAGTTGGGTGGAAGGGTGAGTGGGTGAGTGTCGGTCAGTGGATGAGTGAGTAGGTGAGTGGGTGAGTGGGTGAGTTGGGTGGGTGAGTGGGTGAGTGTCGGTCAGTGAGTGAGTGAGTAGGTGAGTGAGTGGGTGAGTTGGGTGGGTGGGTGAGTGGCTGAGTTGGGCGAGTTGGGTGGGTGAGTGGGTGAGTGAGTAGGTGAGTGAGTAGGTGAGTGAGTGGGTGAGTGAGTGGGTGAGTTGGTGAGTGGGTGGGTAAGTGGGTGAGTAGGTGAGTGAGTGGTTGAGTGGGTGGGTGAGTGGGTGAGTGGGTGAGTGAGTGAGTTGGGTGCGTGGGTGAGTGTCGGTCAGTGGGTGAGTGAGTGGGTGAGTAGGTGGGTGAGCGAGTGGGTTGATGAGTGGGTGGGTTGATGAGTGGATGGGTTGGTGAGTGGTAGGGAAAGAGGGGAACGGTAGTGTAGCGGTTAGAAATGTAGAGGTTAGCACGCTGTACTACTAACCCCTCAACCAGATTTCAATTCTCGCTCACAGCCAACAACCAGTGACAATAATCTGAAGCGGTCCTGGGCCTCCCCAAGGTCGACTCAGCCTCAAATCAGTACCTGGTGCGATGTGTAAACATCGTCACAAGGGAGAAAAAGCAACCAGTTGCAGGGCTTTATTTTTTATCTGTTATGCATATTATGCTGTTGTATTAGGTTTTCTACCCCAGGTCTCCCTTGAAAGGCCGTATAAATTAACTCCAACCTAAAGTGAAATGCGTATTCATGGTAATTGCAATGTTTATTTGTAACCAGTCGAGAGCTCATTGCTTAAACATCATAAATTATAAACACACGACGCACAAACAACAAGAGTTTACACTTACTCTTAATGTGAAAATGGGGGAAAGTGTAACAAAGCTGTTTAGCCCCACTCATACACCGAGACATCAAAACAAAGATCCCCCGTATAGCATGAACAGACTGCTGGGACAAGTGCTGTTGGCAAGCACCTTTGAAGGCACGGCGACACGAGGGGGTGGGGGGTGGCCAGCACCACGCCCGGCCGCCTTTGTGGCGATGATTACTACACACCGCCCCAGATAATAATTTTAGACAGAGTCGACCTAGGGGAGACCTAGGATCGGTTCGGATAATTCGTCACTGGTGTTGACCATAAGCAGGAATCGAACTCGAGTCGTCGGGTTCATAGCCCAATGCGCTAACCGCTGCACGACCGCTCCCCATACACCGAGACATGCGAACGCACCCACACACACACTGGAGTAGCGATTTTATTGGGGGGCCCATTGCACATTGCCCCCCTCCCTCCACCGAAGCTTGTAGACAAAGGGGGGCAAGTAGGAACGCACACACACACACACTCACTTGAGAGCTCGCAGTTCCATTGAACGTCCATGGACTGCAATTTCCAACAAAATAAACCCGGTGAGAAAAAAAAGTAAAAAAATTATCTACTTTGCATGGCAAAGTGCCCGGGTCGCTCAGAGGTCAGAGCGATGAGCCAGCGTCGCTGAGAAACCATGGGTTCGACTCCGGGCAGCTCTGCCAGTGATCAACAAGGCCTTACGTAGATGTTGCTTCTCTATTTGTCCGACCTGTTGTTGCTACCATTACACGTCTGACTGTCTATTAATAGTCCCCAGATTTCGCACACTATTTGGATCAAACGCATTTAATGTAGCTGTCCCAGCGTGTTTTGAACCACCCAGTTTCGTCTCTTGGAATCGCCGCTCTGCCACCCACCTCTGTCCCCATTGAAAGTGCCTTTCTTAAAATCACGACATTGTAAGTGCGAATGTACTTCTACAACGTAATTGCGGCTATTGTTATAAAGTTTGTGTTTTTTGCCACACGTATAATTCTTGAATGGTTTGACGTTGTCTGCCAGCCGAGTCGACCTGTCAAAAGGAGATTCTTAACCCAATGTGGGCTTTGCTCGGGAAGTTAACTTCTGAAATGTTTTCTGAACTTACGCTGGGTTCTAACATGTAGTGAGTGTGGTCGTTTCCATCCCAGTCACCAATGAATGACTGTGCACACACACACATAAACCCCCCTACCACATGAAATTGGATGCTGCACTTAAATTTGTAGACGTTTACGTAACTGAGAATTAGAAATATCGGTTTGACCGCCGTGAGATGAACATTAGTCTCTGTGGCAGGGTGTGTTGATGAGAAAGTGCTGAACTCCCTCCTACTGTGTCGACCAGATGTCACTTGAAGCGGGAAAGGGGAGGGGGGCAGGGTGCTCGGTGGTAGCTCTGCACTATCCACTTTCACTGGCCGTTCTCTACAAACCAATTCCGAGTCTCGTGTAGACGTGATACCATTCACATTGTTGGCTGGAGGGACAATGCGGACAAAAGGCAAAACAACACGACAAATATAAAAGCCTGCGTAAGATTAAGGAACGATGCCCCATGAGCAACCATTGTTTGTATTTTTGACCACGACTGGATGACACTGCATTACAGTACCTATTATAATGGGTCATGAAATTGAAACATTTTTATCTTGCATGTTGTTCATTTTAGATAGAAAAATAAACAACCGTCATTATGTTTGGCAATAATGTCAATTTATTATTAGTACAAATAAAATAAACACTTATTTATTGGCTACATTCAACGATTGTACGATTGTTATCGTGGAAATGGCAGTTGGAGTTGGGGTGGTTCGTGCACTGCACCATGAAGCTGCCAACGAGCTGCCAACGAGCTGAGTTCGAGTCCTGGCCACAGGTGACATCAGCAGGGGCGGTTTCTTCATTAGGGCGATTGGGCGACGCACCACCAATGTCATTGAACCACAGAGTCAAGCTAGCCGTCACTGTCAGCCTCTGGATATAGTCCAATCAGCGTCATGTCACGTTCTGTGGAGTACCGCCTCTTTTGGGGCGATTTCACTCCGGCTGAGAATCGCCCCGAGTGGCCCCATAGACTTACATTCAAAGATGTTTTTTTTCGAACGGGGGCGCTCCAATGCATTCTCTATGGCTTCCGGGAGGGCAAGCCCTAACGTGCTTACGTCATCATACGTGCTTACGTCATCATACGTAAGCACGTTTCATCCAACAATATAATTTATCGCTACCTAGTGGAATCTTTAATAAAATAAACTTGAGTGGTTTGTTTTAATAGTGAGTATATAAACAAACAAGATGTATTGTAAGAGTCACTTTATTTTTCATTAATATTAAAGAAGTGAAGTTGCCTTTACATGCTTAAGCTGTTAATTTATTCATTGCATGGGTGGACCTTATCCTTATCAATCATCCAGACATTTGCCCCCCCTGAGAGATTTTGCAGGAGCCGCCACTGGACATCAGTAGCGAGTGATATCCGCACCGCACCTGGGAAATAGACTCTTGTCCAACCTGACACGAAACCAGCATCGTGGTAAAGTATAAACAAACGCCCCCCATTCTAAGACTGAAACGGCCTCATAAACTCAAAGTAAACTCTTTTTTATTTTACCAAGTAAGGCCCACTGAGCTATGTAGCTCTTTTTCAGAAGCGACTTGGCCACAAATGATAGCTCAACGAAGTGGTTTATCACGTGAAAATGTATCGTGGCCAAACACTCTGAAGGCATGTTGAGTCTAAATGTGGATGAAAAAACTGGAGGACCCAGAGAAAAATCCACACAACCATGGGGAGAAAGACATGCAGACTCCAAATAGACAGGCAGCAGGGTCGGGATCGAACCCACGACCTCCTGCATACCAGGCGTGGGAGTTGACATCTCGCCACCGTGGCGTGGATTAGTAATGGGCTTTAAATTATTTAAACAACACAGCCCTTGTATATTCACCAAAAACCAGATTGGACACCACTCGCTTGCCAATGTCAGCCATGGCCACGAAGAATACCAATTACAACTTGTCACGACCAACACCAGAATTCGCTCCCTATGAGACACAGAGAGAGATGACGATTCAAGAGGCACGCAGATGAACCACAGACAAGCGACACAAGAAGACAGCAGCAGCCACGCAGTGGGTGGGCCGGCAAATAGTAACAGTTTCCCAAGCTCTGCGGGACTCTACATATGAAGGTGTTATCAGCCAATTTATGAGCCGCTTCCATGTGGTAGAAAATCGCCCTCGAGACGCTGGGTTTAGAGGGCAGTGCGCTAGACACTGGGTTTATGGTGCAGTGTGCTAGACACTGGGTTTATGGTGCAGTGTGCTAGACACTGGGTTTATGGTGCAATGTGTTAGACACTGGGTTTATAGTGCAGTGTGCTAGACACTGGGTTTATAGTGCAGTGTGTTAGACACTGGGTTTATAGTGCAGTGTGTTAGACACTGGGTTTATGGTGCAGTGTGTTAGACACTGGGTTTATAGTGCAATGTGTTAGACACTGGGTTTATAGTGCAGTGTGTTAGACACTGGGTTTATAGTGCAGTGTGTTAGACACTGGGTTTATAGTGCAGTGTGTTAGACACTGGGTTTATGGTGCAGTGTGTTAGACACTGGTTTTATAGTGCAGTGTGTTAGACACTGGGTTTATAGTGCAGTGTGTTAGACACTGGGTTTATGGTGCAGTGTGCTAGACACTGGGTTTATAGTGCAGTGTGTTAGACACTGGGTTTATAGTGCAGTGCGTTAGACACTGGGTTTATAGTGCAGTGCGTTAGACACTGGGTTTATAGTGCAGTGCGTTAGACACTGGGTTTATAGTGCAGTGCGTTAGACACTGGGTTTATAGTGCAGTGTGTTAGACACTGGGTTTATGGTGCAGTGCGTTAGACACTGGGTTTATGGTGCAGTGCGTTAGACACTGGGTCTATGGTGCAATGTGCTAGACACTGGGTTTATGGTGCAATGTGTTAGACACTGGGTTTATAGTGCAGTGTTATAGACACTGGGTTTATAGTGCAGTGTGCTAGACACTGGGTTTATAGTGCAGTGTGATAGACACTGGGTTTATAGTGCAGTGTGATAGACACTGGGTTTATGGTGCGGTGTGATAGACACTGGGTTTATGGTGCAGTGCGTTAGACACTTGGTTTATAGAGCAGTGTGTTAGACACTGGGTTTATGGTGCAATGTGTTAGACACTGGGTTTATAGTGCAGTGTGCTAGACACTGGGTTTATGGTGCAGTGTGCTAGACACTGGGTTTATGGTGCAGTGTGCTAGACAGAGTTTATAGTGCAGTGTGATAGACACTGGGTTTATGGTGCAGTGTGCTAGACACTGGGTTTATAGTGCAGTGTGTTAGACACTGGGTTTATGGTGCAGTGTGTTAGACACTGGGTTTATGGTGCAGTGTGCTGGACACTGGGTTTATAGTGCAGTGTGCTAGACACTGGGTTTATAGTGCAGTGTGTTAGACACTGGGTTTATGGTGCAGTGTGCTAGACACTGAGTTTATAGTGCAGTGTGCTAGACACTGTGTTTATGGTGCAGTGTGCTAGACACTGAGTTTATAGTGCAGTGTGCTAGACACTGGGTTTATGGTGCAGTGTGCTAGACACTGAGTTTATAGTGCAGTGTGCTAGACACTGGGTTTATGGTGCAGTGTGATAGACACTGGGTTTATGGTGCAGTGTGTTAGACACTGGGTTTATGGTGCAGTGTGTTAGACACTGGGTTTATAGTGCAGTGTGTTAGACACTGGGGTTATGGTGCAGTGTGCTAGACACTGGGTTTATGGTGCAGTGCGTTAGACACTGGGTCTATGGTGCAATGTGCTAGACACTGGGTTTATGGTGCAATGTGTTAGACACTGGGTTTATAGTGCAGTGTTATAGACACTGGGTTTATAGTGCAGTGTGCTAGACACTGGGTTTATAGTGCAGTGTGATAGACACTGGGTTTATAGTGCAGTGTGATAGACACTGGGTTTATGGTGCAGTGTGCTAGACACTGGGTTTATAGTGTAGTGTGATAGACACTGGGTTTATAGTGCAGTGTGATAGACACTGGGTTTATGGTGCAGTGCGTTAGACACTTGGTTTATAGAGCAGTGTGTTAGACACTGGGTTTATGGTGCAATGTGTTAGACACTGGGTTTATAGTGCAGTGTGCTAGACACTGGGTTTATAGTGCAGTGTGCTAGACACTGGGTTTATGGTGCAGTGTGCTAGACACTGGGTTTATGGTGCAGTGTGCTAGACAGAGTTTATAGTGCAGTGTGATAGACACTGGGTTTATGGTGCAGTGTGCTAGACACTGGGTTTATAGTGCAGTGTGTTAGACACTGGGTTTATGGTGCAGTGTGTTAGACACTGGGTTTATGGTGCAGTGTGCTAGACACTGGGTTTATAGTGCAGTGTGCTAGACACTGGGTTTATAGTGCAGTGTGTTAGACACTGGGTTTATGGTGCAGTGTGCTAGACACTGAGTTTATAGTGCAGTGTGCTAGACACTGTGTTTATGGTGCAGTGTGCTAGACACTGAGTTTATAGTGCAGTGTGCTAGACACTGGGTTTATGGTGCAGTGTGCTAGACACTGAGTTTATAGTGCAGTGTGCTAGACACTGGGTTTATGGTGCAGTGTGATAGACACTGGGTTTATGGTGCAGTGTGTTAGACACTGGGTTTATGGTGCAGTGTGTTAGACACTGGGTTTATAGTGCAGTGTGTTAGACACTGGGGTTATGGTGCAGTGTGCTAGACACTGGGTTTATGGTGCAGTGTGTTAGACACTGGGTTTATGGTGCAGTGTGTTAGACACTGGGTTTATGGTGCAGTGTGTTAGACACTGGGTTTATAGTGCAGTGTGCTAGACACTGGGTTTATGGTGCAGTGTGTTAGACACTGGGTTTTTAGTGCAGTGCGTTAGACACTTGGTTTATAGAGCAGTGTGTTAGACACTGGGTTTATGGTGCAGTGTGTTAGACACTGGGTTTATAGTGCAGTGCGTTAGACACTTGGTTTATAGAGCAGTGTGTTAGACACTTGGTTTATGGTGCAGTGTGCTAGACACTGGGTTTATAGTGCAGTGCGCTAGCCCCTGTGGTGGCGCTGCAGCTACATCTATAAATTGTTTTTATTAATAATAATAATAGGTGCTACATTATTGTCATCATGTTCACTAATGAACCGCTTCCAAAAAATAAAATGTCGACAACCGCCACCAACAATCAATTATCCACGTGGTAACGTGCGCAAGGACATAATCGCTGCTATCATTAAATGTCATCACCAGCCGTCGTTAAGCCGGAACGTACATCACACACACCCGCCAACCCACCGTCTCCGTGACGGTTCAAATCAATCTATGTATATATACATACACAATTGTCCGCTGCTGTTAGGCAACAAGTTGTCAATGAGCAGGCATCATATAAGGAGGCAATAAACGGAAAATCGCATCCCATTGTTCCCCCCCACCCCCCATCCATCCCCTCTCAGCGTCCCAAAACATGGGAAAATAAACCGTAGGTCCTGGGTGAGCCCCGCAGAATAAAAAATAAAAATAAATTCCCGCCCGGGTTGCTTAGCTCCGGGACAATGTGTCGACGCGAATGTCCGCCACGCCGCTAAATCAGCTCTAATTAACACATAATTGGCTTACGCGCGCTTAATCAATTGCATCAAAGGCGCACGCGTTGTGCAGAAAGCGCTCGAACTCCCTTGCAGCACGTGGGCTTGGATACTATTGATTAGCCATCCCCCGTTTCACGGGGCGTGGATTTTAACATTTAATAAGGGAATAACGGACTCCTAATAGCTTTCCCTGCTGGGCGCTAATGTGAAGAGTTGTTTTTTTGTTCCGTACCAACAAGGCTCCCTAACCCCCCCCCTCCCCCCATTGCAACCCCCCCCCCCCAGCATCGCCCCCACCACCACCCGAGGCCCCCCTTGTTTTGTGTTTGTGTCTGTTTTTGTTTTTACGCCGAGGCCTTTTCAGGTCTCACGGAGGTCCCCATCCAGGGGCGATGGCCGAGGGTAGACTCCGTGAATGCTGCCGGTGGGTGGCCCTTATTCCCAGCCATTAGCCTTCCTCTGTGACTGACACAGCCTTAGTTAGGGAGATAATAAAGACTAGATTATGCTGTAAGTAAACTGGGCGCCCCATTCAGCCCACGGAGGAGGGAGGGGGGGGAGGAGGGGTGGGTGGGTGGACACAGTTCATACTGTGGGTTGTGCCGTCAAAAGAGGGGGGTGGGTGGGGGGGGTGGCTGGGTGGGTTTACGGGCTGGGCTGGGCTGGCTCTCTGGTTTGTTCACGGCGCCAAGACGCTGATGGCGGAGGGGGAGGGGGTGGAACGGGGGGGGGAGGGGGTGGAACGGGGGGGGGAGGGGTGGAACGGGGGGGGGGGGAGTGGGGGGAACGGGGGGAGGGGGGTGTTTTGGTTGTGTCGTGAACGAATTTTGGCTGTCTGTTTGAGCAAGGTTTTACTCGGGGAGGCTGGGTGTGAAATCATTAGCGCCGCCGTCAAATCACGGGGAGGGCATTACATGGGATTAGCGAGGAGAGATTCTGGTGTTTGGTCATCCACAGGTCAGCGCCCTTTACTGCAGGGGCATGACATTTTAAGAGTCGAAAGTTGTTTTCTTTTTGTTCAGTGTGCAAGTGGCAGTGTCACTGCGTGTGCACGGTGGCGCCACGCAGGGAATGGCAATTATTTTGTTATTAAAAATAGTTTTTTTTCCTCTTTAGTTCAACGCGTAGGCTTTCGCGACAAAGATTATCCGTAATAAAGTAGGTATTTTGTTGCGTTAGATCAAGTCAATATATATGCGTCGTTAAACCCGCCATCACCCGACGCAGCCAATTAGTAAGGTTGGTCACGTAAATTAAAACGTGCGAATTAGTTACTTCTTCAGCACACCGGTTGTGTGTTGGAGAGTAAACCCACGACATTTACAGTTCGAGGCGGACGTTTCGCTGGTGATTACAACCGGCTTCCATCGGCGAGTCGCCAGAATTGTAAAGAAGTCCTCCTGTTTCGCTCTTAAATTGGGGATTAATTGAGAAAATATTCCTAAATGTTAAATAGTCCAGGTGGGAATTAATTATTTGGCGAGATGCATCAAGAGGTCAGGCCAATTGAACCGTCAATTTACGTTGGCTGAATATTCACGGGTTGTGCCACATGTTTTCTCATCACGATAACAGCCAATTCCTGTAGAAGCGTCCAGCATGTAACTATTAACTATTTTTTATTTTACCAGGTACGGCCCTCTGAGCTATGTAGCTCTTTTTCAGAAGCGACCTGGCTTTCACGAATGATAGCTCAACGAAGCGGCTTATCGTGTGGAAATGCATCGCATCCAAAATACTTTAAAGCAGTGGTTTTTAACCAGTGGTTATTAACCAGTGGTTAACCAGTGGTTTCTTAAGCTTAACAAAAATTATGCACGGGAACGTAAGTACAACTACTTTGTTTCATCAAACCTCTGCATTTATTAATATTATACATTAGTTAACGGCTGAGAACCCAAGGGGTGCAAAGCTGCAGTACAGGTTAAGATCCACTGCTCAAAACGAATGCTCATTCTAAATGTGGAGGGAGAAAAAACGGAGAAAATCCACGCGACCATAGGGAGAGAGAGAGAGACACGCAAAATACTTGATGATCCCTTAGTTAAACTAATCTAATATTTTTATTTTCAGGCCCACTGAGATATACACGTATAGCTCTTTTTTCAGAAGTGACCTGGCCACAATTAATAGCTCAACGAAGTGGCTTATCAAGTGGGAATTTATCGCAACCAAATACTCCAAACACATGCTGATTCTAAATGTGGAGGTAAAAACCAGAGGACCCGGAGAAAAATCCACGCGGCCACGGGGAGAGAGAGAGAGACACTCAACTCCAAATGTACATCAGGCGTCAAGGTCGGGATCGAACCCCACGGGGACCTCCTGCATACCAGGCGAGGGAGATAACATCTCACCAGCGTGGCGCCCCTGTGGAACGAAACGTCAGACAATCGTGCTGGGACAACACGACATACAAGCTGAGAAAGATCGGCGGCGGCCGTGGCAGCACAACCGCGAATAACCCAAGTCGGTTAAAAATGTCTCCATCAAAAAAACCACTCGTTGTTTTAGAGTTCGTTGCAAAAAAAGAAAGTATCCTTGCACCTTCTGCACCGACTCCAAATGTTAAAGAAGAATAATAATATATTAAATCTTTATCTGTTCAGGCAAGCTCCGAGTGAAGTCTTACGACTTGTTTCTTTGGAGCATTGTGCTCGGGATGTTTGTATAATTCCTTAGCGAGTAAGACATTAGTTGGTGATGCTGCTGCTGCTGCGTTGGCAGTGGCGACAGAAGCAGAGTCAACAACCACAACAGTAGCCCGTCAATAACACTCAGGCGGTGCTATTGACGCATGCGCCCGGCCGTCTTTGTTTCCCCAGTGGCTATGTGTTACACACCGCCGAGTCAACCTAGTGGAGGCTCAGGACCGAATCAGATAATCGTCACATGTTTTGACCGTGAGTGGGGTTCGAACTGGGGTTGGTGGGTTCTTTGCGCAGCGAGTGCACTAACCACTGCAGCACCGCTCCGTACTATGTTTTCTTCTTCTTATTTTTCCAGGTACGGCCCACTAAGGAGTAATACAGTTATTTTTCAGAAGCGACCTGGTCACAAATGACCGCTCAACGATGTGCTCAATCACGTGGATATTTATAGCAGCCAAATCCTCTGAAGGAATCTTTTTTACAAATGTTGTCGGGAAGAAGCGGAGCACCACGACCACGGCTGAGAATCAAAGGGGTGCAAGGGGCAGCACAGGTTAAGATCCACTGCTCTAAACGCACACGGATTCTAAATGTGGAGGTGGAAAAAAACGGGAGTGCCCGGAGAAAAATCCACGCGACCATGGGGAGAGAGACACACACGCAAACTCCAAATAAACAGCAGCAGGCGTCAGGGTCGGGATAGAACCCACGGACCTCCTGCATACCAGGCGTGGTAGTTAACATCTCCTAGCCACCGTGATGATGATGATGAGAGAGAGAGACACGCAAACTCCAAATATGCAGCAGGCGTCAGGGTCGGGATCGAACCCACGGACCTCCTGCATACCAGGCGAGGTAGTTAACATCTCCTAGCCACCGTGATGATGATGAGAGAGAGAGACACGCAAACTCCAAATATGCAGCAGGCGTCAGGGTCGGGATCGAACCCACGGACCTCCTGCATACCAGGCGAGGTAGTTAACATCTCCTAGCCACCGTGATGATGATGAGAGAGAGAGACACGCAAACTCCAAATATGCAGCAGGCGTCAGGGTCGGGATCGAACCAACGGACCTCCTGCACATGAGGCGTGGTAGTTAACATCTCATAGCCACCGTGTGCACACACGGACACTAAACATTGACTTTGACAGAGGAATGGGTAGCAGCAAAAAAAAAGAGTCGGCCACACGAAAAATTGTGGAGTTTTTTTTTTCTTTTAGGGCGGGGGGGGGGGGAGTTTGGGCCCAGCCCCCCCCCCCCCCCCAAAAAAAAACCTCACATCGCGACCACAGATCTCGCTTTTGCAAACCCGCTCAAAGAGAAACTTGCAAAACACAGCGCTCGGGGTTTAATTGGCACAGCAGCGGCGGCGACGGCGGCAAGCCCGTCACTGACATGGGAACGGTGGTGGTGGTGGTGGTGTTAGCCGAGCTGGGGGATGAGGGCCCTATTCACGCGCTCCGTGCAACGCGCAGCTCCAGACAGATGGTCATTGTGCCCGGAGGTCAAGTATGGAGTGACATCTCATTCCAAATGTCATATAATTTGTCTCTTCGCCACATTCAGCGCCGCAAATTTGTTTGCATCCTTTGTGACGCCTGGCGCCACGGCTCAGCCGGTTCGCACTTTTTTTTATATAACCGAATTTTATCTTGTTCATTTATTTGTTTACGATCTTTGGTTTTATTCCGTGGGTTTACCTCCACCCCTCTGTACCCCCTCCCCCCAACAGCACCCCCCAAATCCCCCCTGACCCTCCAACCCACCCCCGCACCCCTCCCCAAAAACTTTGCGTCTATGTAATCAAAATCTGCAGTGTTTGCATAAAACGCACGTGGAAATAAATGCTTTAAAGTGGAAGACGTCTTTTTTTGCGTTTGATAAGTAAAAATAGCGAAGTGTACACAAATATTCGTAACGCTGAGAGAGCGTAACGTTGAGAGAGATCTGCAGAGTTATGCATGCCATCATGAACTAAACTATTTTATTCTTACTAGATAAGACCCACTGAGCTGTATAGATATATATATTTTTTCAGAAGCGACCTGACCACGATGAAGTGGCTTACCACGTGGACATTTATAGCAGCCAAATGTTCTGAACACATTTTGTTGTTTCGACATCTGGAGGGAAAAAAACGGAGGACCCGGAGAAAAATCCAAGCGACCACGGGGAGAGAAATACGCAAACTCCAAATTTACAGCAGGCGTCAGGGTCGAGATCGAACCCACGACCTCCTGTATACCAGGCAAGGTAGTTAACATCTCGCCACCGCGGCGCCCAATCATTGGCCATGGTCAATCCACTGCTGGATGAAATCCCCCCCCACACCACATTTTCACGATCTCCAATATATGCACATGCGCAAATATGTGTTTTCATTGTTTTGTAGATAAACTTTCTCGCACCATACTAACGTGGAGTTTCCATGAGCAGGAGTGGCGCATTCGTTCGAGTGGGAAACGCACGAAAATAGTATGTATGAAAAATACAAAGACAAAGAACCCCCCGATAGCCTTCAACAGACTGTTGGGACAAGTGCTGTTAGCACCCACCTCTGAAGAGGATGGGTGGCCAACAACATGCCCGGCCGCCTTTGTCTCCCCAGTGCTGATGGTTATATAACACGCTAGATACTCTGTGAAGGCTAAGTAGATCTAGGGGATGCTCATGACCGGATCAAACATTCGTCACCGATATTGGTCATGGGGGCGAATCGAACGCGGGTTGCTGGATTAACAGCGCAGAGCGCTAACCATTTCTCCACTGCTCCTCTCAACATATATAAAGATAGAGATCCCCCGTATAGCCTTAACAGACTGTAGGGGCAAGTGCTGTTAGAGAGCACTCATGAACGGCACACGCGAAGGTGGGTGGCCAGCACAACGCCCGACCGCCTTTGTCTCCTCAATGGCGATGTTTACACACCGCACCAGGTACTCATTTGAGGCTGAGTCGACCTAGGGGAGGCCCAGGACCGGTTCAGATAACCGTCACTAGTGTTGGCCGTGAGCGGGAATCGAACTCGGGTCGCCGGGTTCATAGCGCAGCGCGCTAGCCACTACACCACCGCTCCCCACAACATATATAATACACACAGACACAGACAATCCTGTCTAGCCATACAGACAGTTGGGAAATTGTTGTTAGCGAGCACCTATTAGGCTGGCACAGTGCACAAGGGAGTGGGTAACATCAGCACTATTCCCAGCCGCCTTTGTCTTCCCACCGCTGATGTTTACACTTTGCATTAGACACAGTACCCCTACAATGCAGAGTTGACCCAGGGCACATTCAAGATACCACTTGCCACTGATGTAATCAGCATTGCGAATCGAACTCAGGTCACTGAGATTATCGGAGCGTCCGTGTGTCAACATTGCCCACGCAATAAAGATCCCCCGTGTAGCCTACACAGACTGCTGGGGAAAGTGCTGTTAGCGAGCACCTATGAAGGCCGACACGGTACACGAGGGGGTGGGTGGCCAACACCACGCCCGACCGCCTTTGTCTCCCAGGACCCGTTCAGATATTCGTCACTGGTGTTGACCGTGAACGGGAATCGAACTCGGGCCGCCGGTTTCTTAGCGCGGTGCGCCAACCCCTACACTACCACATAAACACATAAACACACACGAATTGTTACGTGAACGGCGCGTGCATAACACACGGACCCATCATCATACGCACAGCTACTTATTATTGTAGTTGCCGTTCTTTTTTCGTAAACCTTTCTGACATAGCAAGTCATGCGTATTCCCATCTCGCAAAACACGACGCCGCTGCACTTGCTTTGTCCGGGCTTGCGTATTATGTCCGTGGGTTTAAAAGGCAAAACAACAACAACATTTTTCATACAAAAATTCCTAGCGGAACCACCATTTTTTTGTGGCCAGCCCGTGCCAGCCTGCCAGGAGGCATGAGGACCAGAAACTTGGAGGAGATTGTATTTATGTTGGAGAAGCGCCAGGCGGGTGGAGCGTTCCAAACTCTGTGGTGTTTTCGCACCTCCGATTAGCGCGGTTGTCCACGTGCGGTGCGAAAGACGTCCAACATCGCACGGTCAACAAGACGGATCGTGGCGCCGCAGCCAGTGTGTTTGGAACGTGACGTACGATCACGATGAGACTATCCGATGATTATTGTCGGATGACGAGGAATGAGTGGATGGTGGCGATGATTGGATGATAATGATTGCACTGTGATTGTTGGGTTATGGTTATTGAATGATGGTGATGATGACGATTTGATGATTGAATAATAATGTTATAATCAGAGTTTTTGAGTCAGCTGGCAAGGGGCATTGGGCAAAACTTAGCCCACTTCGCACGCACGAATCCTGTTCAACGGCGTGGTTTGCTGTGACGTCATCACGCAGATGCACGCGGTGACGTCACCACCGAGCACCTAATATATATCAGAATGAGCAGTGCTGTAGTGGTTATTGCTGTTATCATCATTATCATCATTATTATTACTAATCTCGGCGACCCCGATTTAATGTCACGGTCACGACCAACATCAGTGACGAGGGCAGTGGTATCCGAGCTGCTCACCATCTTCCGCAATCCGCACCGATCATCAAGGGGGTGAAGTATGGTCAGAGAATCCCATGGACTCTGTCCATCCCCCCCCCCCACGCGCCTGTCAAACAACCGTGTGCAGAGACGGCCTTACACATGCAACAGGTACTATATTAACCACGAGCCGCATAAAATCATCACCACCATTATAGCAGCAGCAGCAACAGCATCAATCATGGTGCGGGACCCTCGGGAAATGCAAACAAAAACCCGGGTGAGGTCAATAAATTATTTGCAATGGGAATCAATTACGACTCTTTCTTTAGGCATACAAACAAAATATATAAATTGTGATTTTTTTTCAAGAATAAGCACCTGCATCTTCTGTTGAAACATCTGCTCGTGCACGTGACCGCGCAATGGTTGGTGGGGGGTGCCACGGTTTATCCGCGGTGACGAATTGCGTGAAGAACGCGCTCGTGGTGATTGATGAAACGACGGGTGACAAACATGAAATAAATAAAAGAAGACATTGCTTGCGAGCGACCACGCGCGCGGCACGCGATGTGCAAGGTCGTGCCCAGACTTTTATTGCCACTGAGCTGTAGCATGACACTGCATTTTAAAATATATATGCTACTAGCGGGAAGTACCTGGCGTTGCCTGGGGAGAAAATATATTTCAAAACTTCCCTTAAAAACATAACGTTACACAAATACTAAGGTATCGTGAGAGCCTTTTGTCAATTTGAACCTTGTGGCGGTACCCCGGCGGCGTCTCGAATAAACGGAAGTCAAAATCGTAATTAATTTTGTTCTTTTGGCGACTCCGTCCCACCGCGCACATAAATGCCGCGACTATTAATAATACTAATATTGTGGCATTGCTCTCGGCTGCTTGAAATGAGGGTCAGGTGTGCTTTTTTTTGGGGGGGGGGGTCTTCTTTCATAGATAACAAGAATATGTATTACATATTCTTGTATTACATATTCTTAGGTTTTTTCGGTAAAGTCACGTAGGTAAAATGTTTTTATTAATAAAAGTAAAATAAAAATAAAATAAAAATCACGACGTTTCGGAGGCAACACAAGCTTCCATTTTCAGGTGAAACTGTCACAGCACGATTTTTATTTTATTTTTTATTTTACTTTTATTAATTTTATTTTTTTACCTACGTGACTTTATCGAAAAAACCTAAGAATATGAATCCTTGCAGTCACGAAAGCTTCAAATCTAGAATATGTATTACGACGACAACGACAGCAAAAGGAAAAAATAATAAAACAAACGTGACATGGCGGAGTGAGTGAGCGTGCGAGCGTGCGGTGATATTGTAAGCATGGCGTTGCAATGTCACCACCTCTGCAATTCGAGGGGTATCTTGGTCTACTCTTCCACGCGCACGTTGGGGCTACGAGTGACGAGGAATGGATACGTAAGTAAGGTACAAACTTGTGAGGAGGAGGTGACCGGCCCCCTCTCACCGAGTGATGACGGCCCAACATCGCCAAGGGAGGACCTCGTGATGACCAACTCCGGTCCTGACAGTCCACCCTCTTGCACGTGACACCAGAAGACACGCGACACCGGCCGCTGGTGACATTTGGTGGAGCTATCTACGAAAGCATTTCATTTTATTTGATACTCTAAAAAATATCCCCGGCGGAACCCATGATCTATCCACTGCCGGATGTAGGCCTCGCACAAGACGTCGCGATGCCTCACGGTTCTGCCCGTCATGAAATAATTCGACGAGTTCCTTCATCACACGAACCCAAAAATGATAATATTCCCTATTAAATAGCGTCATTCATGCTAATAGCATCCCATAACGCTGTACATTAATTATAAGGACGAAATCCCATATGGCGCCACTATAAAAAAAACTACCAAGCAAAATGAAAAATTTACAAATTAAGAAATGACACCAAAATAAATTGGCACAAACAACAATAGTTGCCACAACAAATAATGCACGCGCCCCATCTCTATCATGAGACTAAGAACTAACACATTTTATTTTATTTTCTCAGGTAAGGCCCACTGAGCTGTATAGCTATTTTCCCTAAGCGACTTGGCCACAAATGATAGCTCAACGAAGTGGCGTATCGGTTAGAAATGTATAGCAGCCAAATACTCTAAAGGCGTGTTTGATAATGTAGAGAGAAAAATCGGAGGACTCAGAGAAAAATCCACGCGACCACGGGAAGAGACACGCAAACTCCAAATATACAACAGGCTTCAGGGTTGGGATCGAACCCACCACCTCCTGTAGACCAGGCGAGCTAGTTAACATCTCGCCACCGTGGCGCCTTAGTCTTGACCATTGGCATCAACCCTCACCCATGTAATGTGCCTCTGGACAAAGACAAGAACATAACTGTCCATACGAGATACATATATTCTTGTTTTTTTCTGTAAAGTCCCTTCTACGTGACTTTACCGAAAGAACCAAGAATACGAATCCCTGCAGTCACGACAGCTTTAAATCGAAATGTCCATACGATGTCTATCGCCTGCATTTTGTCTCCCATCCACGTGTACCTCTTTTCGTGTCTCGGTATGAATCCAAGAATTAATCTCCCTCCACGCTTCCATTCATTTTGTAAATGCTGACCCGTGTCTAAGCAAAACAAGATTTCCTACACCACGGATAAAATGTATCTTGCGAGAAAATGTAATTTACATGATAAAAAAACGTGTAAATAATTGTTGTTGTTGTGACATGTACTGTGTCGTATGCATTGAGTATTGTAAATTATCGTGACTCTGTCTAGATATGTAGTGTGTGGGTTTTGTGAGCCATGTGTCATTTGACATCGGATTAGGGTCTTGGCGGGCTTACATCTGCATTGAACAAGTGATGCTGCCGATGCATTATTGTTGATTTTGATGATGATGGATGATCATTAAAATTATTATTTTGATTATTGATGACCGTGAGAGATGGTGATGTTTGGGAATGTCTTCAACCAGCACTGGAATGCTGTGTATATATGTACACTTTACGTTATAGTGCGCTGCTACTGCTGTTGTTAATCCGGCTGTTATGGATTGACTTATGCAGCTCGCAAAGGATGCTAGATTTAGTGATGTGTGTGTCGCTATTGTAAACTTGTAATCACATTTGTTGGGAAAACTGTTACATTTTTATATACCATCGTTAAAGTAAGTTTTAGAGGGGCTTGGTTTGGTCCGATTTTTTTTATTTAGTATAAATTTATTCTTAAAATGTTGATCTATATTGTATTATGATTGTTATGGGAATCAAACATCGAAATGGAATTTTTTGCACTTTTTGTACGCCGCATGGACGGACGGGTTGTGCTTTTTCTGTAGGATGTTATTGTTTATTACGTACGTGATGTTTAGATTTGTGTACAATTAAATTTAGGTGTATCTTGTAATTTTATTGTTTGTTGCCGTTGAACCGAAATCAAGAGTCGATTGGCTCACAGGGTAAGTCCTAATGAATGAACTTAACACTTTACGTTAACCGCTGGCTTTCCATTACAGTTCAGGATATGTAGTATGGTTACAAATTTGGCTTTTGTAATTCATGACATGCGTTACTTATTCCATTAGCCATAATGCGCTTTGTCTACGCATACAAACACGGAGTAATTGTAAAACAAAAGGAGGCATTAGACTCATTCTCATAATACTTCACACGTGGGGCAAGGCGGAGACTCCGATAATTAATGGGACAAAAAAAAAACAAATATGCCAGCGGCCCTCAACAAAGCCACCATCTATTGCGCAACACCACGACGAGGGAAGAAAAACCACGCACACGCATTTCATCCGGTGGGCACTTTCCAACACGCGCGTTCGCCTTCGGAATTAGTTCATGAGCAGCACGAAAGCCGCCGAGTAGGCGTCATTTCAAACGCATATTGCGTACATTGCAAAGGAGTCGATTTTGCTTTGCCATGAACGAGAAATAAAATAAATACAGGACTGTTACCCGAAACGTCGTCCATTTGCTTTCATTGTCGAACGTGTTAAGTTGTTTGCTGTGTGCTCGTGTAACCACCACTGCCAATGCAATATTATATAATAGGATATATTTTTGCTGTGGTTTTTATCTACAAGTTTTCTCCAACCCTTTGTTAAGAGTTGCTGGTTATAACAAGACGAGGTTCCTAACAGCAGCACGACTTTGTGCTAAAGTTTCCTGCACTCAAGGTTATTTTGTTTACAAGAGCGCTCCAGTCATCCCAGTACTGCAGACGGACAGTTGGGAGAGTGGTACAATCCCAAGCCGTGCCGCGCAGCCGACAATCAAAATCTTGATCTCGGCTGCAGGAGGAAATCCGATGCGCAATGAAGCTCTTGTTCACAGAGATCAAGTTGGGGCTGGTCAACGAGCATCATCGCAAACATGAGCAAGCCATCTTAAATGCATGGCAAATAGAAGCCCTATCTACGTAGAAAATTGAAATATGTACGACTTAAACTATCATTATGAAAATATAAACAATATTCGTTTCTGTATCTCGACAATATAGATACAAGTTGACGTCCATAAGATTATTATTGGCTGTTCAGAATAATGTTATCGAACAGCATTTGTTCATACAAGCAAACTCTACAGCGGGTTCGACCTTCTGGGTCCCATCAGCAGTCAGGCTCGTTAAACAAATGCTGCTGCTGTTGCTGCTGGGTTATTATCAGATGTTATTGGAACCAGCCCTCCAAAGACACTACAGGACCAATATTTATCGAGTGTGTGCATGGCATTAAAGGCATTGCATGGCGTGATAGTGATGTCACCAACACTCTCATGGAATGTATGTTCAACTTCTTCCGTACCGTACGTAGCCAACTGTAATAATGCCACATGGTAACGTTAAAGTAGTTTCCCCCCCACATTCAGACTTTGTTGTTAAATGCTGTTAGCAGCTCTCGGCTACCGGCACACGAACGGGGTGATCACGTTCAGCTATCGTGATCGTCAGCGTCGTATCAGAATCAGCATCTTCGTTTATCTTGGAAAAATCCGATGAGCTATGAAGCGTGCAACCACCACCACCACACTGTGTGTGCGTCACAGCACTCACGAACTTACTCACCCACCCGTCCACTCATCCACTCACTCGCCCGTCCGCTCACCATCTCACTCACCCCCACCAGCTTACTCACTCACCCACCCATCGGCTCACTTACTCACCCACCCGCTCACTTACTCACCCACCCGCTCACTCGCTCACCCACCAACACACCCACTCACTCACCCACCAACACACCCACTCACTCACCCACCAACACACCCACTCACTCACCCACCAACACACCCACTCACTCACCCACCAACACCACTCACTCACCCACCAACACACCCACTCACTCACCCACCAACACACCCACTCACTCACCCACCAACACACCAACTCACTCACCCACCAACACACCAACTCACTCACCCACCAACACACCAACTCACTCACCCACCAACACACCAACTCACTCACCCACCAACACACCCACTCACGCACCCACCAACTCACTCACCCACCAACACACCAACTTACTCACCCACCAACACACCCACTCACTCACACCCACTCACTCACCCACCAACACACCCACTCACTCACCCACCAACACACCCACTCACTCACCCACCAACACACCAACTCACCCACCAACTCACCCACCAACACACCAACTCACTCACCCACCAACACACCAACTCACTCACCCACCAACACACCCACTTACTCACCCACCAATACACCAACTCATTCACTCACCCACCAACACACCCACTCATTCACTCACCCACCAACACACCCACTCACTCACCCACCAACACACCAACTCACTCACCCACCAACACACCAACTCACTCACCCACCAACACACCAACTCACTCACCCACCAACACACCAACTCACTCACCCACCAACACACCAACTCACTCACCCACCAACACACCAACTCACTCACCCACCAACACACCAACTCACTCACCCACCAACACACCAACTCACTCACCCACCAACTCACTCACCCACCAACACACCAACTCACTCACTCACCCACAAACACACCCACTCACTCACTCACCCACCAACACACCCACTCACTCACCCACCAACACACCCACTCACTCACTCACCCACAAACACACCCACTCACTCACTCACCCACAAACACACCCACTCACTCACTCACTCACCCACAAACACACCCACTCACTCACTCACCCACAAACACACCCACTCACTCACTCACGAACACACCCACTCACTCACTCACCCACCAACACACCCACTCACTCACCCACCAACACACCAACTCACTCACCCACCAACACACCAACTCACTCACCCACCAACACACCGACTCACTCACCCACCAACACACCGACTCACTCACCCACCAACACAGCAACTCACTCACCCACCAACACACCCACTCACTCACCCACCAACACACCCACTCACTCACCCACCAACACACCAACTCACTCACCCACCAACACACCAACTCACTCACCCACCAACACACCAACTCACTCACCCACCAACACACCAACTCACTCACCCACCAACACACCAACTCACTCACCCACCAACACACCCACTCACGCACCCACCAACTCACTCACCCACCAACACACCAACTCACTCACCCACCAACACACCCACTCACTCACACCCACTCACTCACCCACCAACACACCCACTCACTCACCCACCAACACACCCACTCACTCACCCACAAACACACCCACTCACTCACCCACAAACACACCCACTCACTCACTCACCCACCAACACACCCACTCACTCAACCACTAACACACCCACTCACTCACCACCACCCACTCACTCACCCACCAACACACCAACTCACCCACCAACTCACCCACCAACACACCAACTCACTCACCCACCAACACACCAACTCACTCACCCACCAACACACCCACTCACTCACCCACCAATACACCAACTCATTCACTCACCCACCAACACACCCACTCATTCACTCACCCACCAACACACCCACTCACTCACCCACCAACACACCAACTCACTCACCCACCAACACACCAACTCACTCACCCACCAACACACCAACTCACTCACCCACCAACACACCAACTCACTCACCCACCAACACACCAACTCACTCACCCACCAACACACCAACTCACTCACCCACCAACACACCAACTCACTCACCCACCAACACTCCCACTCACTCAACCACCAACTCACTCACCCACCAACACACCAACTCACTCACTCACCCACAAACACACCCACTCACTCACTCACCCACCAACACACCCACTCACTCACCCACCAACACACCCACTCACTCACTCACCCACAAACACACCCACTCACTCACTCACCCACAAACACACCCACTCACTCACTCACCCACAAACACACCCACTCACTCACGAACACACCCACTCACTCACTCACCCACCAACACACCCACTCACTCACCCACCAACACACCCACTCACTCAAGCACTCACTCGCCACACTTTCTCTTTTGGCTTCTTCCCTCGCACTGCTCAGCTTTGGAATTCCTCTCCCCATCGTCTCACAATCCAGCCACCCACCCCAAAGTTAATCACAGCAACCTTGCCCTTACAATGGCAAAGACCCGTATTAAACATCTTACAATATTAGACACATTTAACGCGCATCGCGAAGCGATCATTGGTTTCGCCGCTCGTTCCCAACCGCTTGATATCCACGCGCGCTCAGCAAATCTGAAAAACCGCAACCAAAATCATCATGAACATGCGTCCCTTGGCATCTCCGCTGAGCCTTAAACTGGCCGATCCAGTTGTCTTAATTAACCGCACGCGGGTGGGATCACAACGGCAATTAGCAAGCCGCCTCGGGTCTCGGCCAACTGCACGGAGAGATGCTTAAAGCATCGGGGAATGGGAAGCCTCCTCCCCGCCTACTAATTATTCCCGTCGGTATTAGCGCACGGAGTTGGGGCGACGCGCGCATGCAGTGGGCCCTCCTTGCAGCCCGCGGTTCAGCGTTGCTAGGCTATCCTCAGCGAAGCGCAGTCCACAGCAGAATGGGGAGAGAGCAAGGGGGGGGGGGGGGGGTGTGTGGTGGAATAGTAATAATAATAAAACCCCATCTACTTGCAGAAATGCGTCGCTCGCATCCCCCAACCACCCCACCCCAACGCACTCACGCACTCCATCTAACCCACGACTTTCTCAATTCTGCACGATGCATTAAGGAATCTTCTCCCCCCAACCACCCCCACCCCTCCCCTGCTGCTATCCTTCCCAACACAAGTCCCCCAAAACACAGCCCCCCCCCCGCACCACTAGCCCCCCCCCCCCCCAATCCCCCACCCAATCTCTATTGCTCTTTCCCTCTTCAAACCCCACGGCTCTCTCCGCCTCTCTCTTCTCCCCCACCCCCTCCCCGAGCAAGCCAAAACCGCCCCTGCCCACTGTCTCGCTAGCAAAGATGTCAATTGTATCCCTTCATTTATTATGCGGAAGGTAAGCGGCTGGCGCCTGGCTACCCCCGACTCCGAGACGGTGGTCGCATTCACAAAGCAGACAAACGCATTGTCCCCCGCCCCCCGTGCCGGAGGGAGCCATAGCCACGTTTAAAAGCGTCGAGGTAGAATAATAATAATACTACTACAATGTGCGTCTGGGCGAGCTACGGCTGCTGCTGCTGCTGCCCATTGCTGTTGATGCTGCTGTTGGCAGTGGTTTTTGTAGCACGGCACGGCGGGGAGTGTGTGTGTTGTGTGTGTGGTGCTTCGTTCGCTCGCACGGCGCAGCGTAGCAGAGCGTTGTGCTCGCTTGGATTTGACTGACTTGATGGTTGGGGAAATAAAAAACGTTCCGGCCTTCATTCGGTGCTCGCGAACATCACGTGGCCCCGACAGGCTTACGAAGGCTACATGGGGGATCTTTGTCGAATGCCCTGCACGAAGACGTTCATGGGTTTATGAAAAGGATGTAACAATACTCGCGCCCGTGTGTGGGGAGCGGTAGTGCAGCGGTGAACGCGCTGCGCTCCCCGAGGTCGAATCAGCGTCAAATGAGTACCTGGTGCGGTGTGTAAACATCGCCACTGGGGAGACAAAGGCGGCCGGGCGTGGTTCTGGCCAGCCACCCCCTCGTGTGCCGTGCCGGCCTTTATAGGTGCTTGCTAACAGCACTTGCCCCTACAGTCTGTGCAGGCTATACGGGGGATATTTGTCTTTGTTGTGCATATATGCACGTGTACTTGTGTACTTGTGTTGTATCAGTCGTCTCGGTCATCTCAGTCAGTCGACCCGTGGCACCTGGGTCTGCCCCGTGACCTCCTGCCAGCGGGCGTTCGACACTTCACGTGGTCTCAAGGTGCACCTAGCCTGGCACAAGCGTCGTGGTGACGTCACCGCCACTTAGTGGCGAATGGCGGTTGTTGTTGTGTCGTACGCACACGTGTACATGCATGCGCGTCCCCTCGTATAGACAAACACATGTGTATATACACACACACACGCACCTGTGATGTATATATGCGCACACACATAAACGTGTGCACTTGTGTATACCAGTATACGCCAGAGTGTATATGTAAACACACGTAAATGTAAATGTGAACACATATTACACACTTGTATGTGTGTGTTATTACGCGTGTCAAGTTCCACGTCTAGAAGTGTAAGCACCCTCTGTTAAAAAACACGTGGCCGGGCTAAATGGCTTGCACGCATATTAATATGCGCAATTACGACTGAACAAAAGCCTGATAACTTTCGATTTAATGCTTTCGTGACTGCAGGGATTCATCTTCTTGGTTCTTTCGGTAAAGTCACGTAAAAGGGAAATAATAAAATAATAAAAATAAAACATCATAAAATTATAATTCTCACAACGTTTCGGCCACAACGCAAGCAGCCGTCCTCAGGTGAAGAAACAGAGCTGTCTGAAAGACATTCGGACGCTGTCTTTCCGACACCGACAGACCTGTTTCTTCACCTGAGGACGGCTGCTTGCGTTGTGGCCGAAACGTCGTGAGAATTTGATTTGATAATGTTTTATTTTTTATTATTTTATTATTTCCCTTCTAGGTGACTTTACCGAAAGAACTAAGAATAAAAAAGCCTGATAACTTTGTGCATAAGCATGCCATAGAGGAGTCGTCTGCCCATCTCGGTCACCAGAGCAGGGGAATGCTCCTCTGGTGGTTGTTTGACCATACTTCACCACGACGGTCAGTGCGGGTTGCACCAGCAAGGGGACGAATCATAGCAATTGTCATGTTGTCATTTTTTTGTCCGATACAATAAGTGTCTTCTCCGCGTCAGTGATGCAATCGTTGTATTCGACTGATGAGAGAGGGTTCGCGTGTTGGTGGAGTCGGTTATCTTCTAATCAGCAGCAGCCATGGTCAATCCACTGCTAGATTAATGCCCCCCCCCCTAAAGTAATTATGAAAACTAACGCACGTGTGTCAACAACACTGCCTAGGGATAAAAACTAAATAAAGAGGCCTTTCTACGTCCCATGAAGAAAAGACCATTGGCCGAAACGTCGCCTATAATATACGCAGCGCTGTCAACCCACACGGTTTAGGGGCCATCTATTTAGTACGTACGCATGGAGGGGGGGTTAACCCAAATGTGTACGCTTGCGTATGGGGGGTCACTGACAATGTAGGACACGGGGGTGGGGGGGTCAAGCCTCGATAATAATGTGTCTACATTGGCCTTCAAATGAGTTAGATAGTCCCGCGGTGGACTATCTGTTTGCTTAAACACGTTAATATTATTAATCCTTGATCGTTTTGCGTGGATTAAATATCGGCCGTTCTATAGAATTTTTTTTTTTTGGGGGGGGGGGGTGCGTCAGGCGTATGCACTCAGGTGGGGGGGGGGTGTAAAAGGTTCGCGTGCGTACAGGGAGGGTGGGAGGGGTCAAGTTTTTTTGACATATGTTTGCGCACCTACTACATGGATGGCCCCATACCGCGTATTCTTGTACAGGGAAATTGGGTTTTCAGGTCCATACGGCGTACAGCCGTTTCCGTACGGGCAAAAACCTAAAACATCGTTTGTGTCTGTTCGTTTGTGTTTCTCCCTTGCGATGGGACTTTGCAGGATGAACATTGAGGTCTATAAGAGACGCGGGGTGACCGATGAGGTCTGAATTGGTTTGTAATGAGGTGATAAGGAGTTGACAGCTCTGGACACATTTTATTTTGTCGGCCAGTGCTGTCGACGATCTTATCGAGATTGTTGTGTGATTTGTGCACTCCTGCCAACGCAGCAGCATTAGCGCCAGCGTGACCAAATAAGAACAATATATTGTTGCAAATAATAACAATTGATAATTTATTTAATTTTAAAATAAACGTATATGTTGACCAAATTAAACGAAAACAACCGGCACAAAACTTCGATGTTCGAGTTCGTCGCAGCTGACGGCAGTTTGGCACTGCGTAGAGATCTGTTGTCGCAGTCGCGGTGAATGTAACACGATTTTTGTTGCTGGGTAGCAAGTGTTGTTTTCTAATTGCTTATGCCTCAAAAGTATAGAAAATGGCTATTATACCCCACAAACTTTGTTTTTGTGACCAGGACTTTACGTGAAGGAATGACACATGCACACCACGTTTTATCATTGAAAATAGGTACATTTCAAAATATCAGTGTCCTGGTCACAAAAGCAAAGTTTGTGGGGTAAAATAGCCGTTTTCTGTACTTTTAAGGCATAAGCAATTAGGAAATAACACTTACTACCCAAGAACAAAAACTAAATAAAAGTTACACAGTTATTAATGGAGTGGATTGTCAACTTAGCGTTTGTGTCCTGGTCACAAAAGTAAAGTTTGTGGGGAATACTAGCCATTTTCTGCACTTTAGAGGCATAAGCATTTAGAAAATAACACTTACTACCCAGGAACAAATCAAACTAATTTTGTTCCACAGTGAAATCTGTCCGTGAGCAGTGAGCGTGAACCGATGAGGGCTCGCCACGTGCAGCTCACAGCAGGGTGCAGAACGCACGCTCATCTGTGCGAGTTACACGGTGGAACTTATCAGTCACACAAAGACAAAGATCCCCCCCCGTATAGCCTTGACAGACTGTAGGGGCAAGTGCTGTTAGCGAGCACCTATAAAAAGGCCGGCACGGCACACGAGGAGGTGGGTGGACAACACCACGCCCTGCCGCCTTTGTCTCCCCCAGTGCCGATGTTATTACACACACGGTGCCCGGCGCGGATTCATGTCTGTCTGTGATTGCATTCTACGGTGGACTCGAACCGCACAACACGAAAGGTCGCGTCACATACACATTGGCACACACACACACACGTGCGTACAAATACTGAACATGCCGCTGCACACACGCCGATACAGAGGCGTACAACAAAGCAGCCGCATACACTTTGCACAGAACACAAAAATCAAAGAACGAACAAACGAAAACTTCACATTTTGATTATGTCATTTTGGTGACCCGTGTGACATTTACAAATGAGACTATCATGGTATTTTTGAGTTATCAACTGGTTAATATATATATAAACACACAGACAACTTAAATATAAATATATACTTACATGTTTGAATGCACAATACACACTCACAAACGTACGTTCAGCGGCATTACATGCGCACTCACACTCCCAACTCACTCACGCAAACGTATCTCATCCAACGAGTGAAAACTCTTGGCTTTTAAAAATATATACATATACACAAACATAATAGGCGACGTTTCGGGCAACGACCCTTCTGTATAGCAGCCATTTAAGGCTGCAGCGCTATTGAGGGATGTGTTGAGTTTCTGTGTGGGTTGTCATTTGCGAGTGCCCGCCACTGCCAAAGCAGCAGCAGCAGCTGAGACCGTTTCTGTTGAACGATGAGAAAAGCCTCAAGTGCGTGGCCACTGCACCCTTTTAGAGCCTTTCACAGCGGCAATCGCACGCCAATAAATACGTACACACACGTATACTCCGACTACCCACATTTACACACACACACACCACGTATATGCACATGCATTACAAATACAAAAAAAAAACCTCATAATATTCATGAGGTTTTTGGGGTGAGATCGCGTGAATATGTGTCGCTAAACCCGCCACCACCCGGACACAGTCAATTTAGTGAGGTTTGTCACGTAAACAGAACACGTCAATTCGTTACTAGGACAGCACACAAGTGTGTTGGAGAGTAAATCCACAACATTTACAGACTGTTGGGGCAAGTGCTGTTAGCGAGCATCTATGAAGGCCGGTACGGCACACGAGAGGGTGGGTGACCAGCACTACTCCCGGCCGCCTTTGTCTCCCCAGTGTTGAAGTTTATCTCTCGCACCAGGTACTCATTTGAGGCTGAGTCGACCTAGAGGAGGCCCAGGACCGGTTCAGATAATCGTCACCGGTGTTAGCCGTGAGCGGGAATCGAACCCACAGTTCATACACACACATACAAATGTATATACTGACACATACACATGTAACGCGTAAACTTGCATCTTCGGTTACATGCATTACATACATACATACACACACAAACCGATATACACACGCATTACGCTCTAATACATTTACGGACATCACATTACGCTGATATGTTATTTATATTTTTGTTAAATGTGTAATTTAATTCTCAACGAACAAGTGGTATCCGTATGAATGTATATTTGAAAACAATGTGTTCATGATGGACAATGTTACAACTTACAGCCGCGCGAAAGTGTGTGTGTGTATATATATAGGTGTGTGTGTGTGTATATATAGGTGTGTGTGTGCGATATGATTTACGTTTCAAGATCATGGAGAACGTAACTGCCGTCGTTTAGTCCCATGCACCGTGCTGCTACATTCACATTCGCATCGTCCCTATGCGCGTGCGTGTGTATGTATGTGTATGTACGCATGTCAAACTTCCTTCGCACCGTACGTATCCAGCCGCGCTCATCTAATCAGAGGTACACCAACAACCCGAGGCGTATATCCAACCTCAGTTGCTCGCTGTCAACTCAAACAACAAAGTTCAACTTATCAAGAACCGTTCGCCTACGACGCCCCCACGGTTTGGGTCTTTCAGTGCGTGCGCAGTTTTAACAATAAAAAAGTGACATCGCCAACGACAAAGTCCGCCACAGTCTCCCTTAGCCCGCTACTCCGCAGAAGGACCACTGCTCGAAACGTTATTCATTATTTATCGCATGCGCCACAATGTTCATTAATCACGATGGTGATTGTTTTATTTTATCCACTGCGTCTGCCCAGTACGCCTAACTTAGTCCCTTTATAAACAAATGTTTTTAATTATGTATATATTTTTGGGCGGTGATATGCGGTAGCGCCATCGCCGCCCGCTGCGGAAGAGATTCGCGGTTCAGATCCAGCGGCCGCCCCGATTAATACCGCGGTGCGTGGTGCTCACGAAAGGCCACTTACGCACTGTCTGCTTCACTCGTAGTGGACGTTAAAGATCCCGTGGACGGCGTTCGCAAGAGTTAATGCCATTGTGGGCCCAGTGTTACGGTCCAAGATGTTTTAGTTTGCCGAGTTTTGAAAAAGTGACATAACGCGAATTAACGACTCAAATTGGCATCACAGACGGCAACAGTCAGCGCCTCCCTCTTGCACAACCTTTGCAGTACCCTCCTGAAAAGGCGGCAAGAGACTCAATGAGGCTTTCCTGGGTGAAACACGCGCAAAAATAATTGTTGTTATAAACACGTGTTATTTCCATTGTTGAACTTTTTTTCTCTCAATAACATTCTTAGTGTGCACGATGCGAATTGGTGGCTTTCACGAGCCGTGTTGTTCCACAACTTCGCCATGACGTTGGCCTCAACGATTTGCAATGTAAATGATCGCCCTTTATTCACAACACACACAAGTGCGCATATTATTTTAACTCCAACCCTCATAATTATTAAGTGTTACACTTGAGTTCACTCGAACGCCACGATGAGTAGTAATATGCATGCGTCGGTTACACAACAAACTACATCAATGGATAACAGTTGGTACCAGAGTTTGCTATTTAAAGTCTAGCACTTGCCTATTATTATTATTGATATATATAAACTCATTAACAAGCAAGGCTGACTCTTCAGACACTGAAGTTTAAAAGTGGTTTAGAGAGTCTGCTTGCGTTAAGCAAATGCTGCTCCATAAATTGGTTTGGAGAGCCGATATCCAGGCTGACGGACTGAAGCCTGATTCTGTGTGCAGATACAGAACGGAGCTCTGATTACATTTGTCAAGTCGTAGATGTTTTCATTACGCTCAGGCATGGCTTGCTTTAAATGGGCTCGGGTAACCCATTCTCAATTCTTCACCCGTCTGTTTCCTCGAGTTAAAAAAAATCACGAGAAGGTTTTATATGTATATAATTTTAAACATCCCATCATTCGCATGGGGATATAGGGAATGAGTCATTGCAGCAGCATTCCTTCAACACGAGCACTACTCTGGACCGGTTTCGATATTCAGTGTCTCATCAGCGGAAGAGTAAGGTTTGCGTTCTAGAATGCCGTGCGGGGATGGTGGGGGGGGGGAGTATCTGTAAACACTCGTACTTTTTGGTATTTTGGAGAGGGCAGATATGTATTGTCGGATGAGTCTTTTTTATATTTTGTCCAATTTATTCTCAAAACAGCTCCGTTTAAAAAGTTTAAGTGTTTTGCTGCTGCTGCATAATTGGCCATGGTGCACAAGCAAAGTTAACGAACAAATGCACGCTCGCCAATAACAATACTGCGGCCTTCTAAGACGACAGCATATAAAATCGGCAATGACCCTTCCTCATAGCACAGAGCTGAACAGCAATCGTACGTGCTATGAAGATGGGCCATTGCTCGAAACGTCGCCCATATATAATTTATGTTCAGACAAGTGTTGCAGAAGAGTGTGGTGAGTGTTGTTTCTGTGCATATGAGGGGGTGCGCGCGTGCGTTCGCTCGCTTGGGCAGTGCTAACACCGAAGTCTCTTTGAACTAAGTTCATAACAAGACCGGGCAAGGCGCGCATATTACGCACAGCGGCAAAATGTTGCACGCGTTGCGTTTAAACGCTAACGTCGTTGTTAAAGTTACTTCTATAGGAAATAAATCGTGTTGCGATCAAATTTCTCGCAACTGATTGGTGCATAAATACAGATTTTGCAACACTATACAGTGCTGTACACACGGACACACCGACCCTCGCGCGCGTGTGTGCGTGTGTTGTATTGTTGTGAGGAGCGGTGGCGCAGCGGTTAGCGCGCTGCGCCACGAACTCGGCCACCCCAGTTCAATTCCCGCTCACGGCCACCAGCACCATTTGACTTTTATCTGACCCAGTCCTGGGCCTCTCTCTAGGTCGACTCGTCCTCAAATGAGACAAAGGCGGCCGGGCGTGTTGCTGGTCACCCCACCCCCTCGTGCAAAGTTCCGGCCTTCATTTGATGCTCGCAAGCAGCACTTGCCCCAACATTCTGTGAAGGCTATACGGAGGATCTTTGTCTTTGTTGTGCTCCAAGGTTCCAACTATTTTGTGGTGATGCTGGCTGCGTTGGTGAAGTGTTACACAAGCACGAGTAACACAAACTCAACGTCAATAGCACTGCCCTAGAACAAAAAAACTAACATATATATACAAAGACAACGATCCCCAGTATAGCCTGAAATAAACTGTTGGGGCAAGTGCTGTTAGCGAGCATCACTGAAGGCCGGCAAGGCAGGAGGGTGTAGGTGGCCAACACCACGCCCGGCCGCCTTTGTCTCCCTCGTGGCGATGTTTACACATTGCACCGGGTACTCATTTGAGGCCGAGTCGAGCTAGGGGAGGACCAGGACCGGTTCAGATGATCGTCACCGGTGTTGGCCGTGAGCGGGACTCGAACCCGGGTCGCCAGGTTCGTATTGCAGAGCGCTAACCGCTACACCACCGCTCTCCATATATATACACACACAATATAAAATTATAATTAACATTCGTTTATAAGGCGCCTTGTAAGAATAAGGATAAGAAAAGGCCAAGAGAGAAGGAAAAGCTAAATAGAATAAAGTGAATTAAGAAAGGTGTGTTCAAGACGAGATTTTAAAGAATCCACATTATCGGATAAACGTAAAAGACGTTTCGGGAAATGACCCTTCTTCATAGTCTACAGAAAGGGACATTGCCCGAAATGTCACCTGTTATACTTGAGTTTTGAGCTGATATCCTTGTGGGGGTTAATGTAAACGCATTGTACGTTTAATTAAAATAATTAAGTGTTCGTCGTTTGCTTTTAAATACCGATTTAGAGGAGTGGATTAATTGTAACGTCGCCGTATAGAGACGGCTGCAGGGTGTAGCCGAGTGTGGTATGGCGCACTGCGTGTACACGTGTATGTGCGACACGTGTATACATGTACACATGTATAAAGCACGTGTGACACATGTAACAAATATGTATACACGTGCAATCTTAATTTTAGAACTTTCGTGACTGCAGGAATTATTATTTGGTTCTTTCGGTTAAGTCACGTCTAAAGATAAAATAATAAATTAAATTAAATAATAGAAAACGACGTTTCGATTGCAACACAAGCAATCATCATCATAACGCATAACGCACACCGCGCATGGGACGCGCACAATCACCAGGGCGCGCATTTGATTCTATTACATCGGCTCTCCCGACCAACGTGAACCATTCATAAGTAGCGTGTGGTGTGCACGAACAGCCCTCCACCACCCAGCGACAGAGCCAATCAAATCAATTTGTCAAGGGTGGACGTACGCATGTTGATGCGTGTTTTGTGTGCGCGTGTGTGAAAATAACGATCGCAATCGGCATATTTGTTCGCCCACGTGGCACCTTCATTTATATTATCTCAAGGCCTACTCAGAAGCGCCGCGTGTGTGTTCAGACGTATTTGTCCATCGCAGTTGTTTCCAGTCAAATCTACCTGGCTAGCATCAAGTCACAGGCATTCACGCCGCCCGATGGAACGGCTCGTTACAGACATTCGGAAATGTCACGGTGATCACTTTGACCGACGAACGAACAACAGCCTCGTTGCCAGTAAACACGCAGCGCAATTCGTGTGTTTCGTGAGTGAGCGGCGATCTTTGTCACTATCTCTCTCTCTCTACGGAGAACGTCCCGGGGTGGAGATGCAGCCGACGGTATTGGCTCGGAGTTTACACGTCGGATTATGATTATTAATGTTACATCGGAGGGTTTCGCGAGAGGGCGAGAATAGCTTGGACGTGGTCTTCATCCAGTGGATTGATCATAGCCGATGGCAATACATTAAATAATTGACACGCGTATAACACGTAGGCTTTCGCGACCAATATTATTAATAATAAAGGTTTTTTTGGGGTTAGATCGCGTTAGTATAAATGTCGTAACCCTCCACCACCCGACACAGCCAATTAGTAAGGGCTGAAGTAGTCACTAATTGGCGTTTTGTTTACGTGACAAATCCCTTACTAATTGGCTGTGTCGGGTGGTGGAGGGTTACGACACATTTATACTTACGCGATCGAACCCAAAATCCTTTATATTATGGACACGTATACATAAGATCTGCGTACGACACACGACGCATGTGCACGTGGATGCAACGCAGCACCGATATACGCACACGGCAGCAGCGAATCAAAGAAGCGCCACCAAATTTCAGAATGTGAATCTTTATTTCGACTCGGGGGGAATCCGATGAGATGTGAAACCATTACTCGCAAACTTTCTAGTAATGTGATGCGGTGAGGGGTCAGCCAGGGGGAGGTGGAATGGTTTTGCCAAGACAGACACACACACACCTACAAGACGGGTGCCACATACCTGAGCGATCCGTTGCACAAAATCGAATCGCTCACACGTGCATGGATACGTCTGCAACCAGTTTCGACACTCGGTTGACGTCACTGCGATTTTGTCGCGCCCAGGTGTGGGACCCGACTGTTAAGACCGCTCATGATCTGTTGTTGTTGTTGTTGTGATCATACCTGGCTTGCTACACCACCGCCGTTGTTGACTGCACAGCACTACCGGACGCAGCCTGTGCCGGCGGGCTTGATGGCTCAGCCGGTAGGTGTGTAACGGCTCGCACTCCGAAGGCTACGAGTTCATTACCCTGATAGGGGGAGAGTTGACTCAGCTCATACCGATGGAGTCGATAAAATGAGAACCACTTTGTGGAATGGCTCACCAGTGGCTTATTCTGTTGAGACTCGCCCCACCGCCGCCTCCGCCAAATGAATGCGGAATTCCAGCCGCCGTGGCTCAGTTGAACACGTGGTAGGCTTTCGCGACCAATAGCATTCATACTTACAGGTTTTTTTAGTGAGATTGTGTGAATATATAAATGTGCCGTTAAACCCGCCACCACCCGACACAGACAACTAGTAAGGGTTGTCACGTAAACAGAACGTGGCCAATTCGTTACTAGTACAGCACACCGGTGTGTTGGAGAGCAAATCCACAACATTTACAATCTAAATTTACAATCTCATAATTTACAATCTCAGATTATAAATGTTGTGGATTTGCCCTCCAACACACCTGTGTGCTGTACTCGTGACGAATTGGCATGCTCTGTTTGCCTGACAACCCTTACTAACTGGCGGTGTTGGGTGGTGGCGGGTTTAACGACACATTGACACCTACGCAATCTAACGCACCACCGATGTAAATGCTCATTAGCGCAATAAAATGAGTTTGATTGAAAACATGACCTCCAATTAACTTAACGACTGTGTTTTATTTCATTTATTAACTTATTGTTAAACAACGGTTCATCCGGTACATACTTATTGTGGTGAAAAACACAATCCATGTGTGCGGTGCGCGCGCGTGCATTGCGGTCAAAACAAATCTAGCAAAGCACTTGCGTCAGATTCTCTCGCACGGCCTACGACGACACGTGGCAGCGATAACTATTATAATTCTAACAATGATACTTATAACAACAGCAACAACACACGCGCTAAGCGTATAACCACATGGTACAGAGAGAGACGTCACGTTAAAGCCCAGGATTCCTTCAAGCACTTCGGCAACGATTCACTTAAGATGGGAGAGACTGAGAAAAAGATCTGCAGCACAACTCCACGATGGGCGCACACAGCGAACCCCGTTTATTTTAAATGTAACACATCACCTCCACTCAAGGCGGTGGTGGGGTGGGGGAGGTATCGAAACTTTGTACACTAAAATAAAATGCAAAGGCAATAAACGAATGTTGAAGTAATACACCACGAGAAAAGATTGAGTCTTGCACTCCGTCCTGAACACACGCGGGCAATGAATATTCAGATCGTACGATGATTGCAAACGAACAGAGAGGGGCGGGGTGGGAGATATCATAGGTGACGTTTCGGGCAACGGGGCTTCATCACAGCAGATAATTTAAAGATGTTCAGAGGGGGTAGCGTCTCACTGTTGAAAAGGGCCATTGGCTGAAACGTCGTTGACATATTACACGTTTACATTTTTTCATTACGGACACGCAGAGCGATGTTATTGACAAATGTGCCGATTCCTCCTCGTTGTCGATTGATCTTTGCGCATCATTGCCAACGCAGCGCCGCGACCACCGCCGGATAATTAGTCGAATCGTAAGATCGATATCATAATCATAAATATTAAATGTATACTGGGAAGAATCCAATGAGAGCCATGAAGCAAATTTTTCACACAATTGCACACGGGGTTATATAACTCGGACCATTCATCGGAGCGGTTAATTAATTTCCCCAAGTGGTTAACAACAACCACCGCCGCTCCCCACTAAGTAGCGGTGACGTCACCACAGCGCTTGTGCCAGGCTAGGTGCACGTTGAGGCCACGCGAAGCGTCGAACGCCCGCCGGCAGGAGGTCACGGGACAGACCCCAGGTGCCATGGCCGAGATGACTGGCCGATGCGCCACCTGTGCCCACTACTGTGCCAACTTGCTGTGCTTTGGCCACACGGCGCTCCGCTCGTTGTTGGGAGCGTCGCTCCTCCGCCCTCCGTTGTTGCAGGAGGGCGATTGCCTCCAACTGCCCAGCAGCAGCAGCAGCAGCGTCCTTCACGAACCTCCTCCTCCACAGAGGCCGATCTTGACACCGCTGGTACCAGTCATCCGGCAAGCACACCGAGCTACACATCCTCTTGTACCACATCACCTCCATCTCATTTCAAGTGGTTAACACACACACGCGCGCGCGCACACGTCACCTACAACAATGCAATGCGCGCTCGTCCCACGGTGGTTGGGAAATTTCATTGCAATTGATAACCGTGATAATTATTATAACGGGACGAGACAACGACCGTATCAGCAGATCGTTTAAAATAAATGGGAATACATTCTGAAAGCGCGTCTCGTATTGACACGGGTCAACCTATGTTAAAAAAAAAAACTCCATTGCTTTCGATTTGGTGTCAATTTTTGCCAAATACATTCAACTCCCATCACTTAAATACGAATGCCCACTCAATGTATTAAGACGTTACGTTGTGAGATATATACTATATATAACATATTTAAAACATAAACACTTGTCTATATATTCAACTACACAAAACACGAGTGGTGTGCGCTGGGCTATGATCCAGAGGGGAGTTATCGAGCGCGTTCGATTCCGGGTCACGGCTAACATCAGTGGCGGCGAGAGCAATGAAGGGAATCGATCCCTGGGCACCCAAGCCGAGAGAGCGCCGTTCACAAAGCCGCGTTGGCCCCAGTGTGGTGAAGTATGGTTAAACAAACGACACGAGACCACAGTGATTGGGGGGGGGGGGGGGTGGGCCTGCGTCCAGCAGTGGATTGACAAAGAGGTGGAAATAAAAAAATAACCTCGTTCCTATGAAATGCTATGCTTGTATAGGTCTCAATTATTAAGTGGGGGGAACGGTGGCGCAGTGGTTAGCGCACTGTGAGTTCAATTCCCGCTCATGACCAGTAACGAATAGTTGAACCCATATTAAAGGTGTACCTGGTGTGGTTGTTAAAAGAAAATCAGCACCGGGGAGACAAAGGCGGCCGGGCTTTTGGCCACTAACCCGTTGGTGTACCGTGCCGGCCTTCATAGGCACTCGTCAACAGCACTCGCCCCAACAGTTTGCTGAACGGTTTACGGGGAAGCAAGCCTCGTCTTGGCGGTCTGTTAGTACACGATACCACGTGTAAAGTCACGATCGGAGTCGATGGTAAACTCTGCTACGCGGTCATTCCCTTGTAAAAGTACTTTTCTTTAAACACAAGTCCAAGCACAAGTCTAAACACAAGTCGTCCATGCAATGAATACTGATGATGCTCCACGTCTAACAAAATCAGGTGTGTAAGTCGCTGTGAATGTATACGTAACATTATAGGTTATATACAATTAACAACAATCACTGCAATTCTTAATTTCTAACATTTTCCAGAGAAGGCCAGTCGGTCGAAACGTCTATTTGTGCCCCCAGTGAGGGTAAATAACTAGATATTACATATATATATGTGTGTACCCTGACAAATGTTGTGTTATTACGCAAGTCTTATAAGTAACACACAAGGGCGGTATATTCAACATTATGTGGACAATATAGTTTCAAAGGTTTTTGGGTTAGATGGCGTAAGTATAAATGTTGTGTCGTAACCCTCCACCACCCGACACAGCCAGTAAGGTTTGTCACGTAAACACAAAACGACAATTAGTTGCTACTTCAGCTCACCGGCGTGTTGGAGAGTAAATCCACAACATTTACTATTTGAGTAGTACGACTTTTCGCTGGTAATTACATCCAGCATCATCGGGCGATTTGCCAGAACATTCTGGCAAATAGTAAATGTTGTGGATTTACTCTCCAGCACGTCGGTGAGCTGAAGTAGTCACTAATTGTCGTTGTGTTTATGTGACAAATCCCTTACTGGCTGTTTCGGGTGGTGGAGGGTTACGACACATTTATGCTTAGGAGACCTATCCAAAAAACTTTTATTATGAAAATTGGTCGCGAAAGCCTACGTGTTGAACTATTCAGTTTGTACATCGTCATAACTGATTTTAACCAATCTCCTTTATACGTCGGCTATATCATAGTGGACGTTAAAAAAGCCTTAGTCAACGAGGAGGGTTAACAATATTTACACTGCATGTGACAAGTCTTTGTCAAAGTCCAAAGCTATATAGCAAACCCACACTGATATTTGACTGAATACCAATTCTCAAAGTGTCCATATAACCACCACCAGCACCAGCATAATGATATCTCAACCACATTGCGTCCGTGAATGATTACTGTACACACACACAGCTGAGGGGGGAGAGTGTTAGCGTTGGGTAGGTGAGGTTATATCACCATAATAACCATCATCATTTTTCGATTTAAAGCTTTCGTAACTACAGGGATTCATATTCTTGGTTCTTTCGGTAAACTCACGTAGAAGGAAAATAATAAAATAATAATACAAATAAAACAATAAAATTCTCACGACGTTTCGGCCACAACGCAAGCAGCCGTCCTCAGGTGAACAGAGCTGTCGTTCGACAGCTCTTCTGCGTGACTTTACCGAAAGAACCAAGAATAACCATCATTATCTTTTAAATCACCCACATCATCCATGGTCAATCAACAGCTGGATGAAGGCCCCCTCCCTCCTCCAAGTTTCGGTCACCTCTCTCGACGCTGCCGCGTATGTTGAACTTCTATCGCACCTCCGTACGCAGCTCGCCGTGATAATAATCGGGGGTGCCGGGGAAAAACAACGATGCGACCAGCGGCACCACCTCCACGTGCGTTCCTTCTCCACGTGCGTTCCTTCCAACGCAAGAGCGCAGAAGCGTGGTCACAACATCTACGCCTCGATATAACGAACGAAACAGGTGGACTTTTCCACAAATCTGGATGTCGCTTAATGAAGCTAGTCGTAATTACTGGCGAAACGTCGTACTCAGATTGTAAATGTTGTGGCTTGGCTCTCCAACACACCGGTTAGTGCTGTACTAGTGACGAATTGGCCACGTTCTGTTTACGTGACAACCCTTACTAGTTGGCTGTGTCAGGTGTTGGCGGGTTTTAACGACACATTCATATATTTACGCGATCTAACCCACAACAAAACCTCTATTATGGATGATATTGGTCGCGAAAGCGTGTTAAACTGGAAAAATATAAAACATGGTTTAACAAACAAAACCCCGTGGTCAAACATTTCCCAATGCAGCAGGAGCGCTCCTGGCAAACGAGCCACGCGACTCGGTGAGGCTTACCTCCGGGGGAACACACAATTCCATTGCTCTGGGGTTCGACTCCACTCTGGGCCCTACGCGGTTTGGTGACAGAGCTGACAAGGGCCACCACCACGCAGACGTCGCAATCGGGTATCCGATACCCGGCTACCCGTACCCGGTTGCGACCCTGGTGCAGGCCGGGTACGGGTAGGCCGTGAGTCACTGGTGAGTCACCGTTTGTCACTCATTTCCCAACGTCTTGTCTCTTCTCACAATTCAAGTTCCTAGAATCAACCCACCCACGCCTGCAACATGGCTTCATCCCAGAGGTCGCAATCGGGTACCCGATACCCGGCTACCCGTACCCGGTTGCGACCCTTGTGCGGCCGGCTACGGGTAAGGAATCAAAACCCATTTAAGACCTCTGCCACCACGTGAGTGATGCACGAGTTTGACGCCGCATGTTTGAAAGACGTCACGCATGCCCTCCGTTGTGACACAACACAAACTCGGCACGTGCATCATCAATGAATGGCATTGCGGCGAATGGCAACTTGGTGGCGAGGAAACGTTAACTACCTCCCCAGGTATAATGGAGGTCGTGGGTTGGATTAAGACCCAGACGCTTGCTGTATATTTGGAGTTTGCATGTGTGTCTCTCTCTCTCTCTCTCTCCCCGTGGTCGCGTGGATTTTAACTCTACATTTCAAAACACGCGTTTGCAGTATTTGGCTGCAATACATTTCCACGTGAACAGCCACTTCGTTGAGCTATGATTTGTGGCGAGGTCGCTTCTGAAAAAGAGCTATATAGCTCAGCGGGCCTTACCTAGTAAATTTTTTTTTTAAAAGTGTAATATACGACAGGCGACGTTTCGGGCAATGGCCCTTAATCGATGTCATTTGCTCTTGCCATTCTGGAACTCCTCGTAAGGTAGCGTTGCTCCGAGCCGATGGCGGAGTTTAAAAAAAACCCAGCCGAGTTTGTTTTGTTCGTGTCAAACGGACACGGGGAAAGCGAAAGGGAACACGGTTCTTGTTACACTTTGAGTACACGGTGGGAAATCAACCGTGTGGCTCTTCAGAGCGACATTGATGTAGGCCCATGGACATATACGGTGTTATATCTGAAACAAAGACAAGATCCCCCGTGTAGCCTTAACAGACTGTGGGGGCAAGTGCTGTTAGCGAGCACCTATGAAGGCCGGGACGGTGCATAAGGGGGTGGGTGGCCAGCACCACGCCCGGGCCGCCTTTGTCTCCCCAGTGGCGATGTTTACTACACACCTCACCAGGTACTCATTTGAGGCTGAGTCGACCTAGGGGAGGACCATGACTGGTTGAGATAATCGCTACTGGTGTTTGGCTGTGAGCGGGAATCGAACTCGTGTCGCCGGGTTCGTAGCGCAGCGCGCTAACCGCTACACTACTGTTCCCCTACACACATACACACACACACTACGCGCAAAGGTAAAGATTCCCAGTGTAGCCTTCGCAGGTTAATGTGTGCTGTTAGCGAGCACCGATTAAGGCCAGCACGGTGTACACGAAGGGATTTGGTCGTCAATAACCACGTCGCGGCCGCCTTTGTCTCCCCAGTGCTGATGTTAAACAACACCACATCAGGTGGTCGCTTAAGGCCCGAGTCCACCTACGGGAAGTCACGACACCGGTTCAAATGTTGAACTTCTTTCGCGCAGTACGTCGCCCACCGTGCTAATCGGAGGGGTTTATTGGTCGCGAGCGGGAATCTAACACGAGGTGCCCCGTTTCGCAGCATCGTGGCGCCAGACGCTCCACCACTGCTCCCCATACACACACAGACGCGCGTGGACGCTGGACAGACCCACTCCCACTCGGTGGAGGTCGTCGTGATGACGAGTGGGATGATGATGATCTTCTTGGTTCTTTCGGTAAAGTCACGTAGAAGGGAAGTAATAAAAAAAACAGGTCTGTCGAGAAGACCTGTTCTCCACCTGAAGACGGCTGCTTGCGTTGTGGCCGAAACGTCGTGAGAATTATTTTGTTATGTTTATATTTATTATTTTATTACTTCCCTTCTACTTGACTTTACCGAAAGAACCAAGAAGATGAATCCCTGCAGTCACGAAAACTTTAAATCGATTATGATGATGATGATTAGATTACGTTGATGGATGAATACGAACGATGGTGATTTTTTAAATGGCCGTTGACGATGACGATTCATTGACAATGATGCTGATGATGATTTGATCATCTCGTGTGCTGGTTGGAATATGGTGACATCGGAGGGTTGAGGAAGGCCCTTTCATTCGCAAACTCAGCAGCACCGTAGACCCCCCCCCACCCTCCCCGACAGGAACCGCAATGAAGATCCGATGAAGGAACAAACCTCTGGGTTCTCGCTGCTGTTCGTGTTAGCAACGTCAACCACCACCACCGCCATCACACGAGGAGGAGCAGGAAGAAGGTGGAAGTGCAAGGAAATTTCCTCCACGAGATAAACGATTTTGGGACTCCACCACCGAACATGGAATGTACCGAGGTGCCAAAACCATCAGGTGGCACATCACCGATGGCTCCGTCAATATCCACAATTCGACTGTGGAGCTATCATCAAATGTGCACGTCATCGTCATTGGTAGCAGAGGAATCATCAGCAGCAGCTGTTGACATATCAATCGAGATGGGGGCCCATTATGTCCCCAGCGCTGGTAAGAGGTCTGATAACACTCAATTTGTGTATTCGCCACCACCAAAGACAAAGATCCCCCGTATAGCCTTAACAGACTCTTGGGGAAAGTGCTGCTATCGAGTACCTGTAAAGGCCGGAATGGCACACGAGGGGGTGGGTGGCGAGCGCCACGCCCGACCGCCTTTGCCTCCCCAGTGGCGATGTTTACACACTGCACACCAGGTACTCATTTGAGGCCGAGCCGACCTAGAGGAGGTCCAGGACCAGGTTCAGATAACCGTCAGTGGGTGATGGCCGTGAGCGGGAATCGAACTCCGGTCGCCAGCGTAGTTTCGAAGCGTCGCGCGCTAACCACAACGCCACCGCTCTACCCACCACCACCGCCGCCACTCTCAGCCTACAATTAATCAGCCGTGCCAATTTTCCGCAATCGTTCTTTTTTTTTATACCCTCCATGCGAGCAATCAATCAATGGTCTCATATTTCTCTCGCCACTTCACGAGCATAATGCGCGGCAAGACTGAGAGCGACGTGCGGCTGATATTGCGGCTGGCTACTAAATAAATAACAAACAAATGCACCGTCTCACGGTGCGTTGTGAACAAACACATGGACGACCATTTGGTGCAGACGCGTTGTCGAGCACAAAACAATCTATTAAGTGGAAAAAATGTGAACAATATAGTTTTTTTTTTATCTGTATACAGGGTGCTTAAAAAAAATGTTCGCACTTAGAAGTGACGATCGTTTTCAATGGAAAAAGAACGGATATTAATGCACTGTTACATGATAACAAATGCATGTTTAACAGCTTGCAAAGTCGCAGAGTCTCCAATTGTTTCGCCACCATTGTCAACGCATTGCCTGGAATCTTCTCCAGGTGGTCTCCAGAGCCTGGGAGGCACATTTCTTGCGGTATTGCTGCAAATTCTACATTTTTAGCCTGCCCATAAGATCACGGTGCGAGTGTCGATTCTTTTCTCACTCAATCGGGTGAGGCTCAGCCTAAAGTTCAGCATCTTCTCTTTCCATCTCTCTCGCGTCTCGTGATACAACACCGACACGTAGCCCCCACCCCCATCCCCCCCGTAATCAGTGGACCGAGTAATTCGCCTGCCGTGGAGTGTGACGATAAATCCGATAGAAAGTTGGACTCGTATCGGGCCTAATTTTGGAGATTAAGACAGACTGTTGGGGCAAGTGCTGGAACGGCGAGCACCTTTGAAAGCCGGGGGGGGGGGGGGGACGGCACGAGGGGGAGGCCACCAACACCACGCCCGGCCGCCTTTGTCTCTCCAATGCTGATGTTTACACGTCATACCGAGCCGACCTAGGAGAGGTCCAGGATCGGTTCGGACACGCATCGCCAGTATTTGCGGCGGTGAGCGGGAAATGGAACTCGGGTCGCCGGGTTCGTAACGCAGCGTGCTAACAACTACACTACCGCTCCTCTAAGATATACACACACACATATATATACAGTACACACAGTATATATTTGTCAAGATAGATATATGGATACACTCAGAGGCTTCTTATGGAGTCGCTTTGTCAGTTGAACGCACGAGTGTATATTATTGTCTGCTGCGTTTCGTAAGTAACGCATCAACTTATATTTCTTATTATTTTATTATTTCTCTTCTACGTGACTTTACCGAAAGAACCAAGAAGATGAATTTTGGCACAGGTTATTCGCGAGCGCGTGCAATGTTCAATAATGGCCGCAAAAATGCAGTCCACGTGGCATGGACAGCTTAGTTTCTACTAACGCGGCTTTGGACGGATTTGTGCAACGCAAATTTGCGTCCCAAGTTAATGACCGCGAGACACGTAGGCCGGTGTCATGAGAGGTCGTCTGTCTGCCGTGGATAAGGGTTATTGCCCGAAACGTCGGGGCACCACGGCGGCGGGATGTTAACGCCTGCTGCTGCTGCTGTATATTTCAAGTTTGCATAGCGGCTATATTCCCCGCGGTCGCGTGAATTTTCTCCGGGTCCTACGATTTTTTCCCCCTCCATATTGAGATTCAACAAGACACGCGTTTAGAGTATGTGGCTGCTCTAAATGTGCTCACACGATAAGCCACTTCGTTGAACTATCATTTGTGGCCAGGTCGCTTCTGAAAAAGAGCTATACAGCTCAGTGGGCCTTACCTGGTAAAATAAAAATAAAAGTTCAGTTAGTTTATTTGTTTTACTTTATATAAATGAATATACATATTTTTTCTTTCAGGGCGATGCTATCCGCAGATGTGTTGAGTTGCTTTGCTATCCCCGTGCCCTGTGCAAGCACAGCCAACGCAGTTCCACTCGAAAGTAATGCAGCCATCGGATTGTGAAGATGAACACACGGGATCTCACCTGGCGCTCACGTGTTGTGTAATTGCAGACGCCCGGGGGGGCGGGGGGAGGGGGGCAACAACAAAAAAAACCCCACCTCCTTCAAGACGCAAACATCGCAGCCTCCTCCTGGCTTTGCCATTCCTCCTCCAAGTCACCGGGCGGTGGGAGCCATCGACCGCATCGGGACATCACCGGCAGGCCGATTTGTGCTGCTCAACGACACGAGCCAAAGCGGTCTCGTGCGGATGTGGCCATGCAACCCAAACTATTGACCACATTACTCAGCCCAGAGACACGTAAATCACATATAGAGACTCATAACGATACTCAAAGATGCATATACTCGTAGCGATACATACATATACATACTCAGAGATACATTAAGACTCATAGAGCTACATAGAGACCCGTAGAGATACACTAATAGCAAGCCACAGTAGTAGTATTAGTAGTGTGATTGTAGCTAAGAATCCCGATGGACCACAGTAAACCAGTGGTCTTCGCTCCCCATAGGAGATGCATACAGACCCATAGAGATACATATATATTAAAGACCAGTCACAGTAGTTTGATTTGGCCATCCAAAACAAACTCACGACTAAATTCGTAAACCACTGCGGTCTGACCTCCTTTGACGGGGGAGAAACAGCAAAACGACACGAATTCTCCCCTCCATCTCCGGAAGCCTTCTCGTCGTGACCCAACAACAGCAGCAGCAGCAGCACAGACCTCGACATTGACAGCCAGCTCCTGGAAATATGGCCATCATACACCAAGACTCGAGTAGAAATCCCGTGTGCCCGTTGTATAAAAGCGTCATTCCATTCCTGAAGCTGTTTGTGGAATAGTTTAACTCGGGATAACGCGCGCGCGTGTGTGTGTGGCATTGTGTTATTGTGCGCTGCAAAATCTCTGATGGTAACATTGTGAAGCTCCGATGGAAACATTGCAAAGTGAAATCCTGAACCAAACAACAAAAACAATAAATCACCAACATCAGCAGCGACGTGGCGCAACGATTAATGTTGTAAAGTCGGATATGTTCAAATATTGTACTAAGATCAACAAAGTTTCGGATAGCACGCTCAGGATATGATCGCTCGTTCAACATGACGGTGGACGTGTCGCGACTATATTACCAAGAATAAGTCGCCACAAAGTGTCTGTTCGTACGAGAAACAACAATTTACGTCCGCGGCGGACCAAAGCTTACAACTGATATGACCTCCACGCACTTGTCTTCACAAACAAATACACTCATCGTGAAATAAGTTGGTGATTTTCTTTAAAAAGTTCACTTCATTGTAATATCCCGCTCAAAAAAAAAACCCACGATGACCACGTAATACACAGATACAAAGACAGCCCCTATAACATTGAACAGACTGTTGGGGCAAGTGCTGCGAGCGAGCGCATCTGAAGGCCGGCACGCCACGCGAAGGGCTGGGCGATCCGCACGACACCCGGCCGCGTTTGTCTCACCTCGTGGCGATAGTTTACATTTTGCACCAGGTACACATTTGAGGTCGAGTCGACTTAAGGGAGGCCCAGCACAGATGTGGATAACAGTCATCGTTTGCCGTGAGAGGTCGCCTGGTTCGTAACGCAATGGCGCTAACCGCGACGCTACCGTTCCACACAAAGACACAAATTGCCCCGTGTAGCCTTCAACAGGCTACAAGCATATACATACACATTACTATACAGACGGTTTGGGGGAAGCCTTCATCCAGCAGTGGACGGATCATGGAAACCCCTTTCCTTCAGATATTAGGAAGCCACAGAAGCTATGGACTTTTACATCGAGATTGAAAACTCATTTCTTTACAATTGTTGTTTGCGTTTAGTTCGTTGTCCTTCCGCCGCACCTCCGATAAGCAGGCTTAGCTACGTACGGTGCGAAAGAAATTCAACGTACCCTACACACACACGTACGTGACAATTTCTGCCGATACACGGACACCAACTTCAGCACACGCATCACATTATCACCCCGCACGCTCCAGCCTCGGCTGGTCACCGCGGAGAAGCAACAGGGCAGAGGACTCGAGAAGAGGCTCGTCCAACAGTTGACTGATGATGGCTCACGACGACGACGATGAATGATGATGACGATGAGAAACTTCCACAGTCAAAGGCGAACACTTACCGATGGCAGGCGGATGCATCGTTTGATCGCAACGTAGCAGCCTCCGTGAGTTCGAGTCCGGTACCGGCTGTATGGTGTTGCTGCTGCTGGTGGTGGTGGTTGTTGTTGTTGTTGCTGTCGATGTTGTGGAGTTCTCACTCCGAGTGGGCTCTCGGCCCCGGCACATTGCTATGGAGTGGTCACGTCCACAGCGATTCCGCTCTTTTTATCGGAAGCTGTGCCCCGTTTTTGAGACGCCTATTCTTATTTGTCGATCTCTGACTTGTTTATTTCTGTGTGTGTATATAGCCCATCATTGCCTAGCCTATCATTGCCTAGCCTATCATTGCCTAGCCTATCATTGCCTAGCCTATCATTGCCTAGCCTATCATTGCCTAGTCTGTCATTGCCTAGTCTGTCATTGCTTAGTCTGTCATTGCCTAGTCTGTCATTGCCTAGTCTGTCATTGCCTAGTCTACCATTGCCTCGTCTACCATTGCCTGCTCTAACATTGCCTAGTCTGTCATTGCCTAGTCTGTCATTGCCTAGTCTGTCATTGCCTAGTCTACCATTGCCTAGTCTACCATTGCCTCGTCTACCATTGCCTGCTATAACATTGCCTAGTCTACCATTGCCTAGTCTATCATTGCCTGCTCTGTCATTGCCTAGTCTGGCATTGCCTAGTCTATCATTGCATAGTCTGTCATTGCCTAGTCTGTCATTGCCTAGTCTACCATTGCCTGCTCTAACATTGCCTAGTCTGTCATTGCCTAGTCTATCATTGCCTGCTCTAACATTGCCTCGTCTGTCATTGCCTAGCCTATCATTGCCTCGTCTGTCATTGCCTCGTCTGTCATTGCCTCGTCTGTCATTGCCTCGTCTGTCATTGCCTCGTCTGTCATTGCCTCGTCTGTCATTGCCTCGTCTGTCATTGCCTCGTCTGTCATTGCCTCGTCTGTCATTGCCTAGCCTATCATTGCCTAGCCTATCATTGCCTAGCTTATCATTGCCTAGCTTATCATTGCCTAGCCTATCATTGCCTAGCCTATCTGTATGTAGTGTATCTGCATTGTCAGTCTAGCTCGGTAGTTAACGCTGTTTAAACGAATAACTTATTTCTCTAGAATCTTTAAACTACTTCCACCACATGTTTGCACACTCGCGTAACCGATACGGGTCAGATAATTACCTCTGGGAAGTTTGTCTGGACTACGTAAATATATACACACACAGTCTGTGTATATATATAACTGTAAAAAAAAAATCGTCTTATAGTAGGACATTATTTGTATAAAATTAGTATAATTTCCTTCGCCACCCTCCGATAGTCATCGACTTAGCAAGTTGAGTTCAACTGCTGCTCTGTAACATCACTCGCCATGTTATCGCCGGGACATCGTCATCGCCCAAAGCGATAACAACAATCATGATGATTTACAACTCTAATGGCGAGTCAAAATACTTATGGATAAAGGCCTCCCCCCTACCACCCTATCACTCTACCCTAACATACACCCTACCCTACCACACCCTTTCCCTACCACCCCATCCTACCACCCTAACCTACCACACCACCCTACCCTACACCACTCTACCACCCTTCCCTACCACTCTACCACACCACTCTACCATACCATACCACCCTACCCTACCACACCACTCTACCACCCTACCCTACACCACACCACTCTACCACCCTTCCCTACCACCCTAACCTACCACACTACCATACCACCCTAACCTACCACACCACCCTACCACACCACACCACCCTACCACACCACGCCACCACGCTTTGCCAGGCGCGAGTTGGCCATACTTCGCCACTCTGTCCAGTGCGGCGTTAGGCTCAAGCAGTGGGGGGGGGGGAGGGGCTTGAGAGCGTCACTGGCGACTCGGGCGGTGTTCAACCCCCGGCCTGGTGCCGAGCTCGCACCGCTCACCGCTGTCTCTCGCGGTCTCGGCGCGCTAACCGAAGCGCCACCGCTCCATGCGTCCTCTGCCTTGGGCCGTGACATTGTTAAAGATAACGCGATCGCACGCAGTGTTTCGTGCTAATTCGGGCGACCTGTTGATTGGTTGATTGCACCGATTGTGTGAATTGCAAGAGTAGATTATAATTACAGCGGAAATTGAATGCGGCCCCGGTGCCGACTTTGATTAAGTCCATGACATTGTGACCTTAAAACAAACAACAACAACATCTAATGGGCGAAGTTTCGGGGTAACTGGCCTTTCTTCGTAGCACATGGCTCGTCGAGTTTGAACATATTTCTCAACAATAACATCACCTACGATGTTGTTTTTATTTTATTTGAAGGTCCCAGTGAGTGCTATTGACACGGGCGTCAAGTTTGTTCGCCATTCACGCCGCAACGCAGCCGTGCTGCTGCGCTCAGCATCGCCAGATTGTTTCGATATCTGGCGATGCTTGAACGCAGCGCAGATATCATGAACTAAATTTCGTTCGACTCTTGACGACGAAATAGTCGAGCCAATTTCCGCGTATCCCGAGATCGGCCCCCTCCGTCAACAGCAATGACACCCCCAATAATTGTAACTCGCAAAACCGATGATATCAGTCGAAATCAGACGGCCGTCACGTGAACCGAGATCGCACCGCCGGTTAGATTAATCGAAATCGCACGCTGATATAATTATAGATTAACGATGACAAATGCAAATATACCCCGTACAGACTTCACAGACTGTTGGGGCAAGCGCCGTTTGGTTTGCGAGCAGCACCTACAAAGGCCCGGACGGTACACGAAGGGGCGGGTGGCCAACGCCACGAGCGGCCGCACCAAGTACTCATTTGAGGCCGAGTCGACCTAGAGGGAGGGCCCAGGATCGGTTCAGATAATCCGTCACCGGTGTTTTTTTGCCGTGAGCGCGAATCGAACTCGAGTGGCCGGGTTGATACTATCCGCAATGAACAGCTTGGCAAAGTATATGATGCATACGCTCGGAACTTGCAAATATACCCATCGAAAACATGTTTGTTTAATTGCTTAGTTAAATGTATAGATGCATACACACAAGCGGTTGCTGGCGCGGCGGCGCTAGGGTTTGGCGTCCTGCACGGCTAACATCAGTGGCGACTTGACATTCGAACCGCTCAAATGTACACAGTATAGGTATCTAAACTGCCGACGTCTCTGCTCCTATCCTTCGACAACCCGCACTGAAACAGCGTGGTGAAGTATGGTCAGGCTGCAGCCAGTGATCGACACCGCTTGGGAAAAGTTTTCATCCAATAGTGGATTGACAAAAAGCTATAAATCATCATCATCATTATCATCATCAATGACATCGTCGTTGTTACGATTATTGGTTGCGACGATGAGATACGAACGCGCAGCAATTAATTGGTACTAATCGACGCGTCGCACAAACCTCCGGCAAGGCTCACGTTACATCACGTGTCCGATTATCTCTCTAATTTATCGAGAATTAGTTTTAATGAAGTCGCCCGCAGGTAAACTTTCAAGAGTTTTTTTTACCAAGTTCCGCCTGGCTAATTTAAAGCCCATTAACCAGCTAGCCGCAAGCTGCTTCATTAACGACCGCGTCAAAGGATGCCGACGTCGACCCCAAGTTGGAAAAAGTTTACAGGGGGAAGTCTGCATCACGAAGACGGAGCGACGATTGTGATGTTGACGATAACTGCAACATGTGGCAGCTTATTCCAACCACGAAGATAACGTTATTCCCCCGTATTGCCAAAACAGACTGTTGGGGCAAATGCTGTTAGCGAGCACCTATGAAGGCCGGAACGGCACACGAGGGGGTGGGTGGCCAGCACCACGCCCGACCGCCTTTGTCTCCCCAGTGGCTATGTTTACTACACACCGCACCAGGTACTCACTTGAGGCCGAGTCGACCTAGGGGAGGCCCAGGACCGGGTTCAGACAATCGTCACCGGTGTAGGCCGTGAGCGAGAATCGAACTCGGATCGCCGGGTTAGTAGCGCAGCGCGCTAACCGCTACACGCACGCACGCACACACACGCGCACGTGTTCACGACGGTACATTCCGACGGGATGAGGAGGCTTGCCAAACCCCGGAGTGGAGTTATTCGTGATGGCGATTAATGATTGAACAGATTTGGTAGGGATTTTGAGTTTTTGTTTGCTATGAATGGTTATTTCCGAACGATTTGCACGCGTGTGGCGCCGCGACTTCGCCAACCGTTCCAAACGACGTTGGTGCCAGCTTCTTGAAGCGAAGACAAAGAAGACGTTTCGACGCGATTGAACGAATGGAACGTCGGCAAGACCACCCCACCATCCGTACGCGAAACGGAGCTGGCCACAGAACGCCTCTGGGGTCTACACAATTAGCCAAATATTGGACGGAGTGAACTAATGTAGAGAATCCTTTACCACGCACGAGACAAAGATCCCCCCGTGTAGCCCTCGACAGACTGGGTGCAAGTGCTGTAAGCGAGTCGCGGCACCAATGAAGGCCGGCACGGCACACAGAGGGGGTGGCCAGCACCACGCTCGGCCACAACAAAGACAAAGATCCCCCGCGTAGCCTGAAGACTGAAGGGGCAAGTGCTGTTAGCGAGCAGCTACGAAGGCCGGAACGGCACACGAGGTGTTGGGTGGCCAGCACCACGCACGGCCGCCTTTATCTCCCCAGTTGTGATGTTTTACACACCGCACCAGGTACTAATTTGAGGCCGAGTCTACCTAGGGGAGGCCCCGGAACAATTCAGATAATTATAACGATTATAACCGTCACAGGTGTTGGCTGTGAGCGGGGATCGAACTCGGGTAGCCGGGTGTGTGGCGCAGTGCGCTAACCGCTGCACCACCGCTCCCCACACGCCCGGCCACACACCCTGACGCACGCACGCGCGTGGAGAGCCTTGTCACGAGGTAAATGACCCCAGGCATTAAACACAGCGAAGGGACGCGCACAGCATCCTGAACGCACGCGCGCTCGCAAGTCCGCTCCTAAATCTGCACAACTACAAATTGACCGGAAAGTGAAAATGTGTTTGTTTATTGCATGGAGCACCCCACCCCCACCTGCCTCCACCCCCCAAAAAAAAATAAAGTCGCTAAAATCCAGATACAAATTAGCAAGCAATCAGTAGCACGTAGTTATGGGCCGGATTAGCCAAATTTAGGACAATCTCTAGGATGGAATTGGACGTGCAACGAAAACGTTTTGTTGTTGTGCAACATTTTTGACATTTCTAACTGCGTGGCCGTGCGGTGCGCGGAGCGTGGGACTCGCGTGTGTGATTTTTACTGTATGCGAGATATCTACTCGCGCTGTGTTTGCTCCTCGAAATTCCCATGGATTAGTGCAAACACGACGGGAGGGACAGCGGCCAGCAGACTGTGTGTGTGTGTGTGCTCGCTGGCTCGCTCGCGCCGTGTGTTTTTAAAGGATGGGGACCGGAGCCGGCTCTGTTGTGAATGCCAATGCTTGTGTGAATTCTTCACTCTCTTCCTGTCAAAGCCGATGATTCTATTCCGAGCGACTAGATGCCAATGTCGAGTGCTTGCTGCTGCTGCTGCTGGTCACGTCGAGAAGACTTGAGCAGAGAGAGAGTTCGTGTCGTTTTGCTGTTCCTCCTCCTCTGTTGAAGGAACTCAGACCGCAGTGGGTTTACTAATTAGTAGTCCACTGCTTGTTTTAGATGGCCACAATCTAACTACTGTGACTGGTATGTAATCTATCCCTATGTATCTCTATGAGCCTCTATAGGTCTCTGTATCTCTATGAGTCTCTATGAATCTCTATGAGTCTATATGAGCCTCTATGGGTCTCTATGTGTCTCTATGAGTCTATATGAGTCTCTACGGGTCTCTATGGGTCTCTATGTATCTATATGGGTCTCTGTATGTTTATGAGCCTCTACGGGTCTCTGTGTATCTCTACGGGGTTACGAAATGGTCCATGTTTTGCGTTGCATGAACACTGTGGCTTGGCTGGAGGAGGGGTATTTGTATTCTCAACGATGGGACAATTTTACTTTCGTTTGCACAGATCGTGAAATTTGACGTTCAGTTTAAATCAGAATTCCAGGATCTCGGCGAGAGAGACGGTGGCAGATTTGGGGAGGTCTTCATCGAACGGATGGGTATTGCCGATGGCCAAGATACCGTCATCACCAGGGCGATGATTTAAATCAGATCCACGTCTTCGCGCTGTCTTACAGGAAAGGGCTCCAAATATTATAACTTTATCTTTCTGCTCGATATAAATTTTTAAAATCCAGATTGAAAAGAAATGTCTTTAGAACTTTGCGGGATAAATCTTAATTTGGAGCTTTCGTGACTGCAGGGATTACTCTTTGGTTCTTTCGGTAAAGTCACGTATAAAGATAAAATAATACATTAAATAATAGCATACTACGACGTTTCGATTGCAACACAAGCAATCATCATCAGGTATTAAAGAAATAGCAACAAAAATCTAACCAGAAAACTATAGACAGACATATAAGCAGACAGATATCACAAAGATACACAGAGAGAGAACACGTATCGGCAACTTCTCTATCTGTGTATCTTTGTGATATCTGCTTATATGTCTGTCTATAGTTTTCTGGTTAGATTTTTGTTGCTATTTCTTTTATACCTGATGATGATTGCTTATGTTGCAATCGAAACGTCGTAGTATGCTATTATTTGCGGGATAAGTTTGTCGTCCTTACCGCGCACCCCCGATTAGCACGGTTGGCTACGACGTGCGGTGCAAAAGAAGTTCAACGCACGTCCCTAATGTGTTTCTTTTGTTCCTGTGTAGAACTTAAACCCGTCGAAGCCGCGGCTAAAACTCGTGGGGGCGAATTAGCCGCTACGCGGCGACGAATAACGACAAATTAAACAAGACGTTTGAAAAATTGTCAATCGTTGCGTTGATAATTTATTTAAACTTTTTTTTTCACCCCCCTCATCAGAAAATCCTATGCACAGGTTTCTATTTAACTTAAACAAAAAAAAAAGACATCGAGATTCAAATAATAATAATAAAGTGGATAAAACACAGCAGGGGACACCCCCCCCCCATTATTTAAACATCTACACTCGAGAACGAGAGCTCACGCACGTAACAGAGAATATCAGCCGTTTGGATCACACGCAGAGATCGTTTGCAGACGTCGACAGAAACCAAATATACATAACCAAGCGTCGCAGACCGTAACACGGGCGGGCTGGTCACTTGCACGTGCCTTCACGCTTAAGCTAGTGCATTTTAATTTATCGAGTGACAAAAAATATATATATGTATACGTGTGTATATATATGTATAACGAACAGCAACACGAGTTGGTTGGGAGCGGTTGTCAATCTACAAGTGAGTATGTTCAGTATGGCACAGCGGAGCCCGCGCTCACAACTTTAATCCGGGCGATTGTCTTTCGGATTCTCTTCCCGGGGAATCTGTTCGACGACGACGACGACGATGATAAGGAGGAGCGTTAATTCGCCGCCTCCAAAGTTCCGCGACGCTCCCGAGTCGTCGTCGACGTCTTCCCCAACGGTAATCCTCCTCCTCCTCCTCAGGCGCCGCCATGGTCCGGCACAAGCTACTACAAAATAAACGGCGCCAACTTGGAACAAGTTGCACGTTTTTTTATTTTTCCCCACAACAGTCGGTCAAACCTGCTGCTGCTGCTGCCGCCGCTGCCGCCGCCGCCGCCGCCGGCGCCCGCGACGGTGTCCGTCACCAGTGTCCGTCGCCGGTGCCACCGCCGGTGCCAGCGCCGGTGCGACGGCGAGGCCGAGGGCCCACCCCGCCGGCTCACCACGTCCTGCCGTATAGGAGAGTGGAGCCCGCCGACATCACCATGTTGTACTCGGCCACCGGCGACGTCATGGAGGCCATCGACGCCACGGCCGTGTGGAGGTCGGAGGGGCTGAGCGGCGCGTCCACCTGCACCAGCTCCACGCCCTGCTCCGTCTGCTGGATGAGCGACGAGGCCGTGCCGCCGCCCGATATGACGCCTCCCGCCCCTTGCTGCTGCTGGTGCTGCTGGTGGTGGTTGCTGTGGTTGTGGTGATGGCCCTGCTGCTGCTGCTGCTGGTGGTGGTTGGACGTGCCCTGCGCGGAGACGCCGGTTCCGCCGGGGCACGGCTTGCCGTCCTTGACGAGCACCGGCACGGCGACGCGGCGCGGCGACTGCTGCTGCCCGCCGCCACCGCCGGCGCCGTCCTGCTGCAGCTGCTGCGACACCTTGTCCTTGGCCTGGCGCTTCATCTTGTAGCGGTGGTTCTGGAACCAGATCTTGACCTGCGTCGGGGTGAGGTGGATCATGCTGGCCAGGTGCTCGCGCTCGGGCGCCGACAGGTACTTCTGCTGCTTGAAGCGGCGCTCCAGCTCGTAGACCTGCGCCTGCGAGAAGAGCACCCGACGCTTGCGCCGCGGCGTCGAGACGAGCGGAGCCAGGACCTTGCCAGCGTCGCCGCCCATGCCTCCGTACGCGTTCATCCCTCCCATGTTCATGCCGGACGACGTGCTCATGAAACGCGAGACTGCGGAGGGCAGGCGGCGGGGAGATACCGTCGGGGGGGTCGGGGGGGGGGCGCGGGGGAGGAGAAGGGCCCGGGAGGCGACTGGTTAGGGCGCGACGCGTGCGGAAGGAATCGGAGCGAAAAACGTCTTTTACCGGAGCGTTCGGTGGGGAGAGGACGGCGCCCTTTCGGAAACGGGCTTGGAATTGCGCATGGGTGTCAGTCTTCACCCGGAGCCCGTGGCTAACCGGAGGTGTGAGAGAATTTCAACGCACCCGCCCGCCCGCGTACGGACGGACGTACGTTCGACGTAGTTGGTTGCGATAGCGCACCGGGTGGAACGTCCGTGTCGTCGCCACAACGACGTTTTGCGACGTGAACATGTGAGGCTGTGTTTGGTCTTTTTTTAAACGGGCGAATCGTAGTATCTTGCGTACGCGCAGTTAATGGATGAGGTCTGCCAATGAGCTTGTTAATATACGTGCGTCTGAAATCATGAAACTTTCCAAAAGTTTCACACGAAAAACGACGCTGAGTGCAGAATCGCATCTCTACCTTTTCAATATAAACCCACAAAACACACACGCGCACGTGCGCGCACAGGACAAGATAAGGCAGAGATCCCCCGTGTAGCCTCAACAGACTTTTGGGGCAAGTGCTGTTAGCGAGCAACCTATGAAGGCCGGCACGGCACACGAGGGGGTGGGCGGACAACACACGCCCGGCCGCCTTTGTCTCCTCAGTGGCGATGTTTACACACCGCACCAGGTACTCATTTGAGTCGACCTAGGGGAGGCCCAACACCGGTTCAGATAAATCATTACTGGTGTTGGCCGTGAGCGGGAATGGAACTCGGGTCGCCGGGTTCGTAGCGCAGCGCGCTAACCGCTACACCACCGCTCCCCCTTCAATTTAAAACCCATTAAACTCACGCAAACGCGCACGCTCGCCAAAACAAAACTCGAGACGTCAATATTTCAGAAAAACAAAACTCGTCAGTGAGTGCCATCTCTCCAAATCTCCCACCACCACCAACACCACCACAGCCAACACCACCACCAACACCACCACAGCCACCACCACCACAGCCAACACCACCACCACAGCCACGACCACCACCACCGCCGCCGCCGCCGCCGCCAGGACTTCTCACTTACACTCGTACTCACTGGTGGAATATCTGGGATCGGCGTTGGCTCCGTACCACCCTCCTCCGGCGCCGGCGCCCCGCATGCCGTCCTGGTACGGCGGCAGCTCCCCCATGGCGGCGTGCACTCCGCCCAGCGCGCCGTTGCAGTACGCGGCGCCGTTCATGTGGGCCGCGTGGGCCGCGTGGTGGTGGTGGTGGTGGTGGTGCGGCAGCTGCGGCATGTGGTAGGCCGCCGCCGCCGCCGCCGTCGCCGCGGACGTCGGAGCGCCCTGCTGCTGCTGCTGCTGCTGCTGCTGGGCCTGCGCGTGTCCCACGTGCATCGACTGGCCCACCAGCACGCCGCCGCCGCCGCTGATGTTGCCGATCACCGGCCCCGTCGACGCCGCGCGGTAGCCCGCGCCGCCGACGCCGCCCGCCCCGTGCATGCCCGAGTGGAGCGGCACCTCCATGGCCACCTTCCTGTAGCTCTCCTCCATCGGGCTGAGGATGTCTGTCACCGAGAAGGGAGTAGAATGCTTCGGGCTCATGGACATGGTTCAGTGGCGGAACAGGTAAATTTGCCCAGCGGCTCAGCCACGGCCCCCCTCTTCCCCCCCTCCGTGTTGGCTTTTCTTCTTATAGGCGCCCTCTCCCGCGATTGGCTGGAGCGGACGGCCCGGCCAGCGCTTATCTGCCCGTTTGTTTGAGTGCGGTTCTGTTGGAGGGGGGGGAGGATGGGGGCGGGGGATGGAGGAGAAGTGGGGGGGAGAGGTGGTTGCGGGTGGTGCGCAAGGGGGGGGGGGTGGGGGGGTTAGTGGACAGGGGAAGGGGTAGTGGAGGGGGGTGGTGGTGGTAGTGGTGGGTGGTGGTGGTGGTGGCGGTTGTCGTGTTTAGCCACAGATTGGAGGCGGGGCACCGCCGCCGCCGTAGTCAACAATGGCAGCGCGAGAAGAACCGGGTCAACTCGGCTCCCACTGCCAGGCCACTCACTTTTGGCGGCCGTTTGGAAACCGCTGCTCCCCCCCCCCCCCGCCGACCGGCCCCTGCGCCCCCGCTCCATGCTGGACGCGGAGTCGACGCAGCACGGCCGAACCTGGAGGCAGAACGCGGGAGGGGGGGGAACAGAAGTTGGGTCGCGTGAGACTTGGGGCAGCGTACGCGGCCGGGTGCATAGTTTTACAATTCGAACAAAACTGGGTTCAAAAGTTTCGTTTGCCGCACGAGCCCTTTTGAGACGATCGCGCCAAAGCTAATTTATTCCCGGCCGCGGTGGCGATGGCAACGTTGCTTTGACGCACACGTACGTTCAGAAGTTGTCCAACGGTGCGTCACAATACCGCGATACGTTTCTTGTGATGTACGGCCTTCCTGCGGAGGTCTCCTCAGCGTCGGGGATTTCTGCGAAAATGTGGGAAATAAATGCGTAATTAAGTCCAGTTTTCAGACAAAAAAACTGAAATGTGCCACGTGAGTGATTACCAATTTTTTAAAACAAACACTCCAAATATAATTCGCCTTTGTAACATAACTGCTGCTCTATGCTCATATCACGGCGAATAAGGAAGCCATGAGATCAATTTCTTCTGCACGACATTCTTAGCCGTGAGGTATTTTGAAAAGAGACAAGACCACCCAGCCTGTATAGGCAGAAACCAGCGTGAAAACTAACCAAATCATCCCCAATTCGGCCTCCAAGTCTGTCATCAACAGTAAGATTAGTCCAAACGGACGTTTTGGCGTCACACCGGTGCAGCATAACAACACACACACCAGTCCTCATAAAACAGTCTCGATGATGTTGCTGTTGCCGTTGAATGAGCTGCAGACTCTGCATCAGAAGTTGAACTTAGATTCGGCAGCCACATACCCCATTCGAACGTGGCGGTGGTGACACCACGAGTCGAAATATTTTGATGCCACCGGTAATGATTCGAGGAACTGTTCGGCCAAGTCTAGAGCACCACGAGGAGTCAAATCTTGCCGCCTTTGGAACACGGAGCCAGACAATCGTCATCAGGGCTGGGTGCCGCTGTACGGCAACAGACCGTGAAGCTTCGTGTTCGGCCGCTCGTAAACTTTCGTGTTCCGACCGCTTCGACATCACGAGAACCGATTTTGACGCACCACCACCACCACCACCACCCCCGCAAGGCTTTCTGACCGGGGTTGCGAATCGTGAGGATTTGGATATTTATTTATTTGCACCGCCAATACGTTCAAATGTTAGGTCGTGCACCGCTGTCTACAAATTGCGGAAATGACTCTGACAGCCTCACGAGTATACCGTTCGGCACGACACCAAGTGTGGGGCGCACTCCGATCGAACCGAGACGATGCCACATTTGAACAGATCTTCATTCAAACTCAAAATACGGTGAGGGGGCGACGATGTGAGCAGTGGTCGAGAGACTTGCATTGACGGACTCGCGGTGAAAGATCGCGGGGGGGCCACGTCAAACCGGGGTGACGGAGCGGCGAGCGGACATCGGCTCGTGCGAAAGAGCCCGGAGGTGCTTTGACATCACCGCGGCATCGCGAGCGATGGAAACAGCTTCACGCAGTGGGGGAGGCGGCGGGGAGGCCTTCATCCAGCAGTGGACTGATGACGGCTGACGATGATGATTAAATAAATAAATAAAATTAGACTTTTCATTTTTTTGTGTGATTTGCTTTCCTTGACTAAACTTTGCACCGCTATCGCGTTTCTGTATTGTTTATTCTGATTAGCACGGTTGGTGTGTATGGTGCGAAAGAAGTTCAACGTACATAGGCAACTTTCTGACCCGCCCCTTGCTGGACATCTGTGAATCAAGAGCCTCATAGCTCATCAGATTCCTCTCGTGTCAATAAATACTCCGGTTCTGAACTTAACACGGAGCAAAAACTTTGGCATTCGTAACGGGCTCCACCATCTCCGCCCGCCGCCCCCCACTAGGACGTGGGGTAGAGGTGGTGGGGGGGATCGGGGGTGACCGGGGGGGGGGGGGGGCCGGGGGGGACCGGGGGGGGGGGGGAGCGGGGGGATGCCACAGAGTGCCGGGGGGGTGGGGGAAGAGCGCCCGGTCGTCGCGAGTGGAGGGGCGTGCGTGGGAACGGAGCGTCGCAACGCAACGCGCGTCGAGCGTGGAGACGCGGCGAGTTAAACGAGGGGAACGCTCGACGCTCAGGAAACGCCGCCGGATTCAATTAAACTTCACATCCATAGTGGGGGGGGGGGGGGGGGAGAGATAAAGGTGCAGCACTGCAATTACCGTCCTCAAGCCACCACCGGCGGAAAAGCCCCCCCCCCCCCTCTGCCCGGGAGGGAGGTCTCGAACGCTCCCCGTGGTGGATATTTGGCCTCCTCTCCCACGCTGGCCAGCCGCGTCTTGCGAGAGATGGGGAGTGCCCACGCTCTACCCCACCGCGTCACGTGACCTTGCCGATCGAGTAACTGTGAGTGTGGTGGTGCATTGTCCACGATGCGTGCGTTCATACGCGTGGGTTATTTAAACACGAAGGCTTTCGCGACCAATATTATAATGGGTTATGTTGAATAAAGGTCGTCGTCAATTATTTTTGATTACATTTTTTATCGACTTCAAAAAAATTACATTTATTACAATAAAATATTAAAAAGGCCTTACGTTAAGTTACTGCTCGACAAAGAAGTTTCCATGCTTCGTCAGTTATGTGGGATGATGGATCATACTTCACCAAGCTTGTCAATGTGTGTTTGTGAAGGTGGAGAGTGAGTGGGGAATTGAGGGAGTGGGGGGCGATTAGGCAACAGCTTTTTATCCGTTTTAACTTTAATTTAGCTACGCAACTTGTCCTAAGTGTGACACTTACAAAAACCTCCCCTCTGATACCACCAACGTGAACAGCATCGTTGGGGGTTCGGCTACAGAGGCACGGGTGACCCCCTGGGGTTCAGCGGATTACCGATCGCATCATGTCATGGCCGTAAGGGTGTCGCGAGGCATTTGCGTTCAGTTAAAAGGCTCTCCTGTCGCTGTCACTCATTCATCGATACCTTGTAGCGCACGCCCCCGTCAACTACATCATTCCATTCTGCGTCATCGTTTTGTAACCATAGCTGTCAACCCACATGGCGTACGGCCGTTTCAATACGGGACTTTGTCGGATGAACGCTGAGATTTCTAAGGGCACGGGGTGACCAATAACGTCTGAGTTGGTCTGTAACAAGGTAGGGCAGCTGATTAGGGGTTGACAGATTTGTGTAAGCTACTTCATAGAACGCACTGAGTGAAGCGGGTGGATTTTGACACTCATGCAGAAGGTCGAGCGGAAATAATCTTTTTTTTTTCTCGCAAATTCGATTTAAGTTTGACGTTTCTTTATTGAAAGTGAATCTAATAAATAATTCTACGCCGCAACAAAGTGGATTTGGTGTCTTTATTAATTTCTTCAGCACTTGAGACAAAAGGTAAGTCTAATTTATGCTGCTACATTATTGTAAAATAGACATTTCTCTGTGAATTTCCAGATATTGTATCGAATTCCAATTTATTTCAACCCCAGCGACCGAAAGCAGAAGAGAATAAAGTATCAGAGCAGTGAATTTGAACAAATTGAAGGTCAGTTATATACATTGCTACAATGAAATGCAGTTAAGTGTTTGATGACGTACTTGCGTGCAAGATTCACTGCCATTACATTTACGCAAGATACAATTATACTCTGCTCAATTTTTTTGTAAATATTACAGCTTCCGTCCTAGGACGGGCAAAGAAGCCAGTATGTAAATAAACAATCAGCAACTTGATTTTGCTGGCGCCATCCTGTAGCGCCACATTACCTGGTGATAGATACTGCTGCTGCTGTGTTGGCAGTGGCGCACAAGAACAGTTACGAACAACAACTCACCACGTTCGTCACGAACAACACCATGCGTGGCAAATAAAAAGGGAGGAAAATATAAAACATGTTGAACGGAGCGACGTTTCAGGCAATAGCCCTTCCTCTTCATAGTACGGAAGTAACTGTGTTGGGGCCCTTCCATTTCAGGCGCTCCTGCATGTACGTACGTATATTGAACTTCCTTCGCACCGCCGTTATTATCCTACCGTGCTAATCCTACCGTGCTAAGGCGCGGGGTGGAAGGACGACAGACTAAGCACACAAAAAAGTTGAGTTTAGTCTTGCCCCTTCCATGGCGTGTGGTGTTGTGAAGGAGGACCGCTCCCCGAAACGTCGCCCATCTCACATGTATCCCCTTGCCATGGCCACGCGTACGCACGGACGCACGTGCGAGACGCACGTGCACGGTCCGTGACGCACGCGCACGGTCCGCCAAGAGCTCCGTGGAGAGTTTCGACGACAAGGGGCAGCGATCGAGAACTACCCCCCCACCCCCTCCCCCCCACCCTCTCCCCACCACCCCCCACCACCCCTCACCACCGCCCCCCACCACTCCCCCACCCCCTCCCCACTACCCCTCACCACCGCCCCCCACCCACTAACCCCCTCCCCACCACCCCCCACCCCTCACCAAAACCCCCCCACCCCCTCCCCACCACCCCCCCTACCCCCTCCCCACAACCCCCCACCGCCCCCCCCCCCACCCTCTACCCCCCACGTCGTAACCGAGCATCGTGTCGATTGCCTCCTGCGCATTAACGCAATTGCTCTGAATAACCAGCCGCTTTTTGTTTTATTAATGTCTTGTGTTTTTAATTCACTCTCCTCTCATTATTTTGGGGGGGGGGGCGGGGGGGGGCGAACGCAAAATAAAGGAACGTGGAGAGAGAGAGCATGAGAGTTGGTTAATGGACACAGAGTGTGCCCCCCCCCCCCCCCCCGTTTTGCATAATGCGACTGGCGGTATTAATAGCGGTGCCCGTTAATTGTCCTCGACGCGGCGCTCGCAGGCAACAAAAAACTCTACGCGCAAAACGCGAACATTTTTCACGACCAATGAGCGAATTATTCATCGCGCGTCTCCTGCCCACACAGCCCTGAGCCAGCGGGTGGCAACTCCACATTCCTACGGCGGGTGGCGAGTACATCCATACAATACCACCGGTTGGCTTTTGCGCAAAATTGGTACTTATTTAATTTCACCCCCTTGCCCTTCCCCGCCACCGCAAGAGAGATTTGAACTCGCAACTTTCTTCAGATTGACTGCGAAGCCGCTCGCTCTGCCACCAAGCCACACGGTCGGTTTGAAGGAAAAATAATATTTAAAAATACTTTTTTTAAAAACACGCTTTAATGAAATGTACCGTACGAGTAATGGCAGAACTCCACGACTCTAGGAAGTGGCCCCGAGGCTTGCCATAACGTAAGGGGCCGTGGTGATTTACAGCCAACGTCAGTTGATCGTGGACAATTAGACCCAAGCCGAAACACAACATATAAAAAGGATTATTTAAAAATATTTTTATTTTAATGATAGAATATGGCATACGTATACCAAGTTTGCAGTCGATACGACATTGGGAAGTGGGTTAAAATTTAGTTACAAGATTTGAGGATACGACAACAGACAGAGTGAGTTTATAAAAAGCGTGTTAAAGAATGTTTTAAAATGTGTTTTTGATTTTTTTTTATGATAGAATATATAGTCTTGTCATGAGTATGACATAAGTATACCAAGTTTGCAGTCGATACCAGATTGGAAAGAGGGTAAAAAATTGAGTTACAAGATGTTTTGAGGATACGACAACAGACAGAGTGAGTTAAATAAAAACGTGTAATAAATATAAAATCCGTGCACGTGTATTAGAGGCGATTTGAGAATGCACCCAGGTTAATAAACTATTTTAAAAAAATAACCAGGCAAGTCCCACTGAGCTACGTAGCTCTTTTGCAGAAGCGATCTGGTAACAGATGACAGCTCAACGAAGTGGCTTATCGTCTAGAAATGTATAAGCAGCAACATACTCTAATAGTCTAAACGCATCTGTCTAAATGTGGAGGAGCCGGAGAAAAATCCACGCGAGCAACGGGCATACTCCAGGATCGGGATCGAAACTACGACCTCCTGTATACCGGACAAGGTAGTTAACATCTCCTAGCCACCTACTGTGCCCCATGGTGTCTGAGCAAAGATCTTCCATATAGCCTCAACAGACTGTTGGGGCAAGTACTGTTAGTGAGCACCTATGCAGTCCGACACAGCACACGAGGAGATGGGTGTCCAGCACCACTCCCGGCCGCCTTTGTCTCCCCAGTGGCAATATTTACTACGCACCGCACAAGTCGACCTTGGGGAGGCCCCTGTTCAGATGATCGTTACTGGTGTTGGCCGTGAGTGGAAATCGAACCTGGGTCGTCGGGTTCGTAGCGCAGCGCGCTAACCGCTACACTCCCGCTTCACATTCGGTGACACACACACACAGTAAGACTGTGTTGTGTTTTCCAGTTTAACACGTAGCAGGCTTTCGCGACCAATATTATTCATAATAAACGTTTTTGGGTTAGATCGCGTTATTTATAAATGTGTCGTAACCCTCCACCACCCGACACGACCAATCAGCAAAAAAAAAAAACGATGACGTCACCCTGCTGCTGCTCTATTTAAGACCGGGAGTAAGAGCAGAGCCTCACCATTCTAGGGAATTGCCCGATGATGCTGTATGCAATTACCAGCGAAACATCACAGTACTCAAACATTGTAAATGTTGTGGTTTCACTCTTCGACACACCGGTGGGCTAAAGCAGTGAACTGTTTGTCTTTTGTCAACGTGACACTTTTTTGCTGATTGGCCGTGTCGGGTGGTGGAGGGTTACGACACATTTATAAATAACGCGATCTAACCCAAAAACCTTGATTATGAATTGTGTTTTCCAGTTGTCCCACCTGTTGTCCATTGGACTCGGACTCAACGTGTACGCCTGGCATGCAGGAGGTCGTGGGTTCGATCCAGACCCTGACACCTCTCTCCCGTGGTCACGTGGATTTTCTCCGCGGCCTCCGATTTCCACCGCTCCACATTTAGAAACGTGCGTTTAAGAGTAATTTGGCTGTTATAATTGTCCACGTGATAAGCCACTTCGTTGGGCTATCATCTGTGGCCACGTCACTTCCAAAAAAGAGCCATATAGCTCAATGGGCCTTACCTGGTAAAAAAATAATGACATTCAGAGTGTCCATAGCGTTTGTTTCGCTCGGATGTAACTTGAGTCTCCACTATACGGCCTGTCCTGTGTGTGTTAGGTAGCGTAGCAGTTAGCGCGCTGCACCGTGAACCCGGCGACCCGAGTTCGACTCATGCTCACGGCCAACACCAGTAATGATTATATTATCTGAACCGGTCCTGGGCCTCCCCAAGGTCGACTGAGCCTCAACTGAGTAGCCGGTGCGCTGTGTAAAACATCGTCGCTAGGGAGACAAAGGCGGCCGAGCGTGGTGTTGGCTACCCACCCCCTCGTGTGCCGTGCCGGCCTTCATAGGTGCTCGCTAACAGCACTTGCCCTTAAAGTCTAAGTTCAGGCTATAGGGGGGACCTTTGTCTCTGCTGATAGGGTGCGCAATCGTTTTGTGTAGTTGGTTGTTACTCGCGACTGTCCTCGGCTCGACCTCAGATTCGGTGAATGCCGTTTTTTATATTATTTTGTTTTCACCTACGTGACTTTACCGAAATAAACAAACAGTATAATGCCGTCCCCGTCGATTTTTACGCCTTCATTTTTGTCTTCTCCGTAGAATAAATTTTTTCCTAAGAAAACATTTCCGAAAGTTACTGCGCATAGCCTTGGGTTGAATGTTATTCCTTTACTGTCGCCTCCTCCTCTGATGTATAATCCCATTACTCTCTTTTTACATAATCCCAGTGTAGCTCTTTTAACTTTATATGCAATGTGCGTATATATATTTTATTAAGACCTTGGCTCGTGAGAGATGGAGATGACTGCATCCGTTTCCACCAAATCGAATGCCCTTTTTGTCGTCTGCAAAAGCCGGCTGTAACGATATTTGATATTACTTAGGAATTTTAGATCACCCGATTGAGGGTATACAATTCTTTTTTTTAAATATCCTTTTACTCAAATCCCATTTGCTCTGATTGTTACCTGGCCTCTAAATTGTCCACTATTCCGTTCCATTATCTTCATGAAACAGTTATAGGAGCCACGGTGGCTAGGAGATGTTAACTCCCTCGCCTGGTATACAGGAGGTCGTGGGTTTGATCCCGACCCTGGCGCCTGTTGTATATTTAGAGTTTGCATGTTCTCCCCATGGTGGGCACGTGGATTTTTCTCTGGACACATTTAGAAACATGCATTTAGAGTGTTTGGCTCCTGCTATAAAGTACCACGTGATAAGCCACTTCGCTCAGCTATCATGTGGCCAGCTGTTTAACGGAGTGGGCATTTCGATTTAAAGCTTTCGTGACTGCAGGGATTCATCTTCTTAGTTCTTTCGGTAAAGTCACGTAGAATGGAAATAATAAAAATAAAACATAATAAAATAAATAGAGAAAATGGTTTTTATTTTTATTTTATTCTTTCCATTCTATGTGACTTTACCGAAAGAACCAAAAAGATGGAGTGGGCATTACCTGGTGAAATAAAAAGAGTTGTAGTATCGTAGTGAATTACCCAGAATTCACCGGATCTCGTCATGTCTTTCGAAGGTAAGCAGCAGGGTTGAGCCTGGATATCCCTCGGTCAAACGATCAGCATGCATAACAGGTGTTATAGGCTGCTTCGGAGGGGGGGGGGTGGAGTCACTACGTGGTAGGTAGCAGAGGGGCCAGTGAAAACAAAATCTATTTTAGTTTATTGGTGCGCTCCCGCTTCTTCGTTCGCTCGCAATCTTCACCAACACGCCACACTCACCAGCGTGGGCCTTCATCCAGCAGTGGATTAACAAAAGGCTGCGGGTAATTATGATTCGTTGCTTTGTGATTTAAATGCAAGAACAAGTCTTGGACGACTCTTGCTCAAGCGCTCATCCCAAATAAGAATTCCATAAACTTTGCCTAAACGTCGGCGTATACTTTTTGTCATGTCCGCTTGCTATGTTTTGTTTGACGGTACTGTCCACCTCCTTCGTTTGTTAGCCTAAATCATTAATTTGCATGTGATTTGCATAAATCACAAATAATTGCTTCTCACAAGCGAGGCTCAAAGCACGTATCGTGAACGGTGAGGTTCAATTTTAATTGACAGATCGTTACGAGCCCCAATAATTGGCACACAGCGATTAGTCTTTGTTGGGGTATGAATTTTATTTAATATATATTTTCGCAATTATATTTTCAAATAAACCTAAAATTAGATTTAAAAGGAGAAAAAAAATCCCATCAGAAATTCTGTCTGTCCGCTCGTTTGACGCCCATTATTTTCGTCGCCGTCAGCCGTGACCAAGTCACTGCTGGATGAACGACTCCCCAAAAGCAATCACCATCTCCCACCGATCCTACCCACTAGATGATTTCATCACTCCATCTCCTGCCAGTGTTATATGAATGTACACATACATTATCTGTCTTGCGTACATTTAGACTGTTCGGGGTAAGTGCTTTTAGCAACCACCTATTAAGTCCGGCACGGCACACGATGGGGTGGGTGGCAAGCACCACGCCCGACCACCTTTGTTCCCCTAGTGCTGCTGTTTACACACCACACTAGGTAATTACTTAAGGCTGAGTCTACCTAGAGGAAACTCAGGACCGGTTCAAATTGGGCCACAGTTATTGCTCGAGTCAAACTCGGGTCACCGTGCTTTTTTACAAAGTTCACTAACCACTACACGATTACTCACCACTCGCACGAGTGTGCTATGATATCTGAAGGACCTGCCAGTAATTAGCAATCTTTATATCTCAACGTGCCTAATTACAATACCATGCAATTACAGAATTTATATTCTGCGTGTATGTACATCGAATGTAAATAGGTGGTACGGTAGATATCGCTCTGTTCTTTTACTTTGAACTTGTCCATGGGTAACATCAGCGGTGAGTGACATCTGAATCGGTTGTACTCTGTGGACCAGAGGTTAATTGAAGCGATCTCAGAGGTGACTCCGTGATATCCACTTCCGCGGGCCGCCCTCTTAACAAGAGGGGGGGGGGGGGGTCCCACAGTGCTCTGCGTGTGTTCCAAACGGATTCTTGTTCTCGCGGTGGCGATAGCACATTCGCGATGACATTGGGGAAAACTGAGCGAAAAACAAATTTGGGGTTTTCTCATTTCGTTCACGGTTCTGCCGCAAGTCGCAGTGCGAGGCAGCTTGTAAAACCACACGCTCGGTGCATCTGGGTGGGGGGCACATTGCAAAGGGGGTAAAGTTTAAAAAACCGCGGTGACCGGGAGCGCGGCGAGGGCAAAATTGCGCCGTCAACAAGCGTGCCAGAATTGGAGGGCCGAGGGCCTTCTCTATAAACATTCAATTCCCACATCAGCTTTTACCGGGTGGGTGGGTGCGGGGGGATGGGATGAAAAACAGAGGGAGAAAAAAACACAGCGGTACGGTTGGAGTGCGCACTCTTGTGACTCACTGAGCCGAGGGCCTCCACCTCCTCCCCCCCATCCACCTCCTCTGCCGCGCCATGCGGTAACCAAAGCCCCCTCATTTAATTCACGCCCGCGATGCCGCCGCTCCGTTAACATTTTTGCCAAGTCGGCGGCAAGCAGGTGCTGGCGATTGTTCTCGCTGCAAAAAGACAAAGATGCCCCGTATAGCCTTAACAGACTGCTGGTGGCAAGTGCTGTTCGAAAGCAGCACCTATGAAGGCCGGAACGGCACACTAGGGGGTGGGTGGGGCCAGCACCACGCCCGACCGCCTTCGTCTCCCCAGTGGCGATGTTTACACACCAAAACAGGGTCGACTCATTTGAGGCTGAGTCGACCTAGGGGAGGCCCGGGACCGGTTCAGATAATCGTGACCGGTGTTAGCCGTGAGCGGGAATCGAACCCGAGTCGCCGGGTTTATAGCGCAGCGCGCTAACCACTACACTACCACACACACAGAAATATAAAGGCAAATATCCCCCATATAGCTTTAACAGACTGCTGGGGCAAGTGCTGTTAGCGAGCAGCACCGATGAAGGCCAGCGCGGCACACGAGGGGGTGGGTGGGTGGCCAGCACCACGCCGGGCTCGCACACACACACAAGTACACGCGCAACCGCACATACCGCCGCAGTGTTCGTGGCGCCACGCGACATCTCATCTGCAACCCACCTGGACGCACGAGTGTCCTCTGCGGCCCGGATTGTGACATCACGAGATGGCCTCCGTGCCGTGGCTCTGTTGGCACAAGAGGCACTTTGGCCGGATTTCCCTCCTCCGCGATTGATTTGCGAAACTTCTGAGTGTCGGGAAGGCTTTAATTTATTTATTTTGCTTTTATGACAACAGCAAAAAAATATAAAAAACATTTTGTACACACAGTTGCTGAGCGCGGGGGCCCAAAGGTCCAAAGCATTCAGTGGCTCGCAACAAACAGCAGTGTTGTTGGAGTTGTAATCAGGTTGATAATAATATTGACAATGCCAATACTCTTAGGTTTTTTTCGGTAAAGTCACGTAGGTAATTTTTTTTATATAATAATAAATGATTTAATGTAGTTATTTTTCAATTTATTATTATTTTATTTTATTATTATTTTTACCTACGTGACTTTACCGAAAAAACCTAAGAGTATGAATCATTGCAGTCACGAAAGCTTCAAATCTAGACAATGCCAATGATTAACCCAGGACAGCCTCTCGATGAAGGGTCCATCTACACTGGGATGGTTTGGTGCGCCACGGTGGCAAGATGTTAACTACCTCGCCTGGTATACAGGAGGTCGTGGCTTCGACCCTGATCAAAATTTGGAGTCTGTGTGTCTCTCTCCCCGTGGTCGCGTGGATTTTTTTCTTTCTCTGGGCCCTCCGGTCCCCCCCCCCACTCTCCATTCAGAAATAACATCCACGCGTCCAGAGCAGCGGACTGCTTGGTGACTTAAATTATGAACGGCCGTGTCTCGTATTCACATGCATTGTGGCTCTTGAAATATTGACTTTTTTCACCGAATAAAAAAAAGGTATTTTTGTTATTTTAGTTGCCGACCCCGCTGGTTTGGAGTATTTGGCTGCTATAAATGTCCTGACGATGAAGAGCCCGCTTCGTTGAGCTATCATTTGTGGCGAGGTCGCTTCCGAAAAAGACCTACACAGTTCAGTGGGCTTTACCTGGTAAAAAAAAGTCGTCTATAGTTTTAGGTTTGGCCAATGTCATCAACGAGTGTCTTGGCCCAATTGTACGAGGAGATAGTGACACTCAACACGATCATCTCCTGGCCACACCTCGCAGCCTCACTCCTACAACACCTGGCCAAGCCCGGGCGGTGGTGGTCACCCATCAAAGTAATAACCAGGCTCAAGCCTGCTTAGCTTGAGATCCGACAAGGTGGGCCCCGCATTTGGAGTCATTTGGTAATTCAATGGACATCAAAGCTCGGGTTCGCATTGTCCCACGTGGACAAATGTTGAGCTAAGTTTATTATTTAAATAATATACGTGATCAAATCATTATTTACAGCCCGTTTTTTTGCTAAATCCACTGCTGGATGTTTGACGACCTCCCCTCGGAGGGCATGTCAGGGGAGTCGGTGTCACCGTACTTCACCACCCCATGACCGTGATGGTGACACGATCTTCTTGTTGAGATTCCTTTTTCTGTTTCTGCCGATTTTTATTTATTTGTTGAAATCCTCAAAAGCAGGAGGGTTTCTCCACAAATCTGGCTGTCGCCTGATGATGCTCGTTGTAATTCACGGGGAAACGTCACTCAGAGACTTACATGTCGTGGGTTTGCTCTCCAACACATTGGTGTGCTGCACTAGGGACGAATCGGCACGTTCTGTTTACGTGACAAACCTTACTAATTGGCTGTGTCGGGCGGTGGCGGGTTTAACGACACATTCATATTTACGCGATCTAACCCAAAAAAACCTCTATTATGGATAATATTGGTCGCGAAAGCCCGGCTACGTGTTAAACTTATTTTTTGCCGTTTTCCTTTTGGTGACCCAGCACACCCTTGCAAACGAGACTCCATCCTGGTGTCTGGAGTTCTCTGCCTGGGTCAAGAATAAAAAGGTTAACACCGAAGCTGAACTGGACTCTGACCACAAGCCAACCACAGCCGGTGAGCTCAAACCCATGTGACGCAATGTCGCCCTCTATGGCCTCAACCACAACACCGCACCCTCGATCAAACTATAAACTACAGAATTTTTTATTTTACCAGGTAATGCCCTGCCGAGCTCCGTAGCTTTTGTTTCAGAAGCGACCCGGCCGTCACAAATGATAGCTCAACCAAGTGGGCTTACGAAGTGGAGACGTTAACATCAGGCAAATACTCTTGAACGCGTGATTGTCCATCGCGAAATGTGGAGGACACGGAGAAAAATCCACGCGACCACGGAGAGAGAAAGAGAGACACACGCAGACTCCAAATATAATACAGAGGGCGTCAGTATTGAGACGAGGCCACTACAGTATAGTGGATAGCGCACTTGACTTTCAATAACAAGAGGGAGGTCAATCTAGATTTGAAGTTTTCGTGACTGCAGGGATCCATACTCTTTGGTTCTTTCGGTAAAGTCACGTAGGTAGAAATAGAATAAATTAAATCACGACGTTTCGGGTGCAATACAAGGTCCGTCATTTTTGCCCACTTCAGCAATTGTTTCTTGCTGTGGTTGTCCCACCTGATGACGGACGCTTGTGTTGCGCCCGAAACGTCGTGATTTAATTTATTTGATACCTACGTGACTTTACCGAAAGAGAGAGGTCGTTGGTGCGATTCCATCTCGACGGGCGGAGGCGACATCCTTAAATTCCCAGCCCCAACACCGCCTCTGTCCACGCCAGCAGAACGAGTAACACTTAAGTCAGAATCAGATTCTGTATTTACCCTGGTGGAATCCGATGGGATAAAAAAATAAAAATCTTAAAAAAAAAATTAAATACATTTTTATTTTTTTATTTTTAACCACAGGCGTTCAATTGGCAGGTGGTGGGGTAAAGTGTGGGTGCCGAACTGAACGGCATTCCCAAGTGCTTCCAAAAGTCTGGCCGGCGTGCAAGAGTGGTCCAAATAACACGCTAACATAGAGGGGATCTTCACGGTGTAGATACTGATAAAACTTCAGATCTAGATTGGTATAGATACTGTATTACATAAAGGGTTACAATGTGCGTGCTGTGAAGAACGGTCATTGCCCGTAACGTCTAAAATATATTGGTATTTATTAAGGCGACGGTGTTATTGACGAACGTGTGGATTATTTCAGTTACAGAGGGGTATTCTCCAGATCTCCGTGTTAGTGGAGGCCCATCCGCTAGCAGTGAGGGGAGCATGACATTGCAGAGCTGCGCTTTTTTGCTGTACCTTTTTACTCCCCGTGCGAGCAGCCCTCAAGTTTGGCAGCAGCCTCCGTGATCGAGCTGTGTGATGGCGCCACCGTCATCTTCACCACCACCTTCATCATCATCTTTACCATCATCATCATCTTCACCATCACCTTCTTCACCACCACCTTCACCACCACCATCATCTTCACCACCACCATCATCTTCACCATCACCATCATCTTCACCTTCTTCACCACCACCTTCACCACCACCATCATCTTCACCACCACCATCATCTTCACCATCAACATCATCTTCACCATCAACATCATCTTCACCATCACCATCACCTTCACCATCTTCACCTTAACCATCATGATCATCTCACCATCATCATCTTCAGTCATCTTCACCACCACCATCATCTTCACTATCACCTTCACCACCATCATCTCCACCATTACCTTCTTCACCACTACCTTCACCACCATCATCACCATAGTCATCTTCACCACCATCATCATCTTCAACATCACCTTCATCATCATCTTCACCACCATCACCTTCACCACCATCACCTTCACCACCATCATCACCAGTCACCTTCACCATCACCACCACCACCACCACCATCTTTTTCACCATCGTCATCTTCACCACCTTCTTCACCATCACCACCACCATCACCTTCACCATCACCTTCACCATCACCACCACCATCACCATCTTCTTCACCGCCGTCGCGGTCGTGCGATGCGAGTTGGGAGCAGATGGCGGCACCCTGGGGAGCCGCCCTCGCTGTGTTTGTGGGTGCGGCCTACGACTACCGCTGGACGCATCGACCGCAACATCTGTGACCCCCCCCCCCCCCCCAGAGGTTTCTAGCTCATCGGATTCCCCTCCAGTATATCAATGAACAGTCTGATTGTGATCGCGCGTGACGCCAGCGATATTGGGGTTCAGGAGCCGAACGGTTCAATGTGGAAGTTATCGGTCTTCGTGACAGAGAGAGCGCGACTTTGCTCTGCTCGATTCTAATCCAGTGGCAAGCGAGTGGACGAGCATATCACGTGTGCTACGAAGGGTCAGTGCTCGAAACGTCGCCTCTTTAAGGGCCACGCGCAGGGTGGCGATTGAGTTGAGGCTGTTCTCGTTTGAGGAAATGGCTCCTCGAGTTGGAGAGGCGTTCCCGAGTCGAGAATCGATTTATTTTGATAGAAAATCGATTCGTTTCGCCGATGATCGATTTATTTTGATCGAAAATCATTATTTTTGTCGAGCGTGATTTTTTTTAGTTTTGCCGAAGTCCACGACGAATGCGTCGATTAATCGAACGTGAAGTTCTCAATCTCCGCATCGAAACGCGCACGATAATTATTGAAGACTAGCTTGTTTGCACATCTGAGGACGGAAGCTGTAATATTTACGAAAAAATTGAGCAGAGTATAATTGTATCTTGCGTAAATTTAATGGCAGTGAATCTTGCACGAAAGTGTGTGAGCAAACACAGCACAGCATTTCACTGTGGCATTGTATTAATGGCAGTGAATCTGGCACAAAACGAAGTCATAAAATACTTCACTGCAGTTCACTGTGGCACTGTATATAACTGACCTTCAATTTGTTCAAATTCACTGCTCTGATACTTTATTCTCTTCTGCTTTCGGTCGCGTGGGTTGAAATAAATTGGAATTCGATACAATATCTGGACAATCACCCAGAAATGTCTATTTTACCATAATGTAGGAGCATAAATGACACTTACCCTTTGTCTCGAGTGCTGAAGACATAAATAAAGACACCAAATCCACTTTGTTCATGCGTAGAATTATGTATTAGAGTCACTTTCAAAAAATAAACGTCAAACTTAAGGGGCCGTCCATAAATGACGTCACGCACCTGGGGGGGGGGGGGGGTCAGGCATTTGTGACAATGTGTGACCGGGGGGGGGGGGGGGGGTTGAGAAATGTGACGTCACATCAAAATGCGAAACTTTAAATAAATATAGACAACACGTTCTACTTGATTGAATAGACTTTTTAATAAATGTGTTCTCCTACAATATCAGAGTGCAGCGCCACATTAAATACGCACTACAATGACAATAGTTTAAAGCGATTTGAAGCATGTTTTTTTTTGGGGGGGACAGAGCTTTGTGACGTCATATTTGAGGGGGGGGGTCTGACTTTTGTGACGTCGAAAATCGCGTGACGTCATTTATGGACGCCCCTTAAAGCAAATTTGCGAAATAAAAAATGATTTCCGCTCGACCTTCTGCGTGAGTGTAAAAATCCACCCGCTCATGAATATTAATGACGGGGGGGTGCGGCATGTGGAGTGACGTCACGCGCGTGACACACAGACATTCTTGGCTCATTATAGTGGTAATCTGTGGAGATTGTGTACGCGTGTCATGCTGTGATGTTATATTTTGTTTAACAAGACGAGAGGGTGAAAACGCGACGTAAGCCATCGATTCCTATGTCAAGGAGCATGAATATAAGCTAGACGGTAAAAAAAACAGCGCCAAAGAATCGATTATTACCCATATCGATTATTGAATCGTCGCGATTAATCGCATCACCGATAATATTCCGCATCGATTAATCGATTTGTTCTAAGTTGCACATCACTTGTATCGAGCTATACTTTTATCGGAATATTACTGGTAGTAACCTCCTGGTTACACCAGCCCACAGGGGATTATTGTGTCCGTCGTGCGGGGAGGGGCAGGGTGGGGAGGGGTTGGGTGGGGAGGGGAGGGTGGGGAGGGTGGGGCTGGGTGGGGAGGGGAGGGTGGGGCTGGGTGGGGAGGTGAGAGTGGGGAGGGGCTGGGTGGGGAGGGTGGAGAGGGGCTGGGTGAGGAGGGTGGGGCTGGGTGGGGGGGGGGTGGGGCTGGGTGGGGAGGGGCTGGGTGGGGAGGGGCTGGTCACCCCGTGGTGCCCTTATAAAACTCAACGTTTAACCTACTCACGCCGGCTTGTGCCCGCCCTCACAGTCGGGCATATTTACGGAATACACCACGCCGCCGTTGACCCTGGCTATTGACCGAGCAACCCAACGTTCCTACCAGCTCCCTCCGCAGGACAATGTGTTTAACCGGGAGGAATCCTGTGAGCTGTGAAGCTCATTTTTGGAGATGAATGGATCCAAAGGGAGCCTTCAATGCACTCGTGGCCGCGACAGTCACGACATGTACAAAAAGACTCCAGAGTAGTCGTTTGGTGCTGGAATTTTCACCCAGAGTTATTAAAACTATATATATATATATTGTTGGGTCTTTCGGTAAAGTCACGTAGATAGGTTCAAAGAAAATGAATTTATTTTTATTTGAACCTATCTACGTGACTTTATCGAAAGACCCTAAGAATGTGAATTCCTCCATTGGAACCTCCTTTGCCAGTAGCAAAATTTGATAATTGTTTTTTTACCCTTTATCTTGCAACAATACTGACACCTTTTTTTGCTACTGGCAAAGGAGGTTCCAATGGTGTAAATGCTTACCCCGAGCTCTCATACTCTGATGGTGCATTGTCTTTGAGTTGTGCGCCTTTTGGCGTCATCTGGTCCAACACCATGTGAGACTAGGCTCTAAGGAAAGCTGTCTCGGGTGTGGACCAATCAACTTCAAGGACAGTGCATCCATTATCAGAGTTGTGTGTTTTGTTTGCATTCCGACCGCAGGTATTGTGGTCAATGCAAACATGACTCCTTGTAAAATAGGTGTCAGTTTTATTGCCAGATTAAAGTGTAAAAACCAATTATCAATATGAATTCATGCAGTCACGAAAGCTTTAAGTCAAGATTTATATATTTTGTCTTTACTTCACCAGGTGAGGCCCACTGAGCTATGCAGCTCTCTTTCAGAAGCGACCTGGTCACAAATGACAGCTCAACGGAAGTGGCTGATCATCCTCATCATCATCACGTGGCAATGCAGAGCTGCCAAATACTAGAAACGCGTGATATTGATTGTAAACGTTGAGGAGGGAGGGGGGGGGAAACCCCGGAGGACCCGGAGAAAAATCCACGCGACCATGGGGAGAGAGAGACACACACGCAAACACCAAATATACAGCAGGCGTCAGTGTCTGGATCGAACCCACAACCTCCTGTCTACCTAGCGAGGAAGTTAACATCTCCGAGCCACCGTGACGCTTGTAATTAAGATTAATTTTCAGGAGGCTCTTGACAAGTCTTCTCAGTAGAGGGCGATGTTGCTGCTGCTGTGTATGTGTGTGTAATTCCGATTGAGTCATTTGCAAGTACAGCGATGGTACGGATTCAGCATTGGGATGTTTTGTGTTTAGTGAGTCTGTAGAACACGAGAACATCCAAACTCCACAATAACACTCATCCAAAGGTGCCACTATATAGCCTTTAACAGACTGTTGGGGCAAATTCCGTTTGTGAACACCTATGAAGGCCGGAACGGCACAGGAGTGGTGTGGCCAGGACCCCACACACGACCGCCTTTGTCTCCCCAGTTGCCGATAATTACACACCGCACCAGGTATTCATTCGAGGCCGAGTCAACCAAGGTAGCAAGGTCCATGACCAGTTCAAATATTCGCCTCATGAATGGAAATGGAACCCGGGTCGCTGGGTTTGGAGCGCAGCGCTTCCGCTCCCCAAAACAAACTCCAAAGATAAAAGATCCCCCCACCACCCACCGTGTAGCCTGTTGACAGACTGTTGGGGCAAGTCGCTGTGAGGGAGTAGCAAACTTCTCAATGAAGGCGGTGGCACACGAAGCGGTGTTGGGGGGGGGGGGGTGTGGACAGCACCACGCCCGGCCGCAAACTCGTCCACGCGCTCCGCCCCACGTGGCCGCTGTAATCGCGCCTTTCAAATAATTGTATCCCCCGACAAAATCACCGATAACAGAGATCTGCCCTGACATGGCATTGGGGATCGTTCATCGAGACACATTATTATATCGTTCCGTCGATCCATAACAAAAAAAAACATCGGGGGTTAATCATTATTTGTGAGTCAATCGCTGTGTCGATTCAATTGCCATTTTGATCCAGGGCTCGAGTAATGATGTTATGCCCTCCCCTTCCCACCCCTTCGTTTGATTGGCTAATTTAAGCAAGATCGGTGATTCCGTGGCAGTGCGCGTTTATTGTGACCACAGCGCCACCGTGGGAACAAGTCAATCGGGGCCAGAGATGTTACAGAGGGAGTGAGAACGACGGGCGTGGCACTTGCTCCATCTGCTGGCGAACGATGTCGCGCCACTCCCCTCCCTGCCAGCGGTGCAGCAACAAGGGGAGGGAGGCACAGAGTCCCACGGTCAGCGGTCGAGTGAGTGAGTGTGCAGGCGGTGCAACTGCGCCAGTGGCGAACTGACAGATGTCCCCACCCCTTACTATTTAATTCATTGCACCAGGAGTCCATGCCCACCACCCTATGCCGCTGGGGTACAGTGTTAATCGCTGTAGTTCATATACATTTATACTACTTAAACTATTAAATATTTGTTATTTGACCAGGTAAGGCCCACTGAGCTATATAGCTCTTTTTCAGAAGCGACCTGGCCGTCACAAATGATAGCTCAACGAAGTGGCTTATCACGTGGGAATGTATCACAGCCAAATACGGTACAGTACTCGAAACGCAAGTCGATTTTAAATGTGGAGGGAAACCCCGAAGGACTCGGAAGAAAAATTCACGCGACAACGGGGAGAGACACGCACACTCCAAATTGACTGGTGACCCACGGAGACACCCACGTGACCCGCGGAGACACCCACGTGACCCACGCAGACACCCACGTGACCCGCGCAGACACCCACGTGACTCGCGGAGACACCCACGTGACCCACGTAGACACCCACGTGACCCACGCAGACACCCACGTGACTCGCGGAGACACCCACGTGACCCACGTAGACACCCACGTGACCCACGTAGACACCCACGTGACCTCGCGGAGACACCCACGTTACTCACGGAGACACCCACGTGACCCACGTAGACACCCACGTGACCCGCGCAGACACCCACGTGACTCGCGGAGTCACCCACGTGACTCGCGGAGACACCCACGTGACCCACGGAGACACCCACGTGACCCACGGAGACACCCACGTGACCCACGGAGACACCCACGTGACTGGGTGTTGTCCTGATGTGGTCTGGGGCTGTTTTTGTTATTGGTTTGCTGCCTCGCCCAAACTTGCATTTAGTGTTGAAAAAACGGCAGGAGTTGATGTCGTGAAGCAATGTGTACTAATACACTTTATTAATGTTTATTTAGTCATTTTTGTGACTTGCTTACCTTTTCTACACTTTGTATTGTTTGTTGTAACTTTCTGAAACCGCTCCCGCTGGACACCTGTGGAAAAACAGAGCTTCATAGCTCATCGGATTCCTCCAGGAAGAATAAAGATTCTGATTGTCTACACAGAGAAAGCCGTAGCCTGACGGAGAGACGAGTTGCGTAGCGTGCCTGGCGTGCGCCCTGGGTCGCGAATCGTTCATTGGACGGGTGGTGCAGTCTGTTCTACCCCCCCTCCCGCACAAGATCCTCTCTCGTAGCCCGGCGGGCCGGGGCCCTCTGGTATCCCCCCGGTGGCCGGGTGCAGTTGCACCGCCTGCGCACTCCCTCACACTCCAAAGCTGCAGCGACTACTGCGACGTATTACAACGCACGCTGCTTCCTGCTGCTCATACTGCTGCTGCTGCTGTTTCTACTGCTGCTGCTGCTGTTCCTAGTGCTGCTGCTCCTGCTGCTGCTGTTCCTACTGCTGTTCCTGCTGCTGCTCCTGCTGCTGTTCCTGCTGCTGCTTCTGCTGCTGCTCCTGCTGCTACTACTGCTGTTGCTGCTCCTGCTGCTGCTGTTTCTCCTGCTGCTGTTCCTGCTGCCACTGCCTGCCACGTGCTTTTATCAGCGGATGCACGGGCAGAGAAAGCCCAGCTGTGTCGGCCGGCGTGTTAAATGTCTCTCTCTCGCGCGCGCGCGGGCCTTTAAATCGGCGTTAATTAGGCAGAGAGAGAAAAAAAAGCGGGAGGGGGGGAGGTTGTGGATGCAATTATTCATGAAAGCGTAGCCCCGGCGTCTGTCACCACCATGATCCCCGCCTCAAAATCCCCGCGTTTACCGCGCTAAGCCCCAACTGGAGCGGGCGGTTAGCAGTGCTCACGATGTGCGCAACTGTGGGCGTCGTTCAGTTATCTGCAATAATAACAATATTGTCGTTATTATTGGTTATTTCGGTAAAGTCACGTAGAAGGGAAATAATAAAATAATATAAATATAAACAATAAAAATTCTGAGAATTCTGAGAAATTCTGAGAATTTTTATTGTTTATATTTATATTCTTTTATTATTTCCCTTCTACGTGACTTTACCGAAAGAACCAAGAATATGAATCCCTGCAGTCGCGAAAGCTTTAAATCGAAATATTGTTATTATTTTGAGAAGTAGTGTTCTTCTGATAACAGGCTGTGGTGTACAGCAAAAGAAACACACGCGCACACACAAACACACACAAAGGAATGCCTGGCTCAAATGGAGCAGTCGTGAACCAGTGGTGGAAATCCGTGTTTTGTCCTTGCCCCTCCGCCCCCCTCCGATTAGCACGGTCGGCTAAGCACGGTGCGAAAGAAGTTCAACGTACGTAGCGTTCCTAGGGCGGCGGGTGCGACGATATCCATGTGGCAACCGCTGTCGACTTCCCCACAAAATGGTACAGCAAAAATAATAGTTTTTGAGTTGTACGCCTTTTGGCGTCATCTGGTCCAACACCAATGGAGACTAGGCTCTAAGAAAAGCTGTCTCAGGTGTGGACCAATCAACTTCAAGGAAAGTGCATATCATTATCATTATCAGAGTTGTCTCTTTTTGTTTGCATTTTGACTGCCTGTGTTGTGGTTATTGCAAACATGATCCCTTGCATAAAGGTGTCAGTTTTTGTACCAGTTGAAAGGGTAAAACCTACTACTATAGCAAAAATAATGTTTGATCGATCCCCCGGAGGGATGATGGGCTGAGTCAAACTCGAGACCCTCCACCCCCAACTGAGATTTAAACTCGCAACCGAAACGCTCGTTCTGTATGTATGAATAGGTGTGTTGAACTTCTTTCGCACCGTACGTAGCCAACCGTGCTAATCGGACATGCAGGAACTATGGGTCCATGTGTGAGTCTATGAGTCTCTGTGTGAGTCTATGGGTCTCGGTGTGAGTCTATGGGTCTCTGTGTGAGTCTACGGGTCTCTGTGTGAGTCTACGGGTCTCTGTGTGAGTCTACGGGTCTCTGTGTGAGTCTACGGGTCTCGGTGTGAGTCTATGGGTCTCTGTGTGAGTCTATGGGTCTCTGTGTGAGTCTATGGGTCTCTGTGTGAGTCTACGGGTCTCTGTGTGAGTCTACGGGTCTCTGTGTGAGTCTCTGTGTGAGCCTACAGGTCTTTGTTGTGAGTCTACTGGTCTCTGCGTTGAGTCTATGGGTCTCTGCGTGAGTCTACAGGTATCTGTGCTGAGTCTGTGGGTCTCTGTGTGAGTCTACAGGTCTCTGTTGTGAATCTACGGGTCTCTGCGTTGAGTCTATTGGTCGCTGTGTGCGTCTACGCGTTCCATTCTCTACGGAATGGAACGCGTCCAAGAGAATGTCCAGCGAGGAGAGATGTGCCGATGAAATCATCGCACGAGCAGGAGCTGGCTAGATGGTGCCATCGCAGGATCGTGAGAGGTGCCGGCCGCTGCTTGGGGATGTCTTCATCCAGCAGTGGATCGGTCATGGCTGCTGCCGATGATGGTGGTGATGCAATACTGCAGCACAGTATATCGGAGCGATGGCAGAGTTTCGCTGGTGGTCACACCCGAGCTTCAACTTTCTGGCTAACCACCTGAAGTAGCCGGTCGTAATTACCAGCGAAACGTCGTACTCTGTGTGCTGAAGTGGTAACTAATCGGCGCGTTTTGTTTGACGTGACGAACCTTAACTCATTGGCTGTCTCGGATGGTTGTGGGGTTTAACGACGCATGAATATTGACTGCTGAAGACCATCATTAGCAGGAAGTGTTACTACCTAGGCCACATTGCCCGAAACGACCACAAATACCAGCTATTAAAGCAAATCCTGGAAGGAAAAAAATCGAAAGGAAAAAACGACCAGGACGGCCAAAAACGACATGGCTCAGTGACATCAAAACATGGCTACAATTAACAACAGCAGCACAAACAGCAGCACAAACTCTACACGCCGTGCTAGACCGGGACCAATATCATCGTGAAGTCGCACACGCCGTTAGGCAGCACTAAAGAGAGCGAGCATATTGACGCGGTCTTACAGCCACCACCGCCACCTCCTGGCCACGTCGCATTGGCCTGGCGGGTTTACGAGTTTCAGAAATCGACGCGACCCACCAACCTCGTTTGCCTCCATAATTCGGGGGGGGGGGGCAGGGGGGGGGTGTAACGTGTTGTGATAATTGTCAGCCATGATCTATCCACTGCTGGACAAATAGTACCAACATCAACTTGCTGCCGGGCATCACTGTTGCAGTTATGTATGCACATCCGAGTCTATTGTAATGAATGATTGAATTACGATAATGCCATTTATTTACGCTGAAGTCTCAAGACCTGCATTGCGTGTTTGTATATTAAACTTCTTTCGCACCGTACGTAGCCAGACGTGCTCATGGGAGGCTCGAGAGGAAGGACACCAAACTAAACACAAAAAGCAGTTCTGAATAAATGACTTTTCAATTTATATTTAAAACGTGCATCATAACTCCAGTGGCTTCCTGGCAACAAATACATTAATTCGCCATTTAATATTTTAGATTAAAAATATATATATACAAAGGTACCCCGTATAGCCTCTAACAAAGTGTTAGGTAAAGTGCTTTTAGCGGATACGAATGAAAGCCTGCACGGCGCACGAGGGCGTACTGAGGCCAGCACCACGCCCGGCCGCCTTTGTCTCCCCAGTGCTGATAGTTGTACACCGCACCAGTAAGATGACTCCCATTCAGGCTGAGTCGACCTAGGGGAGATCCGAGCAGTTCTGATATATCACTTGTCTTAAATTACGTTAGCCTTGGCTCGGACTCTAACTTGGGCCGTCCGGTCTGTAGGCTAACGACGACTACGCCACCGCCTCCATCCCCATCCGTTACACACAAAGACAAAGATCCCCCGTATAGCCTCAACAGACTGTTGGGACAACTTCTGTTAGAGAGCACCTATGAAGGCCGGTACGGCACACAAAGGGGGTGGGTGGCCAGCACCACGCCGGGCTGTCTTTGTCTCCCCTGTGGCGATGTTTACACATCGCACCAGGTACTCATTTGAGGCTGATTCGACTTAGGGGAGGCCCAGGACCGGTTCAGATAATCGTCAATGGTGTTGGCCGTGAGGGGGAATCGAATCCGGGTCGCCAGGTTCGTAGCGCAGCGCGCTAACCTCTACACTACCGCTCTCCATACATACACACACATATACACACACAGACACACACATACACACACACAGACACACACAGACACACACACATACACACACACATAGACACACACACAGACACACATACACACACATACACACACACATATACACAAAGATCCCCCGTATAGCCTTAACAGACTGTAGGGGCAAGTGCTGTTAGCGAGCACATATGCACACACATATACACACACACAGACACATACACACACACATATACACAAACACACATATACACACACGCTGATCACGTTAAACCCTGTGGGGCCTAAGCCTTAATGTCCCCGCATGAAAGACGGGGCTTCTATAATGAGCTGGCCCAGAGAGACACGTGCACGCGCGTGTGTGTGTGCGTGTGTGTGTCTTGTGTGTGTGTGCGTTTGTCTTGTGTGTGTGTGTGTGTACGTCATGGGGAGCGGTGGTGTAACGGTTAGCGCGCTGCGCTCCGAACCCGGCGTGCACGAGTTCGATTCCCGCTCACGTCCAACACCGTTGACAATTATCTGAATCGGTCCTGGGCCTCACCTAGGTCGACTCAGCCGCAAATGAGTACCTGGTGCGGTGTGTAAACATCGCCACTCGGGAGACAAAGTGTGTATTTTGCGAGTCTCTCTGTGTGCACGGTATGTATTTATGCGTGTGCGTGTGTAGGGTCGACTCAGCCTTAATTTACCAGCCTCACGTCAGCACTGGGGAGACAAAGGCGGCCGGACATGGATGCTGGCCATGTGCCGTTCCTGCCTTAATGGGTGCTCGTTAGCAGCACTTGCCCCATCAGTCTGTCTCTAGGCTATACGGGGGGGATCTTTGTCCTCGTGTGTGTTTTTGAGCATGCGTTTGTGTGCGTCTCTTTGTCTTTTTGTATTGTGTGTATTCACGTGCGCGTGTGTTTTTGTGTCTACGTGTGTGTGTGTGTGTGCGTGTCTTTGTGCATCTCTGTTCAGCGGTTAGCGCTACGCTGCGCTACGAACCCGGCGACCCGAGTTCGATTCCCGCTCACGGCCAACACCCAGTGACGATGATCTGAATCGGTTCTGGGCCTCCCCTCTGTCGACTCAACCTTAAATGAGTACCTGGTGCAATGTGCCACTGGGGAGACAAAGACGGCCGGGCGTGGTGTTGCCCACCCACTGACGCGCGTGCCGTGCCGGCCTTCACAGGTGCCCGCTAACAGCACTTGATAAGGCTATAACGAGGGGGTCTCCATCTTTGTGTATCTGTGTGTGTGTGCGCGAGGGGGCTGGTAACCTCTGGACGAAGCACTAATTTATAGCAGCAACCACGATGGAAACGCCCATTTAAGCTTTGTACTGGAGGCCACCGGGGAGCTACGGAGTCTATGACGCCTTCTGGCACAACCTCATTTGGCGGAGCCAGACTCTGTTCCTCCCCATCGGGGTTATTATTCAAGGAACACCAGGAACAACACCGATGTTGGCCACGTGCAATGTCCGAAGGCTCACTGCCGACGAGAGGCTTTCACTCCTCTGTCGGGAGTTGGACCGGTACCGCTTAGAGCTTGGCGGTATCCGGGAGGTCCGGTGGACAGGTTCTGGCTCCAGTCACCATGATGGGTGGACAGTTCTCCACTCGGGCCAGGAAACTGCCAGACAACAGGGAGTGGAGCTTCTTTTGAATACAAGAATGGAGGGGGTGTGAGAGCGTGGAGGCGATGTGTGGGAAGCTGCGAGTCCCAGACTATTGTGGGCTCTGCCTCCCTATCGACGGGAGGAGATGTATGTTGGTGGTGGTAGTTTACGCCCCCACTGAAGATGAACATCAGTGGAGGGATGCAGGCAAGACTGATGAGTCAGATGCCTTCTATGATCTCCTGTCCCAGGTGATGGCTAAAGTGGCCCCTCGGCATAGAGTCATCTTGTTGGGTGAATTTAATGCATTGCCCGAGTGGGTCATGACGCAGACACCCGGTTTGGAGTGATTGGGAGGCATGGGCCAGATCAGCTCAATAATAACGGTAGGTGGCTGCTAGACGTCTGTGAAGCACAGCGGCTTGTAATTACCAACACGCTGTTCCAGCATCGTCGCAAGTACATGTGCTGGACAACATAGCTACAGAACAACGAACGCGGGCCCACGTCCTTGACACCAGGACCTACCGTGGAGCTGATCTTCCTGATGACCATTGGCTTGTCATCTGTAAGATGCGCCAACCATAGTTTCACTGTGGTAGCAATTAATTATCCACTGAAACCGCACAATAACTCGGTCTCGTCTAGCTGATGGAGGTTGCAAGCGTTAATTTCATCATCTCTTGCAACTGTGGGGTTGTCATCGCCCCTGCCTCCTCCTCCTGAGTTTCAAGACAGCGACTCGTGAGGCTGCATTGGGAACGCAATCCAGACCTCGCCAGAAACCTCGGCGAACAAAGGAGGTGTTCAGGCTAGTTGAAAGTTAGCGGGAGGCCCACTCCCACCGTCCACAAGATTCCACATCCAATAACGAAGAGGCTGACCGCAGCCTTCGCTTGGAGGTTCGGAGAGTCGTGTGGTGGTCGTGGGTGGCTGAGGAAATGGAAACTGCCTCAGTGGCACGCGATAACAGATCACTTTTTAACAGCATCAAAAAAGTCGCTTGCAGTGCCACACCTATCACCATCATTAAGGGAAAGAAGAGGTTCGCAGGATTGTTGAGCATTTCTGCGAGATCTTGGGGGGAGGGGAAACTCCTCAGCTTTAACATTCGGGCATGCCTACGATCCATCCTGTGTTTAACCGGACTGGATTGTATGTGGAGCTCACACAGATCCTTGAAAGATCTGAATAAAGTCCAATCAGTGAGCTCCTCCAGCAAGTGAGGCTGCGTCGGCTAGGTTATGTATCCCGCATGCCCAGCCACCGCATGCCCAAACAGCATCTGTTTGGCTAGATCAAGGGGGCTTAATGGGCGCGGCACGGGCTAGAGAGGAGATGGACTCAAACTCTTTGTTTTTTTTTTTGGTAAAGTTACGTAGGTAAAAAAATAAATTAAATAAATGAAAACAACTAAATTAATTTCATTTATTTCATTAATTTTTTAACCTACGTGACTTTACCGAAAAAAACAAAGAGTATGCATCCTTGCAGTCACGAAAGCTTCAAATCTAGAAGGAGATGGACTTCTGTGGTACAGAAGAATGTTGAGCTGATTAGACTTACCAATGGCTGATACCAACAGTGTCAAGATCGGCCTATGTGGAGTAGGTTCGTGAAGGACGCTGCTGCTGTGGAGTTGGAGGCAGTCGCCCTCCAGCATCAACTAAGGGCAGAGGAGCGACACTCACAACAACGAGTGGAGCGCGGTGCGGCTAAAACGGAGCAAATTGGCACAGTGGGGAGCACAGTTGATACATCAGCGAGTCAACTCAGTCAGTCGATCCATGGCACCTGGGTCTGTTCAGGGACCTCCTGCCAGCGGGCCTTTCGACACTTCACGCGGCCTCAAAGCGCACAAGCGCCATGATGACGTTACTGCCACTTAGTGGCGTTGTTGTTGTTCTAGGTGCCCGCTAACGGCAATTGCCTCAGCAGCAGTCTGTTACAGCTATACGGTGGATCTGTGTCTGTGTTTGTATGTCTTGATGTGGGGAATTGTCGCACTTGTGATCAGCGAATAGCCCGACAAACCTGACCGCATGACTATGAGACATCTCCTTTACCAGCGGCAAAATATAGTAGTAGGTTTTTACCCTTTCAATTGGTACAAAAACTGACACCTTTATACAAGGCATCATGTTTGCAATAACCACAACACAAGCAGTCTTAGTGTAAATGCTTACCCCGAGCTCTCAATACTCTGATAGTGCGCTGTCTTTGAGTTGTACGCCTTTTGGTGTCATCTGGTCCAACACCAATGGAGACTCGGCTCTAAGAAAAGCTGTCTCGGGTGTGGACCAATCAACTTCAAGGACAGTGCATATCATTACCATCATCAGAGTTGTTTCTTTTTGTTTGCATTTTGACTGCTTGTGTTGTGGTTATTGCAAACATGATGCCTTGTATAAAGGTGTCAGTTTTTGTACCAGTTGAAAGGGTAAAACCCTACTACTATACCTTACCGCATGAGTTCAATTCCCGTCCACGGCTAACACCAGTTGGCCACCGATATCTGAACCGACCGTTCCTCGAGCTCACCCAGGTCGACTCAGCCTTAACCGAGTACCTTGTGCGATGTGTAATAAAACTAAAACGGCACCGGTGAGACAAAGGCGGCCGGGTGTGGTTCTGGCCACGCCGCTCCGTCGTGTCCCGCACCGACCTTAACATGCTTTCGCCTAACAGCACTTTGGCCGAAACAGTTTGTACCAGGCTATACGGGGGAACTTTGCCTCTGTACGTGCGTGTGTGCGGTTAGCTGTACTGTGCACACACGATGTGTATGCGTCGTGTCGGCCTTCATCTAAGTGCTCGCTAACACGACTCGCCCCGACGGTCTGTCCGACTGCACGGAGGGCCCTTCTGTCTGTCTGCTCCTCTGACCGTGCTCCCGTGTGTCGAAGTGGGTGCGGATGTCTCTGCACGTAAAGTGTCGTGGTCACCGCACCGCGCCACGAACCCGGCGACCCCCCCCCCCCAACCCCCAGTTCAATCCCCGCTCACGACGAATAACAGGAGCGAATATTTGAACCGGTCCTGTGCCTCCCCTAGGTCGACTCAGCCTTAAAACGAGTACCTGGTGCGGCGTGTAACGCATCCGAAGTGAGGAGACAAACGGCGTTCGGGATTGGCGTTGACGACCCGTTTTGTCGTCCATAGGTACTCGCTAACAGCACTTGCCCCAACAGTCTATTTAGTCTATGCGGGGGGGGGGTGCCTTTGTCTGTGCCTCTATATTTGTGACTACACCGTACAGTACGTACGTGTGCCTCTTTCTCATCATACGGACGTGTGAAATATATGCGTCGTGTCTCTTACGCGTGCGTTTGCACGTGTGTGGTCTGTATATATATATAGAAACGTATATACGTGTGAAGCTGTATTCATGCATATACCCGCGCGCGCGTGTGTGTGTGTGCGCGCTCACGAGTCCTGTTATCTGGTCCCAGGGCTGTTGCCCTCCCTCGTAGGTCAATATTATTCCTCCCCTCGGTGTCACACGCACACACACGCGCACACGCGTGCAGCGGGAACAAGGCAAACAGCACTAGGGACAGCGTCCCCTAATACGCGGGGAGATCTGGGGGCATTGACTGCGCCCTGCCGTTCCCCGCGCGCGCCCAATTAAGCCTCTCCCGTCGGGGCCCTGGGTAATTTGCGTTAATTACATGCTCTGCGTCGCATTAAGATAACCCGTCATTACTCCCTCAAGAGAGCGCCGGCCAGACGAGATACAAATGGGGATGCGAGGCAAGAGACGCGGCGAGAGGCGCGGCCATCCGACCCTAACCAGCTCCACCCCCCACCCCCCACCCCACTCTGCTACCCTACCCACCCCTCCGTCCTATACCCCATCATCTCCGTTACCCCCCCCCCCACCCCCGTAGTCCATAATGATTGATTGATTGAACCCAATCGTTGTTTAGTTATTTTATTCACGCATCGCGTAAGCTCGTTCAGTTATGGATTTTTCCGTTATGTAACTCTACTTCACATAGGGAAGGGGGGCGATAATGATATTCCGTCCGAGAACATGTCCGCCAAGGAGATGGAGCGATGAAAGCAGATTACGTGCAGGTTTCGGGGTGGACTACCGCCACGATTAATAATCATCGCGCGAGGGTGAGAGGTGGCGGCAGCTTCGTCCAGCAGCGGATCGACCATGGCTCGTGATTAGATAACGTGGGAATATCTGTCATGGTGTAGCCTACGTTGGTGTATGTGTATGTGTGGATGTATTCATATGGGGAGCGGTATTGTAATGGTTAGCGCTACGCTGCGTTACGAAGCCAACGACCCGAGTTCTATTCCCGCTCACGGCCAACACCAGTGACGATTACCTGAACCGCTCCTGGACCTCCGCTAGGTCGACTCAGCCTCAAATGAGTACCTGGTGTGATGTGATAACATCGCCACTGGGGAGGCAAAGGCAGCCGGGGGTGATGCTGGCCACCCACCCCCTCGTGTGCCGTGCCGGCCTTCATTAGGTGCTCCGTAACAGCACTTGCCCCAACAGTCTTTAAGGCTACACGGGAGATATTTGTCTTTGCTGTATGCAGAGAACGGTCAGTGTATTATATGAAACATACACGCACAAATTCGTGATCGGTTTCAAAAGCTGCTATGCAAACATTTGTAATGATAGCCCACTTGCAGTCCCTCTCTCTCTCTCTATTCGTCTACTGCTGGATGATTGCCTCGCCACGCACGCCGTGCAGGTCACGTGGAGGTCGTTTGTCCATACCTCCCCACGCTGGTGAGTAACCAGGGAAGGGGCGTTGGTGGGAGGCGGGAGGGGTCGCTTGAGGTTTCACTCCACACTGATGTCACCCGTGGCCAGGGATCGAACTTATGTTTCCCAGCTTCGTAGTGCAATGCACGAACGTCACCACGTGACGTATACTTTCATGCCCCTGTACGCGGTGCGTATCTGTGAACAGAACGGAGTGGGGTCTTGTGTGCGTCGTCAAGTGATGATTGTCCCGTGTTGAGCGTCGATGATTGTAATGCATCGGCACTGGGGAGACAAAGGCGGCCGCGCGTGGTCCTCGCCACCCATCACAAGTGCGCCCGTGCCGGCCCTACCACGTGACGTTTTCCACAAACAGTCTCGACGGGGAAATATTTGTCCTTAGATGTTTTTTTTATACTGCATATATATGCATACGGTGCAAATTACTTAGTATACTTAAGCTCATATTTATTCTCAACCTGTTGCAACTCTGCACATTGTACAGATTAACAAAACAAAGTGGCCCTGGTTGGTTTTTTTTCGTCTCGTTCGAGAAATGTTGTAATTGCGTATCCCCAATCTTGATTTGAAGTTTTCGTGGCTGCAGGAATCCATACTCTTTGGTTCTTTCGGTAAAGTCACGTAGATAGAAAATGATTAATAGATCTACGTGATGTTACCGAAAGAACCAAAGAGAATGTGTATCCCCAGTTGCTGCACGGTGTCACGTGTATAAACACTGCCAACAACGTCTGACAAACGGTGACATTTGCTTCGATTTTTCCGATGAACTACAGGGAAGGCGACTCCAAACCTTATTTAATTAATGTGTGTGTGTGTTGGAACAAACACGAGCCCCGTGTCAATCTCAGTGTGGATGGCCGCTATGCCGTGGGATTCAAGATTATATACATGGTATTTGTACAGAGAGTACTGGACGGAATGTGATTTAAGTAATCCATTGTTTAAAGCGTGTTCAATACAAATAATACAAATTGTTGTTTCACAGCACAAAGCGTGGTTCTTTGTAGATAATTTAAATGTATCAACGTCCGCTTGAAATCGTATATATTTAAAAATCCATCAGCCTATGCGCCTTCTGGATCCAATTATTGCATCACAGCTCATGTTGAAGCAGAAACAAACCTGGATCGATTTAGAACGTATGGGTCTCATCAGCAGTGTAATAGTTCTTAAACCAATACATCTGTATTCCCGTATCGTATAGCCAGGAGCCATATAATTAAACACTGCGCGTATATTTTAGTTTATTGTTTCAAGATAATATGGACTTTGGCATATCGGGAAATAAATTAATGAAGCATCCACAACAATCGTCGTCAATGAACATCATCAGGACGGGAGTGTACGGTGCTTGCTTGCTCAGTGATCAAACGCTGAGTCGAGCGAATCTCGACAAACGCGGTCAAACGACTTCTCTCTCTCTCTGTCTGTGTGTCTCATGCAGCTGCTCTCTTCACTTGCCCGGTGTGTTTTTCTGCTTCTGTTGTTGTTGTTGCAATTTGATGAAAGGATTAATGAATTTGATGAATGGATGAATGAATTTAAATGTCGACGTCCGGTGTCGTCTTGATTTTACAACGCTCGCTCGCTGCGTGCTGCTCACGAAGCGCGACTCACCCGTCTCGCACGCTCAGAGGGAACATCGTGTGAACGGTGTCTATCGTCTCGCTCCGTGGTTTAGGATTTTACTCAGCCCATCATCTCTACTGGGGGGTGAGGTCGATACAGTTAATACCACTTTGTGATTGTCTCCCATGACCATAAATCCTCTCGCTCCCCACCACAACCCCCCGCCATATGAATGTGGAATGTCCAGCAGTGGCCCAGGTGAAGATCATTCACGCTGCCTGGTTTCTCATTTGAGCAAGGGGTTGGTTGGTTGGCTACTAGTGGTGGCGGGGGCATCCCTTTGAATCGGTTTGTTTCCTTTAATCGGGAGGCACGCAGGCCCGAGACTCTCAACTCCGTCGTGATCTTTTGATCCCGTGCGAGGCGAAGTTCTCTCAGCGGCGTTTAGCACCGCACCCGCTAAGTAGCGCCAAGCCATGAGAGAGAGAAAGGAGAGAGAGAGGACACACACACACACATAAGAGTGCTTCGCAATCCACTGAAGCCCCCTTTAATAAGCCTGAAGGATATATTGCGTGTACTCAAGGAATAAAGAAAAAAAAGAGTACTACCCCTTTTACAAAAGGCCACGGCTTAAGCGACTGTTTGAGCGTCTGTTTGGATATTTCTCTCCGCGTTTGTGTCCGTGTGCGTGCTGGTGCGATTGGTAAACACCAGAGCTGGGGAAACAAAGACGGCCGGTGCGTGGTTACTAGCCTCACCACGCCACCCCCACCCCACCGCCCCACCACTTTACTCTCTTGCCTCGAACGTGGCCACCCTGAGTTCGATTCCTGTCCACGGCTGACTTCAGCGGCGCGCGATATTTGAGCGGGTCCTGGCCATCGTCTCGGTGTGTAGGTCTCCTCGGGGCGCCTTCCTTCCATTGGCCGTCACTCCGTGGCGACTTCTCAACCGTGGGCCATCGTGTGCCCTGTCCAAGTCCACTTCGTTCTGTCGGCACCGTCAAATTGTTCACGCAACTGCACTGGAGTGGTGGTGGTGGTGGCGGCGGCGGCGGCGCGGGGAATTATCGAGTGCCCTACAAACCCAGCAGCAGTTCCCTGGAGTTTAATCCCAGGTCCTGGGCCACCACGGTCCATCGTGCTGCAGAAGAATACCGTCGGTCAAAGAACCGCCACGATGCCCGCCGTCGTGGGGGGGGGGGGGGGGGGGTGGGGGGCTTTAGTCCAGCAGTGGATTGGCTCCTCCCGTCTCTCGAAAGGTAATCGCAAGCGTGCAATGCAGCGCACCACGTTGATTCGGGTCATTGTTATGTATGTACAGTATATATGTTGAACTTCTTTCGCGCCGTACGTAGCCTAACCACGCTCATGGGAGGCTCGTTATGCAAAGAGCGGGTGGGCTAGGTCCCGGAGACGTCGCTCAAAGGGATCGCTGGACATTTAAGTCAAGACGGCCGGGTGGACATCCGCCGCGGAGATGGAGTGATGGAATCGGTTCGTGCGAAGGTCCCAGTAGGCAGATTGTCACATCGCAGAAGCGGGCTGGGATACATCTAACGTCTGTGAGACAACGGGACGCAGTCCGCTACGCACTTCACGCGTCGGTGTGTGCTGATGCCGCCGCGGTGGATTGCGATTCGACGCCATCACGATCCGGTGTAATTCTTCGCGGAGTGGGAATGTCGACAGGAGACAGAAAGAGGAGCCTCGTGGATTGGCGAAAGTCGCCGGGAGGTTCGCGCTCAGGGTGCGGTGCGCACGTCGCTGGCTGACGCCGCGGTCGAGACGAACAACGTCGTGGCAGCCACGGGAAGACGTCCACAGCCTACTGGGAGCGACGGTGGTGGGTGGATTGCAACATCGGTGGTGGGTGGATTGCTAGTTCGGTGATGTGTGGATTGCTACTTCCGTGATGGATGGATTGCTACTTCAGTGATGGATTGCTACTTCCGTGATGGATGGATTGCTACATCGGTGAAGGGTGGATTGCAACATCGGTGATGGGTGGATTGCTACATCAGTGATGGGTGGATTGCTACTTCAGTGATGGATTGCGACATCAGTGATGGGTGGATTGCTACATCAGTGATGGGTGGATTGCAACATCGGTGATGATTGCTACATCAGTGATGGATTGCTACATCAGTGATTGGTGGATTGCTACATCAGTGATGGATTGCGACATCAGTGATGGGTGGATTGCTACATCAGTGATGGGTGGATTGCAACATCGGTGATGGGTGGATTGCTACATTGTTGATGGATTGCTACATCAGTGATGGATTGCGACATCAGTGATGGGTGGATTGCTACATCAGTGATGGGTGGATTGCAACATCGGTGATGGGTGGATTGCTACATTGTTGATGGATTGCTACATCAGTGATGGATTGCTATATCAGTGATGGGCGGATTGCAACATCAGTGATGGGTGGATTGCTACTTCAGTGATGGATGGATTGCTACATCGGTGATTTATGGATTGCTACATCGGTGAAGGGTGGATTGCTACATCAGTGATTGGTGGAGTGCTACATCAGTGATGAATGGATTGCTACAACAGTGATGGGTGGATTGCTACATCAGTGATGGGTGGATTGCTACATCAGTGATGGATGGATTGCAACATCGGTGATGGGTGGATTGCAACATCGGTGATAGGTGGATTGCTACATCAGTGATGGATGGATTGCTACATCAGTGATGGGTAGATTGCTACATCAGTGATGGATGCATTGCAACATCGGTGATGGGTGGATTGCAACATCGGTGATGAGTGGATTGCTACTTCAGTGATGGATGGATTGCAACATCAGTGATGGGTGGATTGCTACATCAGTGATGGGTGGATTGCTACTTCAGTGATGGGTGGATTGCTACATCGGTGATTGCTGAATTGCTACATCAGTGATGGATGGATTGCTGCATCAGTGATGGGTGGATTGCTACATCAGTGATGGGTGGATTGCTACATCAGTAATGGGTGGCGGGTTTAATGACACATTGAACATTTTCCGCGATCTAACCCCCCCAAAAAAAACTCCACTACGGATGATATTGGTCGCGAAAGCCTACGCGTTAAAATGTGCACTGTGTTGATAATGCATTAACAATAACAACAGAGCGAACGGTTGTAAGAGTTACGTGAACTCACCTGCCTCCGGGGACACCTGGGCGAAGGACGAAATATTTAAGGAGTGAAACATTGAATATGATCAGATGGCAGGTGGATTCTTACATCGCGGGATCGTGATAGGCTCGGGGGGGGGGGAGGGTAGTGGATCTAGACTATGCTGCTGCTGCTTCTGTTTCCTGCTATTGCTGCTGCCGATGATGGAATTATTGTATAATAATTCGCTCGCGGCATTTTACAGATGCATTGCTGCCGAATTACATTGGTGATGTGTGTGGGTACGGTGGGTACACTCATGAGAATGGTTTACAACCGACGGATCGTCCCCATGCCCAGTTCATGCGATGAGCAATGGACATGCGTGTCGGCGGAGTGGTGGCGCAGTGGTTAGCGCACTGCTCTTTCGAACATGGTAGGAGCACGAGTTCGAATCCCGACCACGGGCGCAACTAATCCAGCAGCTGAAGCGGTCCTGGATCCCAACGCCTCCTTTTACCGACCCGCACTGAACCAGCGTGGTGAAGTATGGTCAAACAACTCCCCCACCACGCCTCCCCCACGCGCGGCGTGGGAAGGGCGTCATCCAGCAGCGGATAAACACCACGTGCCATTCGTACACACACGTACGTACAATTGTCTGCGAGCGCAATATGTTATACCAATTAGCAGTTAAGTCCTTATATTTCATATATATATTTTTTGCAATATTGTGTTCTCTGCAGAAGAAAATGTAATTGTGATATTGTTTTAGTGAACAATTGATTCATCATTTAATCGACCGTAAGAAATAACGTTCAAAATCGACAAATAGACAATGAAATGGCATTTAAATCGACAAAAACAGCACAGGTTATTTTTCCCGATTGATTATTTTGTTGTTGTTGTTGTTGTTGTAAGACATTAGCGCTTGCATCCCTTCTAGGCTTGACCGATCATAATCATCGGCATCATCGTCAGCAACGGTAGGGTGCGTGGTTGTGCGCGCGCGTGTGTGTGGGGGGGGGGGGGGGGGCTTGGATAACCGATACCCCAACCACGGCTTGGTCAACTCGGCACACACACACTGCGTTGTGCTCATTCTTTTTGTTGTGTTTGGGCGATCGGCTCATTAAAAATCTTGTTGTCCTTTTAAAAAATATATAATTCATGTTTACGTGTGTTCAACAAAACGCCCGTATCATTGTATTATTGTATTATATATATAATTCAGTAACTTGCGGAAATATATACTGTGTGTGTGTATATATAACGCGGCAACATTTCATCGTTTAAAATAAATAAAAAAACAAGCTATTTATAACGAAGGCGTTGTTGGGTTTAAATCTCGTCAATATAATACAAAGAAAAAGACCGTGGTTTATTTTTCGATTTAAAGCTTTCGTGACTGCAGGGATTCATCTTCTTGGTTCTTTCGGTAAAGTCACGTAGAAGGGAAATAATGAAATAATAAAAATAAAACATAATAAAATAATTCTCACGACGTTTCGGCCACAGACATGTTCTTCACCTGAGGACGGGTGCTTGCGTTGTGGCCGAAACGTCGTGAAAATTATTTTATTATATTTTATTTTTATTATTTGATTATTTCCCTTCTACGTGACTTTACCGAAAGAACCAAGACGATGACCGTGGTTTATTTTACTCTGGTCACTCAGGCGCGTCGGGGAGATTTACATTTCTGCACGCAAACTGTTACGCACCACCCCCTCCCCCCGGTGTGACAACGCGGTCTTGTTGTAGCGTACTCAGCCCGCACGCCTATGCTCCCCGCGTACACCGCAAGCCGTAACGGCGCGGCGTGGTGAGCTTCCATTGCAGGATAACAACAACAATAACAACAACTACCAACACGAAGACCTCCATCTGTTGCAAACAAAGCGACTGGTTATACGTGAACGCGTGCGCGTGCTACGTACGATTTGCGTGCGACGAACAAGGTTCATTGCCCGAAACGTCGCCCATTATATGTTACGCGTATGTATAGCATATGTAAAACGAAGAACGCGTTGAGTTGACCTGTTGTGTTGTTTGTGCGAGAGAGTAAACAACGGGCCGTGCTGCTCGTGACATCTCTCACTGCTCATTGAACCGAGCGTCGCGCGATCACGATTTTGTACAACGAGAGCGTTGGCAAAGAAATCGATCATCGCCACTCGGGAGTGATGATACGGTGGGGGGGGGGGGGGACGAGTCTTGTGAGATTTGCCAGGCTGCCACCTTCGCTGAGCTTTCGATGCCACCGCACGCGTCTATTGACGCAGAGCGTCTTGCTGCTGCTGCGAGCGATGGAGCGAGTCTCTACATTAATACGAAACAATACGGGAAATAATAATAACGCACTGTATATTATTAGTATTAAATGTCGTGGTGTGTATTATATTCATTAATAGATCACGCGTGGCAGAAATGACCCTAATCAGGGATTCACTTTTCACGAGAGATTTTTTGGTTTACTGAGCGCTGCTATAGGCCTGGCTTGCCGTCGAGATTATCGGCGTAAGGCACTACCACTTAGATCGCAAGACACGGCTTTCCATAACAACATCATCATACCGCATAACCGATATTCGTACGGTCGTATCACCTCCACGTGTATGCAGGTTCATGCCAATAAATAAACGGACTCGCTATTGTTGTCAGTGTGCCATCCAGTTCGCGAACAATGAGATGAACGCGAGCTTGGCAAACGAACACAACAATCGAATCTCAAAACGATATCACGGATTTTTATTTTAAAAAGTATACAAACAGGACATCTTATCGTGCGCATATTGTGGGACCGGTTCATCAACTGGACTCGTTATGATGATACGACATCATCTCCCATCTCCAATTCTCGGGTCTAGTCGGTTTTGTTTTAGCATGGATTCAAATTCATACGGATCCGTGATTTACAGTCGGTTTAGACGAGCGAGTGCTGATAATGTGAGCCGAGATAGGTCCAGAACGCTGTGAATTTACAGTTTGTCGGAAAATATGGATATCGACTCATGCTGCCCTTATAAACATATACTAAAGAAATTAAAATCATCTTCATAGCGTATATAGGCATATATTGTAAAATAATACATCATTACTAGAGATAGGCGTAACCTTGTAGTCTAGTGGTAGTGCCTTACGCCGATCATCCGGCCTTCAAGCACAACTGCCTACGCACCTCCGACTATGCACGGCCGGCTACGTACGGTGCGAAAGAAGTCCAACACCCCGTACATACATTAAGCTGTGGCGGTTACACTACGCTGCAATAAAACCAGCCAATTAATCAATTCCCCGTGCAATTTGTGTTATCCCCAACACAAATTCAATCAATGGGAATTAACTGACGGCAAAAGGCACGCGCGCGTGTGTGTACGTGTGTGTGCGTGATTGGGGAGCGGTGGCGAAGTGGTTAGCGCGCTGCGCTGCAAACCCGGCCACCCGAGTTCGATTCCCGCTCACGACCACCAAGCGTTACGATCATTTGAACTGGGCCTCTCCCTAGCTCGACTCAGCCTCGAATGAGTACCTGCTGTAAACATCGCCACGAGGGAGACAAAGGCGGCAGGGCGTGGTGCTGGACACCCACCCCGTCGTGTGCCCTTGGCTAGCGTTCACCGGTGCTCGCGAACAGCACTTGCCCCCCAAAGTATTCTCAAGTCATGCACGGGGGAACTTTGTCTTTGTGTGCAATTACGCCGCACTTCTCGGGGACTTGAACGCGAGCGATGTTATTAGCTCCGGCTCCACGCTACCTCCTTGCTCGAGCCATTAGTGACGATAGCACTTGTGCTAAACAGCTGCACGTGCATTGTCCGTGGTGGCGGTGGTGGTTGTGAATCGTGGTGTGCGTAAGGAAGAGCGGTGGCGCAGTGGTTAGCGCAACTGTGCTGTGATTACGAAGCCGGACGAATCTGAATTCTAATTACCCTACCGCGTAAAATTTCGATTTAAAGCTTTCGTGACTGCAGGGATTCATCTTCTTGGTTCTTTTGGTAAAGTCACGTAGAAGGGAAGTAATAAAATAATAAAAATTAAACTTAATAAAATAAAATAATTCTCACGACGTTTCGGCTACAACGCAAGCCGCGGTTAATATCAATGGAGAGCTGTGAATCTGAACCGATTATGTTCACCGCCGGAATAAAATTGCCACCCTGACCGCCTGCCACCATGACTGCCTCCCCCCACTCCCGCCTCCACCCACACCCTCCACCCACATCGTCCACCCAGATCGTCCACCCAGATCGTCCACCCAGATCGTCCACCCACACCCTCCACCCACCCGCCCAGGCCCGCCGATTATCCCCATAATGCTCATGCACTCGCCCAGAGCGGTGATGTATGGTCAAACGGCAACCGTGACTGACCATCATCCAGCAGTGGGAGTACAAACGGGGCCTGTGCAAGATTTGATTGATGATAAATGATGTGGTGGTGGTGGTAATACGGTACTCATGGAAGGTTTGTGTTGTGTTTGTTTTGATCGAGAGCGCATATTACTCACTTCATAGCAGACGTGTTCTGTTCGAAAGACACAGTTTTCCGTTTATTGTTATTATTTTTGTTAGCAAAAAAAAAATGCCACACGCCAGAAAGCTGTACACAGACAACAACAAAATAAGCAACGAATGGGAGACATCTGTGTGCTGCCAACCCAAAGGAAATTATACTTTGAAAAAAATCCAATGACGGCTGAATTCGACGGATATTACTTGAACCTTTATATATATATGTGTATGTGTGCGTATATGTACGTATAACAAAAAAATATGCCTATCATAAGCCTCTCCCTCTAAAGCAATGTGAACAAAACAAAGGCATATACACTCATGTACATCCGATAGATCTTAACGAAATTAGTATTTGATGCTGAAAGTAGCCGTCGTCATTGAATTACAAATCATATATCAAGAAAATATCCCACGCTACAAACTCTCAACACATGCGTCAATAAACACTCCCCTAAACGGAATATATATATACAAGGAGAGGCGACGTTTCGGACAAACGGTCTTTCTATTTGCCATGAAAAATGTGCCATTGCCTGAAACGTCGACTATTTTAATATAAATATTACTTTTAAGGCCACGGTGTTATTGACAAATGTGTTTTTGTTGTGGTTGTGCACTACTGGCCAAAGCAGCAGCATCATAATCATCACCACCACACAGCACGTGTCGTGTAGACCATTGTACGTTGATCATTGTGATATTATTATATTTGACGTTAACACATTACTCATGAACCTCTCTCTGTCTGTGTGTGTTGATTAGTCAGTCAACCCATGGCACCTGCAGGGTCTGTTCCACGACCTTCCTGGCATTGAGCCATCGACACTTCACGTGGCCTCCTCAAAGTGCACCTAGCCTGGCACGAGCGCCGGGGTTGACGTCTCCACGACTTTAGTTGTTGTGTGTGTCTTAATTATTGCAACTACTATTACGACCAATTATTGTTCTATTTCGAGAATGCATGTTATCTACATTTGTACAATTATTGCAATATACATTTATATACACAGCAAAACGCGTGGATTGTTACGTGAATGTACATCTCATATATATTATAGATTTGTTTGTTGGTAAAGTACATTATGCACATAGCCGCTGTATTTCGTCGCGAGATGCCAAGGTAGCGTTATATATGTCTTGGGGGGGAATGCGATTCGTGAAATCGGTAATGCGAAATTATATTTGGTGGTGACATAAACATTTCAACTCAGAATAATAATTAAAAGAAGTTGATTTCGTTTGTGTGTGTGTACTGTGTACATATAGATACATACATACACGACTATAATACACACACACACTTACTCACTCACTCACATACATACAAAGATAAAGATCTCCCCCGCTATAGCCTTTACACGCTATTGGGGCAAGTGCTGTTTAGGCCAAGCACCCACGAAGGCTGGAACGGTGCCCGATTAGGTGACGTGACCAGGCACCACGACCGACCGTCTTTGTCTCCCAGTGCTGATGTTTTACACACCGCAACATGTACTCATTTTAAGGCTGAGTCGACCTAGAGGGAATGACCAAATATTCGCCACTGGTACATTGACCGTGAACGGGAATCGAACTCAGGTCGTCGGGTTCGTAGCGCAGTACGGTTAACCACTTACACTCACCGCTCGCCACACACATACACACGCAAAGATAACGATCTCCCCTGTAGCCTTAACCAAGTTTTGGGGCAAGTGCTGTTATAGCGAGTACCTGTGAAGGCCGGCACGGCGCACGAGAGGGTGGGTGGGCCACCACAAAGCTCGGTCGCCTTTGTATCACTAGCGGCGATGTGACACACACACACACACACATATGCACTCACATACATACACATACATACACACGTGTATGTATGTGTATGTATATATATATATACAGTAGCGTGCAGCGATGGAGGCTTACTACATGCTATCCACATGCATGTGTGTAGCCAGTACGTAGCATGACAGAGCCAGCTGTTTAGCGCACGTGTTCACTTCATCGCGCGGATGATTGTTCAAGTCCCTACCAATTGCTCTGCCGGCAGTGCTGCTGATGCTGCTGCTGATGATGATGATTCAGAATCGGAAGGATGGCACCGTTCTTCAAAGCGGGGCTGCCCACCCCCGCGCCGCAGTAGCTAAAGTGGAGGTTGTACTTGGTGGCGTGGTGAGCGCCGTACAGCGCGTATGGGATGCAAGTCTGGAACGCTTCGGGCTGCACCTCCAGCAACCGGAGGCGACTTTCGGCGGCCGCTGCAGCCGCCGCTGCCGCCGCAGCCGCGGCCGCCACCGATGGCATGTGGCCGTGGTGGTTGTGGTGGTGGTGGTGATGCAGGGAGGACGTTGGTGAGCCATCGAGTCGTCCGTCACCTCCTCCTCCACCACCACCTGCAAGTCCTCCGCCTCCTAAAATCCCCGTGGAGCTTGCCCCGCACGGCTTTCCGTCTCTGACCAGCACGGGCACCACGACCCTGCGAGGTGACAGCGCGGAGCACGCGGGGCCGTGCAGCGCGTGTATCCCCTGCTCGACGCGCGCTCGCTTCATCTTGTAGCGGTGGTTCTGGAACCAGATCTTCACCTGGGTCGGCGTGAGCTTGAGCAGGCTGGCCAGGTGCTCGCGCTCGGGAGCCGACAGGTAGCGCTGGTGGCGGAAGCGGCGCTCCAGCTCGAACGTCTGCGCCTTCGAGAAGAGCACCCGACGTTTGCGCTTCTTGCCCGGCTCCTCGTCCGCGCGGCACGACAGAAGTTCCGTCTCCTCTTCGGCGGCCTCGCCCACGCCCTCCCCGTCGACGTCTCCGTCCGCGTCGCCAGCGCCGCCAATTCCGCCGCCAACGCCACGTGGCATCCTCATCAGCTCGTCCTTGCCGCTGATGAGGATGCCGCCGCGGCTGCTGTCGTTGCTGCTGCTGCCGCTGCTGCTGCTTTTGCTTCCGACGCCAGCGGGGAATTCGTGACCGACCGCCGCGCGGAGCTGCAGAGGCAGCGGCTGGCAGCGGCGAACTGCGCGGGGCAGGCGACAGACACGGAGATGGGATGGAGAGATGGGAATAGGCGCGATTCACGATCATTCATTTTCACCACCAAAGACAAAGACACCCAATCCCGCCGCCGCCGCCGCGTGTAGCCCGTAACAGACTGTTGGGGCAAGTGCTGTTAGCGAGCACCTGTGAAGGCCGCAACGGCACACGAGGGAGATGGGTGGCTAAACACCACACCCGGCCGCCTTTGTCTCCCTAGTGGCGATGTTTGCACGCTGCGCTAGCTACTCATTCGAGGCTGAGTCGACCTAGAAGAGGCCCAGGACCGGTTCAGATAATCGTCACTGGGTGTCGATCGCGACGTCGCGAACGAACTCGGGTCGCCGGGTTCGTAGCGCAGCGCGCCAACCGCTGCACCACCGCTCCGCACCAACATCGTCATCGATGTCAGGCAGTGGTCAATCTGCTGCTGGATGAATTCCTCGCCGAATCGAGTCGATCCACCCCGAGTCATCGTCGTTGCCTCTCGCCGTCCTGGGATGTTAATCCGCGACGGTCGCCTTCCCCTCGGACGCGTTCTATTCCTTGATTGCCTCTCCCTTATTATGTTTGATCAATCTGCCAATTTATTTTTAAAGCCTTTGATGTCTGGGCTCTAAACCCTTTTTTCACACCGATTCGTTACGTTGTTATTATTATTACCATTGCTTTTGTCTTTCCTTAAAATGTCTAACACCTTTACGAGTAATACAGTTTAACATACATACAACTGTTAGTTTCTCTAGATGATATTAAGATGATGTTGAGTCCGTCTGCCTATCAGCCAGCAACATTCGTTTAAACAACACACGCGTCGCACCGCTTTCGACATTCTGGGTCTCATGAGCAGAGACCGGCGTTATTCGACAGACACTGCTGGGTTTCAGAGATGTTATTGGTAAGATCGCTCCCTAATACTTGCCGGGTCCATGTTCATCGCAAACGGAATTAATGATGCAGCAATTCTCGTAGTATATCTCGCGCAGTGAGTGTATAATGATTACACGTTGAACGATAACCGTCCGCCAGCCAAACAGAGACCCATGCAATGAAGCTGTCACTAATTTCGAATCATAATTATGAAAATAAAAATATTGGTCATGAAAGCCTTTACGTATACAACACAATCATTCTAAAACAACTCATCGCGAGCACATACACCTTTTAAGATATATCCTGTTGGTTGTATTTACCTGTGTGTACTTACATATATATGGCAATTTCTCTATCGTATATCCCAGATCTTTTTGTTGTTGCTGATGTTACCTGCGTTCCTTCCGCTACGGACTCTCGCCTGGTTCCTCGAAGTAAAACTTGTCGATTGGACGTCTTAAATTCACGGTGATTGTAAATCACTAAGGTGGAGAGAGAATGCCGTCCAGGTGAAACAGATTTTCAATGAACACGGCGAACTCTCGCGATTATAAGACGCACTCGTGGTTTAAAAGCAACGCACAACATTCGGGGTGCGTCTTATAATCCGGCCTTCATAGGCGCTCGCTAACAGCACTTGCCTCAAAAGTATGTTAAGGTTATACGGGGGATCTTTGCTTTGGTTGTTTGTGGGGAGCGGTATCGTAGCGGTTAGCCCGCCGAGCTATAAAGCCGGCAACCCCAGTTCGACACCCACTCACGGTCAACACCAGTGACGTTTGTCTGAACCGATCCTAAGCCTCCCCTAGGTCGACTCGGCCTCGAACAAGTACCTGGTGCGGCGTGTAAAACATCGCCACTAGGGAGACAAAGGCGGTCGGGCGCGGTCGCTCGCCACTCGCTCCCTCGTGTTCAGTGCCGGCCTAAGTCAGTGTAAGCTCGATAGCAGTACTTGCCCCTGCAGTCTGTTAAGACTACACGGGGGATATTGGTCCTTTTGTCAACGAATTGGTATTGTAACGTTTATTAGCGCTACTCTCAGAAACATCTTATAATCCAGAGAATACGTGAATATTATTGATGATCAGTTTAACACGTAGGCTTTCGCGACCAATATTATTCATAATCAACGTTTTTGGGTTTAGATCGCGTTATTTATAAATGTGTCGTATTCCTCCACCACCCGACACGGCCAATCAGTAAAAAAGTGTCACGTTGACAAAAGACAAATAGTTCACTGCTTTAGCCCACCGGTGTGTTGAAGCGTGAAACCACATCATTTACAATTTGAGTACGACGTTTCGCTCGTAATTGCATCCAGCATCATCGGGCAATTCTCCAGAATTATTGATGATGATATTAATACTGTCGTGTGTGACTACAGCCGATATCACGCTCGTGAGCTGTGCTTGTAATGAACCAAGACGGCTTCGTCCCATCGAGTCGCGTCGCGTAATTGGCGCCTGCATCGCCTGTCGTTGTTGTAGAGTCCCAGACAAAGTCGATCTCTCTTCCCAATTAAACTGCCTGCACGCATGTTGACTGCTGTTGCTCCTTTGGCAGTGATGCACAAGCACACACACGACAACAACAACAGCAGCAAACTCAACACGATCGTCAATGACAACACTGAGTGGGCTTCAACAGAACAAGTTTATATATACGGGGCGACGTTTCGGGCACTGGCCCATTTTCAAAGCACATCATATTTTTGCTATGAAGAAGGCAACTTTTCTGTTAAACGATTATTTTTCATAGCACTGAATTTTCTTGCTAATAAGAAGGGCCATTGACCGAAACGTCGCATATTACATATACATTGTTTCTATTCAAATGTCAAGGCCACAAGCACACGGTATTGTCTTTGACGAACGCGATGCGTTTAATTGTTATCTGTGCTCTCCCGAATAGCGCCCAATCAATCGTGACAACAACAACAACAACACACCCATCAGAATATACGTGGTATTTATAATAATTACACACACGCACGCGCACGCATGGTGGAAGTAAGATTCTGGACTTGTGTTAAAAAGAGAGCAAAATCGTTACTCGGATTTCGAGCGTCTAAATATAGATTATTATTTAAAGTTTTGTTTTGTATATAGTAGTATTATTGTTCACAGACATGTACGCGCATGCACGCGCGCTTGTGACACGCGCACATGCGCGCGCGCTTACGCTGGGCGCTAGATATTAGCACCACGGCTGACGTTACACAACAAACAGCGACGAGCTGCGCTTGTAAACCACTGATTACAACGTCAACCAATGCATGTGATTAAACGTTACAATCTTTGTTCGTGAGTCTGTGTCTTCAAGATTGTCAATTTCCGTGCTGTTCTTTTAAGTCGCAAATTACCTTGCATATGCAACGTTTATCGGTAGATATGTAATTAAGCATGTAGAGTTTTTTTGTCATATAAGAAGACTTTTATTCTTTTAAATAATACGTGTGTGTAGTGTAATCTGGAAATATACATGCTATTCGCAAACATTGAGAAATACAATAATATTTGATGATGATGAAGATGATATTTTGGGGGAGTAGTGGCGCAATAATTAGCGCGCTTCGCTGTGAATCCGCAGCCAAGACGGGATTGACATCGCAGAGTGAGTTAAACTCGCGGCCCCGACTGACATCACTGGTGAAGTATGATCAAGCAACCCAGACGACTCACACGGGGTGGGGAGCCCTTTAATCTAACACTGCACTCACAACCGCCTGTCAATCAAAGTGATCATCGCGATCAGACGAATTACATTACAATTCAACAACATCATCGTCATCATCAGCATCAAACACGATGCGTGATGATGAAGCTTGCCGATGGCACAACTTCTAGATTTGAAGCTTTCGTGACTGCAAGGATTGCTATTCTTTGTTTTTTCGGTAAAGTCACGTAGATAAAAAATTAAAATTTCAATTAATAAAAGTAAAATAAAAAAAGATTTAACTTTTATTAAATTTAATTTAAAATAAAAAAATATTTTACTTTTATTAATTTTAATTTGTTTTATCTACGTGACTTTACCGAAACAACCAACGAAGATGGCACAACTGCTCAACCGGACTGACGAGGGTGCTGAGCTGCGGACATTGAGGACGAGACTCGCCCTTGGGCGTGCACTTCTCAACCCCCGTGAGTTGACCACTGCTCCCGAATCGTCAGCCGAGTGCGATCGACGCTGTCGCAACTCGAAATCTCGAACGGCGTTGAACCCGGCTAAGTCATCGAGCACCGAGGCAGCCCGGTCGAATGACGGAGAAGCTGCGAGGTTGCCAAAATACGGCAGCAATATTCATAAATCCATCTGCGCGGAGTTTCTCCGTGGGCTTGCCCCCCTCGTATGGGGTTTTCTACGGGCGGCCCCCGGGGGTGTTCCTCTCGCTCGGAGCCAACCCGTCCCGTTGACGGCGTTGTCCAAACAAAGTAACGGAGCAAGACCCTCCCCACGCAAGTGCGCCTCGAGGCTTCGCGCTACCTTGCTGGATGCACAACGCGCATTGCTGTTGGCGGGTTTTGTTGTTGTGTTGTTGTTGTTGTGTTTCGTTTGTTGTCCTTCCCACACACTTGCGAGTAGCACGGTTGGCTACGTACGGTATTAAAGACGTTCAACATAGGTACGTACAAAGCTACGCGCGACAAGGCAGAGAGATCAACATCCCTGCTGCGTGGATGTCCGTGGCTCTCGACGTCCGACGTTTCGCTCCACTATCCCCGAGACCGGAATCTCAGGAGCACCCATCGGCTCGGCGTTGCTGGCCGTTCCTTAAGGAAGCCCCCAGCAGTAGCAGCTCGCGGAACGTAACATTGGACCTCACGCCGATGAACTTAGCACGCGGATTAATCGTTCATCTGTTTCCCATCTGCACGGGTATAGAGCGTTGCCCCCTCTCGCAATGCGCGGGTTTTCTCCGGGTGCTCCGGCTCCCTCCGCACGTGTTTGTATAATGAAAATATATATTTAAAAAAACTCACCATTAATCGGTTGAAAACGACTCAATCAAATAATATCCCCAAAGTAGCATCGGCGCCCCTCCTGCAAACGGACCCTACGACTCAGCCGTGGCTTTCCACGACGGCTCGACGGTCGAGCGCATCGATTTTATCGCGAAAATCACAGCAATCATTACAAACTCACGCGAATAATCGCCGTCGTCTTCGGCCTCGCGCAGCCACCTGCGGCCGCCGGCGTCCTCGAACCCACGGAAGGGAGCCTCCTCCTCCTCCTCCGCCTCCTCCTCCTCCTCCTCGGCCTGCGGTCTCTCGCCTCCCCGCGAGCCACCGGGGCGAGGTTCGATCCCCGATGCGCTCTCGCCCGCGTCGCTGCTCTCCGACGCGGAGTCGCCGTCGTCGTCCTCCGAGTCCCGCAAGCCGAGGATGTCTCGCACCGAGAAACTGCACGGTTTGACGCTGAGAGCTGGCATCGTAGCGGCGGCGGTGGTGGTGGTTGTGGCGGTGGTGGTGGCGGTGGTGGTGGCGGTGGTGGCGGTGGTGGTGGCGGTGGTGGCGGTGGTGGCGGCCGCTTCGGAAAGGCCGTTATAGCCGTCGTCAGTCAAGACGAGTCCGGAGTGAAATCACGATCGTGATTATTATAACCAATACAAATAATTATTGTAGTGGAGGTGGCAATAATGATGATGATGATTGAGATATGATAACGGTAGGCTACGATGTATCGCTGTAAGCCACCCCCACCCCCAGCTGCGAGTGTCAGATAACTCCTCTTTTAAATATATATGTGTGCATATATGTGTGTGTATATATATACCCAGACAAGCTTCGATTAACGCGTGCCTGTTGAAGTGGAACAGGTGCGTCGCCCAAATGTTAAACTCGCCAATCTGTCTCTGCTGCTGTTCGCCTGTCGCTGCTATTCGCTGTTTGCTGCGACTGCCGCTCACTGCTGCTGCTGTTGCTGCTGATGTTGACGATGTTGAGAATTACTGAGATCTCAGCGGCTTGACCTCAGAACCCCTTCCGCACAAAGAAGAAGACGACGAGGCAGAAGCAGCAGCAGTAGCAGCAGGACCAGGAGATCAAGCTGAAGAAGTTGCAGTCGGGAAAAAAAATTGACCTCTGGGCTGAGTCTTCTCGAGAGAATCAAGTGGCGCCGTGGTTAATGGTGAGTGTCTCAGAGAGTCCCTCCTTAGCCTTCGCGCGTGTCTGCCGCGCGTGCGTCTCTGTGTCAGCGAGCGCGCGTGCGTGCGTATCTGTCCGCGCGTGCGTTTCTCTGCCCCGTGTGTCTCTCTCTCTCTGTCTCTCTCCGTCCGCGCGCGCGTACGCGTGTCTCTGTCCGCGCGCGCGCGTGTCCTCTGTCCGTCTGAATTGTCGGCTGGAACTCGCTAAAACGGGTGATCGTGGAAGGGCGGGATGTATTTAAGGATTATCTTCCCGGAAGCTGCCGCTCTCTCTCCCACTCTCCCCCCCCCTCCCCACCTCTGTCTATCTCTCTATCTCACTCCTTCTCGCAGGAGGGAGAAGAACCCCCCCGGTCGCCTCGCCCATTGGAGAGAGAGGGAGGGAGATGGACCCCTCGCAATCAGTGGCCGAGAGCGCGACTCTCATTTGCATAAACTCGATAAAAACGCTCCCCCCCCCCTCTCTCCCAATCCCACGAGTCCTCTGCCCCCCCCCTCATCTCCACAGCACCCCTCCCACCCGGTTCCCACTCCGCCCCCAACTCTTTACCAAGGATGTTCGGCTGGGCGATCAATATTTGCGGACAAATAAGACAATTCTCAAGAGTTGTGTTTTTTTTCGACCCTCTCTCTCTCTCTGTATATATCCCCTCTCTCCCATCTCCCCACTCTCACTCCTCCACTCGCTCTCGTCAAGTACGTGTTGACTTTAAGGCTCGACTGAGTGGGATGCTCCCCCCCCCACTACCACTACCGCGTGGCCCCCAAGAGACACACACAGAGAGACACACACAGAGACGCACAGACACACAGAGAGACACACACAGAGATACACAGAGAGACACACACAAAGAGACACACAGAGAGACACACAGAGACAAAAAAGAACACACACATAAAGACACACACACGGAAACACACACAGAGAGACACACACAGAGACACACAGAGAGACACACAGAGACACACAGAGACACACAGAGGCACACACACAGAGACACGCACAGAAACACACACAGAGACACACACAGAGACACACAGAGACACACACAGAGACACACACAGAGACGCGTGCAGGTAGCCGACACAGAGAGAGAGAGCCTTGCCTCTGTACGCCGGGGATTATCGTTCCCAATACTTGCCCCAATACATAACCCTCCATCAGCCCAGATTTCATCTGTCCGTCGTCGTTGAATTCGATAGACAGAGAGAGAGAGGCTGTTGCGGGGTCACAGCTTCGCGATTAGGTGGCGGCTTGCGGCGGCCTTGGGGGAGGAATCCATCCAGCAGTGGATTGACCATGGCTGATGATGAGTTTGACGGCGATGGTGATGATGATGGTGATGATGATGGTGATGAGCGCGAGCAATGTGAACAGCGAGGCGCCGTCTGCCAACCACGCGCTCTGTCTGAATGAGCTCTCGTGCGTGATAATGGCAGTAAGCGATGTTATTTATATAGAGATTATAGGCGTTGTAGATTGCCGTGCAATAATAGTAATTGATAATACGGGTCGCATTCGATTTGGGTGATTTTTTTTACGCAATTAGATTTATGTGAAAATAATAAAAATATGTTTTTAAATATTGTGTGTGGCGCTCAACTTACAAGGATTTTTATTTTTTCCAACAAGAAAGGCGTTGGGGTTTCATCTGTCACGACTTGCATTGCATCTGCCGCGGCGTATCGCGTGAATGTTTAATGTGGTGGGTGTACTACGCGCGTGTGCACACTCGCGTGTACACGCGTGATGGTGCTGATGATGTGTGTACACGCGTGATGATGCTGATGATGTGTGTACACGCGTGATGGTGCTGCTGATGATGTGTATACACACGCGTGTAGACGCGTGATGATGTTGATGATGTGTGTACACGCGTGATGGTGCTGCTGATGATGTGTATACACACGCGTGTAGACGCGTGATGATGTTGATGATGTGTGTACACGCGTGATGGTGCTGCTGATGATGTGTGTACACGCGTGATGGTGCTGATGATGCTGATGATGTGTATACACACGCGTGTACACGCGTGATGGTGCTGATGATGATGTGTGTACACACGCGTGTAGACGAGTGATGATGCTGATGATGTGTGTACACGCGTAGTACACGCGTGATGGTGCTGATGATGATGTGTACACGAGTGATGGTGCTGATGATGATGTGTCTACACGCGTGTACACACGTGATGATGCTGATGATGTGTGTACACGCGCGTGTACACGAGTGATGATGCTGATAATCTGTGTACACGCGTAGTACACGCGTGATGATGCTGATGATGATGTGTGTACACGCCTGATGATGATGATGTGTACACAAGTGATGGTGCTGATGATAATGTGTGTACACGAGTGTTGGTGCTGATGATGATGTGTGTGCACGCGTGTGTACACGAGCGCGATTCGTGCGACATAGCGAACATCGCTCAACGCGGGCTCCTCTCAGCGCATGTGAGCGTGGCACAGTTTCGCTGCAGTGTCATCATCAATACACCCGCCTGATGCCAGCGCATCAGACGCACTTGCCAATAGTTTGGCAATGAAATCTGTAATTCCTAATTTTACTATTTTTGTTGTTGTAAATTGAGCATTTTAACAATGTAAATGAAACAATAAAACACTTGTCAACAACACTGTGGTCTTAAAAGAAAAACGTAGATATATAATATTGCGACGTTTCGGTCAATGGCACTTATTCATAGCATATGACATTTAAAAGATAACAATTGGGTCGGGTCTATTCTATTTTCCAATGCAAATGATCCCCACCCTTGTACGAGCAGCATTATTTTCATTGTCTTGTGTTTGTGTGCGCTCTACATCCAGTACTTTCAAAATAAATGTCTCTATAAGCATTGGTGAGTTCTTAGTTCAACGTTTGATGATGTTGATGCAAAAAAAAAATATCCCACGATTATTCAGCCGTCTTTATCTCTCCTCCGACTTCGGTGATTCGTGGTCACGGAGGTTCATGAGTTTACAGAAATCGCATGCACGTGTCAGTGCTTGCATAGTCAAGACTTTATACGGTAGAACGTCAGTGGCGCCGTGTATTGTGTTAATATAATAACTAATAGACAGCAAATGGTACGATAATATTTTCTTTTCGTACAATATTTTCAATGATCTATTAATAGTTCACCAAGAAAGCTTCCAATGCAATTATCATCATCATCATCAGCAGCAGCAGCAATAACCTTATATTCATTGTGACTATTGTCGTCATTATCATCATCACTAAAATCGTCATCCTCAACATCATTATATATGATTAACATCGTTCTTAACATCATCATCATAAACACTATTATCATCAAGATTAACATTATCACGTAATCAATATCGTCATTAAGTTCACATTATCAACATCACCACAGCCATTAAAATCGTGTATATTATCATCAATGGTGTTAATATCATAATAATCATTAAGCTCATTATCGCTAACATGGACATCGCTAGCATCATATTCATTACAGCCACCATAATCTCCTCCTTACCAACAGTAAGAAAACCATCCACATCGATGTAATTTATAATATAATATAAAACCCATGGTCAAGCATAACAACACAGTGACAGACAATATATGGGACGCGTAGCGGGGAGATGGAACGCTGAAATCTTCTCGGCTCGGTGGATTATTGCATCACGAGATCGTGTGATAGGGATGGTGACGACAACATCTTGGCGACGCCTTCATTCAGCAGTGGATTGATCATGGCTGCTACTGCAACCGCTGATGTTGACGATGATGATGCTGCTAATGATGATAAGTATAGAACGGATCTCCCCCCCACCCCCCCCAAGGCTTCTCATGCCACTCACGGCTCACGGGGTCGTGACCCCGTGGCTCGCCCATAGCCCCCGCGTGTTGCGATGACATGCATCAGTGTTAATGTATTTAGGGCCTCCTTTGTGCCGCCGTTGGCACCCCCAGCGCTGCTGTACGTCAGCGAATTCACACGGCTCGCGTTTTAGCCGCTACAAATCGCTTCTTCATTCATTCCGCTTGCGTTTCGTCCGTCATCCTCGTCGTGCTCGATCCACTGCTGTACGAAGAGCTTCCCACTCTCCACCGCCACTACCCCCTTCCCCCCTCTCCCGACGAATCCGACGTAGTCATCCGTCGACACACTGTGTCCGGTGGACGATCGTGTGATTTCCTCGATTGTATCACCCTCTTATATCTCGCGATCTTTCCTCTCTCTCTCTCTCGCTCGCTCGCTCCCTCGACAGATGGTTCTTATCAGACCCGTTCCGTTTCTCGGCTACCGCTCAGTAATTATTCTTGACCACGTGTCTTGGACCAAAGCCCCGTCGACTTCTTCTCAGCACTCAATAACTTTACCCTCTACGTTTTGTGTACGATTATAGCTATTAAAACGTAGTTGTTTTATTATTATTAACAATTGTATGGGTTTTATTATAATTATATCAAAACAATACCCACAAGCTATATTTAAACATATGATGAAAACAATCAATTGATTTATTACAAGTAAAATGTGGGTACAGTTTTTTTTTTATAAATATGTGGTTAACATTTGCTCCATAAATTAAGTTTAACTGGGAGGGCCACGTATATATACACACACGAGAATTAAGCTAATTGCACAATCAATGTTTAGCCCTAATAGAATTGTGCAGAATTCGCCACCAATACATGAACAGAAGCTCTGAACAAATTCGTCAATAACGCTGCGGTCTTCAACGGAAAATATAAAGGCGACGTTTCGGGCAATGGTCCTTCTTCATAATTAATGCTGATACAACTTAGTTAATCCTATTCTTAGGTTTTTTCGGTAAAGTCACGTAGGTAAAACATCAAAATTAATACAAAATAAAATAAAATAAAGATCACGACGTTTCGGAGGCAACACAAGTCTCCGTCATCAGGTGGGACCGTCACAGCCAGATAGGCTGCATCAAGTGAGGCAATAATTCAAGATGTAATTCCTTATGAAGGCCACCATGATTCAACTTACACAGTTATCATTATTCAACAAAAAACACGTCACCAACGTGCACAACATGCAAAAAAAAAACACGTATTATCCGTGTTTCATAGATACGCGCATACAGTTTATATTGCAACTTTGTAATTGTGGCTGCTTGTTGCTGGCCGCTTGGCACCTACAACCAGTGTGACGTTGGCCGCTCACTCACAGTGCAGTATTCACTGATCAAGGGGCGCCGTGAGCTTTGCAGCGTTGCAGTGAGTGATTCAGCTCCACTTATCGGTTGAATTCGTGGGTCCGCGTGGTGTTTGTCTTGGTGCGATCTGGGAACGGTTTTGTTGTTGTTGTTATTGTTCTTGTTGATTCGCTGCCTTGCCCAGGCTTACAATTGGTGTTGAAAAGTCGGCAGGAGTTTATGTACTTGTGCGCTTTGTACTTTACACTTTATTTATATTTAGAATGTTTTAGTGACCTGCTCACCCTTTTCTTTATTGTGCACTCCTGTCGTTTTTGTTGTTGTTGTATTGTTGTTGTTGTATTGTTTGTTGTTGTTGTATTGTTTGTTGTTGTTGTATTGTTTTTTGCTGTTGATGTATTGTTTGTTGTTGTTGTTGTATTGTTTGTTGTTGTAACTCGCTGACCCGTCGACCCCCACAGGACACCTGTGAAGAAAAGAGCTTAATAGCTAATCGGATTCATCCGTCCTCCAGTCGACATGAAGATGCTGATTCTGAATGCCAGCCCATAAGGTCGGACCATCAGCTGGATCCACAACTGAGCGAGCAGTTGCCCGTCTCGGGGTTGCACGTCTCAACGTCTCCGGCAACCGATTGTGCTCGTTGCGAGCGGACGCGCAACCGGTCGAGATCGACTCGATTTTTGAAGCGTCGATCTGCTCTGCGATTTGTGAGCGGCGTGCTTTGATCTTACGGATACTGATTGGTGTTACGGTCTTCCTCGTTGCGCAGCTACTCGCTCGTGTGTGGACAAAGAAGTTGCAGGCAATGATTCAGTTGCCGATGATTTTTGAGGTTGCGTCGTGACTAATGGCTCCGGTGCTAACCCGGGATGTGTCAGCCGCGAGCAATGCGACCGGATTTGCGGAACAGAATTAATGATCCCGTTCCACGTCATATGGGATTCCGTTCCACGCGATATGGGATTCCATTCCACAGGATATGGGATTTCCTTCCTCAAGCAGATTCTACCTCTCTGGACTTTGCATGTGTTATGAAAAAGGGCCATTACCCGAAACATCGCCAATTATATGTCTTTCTTTTCAAGGCCATAGTCGTATTGATGAATGTGTTCAGTTTCTAAGTCGTCAAGGATACACAGCAATACCCCGGTTTACGTCGAGGACGCATTCCTGAAAGGCGCGACGACGACGAATATCGAAACGACGTAAATCGAAGCGGTGCACAGGGGAAGCAGTCGGTGGTGGCAGCGAAGAGGCGACGGATAACGAGAAATCACAGACGACGACGATGATGATGATGATGTCAGCAACGTGTGTGGGTTGAGGCGACGCTAATCAGGTGGCGGTGGTGGTGATAAAGTGACGACGTATTTGCGGAATGACGTACAAGGGGCAGACGTCAATCTCGCTATTGCTCTATGTATGTTGAACTTCTTTCGCACCGTTACATAGCCACCCAGCGAATCGGATGTGCGGGGGAAGAACAACAAACGGAGCACGTGAAAGGAGTCTCACGGGAGTGAGTTTGTCGATCGAGATGATGACGCAAAAGTGCGTAGCTCCGGGCTGGCTTCCTAACGTCGGAGAGGCAGAACGTTCCAGACGGGCCGCGGAAGCGCATCCGAAAAGACGGCCCACAGACAAAGCCTGCAGCGAAGTTTCACACGAACACGCAATGTGTGTGTGTGTGGGGGGGGGGGATGGGAGGATATTACCGTGGTGTTTTACTTCACCCGCTGAAGTCATTTTGCGAGCGATTTTCATTTTTTTTTATTTCTGACAAATGTTCACCGTGACGGGGGCACGCGTCGAGACCCCGCTCTTTGCTGCTCAATAAAAAAAACGCCGCGGTGTCTTCAGCGTCCCGCTGTGCGGCAGGCGGAGGAGATGTCAATGTTTTGCGGCTGCGTATTAACCTGGGGCCCCGACACCGAGGTACCAACGAGAGAGTAGGCGTGGAACTTACAAGATACTGACGGGCACACACGCGAAAGCCGATACCTGCTACACTACAGCTCGTGTAAATACGATGCGTTGCTTTCGTGACTACATTTTGGTTGAATCCTTTATCATCATCAGCAGCAGCAACAGCAGCAGCAACAACACCACCCTTGATATGTCCACTGCTGTATAAAAGACTCAAAAGCTGTCACGTTATATGAATAGAGGGTCATTGTACTGTATGGGTAAGATTTGTACCGTATGGATATGCTGTATACATAATTAACCATGTGTGTATATATTAATACAAACAACACATACGTATAACTATTAGGCTGTACAAAGACAAAGATCCCCCATGTAGCCTTTAACACACTGTTGTGACAAGTGCTGTTAGCGAGCACCTATGAAGACCGGCACGGCACACGAGGGGGTGTGTGGCCAGCACCACGCCCGACCGCCTTTGTCTCCCCTGTGGCGATGTTTACACACCGCACCAGGTACTCATCTGAGGCTATAGACACACACACACACGCGCGCGCGTGTATATATGTGCAGACGATTGTGTCCGGCTGGTGTGCATTCTGGTGATGTTCTAGATTGGGCTAAAGAGCGATTATTATTTTATTTGCACACGTAATGGCCAAGTCTCTGACTGTGTCTAAAACTAACAAAATTTTTTTTTATAACTCTTATTTACGAATACAATATATTGTTACTCGTGGCGATGGCTCGGCCCACACTTCCACCTTGGTGATCAGAGCCGCTCACACGCGTGGGCGAGCCCTCGTCATCAGTGGACCGAGTAATTCGCCTCCCGTGGAGTGTGACACTGAAGCCGATGGATAGCGGCGTTTTAAGCCCCATCGGTGCTTCACGCGAGATTAGAATACGGCACAGTCGTGGAAAGTAGTGCAGCGTGGTACCGGTCATACACTACACGTCATACACCACACGTCATACACTACACGTCATACACTACACGTCATACAATACACGTCATACACTACGAGTCATACACTACACGTCATACAATACACGTTATACACTACACGTCATAGAATACACGTCATACACTATGAGTCATACACTACACGTCATACACTACACGTCATAGAATACACGTCATACACCACATGTCATACACTACACGTCATACACCACACGTCATACACTACACGTCATACACTACACGTCATACAATACACGTCATATAATACACGTCATACACTACACGTCATACACTACACGTCATGCAATACACGTCATAGAATACACGTCATACAACACACGTCATACACTACACGTCATACACCACACGTCATACACTACACGTCATACACCACACGTCATACACTACACGTCATACAATAGACGTCATAGAATACACGTCATACAACACACGTCGTACACCACACGTCATACACTACACGTCGTACACCACACGTCATACAACACACGTCATACACTACACGTCATACACTACACGTCATACAACACACGTCATACAACACACGTTATACACTACACGTCATACAACACACGTTATACACTACACGTCATACAATACACGTCATACACGTCATACACCACACGTCATACACTACATGTCATACAACACACGTCATACACTACACGTCATACACCACACGTCATACACCACACGTCATACACTACACGTCATACACTACACGTCATACACCACACGTCATACACCACACGTCATACACTACACGTCATACAATACACGTCATACACTACACGTCATACACCACACGTCATACACTACACGTCATACACCACACGTCATACACTACACGTCATACAACACACGTCATACAACACACGTCATACACTACACGTCATACAACACACGTCATACAACACACGTCATACACCACACGTCATACACTACACGTCATACAACACACGTCATACAACACACGTCATACACTACACGTCATACAACACACGTCATACAACACACGTCATACAACACACGTCATACACTACACGTCATACAACACACGTCATACACGACACGTCATACACTACACGTCATACACCACACGTCATACACTACACGTCATACACCACACGTCATACACTACACGTCATACAATAGACGTCATAGAATACACGTCATACAACACACGTCGTACACCACACGTCATACACTACACGTCGTACACCACACGTCATACAACACACGTCATACACTACACGTCATACACTACACGTCATACAACACACGTCATACAACACACGTTATACACTACACGTCATACAACACACGTTATACACTACACGTCATACAATACACGTCATACACGTCATACACCACACGTCATACACTACATGTCATACAACACACGTCATACACTACACGTCATACACCACACGTCATACACCACACGTCATACACTACACGTCATACACTACACGTCATACACCACACGTCATACACCACACGTCATACACTACACGTCCTACAATACACGTCATACACTACACGTCATACACCACACGTCATACACTACACGTCATACACCACACGTCATACACTACACGTCATACAACACACGTCATACAACACGTCATACACTACACGTCATACAACACACGTCATACAACACACGTCATACACCACACGTCATACACTACACGTCATACAACACACGTCATACAACACACGTCATACACTACACGTCATACAACACACGTCATACAACACACGTCATACAACACACGTCATACACTACACGTCATACAACACACGTCATACACGACACGTCATACAACACACGTCATACAACACACGTCATACACCACACGTCATACAACACACGTCATACACTACACGTCATACCGGCGTGGATGTGTTTGTATGGCCCCAAACACATCGACCGGAGTTCGATTCCAGCTCAAGGGCAACACCAGTGACGATGATTTGAATCGGTCCTGGGCTTCCCCTATGTCAACTCAGCCTCAAATGAGTACCCACTGTGGATACAAAGGCGGGCGGGCGTGGTGCTGGCCACACACCCCCTCGTGTACCGTGCCGGCCTTCATAGGTGCTCGCTAACATCACTTGCCCCCACAGTCTGTTAAGGCTACACGGGGGATCTTTGTCTTGTGTGCGCATTTAGCGGCGCATATATAAACACAAGGAGCGGTGGCGCAGTGGTTAGCGCTATAAACTCGGCGACGTAAGTTTGTTTCCGAGCCACGGCGAACATCGGTGGCGAGTGCCAGCGAGGTGAAGTATAGTCAAACAACACCCGCCCCCCTCTGCACGTGCCAGCGAGGTGAAGTATGGTCTAACAACACCCACCGCCGGCACGGCGTGGTGTGTCCGTCATCCAGCATTTGTATTTAATATTTAAATGAAGCTAATTCATATTATTTACATAGTGTGACGACACAAAGGAAATTAAGGAAACTTTAAGAGGCGCAAAACACACTCGCCGATCAAAGAGAAAGATCTCCTGAATAGCCTCGGCAGACGTTTGGGGCAAGAGCTGTGAGCGAGCAGCACCAATGAAGGCCGGCACGGCACAGGAAGGGAGTTGGTAGCAAGCACCACGCCCGGCCGCCTTTGTCTCCCCAGTGGCGATGTTTACACAGCGCACCAGGGACTCGTTTGAGGCTAAATCGAGCGAGGGGAGGATCAGGACCGGTTCAGATAATCGTCACCGGTGTTGGTGACCGTGAGCGGGTTTAGAACTCGGGTCACGAGGTTCCACGACGCAGCGTCCGAACACCGAATCCGCGACTCCCCATTACGATTGCTGTCCGCTCATCGGCAGACACACGTGGCAATATGCACGACACGAACTTATCATAATCTTCGTTGATTATTCATCTTAATTGGAAAGTTGTAGTCTTACGTCGAAATGAAACGCATATCCAAAAGAGAATAGCCCCGTCGATGTGGAAGCCGTCGTGTTCAACCGATGCTGCTGAGAAAAATAAATACCACTCCATTGTGCCCGTGTAGCTGATGGGATGTGTAAAATAATGCTTTCGTTTTCTTTTCACGCGGAGGGAGGACAGATGTGGGAGGAGGCTTTTCCACTTAGTTATTTTATCGACTAATTCGTGTCAATTATTATCGGTTTCACTGAGTCGATTTTTAAGTCGCAATGCGATTCCAGGATCGATTACTCGTTGAAGCCATACCGGGCCTTGCTGGCAATGCTCGCGGCTGCCCCGTCAACCCTCACCGTATAGAGGCAGCGGCGAGGTGCTAGTGCGTCAACGCACACGTGCCGTGAAGCTCCCTTATTCTACCCGTGGCCCGCCAGGAGAAGACAGCACAGCAAGTTGACTAATCGCCATCTTTTTTTCTTCTTTTTGGTTCTTTCGGTAAAGTCACGTAGAAGGGAAATAAAAAAAAATAATAATAAAAACATTATTATGTTTTATTTTTATTATTTTATTATAATAATAAAAACATTATTGTGTTTTACTTTTATTATTTTATTATTTCCCTTCTACGTGACTTTACCGAAAGAACCAAGAAGATGAATCCCTGCAGTCACGAAAGCTTTAAATCGAAATTTAATCGCCATCTGTTTCCATCGGCACGGGGATAGAGCGTTGCGCCCTCTCGCACATGCGTGGGTTTTCTCCGGGTGCTCCGAGCTCTTCCCGCGTGTATTATAATAAACATCACTCGTCATTAATTAAATGAAAACCTCCCATTTATCAGCAGGACCCTCTCTGAAATATCGTCCTCGAACTTACCGTGGCTGTCTTAGATAAATACGCATTATTGTTACCGTATTATCATTTCATTTGTCTACAATCACCGTTTGTATGTTCACTTGTCGCCTTGTTTCCACAGTTGCATGCGCTCCATTAGCGCATGTGCACAAATGTAACACGATTTAACATAGCAAAAAAACCACAACGGGTAACTTTTTGTTTGAAAAATAAATTACAATTGCAAACAGTTTCTTCAATAAAACTGCCTTAAGAAGGGAAATCATATAATAGTACATGTAGCACGTGTGCCTTGAAGAAGGGCCATTGCCCAAAACGTCGCCTATGAGATACTTTTCCCTTTAAGATCGCAGAGTTATTTATGATTGTGTGATTTTTTGTTGGGGTTGAAATGTAAGTGTAACAGCATATCGCTTGCGGGACAATTTATATACATTTTAAATATTAAATTCGACTCGATGTATATCGTGATCCTCGTCGTGGTTTTACACCGGTAATTCGATGCATCGCACCACGTCCAGTTGATATGATTCGTAATGTACATACATAGGGGTGGAGTGGTGGTGCAATGATGAGCGTACTGCTCTTGGGCGACAAGGTCAGAGCCGAGTTAGATTCTTGATCACGGACTGTAGGGCCTCGAATCCAGTAACTGAACCGGTCCTGGGTCCTCGCCTTGTTCACGGACCCGCACTGAACCAGCGTGGTGAAGTATGATCAAACAACCGCGATGAACGACACGGCGTGGGGACGACTTCATCCGGAAGTGGACTGAAAAAGAGGGCTCTAAATTAGGCAGGGTGTATTAAAAAAAAAACTTTTAATCAATAACAAATAAATGCAACAGATTTGATAATGCTATGTATTTAGCCAGGACAGCGCCAGCTAAGCATTGAGCCGCATTTCAATGAGGGCCCTGCTACTTTGAGGTGTTAAGACAGCTTCGTGTCTGGCCTATTTTTGGTGAAATCCCGTCAAATCCGGAGACAACCCACCCACGCGTGACGAATTAACGCCCAACGCTCCGCATTCAGATGCATTCACCAACAATCTACAACTGTACTGCCGTCTCCTGGTCACCCAGCGGCCCAAGCCTATAACACCTGGCAAGTCGTTCATCTTAAGCACTAAACCAGGCTCAAACAAAATGCCCTGCTTAGCTTCCGAGATGTGACCAGATCCCACGCTCTCCGGGCCAAGTTCCACACATGGACAGAGGTTTAGTTGAGTTCAGTCGATTTATTTCAGTGAGCACCTATTGAGGACGACGCAGCTGGGCCGTGTCGTCGGCAGAACCACGCGCGCATTTCTCTCTCCCGCACACACGGGACTCGACCGCCAACTTGCTCATGCTTGCGCAGAATTGCCAGGTATCGAAAACTTGGGTGGTCGAGACCGTAACGCGCGATCACGGCACCGCTAAATGGACACACAAGACAAAGGTGCCCCGTATAGCCCGATCAGACTGCTGGTGGCAAGTGCCGCTAGAGAGCACCTATGAACGCAGACACGGCACACGACGGAGTCGGTGGCCAGCACAGCACGCGGTTGCCTTTGTTTCCCCGTTGTTGATGTCAGCATGCGGCAGGTATTCATTTAAATCTGAGTCGACCTAGGGGAGATCCAGCCATAGGTGTAGATGTCACCGATGTAAGCTGTGAACGGGAATCGAACTCGGGTCATCACTCGGCCCGTTTCAAAAGACAAAGATCCCCCGTATAGCCTGAACAGACTGTTGGGGAAAGTGCTGTTGGCGAGCGAAATTACACATACACAGACGGACGCTAAAATACAGAGCGACCCTCTAAAACACAAACGAAATAAAACCATTTCGATTTAAAGCTTTCGTGATTGCAGGGATTCATCTTCTTGGTTCTTTCGGTAAAGTCACGTAGAAGGGAAGTAATAAAATAATAAAAATAAAACATAATAAAACAATTCTCACGACGTTTCGGCCACAACGCAAGCAGCCGTCCTCAGGTGAAAACCAGGTCCGTCGAGGCGACAGAGTCTGAATGAAACAGCACTGCTGTTGAAACAGCACGGCCGAAACGTCGTGAGAATTGTTTTATTATGTTTTATTTTTATTATTTTATTACTTCCCTTCTACGTGACTTTACCGAAAGAACCAAGAAGAGAAATAAAACCACTCACAGAGAGGTAGAATACGTTCATGTAAACACATTGAGAGACACAAGAACACAACAATAAATATCCTACTAACTATGTTGGGGATATGTGTGTTAGCGAGCACCCATTAATGCCAGCACGGGACACGTAATTATCTATATATACACACAAAACATAGATACACACACACATATATATATAAGATAAAGCGTAGAAACACAAACACATAGTTGACACATGCATACAAACCCTAACACAAACACATACAGACCCTTACAAAGACAAAGATCCCCCGTATAGCCTTTAACATACTGTTGGGGCAAGTGCTATTCGCGATCACCTATGAAGACCGGCACGGCACACGAAGCGGTGGGTGGCCAGCACCACGCCCGGCCGCCTTTGTCTCCCTACTGGCGATGTTTACTCATCGCACCAGCTACGGTACGCATTTGAGGCTGAGTCAACCTCGGGGAGGCCCGGGACTGGTCCAAATAATCGTCGCTGGTGTTGGTGGCCGTGAGCGGGAATCGAACTCGGGTATTTGCCGGGTTCGGAGCGAAACGCGCGCAAGCCGCTCGCAACCCACACACACACACAGACGTATAGAGACCCACGCGCACGCACGCACGCACTCACTCACACCCACCCACCCACACACGTAGACGTACACACAGACCTGAACGCACACACCCACACACACTCGCACGGCATGGGCAGACGAAGGGGAAGAGAGCAGAGAAGACAGAGGGGTGGGAGCGGCCGTGTCGGACGCACGCACGCACGCAGGATGCTCTGAGCTGAGAGAAAGGCTCGGGGTGTGGTGGTGGTGGTGGTGGTAGGGGGGGACAGGAGAGAATGGGAGAGGCGGGAGGAGGGAGAGGAGGATTGCATGGCGAAGGCTCGGACACGCGGCTCAGAGCGACCGTTGTGGATAGCGGACCACGCCGGCGACACACAGGAAAAACACAACAAAGACAAAGATCCCCCGTATAGCCTGTAGAGGCCTGTTAGGGCAAGTGCTGTTAGCGAGCACCTATGAAGGCTGGCAACACAGTAGGGGGTGGGTGTCCAGCACCAATCGTGGCGATGTTTAGACATCGCACCAGGTAGATATTTTAGGCCGAGTCGACCTAGGGGAAGCCCGGGACCGGTTCGGATAATCGTCACTGGTGTTGGCCGTGATCGGGAATCGAACGCGGGTGGTCAGGTTCGTAGCGCAACGCGCTAACCGCTACACCACCGCTCCCCGGCAAAAAAAAAACACACAGACACACAGACACAGACAGCACGCTATCGGTGTATGTCAGCGCCGTCTCACTCCTGTCCCCTCGTCTCACCCCCCCCCCCCCCCTTCTCCGCTCTCTCCTCCTCCTCCACTCCCCTCCCTCGGGCGGCCGGCGCGGGTAAGGCCCGCTCAGCCGGTCAGCCAGCGAGCGAGCGGGCGATAAAGCAAGGGAGCAAGCGTGCAGGAGGAGGGAGAGGGAGGAGGAGGACGGAGGATGGACCGGACCACCGTCCAAGCTTCGTCTTGGGTGGTCGCCGCTCCCCAAACTCAAACACAGCTCCGGTCCTAGCTAAGGGCTAAGCTCGAGTACAATGGGACGAATGTCGTGCATTGTGCCATTCCTGTTGGAGACCTTTGTTGTCCGGCGGCTTTCGCGCTTGCTTCATTCTCGGCAGAATAGGCGATTGACGCCTCGGCACAATGCGAGCGGACTGCTTGGAATAAATAGAAGGTCGTGCCGTGTTGTCATGACATTCAGTTGCATACGAATGAGCAGTTTTTCATTCGCTCCCTCGTACCCCCCTCCCCTTCTACCCCCCCCCCTCCCTCCCACTGCCTCCGCCCCCTCCCCTCGCCTCCCCCCACCTCGCACCCCCCCCCCCCCCCCCCTCTGAATGAGGAGCGAGTGATTGGAACCGGCTTGTGCATCTCGCATCCCATCGTAATTGGAAATTGGGTCTCCGTTCGTTTGAGCCCGGTAGCTTTTCACAAAACATTCCCCCCCAACCACCACCCCCCCACACCCTCCCCTATGTATATTAGGCTCTATGTTAATCGGCCGACCGGGATGATACTGCTGCTGCTGCTGCTGCAACGGTGTTTGCTATAACGTAACAGTGATGATGATGGTGGTGATGATGATGGTGATGCTTGCTTGCTGTGATGGTCCATTTGCAATTTTGTTGAAGGTCTTACAAATCACGGCAGCTTCGTGTGTGGATTGTGCGGCGCTAACGGGAGGAATTCTTTTTGCGGATGATGCCTGTGGGGGAAAAAATAATTGACTGCCGGGAAAAATGTGTTTTTATGTAGTAATAGATTGATATTTCGATGAGTGCCGTTCATGTATTTGTGGTGCGTAATCCGTTGTTGTCATGTACTCTGGTGCAACGTCTATGGCTCCACCGCTCGCAACAAAATTATCGCCCGACCGGACTGATGAAGTATGGTCAATTATCCCCCCCATCCCCGACCCTTCCCACGACCGGCACGCGCTTGCCGGGGGGAGGGAAACTCATCCAGCAGTGGATTTACAAAAGGGATGGTGCACAGGTACACGTGAATTTACATACTGGATGCATATTTGTTTTCAATGGTCTGCGAATTGAAATGGGAGCGGAAATTTGGCACAATTGCACGCGGCATTGCACAGAAGCACACACACACACACGTGTTCAAGAGATAGATGGATTCTATCAAATGTGTGGACATTATTAGGTTAATTATTAGACATAGTATAATATATAATTATTATAATATATAATTGCTATAATATAAATGTATTAAAATATAATTACGAGTATCGTCATGCTAGTAAAATACAATTATTCATAACGGCCCTTTGTCAATCCACTGCTGATTTAGGGTGCCGTCACGACGCGTCGTCCCTAATTGTGGGTGGGGAGGAGGGGGAGTTTGACCATACTTCACCCGCGCGATTTGGTAAAGGTGGGAAGGGGAGATAGGAGCCGTTCGGAGTATCATGCGCCACTGATGTTAGCCGTGATCGGCAATCGAACTCAGCCTGCCGGGCTCGTAGTGCAGTGCGCTAACCAGTGCGCCACCGCTCCACCCTTTGGCAGTGCGCGTGTGTCATATCACAATGTTGACAAGACGAGAACAAGACGCTGGTATTCACGCGTGAGTACAGAACATTGCCACAAACACATCCATTAATCATTAACTCCGTATGAACACACATTTAACCTTGGATGTATCGTGTCCTGTAGAAATCATCGTTGATTGACGGGCGGGCCATATGTATAATATAATTCAGTTGTGGACGTGTAGGTCTGCGCGTTACATTATCAAGGTGGGAATGACATATTTTGATCATCGTGTTTACATTTTAAGCGCCTTGCAATTCTAGATTGATGAGAGCGTACTGGCTGTGTGTGGTATATGCACTTGTATTACGGTGTTGTGTGCATGGTATGATATGATTCTTAATTTTTTTTGCGGGAGCGGTGGCGCAACGGTTAGCACGCTGCGTTCTACGAAGCCCGACAACTGCGACCTGAGTTAGATTCGTCGCCACCGCTAGCAATGGTGGTGAGCGATCTCTGAACCGAGTCTGGCACCTTCATTCGCTAACCCGCACTGACGGGCGTGGTGAAGTATGGTCAAACAAACCCCCTGTCCCCGACACGGCGCGAGGAGGCCTTCATTTCATGCAGCAGCGGATTGACAAAGGAGACTTCAATATTGGCACGCGTATCTGTTAATGCGCATTGGCTGATGGCATGATTTTCACGTGGTCATTATTTGACATTCTGTGCATTCTGTTCGCTTGCAATGTAATCGATGTTTTTCTTTTCCAATTTATCCAAGAGATGCACACTGAGTCATTCGGCTGTTTTCAGGCGGGGTCCTGCTGCTGCTACATTGTTTATTTTTATTTTAAGAAGTTTGCAACCAATAAATGACGAGTCGTGTTCATTATTATTATTATCCACGTGGGAGGAAAACCGGAGCACCCGGAGAAAACCCCACGCGAGCGAGCGAGGAGGCAATGCCTTCTCCCCGCACAGATGGAAACAGATGGCGATTGGTCCACACTTTGCACTGCGGACTTCTCCTGGCGAGCCAGAGTTACCACAGCATCTGTGTGCGGTGATCCGCCAACCCCTTGTCGCTGCCTCAACGCTCGTGCTGGATTACAGGCGGCCACGTGCAGGAGGGTACGTCCCCCTGCCGTTAGAGAATTGTGTCGCCTTGACAGCAGTCCTCTAATGCCTTGCCACTGCTGGTGGGTATTTAGTCCACTCTTCAACGCTGCACCGTATTCGTCAACCGTGCGCCCACCTTTTCGTCCCATCAGCCCCCACTTAGGACCGTCCGGTCAATCCTCACCCCTTAGAGGTAATTTGTGTCCCCTAAAGTATGGTGAGGTATAGCCATGTAATAACCCCCTAAGATCCCACGCGGAGTGGAAAGGCCCTCATCCAGCAGTGACGGGACACAGGGGGGATGTAAATATTACAGCAGTTTAATGGCCAAATTAAGGGCAATTGCCACTTAACCTTCTTGATTTGATATATATTTCTCGTAGTTTATTTTTTTATTAATTTAAACTGCAAATGTTTTGAAAGCCGTGTAATCAATAGCTCTTTCAATGCAAGCTTTTATGACTTGGAATTTCTATATTGTTTTCAGCCCTTTGGTTGAGAACACAATCGCCCCACGCCGTGTCGGGCAACGGTGCTGTTAGACCATACTTCACCACGCTGGTCATCAGAGGTGCACGTTACCTCACTAATTGCGCAAACCACTGCGCCACCGCTCCACCCCTTTATAACCCTTGACGCTCTGAATAGAGGCTCATTTATTTCGCTCAACAAATGAGAAAAAAAGCTCAATTAACTGCTTAAATGATGGAAGAAGAACTGAAACCCCCTTCATACTCGACGAATGGGACGTATGGAGCATTGCGTCGTCGGGTTCACAGCGAGCAGGCGACGGTAGAGAGTGGTCATTCTCACCTCTGTCAATGCTTTCTGTCCAGGTGGTCACGTGACAGAGCCAGGTGCCATGGATTCACAAGGCTGAGATGACTGGCAGATGCACCGGCCATGTATATGTACATACGTACATAAGCACAAAGATCCCCCCCCCCCGTATGAAATTTCTCAGACTGTTGGGGCAAGTGCTGTCCGCGAGCACCCGTGAAGGCCGCCGTGACACACGAGGCGGTGGGTGGCCGATCTCTCTAGAGAGTCTCTTTAGAGAGTCTCTCAAGAGAATCTCTCCAGAGCTCCCTCTAACAGGGGGGGGGGCACACTTCCACCAAGCAAGCCAACTATTCCAGCAAGGCTGCACGACCCGATTTGACAGCGTAGCAACGCGCTAACCACTGCGCCACCGATCCTCCCCCACACTCCTCGCCCCCCACCCACCCACCGGCACCCCAGCCCCAGCCCCCGACCCCCCCCCCACCTCTTCCTGCTCCACACCAACAGGACTTGTGCCGTTGAGTAATTGCAGAGACAATTCATTGCTTTTTAAATTGGCCGAGTTTGTTCGAGCGAACGCCAGAGGGTGGCCCCCGCCTCCCGCACCTCGCCCCCCCCCCCTCGCCTCCCCCCTCGCCCCCCCCCCTCTCGCCCCCCGCCCCCCTTCTGGCATTCACGGCGCCGTGACCTCCCAGCCCGCATCTAAGCTAATAATACATCAATGAAATGAGCACACAAAGGCCATGCCAGTGTATTTTTACGCAATTATCATTAAATTATTAAAATCGATCCGCATCAAAGCTGACGCTCGCCACGTTTATAATGTAAAGCGATCACGACGAGCCTCACGCACGCGCGCACGCGACCGCCGTGCGCCACTAAAGTGACGGTGGCGTCAACGCGACGCTCGTGCCAGGCTCGGTGCCCTTTGAAGCGGTCACGTGCAGTGCCCCGGAACAGACCCAGGTGGTCACGGGACAGACCCAGATTCCATGGATTGACTGAGCGAGATGACTGGCAGATGCACCAGCCGTGTATATGTACCTTACATCGAAACAAAGACAAAGATCTCCCCCGTATAACATTTAACGGACTATTGGAGGCCAGTGCAGTTAGCGAGCACCTATGAAGAGTAGCGCGGCACGCGAGGAGGTGGGTGGGCAGCATCACGTCCGATCGCCTTTGCCTCCCCAGTGGCGATGTTTACACAGCGCACAAAGGACCTCGTTTTTTGGGGGGCTGAGTCGACCTCAGGGGGAGGCCCAGGACCGCTTCAGTTCATCGCCACTGGGTGTTGGACGCGAGCGGGTATCGAACTCGGATCGCCGGGTTCGTAGCGACGCACACGTACATGACACAACAGACAATGCCATACGCAGTGTGCTAGCGTGCCTCGTTGAATTTACGCCACGTAGACAATGCGACTTTCAGTGCGTTGCAGATGCGCCGTGGCAGGCCGCGAAATTAAAGCGCCGATGCAATTGCAGCCGCTATGTTCGGAGTGTCCCAGGTCCGTGTCTCGGTGTCGATGCGTGTCCAGTTGTCGTCTATTTAAAAAAAATTAGTATTCATATCTCGTGCGTGTGTTAATTACTAATTGGCAGTAGCGCGCTGAGCAATTGCAATGCGTAACGCGTACGTGCGTTAATTCGTTTTCTTTATTAGGAGATATATATTCGTGCGTGTAGAGAGAGAGAGATGTGTACAGGCGTGACCATCACATTTAACGGCGATCAAACCCGCATGTTTGCATGGCCACTTGATGAAGCACACTTTGTGCAGCAACAACAGCAACATGAAGAACAGCATAGACGACAATAACAATATATAAACACAGCTGTTTGAGTAAAGGCTCAGCACTCGCTCACATTTGCATTGGCACACACACAGACAAAGTATCCATCATCCCGTTTAGCCTTAGAGATCTGTTGGGACAAGGGCTGTTTGCGAACACGCGACAGAAGGCTGCGTGTGATCAGTCTCACGCTCGACCGCCTTTGTGTTTCTTCCCAGTTCTGTACCCGGTGCTGTGTTTTACGCTCATTCGTCGAGCAGACCTAGGGGAATCCCAGAACTGTTCAAATATCACTGACCGCTGATGTTAAGGCGTTGGCTAGGAATCGAAACCTGATCGCCAGGTTCGTGGCGCAGATCTCCCAATCACGAATCCGCAACCACTCCCAGGTTCGACGCGAACACACAAATACACAATCTCAGACACACACGTCCACACAACAAAGAGATGCTTTGAGCACCTATGAAGGTCGGAACGGCACACGAGGGGGTGAGCGGCCAACACCACGCCCGGCCGCCTTTGTCTCGCCAGTGACTATGTTTACACGTCGCACCAGGTACTCATTTGAGGCTGAGTCGACCTAGCGGAAGCCCAGGACCGGTTGAGATAATCGTCACTGGGTGTTGGCCGTGAACGGGAATCGAACTCAGATAGCCGGGTTTGTAGCGCAGCGTTGGCGTTAACCGCTGCACCACCGCTCCCCCACTCACACGCACAGTCGCACATCACCGTGAGCGAGTGTACACGTGCAGGACTTCATATTTGCAAACGCTGGTGGCGCCGGGTGCGGCGAAGGGGGGGGGGCGGTGAAGGGGGTGGTGGTGGGGGGGGGTCGAGAAGGGCGAGGGGGGGTCTTCATTAGCACCGTGGACTGTGGCTGGGGGGGGGGTGCTTATTGTCGATCGCTCGCGCTGCTCGGGTGACCCCCGCGTCGCCTTTAACCGCACAGCTGCTCAGCCAGCGGCGCCCGCCGCCTCTGGGTGGCTCAGTGAGCGCGCGGCGCGTGGGGAGGGGAAGAATGGCACGGGGAAGGGGAATACGCGGGGAGGGAACGGCACTGCGGGGGAACGGCACGGGCAGGGAAAGGCACGGGCAGCGAATGGCACGGACAGGGAATGGCACGGGTAGGGAAAGGCACGGGTAGGGAATGGCACGGGTATGGAATAGCACGGGCAATTTGTTTGTTTTCAGTTTGTTGCAAAACTCAAGGATGGACAGAGCTCAGGGTTACCAGATGTCCTTCTGCACGTCCGAACGACGTTGCAGGGTGGCAAGTAACTTAGACGTCGCTTGGACGTCACCGTTCGTTCGTTCGTTCGTCCGTCGGCCCACCTCTCTTCCGGACGCGACATCCTGCTAGCCAGCCAGCCAGCAAAACTTTTTTTCGAACAAAGTATGAATATGGGTATGCATTGCGACCCAAGCTATGGACCACACAGTAAACCACTTGCAGTCTGCGCTCCTCCAACGGAACAACAAAAGGACACGAACTCTTCCTCTCTCTCTCATGCAGCCGTCTCGCCGTGGCCAGCCGCAAACATCTCCACATTGGCATCGAGCTTCTGAACCTACATTGCTGCTGCTGCCATCATGCGCACGAATATAATTATAGATCATTGGAACCTCATTTGCCAGTAAAAAATATGATAATTGTTTTTTTACCCTTCTATCTGGCAACAAAACTGACACCTTTTTACAAGGAGTCATGTTTGCATAGATCACAATACCTGCAGTCATGATGCAAACAAAAAACATAACTCTGATAATGTGCACTGTCCTTGAAGTTGATTAGTCCACACCCGAGACAGCTTTCCTTAGAGCCTAGTCTCACATGGGTTGGACATTATCAGAGTTATGTTTTTTTTTGCATTATGACTGCAGGTATTGTGGTCTATGTAAACATGACTCCTTGTAAAAAAAATGTGTCAGTTTTGTTGCCAGATAGAAGGGTAATTTTTTTTATCATAATTATAGATGTGCCTACTTTATACTCGAGTGGAAGTGCCTTACGCCGATACATCTTTATCCCAAGTGAGCATCCTTGCTTCGTCCAGGAAGGGGGGAAAAAAACCCTACCGAGTGAGAAATCAGTCAGCTGTGCGTGCGTGCGCGTTTCATGCGTCTGTTCATGCCATTGTTCATCCCGTGGCTTCGACGCCGCGGTTTCTCTGAATTATTCTCTCGTCTCGCGGGGCCACCGCTGCTGGCGAGAGCGCCCTCTGGTATCGAGCCGCGGCGCTCGGGAGAGAAATTCATACCGAGCCAGTCGCTGTTACACTCCTAGCTCGGTGTGGGGGGGGGGGGGCAGGGGGTAACCCCCTCCCTCCACCCACTGGTGGACAGAGCTTCGAGTTGGGAGCCCCATGACAACCACCACGTTTACAACAACAACAACAACAATGTGAGAGAACAACAACTTTGTTTGCGAAGGCGGAGCGCCCCGACAGCGTTAAATGTTCGAGACCGTCCGTGGGAGTGACGACGATGTGATGGGGCAAGCAAGAGGAGTCACGATATATAATAAAATAGCCTCGAGGTGCGAGCGTGCGAGACAAATCAAATAATGGGGGGGCGGGGGGGGGGAGGGCACGTGACCGATTGCCGCCCCCCCCCCCCCTGAGCTGACAATGTCGGTGACTGCGCCACTGAATCGTGTGTCAACCCGCAATGCGAATCGCCAACAAAAAAACACCGGAACATCACACACACACACCACACACACACTGCTGCCAACCTAATCATCTCCAACATCCTGTGGCCGGTGCAAAATCCATTCACGAGAACAATCTGCTGTCAACCTTGTACAGAAATGGTAGTCAATGTATCGACCTCGGAGAGATGAGGATGATGGTGATGGTCGTGTTGGTGGTGGATGTGAGTCGGTACCACCCGTAACAACTCCGAGATGTGAACTCCCAACCTTGTGATTGTAAGTTCACTCCTCGAGATACTGGCCTGCTATATGTTGGCTTCAGCGTCACACGCTTCAATGGAAACTATTAAATTGTACAATGGAATTTAGTGACCAAAAATCTGATTGAATATGTAGCATTTTAAAACCTCCACATGCAGTATATATAACGTCAACAACCATACGTTAGACATTTGTGACCGCTAAGTTCGTAAAATGATTTTTAGATTTTTGCGAATTATATGTATAGACTGATATAGAACTGTATATATGTAAAACGATGTACACAAACGTTATATTTTTAGTCACTCTACATGATGATTTACATCAGCCACTCAAGTAAAGTGTTGGTCAATGGTCCAAAACGTTGTGTTTCTAACGTCTCAAGGTTCTTCTGTACCCAGGGCCGTATTACTCAATAGGCCACAGTAAACAGTGTGCCTAGGGCCTGCTCACTCACTCACCTACTCACTCACCCACTCACTCACTCACCCACTAACTCACTCAACCACTCACCCACTCACTCACTCACTCACCCACTCACTCACCCACTCACTCACCCACTCACTCACCCACTCACTCACTCACCCACTCACTCACTCACCTACCCACTGACCCACTCATTCACCCACCAACTCACCCACCCACTCACTCACCCACCCACTCACCCACCCACTCACTCACCCAGTCACTCACCCACCCACTCACCCACTCATTCACCCACCCACTCACCCACCCACCCACCCACTCACTCACTCACTCACCCACCCACCCACCCACCCACTCACTCACCCACTCACTCACTCACTCACCCACTCACCCACCCACTCACTTACTCACTCACCCACTCACTCACCCACTCACTCACTCACCATTCCACTCACTCACTCACTCACCCACTCACTCACCCATCCAGGGCCGTATTACCCAATAGGACACAGTAGACAGTGTGCCTTGGGCCTTACAAAAACTAAAGGGCCTACGAAAACAATTACCATGTTTTTTTTGTGATGAAAAAACCCCAAGATAGCTTCTTCAATGAATCTATGTATAACGAAGAAATAGGCACAGTGTATATACAAAGGGGCAGAGTCATGTAAATGTCAACAGGTTTTTTTTTTCATAAGGTGAGAGAAATGAACACCGCAGATGAACTTTTTAGAGATTTTGTTCATTGCAAAATTAGCAAATAACATCTTCAAATGTTTTATTTTTGTATTGCACAATCTCATTCTCAACAGAAAGCAGTGCAAGGGAGGACGAGGCGGCGGTGTTGTCCTACGGTTGATCGGAGAACAAACTGTGAAAATCAGCTTTAGCGAGGAACGGTGGTGGTGGTAGTGGCACGGGGCAGCAGTAGCAGCACCAGCTGTAGAAGCTTGTCACTGACGGCCTACGAAACAGAAGTGCCTCTGGCCAGCTACAACCTCAATCCGGCCCTGTCTGTAACACGATGTCGAATGTCTTCTGATTTACTCCCCAAATTGGTGGCAATCACTAAGCCATCATCCCAGAAACCCCTCAATTTACCATAATCCAAGGCACACGCTCTTTTTTTTATATAGCGTTCGTATAGGGTTTATAATAACTTAATTATATGGTGTTGTCATTGCACTACAGGCCCGAAGCCATTCATAGCCGTAATCATAAGAGTGTAGGCTGTAATTACCTAAATGATACTACGTTTTGTGTGTGTGTGTGTTATGGTGCATCATGTTTTTAACGCTGTATCAAACTAAATGACGTTCATTTTAAACATTATTTTTCCTGTGCGCCCTCTTTGAAAATCATTATGTTGTCAGATTTGGCTTGTAATATATACTGCATATAATATATCTTCCCATTGGGTTATTGTCAGATTCCACTATGTATGCATTTATCTATCTATTAATTTAGACAACATTTATCTCAGTGGGCTTGACTGACCAACGTGGTAAAGTGCGGTCAGGATCAGGATCTTCATTTATCCTGGAAGAATCCGATGAGCTAAGAAGCTCTTTTCAACGAAGGTTTTTGTACATTATCAACTTGTGAATGTACTCTATCACAAACAAACCCAGCCCTAATGTACTATGTGTTGTGTCCTCCGCTGGCAAGCAGGTAGAACGAGACGCGATGTGAATTGAATCCTGTTCACTGCAGCCTTGCCCCACCATTCACGAGACTCAACGAGGTGAACGCGCGCGGTGTATCAGTTGCTCCTTAACAATGGGATCGATAGGGTTATCTGAAGGTTCGTGTTTATTTGTTATCAAGCCTCGAATCTGGCTGAGTGGTGACACAAAAAATCACGATCGTCAGAAATAAAAACAAAGTCACATACCTACACACATTCGTCAACACTGCTGTGACCCTAACAAAAGAAACAAATATATGAAATCAACGACGTTTCGGGCAATGTTCCTTCTTCATAACACATAGCATATGCTATTAAATGTTATCTCGGTATCTGGGGGTGGGTGACAGGAGCGGTTTTCGAGATCACGTTGCCAATGATGGTAGCCGTGGTCCAAAGTTGGGCTCAGGGTCGCTTGGATTATACTGCAATCCTCTGACCACTGCACCACGATGATTAATATTTTTTTGAACACTAAAGTCAACGATAGCATTGTGAACCCACTCATTCAAAATGTTGATAGCGTACGTACTGTATGCTGTGCATAGCACAGTGGTCGTTAACCTTCACTGCAGCCTGAGACCCCTTTGATTGTCGGTCGAAATGTTTTTGCTACAATGTCAATAAATACACAGCTTTGATGAGAAAACGTAGTTGTATTTAAGTGCCCGTGCTAAATTTGTATTTCGATCATTTACCTTCTAGAAAAAGCACATCTGGCATGTCTCGCACCCCCAACCCATGGTTAAGAACCCCTGGTTAAGAACCACTGGTTGAGCACACCATTGTATAAACACATAATACATAAATAAAGAACACAGATTCTTACACACGAGAAATGCACGATTCGATGCGCGCGCTGGTGACCGGGGTGCATTCACGAGTCGATTCTTTGTGAGACCATCACTGAGAATCCACGCGCGTTTTTTTGCGGTCTCGTCGCAGATTCCTTGTGATGCATCGTGTCGTGACGTGCAGGGAAACGCGTGGGCAGTGCGACGACTTTGGAACAATCGTTTCTGAAGCGTGAGTCGAGGCCCTTCTCAAACTGCGGTGTATACCACACCCCCCTGTGGGGTCCAAGATGCCCCTTTTGCTGGGGGTGAGAGACGTGGCCAGATCTTTTTTAGAAGGTAAATAATGGGTGACACAAATTATGCACGGGCGCGTTAAGTACAACTTAATTTAAATTTTGATTTGAAGCTTCTTTCGTGACTTCAGGGATTCATATTATTGGTTCTTTTGGTGAAGTCACGTAGAAGGGAAACAATAAAATAATAATAAAGTATATTAAACAAAAAAATTCTCGCGACGTTTCGACTGCAACACAAGCAATCATCATCAGGTGTGAAAACCACGGCAAGAAAATTTGTTTAAGATTGAGAACCAAAGCGGTGCAAGGCTGCAGTGAAGGTAAAGAATCCACTGATTTTGAGTATTTGGCTGCTATAAATTGCCACGTGATAAGCCACTTTGTTGAGCTATCATTTGTGGCCAGGTCGCTTCTGAAAAAGAAGCTAATACTAGCTCAGTGGGCCTTAGCTGGTAAGATAAAAAAAAATTGTTTAGTTCTATTTGTATATTATACTCTAAGATTTTTTCGGTAAAGTCAAGTACGTAAACAATAAATAAAAAATTACTAAAAGTAATAATAGAAATAAAATAAAATAATACATCACTATTTTCATTATTTTTTCTATTATTACTATTATTACTTTTAGTAATTTTTTATTTTATATTTTACCTACGTGACTTTACCGAAAAAACCTAAGAGTATGAATCCTTGCAGTTACGAAAGCTTCAAATCTAGAATCTATTTGTATAATGTTTGTCACTGATGTGTTTACCTTTCCTATACTTTACACTCCTTTTGTGCTTCTGTATTGTTTTGTTTCTGTATTGTAGTGGACATCTGTGAAACTCAACTTTATAGCTCATCGGATTCCTGCAGTATAAATACATATTCTGATTCTAAGATACTTTTAAGACGTGGGTATTATGACTGCAATAATCGTATTTGGTAACTAAATTCATACGCAATTTTTAACACCCGATAGTGTGGATATATTTTTAAACAATCTATTCTTATCAAGGCCCCATGGTGTAAAATAACGGAGTGCAAGTCACCCAACTGTTACTCACTCAAACTCCATGTCCACTCCATCTATGTGTTATGAAGAAGGTAGCATTGTCTGAAACGTCACCAATATATATATTTAATTTTAAGGCCAAAGTGTTATTGACAAATGTGCTGACTTTTGTGTTGTTGCTGTTGTTGGTGTAACAGACTTGAAACATGTTCTTTCTTGTCATCGTTTGGATAACATAAAATATCACACAGCACGCAGTGACACATCATAACAATAATAGCAGCAGCAAAGTTGCCACTCAGCACTGCGCTGTCGATGAGAGGACGACACCGTCAGTGTGTATCCTCTTTGGGTCTTTCTGTAAAGTCACGTCGAACAAAAACAATTACAAAAAAAACTACGACGTTTCGATCGCAACGCAAGCAATCGTCATCAGGAGAACACATTAGCAGGAAAGCTGCTTGGGCAGGATGTTTTAACGGTTTCAAATGGGTGTAGCCCAAGGGTCGTAAACGAAGTGGGCGGGGCTCGTGATGTTAAAGTGAGAAATTTGCATGTAAATGTAAGAAGCGTCATCAGGAGGAATGGATGTTGTGTGCATTTTGTGTTGAACTTTTTTCGCACCGTACGTAGCCAACCGCGCGAATCGGTGCTTGGGGAAGGACAAGAAACTAAACACAAAAACGCAATTCAAAAAAAAAATGAGTTTTACGTTTCGATTTAAAAGTGCATAAACCCCGAGTGGCTTCCTGACAACAAACACCTAAATTAAGCGTGTAACATTTTAGAAAAAAAAATATGAAGATACCCCGTGTAGCCTCCAACAAAGTGTTTGGCAAAGTGCTCTTAGCGGACACGAATGAAAGCCAGCACGGCGCACGACCGCCTTTGTCTCCCCAGTGCTGCTGGTTGTACACCGCACCAGGTAGGTCGCCTGGTATTATGGCTGAGTAGACCTAAGGGAGACCCATGTGCGGTTCTGATATATCAACTTCCTCTTAATGTACATCAAGTTAAACAAGGCAGAGCCGTTCTCAAGAACTCCTTGCGAGCATGGCTCAGCGAATCGCACGCGGTGGCGCTGTTCCTCCACTCACTGCGATCATTCCAATTCCCCCATCGCTTCGCCTGCGCTTTGGACTTTGTGACAATCCACGGCACTTACATTAAACACGGTGGTGGACTTTCATAACGGCCTATTAATCACACGGCAGACTTGCCTCACCACCGCACGACTGGGGAGTGATTTCTGCAATTTACCAGGATGGTGAAGTATGGTCAAACCACTCCCCTGCCCTCCCCCCACCAAGCCCCCCCCCCCCCCCGCGCAAAAATCCAACAGAGGCGTGACAATAAGGGCCGTACAGACACAAAGACAAAGATCCCCCGTATAGTCTTAACACACTTTTGGGGCAAGTGCACATATGAAAGGCCTGAACGGGGGTAGGGTGGCCAGCACCACGCCCGGCCGCCTTTGTCTCCCTAGCGACGATGATTACACACCGCACTGGGGGAGGCCCAGAACGGGTTCAAATAATGGTCACTGGGTGTTGGTGGCCTTGAGCGGGAATCGAACCCGGGACGCCGGGTTGGTGGCGCATTGCGCTCATTGACGACACTACCGTACATGCACAACAACAACAACAGCAGCAGCAGCCGTTTCATCATTAAGTGGCGGTGACGTGACCACGGCGCTTTGTGCCATACTAGGTGCACTCCGAGGCCATGTAACACTTCTATAGACAAAGACCCCCCGTGTTTTGCCTGGACAGATTATTATGGCAAGTGTTGTTAGCGAGCAGCACTTTCCCCAACGGCACACGAGGGGGTGGGTGGCCAGCACCACGCCCAGTCGCCTTTGTCTCCCGAGTAGCGACATTTACACACCGCACCAGGTACTTATTTAAGTCTGAGTCGATCTAGGGGAGGCCCAGGACCGATTATAGACACACACACACATACGCGCACACGCGCCCACATCACGCACAAATAGCATGTTGTACATCAATATCCTGCGGCGTGAAAGAAAAAAAAACACCCCGCGTCAATTGTCCGGTCCGATGCCCACGTGTGCATGCAAATGAAAGGGTCCATTATGGCCTTAGGCACCCACAGGGGGCTATTGTTGGACCCTGTCCAGCCACCACGACACACGCCCCCACCCCCCCACCCCCGGGTCAGGCTACGAACGCTTTGCCACTCGCTTGGTGGCAGCTGCCAACTGGCACCGATGGGCAGCATGGTGGGTGAATCACAGAGTAGCTTATTTAACTATCACACGCGTGCACACACACACACTGTGCGTTATTATACATGACGATGATTCTGTTCTGTTCTGTCCTTGCGTGTGGTGGCATCGATATGATTCAGGAGATGAATGCCGAGTTCGTCGTGGTCTGTTGCTGCTGATCGTCACGACGAGAGGGCTTCAGCAGAGAGAGAGAGTTCGTGCCGTTTCGCTGTTCCTCCTCCTCCTGCTGCAGAAGCGCAGACTTCAATGGTTTGAATTCAACACGTTGCAGGCTTTCGCGACCAATATTATTCATAATATAGGTTTTTGGGTCAGATCGCGTTATTTTTAAATGTGTCGTAACCCTCCACCACCCGACACGGCCAATCAGTAAAAAATGTGTCACGTTTTCAAAGGACAAAATCATTCACTTCTTTAGCCCACCGGTGTGCTGAAGAGAGGATCAACAGCATTTTAAATTTGAGTACGACGTTTCGCTGATAATAACAATCAGCTTCATCGGGCAAGAATGGTGAAGCTCTCCTGTTGCTTCCGTTCTTAAATAGAGCATCCTGAGGGTGACGTCATCATTTAAATAATTTGCCATACGGTCGCATAGTTTGGCTTGCGCGGCCACAACCGCACTAGTGTGGCTTGTCTATGTATCTCGATGTGTGTCTATGGATCTCTATGTATGCTCTGTGTGTCTCTATGGGGCTACACTGTGGTCCTGAGTCGGAGTTGCATAGCCACGATCGCACTACTGTGGCTTGCCTTTCATTTGTCCATGTGTACGTCTATGGGTCTCTATGCATCTCTGTGTGCCTCTGCGTGGTTACTCTGCGGCGGATAGTTCGGGTTACATGGGCACAATCGCATGACTGCAGCTCGTGGCTTTAATGTTTAATTCATGAAGGAGATGTAACCATGAGCCTGGTGATGTTCTGATGCAGTTGATGGTTACACCACCAGCGTGTTTTTTTATCCTTTATATTAAGTTCACTTGCTTGCTTAGGACCGTGCAAATCTTTCGGTCGTTTTTTAACCCACTTCCCGTGATTCAATCGAGCTGACATTTTGCACACAGACTCGTTGTGCGTGACAATTCATTTTCGTGAAAAAAAATTCAAAATGTTTACACTGTTTAGGGGAAAAATAAATAAATATTTAATTACCAATTGTTTAATGCTGCCAGACAATCATCTGACCCATAGGTGGCAGCCATCTCAAGCCAGAGGACGAGAGGACTCTAGCCGCCCCGATGCCACGCATATAAAGGATTTATAGTGAAAAACTTTGTTTTTACGGGTTAATTTTTTTCTTTTTTTAAAGAGGAATGTCAAAGCCAGGTGGATGCGATGTTTGGGTCTCGAATGAGGTGCACGCCCAGGCCCATTGTGAAACGACTGCCAGGCCCGTCGCTGATCAATGCGCGTTGGTGCAAGGGGGGTAGGAAGTCAGAAGAACAAACCGCTTCAGGTATCACTTGCCACTGATGTTCGCCGTTGGCCGGAATCGAACTCAGAACACAATAAAACTGAAACTCAACACAGTCGTCAATAGAAATAGCTTAAAATAAATGTAATGGACGACGTTGCAAGCTACGTCCCTTATTGTATTGGATTACTCACTGCGCGTGGAGTGGCCAGGCAGGTAGAGTGAGATAGAAGTTTGAGACTGAAATGCATTGACCGTTCTTGCAGAGCAGTGCGCTAACCACTGCGCCACCGCTCTACCCAGCCTCAGCGACTCCAACAATTAGTTAAGATCTGAGTCGTACACACCGCGCGCACACGTGTGTGTGGGTGCGTCCACATTCCAGCACGTGATCATATAATGAGGATTGTGAGAATAATTAATTGATGAGGGATTCGAAAACCATCTGTTCATCTCAATTGTTGTCCGACTGGTTCCGTGAATGGGTCGGCGTAGTGGCGCACTCTGCGACAAACCCGGTGGACCTGAGTTCAATTCCGGGCCACGGCTATCACCAGCGAGTCGTTGCCTGCTTCGCTGTATATGCAACAGAAGCTGACCAGCGTGATGAAGTATGATCAAGGCCAAACAACTCCCGTGAACTACGTACACGTCCTGGCTCGGACTTTGTCCAGCAGTGGATCGATGCTGGCTAAGGATAATGATGCAGGGACGCACGTTTATTGTAGCCGACGAAGGGAGAACGTCCGCCGAGGAGATGGAGCGATGAAGTCGCCGCGGTGGCTAGGAGATGTTAACAACCTCGTCAGGCATACAGAAGGTCGTGGGTTCGATCCCGACCCTGATCTGGCTGTCGCCTGACGAAACTAGTTGTAATTGCTGATGAAAGGTCGTACCCAGATTGTAAGTTCATAATAAAGGTTTTTGGGTTAGATCGCGAAAGTATAAATGTTGTGTCGTAACCTTCCACCACGCGTACACCCACTTTACTTAGAATTCAGATTGTAAATGTTGTGGATTTGCTCTCCAACACACCGGTGTTGCTGTACTAGTAACGAATTGGCACGTTCTGTTTACGTGCCAAACCTTGCTAATTGGCTGTGTCGGGTGGTGGTGGGTTTAACGACACATTCATATTTAGGCGATCTAACCTCCAAAACAAATCTATGTTACGGATGATAATGATCGCGAAAGCCGACGTGTTAAACCCGACTCTGATGCCGACTGTATATTTGGAGTTTGTATGTTCTCCGGGTGCTCCGGTTTTCCCCTCCGCATTTAGAAACACGTGTTTCCGATAATTTTGGCTGCTAGAAATGTCCACGCGATAAGCCACTTAATTGGGCTATTATTTGTGATAGCCAGATCGCTTCTGAAACGAAGAGCTACATAGCACGGTGGGCCTTGACTGGTAAAATAAATAAAACGTTTTAGTACCAGCCTGGGTGGATTTTTTCTCATCTCAGGATCGTTTCAGGAAGCGGTGGCGACTTGGCGAGGCACTTCATCCAGCAGTGGAGCAACCATAACTAATGATGCTGACGACGATGATATCCTGATTGCGGAATACGTGTTGCATCCTGGGGCGGGGGCGGTGGAGGGCGTTGTTCCTTTTATCAGAGCTTCATAATAATAATCAAGTAAGTAGGGGCACATACAAATATAACGCTTTTTTAATTTGCCCATCTGTAAGCTGGGGTCATGTGCGGCGTGGGGGGTCCGGGGGACAGAAGACACGTGTCTTGTACCCCCCCCCCCCCATTCCATACTTCACCCTCCCCGCCCCCTTTACCCAGCCAGTTACGCCCCTCGCATGCCGATACAAGCGAGGGGAGTTCACCAGCAATGGAGAAGCAGCAGCAGCAGCAACAAACACGCCAGAGACTTCGTTTGGTGTGGGCGGCGTGGGCGGGAGACGCCTCCAAGCAACCCCGAGCCACTCACGCAGCCACCCCGTACATCCGACTCTTTCAGAGGCGCACACAGGGAGGTCACGCTCACCCACAGCCTCGCAGCTTGTGTGCACTCCCACCATCAGCGACCATTCACCCTTCCACCACAGCCACCACCACCAGCCAACCATCACAATCCCAGCACCACGAGGCCATCTACACTCCCATCGTCACCACGATTACCAACCTCTTTCCTATAATACCATCCACTACACCGCCACCAACATTATCCTCTCACCACATCCCAACCACCACCATCAACATTCGCCTTCCCATCACCACCACTTACCATCCAATTCACCACAACCAACCCAACACCACCTGTCCATAATCCCAACCGGATCACCACCCCCTACTTTCCTAATACAATCCACGCTGCCACCACCACCAACCTAAAACCGCCACCACCACCTCCCTGTTCTCACCACCTCCCACCACCTCGCCTTCCTGTCCTCACCACCACCACCACCACCCACCCACCCACCCCGCCTGGCCCTCTCCCCTGCTCACCCCACCCACCCACTCGGTCCCACCTCTTTTTTTTTACGCACGACCACAAAAGGCCCCATTCACAAAATCAAACAGCACAAGACAGGGTGCAGCTTTAGCTTTTTTTTATTTCCCGTCTCGTTCATTATTTATTTACCCTCGCTATTAAACACTGACGGCTCACTCACAAAGGGTTGCAGAAGCGTGCGGCTCAGGCCGTCACAATGTGCGATTGTAGAGGCGAGGGAAACCAAGCGAGATGCCAAAAGATACCAAAAGAAGATACCAAAGAGGATATCACAATATTTCCGTGCAAGTCTCGGAAGAAGTTCCACCCCTCCCCCCACACCCGTTCGTCTCGCCGAGCCGCACACTTTAAACAACCGAACGGTGTAAATGTTTCAAGTGTGAACAAAATATGTACACAAGCGTACGCTCGAGTGCTAATGGGGAGCTGATATGACCGAACGCGTGCAGCAACGTCGCTTCTGATTCCCCGATGTAATGGCCTGGAGTCCCTTCGGACGCTGTGTATCTCGGGGGGGGGGGGGGGGAGCGGGTCACGATAACTCTCGTAAAAAAAAACATCCGATATGAACGCGACTTTCGTGTAAAGTTGCGTTGTATTCAGGGCAAATTGATCGAAGTGCTGACCAAATCCTACAGAGACACGAAAACCAGACACAAGGCAGCAAAGGGCTATTTGCAAATATGCATAAAGCCATTTGCCATGCAAGCGACGCGTCAGCTTCCGTCCTGCTAATTCAATCCTTCCGAGGAACAAACCACAGACGTCAGAAAGTTGTTGTACTTATGTTGTTGAACTTTTTTTCGCGCCGTGCGCAGCCAACCGTGCTGATTGAAGGTGCGGATCCCGGCAGTACGCGTGGTTTTTCTTCCTTGTTTAGTGGCAGCGTTGCTACCCCCCCCCCGCGCCCCATCATTCACGCGCGTCCCGGGTCCTCCCAGACATATGTTGATTTTTCAAATTCTCACCCCCCCCCCCACCCACACCACCTTGCGTCTGACAATGGCTCAGAGCCATATATCTCGAGTCACGTGTCTACAGTCAGTGACCCTTTTACTCAGCCCCCACCACCTCGATTCTTCTCTCTTCCTCGACAGACCCAATGCCCTCCCGACTCTCCCCTCTCCCCCCTCCCCCCAGCACCCCCTTATCCCACCCCCGCCCCTCTTCCCATGCCACAAATCTTCACTTCGGCTTCCTGTGACCTTTGTCTGAACCACAGCCGTGGGCTTGGCCGACAAGGCCCCAATAGTGGCCCTTTGTGATTGATGTCCTTTGGGCTGTGATATGTCAGGGTGGCTCAAAAGTCATGGCACATACGGGTTGTTATATTTATTTTAACAAATCACATTTAGGGCTATTTAATTCATTTGAACAAATGTTCAAACCGACCCCCCATGAACATAAATGAATTAAACATTGATTATCTTTCGTATACATTTTCGGACATTTCAGATTTCAACGTGTAATCATTGAACATTGAACCAATTATTTTTCGTCTTAATTAATTCAATTAATTCATGGGTCCTTGGTGGAATTTTGTAAACGACCGATTTGAGGTCACCGCACAGGAAGAAGAAAAAACTAGATATTAATCATGATAATATATTGAATATTATGTTAAAGACTAAACAACGACAATGTTTTCACGCCAGTGGTAAAATAAATTAAATGACCCTCTACATTGGTCATTAACAACGCGAGCGACTTTGAGATGATCTCATCGCCATCATCAACAGCAGCAGCTATGATCTATCCACTACTGGATGAAAGTCTACCGCCCCCCCCCCCCCCGCCAGCATAATCCGGCACCCATTTCACGCTCTCGTGACACTTCAATCCATTCAACACCTGCACATCAACTACGCGTTTCGTCACTCCATCTCCAGGACGAACGTCCTCCACGGCGTGTCGCCTCGTTAGCGAAATCCTCAAGCGGCGGTGCAGTGGTTAGCGCGCTGCGCTCCGAACCCCGTCGACCTGAGTTCGTTTCCTGTCCACGGATAACAACGGTGGTGATTGATGTCTCAACCGGTCCTGGGCTTCCCGCATACAGCTGGTGCATATAAGTACAATACAATAACGGATCTGGATGTTCTGCTGTTCGTCACGCAGCCCCGCAGGATTATAGTATGTAGTTCGTTGGCTAGGAGATGTTAACTACCTCGCCTGGTATGCAGGAGGTCGTGGGTTCGATCCTTACCCTGACGATGCCTGCAGTATATTTTAAGTTTGCGTGTCTCACTCTCATCATCCTCATCACAGTGGCTATGAGATGTTAACTACCTCGCCAGGTATACAGGAGGTCGTGGGTTCGATCCCTACCCTGACGATGCCTGCTGTATATTTTAAGTTTGCGTGTCTCACTCTGATCATCCTCATCACAGTGGCTATGAGATGTTAACTACCTCGCCAGGTATGCAGGAGGTCGTGGGTTCGATCCCTACCCTGACGATGCCTGCAGTATATTTTAAGTTTGCGTGTCTCACTCTCATCATCCTCATCACAGTGGCTATGGGATGTTAACTACCTCGCCAGGTATACAGGAGGTCGTGGGTTCGATCCCTACCCTGACGATGCCTGCAGTATATTTTAAGTTTGCGTGTCTCACTCTCATCATCCTCATCACAGTGGCTATGGGATGTTAACTACCTCGCCAGGTATACAGGAGGTCGTGGGTTCGATCCCTATCCTGACGATGCCTGCTGTATATTTGGAGTTTGCGTGTCTCTCTCCCCGTGGTCGCGTGGATTCTTCTCCGGGCCCTTCGATTTTTCTCTCCACATTTAGAAACAACGTGCGTTTGGCTGCAATACATTTCCCAGTGAAAAGCAACTTCGTTGAGCATTCATTTGTGGCCGGGTCGCTTCTGAAAAAGAGCTGGTAAAATAAAATAAAATGTTGTTTAGTTTGGTTTCATGATGGTCATTCATCCAAGCGCTTTCCAGGTTCAGCCCTGCTTAGCTTCTGATAAATGACAAATCAGAACTGCTTAGTGATTAGTGTTCTGCCTGTTTGCTTCACAGATTGGTAGAGGCGCGATCGTGCGTCTGGGAGGGGTGGGTCAAGTTGAGTGTCAATAACCCCCTCGTGTTTACCTTCTGTCACGTGTATTGCTTTGTCTGGCCCAGGTCTCCCTGGAAAAAAAATATCGACGGTTTGTCTCAATGAGGTCCCACGTGGTGATAATAAAGGACACGAGTGAGCGAGCGAGCGAGCCGAGCGAATGAATGGAACAGACGGTTGGTCGGTTCGGTCCTGTCGCATGGTGACAACTTTAGGCGCTGAACGTCAAGACGTGGGCTCGGTTGTGGATCTCGCCAAGGTTGTTAGTTTGAAGTTTTAAGTTTTCAAGTTTCATTTATTAGGTATAGCCCTGTGAGCCATTCGGCTCTTGAATCGGGTGCAACCGCAACAAACAAAAAACAAAAACATGAACAAGAAAACATCTTAAAGTGACTATGAGCAAACAGAAAAATCTAGGAAAAAACTGCAAAAAAAATCTTCCAGAAAAAACACCGTACACCAACGCTGTGTGCAAAAATCCCAGTGGGATACAAGTCAAACAACAACAACAACAACCACAAGACAACTTAGATTAAGGCCATCAGTCTAACTCTGCACTACAACAAACAAACATGGCCACACCAAAAAACTTTTCGAAATTCACCAAATTAAAGCCATAAAAGCAATGAAATGTAGTAATGCACGCGAATGGATGCACGAGCGAGTGAGTCTACGAGAGAGAATGTCGATATCAATGGACCTTCATCTAAATCAATATACGTACATACATTATTGTGTGAACGATAGAGGACAATCTGAATGAGCTTTCTAAACTTAAAGTAAACTAAGTAATTTTTTTTATCGGGCAAAGGCCATTGAACAATATATTTATTTTTTAGAAGCGACCTGGCCAAAAATAGTGATAACGCAACGAAGTGGCTCATCACGTGGACATGTATCGCAGCCAAAATACTCTAAAATCACGCTGATTCTAAATGTAGAGGGAAAAGCCGAAGGAGCTGGTAAAAAATCATCCGCGCGACCACGGGGAGAGAGAGACACGCAAACTCCCAATATACAACAGGCGTCAGGGCCGGGATCGAACCCACCTCCTGCATACCCAGCGAGGGAGTTAACATCTCGGCACCGTGACGCCTTCACCTGTCCATAAGGCACATGAATGGTGGGGTGAGGCGTGTTTACTCCTCCTGTTCACTACCTCTCCCAACACGGACCGGCCAGTGTGTAACTGCAGGCCCTGAAGACCCTCTTCTCTATACCACAGGACTTGCTCTACACCCCCCTCCTCCTCCTCCCTCTCTCCTCTCGTGGAGGGCCCTTCCGCTAACAGTGGCGCGAGCGAGCAATTGCAGGGCCGCGCCTTGATTTTTGAACGTGCCACGTGGGAACGAGAGAGGTGGGGTGGGGGGGACGTGTGGTACACTTAAAGGAGCATAAAGATGTTTCTCTCTCTCTCTCGCTTTTTAAAACGAGCCTCGGCTCTTGCGGAGACACCTGTTTTGTCTTTTTTGACACAGCATGTCTCCTGCGCGCAACGCAGCGGAATGTCCGCGGAATGACCATTGTTGAAGTACAGGCGAGGGCAAATGCTTTTATGAGACCATACCGAGATTCTGTGAAACTAAAAACGACTCACCGTGCGTCGTCGCCATCACGATGATGATTGGTGTTCCAATTATTGTAATTGTCTCACCAGATTAACTCGCAACACACTACGTTTAACCATCCATCTTCCGTTGTCTGGGGAGCGGTGGCGCAGTGGTGAGCGCTAATCTGAGTACGAACACGGCGACGCGAGTGTCGTTCGATTCCTGCCCACGGAAAACATCAGTGGAGAAAAAATATATAGAAACGTCGTAATTGTAAATGTTGTGGATTTGCTCTCCAACACACCGGTGTGCCGAAGTAGTAACTAATTGGCACGATTTGTTTATTTAACAAACCGTACTAATTGGCTGTGTCGTGTGGTGGCGGATTTAACGACGCATTTATATCTTCTTGGTTCTTTCGGTAAAGTCACGTAGAATGGAAATAATGTAATAAAATAAAAATAATATATAATAAAATAAAAATAATATATTTTTATTTTATTATGAAAGAACCAAGAAGATGAATCCATGCAGTCACGAAAGCTTTAAATCGAGACACATTTATATTTACGCGGTCTAACACCCCCCAAAAAAACGTTATAATAAATATATATCTAAACCGGCTTGCTAAGCCTCCACAATCAGCCTTAGATGAGTGCCCGATGCGATCACCAGCGCTGTGGATACAAAGATGTGCCAAGCCGAGAATGGGTCGGGAGCACATCACCCTCGTGCTCCGTTCTCGGCATTAAATAGTTTGCTCGCTCCCAGCACTTGCCCCGAAGCAGTTCGTGAATCGTGAAGGCTACACGGGGGGGGTGGGTGGGGGGGAGACATCTTTTGTCTGTTAGCTTTTAAAAAATAAAAACCTTACGGTCACGTGTGTGGCCGTTCACAGAGAAGCAGTCGACCCACATATGCGAACTCCCGTGCAGCCTTCAAAAATGTTTCTCTCTCGTCTGAAACTTGTAAAACTTTGCACTGTTCACCCCTCCACCACCATCCCACCCACCCACCCACCCCGCCCCTAGGATTTCACAAGAGGCTGTTATTATTATCATCATCATCACGCTGCATTGTGACACACACAAACCGCAGAATGCTCTGTCGCTGCAGACACTTAAGCAAACCTTACAATCAGTTCCTCGTATTGTTTTTCTTTCTTTCTTCTTAAAGTCTCCGGCGAAGACTTCTTGGAATCGAACGGCTCGCTCGAGTTAAATGACACCTTTATTGTTTGAAACAGTCTGACCGCTCACTGCAATTTCAGCCGATAGGGGGGCGGGGGAAATGTGGGGGGTGGGGTGGAAAGGTGGGGGGGGGGAAGGTGGGGGTGGAAATGTGGGGGGGAGGTGGGGGGAAAGGTGGGGGGGAAGGTGGGGGGGGGGTAAAGGTGGGGGGGGGGTAAAGGTGGGCTCTTTCCGTCTCGTGGGATGTCGCGTTTAAAACTTGCGTTTAAACGTTACAATTGTGCATAATAGAGGGGTTTTGTTTTGGGTTAGATCGCGTAAATATTGAAATGTGTCGTCAAAACCCGCCACCACCCGACACAGCCGATTAGTAAGGTTCTTTAAACAATATGCATTGAACAATTAACAGTACGCGTGTGTGTGTGTAATACTGTGCGCAATAATTTGAATACAAATGTTTGAGTTTCTTGCTACCGGGACAGATGCCAAAACATTTACATCTTATGTCTTTAATTTTATCTTTTATTTTCAACACCCTCCTTGCACCGACGCGCTTTGCCCCTACTAACCACTAGACATCTGTTAAAAATAGCTTTTTTGTTCATCGGATTCCTCCAGTATATATATATAAAAAATCCGATTTTGGACCAGCGTGGTGAAGTATGGTCACATAACTCCTAAGACCCCACACGATGTGAGGGGGGGGGAGTTTTGGGGGGGGGGGGGCTCATCCAGCAGTGGATTATGAAAAGGGCTTGACATCACGTGATTCATACTCAGTTTATTTTGGATTAGTGAGTTGTCAGTTCGTGTAGGTATAATAAAAATACAATATTTTCCCACGTTACAAATGGATTTGATTGGCTCTGTCGCGTGCTAGAGGGCGACTAGTTATGAAAATGTCGTTACATTTTATACGGCCATGTAGCCCAGAATGAACTCACTTATGAATCGTTAAGTACGCTGCTTGCAGAGAGAACATCCACTTCAACGCGATGATTCGCAGAACGAGCCAATGTCTGGAACAGAAACCTGCCTTGAAAGGAACACCGTGACAGTAGAACATGAATAAAATCGTGGATACGTGCCACGAAGCGAATACTTGCTCTGTAGAAGGACCATTTCCCGAACCGTCGCATATTATCTATATTATTTTGTCCGATCAAAATCACACGGGCGTTTGAAATTTCATCGCTCGACAAACTCGCCACCAGGTGGCAGCAGCATCCCAAGAATGACACAATTTACCAACCAAAAAAAACCTCAACACGGTCTGCAATGACACCGCAGCCGTTGTTCAGTGTCGTGACTTTCTGACTCGCCCCCTACTGGACATCTGCTTTAATAAAGAAGAGCTTCGTCACTGTTCGGATGTCTCCAGGGCAAAATAAAAGATTTAGATCCTGATGTGCGTGTGGCCGGCGACGTTGGTCTAACTTAGTGAGGTTAAATTTCGATTTAAAGCTTTCGTGACTGCAGGGATTCATCTTCTTGGTTCTTTCGGTAAAGTCACGTAGAAGGGAAATAATAAAATAATAAAAATTCAACATAATAAAATAATTCTCACGACGTTTCGGCCACAACGCAAGCAGCCGTCCTCAGGTGAAGAACAGCGTCTGTCGGAAAGACAGCGTCATTCAGACGCTGTCTTTCCGACAGACCTGTTCTTCGTAATTCAGACGCTGTCTTTCCGACAGACCTGTTCTTCACCCGAGGACGGCTGCTTGCGTTGTGGCCGAAACGTCGTGAGAATTGTATTTTAGTATGTTAAATTTTTATTATTTTATTATTTCCCTTCTACGTGACTTCACCGAAAGAACCAAGTTAGTAGTGAGATTAGCTACAGATTTACGCGTTTGGAATCTGCGTTGCAATTATCGCCCCTCCTGCTGAAACGTGAGAGGCCCCACCTGAAATGAAGTCTTGAGGCTCGGTGAGGCTCTCCTGGGTACACAAGCGGATTAATAACAATAATGATAACTCTTGTTGAAAATAGATAATACAATTACCATCACAAACGCAGCCTTCTGATGCAAATTGAAATATGTTCAACATTGACTTCTCCACGCACCAGAACTCTCTGATTTTTGGTACAGTGAACAGCTGTTTGTCAATCCACTGCTGGATGAGGGCCTCCCCACGCTGTTGCAAATCGTGGATGGCTGTTCAACCAGACTTCACCACCTCGGTCGGTGTGAGTTGGTGAAGGTGAAAAGCATACACGTGGGAGTGTACAAGTAGAGTACAACAATTTGAGTCCACTGGACTGCCCACCGATAGTCCACGTAGCCGCGCAGCGTATATCAAACATGTGTGTACATGGCGGCAGTAATCCAAGCACTATCCAGGCTGAAATAACCTGCTTAGCTTACAATTAATTTGGTAATACCAAATCGTTTATATGTACGCGCGTGTGTCTGCCCATCACCCAGCCTCAAATGAGTGCCTTGTGTGATGTGTAAACATCGCAACTGGGAAGACAAAGGCGGCCGGGCGTGGTGTTGGCCACTCACTCCTTCTTATGCCGCGCCGGCCTTCATAGGTGCTCGGTAACCGCACTTGCCCCAACAGTCTGTTGAAGCCTATATGGGGGGGTATCTTTGTCTTTGTCTGCCCATCGCGAACCCACTCAACTTCACTCTAACTCATGCGTTCTGTCTCGAGAGAGATAGATACCCTGGTGTGTGCGTAAACTATAAAACTAAATTGTATTTGTCGAAGTTAAAGTTAATTATTAATTATCACTAACTTAGCCCCATTGTGTAGTAAAGTGACTGAATACAAACACTGCCACGCGTTTTCCATTCCTCTCGATTTTACTTCATTGTAAGTGTCCACACTGCTCTGGGGCAAAACGTTCAGTTACCTTTAAAACAAACATCGAGACAAAGATGCCATGCATTGCAGTGGGGGCGAAATGCGCAAGCAACCTAAGCAAAAAAGCACATGGTCCCAAGCAGATCAAGGGGTCCCGGATTACTGAAACATATGGGTTGCATCAAAATATATAATAGTATTCAAATCGCTAAAAGGCGCTCTATATGACACAGCTTACAAAGCATTGCCACGGAATGGAATGGTGTAGTTGACTTGGGCAGTGCCATCAAGGTATTGAGGAATGGATGACAGCGATAGAGGAGTCACTTGGTGATCGTGAAATGGCTTTTGGGGAGGGACGGGAAGGAGTGAAGGGGCGAGGGGAGGGAAGAGGATGGACAACAGAGAAGAGGCGAGGCTTCAAACGAGGAACAGAAGAATGTTAAGAAGGGCGACTGCATAATGTACAGGGGACATTACATTTTTTATAAATTCAAATCCGATAAAACAGAGCAAAACAATTAACGTAATAAGGTGGACATGAGTCTCTGTCGTCTCTCTCTGCACCTCTCTTCACTCATCTTGCCACATGTATTAGTGTCTCTAAATCTCTTATCTCACTACATCTCTCTCTCTCTCTCTGGTGCGTATCGCCTTACTCGGAGTGTAACCCCCACCCCCCAAAGGAACAGAATAAAAGTGTTCTTAGCGCACCCCCATGGGCTAGCAGCACCACTGCTATACAGCCTACACGGGCTGCTGTCGGGACAAAGTGCCGTTAGCGAGTAGCCACATGTGAAGGCCGGCACGGCACACGCGACGCGGTGGTTGTAGATAGAGCCACGCCCGGCCGCCTTTGTCTTCCTCGTGGCCGATGATTACCCACTGCAGGAGGTTACTCAAGTGAGTCTGCGTCGACCCGAGTGGTTGGCCCAGAACCTCCGTAAATATTCGCACTCACGACCATTGCCCGTGAGCGCGAACCGAAAGTCACGCAACAACACCAACAAGACCAACAACACCAACAACAACAAACACTACTTCTATTGCGCCGTAACATGGCGAGCCATTGCGTGTGCGCGGTGAGTGCGCGCTATAACCGCCGCGCCACCGCTCACGACACACGGATAATGTTGCCGGCCGTCAGACGACAACTCAACACCTGCGCAAGTTGCGGTGGGTGTGGGGGTCAATGAAGACGCTGGGCTGGGCAGTGGCAGGTCAGGCTCTGAGTAGCGTCACGCTTGCTTGTGCCGCTTTAGTGTTTTTGGTTGCCCAGTCGTTCCCCCCTCCCCAGCCAGCCACCCACCCACCCCTCCCGCAGGTGTCACAAGCGACTGTGCAGTCGACGCCGTGCGCCGCGACACGAAGTGACCAAATCGGATCGCTTGTCGCCAGAGACAGCTGCGACCGTGTTTCGTTTTGGGCAGCGGGGACAGTCTGGAACGCTCACGCACGCCGCTTGTCCATTGCAACCTGATCATAGGACTACGATTGTATTGTTGTTTTTGTTGTGTGTGTGTGTGCGCAGTCATTGGTGACCGGGCTGAAACTATCAACTCACAACTCCAGAGAACCCAGGTTTAATCTCAGCCCCAGTCTACGTGAGTCGATGCGTCTCTGTGTGAGTCTATTTGTCTCTACGCGAGTCTGTGGATCTCGATGTAGGTCACCAGTGACCGGGCTGAAACCATCAACTCTCAACTCCACAGAACCCAGGTTGAATCGCAGCCCCAGTCTACGTGAGTCAATGCGTCTCTGTGTGAGTCTATTTGTCTCTACGCGAGTCTGTGGATTTCGATGTAGGTCACCAGTGACCGGGCTGAAACCATCAACTCACAACTCCACAGAACCCAGGTTGAATCACAGCCCCAGTCTACGTGAGTCAATGCGTCTCTGTGTGAGTCTATTTGTCTCTACGCGAGTCTATGGATTTCGATGTAGGTCACCAGTGACCGGGCTGAAACCATCAACTCACAACTCCACAGAACCCAGGTTGAATCACAGCCCCAGGTTTAATCGCATCTGGGCGGCTGAAACCTCGATCTCAACCCAGGAAGCGCATCGCTCCGACCTCTGGGCCAACCGGACTACCTCTCGAATGCACTCCCCGATTAGCACGGCTGCCTACGCACGGTGCGAAATAAGTTCAACAAAGTACCGCACGCACATTGCGATGAAGAATTCTGGAGTTGCCACCTACGCTGGTTTTCCCAGGATGTTGGCAGTTGAGTAACAATCCACCACTCAAGACAACGCTGCCTGGAGGAGTTCTCGTATTGCGAGATGTTGTTGTGAGATGATTCTTCTTCCCCTTATTATTCCGTGGACATGCCCTGGTTTTTTTTTTTTTGGGGGGGGGGGGCGGGTTGTTATTTTGTACTTCATAGAGGTGGCAACCCTGGTCTTTCACCTCTTGGGGAGTCTCAGATTTTAGGCACTTGAAAGCTCACCAAGTTTCCCAGCAGTAACTCTCCAATCATTCAATGATTTACCTCTTTATTGGCCCTGTCACTATTCCACCCGGCGGCTGTAAACCCTCCGCACCCACCAAAAAAAAAACCCGAACCCGATTGCAAAACACACGCGGCGTTGGCGCACACCCTAACATCTCCCTTCTCCCGCTTTACTTCATTCTGCACGAAACTCGCAAGAACCCCCCCCCCTGCACCCCCCCCCCCGCCTTAGCAACGTCTGTCGCGAAATTATAATTGCGGGTCACACCTGCCTCTCCCACTCTCACCCTTGTCACCCGGAACGCAACCCCCGAACCTGCGCAAACAGACGTCAGACATCCTAAGGGTGCCACGGCGGCTCGGAGATGTTAACTACCTCGCCTGGTTTGCAGGAGGTCGTGGGTTCGATCCAGACCATCACGCCTGTATATTTGGAGTTTTCGCGTTTTATTCTCCCCATGGTCGCGTGGATTTTCTCACCGGATCCACCGGGTTTTTCCCCTCCACATTTAGAATCAACGTGCATTTAGATTATTTGGCTGCTATACATTTCCACGTGATAAGCCACTTCGTTGAGCTATCATTTGTGGGCCGGTCGCTTCTGATAAAGAGCTACTACAGCTCAATGGGCCTTACCTGGTAAAACAAATTAAACATTTTCAGTAGCTTAAGCTGGTCTTCCAAATCCAGCACCGGGTTCGGATGGGTGACGACATGGATGGCACGTGAATCATAGCCACAAGTCGTAAAGTAAACTCAGAATCAGAATTTGTATTCATGCAGGAGGAATGCGATGATATATACAGCTCTTTTTCACAGATGTCCAGTCGGGGCGGGTCAGAAAGTTATAACATCAACAAACAATAAAAAAAACAAACACGGAGTGCAAAGTGTACGAAAGGGAAACAAATCACAAAGCAAAAATAAAACTATTTTTATTTTTCGATTTAAAGCTTTCGTGACTGCAGGGATTCATCTTCTTGGTTCTTTCGGTAAAGTCACGTAGAATGGAAATAATAAAATAATAAAAATAAAACATAATAAAATTTCGATTTTAAGCTTTCGTGACTGCAGAGATTCATCTTCTTGGTTCTTTCGGTAAAGTCACGTAGAATGGAAATAATAAAATAATAAAAATAAAACATAATAAAATAATTCTCACGACGTTTCGGCCACAACGCAAGCAGCCGTCCTCAGGTGGAGAACAGGTCTGTCGAGAAGACAGAATCTGAATGACACACCCCAGGCTTGGAGCGTCTATTTAAGCTGGGATGGAGGGGGGAAGAGCGCCTATTTTTATTTTACTAGGTAAAGCTCACCGAACTATGCAGCTCTTTTTCAGAAGCGACCTGGCCACACACGACAGCGCCACGAAGTGGCTTGTCACGTGGACTATTTACAGCAGCCGAATACTCTAAATCATCTCAATCACATTGGATGTCATGTGATCTGCCAGCATGGGGAGGCCCTCACGCACCGTCAGATTGACAGAAGTCATCAAATGAAGGTGTTGACCCGATTCCCGGTCACGGATAGCATCAGTGACGAGTGCATATGTGAACACGTACTGGGTGAAGTATGGCCAAGCACCCCAACCCCCTCCCATCATGACCGAGGCGCCGTGGAGAGGCCTTCATACAGCAGTGTCTTGCCAAAGCGTTGCAAAGTATTATTTACATATATATATATTTTGTACATTGTGTAAAAAGGACAGAGACGTCTCATAAGGCAACACATGGCACGGGGCGCAGAGGGGATATTGCTAACGGACTTTTCACGCCCCCTCCGCAACAATGCAGCCTTTTGTTCCGCCCAAAACGATATTATTGTAGGCGCGCATTGGCACGGCGTCCCGAAGTGGGCGAGCTCGCCCCTGGGCACAGACCTGCAGCCCCAGACGCTCACACCGCGTCCGTGTTGATGCTGCATCGCGCCCAGCCCGTGCTTGTAGACTTTATGGATGTCTGGCACCCATCACAAACGGAAACACCAAAATAAAAAGAGAGAGAATAAGTAATATAAAATAAAACTTTTAAAAAAAAACACGCTTTAATGAAATGTACCGTACTAGTAATGGAAGAACTCCACGACTCCAAGAAGTGGCCCCGAGGCTTGCCATAACGTAAGGGGCCGTGGCGTCTATTGCCAACGTCAGTTGAGCGTGGACAATTAGACCCAAGCCGAAACATAACATATAAAAAAGATCGTTAATTTTGTTTTTCAATGGTAGAATATAGTATTGTCATCAGTATGACACACGTATACCAAGTTTTGCAGTCGACACGACATTGGAAAGTGGGTTAAAATTGAGTTAACACTATTTGAGGATACGACAACAACAGGCGGAGTGAGTTAAATAAAAGCGTGTAAAGAGAGAAAATGCATTTACAGACAATGGCTTTGTGGCAGTGGTGGTTGCTGGTGGTGGTGCTGGAGCTCTCCTCCTCCTCCCCCCTAGGTTGACTCAGCCTCGAATGAGTATCCGCTGTGGTGTGTAAACATCAGCACTGGGGAGACAAAGGCGGCCGCGCGTCGTGCTGACCACCCACCTCCCACTCGTGCGCCGTACCGACCTTCATAGGTGATACTCGCTAACAGCACTTGCCCCAACAGTCTGGCGAAGACTATCAGGGAGAACTGTGTCTTTGTGGCTGGACTGGAGAAATCTGATGAGCCACGAAGCTCTATTTCAGAGATGTCCGGTTGGATTGATTGTGGCATCGCGCGATCGTGAGAGGTGGTGATGGTGATGGCCTTTAGAGTCGTCCATCCAGCCGTAGATGGAACATGTCCGAAGCATTCCAAACTCTTTGAATTGCTTCAGACGTTGTTGCCTTTGTTCCGAGTCCTGATCTCCCCGTAAGTAACACGCGACTTCAAAAGACACCAATTTGTTTACCTCTTGAACTTTGGTCCGTCATCAGCAGCCAGGATCAATCCGCTGCTGGATCAACGACTCCATCAGCAGCAGCCACCGGCCCCCATCCTGCCTAGCACCTGCACACAAGCTCATTTTAATCGCTCCATCTCTCACGGCGGAGGTCCTCTCGGATTCATTCCATTCCTTGGCAGCACCTCTTCGTCATCCATGCGCTGCCCTCGCTGTCGCTTGAATGCAATTCCGCGCACGCATCTCTCCACGCTTCTTTGCTCACACTTTTCACCGTTGCAGTGTATTCTCACCCGTTCTTGTTGCGGTGGTTAACCACCGCTGTGTCTGAAGCACGTGTCACGCGCACCATTGTAGTGCGCACTTCGTAACAACAACAACAACACCCCCCCGCCAGCCCCCCACCATCAAAGCGTCTCGTTGTTTGTAACGTGTGCAGCGCGCACCGATTCTCGCCGCTTTGTATCGCGACCGACGCGACCACGAGTGTGAGTGAGTAACCAACATTTGTACCGTGTGGCAAACATCTGCGCCCGCACCAGCAGCAAGACGCCCATGTAATAGAGCCGAACTACGTGCGGTGCGAAAGAAGTTCAACGGATATACATAACGGCTCATTTTGGGCCCCCCTCCTGCTGAAATAAATACTATCCATCGATCTTTGTTAGGCGCTTTGCTTTGTTGCCCTTTCACTCGCAAATCGAATCTAATTGTATATTTATATATGTAGAGCACCTTCAGCCAATGTGCTCTCTTGACATAGCTTACGAAACGGTGACAGAATGGAATGGTGTATTTGGCTGGGGGCAGTGCTACGAGGCATTGAGGAATTGAGTGCCGGCAGCGACAGAGGGGTAACCTTGGGGGGGTCGCGAAAGGGCTACAGGGGAGTGACGGGAAGGAGTGGAGGGGCGAAGGAGGGAAGAGTAGGGGGGGGGGTGATGGAGAGCAGAGGAACGGAAGGAGGTTAAGGAGCGGGACTGCCCATTGCACAATAGAAGTTTATTCTATTAAAAGGTGGAAAGTTTTTTTATATAACGGCCAGTGGTTAATAAAACAAAATCCTGTTATTATAAATACCATGAATATTGCGGTGGTATTATCAATGTGACGAGACGCAAGCGAAGGATATTTGACACGTGGCGACGCAAAGTAAAGTACCCGATTCAATTCTAACTTGCATGGGTCATGCCTGGTAACACGCTTTAGCCAACGCGATCACACAACTCACCCATTGTTTGCACAGACACAATGAGATCCCATTTCCCCTTGAATTTGTTTTCATTTAAATTATGCAATTTTTTTTAACACAACTGCGAAATATCTTGGCAAATATTAAACGACTGTACTGTACTGTATGTGTCATTATAATTCCCCCCAGGGCTGTTTGGAGAGTCGTGTTGCAGCGGTTTGTAACTTGCGCTACGAAAACAGCGGCCTTCAACTTACGTCTTCCCAGCCAGGGCTAACATCCGAACCGAAACATCAACCACCTCCACAGACCAGCCGTCACCAAAACCTCACTGACCAGCGTGGTGAAGTATGGTCAACCCCGCCCCCACCGCCTCCCATAATCGAGGCCTTCATACAGCAATGGTTTGACAAAAGGGGCTGTAAATGTTTAATTATTGTGAAAATCGGACGTGTCCGGGAGGGCGTGTGCGGAGGAGATGGAACGATTAAATTCGTTAATTTACAGGTGCAAAGTTGATTGTTGCACTGCGGGGTTTGTGCAGGAAGCATAATCAATGGAATTAGCATGGGCTGAAAATGTGATATTTACATTACCATATTATTAGCATATTATCTGCATCACGTGACGACACGTCCTGTAACTTGGTGACCCGCCCCTGCTGGACATCTGTGAAAAAGAGCTTCATAGCTCATCGGATTCCTCCAGACTAAATCAATATTCGGATTCTGTAGCGCATCGCTGTGGAGGCGATTGGTTGGTAGATCGCCGTACAGATGGGTGTCGAGAAAGTGCCCCCTGCCGTGGCTCGCCGGGAGAAGTCAGTAGGGGCCAATAGACTAATCGCGATCCCTACGGGGATAGAGCGTTGCCCCCTTGCACGCGTGGGGTATTTTTACGGGTGCTCCGCTTTCCTCCTCTCGCGTGTATAATTCACGCACATTTATCATTAATTGGCTGAAAAACAATCTTAAACTAAACAACCACCACTCAGTGTGGCTCTCCTGAATAGACAATTCGTAATAAAAAATGAAAAGTAAAAAATGCAGAATACGGTAAATGTGTAATCCCCCCCATCTGGAGAATACGGTAATCGCACACACACACACACACGCGATCCAACGCACGTATCGACTTTCGTCGAAACGCCAAGCCCCAATCGTGTGGCTTCATCAGCCAGCACGGCATTTGCTGAACTTCAACACCAGCCGGGTCGAAGAACACGAAGATCAACGTCGAAGTGGACACCGAACCCCAGCAGCAGCTGACTCGTGAGTGCTTCTCCCCGAGGAGCCACACAGCCAAGACCTTTAAGACGGCGCTGTTACGCTCGGGCAGAAGCCACGAGGAGGACGAGGAAGGAAGGATCGAGGAGGAGGAGGAGGAGAGCGAGTTTAATAAATAATGTCCTCGCGTCAAGCATAACGTAAAAGGTTTGGAGCGCACATGCGTAGGTGGGGAGCATCCACTTAGCAATGGAGAGTGGCGACGTGACAGTGATAGAGGGGAGGGGGGGTAGAGAGGGAGGGAGAGAGAGGGGTAGAGAGGGGGGGGGGGTAGAGAGATAGGGAAGGGGTAAGGAGGAGGAGGAGCAGAGCCGTGCTTCTTGGTGTTGATGTTTGTGTCTACGAAGAAAGTAGCACAGATTGATTTTGTTTCACAATGGGAAAATATGTAAAATATTTCATTTAAAAGGGGGGGGGGGGGCACATAAAGCAAAGCAATGGGAAAAAAAACATGATGAACGACGCAAAGTGCCGACTAAACCGAGCATCTTCTTGCTTCCTCTGATCGTCACAAAAAAGGGGAGAGGGATGGAGAGAGAGGGGGGAGAGAGAGTTCCGCCATGCACGGCTGACCCACGCCGTGCCGGCCTTCAAGGAGCAGTGGGCGATGGAGGAGGTCGTGTGCTCGGTGGTAGATGACGGGGAGCTCTGCATGCAGATATGAGCTACCCGTCGGAGGCCGTTGGACTGCGAGAAGGGCTGCGTGCAGAACGAGAGAGAGAGCGAGAGAGTGAGCGAGAGAGTGAGCGAGAGAGTGAGCGAGAGAGTGAGCGAGATGTGGTGGTTTACATAAAGCAAAGAAAAAAAAATTACGAAATGATGAACGAAGCAAAGTGCCGACTATTCCGAGCATCTTCATGTTTCCACTGATCGTAAAAAAAGAGAGGGATGGAGAAAGAGGGGGGAGAGAAAGAGAGAGGGATAGAGAGAGAGGGGGGGGGGAGATAGAGGGGGGAGAGAAAGAGAGAGGGGGGAGAGAGAGGGGGGGGGGAGAGAAAGAGAGAGCGATGGAGAGAGGCAAGCCCCGAACCCGCGATGCTGGCGCGATGATTGCCAGCCCGACGACAGATCCCTTGCGACGGCGGCGGCGGCGGCGGTGGCGGCATCGGCCGGGGTGGCGGCACGGAGCGAGGAATTCCTCCGTCGCCGTGAGTCGTGACCCGTGCAGTAGCGGGGAGGCCCCTCACCAATCACCGGGCGGTCGCGGCAGCTGAAGGAGACTTGGCTGGCGGGCGGGCGGGCGAGGGAGTTTACTGACAGAACGCTTTGGGAACTGGTGCCGATAGTTTTTTTTTTTGTCAAAGCTCCTCCGGCTCTCTGGCACGATACATTAGCCCCCTTTTATTTCCCTTTGACGTTTTTGTTTGTTTGTTATTTTGAGTCCATTTTTTTGTAGTATGTTTATTAAGTCTGCCGACTTTTTCGATTTGACGTTTTCGTGACTGCAGGGATTCATCTTCTTGGTTCTTTTTTTTTCATTCACACGCTGTCTCCCTGACAGACCTGTTCTTCACCTGAGGACGGCTGCTTGCGTTGTGGCCGAAACGTCGTGAGAATTATTTTATTATGTTTAATTTTTATTATTTTATTACTTCCCTTCTACGTGACTTTACTGAAAGAACCAAGAAGAAGTCTGCCGACTTTTACAAATCTGTGTTGCGTTTACATTGGCGGGGCTCAGGTTGTCAATGCGTGGACTGTGATTGTGTTCATCATTCCGCAACGGCTGCTGCATCGCAGAAGCAAATTGTCCCCGGACGGGGCCCGATCTTGTCCGGATGCATGCACAACAGGTTGCCATGGGGAGCAGCACAGGGCAGTGCGGCCAAATCATTGGTTGTATAGTTCTTCTGTGCTCCCCACGTCTTTACCCCACACCGTCATTTGTATGCTATGACCGGCGTGGTGAAGTATTGCTGAATAACCACCAGCACCACATGCACGGTGTGGGGAGGCCTGCTCTCCATACACGGTGGCGCATTGGGATCTACGGATGGAAATGCGCCTTACGAATGTCAATGATTATGATTATTATGACGATTCAGCCGAAACGTCCATCAACGATTTGTTTTGTCATATCCAATCCAAAAAACACCGCGGGTGTCCGGTCTCAAATCGTTTCCCACTCGGAGCGACTCTGGGTCCCTGTGGCAGGGAGCCGCCTGTTTTTATTTAGCAACAGATAAAGAGGCAGATAGGTTCTCTAAGATCAAAATCATTATGACTGGTTCTCAGAAAGATACAGTTGCACGTCATGGCATCGGCTTGGGTTACATAAATAATAATGGCACATTTATTTTTTTACTTCTCTCCGCTCGCCTCGGCAAGAAAGGTTATTCATTCTTTCCATAGTGCGCGGTTTCGACGACTCCATTCCTCGGCGCCCCTCTCCATTCAATTCAACTCGTTCCGCGCTGCACGCAACCGATGATTTGTTAAACACGTCGCACGCGCTGAGCAATTCACGCTGTCTGCGTCAAACGTGGAACGCGCGCGCACACACGCACACACGCGCGCACAAAGACAAAGATCCCCCGTATAGCCTTAACAGACTGTAGCGGAAAGTGCTGTTAGCGAGCACCTATGAAGGCCGGAACGGTACACGAGGGGGTGGGTGGCCAGCACCACGCCCGACCGCCTTTGTCTCCCCAGTGGCGATATTTACACACCGCACCAGGTACTCATTTAAGGCTGAGTCGACCTAGGGGAGGCCCAGGACCGGTTCAGATAATCGTCACTGGTGTTGGGCCGTGAGCGGGAATCGAACCCGGGTCGCCAGGATCATAGCGCAGCGCGCTAACCACTACACTACCGCTCCCCACACGCGCGCACACACACTCACACACAGGCACGCGCGCACACGCATTGAGATCTCGATCTTAATTTGAATCGGCTATTAACAGCAGACAGCAGCGTCGATTGCTTTCGCGCGTTACGTGCGACGCGTTTCACAATCATCGGGTGCGCGCGGCGCGGAACGAGTTCATTTGTATTTCAACGCGGGAGACGCAAATTTGGGTGAACGCGGAGAGACGCAGCGCGCCTCGTGGTGGCAGCAGTGGCGCGGACTGCAGTTTGGCATAGACCCTGCGTGCGTTATCTATGCAGGGCCGAGTAGGCTGCGGTTGCGCGTATTATTGTGAAGGCTCGCAAAGTGGCGTGGCAGAGGTGCTGACAGCGCCGCTGATTATGATCTGAGCGAGGAGATGCCCCCGGTGGGTGGGTGGGGGGGGGGGGGGCGCGCGTCGTCGCCATCGTCGTCTCGCCCAGCAGCCCTCCGGCACCGCCTGGAGCCTCAGCTCCCTTGCACTTAAGATGATCAACTATCGCCTCGAGCACCGTGGCTTTTTAGACTCGGCCCGTGGCTTTTTACCCTCTCTTCTGCTGCGTGCCTCGAGTTGCGGAGGCATATCCCGAACCCCCCCCCCCACCCCCGCCGCCACCACTACCCCAACCACCACCACTCCACAGCCACTGACTTCGTGAGTGCTCCATAAAGCGGCACCAGGCCCTCTCGCTGTGCCAAGTTTCGCTGAGGTTTGTCAACGGCGGCCCAAAAGCAGCGGACACTCGGCACCGCCAACTCCTGCCCACGCATACCTCGTGTCGACCTCTCTCCCACGCCTACGACACCTGGCAAGCCCGGGCAGTCACCCATCCAAGTGTTAACCAAGCTCAAGCCTGCTTAGCTTCCAAGATGAAACGTAGGTCGTGGCCGCGCACGTTGGCCGACGAGTCGACAAACGTGGAGATCAACTAACGCGCGTCCCCAAAGCAGCCAACACGGCGCTCTCCACTCTGTGCCTTGGTGCGTTACAGCACGCCACCATGTCCCAGACCCTTCGTCAATCCACTGCTGGATGAAAGCCTCCAAACAAGTGGCGTAGCGTGGTTGGAGGCATGGGCACTCATGCAACGAATTAAATGCCCCCATCCCCCCCCCACCCCTCTCTGTAGCCAGCGCTTGGGGCCCCTCCGTCCCGTGAACCACGGAGCAGTTGCACCGCCTGCGCGCTTGGTAGCTACGCCGCTGCTCCCAAACGCCGCGTCGGTCGTGAGGGGTTTTTCGAGCATCACGCTTCATCCACGTTGGCTCGTCGCAGGCTGGCGGAAGGGGTCCAGGAACGGTTCAGATATTAACCACGCCGCTGACGTTCAGCCGTGGCTCATTCACAGCACGCGGGGTTCTGTGGCCGACGACGTCCCAAGCTGCACGTGGTGTGCTCGATCTCGGCAACCAACCCGCACTGATCAGCGTGGTGGAGCATGAAACATGCGACCGCCACGATCGCCACGAACCCGCGCCACGTGATAATAAAATGGGTTTGCGTCACAAGCGATTGGCTAGCGGCGTGAGGGTCGGTTCAAAGCTGTGGCTACGCCCACATCTTCCGAGACGTCCGGCCAGGGTGAAAGAGTAGGCCAAAGTACCCTCCGCTCTCGAAGGAGCCCCCTCTAGAGAGCTCCCTCTCGAGTGGAGGGTATTCTGGGGGCCATCCGCCAGCAGCGGCGCGAGCAAACAATGAGCAGGGCTGCACCTTTAACCTTGCCGTGCCTTCCAACATTGTTTGTGACATGTACCCACAGAGTCAGCTTTTGCAAAAGAAAAAACATTATATATATATTTTTTTTTACCGGGCCTCAAAAGACGTCCATCGTCGGGGCAGCGGCCAGTGGGGGCCACTTGATCCAGCGGCAGTTGCGTCTCGCCCGAGCTGAAGGGGCCCTCTGCGCAGTTGTTAATTACCCTTGTTCACTGCCAAGTGGCCACGTCGTTAGGGCCCCCCCTCCGCCCCCCCCCATCGAGAGGGGCCACTTCAGCCCCCACCCTCCACCACGGGTGGATTGTGGGTGGGTGGTGGGTGTGGACTCCGCGCCGTGCAGGGGTCAGCGAGCGTAGAGGGGGCGATGCCGCCCGGAGGCAGCCGCATCTTCGGCCTCGTGGTCGCGGCGGCAGCATCGGCGTGGAGTGCCGTGGCCTGGCTCAGCGCGTGGAGTGGGTCTTGTGGGCTGAGTGGGGGCGCCGCGGTGGCGAGATGTTCACTGGCTCGCCAGGGTATACAGGGGGGTCTACCTTGAAGCACAAAGAGGCAATAGTCCACCGGCGTAGATGGCTTCCACCTAATTTGTAACCACGTGGTAGGGTTAGGGGCTAGGCGTTTGGGTTGTGAGTTTTGGTTCGGTTTTAGGGGTTATGAGTTCAGCTGAGGAATTTTGGTTTGGGTTTCGGATTCGGAGCTTCGGTTATGAGTTCAGGTGAGGAGGGCGTTATAGGAGTTAGGGTTCGGACTCTCTCAGTGGGGTTACTGCACTTGTTGGAACAAAGTTACGATCAAAACAAACGACGCTTTGAAAAAAGTTACCCGGTAATGACATTAAACTTAGCAACTTTTTCACAAACACCTTTGGAAAGTGGTCCGGAAAGTTAATCTTATAATTAAAAATGCATGGCTATAGACTCATACGCAGAGCAACGGTAATTTGGTATATATATAAAACACGAAAATCATGTTACGTAAATATTGTGAAGGGGAACCAATGTTTCTGAATATTGCTTCCTCGGGGGAAAATATATTTGAATATCCACGTAGAATTGCACATTTGCTCTGACACCGAAAGGCATCACCGGTTACCATTGACGCCACATTTTCAATTGTGTTCTAAATAGCGCACACAACTGTGTCCCGTCGTCGTACAGGGTGCCAGAGTTGGTCGTTGTAAATGTGTTGATGGTTACGGTTGCTGGTGACAATTGCCCAATACTTGAACCTCAAAGCACAAAGAGTCAAAGACATACAATGGCCACAGACGTTGATTGTAGCGGTTTCGGGCATTGGCGTAGAAGTGAATTGGGGAAGTCATCGTCGCCGTCATCATCATCAGCAGCCATGATCTATCCACTGGTGTATGAAGGCCTTCCCAAGCCGCCGGCATCTGTCACAGATTTTGCGATGTAATAATCGACTCGGTACCCGCATTTTAACTGATTTGTGGGAAGGCGTTGCATGCTTTACAATATTAAGTTGAAGTTGGTGCTGTTGAAAAGTATGGGATTTCTATTTGTTTTCACCTTGGTAGGGCACCTGCTTGGATATTGAACTGCTATGCGTACGTGTTCCCGTGAATAATAATACAAAACAAAACCATCTAGAAAATCTAAAATTATTGTACTTTAAAAAAATGTATTTCTTGTCCTGGGGAAATGGTTTCAGAATAATAATCTTTAATTGGATTAACTTAATACAATCTAAAATTTAAAAAGGAACGTCATTGTATTAAATGTATTCTTCAAACTTTAAACAGCCGATCATTATTAGTAAGAATACCATTTTCAGGTAGATTTTAATTCAGAATTCCAAGACATCTGGTAAATCTTGAAAGCACAGGCCCCAAAACAGCCTCTCGAGTGGTGCTCTCTGGAGCTCCCTCTAGCGCAGACCATTCCTACAGCAGAGGCTTTAGCAGACAATTGCGGAGCGGCTCCTTTACCTCTCTTGCCCAGGGGATCGGCAAACCAAAATAACAAAAGATAAATAGTTTTGTTCCAAAATCGGTATATAAAAAAAATCCAGCTCAATGTATCAAGAGCCGCAGTGCATTGTGGTGAATACGAGACGGTGGTGCTTAGTGGATAACGGTCACTAAGCTGTCCCTTAAAGATCCGCGCAGTTGCTGACACATAACTGCTGTACATCATCCAACAAAAACGAAACATGTCTAGAATAATTAAAACAATTACACGCCGAATCGTCGATATTATTTGCACGAACGCTGGCACGGTTTCCCAGTGCAGATTCTACACGCTCCCATTTTTGGTCGATTCAATTAATCGTCAATTCATTTTTAAACCAGCGGCGAACATGCGGTGAGTGAGTTGAGTGACCTTGGAAAAGAAGGCACATCTCTTGACATTGCCAAATATTACGGAGCGAGAAAATGGTTACATTTTGCGCTCGCCCGGCCTCGTAATCTTGAATTTTAGCTCGAAAAGGCCGCATGCATGAGGTTCTTTTTTTTTAAAGAATATTTTAAAACACCAAAAATAAATAAATAACCCCGGGATGGAATTACCCCCCTCCCCTCCCCGCCGCAATAAAAAAAGGTGCCGGAGATAAACAGAATGTTTGCCCTCGCTGTGTGAGTTGAGGCTGATATGTAAATTCGTGGTCCCCTCCCCTCTGATCAAATTTACATTCTGCCCCCCCCCCCTCGTCAAACACAGCCCGACTCTGGAGGCAAACAGCTGTGACGTCACAGTGGCAGTGCCTGGAATGTTTGTCACGGACGACGGCTCCGAGACCGTCCCCCCCCTCTTCCTCCTCCACATCTCCCCAACGAAAAAAAAACTGAGAGGCAATTTCTATTTAAATGGCAGCAGCGGGGGGGGGGGGGGGGGGAAATTAAGCCTTTATCAACAGAACTGTTTTATGATAATTGGACAAACCGGGTGGTGGTGGTGGGTGGTGCTGGGGGAGGGGGTATAATTTTTTTTGCTCTCTTAATTTTTATTTTCCCATTCTCGCCCGCCCGCCAGCCCACCAACCTCGCTTGACACCCGCCAAGTCACGAGCCGTCTCCGAAGCCTCCTCCGCCGTCGCGATATATTTTTTTGTTTTATCAGCATTACGCAGATAGGCGCATCTTTTCTCTCTCGCTCAACGCTCCCTCTCTTTTTTTTCCATTAGCGCCGCCACTCGCAATTCAAAAGTCCATTTATTTTAGCTGCCGATCGGCGGCCGCGATAATTTCGGGCGAGCGAGCGAGCGAACGCGCGCGCGCTGCTCCTCTCTCTCCGTGGGGAGAATTGGGACCCCCCCCCTTCCACCACGACCACCACCACCGTGCGCCGCACAGATGGATTGCAGGAACGAGCAACGCCGCGCGGTACATTCTGGTGGCCGTCGTCACAGCAGTTTGGTAGCGGGCGGTGAGGGGGTGGGGTAGCACGTGCCCCCACCCCCAATGATCCGATCGAAATCCCTAATTTTGATCGGATCATTTTGGTTTATTAGTAAGAAATTGGCATTTTGTGACCCCCTACTGCCACTGTGTAGCATATTATTACGTGCCAGGGACTATATGAGATGATAGGACAATAGTCTGAGTCCATAATAGGCAATAAGTAACGGCAAAGTGGTTATAAGTGACTCACAGAATAGTGCGCAGTTGCGTACACAGGACACGACTTCCCTGAAGGCATTCACCTTCAGCGAGCGCGATGCCGATCACACAACGCGGTTCGAATTCGACCCTCGATCGACGGCTGCGCCATCGCCGCACACGCGTCGAATAAATAGCAAGGGACAAGTCCTTACTTACTAACAACTCCTCTATCATTTTTCATTGCTGGAGGGGTTGCCCTCCCTACCTGAAAATCCTGGTTCCGCCATCGCCGTCACCCGCACCGCGTGCCCGACGCCCTGGCAAGCACCACCCGTGCCACCATTCAAAGCGGTTAAGTCGCCGGGAGTAGAAGGGGGCAATGGTGGCAACCAGACAATGCCCTGACCCCGCTCGACGACATGGGAAGGTAGACAATGTCCGTGGAGGTCTCGCCAAGAGGGTTCTATAGAACGACGACGACGACGACAACGACGCGTGTTTACATAGCGGCCGCCGGATTCTTTTCACACTGGGAGGAAATTCCACCTTGTCGGTGCGGAGTTCCCCCTCTTTAGACACTTGGCAACAAACATAAAGAACCCCCCCCCTCCCCGACCCCCACCCTTTGCAGTTCTATTCCAACAGCGGTCCGTTACGAGGAAGAGAATATAAAGATGGTCAGAATGCACAGATGCAAATGTACCACCGTATAGCCTGTGACAGATTCATCTTCTTGGTTCTTTCGGTAAAGTCACGTAGAAGGAAAATAATAAAATAATAAAAATTAAACATAATAAAATAAACGTCGTGAGAACTATTTTATTATGTTTTATTTTTATTTTTTTCATTATTTTCCTTCTACGTGACTTTACCGAAAGAACCAAGAAGATGAATCCCTGCAGTCACGAAAGCTTTAAATCGAAACTGTGACAGATTGTTGGGGCAAGTGTTGTTCGTGAGTTGCATCTCCGACGAAGGCCGACACTGTGGCACACGCTGGGGTGATTGGTCAGTAGCACGCCCGGCTGCCTTTGTTTCTCCAGCGCCGATGTTTGCACACCGCACAATTCGTGGCTGAGTCGACCTAGGGGAGGCCCAGTACCCGTTCAAATAATCATCACTGGTGCTGGCCGTGAGCTGGAGTCGAACTCGGGTTGCCAGGTTCGTAGCGCGGTGCGCTAACTGCTACCCTGCCGCTCCCCACAACGCACATGCGCACACACAAATACCAACGGACGCGTGGTGAACAAAGTACGTGGGATTTATTGCGGAATGTGATAACCATTCTGTGTTCAATTCCACCTCTTACCAACGACTTGCGGTGGTCATTTAGGCCGAGGAGCCGTGTTTCGTTTCCAAGCGGTATCCTGGAGAAGGGAAAAGAATTTCGAATTCCTAGGCAAACACACGGCCGGAGGATTCCTCATTACCCGCAAAGTTTGTTTAGGCAGTTTTTTTCCCCCCATCTCTCAGGAAGTTAGAGGCTTAAAATAAATGCCAGCTCTACTCTACAAAGGAGGGGTTGCGAGTTGATTAGAGAAATGAAACTAAACTATAAACTAAACAATTTTTTTATATTAACCAAGCAAAGGTCCACTGAGCTACATAGCTCTTCTTCAGAAGTGACCTGCAGTCACAAATCATCGCTCAACGAAGTGGCTTATCATCACGCGGAAATGTATAGCAGACAAATTCCCTAAACGCGTATTGATTCTTAATACTCTTATGTTTTTTCGGTAAAGTCACGTAGGTAAAAAATAAAATAAAAATTTATAAAAGTAAAATAAACATCACGACGTTTCGAAGGCAACACAAGCTCCCGTCTTCAGGTGGAACCGTCACAGCACGATTGCTGTATCAAGTAAGAGGATTACTTGATACTTACTTGATACAGCAATCGTGCTGTGACGGTTCCACCTGAAGACGGAAGCTTGTGTTGCCTCCGAAACGTCGTGATTTTTATTTTACTTTTATTAATTTTAATTTTTACCTACGTGACTTTACCGAAAAAACCTAAGAGTATGAATCCTTGCAGTCACGAAAGCTTCAAATCTAGAATTGATTCTTAATGTGGAGGGAATAACCGGAGGGGAATCCACGCGACCACGGGAAGCGAGGCATGCAAACTCCAAATATACAGCAGGTGTCACAAGGTTGGGATCGAACCCACGACCTCTTGTCGAAAATATGAAACAATTCAGATGAACGCACAGACGTTACAAATCGCCACACGCACGCAAGTTGGGCCGCAATTTCGGGTAAATGAGTAGACAATACGCCTGCTCCACGTATAATTCGCTTCTCGCCATGCGAATGCTTGTCTAAGGTAGCTTTATACATTTTAATTAATATTTTCTGAAAATAACAGTATTTCTTACACATACCATCAGCCACACGGCTGCCTTCTGGGAGTGCATCATTTCAGCAGCATTGTTTCAACACAAGCGAACTCTGGAGCGGTTTTGACACACAGGGTCTCATCAGCCAGTCAGGCTTTCATTGATGCAATGATTGGCGAACTGCCGATCCTACAGGCAATGAAAAACCCTCTCTCCCTCTCTCTCTAGGCTATGGGGGTGCTAGTTCAACGCAATATTATATAATAATAAAACACAATTGAAAATAATCATCATCAGAGGCGTTGCGGACACTATAAATTACAATAAAGACAAGCAGGCTCTACGTTTTTTTCGCATCTTAGATATTTCCATCATACAAAAAACAGATTTTGGGTGCGTATCAGCGGTTGTTCTCTTCACTCACGTGATGAGGGGAGCGGTAGTGTAGCGGTTAGCGCGCTGCGCTACGGCCAACACGAGTGACGATTATGTGAAACGATCCTGGGCCTCCCCTAGGTCGACTCAGCGGAAAATGAGTACCTGGCGACCGGGCGTGGTGCTGGCCACCCACCCCCGCGTTGTGCCGTGCCGACCTTCATCGGTGCTACTCGCTAACAGCACTTGCCCCTACAAGTCTGTTCAAGGCTATACGGGGGATCTTTGTCTTTGTCATCACTCACGTTAAGAAGCCAGGCGATGGATGATCAATCACTCACTGGAGTGTCTCTCCCCGTTTGTTTAAATTAGAATTATCCCTGCTCGACTGAGCAAAACTAAGCAACTTAAAGAAAAAAATATATAAGCTTTAGACTCCTGGTAAAAATAGCGCCGGATTATACGTCCGCACACGTTATGAACAGGATCGCTCTGAGTGCGAGCTGACAGAGAAAAAAACAGCAGAAAAGATCCCGGGCGCAAATGTTACAGACACAGCTATTAGTCTGCTAGCGTCCCACCCACCTCCTCCCCCTCCTCCCAATGCCACCTCCAAATCAACACCATCACCGGCCACGATCTACCCACTGCTGGATGAAGACCTCCTCCCCAAGCCGTTGCCATCTCTATTGGCGCCACCGTAGCGAGATGTTAACGACCTCGCCTGGTAGACAGGAGGTCGTGGGTTCGATCGCGATCGTGGCGCCTGCACATTTGGAGTTGGCGTGTTCTCTCTCTCTCTCTCCTCGAGGTCGAGTGGATTCTTCTCCGGCTCCTCCGGTGTTTTCCTTCCATTTTTAGAAACACGCGTTTACGCAATTTGGCTGCTGTAGTTTCCCACGCGATGAGCCACTGCGATGAGCTCTCATTTGTGGCCAGCGCGCTTTTGAACAAACAGCCGCATAGCTCAGTGGGCCTTTACCTGTTAGAAACAAACCTCTCACGAGGTCGCCAGGCCACGATCCACGCAGCGCCGACACACGAGCTGGCCGAATTCACCGCAGATGCCACCTGCTAATGCCCCCCCCCCATTCTCCTCCTCCCCCCCAAGTGCTCACAGCCCCCCACCCCCCGGCCACCACGCCCCCCCCCCCCCCGAGTGTTCCCTTCGAAGTTTTTAAGTCGCCACCTCCGCACCGTTGTAGTAGTTGTAGATGTTGTAGTTGTTGATGTCGGCCTGTGACTTCCTACTGCCCGCCAAAAGGCCCCGCCGCCATAGTCTTCAATTCCTTAAATTTTTCTCCGTTGCCGGAGTGGGCCTCGGAGATGCGTTCGCGCCGTCTCGCCGCTGCCCGACTCTTCCGCTGTCTCCCCTCCCCTCGGTCTCCACTCCCCGGGGGTTCAACTTTGTCCCTCGACTATTGACCCCCCACACCCCCAGTTGTTGTCTAACGAGGCGCCCTGTCCACCGCTTTAACAACAACAACAACAGCAGGGGCGGCCGAGGCCTCTTCTTTTCTAGCATCTCTCTGACCACGAGGGACAATGCTGTCTGTGCCTTTGCCACGTCTTTCGCTGCTTTGAACATCGGCAAAACACATTAGCTCATCGGTGGATTCTTCAAGACAGCGTTCGTTAAGGATGATGATGATGATGGTAATTCATTGAATTTCGAATTCCACTCCAGCTATCTATCGAAGTCAACCTTCGCTCAGTGGGAGGTCGCTCATTCACCTCTGCTGCCCCCAGAGTCTGAAACTCCCCCAGTCACCCATGCTGTCGACTCCCCCACTCCTCTTCAAGTGCAGGCTTGCGAGCTTCCTATTTTCCTCTGCCTCTTTCTCTCTGTAAAGATAATTACGCCCAGAGATAGAGGAGGGGAGGAGGTGGGTTAACAAGTGGATTAAAGAACATTTACAGACATCATGAGTGTAAAGAAAGTGGTTGGTTCGTAAAGAAAGTGGTCAAGGTTGGTTCGATCCCAACCGTGATCCCTGCTGTTAATTTGGAGTTTGCGTGTCTCTCTCTGTCCATGGTCGCGTGCATTTGTCTCCGGGTTCTCCAGCTTTTCCCTCCACATTTAGAACCAACATCACGCGTTTAGAGTGTTTGGCTGCTATACATTTCCACGTGATAAGTCGCTTCGTTGCGCTATCATTTGTGGCCAAGTCGCTTCTAAACAAAAAATATATTTAAATGTAGTGAGTCACTCAGAGACACGAGTAGCCTTCACAGGCACGAGGAGTAACTACACTATGGTCAGGACAGCTAACAGGCTGCCTGACCAACAACGCCCAGGAGGTGAAGACGGTGATGAAGACTCCAGCAGCACGACGGTTCCACTCCAACAACAGCCCCGAACCTTCGCTCGGGGTCCTCCTTTTATCCGCCCAGCGTGGCCTCGATCTACCTTCGGCCATGCCCCCCTTCTAGAACCTATTAGAAGGTTCACCAGCTTCACCTCACGTGCTCCCTCTATCACCTTTGCCCCACATCCCTTTCTCCGGCTTGTCACGGAGACCTGCTGGCAGACAGGGCTGCTACAACTGCAGATCCCCTTCTCTGCCAGCAACCGGCGCTATGCGCCATCGTGACCCATTCCATGTCACTACACATATAGAGCTCAGTGGGCGTTCGCTGGTAAAATAAAGAAAATAGTTTAGTTTGGGTTTTTAGTGGGCGTGGGCAAACCACGTCGCGAAAAAGGATGATGGATGATGGCCCATGGTCAAGACTCATGTCGGATTGGCAGCAGCCAAAGAAGAGAACACCACAATCGAGAAGGATAAACCCGTTCGCAGAGACGGACCAACGAAATTGGATGGTGTGCGGGTGCAATCTAGATTGTTCCATCGCAGGATGCTGAGGGATGGTGATGGTTTGGTGAGGCCCTTCATCCAGCAGTCGATTGATCATGGCCGATGATGGTGTAGGTGCAGATGTGCATGTGTCATGCCACTGCAGTTGGAAAATGGCAGTTGTTGTTGTTGTGTACGTGGATGTGGGGAGTAGTGGCGCAGTGGTTAGCACAGTGGGCTACGAAACCCGGCGACTCGAGTTCGATTCCCGGCCACAGCAAAACATGAGCGGGCAAGAGATATCTGACCCGGTCCTGGGCCTCCTCAAGGTCGACTCAGCCTTAAATACGTGTCTAAACATCAGCACTGGCGAGACAAACATGGCTAGGCACGGTACTGGTCAAGGCCACCATCTCATGCGCCATACCAGTCTTAGGAGGTGCTCGCTCACATCACTTGCCCCAACGTTCCGCATGGAAATACGGGGGCATCCGTCTTTGTGTGTGTGTGCGTGCGCGTGTGCAAGTGTATGTGAGCGTGTGCACATGTGTGATACTATCAGCCAGGGGGCTCTGTTTGCAAGCAGATTCCACACACCCTATGCTGGGCCTGAGCAAACATCCGTGCTGAATATTAATATAAAATGTAAAAATGTACTGGTAATATATGAACTATATCTTTTTATATACATTTCCATCGTTTGAACACTATATTTCTGATTTTGCCTATAGGCTGGTGTACACTATTTTTTACACAGCAGCTTTAAATAAGTGTCTACAACATCGGCAGTGGGAAGACAAGCATGGATGGGCATGGTGCTAGCCACTACCACCATCTCATGCGCCATGCCATTATGTCTACCGACTCTGTCTGCTGGCTCGAATAATACAATACTTTTGCACAGGATAAACGCGCATATATATTTTTGTTTTTTGTGGGATTCAAAAATATTGTGCTTATCGATATCTATACTATATGAACGAACGTTAAAGTCAAGCCACAATGGTGCGATTGTATGCCATGCAACCCATACTATGGACCATACAGTCAACCCATAGAGATGCAGCGATACATAGAGAGCCATAGACACACATAGAGATACATAGAGAGCCATAGACACACATAGAGATACATAGAGAGTCACAGAAATACACAGAGACTCGTAGAGATGCATTGAAGACAAGCCATAGTAGTAGCTAGCGTGATTGTCGCCATGCAACCCAAACTATGAACAATATAATTCTAGATTTGAAGCTTTCGTGACTGCAAGGATTCATATTCTTAAGTTTTTTTCGGTAAAGTCACGTAGGTAAAACATTAAAATTAATAAAAAATAAAAATAAAAATCACGACGTTTCGGAGGCAACACAAGCTTCTTCAGGTGAAGACGGAAGCTTGTGTCGAGATTTTTATTTTTTATTTTTATTAATTTTAATGTTTTACCTACGTGATTTTACCGAAGAAACTTAAGAATATGAACAATATACTAAACCCACAGAGACACGTGGACACGTATAGACTCATAGCGATACTTAAATATAGATAGACTCATTGAGATACATCGAGAGTCATAGAGATACATTACAAACAAGCCACAGCAGTAGCAGTAGTCGTGTGAGTGTAGCCATGAAACCCGATGGACCACACAGTAAACCCACTGTGGTCTACGCTCCTTCAACAGAGGAGGAGGAACAGCAAAACGACACGAACTCTCTCTCTGCTGAAGCCCTCTTGTCGTGGCCAAAGGCAGCAGAGACATCGACATTGGCATCTGGCTCCTGAACCGCATCGCTGCTGCTGCCATCACCATGCGGGTGTACAAAAAAGAAACTTGAATTATTATCCGTTTAACAAATGTTAAAGTATTCACCACGATGAGTCACAAATGCCTTCCCCGCACTGGGTCAGTGATGGGGGTGGTGGCAGGGGGTGACAATACATCACCACGCTGGTCAGTGTTGAAATTCTATTCTATTTTGGGGGACTGCGAGAAGATGGGCAGCTTGTGACCGGAGCGGGGCTGATGGGGCATATAAGGAAATGAGAGAAGGCAGGTAAGGTGAGTAAGTTACAGCATGTAGAATTAAGTGTATGCATCTCATTATAATTGAAATTCGAAAATACTATTGGGAATTTCCGCTCGTGGAGACTCAGAGTGGGAGTAAACTAAACTATCTTTTTTATTTAACCAGGTAAGGCCCACTGAGCTAGATAGCTCTTTTTTTCCAGACACGACCTGACCACGTGACCACGAATGATAGCTCAACGAAGTGGCTTATCACGTGGAACTGCATAGCACCCAAATACTCTTAACGCACGCTGATTCTAAACGTGGCGGGAAAAAAACGCAGGAGCCGGAGAAAACTCCACGGGGAGAGCCACACGCAAACATCCAAATATACCGGTACCAGGGTCGGGAGCGAACCACCCGAACCTCCTGCATACCAGGCGAGGTAGTTAACATCTCGGTGGCATCCTAGAGGAGTAACCCCCCACCCCCCCACTAGGTGTGACTCTCCATCTATCGTGGCCCCCTAGGAACCACACTGGGAATGTGTCACCCCTCCTCCCAGGAGCTCTTCTACCCCGGCAAAAAACAGTGCCCCCCCCCACATCCCTTCACGGTGACGAGATGTTAACTACCTCGCCTGGTATGCAGGAGGTCATGTGTTTGATCCCTACCCGGCGGTAGAGCAAGCGGATTGCAACTGGAATGTTTGCGAGTTCAAATCCTGTCTGGGGGAAGTGACTCGGCCTAGCGCCTCTCCCTGGTCTATAAAAACGAACACCACGTTGTTGGAGAAAGTCAACAAGCGGGTTGTCCAATGTCCTGCCAGTGGCTCACTTTGGGCTGTGAACCCGAAACGAACGCCAATGCCTCGGTATTTGCGCAGCAGCAGTAGCAGAAGCAGCAGTAGCAGCAGCAACAGTAGCAGCAGTAGCAGCAGCAGCAGTAGCAGCAGTAGCAGCAGCAGTAGCAGCAGCAACAGTAGCAGCAGTAGCAGCAGCAGCAGTAGCAGCAGCAGCAGTAGCAGCAGCAGGACCTCGCTCCGAGTTCAGTTGCACCGAGAGGAGCAGGAGTGGCCACGCGGGGCTGGCCATGGGCCACGGGACAGCGGGTTCCTCTCAGCTGGACGGCGACGCAGCAGGGGGTGGGGTGGGAGGATAAGCGGTCAGTCTGACCATCACACCCAGTGCTAACCATCACCCCAAACCTGACCATCACCTCAACCCTGACCATCACCCCAACCCTGACCATCCACCCAACCCTGACCATCCCCCCAACCCTGACCATCCCCCCAGCCCTTACCATCCACCCAACCCTGACCGTAACCCGACGTTTTTTTTCAAAGTTTTTTTTTTTTTACCGTGAACATGAAAGCCGATCGCCGCCAGAGGCGCAGCCCAGATTTGCCGACCGCTCAGCAACTTCGAGAGGGGCCCGCCGCGTCAGGGATTTAAACCGGCGGCGGGCGCCGTCGGCTGCGCGCTCTGAACGCTTTAGCGGCGGTGGCGCGTTAGCGATTACCGGAGGGGGGGGGGGGCAGCAGTGGAGGGAGCGGGGGGGGGGGGGCATTGACCCTAAGGCAGAGATCGGCAACCAAAACAACGAGAAGAGCGATTTTTTTTTCTTACGAATTCGGTCAAAAGCAACTCGATATTTCAAGGGCCGCAACGCACTGTGGTGGATACGAGAGACGCTGGTCCGTAATAAAGAGCTGTCACTAAACGGTTCTTCATGAGCCGCATGCAGCTCCAGAGCCGCAGGTTGGCGACCCCTGGCCCTTGAGCCAGAGAGAGACAGCGAGACAGTGAACATTCCCGCAGAGGATGAGCGTCGCATAGCCACAAACAAATCGGGCTTCGGAGAAGAGTAAAAACAAGGCGGGGAGGGACGGGGGGTAGGTGGAGATGGGGGGGTAGGTGGAGATGGAGGGGGGGTAGGTGGGGATGGAGGGGGGGGGTAGGTGGGGATGGAGGGGGGGGTAGGTGGAGATGGAGGGGGGTAGGTGGAGATGGAGGGGGGTAGGTGGGGATGGAGGGGGGGGTAGGTGGGGATGGAGGGGGGTAGGTGGGGATGGAGGGGGGTAGGTGGAGATGGAGGGGGGTAGGTGGGGATGGAGGGGGGGGTAGGTGGGGATGGAGGGGGGTAGGTGGAGATGGAGGGGGGGTAGGTGGGGATGGAGGGGGGGGGGTAGGTGGGGATGGAGGGGGGTAGGTGGAGATGGAGGGGGGTAGGTGGAGATGGAGGGGGGGTAGGTGGGGATGGAGGGGGGGGTAGGTGGGGATGGAGGGGGGTAGGTGGAGATGGAGGGGGGTAGGTGGGGATGGAGGGGGGGTAGGTGGGGTAGGTGGGGATGGAGGGGGGGTAGGTGGGGATGGAGGGGGGTAGGTGGAGATGGAGGGGGGTAGGTGGGGATGGAGGGGGGGGGTAGGTGGGGATGGAGGGGGGTAGGTGGAGATGGAGGGGGGGTAGGTGGGGATGGAGGGGGGTAGGTGGGGATGGAGGGGGGGTAGGTGGAGATGGAGTGGGGAGTAGGTGGAGATGGAGGGGGGAGTAGGTGGAGATGGAGGGGGGGGGTAGGTGGAGATGGAGGGGGGGGGTAGGTGGAGATGGAGTGGGGAGTAGGTGGGGATGGAGGGGGGGTAGGTGGAGATGGAGTGGGGAGTAGGTGGAGATGGAGTGGGGAGTAGGTGGAGATGGAGGGGGGGGTAGGTGGAGATGGAGTGGGGTAGGTGGGGATGGAGTGGGGAGTAGGTGGAGATGGAGGGGGGGTAGGTGGGGATGGAGTGGGGAGTAGGTGGAGATGGAGGGGGGAGTAGGTGGAGATGGAGGGGGGAGTAGGTGGAGATGGAGGGGGGGGTAGGTGGGGATGGAGGGGGGGTAGGTGGAGATGGAGTGGGGGTAGGTGGGGATGGAGTGGGGAGTAGGTGGAGATGGAGTGGGGAGTAGGTGGAGATGGAGGGGGGAGTAGGTGGAGATGGAGGGGGGGGGTAGGTGGGGATGGAGGGGGGGTAGGTGGAGATGGAGTGGGGGTAGGTGTAGATGGAGGGGGGAGTAGGTGGAGATGGAGTGGGGGTAGGTGGGGATGGAGGGGGGGTAGGTGGAGATGGAGTGGGGAGTAGGTGGAGATGGAGGGGGGAGTAGGTGGAGATGGAGGGGGGGTAGGTGGAGATGGAGTGGGGAGTAGGTGGAGATGGAGGGGGGGTAGGTGGGGATGGAGGGGGGGGGTAGGTGGAGATGGAGTGGGGGTAGGTGGAGATGGAGCCGGGCCGCTTTCCAAACCCGGGGTTTAATGATGCGCCGAGTTGCCGGTGCGACCGTATCAATAGCGGCCGCGGATCCATTAAGTTCCATTCATAAAGCAGAGAGAGAGAGGGAGGAGAGAGAGTAAATATATTAGACGGGGAAGAGTTATTCAAAGGATGCTAATGGGGGAGAACGCGAGCGGCTCTTTAATCCGGCGCTAATTGTCCGTGAAATTCACCAAATGTCCAGAGCACGAAACTAAACCACCACCGCCCATAGACAAAGATCCCCCGTATAGCCTTAGCAAACTGTTGGGGCAAGTGCTGTTCACGAGCACTTATGAAGGCCGGTACGGCACACGAAGGGGTGGGTGACCGGCACCACGCCCGGCCGCCTTTGTCTCCCCAGTGGCGATGTTTACTGCGTGAACTTCTTTCGCACCGTACGCAGCCATCCGTGCTAATCGGAGGTGCGGGGGAAGGACAACAAACTAAACACACAAAGAAGAGCTCTAAATAAATTAGTTTTCAATCTAGATTAAAAAATCCAACCTCAACTGAGCACAACGTACTCAGTTGAGGCTGAGTCGACCTAGGGGTGGCCCACCCAACCCTGTGTCAAGTCCGACGCGCCTCCGATGAGCACAGTTTGGGTTATGTACGGAGTGAAAGAAGTTCAACGTAAGCACGTATACATACAAGTCATGGGGGTTGTTGCGATCGGGAATTAGACCGAGGTCCACGTATCCCTAGCCCAGCGTGCTAACCACTTGCGCCACCGCTCCCCCCACACACCACCACCTCCCTCTCATTGTGATGGGACCAGTTCGTACGTTGGCATGGTAATAAATGAGAAGATGGTGGCAATGAGAAGTAGTCACGTGATGCTAATTGTTTTGTCGAGTCGGGGATGCAGCCAACTTGGCAGTCGTTACTCGCGCGCAAATAAATAACCACCACAAACACGCTACCCTCATTAAAACACACAACTCTTGTGTGTGGCCGCATGGTCCGGCAGTGCGAATTATGAATGTCGCGGGTTCGTTTTGACCTGTGCCTTGTGGGTGTCATGTTTACGTGAAATATATTGACTCGTTTAGTAGTAAATGTACGTTAGGTATTTTTTTATATATTTTCGTTTCATGTAAACTACAATGTGCAGACACCGAGCAATGAGTTTGTGGAGTAACATTTTCATGAATTAATTTCCCCAAGAGTTTTGAAAGAAATTATATATTTTTTAGAAAATGTAGTCTTTTGTTTTTATTGTTTTTTTTGGCATCCGATGTGAACATCGAATATCTCTGCAGTCCATCCCCACGCTGTGCGTGTCGCGGTGATATTTTCGCCATACTTCACCACGCTGGTCATTGCAGGTTAATGACGGTGTGGAGCGAAGACACGGGGAGCGCAGAAGTACAATACAACCGATGATACTGGACATCTGTGAAAAAAAGCTTCATCGGGTTCCTCCAGTAATTCCCTCTGCTGCTCACAACATAGCCCCGCAGTATCCTATAGCACCTGTTATGCACCTCGGTCACACATCTTCACTCAAACTTTCTTTACCTTAAAACCTGACATTATCGGTGAATCTGGGTAAAGATGGTCACAGGCTTATATGAATGACCTCGTCATATATATTCACATTTTTAAACGTACATATGTGTCTTTCCGTGAATTCGCTCACGACAAAAATAAATATATATATAAAATCATAGAGTTGAAAGGGGACAGAAATCTCGAGCGGGGCCCGGTCGTTTGACGCTTGAGCGGATTTATCTCTTCAAGTGGAAACAATAATTGACACTGAGCCCGTGCCTGTCCCAATTCCAGCCGGTCACAACAAAGGGCATCCATCACCTGCCTTTCTATCTCTCTTCCACCCCCCCCCCCCACCCCAAGAAGGACGAACATCCAACGCGCACCGCTCACGGCAATGCCGAGAGCTTCCTTTTTCAATAATAGGCGGGCGAGCGCGCGCGCGTGGGAGTGACGTTCTACGTAGCCGGAGACGCTACAAGCCCCGGGGTAATTGTAACAATAAGCCCCACTCGCACGCCCGCCCGACCGACCGCCCGCCCGCTCGGCCGCGAGTTTGGGGGTAGTGGTGGAGGGGGGTAATGAGTGCATTTAGCTCTGCACGTAGCCCTGCGGCAGTCGCGTGCCACGCGTTCTCCGAGTTGTTGATTCCCCCCCCCACCCCCATCCTCCACCTCCTCCCACCCTCGCTTTTAATTTCCTGAGAAGATTTTATTGTATTTGGCGGCAGGGTTTAGGGTGCCATTGTGTGCGACCGGGTTGAAAAGTCACACTCATCTCGCTTTTTTCACCCCCCCCCCCTTTTTCCTCCTCCTCCTCCTACTCCACCCCCACCCCCGTCTTTACCTGGGCATTGTAAGTCACGCTGGATCTTGTTGTTGAATGTGTGCCGTCGCTACCGACGGCAACGCACCTGCTTGCCATGCGACACGGGTGTGGTTGGTGGTGGTGGTGGTGGCGGTGGTGGTGGTTGTTGTTGGGGACACGGCGAAGGCAGCGAGCGGCCAGGTCGGGACCTCGAAACGATCACCCGTCGCCGACAATGGCACGGCACCTGACGCTCGAAGCAGACGCCAAACAACCCGACTCGTGACGCAAGGGTCTTCCGCGAGAGGGTGACTTGTGACTTCCTCCTCCCCCTGCACGCCGGTTGACACATCTGGGAAGAGGTTAAACGAAAATAAAATGTGAAGTTTTTTTCTATTTTTTTTGTTTGGATCAATTCTCAAATCTGTTGCGACCGCAATGCGTGTGTCGGATGGCCCTGCGAGGTTGAATCGCGATTGAGTGCGTGGTCAACAACTCCGTAAGGGCACTCTTGCGAGTTCATTGGTGACGCTGCTGTTGCTGCTGCATTGGCAGTGGTGCACAAACAGACAACCACAACAACAACAACGGGAACTCAATGCGTTCTAACGACACTGTGGCCTTAAAAGAAAACTAAATGTAATAGGCTACATTTGTGACAATGACCATTTGTTGGTAGCACACCAATAAAGGGGACAGAGAGGCAGTGGATCATCATAATAATGATTGTTGAAGACTGCACCTCGCACCGTAGTGCATGTTGCGAATTAAATAGTAAAGAAAATGGTTCCAAATTAACAGTTTGTTTTTAAATGGCACATGAATAGTTCGGATATTGGTGTCTATCGAGTCACAGACAAACACTTCAACGATGATAGTATTGGACATCTGGAGAAAAAGAGCTCCACAGCTTATCGGATTCTCCCAAGATAAATATTCTCATTCTGCAACGCGTAGAGGGCAATACTCGCATTTGTGTTGAATCGTCAACGCAGTTTATTCTGTCTTGAGCTCCGCTCGTGTGGCGAGTCACTCCCTCGCTACCAGAATATTCATACCGGAGAAATCCGATGAGCTATAAAGCACAGCGGCGTCAGTGTCAACTTATTGACATAAACTGAAAACTTCTCTCTCTCTCGCTCTTCAATGTATTTCCCCCGCGCCTCTGAATGCCCCTTGGAAGCTCACCGTGTGCTCGTTACAAATGTCACAATGAGTGAACGTTGCTGAATGTCGATGAGGGCACTTGTGATGGACCCATGAGAGTGCGACCATAACGAGTACTCGATCCGGACCTACGAAGACTTCGCCTATCGTAACAAATAATTATCTCTCTCTCTCTTTCCGCATCTCGTCTCCTTCGTCACTTCCTCCTCTATATTCGTGACGCTCATTGCTTAAGGGCGCCTTATATAAATATAAAATGTTGTTATCATCACGTTCTTCTGCGGCCGTCTGGAACGTTCTTCCCCCCGATATTAGGAAGCCGCTGGAGCTATTTACTTTTAAGTCATCCAGATCGAAAACGCATTGCTTTAGAACTGCGTTTTTGTGTCCAGCTTGTTTTTCTTTCCCCGCACCTGCGATCAGGACGGTCGGCCGCGTGCGATGCGAAAGAAGTTCAACGTACACACGCGTGAACACACATCATCATTATTATTATTACTACTCTGACGCTCGCTACCATAGCCAGGTAGCACAGCGAACCACGCGTCGCTTGGCATCGCTCACTCGCTTCGCACGCATGAGCACAACGCATTAGCAAAGCCCTGGCACCTGTCACTTGGCAATCACGGAGCAGTGGCTCTCTGTGGCTGCCCTTTTGACCTTTTCGCATCTCTAATCTTCTCTCGCGGCAAAGCCACCGAGAAGAAGGAGGAGGAGGAGAAGGAGAAAAGCCAAATTAAACCTCTCTGATACTCTCGAGACTTGAGTAAATAAATGACTGTCTATAATCTTCCACGCGGAGCAAAGTAAACCGTCATGCGATGTTGATGTCCTCTTCAAAAGCCCTCCTCGTTACGAATGCGCCTAATGTGGTGGCCCGGGCACAAACAAACCCGCCACGTTGACTGGCCCCCTGTGGGATCAATAACTTATTTATTTTTAAAAGTACGCTCCAAGACTCGGCACGGAGACGGTGCTTCCCCGCTATTCCTTTTTTTTTGCTTTCTAACCGGCTCCATTCTCATCATTATCAGCGGCCCGATCGGTGTTATCGGAGTAATCCGGCGCGACTCATTCCTTTGTCTCAGAATCCCAGACTCGCGTCTATCCGGGCGCACTAATCCCGGCGCTCTGTGAGCTGCCTTCGCCCGCGCAGGCTGACGTTGAGCCAGCAACAGCCTCGCGCAGGGAGACGCGTCGTTGTGTCGAGGGTCGAAGCCAATGCGTGTTCACGACGACGCCGAGGGACGGTAGCCTGGTGAGAAGATTGTACTGCCCAGGGGTTGTGGCGGCCGTTCTGCTTGTGTATCTCTAATATTTTGTTTACGGACGTAGGGGGTAGGGTGTGGGTTGGGACCGCGTGTTGTCCGACGTTTCGGACACCGCGGAGGCTTTTGGAAGCGAATTGGATATCTCAGCAAGTGAATTTAAGTCAGTTCCGCAAGACGCTCCCAGCTCGTGGAGCGAAACGTCGGACATCGTGTCGGGAATAAAAAACACGCGGTACATGACGAAAAGACATCAGAGATACATGTACAATACTGGACATCTGTGAAAAAAGCTTTATAGCTCATCGGATTCCTCCAGTATAAATACACATTCTGATTTTGATTCAGATACATCTACAGCCCTTTTTTTCAATCAACTGCTGCATGAATGCCTCCGCATGCCGTCTCGGTCACATGCGTGTGTGTGTGTTTGAGCATATTTCGATTTAAAGCTTTCGTGACTGCAGGGATTCATCTTCTTGGTTCTTTCGGTAAAGTCACGTAGAAGGGAAATAATAAAATAATAAAAGTAAAATATAATAAAATGATTCTCACGACGTTTCGGCCACAACGCATGCAGCCGTCCTCAGGTGAAGACCAGGTCTGTCTACGTGACTTTACCGAAAGAACCAAGAAGATGTTTGAGCATACTTCACAACGCTGGCCTCTGCAGGTTGGTGAAGAGCCTCGCGGGTCACCAGGATCGCTCGCCGCGACCTGGGATCAAACTCATGCCACTGGGGTTCACAGCGCAGCGCGTTCAACCAGTGCGGCACCCGTGCCCCCCCCCCTCCGGCCCGTTCGTTGTACCCCGCGCAGCTGCACCGCCTGCACACTCGATGTAGCCTGTGCAGGATTTCCAAACGCAGCCGGCACGTCTGGAGCGGTGCTGTTGCACGGACATAAACTCCGGCGCAACGCTACACGACGCGTGTGCAACAAGGGGGTTCCCGGTGAACATTTGAACGCAAGTTGAACGACGCGGCGTCACGTCCATAGAGTGTCTGTCGCCGTACCAGCAAATGAAAGGCGATTAAATATGCACGGGGAGAGACAGACGCGGAGCAATGCGGCAAGCCTGCGGAGACGCGGCGGAGGGACGAGTGTCAGCGTGCAGGAATTTGAAGCTGCGGTGTCAAGCTCCCCCCCCCCCCCACTTTGGCCAGTTTGCATTGCATTTAAGACTTCAATCCCCGCAGCAGGCACGCGCAGCGATGTCTGGGAGGTGTTAGTAAACTGGCTGCTAAAGAGCCGGCGATGACACTTCGAAAGAGTAAACAATAAACAGCACACAGCGATCGGCCGAGCGCCGTTCTCCCGTCAATTCCTCGTGTTTTACGTGCAGAGACAGTGGATATATTGCGCGCAGAGACATATCCACCGCTTGTCTGGCTTGCAACAGCATAAGGTCATCGCGAGACTGCGACATGGCCCACGAAGTAGTCCTTAAAGAGCCGCATTGGGCTCTTCAAGGACTGCTTCGTGGCGTTCTTTATTAAGGAGGACCCACCGTCTCGCGTTCACCGCGTGCAGTTGTTGCGTCCTCTTGAAATATTGAGTGCGCGTGTGTGTGTGTGCGTTTGTTGTTGTTTTTAAGTCTAAAAACGGCCCTTCTTGTCAATGCGGGGTAACCGACCCCATGCGTGAGACCTTCACGTGGCCCTCGGTGTCGTAGCCACCTCGTTCCGCAGGGGCCCGGACACAGGGCTTACACAGAGTGGGGGCAGTGGTAGCGGGCGGTGGGGCAAAGACACCGAGACAGACTTTGCGTGTTGTGTGTGCGTGTGTGTGGGGCGGGTGTGGGGTGTAATCCCTTGCACTGGGGGTTACAACAGCCTCGACACGCCACTGCGCTGCGTTAGAGACCCACGCGCGCCCGTCCGCGCGTGCGACCCCGTGTGTACATTCACGCTCCACGTGCAGTGATCTCCTCTGCCCAAATCCACTCTGTGTCCCCCGACTGCCTCTTCCTTAACCTCGTCTCTCTCCCCCCCCCGGTTCCACCCAGTTGCAGACCCCCCCCCCCCCACGCCTTATTAATCCTCAATCCAGGACCTGCATTGCAACCCAGCCCCACCTCCCCCCTCCATCCGTCGCCTGCTTCAGACGAGCAGTGAGACTCAATCTGGAGTCTCGCACTGGTAGAGCTCTCAAGAGGCACCCCATAGAAGAGGTTGGATCCGGAGATACGGCCCCAAGTCTGGCTCCTTTTGCCTCGCTCGAGTTTTGGCTCAAGCCCCCCCCCCCCCACCCCCCCACACATCCCCCCCACACACCCCCTCGCTGTCATGAGATAGGAGGGAGACAAGCTTACGGTAATCCCATTTCAGACGATGTCGCAATAACGGAGTGCGGGAGCGTGGAGGGTAACGGGGGTGGTGGCGGGCGTATTGGTGGTGGTGGGGGGGGGGGGGGTTGGTGGGATGATTCTGGATGGAACAAAGTGTGTCATGTTTGTTCGTTTGCTCAACTGTTGACTCTCTAGATCCCCCGCTCAAGGGAGCGTTTGTTACCGTGCAGTTTGTTCGAGCTAAAGCCGAATCTACCGGATAATCCAATTTCTTGGCAGCAGAGTTCAGGGGGAGGGGGGGGACGGTGGCGTAGTGGTTAGTGCGCTGCGCTACGAACCCGGCCACCCGAGTCCGACTCCAACTTCAGGACCATTAACGGCGGCGAAGATCTTGAAGCGGTCTTGGGACCTCCCGAGGTCGACTCGTCCTCAGATGAGGACCTGGAGTTCGGCGTGTAAGCATCGCCACTCGGGAGACGAAGGCGGACGGGCTGTGGTGCTGGCCACTCACCCCCTCGTGTGCCATGGCGGCCTTCATAGGTGCTACTCGCTAACAGCGCTTGCACCAAGAGTTCGTTGAGGCTACGCGAAGCGTCTTTGTCTGTGGCGGTGGCGGCAGCAACCCCATGTGTCACGTCATCCCGGGTGGTGGACGGGAGGGACGGCGGTGGAGACGCACGAGGAGACACGCTCCGTCGTTCAGTCGCAAGAATATCCAGCGGCAAGGAAAGCCGTCACCTGCCGTGCAAACCGACTCGAGTGGTCTTCTCTCCACGGCTGGCGTTGATGTGCAGTGACAGTGACAGCTGACTGTGACTCGGGAAATCGAATCTCCGTTACGAGGCCCCGCGGTTCTGTTCTGGGTGGCGACCGCAGCCTCCGCACATTGACCAGAAGAGTTTTTAACTTATAATTTGTGCATCATCCATCATCCATCATCATCAATGATCATCAAGTATCCACAACACCTTTACGCTAGAATGTACAACTATATTCTTTAGCAGTGATCCACGCTCAGCGCGGCAGTAGAGGATGATCCTTGCTCGAGGTTTTTACGCCGATAACCCCACAGTCAGAATCAGAATCTTTATGTCGACTAGAGGAATCCGATGAACTGTTAAGCAGTTTGTCACAGATGTCCAGCAGAACAACTGTAGCTCAGCGTGAGGGAGGTCGCCCGTTCTCCACCACTGTGCTCAGTCTTCTTGGTTCTTTCGGTAAAGTCACGTAGAAGGGAAATAATAAAATAATAAAAATAAAACATAATAAAATAATTCTCACAACTTTTCGGCCACAACGCAAGCAGCCGTCCTCACACAACGCAAGCAGCCGTCCTCACCTGAGGACGGCTGCTTGCGTTGTGGCCGAAACGTCGTGAGAATTATTTTATTTTCTTGGTTCTTTCGGTAAAGTCACGTAGAAGAGAAGTAATAACATAATAAAAAATAATAAAAATTAAACATAATAAAATAATATAATAATATAATAATTTATTATAATATAAATTTTATGATGTTTTATTTTAATTATTTTATTATTTCCCTTCTACGTGACTTTACCGAAAGAACCAAGAAGATGAATCCCTGCAGTCACGAAAGCTTTAAATCGAAACTGTGCTCAGTGTTTATTGTTTAGTTTCAGAAGGTTCAGGATCAGAAGTTTATTCCCCGAGTAAAAGCCACTGAGCACAGGAGCTCTTTTTCAAGGGGCAACGATGCCTATACGTAGACGAACGTCCACCAAATGTGTAACGACTACTGCAACTATAACCCAACAAAGGCCACAGCGTGACGACGGCAGAGACGAAATCAACAAGTCCGGATGAGGACACCGACTGAGATCATTTGGTGGCGTTATCACACACTGCAGCCCAACGTTATTATTGGAGTACGTGTAATGCATTAAAACGGGGGCATTCCGCGTTATAACGGGCGCGTTGCACGTTATAATGTGGGCGGTCCGCGTTATAAGAGGCGCATTGCACATTTACAACGGAGGCGTTCCGCGTTACAACGGGCACGGTTGCACGTTGTGCAAAGTGTTGCCTATGGAAGCACCGAGTTGTAGCGAAGGCGCCTTGCGGCGTGACCAGCGCGTGTTAAAGCGAGGACTCACCGTGCACTGTCAACATCGCCGGAGGAAATCAACGGTGCCCGCTTGCGATCGGCCGGCCTAACGCGCACGGCTGATGGTTCTCCTCCGTCGTGCCCGCGAGTGAGAGCGAGCGAGCGAGCGGGCGGGAGAGGTTGAATCTACTGCCGACACGTCTCACAACACGCGTGTTTAGAAACTGTAATATTGAGGCAGAATACAAACATATTAAGGTGATTTAAACAAAGTGCTGTGCCCTGTATAAACAGTTTCTCCCGTGGATGGAACGGGGGCTTGTTTAGTTACAACGTCTATGTTCATATGGTTAAACCAATGTGGACCTTTCCTTAGTGTCAATATGTGAGAATGAAGAGATAGCCAACCCGGCGTTCCGACTTGAGATGTGTTTGCAAAAATCATTTCGAGTCATAATAAAAAAAAAGTTCGCAGGAATCCCCCAAGACAAACACACACACACACACTATTACAACAACAACTAAAAACATACCCCCCCCCCCGCCCGCCAACAAAACAAACTTCCGGAGGCAAAAAAAAATAACTGGGGAAACATTTATTTTGCCGTGCAGAGCAAATATATCGATTGCTTTAATGAATTTTTATTTTTCAGATAACTTGTGTGTACGCGCGCGCGCGCGCGTGTGTTCAAGTGTGCGGTGGCTCGCACGCGGGCGGACGGCCGTTTAAGCTAAATATTATTATGTGCAGAGCATTTCTGTCAATATGTTTAAGGGTTTTCTGTAAATTTACTGCAAGGGGCGATACAGACGCAAATACCTGGACGACAATTATTTGTGCTGTCAATATTGCGTACTTCTTTCTCTCCGTTTCAGACACCATCGGCACTCGTCAGCCACAGACTGTTGACACGTCTCTTGACTCTATCCTGTAAAAGCATGTACGGGTACAGCGCGTGTCTACGCAGCATTATACGCTCGTGTATCTCGTCAAGGAGCATGAACGATCACGCGAACTGCGCCGTCATCCTCGCAGCGGCGAGGATGAGGGTGGTGGTCACCGCATCGCCGCGCGGCGCTTTCAGATGCGCTCCTGCGGCCGTCTGCAACGCTCTTCCTGCCGATATTAGGAAGCCACTTTTAAACGATCATCTGGATTGAAAACTTATTTATTTAAAACTGCTTTCTGTGCTCAGTGTGTTGTCCTTCCACGCCGCACATCCGATTAGCACGGCTGGCGTACGTACGGTGCGAGCAAAGTTCAACGTACGTACGTATGTACGGCGGCAAAACGTCCAGGAGTTCAATGCCAATGTGGAGGTCTGACTGCTGGCCACGACGAGAGAAGGCTTCGGGAGAGAGATAATTCGCGTCGTCTTGCTGTTCCTCCACCACCTCCGTTGAATGAGTGCAGACCACTGTGGGTTTACGCTACAGCCCATAGTTTTAGTTGCGTGGCCACAATCGCACTGCCGTGGCTTGTTTTTTAAATCTCAATGAGTGTCTATGAATCTCTATGGGTCTCTGTGGGTTTCTATGCATTTACGTATGTTGAACTTCTCGCGCACCGTACGTAGCCAACAGTGCAAATCTATCTTCTTGGTTCTTTCGGTAAAGTCACGTAGAAGGGAAATAATAAAATGATAAAAATAAAACATAATAAAATAATTCTCAAGACGTTTCGGCCACAACGCAAGCAGCCTTCCTCAGGTGAAGAACAGGTCTGTCGGAAAGACAGCGTCTGAATGACACTGAAAAACAGGTCTGTCGGAAAGACACTGAAGAACAGGTCTGTCGGAAAGACAGTGTCTGAATGACACTGTCTTTCGACAGACCTGTTCTTCACCTGATGACGGCTGCTTGCGTTGTGGCCGAAACGTCGTGAGAATTATTTTATTATGTTTCATTTTTATTATTTTATTATTTCCCTTCTACGTGACTTTACCGAAAGAACCAAGAAGATGAATCCCTGCAGTCACGAAAGCTTTAAATCGAAAAGTGCTAATCTATGTATCTCTACGGGTCTCTTTCTCTATGGGGCTCCATGTATCTCCATGTGTCTCTATGGGTTTACTGCATGGTCCATGGTTTTGGTTGCATGGCCACACTCGCGCTACCACTGTGGCTCGTGTCGTTAATTTTGCATTCGTGGAGTAGAAGGCCACGGCATTCTGATGATGTTCTGATGCGGTTGATGGTTACACCACATGTGTCTGTGAAGCGGAATGTCAGAGCCAGGATGTGCGCTATTTGGGTCTCGATTCAGGCGTTTATTATAATTCTGGATGAGGTTTCAATGATCAATTCTGGATGAGATGCCTATTATATTTCTGGATGAGGTGTTTATTATAATTCTGGATGAGGTGCCTATTATAATTCTGGATGAGGCGTTTATTATAATTCTGGATGAGGTTTCAATTATCAATTCTGGATGAGGTGCCTATTATATTTCTGGATGAGGTGTTTATTATAATTCTGGATGAGGTTTAATTGTAATTCTGGATGAGGTGTTTATTATAATTCTGGATGAGGTTTCAATGATAAATTCTGGATGAGGTGTTTATTATAATTCTGGATGAGGTGCCTATTATAATTCTGAATGAGGTGTTAATTATAATGCTGGATGTCAGCTAGATGCTGAACACTACTCTGTGTCTCTACAAATCGCAAATACGTTTCAGTCCATATCAGTTGATTCATATATCAGTTCCAGACTCTGCGGGTTGAGACCCACAAGGTCAAAACTGGTGGACAGTTTCGCATGCTTGAACAAATTACACTTGACAAACCATTGGGGCCGATGAGCTAGAATATTGTTTCAGCGACACGTGGAGATATCGATCGGAGCTGCGCTTATGGATTTATTTTATTACCCACAATTCTCCACGGTAACACATAACGAGTTTGAGTTTGCTCTCTCCCCCGTGGTCAATAATTAAAAAAATATAATTTTAATAATTAAACAAATCCACGCAGTGCTATGTTAATGTCGCGAGCAGTGTGCTCGGTACGGCTCGATCGGATAAACATTATTTTGAAATCAATGCTCTGATATTGGACTGTGCAGCGCGGTGAAGTATGGTCAAACAAAATAACCCCGGCGACTCCCTGCAACTACCAGCGTCACGTCAGGAACCGAACTGTTACATGTGTGTGAGGAATGCTCTCCGACTTCACTGCGGTGGTGTGCTCCTGAAGCAGCAGTCGTAATAAATTGGCACGTTTGCCTATCACGTGACAACTTTATTCATTGGCCCTGTCGGGTGGTGGAGGTTTTACAACGCACGTTTTAGCAATGCAGCGATCCGTCTCAAACGTTTATTATGAATCGAATTAATTCCGGTAAAAAAAAAACACTTTGACCGTAAATAATGAGCTCAACTATTTGCGAACAGAAAACCTGTTCCAATGCCTTCTGTACGATAAAATAAACAACAACAACCACTCACCACACGATACAAATCTAGAAATCGCCTCCTACGCAGAGCTAGCCGAATGTTGACATCGTTCGTCCGTCGGTGGGAGAGGTGAGTCACCAGAAACGACTGAGCCAGGGGCTTTTATTTTGTTCGGGCTCTGCGATTGATTTTTCTGATGTTCTTTTTGACATGGTCATTATTTTGGAATTTCACCAGTCGCGTAAAACATTAACTCCTGGACAAACAATGGCGGACTTTATCTGAATTCGTCTCATCTGAAACATAAAAAAATGTAATAAAGAACAAAACAACTCGCTATGGTTAAAGAATTGATGTCAAGTATAGAACGTGCAAAAGCAAAGTTCCCCCGTGCATTCTTTCACAAGGCTGTTGGGGCAAGTGCTGCTAGTGAGCAGCACCAATGAAGGCCGGAATTACACATGATAGGGTCGTGTGGCCCCAGCACCATGGTTGGCCGCCTTTGTCTTCCCAGTGCCATTGTTTAAACACAATACCTGTTCCCCGTTTAAGGCTGAGTCAATGATGTTGGTGAGGAGCTGGAATCGACCTCAGGTGACCGGGTCCTTCGCCTACGATGATGCACAGCTGCTCCCCATGGTCGTGGCACACGTGTACACAAAGACAAAGACCCCCCTTGTCGCCTTTAACACACTGTTGTGGCAAGCGCTGTTAGCGAGCGCCTATGAAGGCCAGCATGGCACACGAGGGGGTGGGTGGCCAGCACCACTCCCGGCAACCTTTGTCTCCCGGTTAGTGATGTCTACACACAGTGCCAGGTACTCATTTAAGGTCAAGCTGACCTATGGGAGGGCCCAGGCCGGTTCAAATAATCGTGACTCTTATTGGTTGTGAGCGGGAATCGAACTTGGGTTGGCGGGTTCGTAGCGCAGTGCGCCAACTACTGCGCCACCACTCCCCACACAGGGATACAAAGACAAAGACCCCCTTCATAGCGTGTAAGAGACTGTTGGGGCAAGTGCTGTTAGCGAGCACCTATGAAAGCCGGCACGGCACACGAGGGGGTGGGTGGCCAGCAAAACGCCCAACCACCTTTATCTCCCCAGTGGCGATATTCACACACCGCACTAGGTACTCATTTTAGGCTGAATCGACCTATGGGATGCCCAAGACCGGTTCGCGTATTCGTCACCGGTGTTGGCCAGGAGCGGGGGACACGCGCACAAACACACACACACACACGCACGCACACACACGCACGCACACACACTCCGTGCCGTGCGACGGCCGTCGGCTCTCCGTTGTCCTGCGACTCCGGACTTTTTGTGCGAACCGTGGCGGGAGGCACTCGAGAGCAAACACGCGCGGCTCACGGGTCATGGGACCGTCGCTGAAGGCTTGGCCGCTGAGCAGCAGCTACCAGCCTAGTACCACCCACACCCCCCCCCCCCCCAGAGCCCCCGCGTGAATGTCCATCGTGCCCCCTGTCCACATTCCTCAGCGCAAGCACTGCCGCCGCTCGCTGTGGGTGAGCGGTGGCGCGGGCCCCCGCGTGGATCGTTGTGGTGGCTCGCAGCTCAACGGCCGCTGGCCCGTGCCAGGTCACCGACATTTACCGTAAATCAGGCCACCTTCCGACTCGCCACGTCCCTGCCACCCCGCCACCCCCACCAGCAGCGCAAGAAACCCTTCAGCCCGTCCTCATTACCTCTAGCATTATATAAGAATATGTCTCACCCCTTTCTGGCAATAAAACAGGTGTGAAGATGTTAAAACACCCAACTGAAACTGCATATACTACCAGAGCATGTTTATGTTTGCATGTACACCACAAGTACGTGTGATTAATTCAGACATGATTCCTTGAAAAAGGTTTCTGTTTCGTGTTTTAACATCTTAACGCCTGTTTTATTGCCAAAACAGGTAATACCTCCACGATTCGTCACTAAGTAACGGTCATGTCACCACGGCGCCTGTGCCAGGACATGTGCACTTTGAGGCCACGTGAAGTGTCGAAGGCTCGCTGAGGTCATGGGACAGACCCAGGTGCCATGGGTTGACTGACTGAGATGACCGACAGATGCACCACCTGTGCCCGCTACAGTGCCAACTTGCTGAATTTTAGTCGCCCAGCGCTCCACTCGTTGTTGTGACCGTCACTCCTCTGCCCTCCGTTGTTGTTGGAGGGCGACTGCCTCCAACTGACCAGTAGCATCCTTCACGAGCCTCCCACCCACCCACCCGCCCACCCCCCAGATACATCGCGTCCCACCACAGAAATGCTCTTCGTGAAGGCAAGAAGATAACGTTTCGGATTTGTGGCAACGGGTCATTGCCATCCGTAAATGGACAAATAGCCTAAAAAATGGCAGCCCTTGAAGCACGCGGATGAAATACGAGCGGGGTTCACTTTTTGAGGTTCTTTTGTAGAGGTGGCGTGTGTGGGATTTTAGGTGCAGGATTTTAGTTGTTGTGGGGTTAAATTTGTGGGATTTTGGTTGTGGGATTTTGTTGTGCGATTTTAGTTGTAGGGTTTTAGTTGTGGGATTTGGGTTGTGGGATTTGGGTTGTGAGATTTTGGTTGTGGGGTTTTAGTTGTGGGATTTTGGTTGTGGGATTTTTAGTTGTGGGATGTTAATTGACAGAGGTGATTTAATGAACCGGCCCCCATTCTTTAACACTGCCGTGCCAGGAGTTGGACTGCAAGCCCAGCGCGCTGGCCACTAACACCGCCCATGGCAGCGTCCGGCTACTTTCCCGCAAATCGCCCAGGAATTTCCCCGATCTCCTCAAACCGGACACATTCAGTTCGGTTCGAGATCTCAAAACTCTGCGTCGTTGAAAACAAGCTGAAGGCGCGTGCGGCGCTATGTCGGTCCACGCCGGCAAAGGGCCGGTTCAACCCGTGCTGGCCGCCACTGCGGCTGCAGGAGGAGGAAAAACAGGGAGGAGGGAGAAGGAGACCCCACGATTGGCCTCTGCCATAGGGTGGCACGGGTCACCTGGCGTGAATGGTGTCACGCGGCGCCGGGAGGGGAGCGGGGCGCTGACGCGGCGCTGGCAGCCGAGAGCGGAGCGCGCGAGCAGCCGCCCCCCCCCCGGGGTTGGCACAACCTGTCACCGAGATTGCGGCAAGTGGCCACATGGCATCAGAGACGGCGAGAAAGTGGTGGGGGGACGGGACGGGGGTGGGGGGGGGGGGTGATGGTGGAGGAGTTCCATCAGTTAGCGCAGCGCCGTGGAACCCACGCATGCCGCAGACGACGGTGAAACTGAATGTTGCCCGTTTGAAAAAAGAAGTAAAAATAAACTGCTGCATCTATCGTGCTCGAAAACAGTTAAGGGATATTTTTATCTGTGAAGTGTGTTCGGGGGGTGCCTCCACGGCTGTGTTTTCTTAGAATATCAACCGGGAATTTTTGTTTTTAAATCGCGGATGGTCAAGTCACCCAGAAGGCTCACCGTCTTGTCAGAATGTTAAGGAACCGAGTTACGGTCTGGATGGGTGAGCGACCGGATAGCTGAGTGACCGGATAGCCGAGTGATTGGATAGATGAGCACCCACAAGTGCTGGAGGCTCAATGGGCAGCAGGAGGGGCAGGGCAGCCAAATCCACTGTGGCAACGTCTACGCCCCCTCCACCAATCCGCAATGACCATCGTGGTGAAGTATGGTCAAAACCACCCCCCTCCTCCCTCCATGACCGGCACGGGGTGCGGAGTCAATCCACTAGCAGTGCATATACAAAAGAGGCGTACGTGTGCACGTACATACTTTTTGAATCCGGTTCATGGGGGTTGTTAAACCATAAGGGCGCCGTGGTGGCGAGAAGTTAAATACCTCGCCTAGTATACATGAGGTCGTAGGTTTGATCCCGACCCTGACACCTGTATATTTGGAGATTGCACGTTCTACCCGTGGTAGCATGAATTTGTCTCCTATAACTCCGGTTTTTCCCTTGACATTTTAAATCAACGTCACGCGTTTAGGGTATTTGTCTGCTTTTAATGTCGACTGCGATAAGCCACTTCGTTGGGCTATCATTTATGGCCAGTTTGCTTCTGAAAAAGAGCTATATAGTTCCGTGGGCCTGGCCTGATACTTTTGTTTACATTAGTTTAGTTTAAACAGTTTAGTTGAAATAGTTTAGTTGAAATAGTAATACTTCACCAGACTGGTCACTGGCGGGTTGGTGAAGAGGCAGCTCTTTGCCGGTTCACATACAACTCACCCACCAATGACATCCATCACCAGCAATCAAACCCGAGTGCCGTACGTGTTGACAACCGTGCCACGACTCTCCCCCGACCAGACGTTAAATGTTCCACCTGATGAAGATTGCTTGTGTTGCGCCCGAAACGTCGTGATTTGTTTTATTTTGTTTTATACCTACGTGATTTTACCGAAAGAACCTATTCGTGACTGCAGGAGTCCATACTCTGGTTCTTTCGGTAAAGTCACGTAGGTATAAAACTAAATAAATTAAATTTCGATTTAAAGCTTTCGTGACTGCAGGGATTCATCTTCTTGGTTCTTTCGGTAAAGTCACGTAGAAGGGAAGTAATAAAATAATAAAAATAAAACATAATGTGAGAATTATTTTATTATGTTTTATTTTTTATTATTTTATTACTTCCCTTCTACGTGACTTTACCGAAAGAACCAAGAAGATAAATGAATTAAATTAAATCACGACGTTTCGGGCGCAACACAAGCGCCCGTCATCAGGTGGGACAACCACAGCAGGAAAAACAACTGCTGAATTTACAATCACACGCATTTACCATAAAAATAATAAGAACACCTCCTGCGGGGAAGCAAACGGCGGGCGTGTTTGGAAGCAATCGGAATTGCTGGCAACACAATTCTCTCATTCTGCGCTTGGCTTCCTAGAGACGGGAGGCACAACACGAGCAGCGCACGCATAGCAACACCATAGCAACACCATAGCAACACCATCGGAACCACCACTACCGCCACTCTACCATGGAGCCAACGGTGGTGCATCTGCCAGTCATCCCAGTCAGTCAACCCATAACACCTGGGGGGGGGGGGGGGTCTGTCCAGTGTTATCCTGCCAGCGGCGAGACTTCGACAACTTCACATGGCCTCGGGGTGCACCTGGCCTGGCACAAGCGACGTAGTGACGTCACCGCTACGGCAGTGGCGAATGGCGGCTGTTTGTTGTTGTCGTTGTTGGTGGTGGTGGCGGTGGTGGTGGCGGTGTAGGTGGTGTCTCATCAGTCACGCGCCGTCTGTGTAAGACGAGCGCACGCGCACGCACGCGCTCGCATCTGTAGCGGCTGCCACAGCGGCAGGTGTAGTCAGCTTCCCCCGGACCTACAAATTGCGGCGCAAACAGTGCAGCTTGTGGGATATAATGAACAGTAAACGGAGGCAGGATCAATATTTACTCGCAGATATCTTGTATCGTGTGCCCGGTACCCACCCCCACCACCACAACCCCCCCCCCCCCCGCCTACCCCCACCCCAGGGATCAGGCCAACCGCGGGGGTTCTCTTACTCCACTGCAAACACGCGCCGCCATCTATCGCTTTATGACGTCGCTCCGCCGGGCCCGCCAATAAGCAGCTTCTTTTACAGCTGCGCACGATAAGGTGAAAGATAATCCCAGGTGTCATCTCGCGTTAACTTACCCCCCCCCATCCCCCCCCCCCCCATTGAACCTACCGCCCCCCCACCCTCCACACCTACCCAACGATGCACCTGCCCCGTAATTCCACGCAATGCGGCTAGTGTTTCACACTTAATTGGAAAACGAAATTAAGCGGCTGCAGAAGGGCGTTTTTATTGTATCTCTCCGCGAGATGCCCCTCGAGTTGGGCAGGTGCTGCGTGACAGCGGCGGCGGCGGCGACGGGCGATCGGCACAGCGGCCCGGCGCGATGAAAATTTACAGCGCCGGGGACGTGCAACCGCCGCGGTCATAGCGCCACGCGCGGCGCCCCAATGCGCCATTCGGTGAGATGTTCCAAAATGTTTTTGCCGCACGCGCTCCATCGAAATACCAACTCGGGAGAACCACAGGCAGACCCCACTACCCGCCCTCCCACTCCACGTGCATATTGCCAGGCCCTCTGCCCCTTGTTTTTGCCTGAGCGAGGCTGCGAGATTGAGACGGCGTGCCAACAAAACGGCCCGGACGAAGTCTGGCGCCGGTGCCGAACGAAACGGGGCACAATCCGCGAAAAACACTCGGTCGGGAGATGCCTCGGGACGTCTTTGCCAACGTGACGAAGGGACGCGAGGTTCAGTTCCGCGAGCCGTTGGTTTTATAGGCGGTTTCATAGGTTGATCAGGGAATATTTCACAGGCCGCCACCTGCCGGTAGAGACTGCAGTCGGTGGCACCGTGACCGGTGATCCCAGAGCCAGAGCTGGATGCTTGCAGAATCATTTTCAGGTGCAAAATGTTTTCCAGGAGACCGTCCTGGGGCAGGCTCGACTGAAACGACACCCCCTTGTCTACACCAGGCCACCTGCCTTCAATTTGACCGGGGACAATAGAGACGTGCATTGAGACAATGAGTTTCTGTTGTCGATTGATCATACTTCTCCACGCTGTTTTAGTGCTGGGTGGTGCAGGTGGATTGGGGCGGAGGGGGTCCCTCTGGGTCCTTGACCAGATTCATGTCCCACTCAATGTTGGCCATGCACAGGAATTGAACTCGGGTTACAAGGTTCATGGCGCAACTTTGGAAGAATGACGCTAAAAAGTAGGTAAACCACGCTACGCAATTACGAGCAAAGCCCACGGCTGTGGTGTGAACTAACTTCGTAAGATCTCAGTACGGTCTTTACTAAAACTAAACCATTTTTTATTTTACCAGGTAAGACCCACTGAGCTATGTAGCTCTTTTTCAGAAGTGACCTGGCCACAAATGACAGCTCAACGAATTGGCCTATTATGTGGAAATGTATAGCAGCCAAAAACTCTATTATGCGTGACATTGATTCTAAAATTCGACTTTTTCAAGGGACAACCTGAGCCATGAAAGCAAGTACGGGACAACGTCCCATATCCGACCTGATAAATAAACCACCAAAAACAGCAGGTGCCATATTTGCACACAATGGTGTAACTGTAAATTGATCTAAAACTATATAAAAAAAAATCACCAGGTAAGGCCCACTGAGCTATGTAGCTCTTTTTCAGAAGCGACCTGGCCACAAATGATAGCTCAACGAAGTGGCTTATTAAGTGGAATTGTATACTGGGAGGAACCTCCTGGTTACACCAGCCCACAAGGGATTATTGTGTCCGTCCGTCGTGCATCCAAAAATGGGAGGGGTGGGGCTTGGTGGAGAGGGAGAGGGTGGGGAGGGGCTGAGTGGGGAGGGGCTGGGTGGGGAGGGGAGGGATGGGAAGGGGCTAGGTGGGGAGGGTGGGGCTGGGTGGGGGGTGGGAGGGGTGGGGCTGGGTGGGGAGGGGCTGGTCACTCCGTGGTGCCCTTAAACGTTTAACGTACTCACGTCGGCTTGTGCCAGCCCTCACAGTCGGCCATATTTGCGGAATACACTACGCCGCCGTTGACCCTGGCCATTGACCTGAGCAACCCAACGTTCCTACCAACTCCCTCCGCAGGAAAGTGTTTTCAGCCAAACACTCTAAATGCATGTGTCCAAATGGGGCTCGGAAAACCGGAGGAGGCAGAGAAAAATCCATCCAACCAGAGGGAGAACACGCAAACTCTAAATATACAGCAGGCGTCGGCATCGGGAACAAACTCACGACCTCCTGTATACCAGGCGAGGTCGTCAACATCTCGCTACCACTGGACTCTCTGATTAGCCAATTAATCGATAACTCTACCGATTACCGGTTCGATTACTCGGCTAAATCGGTTGACGCAACAATAGTCGGCTGGTAAAAAATAAGTCTCACACCGCTGTACCAGCACGTGTGCCGCTGGACGGGAGGTAACTGTTGAGATTGGTGATGTCATTGGCATCGTCAGCCGCATCACGCTGGGCGTGGCCACCATTTTTAAAGGGGTCTGAGTCGTTGACCGCAATTTAGCGTCGATGACTCGGATCGATTGAGTAGTAATCATAATAATTTACATTTATATATGAGGGGCCTTCCACTCGCATTTCAAGTGTTGTTCCAGCCTTAGTCTTTACCCATAGACTCGACGTGTTACATTAATTTGCTACTTGGATGTTGAGCGTTTGAATGTTGCTCAACTCTAGAGTTAATTTTTAGTTTTAATATTGTTCAATTGCTTCATTTCGGGTGGCAATGCGGAGGAGACGATGCACGCTGTTATGTGGAGATGTACAGCATCATAGGGCGAGTTTAATTGCCTTACCCCTCATACTGGTAATCTTTGTTTTTTTCGGTAAAGTCACGTAGGTAAAAAATTGCTGTAGCATTACCCTACAGCAATATTTTACCGGAGCGGTTACACCCGATGACGGTGGCTTGCGTTGCTTCCGAAACGTCGTGATTCAATTTATTTAATTTTTTACCTACGTGACTTTACCGAAAAAACCAAAGAGTATGAATCCTGGCAGTCACGAAAACTTAAAAATCCCTCATACTGGGTCAATTCATTTCAAGTATTTAGTAGGCTTTGCTTTCTCTGCCTCAGACATAAGCGGTGGCCTAGATTACACGCATACAGACCCACGTACAGGCTTGCCTCGACTATAACATCAGCAACCACCATCTTCAAGATCCACCATGGCCTCACTCCTGCCTACATCTCCCCTCCATGCACTCTCCAATCTCTCCCCTCCCCATCCCACTCTACTCGTCTCCATGCCCTCTCATATCTCTTCCTCCCATCTCAATCTACTCCCCTCAACGCACTTTCCTCTCCCAAATCACTCTACTCCCCTCCACATTCTCCTACATCTCTCCTCCATCCACTCTCCAATCTCTCTCCTCTCATCTTACTCCCCTCCATGCACTCTCCAACCTCTCCCCTCTCATCTCACTACTCCCCTCCACGTGCTCTCCTATCTCTCCCTCCCATCTCACTCTACTCCCTTCAACCCACTCTACTAAATCTCCCCTCTCATCTCACTCCACTCCCCTCCACCCACTCTCCTACCTCTCCCCTCGCAGCTTGCAGCGATGGGTGCAACTGCGGCACAAACCCAGCGAACCCGGATAGACGTGAAGGGTATTAACTTTCCTCACTAAGCTATGACGCTCGGTATGATTCCAAAATAGCTGGTGTTTGTTCATCGTCGGTCAAGACCAATCCAAACCATCTCCCACGGTCTAGGGACACTGCGATCCATCTGCAGCACCTCCACCAGAGTTGATTTCGCCGCCCCATTCCAGGGCGCGTTCCGTACCGAACCCATGCTCTGCGTGGTTCTCTCTGCTGTCGGATACCAACAAGCGCATACCAACAACAATGCCAACCACCACGTGTGGAGGAAGAGGAAGGTGTGGGGATAATTTTCACCAAATCGTGAATGTCGTGAAGTGCCGAACCATCAGATCCACATCACTGTCGACTCGACCAATACAACCACGCATACTCTGGTGGAACTAGCCGACTGCTCCACGAAGCTATCCTAATACAACGTGCGTATTCCGAATCGCGATCAGAATCTTTATTTATCTTGGATAAATCCGATGAGCTATGAACCTCTTTTTCACAGATATCCACTCAGTTACCACCCCGGATGCTGCCTTGGAATAGCTCGTGACATCAAACGCACAATTTCGGCCCTACTGCTTTTCTTTTTTTCAAACGCAATACGACACAAAAGGAGGGGCGCAGTTCCGTCCTTTGGCTGCCACTCCGTCGCTACCCTCGACGCCTCGAGCCTGCGTGCGTACGTGCGTGTTCCCTGACCCGTGCGTTCCCCTCTCTCCGCTCGCGCTCTCTCTGGGCATGCGGAGATGAGGAGCGAGCAGAGGCCTTGGAGGTGGGGGGGGGGGTGCACGTGCCCGTCGCGCCCGCTCGCTCCTCGTCACCGCGCACGCCGTGTGCCCTTCTGCTTACGACGTCATAATCTCATTTGCAAACAGGACCTGTCCATCTTCTTGGTTCTTTCGGTAAAGTCACGTGGAATGGAAATAATAAAATGATAAAAATAAAACATAATAAAATAATTCTCACGACGTTTCGGCCACAACGCAAGTGGCCGTCCTCAGACAGACCTGTTCATCACCTGAGGACGGCTGCTTGCGTTGTGGCCGAAACGTCGTGAGAATGATTTTATTATGTTTTATTTTTATTATTTTTTTATTTCCATTCTACGTGACTTTACCGAAAAAACCAAGAAGATGAATCCCTGCAGTTACGAAAGCTTTAAAATAATTTTATGTTTTATTTTTATTATTTTATTACTTCCCTTCTACGTGACTTTACCGAAAGAACCAAGAAGATGAATCCCTGCAGTCACGAAAGCTTTAAATCGAAATTTAAAGGACCTGTCCACACAAACAAGGTGGCCTCAAGCTCGCCACTGCCCTGCCTACGTCCTGCCCACTCTCTCCGGCATGCTTTCCCCCCATCGTGGAGGCATCTCACGCCGGCCCCGTTCACTCCGCCCCCTTCAGGGCTCCTCCCCCTGGTTGAGGGTGCGGCCACGCGCTCGCGGAGGTCGCAAGAGAGGCTGTCGTGAACGCGGGGGAACTCTGTGGGCCTCACTCTTTGCACGCTTGACCAGACGTCTTTGGAGGCGATGGGAGTACCCACACTCTTTTTTTTTTAACCCACCAAGGATTGAGCAATGAGCGGCAGCTCGAGAGGGGTGCTTAGGGATCACAGGAGGGTAAGGGAGGGACGGGACAGAATGGAGGGGCGAGGGAAGGGGAGAGAATGGGCGATAGAGGAGGGGCGGGGATTTGAGAGAGGAATATAAGCAGGTTAAGGAGGGGGACTGTTCAACGTACAGTGGCAGTGTTGAGTCTATGGTGCAGTCTTGAGTCTATGGTGCAGTGTTGAGTCTATGGTGCAGTGTTGAGTCTATGGTGCAGTGTTGAGTCTATGGTGCAGTGTTGAGTCTATGGACAGTGTTGAGTCTATGGTGCAGTGTTGAGTCTATGGTGCAGTGTTGAATCTATGGGCAGTGTTGAGTCTATGGGCAGTGTTGAGTTTATGGTGCAGTGTTGAGTCTATGGGCAGTGTTGAGTCTATGGTGCAGTGCTGAATCTGTGGTGCAGTGTTGAGTCTATGGGCAGTGCTGAGTTTATGGTGCAGTGTTGAGTCTATGGTGCAGTGTTGAATCTATGGGCAGTGTTGAGTCTATGGGCAGTGTTGAGTTTATGGTGCAGTGTTGAGTCTATGGGCAGTGTTGAGTCTATGGTGCAGTGCTGAATCTGTGGTGCAGTGTTGAGTCTATGGGCAGTGTTGAGTTTATGGGCAGTGTTGAGTCTATGGGCAGTGCTGAGTTTATGGTGCAGTGTTGAGTCTATGGTGCAGTGTTGAGTCTATGGTGCAGTGTTGAGTCTATGGGCAGTGCTGAGTTTATGGTGCAGTGTTGAGTCTATGGTGCAGTGTTGAGTCTATGGTGCAGTGTTGAGTCTATGGGCAGTGTTGAGTCAACAATTTATCACTTTCACCGAATTCCCACACGCATCACAGATTCGCCCCCGTTGCTTCCTCTCATCTATTTCATTCGCCTCATCGCCACCATTTCATTCAATACGCTGCGCCGTTGTTAACTCTGTGTAAAACGCCTTCGTTTAAGGTGCTGTATGAATTCCGATAAGATTTCTGCTTTCAATAAATACCTTACTTAAAAAAATATACTATTAAGTTCTAGAGATTCAAATGGAGGGGGGTGGGCACAAGACATCTGGATCGCCCTGTACACCCACCCCATGGGCCATGAGAGATACTAATCCAATCACATTGCTAGCGGGCTCCCACGCGGCGTGTTGATGAAACGAGTCCGGCTATTGTTGTTTTTCACCTCGCGCGCGGCTTGTCAGCGTCACGAAAACAACGATTCTCTCCGAATCACGGCTACGGCTCGCAAGACCACCGCTGCAAGATCAGCGCTCGTGACGTCTTTGGGGAATCCGAACACGCTCGCACGCGCGCACGTGTACACGTGCTCGCACGCGCGCACGTGTACACGCGCGCTCGCGTGCGCGCTTGTAGATATGAGCGCACGTTTGATTTTAAGCGTTCTGCAATAAATATTTTGATCGACAGCTTTACGGGCAGGTGCGTCTGGGAGGCTGTTTGCCCGAAAGCATTGCTAGGAAGCGGTTACTATGAAGTCGTATCGCCAACAGAATATGCTGCCATTGTTTTATTGAGCTAATTGCGGATAAGGCAGCGGATTGCAGCCTTCTTATCGGGCTCGCTTGCACGTGACGTTTTCGCGGTAACAACAGCGCGAACGGCGCCTCTCTATCCCTTAGGCGAGCAAGCACTCGCAATTTTTTTTACGAACACCCCGCATCAGGCCACGGCTAAACACGGTAGAAAGCTAATTACAAGCGCAGCCCTGCAATTGCCTGTCCACGCTACTGCTGGCGTCAAGGGCCTCCCCTCGTACTGGATGTTGAATGGCGGCCCAAGACTCAATTCTTCAAAAAGGGCTTCTTAGCTCACTGGGCTTTACTCAGTGGTAAATAAAACGTCTGAGCTCTGGAGAGCCCCACTAGAAGGCATTTAGTCCTGCTCTTCCACGCCTGGCCAGATGTCTCAGAAGGAAAGGTAGGGAGTACCCACACTGCACCCCGAATGACTCACTGTGGTGTAACCCGTTGCATACCGCTGGGTGGACAGAGAGGCAGAAGCGGGATTTGAGAATTCTATTAGAATCAGAATCTTTATTTATCCTGGAGGAATCCGATGAGCTTTGAAGCTCTTTCACAGATGTCCAGTAGGGGCGGGTCAGCAAGTTACAGCACAACCAACAAACGATAGGAGTGCAAAGTAGAGAACACGTAAGCAAGTCACCCGTAATAAAAAACATATATTATAAGTACAAATTGCAAGTACATACATTCCTGCCCGTTTTTTCAACACTAAATGCAAGCTAGGGCAAGGCAACACAAAACAACAACAATAGTACCAGACCACAGCAAGAACCCTCAATTAAACTGCACATTAACATAACACTATCGACGCACGGGTGAGGGTCAAAGTTACAAATCACGTGTGAAAAACGTGGTAATACACTGACTGTAGCACGCCACGAACATCGACGAGTAGTTTGTCAATCGCAAACAAATAGAGAGTTTATGTAGAGAGTTTATGAAAAAAAAATTTCTAAGGACCCATCTCAGCAGAGTGTGGCTCGCTCGAATTATTGTGATTGTGGTGGTGGATGGCTGGGTCAGAGGTCAGGGCACTTGCACGCAATCTTATTTTATACCCCGGTGAGAGATCGTTGAGTTAATTCTCTTGTATAACCAAACGAAGCTCTCCAAGTCCCCTCCAGCTATTGCAGGTCAGTTGACATCAATCGAAGCTCGCAAATTAAGAGGACGGATACCATATCAGACAATCCTGCTTGTGTGTGTGTGCGGTCATTATAACGTATTTATTGACTTGAGTGTAAGAACTAAGAATGGGAAGGCTAAGTCTAAAACTAAACTATTTGTTATTTTACCAGGTAAGTCCCACTGAGCTATGGAGCTCTTTATCAGAAGCGACCTGGCCGCAAATGACAGTTCAACGAAGTGGCCTATCGCGTGGAAATATATAGCAGCCAAATACTCTAATATACGTCACGTTGATTCTAAAATTCTACTTTTTCAAGGGACAACCTGAATAATGAAAGCAGGTGCAGTACGTCCCATATCCGCTGTGACCAATAAACCACCCAAAACAGCTGGTGCAATATTAGCACACAATGATTGAACTGTCAATCTAACAAAAACTAGTTATGTAGCTCTCTTTTTCAGAAGCGACCTGGCCACAAATGATAGCTCAACGAAGTGGCTTATTGTGTGGAAATGGATAGCAGCCAAATACTCTGCACGTATGTTTCTAAATGTAGAATGAAAAACCGGAGGACCCTGAGAAAAAAATCCACGGGATCACAGGGAGAGAGACACGCAAACTCCAAATATACAGGTGTCAAGGGTTGGGATCGAACCCATGCCCTCCTGCTTATTAGGCGAGTGAGTTAACACATCTCGCCATCCACGACATATCAGACCTTTCCATGTAGCCACCTCAACCTTAGTCGCCGGTCGAATCGGAAATGTTACGTATCGCACCAATATATAAACTAGTAAAATGGATAGAGGCTGAGTTGCTGTTGCAGAATTCCTGGGTTCAATTCTGGGCAGCTGCCGGTGATTCAACTGGGTTCTCAAGAGCAGTGGTTATTTGATGGCCTCTGTTCGATCATCAATGATTCCACAAAATATATCCCAATAACACGATGTTTTTTTATTTTACGTGACATGGTTTATTCCAGCTCTTAGAAGGAAAAAAAAACACATTTTCATGCGATGATAGGCAGGCCTTTATAATGTTTGCCTCTCGTGCGGATGAAGACGCCGACGACGGAAGTGAGGTCGGCGGTAGTTCTGTCAAGTTATCTTCCGGGGGCCGTTCTGCGACACAAGGTGGACCCCCCCCGGTGTGCGCCTTCTCTCGCTGGGAGAGTTCCAAACGATGAGAAGCTCTGTCGTCACCACGTGACCATGCAGCCGATAGCACGATGGGAAAAATACCTGGAGGAAAATAAAGCTAAAAAGAGGCTTTATTTTTGTGTTGTTGTTGACACAAAGCGATACGTTCCCACCAATCATCCCCATTCAGATTTAAATTGTAGTTCCATTTGAGCGCCCACTGAGAGTTCGTAATGTTTGACAAATACAGTGAAGCTACTGGGAGAACTCCTCCTAGGTCCAGGCAAAATTACTCTGTCAACTTTCGAGGATAAGCATTTACACCAAACGGTGGCTTGCGAGCAACGTCGACCATAAATTCAAGGTTCCCCCAACGTAAGCGGAGCAAGGCGAATGATCGCAGTACTCATTTCTTCAGAGCTGCCTTTCAAGTTTAGTCTGTTGTCCTTCCCCCGCACCTCCGAATAGCGCGGTGGACTCCGTACGGCGCAAAAAAAGTTCTACCTACATACATACAAAAGCAAAAAAAGTATATTTAAAATAGTTACGTCTCAGGATGTGGTCCATTGATTCATATCACGGAGAAAAAGACCACCCCGTATAGCCCTAACAGACTGTGGGGCACGTGCTGTTGGCGAGCACCTATGAAAGGCCGGCACGAACCACGAGGTGGTGGGTGGCCAACACCACGCCCAGCTGCCTTTGTCTTCCAAGTGCTGATGTATACACACTGCACCACGTACTAATTTAAGGCTGAGTCGGCCTAGGGGAGGCCCAAGACTGGTTGAGATATTCGCGGGTAACCGTGCTCGTAGCGCAGTGCACTAACCACGACACCACCGCTCCCCTTCATTCACATCACACACACACACCTGTACACATATACGCCCACGATGGAGCGATCAACCTAGTGAGACTGAGTTCTATTCCTGCCCGTGGCTTCGCAGGAAAGTACGAGATACAAAAGTCCGTGAATTTAGGTACACGGTCTAAAGAGAAGCCGTCCATCGTGCTCACTTAACACGGGCGTTCATTTTCCAGTTTCTGTTATGGCCTTCAAGTCGGGAGTGAAACGTGGACTTTGTGAAACAAATTCCTCCGAATGACGTGGACGTCGTACCCTGGGACGCGCACACTCATCTACAAAGGCTCAGAAATTAATCAATTAAATTACTTTCCGATGACGCAGACGCAGACCACATCTGCATCTGTGTCACTATGGAGGTGGAGCCGTGTGTACGTGATAGTGTGAGGTTGCATTTGACGGGTGGGGTCTGTGTGGAGGGGGGCGGTGGCGTAGTGGTTACCACGAGTGGCAAACCCCGACAACCTGAGTTTGATTCCTGCGAGGGCGTTCAGGATTACCTAAGCGCAGGCATATAAATGTGTAAGGTGTGTACGTGTGAACGTGATTGTGCGCGTGATTGTAGCTTTATCGTGCACGTAGCCTGGCAAAACCGCCGTGGTGACGTCACCGCCACTTAGTGGCGAATGGTGGTTGTTGTTGTTGTGTAAGTGTAGGTGAGTTCAGGTAGGTGGTGAGTTCGATTCTCGCTCACGGCCACAACCGATTACTGTAATCTGAACCGGTCCCGGGCCTCCCCGGGGTCGACTCGGCCTCAAATGAGTACCTGGTGCGGTGTGTAAACCTCGCCACTGGGGAGACAAAGGCGGCCGGGCGTGATGCTGGCCACCCACAACCCTCGCGTACCGTGCCGGTGTGCTCGATAAACAGCACTTGCCCCAACAGTCTGCGAAGGCTACACGGGGGATCTTTGCCTGTTGGGTGTGTGCGCGCGTGTTCAGGTGTTCATGTGTTTGAAGCACGGGGGGGGGACGCTCTGCGTCATCGCCTGCAATCGAGATACCAGCTCTGAGCAACAACAAGCCACCGTTTCTCCCCCCCCCTCTCCCCCCCCCCATAATACTGCGCGGGGAGAAGTGGGACAGCGGTTAGAGAGCCGCACTATGAACCCGCCGACCCGACTAGGATTCCCGCTCATGGCCAACACAGGTGACGATTATCTGAACTGGTTCCTGGGCTTCCCATCATGCCGACTCAGCCTCAAATAAGCACCTGGTGCGGTGTGTAGTAAACATCGCCACTGGGGAGACAAAGGCGGTCGGGCGTGGTGCTGGCCACCCATCCATCCCCTTCATGGGTGCTGCTCGATAACAGCACTTGCCACTGGGATCTTTGTCTTCGTGATATCACGCAGCAGGTGGCCCACCGCAGGAAGGCGCCACCGCCTCCCACCAAAACAAGACCTCAAACGCTGTCACCTCCTCGCCACCGACTCAATTCCCGATGCCGCTTCTGGGATCGTGCCATGGTCACCATCCTCGAATTTCACAAAGGTCCGGTACAAACGCTTGGCTGCCATCCGAGTGGAAGTCCAGAACGAACACCATCGTCGTTGGAGACGCCAAACATCGCAACCTTCTCGAAGACACTGGCGTAATCTCATATGCTTTGGGTCTTTCGGTAAAGTCACGTAGATAGGTTCAGAGAAAATATTTTCTGAATTCCTGCGGTCACGAAAGTTTCAAGTCAAGATGACGGACGCTTGCTTGTGTTGCGCCCGAAACGTCGTGATTTATTATATTTTTATACCTCCGTGACTTTACCGAAAGAACCGAAGAGTATGGATTCCTGCAGTCACGAAAGCTTCAAATCAAGATTTTCATCAACCGCAGCGGGACATCAACGGCCCAACATGCGCACTTTCCTTCAATGAATGGAACAACAACAGACAAGACGCAGTGCAATTGTGGCCATGCAACCCAAACTACGGACCGTGTCGCAAAAAAAAAACCAGAAAAGCCAGCAAAACGACGCGAACTCTCTATCTGCTGAAGCCCTCTCGTCGTGGCTAACAGCAGAGACCTCGACATTGGCATTTAGCTCCTAAACCACATCGCTGCCATCGCGCGCCAGAATAGAACAACAGATGGGCAATGTTCGACTACGGTCAATTTTTGTTTGAGTGGACCGGGAAACCCCCCCCCCCCCCCCGCGTGTGAAAGTTCAATTCCCGATCTCAAATCGGCCAAAAATAATATTGAGCGACCGCCACCTATTCATAGTTATTATCACCACGCGAACACATACACGGAGAGAGGAGGGGGGGTGAAAGTAAAAAAAACCCACGTTAACAAAACAGCTCGGGCAGAGTTAACAACGCGTGCGACTCTCGAACAAAAACCGGGCGAGTGTGCAGAGAGAGAGTTGAGAGCGCGTCGCCTGAAACGTAAACAGAGCTCCGTCCTGGTCCTCCAGGGATCCCAGACGACCGGCGCTATCCTTTGCTGAATGTGCTTCAGCAAAGATAATTTCTCGGCCGGTTTCAACCTTCTGGGTCTCATCGGCTTGCCAAAAAAAACAGGCGGCTTGGCCGTCCGTGCTAAGGGTGTGCGAGAGGAATGCAAGTCGGCCTGTGTGTGTATGCGGAACTTATTTCACACCGCTAGGAGCCAATCGCGCTCATCAGAGGGGCGTGGACGATTGCAGGGGCAGGTTCCGACATCGGGCCACCACGCGGTCAAATTAAAACGTGACCAAATTAAATGAATTTTTTGTCATCTTAAAGGTAATTTTCTTAAGTTTCAATAATCACGGTTTTTTTATGGGATAAGTCGACGGTTTGACACTTACGCGAATAATGAATGCACCGTCGCTGTCGCAGCACGGATTGCGAGGTCACGTGGTCCGCATGCGCACGACCCAGTGGCGCGGTTGGCAAGGGCCCTGGTGCCACGAGTGAAAGGGGGAGGGGGGGCTCTGGAGGGGGGGGGGGGCTTCCCCTGTCTGGTATTTGCCCCCCCCCTCGCTCTCTTCCTACCAAACAGCACGTGCTTGTGTGGGCTCTGGTGCAGTTGCACTGCCGGCACACTCGACAGCTTTGCTAACGGTGTGGAGACGTGTCGCAAGATTAGCGGGGGCTAGTAGTAGTGGGGGTAGTAGTAGTGGGGGGTAGTAGTAGAGGGGGTAGTAGTTAGGGGGGGGTAGTGGTAGAGGGGGCTAGTAGTGCTAGTAGTAGTGGGAGGGAGGGGAGGCAGTGAGGGAGCGAGTGTTGCACATCGGCGTGTTTGCTGTTACCCTGGGAGGGAGGGAGGAGGGAGCGAGGTTGGCTGCTGCTGCTGCTGCTGCAGGAGGAACACCACCACCTGTGTTTGCCCTCACGCTTTTTTGTATTCTGCCCTCTCTCTCTTTTGTTGTTGCGAGCCGGATGGACGCACGGTGTTGTTTGCCCGGCCGCCGTCGTTGCGATGCAAGAATTAGGAGGCGAGCGCGCTCGTTGGCTTGATCCTCTCTGGCGGAACTGTCAAACCGCTAAAGCCATCCCGCTTTAAAAAAAAAAGAAAAACGCACATTGATTGAAGAGAGAGAGAGAGAAAGACAGCGCGCTTTTGGGGCCCGGTCCCGGGCACGTTGGTTACCTCCGAGAACGGCGAGCTACGTTCCTGGGGGATCGGCGACGGCTCAAGCGCCGGCACCGTCCGACCCGTGCCGAGCGGGACGAGCCACAGCGGCGGCGAGGGCGACAAGCGCCCCGAGGGGGATTCCTCCGAATTCCAACGCATTCCCGCACGCGTCTCTGCGCGTGCGTGCGTGCGCGTGCGTGGTGGCGGTGGTGGTGGTGTAGCGGTTGTGGTGTAGCGGTTGTGGCGCGCTGCGCTGCGAACCCTGCGACGCGAGTTCGATTCCCGCTGACGGTCGGCACCGGTGGCGATTGTCTGCACCGGTCCTGGGCATCCCCCCTCGGTCGACTCGCCCTTAAATGAGTGCCTGGTGTGGCGTGTGAACATCGTCACTGGGAGAGGCAAAGGCGGCCCTGGGCGTGTTGCTGGCAATTTACCCATCCACGTGCCATGCCGGCCTTCGTCAGAAATGGAATCTGTATTTAGACTCAAGGAATCAGATGAGCTTTGAAGCCCCGTTTTGTTTTACAGATGTCTAATATGGGCGGGTAATGCGCTACTCGCTAACATCACTTTTCCCAAAAGTATAATGAGGCTATACAGGGGATCTTTGTTGCGTGTGTTTTATAGGTGGGGATTGGGAGTGTAGTGGTTAGCGCGCTGCACAATGAATCCGGTGACCCGAGTTCGATTCCCGCTCACAGTCAACAACAGTGACGATTATCTGAACCGGTCCTGAGTCTTCCTTAGGTCGACTGAGCCTTAAATGAGTACCTGGTGAGGTGTGTACACATCGCCACTGGGGAGACAAAGGCGGCCGGGCGCGGCGGTGGCAACGCACCCCGTCGTGTTGCCTTGCCGACCTTCACAGGTGCTCGCTAACAGCATTTGCCCCAACAGTCTGTTAAGGCCTTAATGGGGAGGATCTTTGTCTTTGTGCAATGGGTCGTCTGCTGGTGGTGCTAGACGACTGCCCGATGGCATTTTGATGGCGCATCCAATTCAATTGGCCCTGCCGGAACCGCTGGAACGATTCAACTTCCCCGGCGATCTGACAAATCGACGCGTCAAATTCAGTTTCCTAACGCCTCCGCGAATTCCGATTCCACGTTCAATTGACTTTTCTCGGCTTGAGCTGCCGTGTTTATTCCGCACGACGTCCGACGTTTCGCCCCACGTACCGGAAAGCACTGAATTCAGTTCTTGAAGAAGCCTCCGGCATGCGGAGGGAAACGTCGGACGTCGTGCCTGATCAACGCGTGGCACGACCCAAAATCACCACGGAGAGCTGTGGGGAGGAGAGGAGGTGCAGTGATTAGCGCCGCAGCGGTGAGTGAAACTTTAACCGGTCCTGAACTTCCCACACCTTCCCCCTAACTTTTTAACCAACCGGCACCTAACCATTATTGGTGAAGTATGGTCAAATACGCATTTGAGCAAGGTTGGTTACTTACGGTGCTAAAAAAGTTCAACATACATTCTAAACGGGGACAATCCTTAATCTAGTTGTGGATAGATAAAGGCCGGTAATTAATTATTGTTATTATTGACACACTCTCGTAGTAACAGATATTCAAAGCAGAAGACTTTGGGACTTCCTTTAGCAAACTACCATCTGCATTTGCATTGCGATAACAGTCTATGAAGCGATTCCCGAGGACATGGACACACACGCACAAGCTAAAACCCCCGCAGAACGCATCGGGCTCGGCGGTTTTCCACGACGCATGTGAATAGGAGACGTGGCCACGTTCAAATAAAAAAAAATTCGCAAAAAAAAAGAACCCTTACGCGCTCGCGAACGTTCCTCGCCAACACGAGAATTTTTTTTTGCGAAATGGGAAGTCAAACCTGCCCCCCCTCCCCCCCCCACCACCACCGAGCTCCTTATCCATCGATAGGGCACGCCATCCGAGCCTGCCTTACTCAAACACATTAAAACCTTTTCCATAGATTAATAGCTGCAGCCCAGCAAGCCGAGAAACACTCACGGACACACACAACAAAGACACAGATCCAACCTGTATATAGCCTCAACATACTTTTGGGGGCAAGTGCTGTTAAGCGAGCAGCAGCTACGAAGGCCGGAACGGCGCACGAGGGGGTGGGTGGCCAGCACTACGCCCGCGCCGCCTTTGTCTCCCCAGTGGCGATGTTTACACACCGCACCAGGAACTCATTTGAGGCCGAGTCGACCGAGGGGAGACCCAGGAACGGTTCACACAATCGTCACTGGTGTTGACCATGAGCGGGAATCGAACTTGTGTCGCCGGGTTCGTAGCGCAGCACAATAACAGGGACACCACGACACACACTAAAATCCCTCTGCATAGCCTGGCCAGACCACCTTTGTCTCCCCAGCGGTGATGTTTTCTCTCCACACCAGGTGACTTACTCACTTACGGCTGAGTGGGCATAAGGGAGGGCCCTGGAACGGTTTAGATGTTCGACGCCGATGTAGTAAGCCGTGAGCGGAAATCGAACTCGGGTCTCCGGGTTCATAGCGCAGTGCGCCCACCGCTCCGTCGCTGCTCCCTACGCAACAGCAAAAAGAACCATTCGCCACCAAGTGGCAGTGACCTCACCGCGGTGCTTGTGCCAGGCTGAGCCACGTGAAGTCGTCGAAGGCTCGCTGCTGGCAGCAGGTCACGGGACAGACCCGGGCGCCGTGGGGTGACAGCCGGATGTGCTTGCCACTGTGCTAGCTTCGGTGCGTTGTAGCCGCGTTATTTTTGTCACGATGCTTACTCCACACGCAAGCCCTGATTGACATTTCAAAGTGATTTTTTTCTATTTAATAAACTTACATATCTGTCAGAGCCCCATTGTGTATAGTACATTCTCAAAATACATGTTCCCTAGGTCTCTCTGGCCCTCTGTCCCTGACACGAAGGCTGGTCAGCGCCCGAAACGTCGCCTCTTTAATATATCGTCCTCTTGAGCACAGTGTTAGTTTAGTTTCCTCTGACTGACGTGTTGAGTATAGTTAATATGTGCCAGTGCACCACGCAGAGGTGCCCTGCTCACAGACAGCAGGAAGGCACCACCACAATGCACGCACGATGCTCTCGGCCTTGTCGAGACCACCAACTCGTACTGGACGTGTGGTCGTATTTTTGTTGAGACCAGCAACTCAGTGGTGTTGAAAGCGTGGCCGTCCCTTCTCTCTCTCTATGGCCCGTGTCCTTTCTCAAAGATGTTAGGATCAAGGCCTTCCTGTACGGGATATTTCTCAAGCCATTCCTTCAGACTGTGTTTAATTTATTCTGTGGATATTCACTCAGATGCCGGGCATTCACTTACAGCTCTGGCACAGACAGACACACAAACGCAATCACAGAGTCGCACGTGCATGCACAAAGTCAATGGTCCCCACGTATCGCCTGAACAGACTGTAGGGGCAAGTGCTGATAGCAAGCACCTATAAAGGCCGACACGGCACACGGGGTGGGGGGGGGCAGATGGACAGCAACACTCTCGGCCACTCTTGCCTCCCGAGTGCCGATCTGTAAAACAGGTACTAATTTAAGGTTGAGTCGACCTAGGGGACGCCCAGGACCGGTTCAGATAATCGTCACCTTTGCTGGTGGCCGTGAAGCGGGAATCGACCTAGAGTTGGCGGGTTTGTAGCGTAGCCGCGCTAACCGTTGCGCCACCGCTCCCCCCCACGCACACACACACCGCACAAGGACTTTAGCTGAAGTGCACCGAGCTTGGCCCCGGCTTCGATAGCTGGCGCGCGCTTTTCGCATGACCAGCCGGTCCGCCGGTGACCGCAAGGCGGGCAACAAGTGACGACTTAATGGCAAGAATAATAAAAATATATATTAAAAATAAAGGGTTCCCAGCGGAGCCGATAACACGACGCGCGCAACAGGCAGCCGATAGCGCTGCCCAGCGAGTAACGCCGCAAACTCGGCACCAGCGGTGTCGGGCTTTCGCGCTTTCACGTTGGCGGTGATTAAAAAAAAACGACGGTGTCAGTGGCGGCGGTGGCCACACCCCAGGTCCGGCGGTTCAATCGGAGCGCGATCGATGGGGCCCGCAAATAAATACGCGAAGCCCCCCACGCGGACGCGGGCGCGGCACGGACAGAAGTCCAATGGGGGGCGCGGGACGGCGGCTGTACACGTGGGAGATGATGGATGTGGCCACGCGGCGCCGTCAAAGACCGGCTTTGTTCTCGCAAATCATCTTTGCACCTCGCCCGATCGCTTCGCTTTGAGCGCGTGGAGGAGGAGGAGGCGGACGAAGCGAGGTGGTGGGTTTTTTTGTTTTCCCCCCCCCCCCAACATTTTACGGAACACCCACGGGCCGGGGGCCGCAGAGCCGTGGTTAATCGTTAACCGGCCGGTGAGTCACTCTCCAACTGTGCCGCAACAGTGGGGGCGGGACAAGTTCACCTGGTCCCTTTGGCCTTACGCGACGCTGACTTATCGCCGCGTTCTTTACCGGGAACCTTTGCGAAAGTCTCGACTGGAAAGCTGCGGGCCGGAAGTCAAGGGTTCGAACGAACCGGTCTCCTGGAACAAAGCGCCGTACGGCTTAAGAAGTCCACGGCAGAAGCTGCGGGGCTGTTTGCCGGCTCCCAACAATAACAACGACGAGAAGAAGAAGACTCGGAGGAGGCCACCAGAAGAGTTTAACCGGCGGGCGGCTTTTTTGGGGCCAATTCTTTTTGAAATTTTTGTTCACTTCTGGCTTTTTTTGAGTTCACCATAATTCCACAACCGCGCCGCGCGGTCTAATGGAGAAAACCTCGACCCCCGAATGGAGCCACGCGTCCGCGCGGCAGGCGCTTCGCGGTAAGGGTAGCCGCGGCCGAAACAAAAAGGGCCATAAAATCGCGGTATGCCGGTGACTGAGGGCGGGAGCAGCAGAAGAAGAAAAAAACACCTTGAGACTCTTCCCTTTATAGGCCATTTGGCAGCCCCCCTCATTCATGCTGCCCTGTCCCATCCCCCCCAACTCCAGCCCTCCTCACCCCTCACCCCCAGGCACCGCTCACCATGGGAGTCGTCATAGTGGCCCTGGCGGCTTGCCACGGCCAGACCGATAAGACGATCGATCCGGTGGGGGGCGGTGGAGGTGGTAGTGGGGGGAGGAGGAAGCGGGGGGGGGGGAGGTGACCAGCCAATCGTGGCGACGGGCGCTCTGGCAGGTGTGTGGGCGGGGCTGGCTGACGAGCGGGCGAGCTGCTGTTGCTCGTTAAACATTTGTGGAACCGAGCGCCACGTCCGCAGGCATCGCAGCTCCGTGACGTTGTGAGGACTGTGGGGAGGGGGGAGGGGTAAGGGGGGGGGTCAGCTGCAGGGTTCACGTAGGACCGGAGTCTGATTGTGCCACAAAAAACGAGGACACATCATCGAGGAGAGGACGCGGTCTGCTCGTATGCAGGGACGGGTTGACGAACGAGGACACTCATCCGTGGTGGAAAAGGATGAGGAGCACGAGAGGAAGGCTGCAGGAGAGGGGCACAGATTGTGGAAATGAAGCGGAGGGCAGAGAGGAGAGAAGGATGGAGGGTTTGGCAGCCACGAAGGCAGAGCACGGAATAAAACCTTGGGAGGAAGAGGATCTCATGGTACCGGGCGGAAATGCGTAGTCGTCTTGAGTGGGGTACTGCTATTACTCTGCACCTGAAAAGAACCAGGACTTGAAACGTCCCGGGAACACTTACAAATTGGGTTGTCACATTTTCCACAGTAGACCACACTGGGGCATGTTTCTCGGTCAGCCAATCAATGTCTGCCAACTGAACGCAGCCGTCAAATCCTGGACGGTGACACCCGTTCGGGGGTAGCAACCCGAGTTTTTGACGGCTGCCTCCGAAAGAGGGCAATCCCGGGGAAAGTCGTACAGGGTGGCAACCTGACCAAATCCACGTTGCACAGTATAATTGGTGCAATTGTACAAAATAATATACATTTATCCGGGTGGGGAAATTAACTTTACATCTGTCCATTATTATATATACGAGTGGCTGTCTAGAGCTCCCTCCGGTGGAGGGCCCTTTCGCCCGCAGTGGCAAGGGCAAGCAATTGCACGGTAGCATCTTTACCTCTTTACTGCCAACTATTTTGTATTCTTCCTCGGTAAGGCGCACTGAGCTACGTTGCTTCTTTTTAAATCCTTTATATTAAGTTCACTTGCTTGCTTGCTTGCGCGCTTACGAGCGTGCAAATCTTTCTGTAGTTTTTTAACCCACTTCCCGTAATCCAATCGAGCTGACATTTTGCACACAGACTCGTTGTGCGAGACAATTTATTTTCGTGAAATTTTTTTCCCCAAAATTTTACACTTTTTAGGAAAAAATAAATTATATTTAATTACCAATTGCTTAATGGTGGCAGGCAATCATCTGACCCATAGGTGGCAGCCATCTCAAGCCAGAGGACGAGAGGACTCTAGCCGCCACGCATATAAAGGATTTATAGTGAAAAACTTTGTTTTTACGGGTTAATTTTTTCACAAGTGACCTGGCCACAAATAGATAGCTCGAACAAGTGCCCCGTTCTCATGCAGTAAAAATGGTATGGCAGTCCGAACGCTTGATACGCGTGACGTTGATTCTAAACGTGGAGGGGAAAAACCGGAGGAGCCGGAGAAAAATGCATGCGACAACGGGGAGAGAGTGAACACGCAAACTCCAAATATACAGCAGGCGTCAGGGTCGAGATCAAACCCACGGCCTCCTGTATATCAGGCAAGGTAGTTAACATCTCCTAGCCAAAGTGATGATGATGAGAGAGAAACACTCAAACTCCAAATATACAGCAGGCGTCAGGGTCGAGATCGAACCCACGGCTTCTTGGCTACCAGGCGAGTAGTCGCTAACATCTCCTAGGCCACAGTTGTTTGTGTCTTTTGTTTATGTGCCATATCTTTATTAGTTCATTAATTTAGATCTTTCTTGGAAAAAGGGGGTTTTCATGTGCATGGTAGCGGTTGTACATGGGATTTGGTCCTTATGTATAATTAATCTATAGCCTTATGGGATGCTATTAGGGTGAATGACGCTCTATAAATTTAACGTATTATTATCATTACTACTACTTTGAGTTGTATAAAAATGAAGAAGAGGAAATGCTCTGTATCAATGAGAACGCGTTTTTGTATCCGGTAACGCCGTCGGCACTCCTGAGCGGGTAGGCCGCTCGCCACAAAAACCCCAGCGCTCCCGTCACTTTGTTTTGCTTAGAACACGTTCGCCCCCCCCACCGCCCCCTCTTTTAGGGCAGACGATCCGGTCACAATCGCGCCGACCACCTGTTTTATAAAACCCAACGACAAGACTGCCGCATTGTGTGGGCCAGGAGCGTAGGAATGCCATCGTTTATAAGTACCGGAGGCCTTAAATAAGCACAGGACAATTTTGTTTATTTTACGGCATATTCTGTGAAGATCGCAAACTTTAAGCTTTTTTTTGGGTGCTCTCCGAGCGTGAATCTCCCCGTGTAATTTGGACGCTCGCGTGTGTTACTACGTGGACCCGTCTCTCTGCACTCGGAACCACTAAAGCTATTTTCACAGCTGGTGGTCGTAGCGGCGGCGGTAGAGAGACAGAGAGAGAGACGAAGAGAGAGTTAGAGAAATGGGGGGGGGGGGGGGGGGCGCCGCACAAATTGACACGACGATCCGTACGTGAAATTTGGCGGTGGCCTCTGCCGGGACGCGGAGGGCACGCGCAAAAAAAACGCAGCGGAGAGGAATGATCGCTGGACGCACGCGGTGACCCGGGATTCCAATCCCATCGTTTCATCATCACAAAAATCCATCCTGCGCCAGCACACCACAGCCTACTGTTACCAATAACGCCAAGGGATCTGTAACCTCCACTGCGAGGCGGACGGCGCGTAGTATTATTACGGTCATTTCCACCGCAGTGTTAATCAGGGCGGCCGCTGCATTCGAACCGCGAACCTCTGCATAGACGAGCGGCAACGAACGCTGGGCCCGCCTGACCTCTGCTGTGGAGAATCGGTCGAAAATTGGCGGCGTCCGTGGGACGCGGCGGCGTCGGTGCAAGGTGGAGGACACGAGAAGGTTGCGGGTGCTGGTTGTGAGTTTGCGGGGTTGGGTGGAGGGCACACAAACACGCACGCACACACGCAGGAGAGCGGAGGGAGAGAAATCCATCTTCGGTGCGAGCGTGATGAATGGCGGGCGGGCGGGCAAGCAGAGGCTTGGGAAACACAGAGGGCGTCGTGGCGTCGCTCTGTGTACCTGGACTCTGCGTGACCTGCGCCGAGCGCACGTCCCAAGCGACCGTGAAAGAAAGGCAGCGCCTCCTCGGCGGTGGCGCTTGCAAGAGCAGCGAGCCGCGCGAAGCGCACACACACACGCGCAAACAGACAAAGATCCCCCGTGTAGCCTTAACAGACTGTTGGGGCAAGTGCTGTTCGCGAGCAGGTATGGAGGCCGCCACGGCACACGAGGGGGCGGGTGAGCCAGCCACCACATCCGACTGCCTTCGTTTCCCAAGTGGTGATGTTTGCATACCGAACCATGTAGTCATTTGAGGCTGAGTCGACCTAGGCGGCGTCGGATCGGTTCATATATTCGCCACTGTTTTTGGAATTCAACTCGGGACGGCGGGTTCGTAGCGCAGTGCGCCAGCCCGCTATGCCACTGCATCCGACACACGCACGCGCGCACACGCAACGAGCAAAGAGAAAGAGGCCATATCGGGACCGATGAGAACCTTTCACTGGCGGTTATTTATCTCTGTCGGCGTGGCAAAACCTCCCCCCATTTCCCTCTCGAAGGCCACCTTTAGAAAGGACCAGGCGGGGGCTGTGAGCTCGAGGGGGGTGGGGGGGGGTGGGCAGCAGGGGTGGGAAGAGTTAAAGACTCTTTACAGAAGAGCCACTTTGGCAGAGCTGCTGCTGATGGTGATGATGAGATTCGAAAGGAGTATTTAGTGCCCAAAAATCTGCAGGAATTAACGTACTTACATTTTCTCTAATTTGCACTCTTATCGGGTTGTTTTTGTTTTGTAGTGTGTGTCGTTGTAACTTGCCGACTACCCGCCCCGTGCTGGACACCTGTGGAAAAGAGCTTCACAGCTCATCGGATTCCTCCTCCAGGATAAAAATAAAGATCCTGATTCCGAGTCAGTGGGCCCATGCAGGAAACGTCGCTGGAAGGGACGGTAGCTGGCGGTCAGTAACGAGCGGCAGAGTTGCAACCAAAACTGATGTCATCCTTCTGGATCACAGCAGCCTCACTCCTCACCACAAACACAAATGAAGTCGAGAGAGGATGCAAGTCTGGACCACGGCCGATGTCAATAAATAGACATCTCGTACAGGACCCTACCACCATTGAACCTCCCAGTTGCAACCTTCCACGTCGCCAAATGGCCGACCGTCAACCGAGTCAGGACCGATCATGGCCGATACGGCCATCTGACGCGCAAATGGCGCATCGAAGATTCGGCGGCCTGCGAGTGTGTGCGGCAGATCCCAGATGTTCGGCCACATTGTAAACAGCTGCTGTCTTCACAGACAATTGAGTGGATAACAAATAAAAAAAATTACATCTTTAATCTGCTGCGATGAATCCATATAGGATAGGATTGTGAAATGCTGGGAGGGGGGGTGCCTTCAACCAGTAGCAGATAGATCGTGACTGATGATGATGATGATGATAATTTCCCCCCCAAAAAAAATTAACCGCCGCCCCTGCCAGAATCAGAATTTATATTAATGCTGGGAGGTATCCCACGAGCTACAAAACTCTTGTCCACAGATGCCGTGACCAGTGTCCTCTCGTGGACATCTGCCAATCTCCTCCTGCCGGCCCCGACACCGTCCGACGAGAGCATCGAGGCAGCCGAGGCGCTGCACGCTCGCCGGCTCGCCGGCTCGTCACCTCGTTGTCCTTCAACTCGAAGAGCGAGCGAGTTGCAGGGAGCGAGCGAGCATTCGGAAAAAAAGTCGAGGCGAGCCCCGGGGATCACTGTTAAAAAGGAGAACCATCATTTAAACCGCCGCGCGTGTTTGCCGCCGCTAATTTACGATGCCGTTCTTCAGGCCCCAGCGTCGAGGGTTATCAGCAGGCTGGGTGCTTGGAAACGACGAGGAGGAGGGGCGGTGGCGCAGCGGTGGCGCGCGCCCCGCGCTGTGAGCCCCGGTGGCCTGGGTTTGATTCCCAGGCACGGCTAACATCGGACGGGGCGAGTCGTTTCTGAGCCGGTCGTCGGGCTCCCGTACGAACCGGCACGGTGCAATCTGGTTAAATAGCCCCCCAATGCCAACGCGGTGCGGGGGAGGCCTTTATCCGGGAGTGTGATGACAAAGAGATGAATTTTTTTTTACGTACCACAGCTACCACCTAGGACAAAAAAAAATATTTCTGTTCAGTGGCGTAGCGCGGTTGGCATGGGCCCCTGGCACAAGGAGTGATACGAGGGGGCCTATCCAACGTCCCTCCTCTCCGTAGCCTCGAGCTCGTGGCCCCTGGGCCTCGGTGCAGTTGCACCGCCTGCACACTCCACAGCTACGTTATTGCATCCATTCGTTCGGCAACACAACCGTTTGCAGGCAAAGCAAGCGGAGCGTCGTTCGCACACGCGCAGAAATAATTACGCAGACAACCGCGTGCTCACTCGTGGGCTCGCGTGCATCGACGTCGTGACGAACGCATTCAACGGCAGTCGCAGTTGCCGGGGGGGGGCGATGCGGTGGGTCGCCTGTTTTGTACACCGGCGAAATTCGTAAACGTCCGCGGAGGGCGGCAGTTGGGAGTGCCACCTCCCATGAAAGTGCGGAGCGCTCCTTCCACAATCAGCGAGGTGTGCACCTGCAGGCGCGAGGTTTATGAGTCGCGGCGCACCTGTTTCCCCGCTCGTACTTTGGAGCATCGCTGCCTCCGTGGGTACGGGGGGCTGGAGGGGGGGGGGGTGGCGATCAGCAGTGAGCCACTCACCACTGCAGCCCGAGCCGCCACCACCACGAGGGACATCTGGCACAACCACCCACCAGCGCGCATTGAAAATGCTGCTGTTGAAAATCATGACAATTAACAGTCAGTGATTTTCCATTTAAGTGAGCATTGAGGCATGGGTACTCATCTCCCGTCTATACAGCCCTACAGAGCCAGTGGTGGAAATTCCACTTTTCTATGGCAGGGGACGAGGCTATCCACCGGACAACTACCGTTGACTTCCAAACAGAGAGGCGCTCAAATGATCGACTCTAGAGGGATGATGATGATGGGCTGAGTCGAATCCCTCAACCGGGATTTGAACTCTCAACCTTGCGATTGCGAGCTGAGCCGCTCGCTTGCTCTTCCGTTGAGCCAGAATAACAATTAATGACGTTGGTGATTGTTTTACGTAGACTCAACTACGGCGCTGTTTGCACTATTCTTTGCTCAACCACGCGTGCTATTACCAACAGCTGCCTTCCAATCGGACATTACCAATTACAATGTTGCCAAGCTCACGTTTGTTTGGAGTTGGGACACGTGAACGCAGTTGTAGAATAATAAAAGTATCTGTAGTAAATCCGCGCCATTGGCTTTCCAGACCTGTAAGGCGCCACGGTGGTGAGATTTTAACTACCACGCCTAGTATGCAGAGGGTCGTGGGTTCGATACGAACCCTGATGCCTGCTCTATATTTGGAGTTTGCGTGTTCACTCGCTCCCCGTGGTCGCATTAATTTTTCTCCAGGACCTCCGATTTTTTCCCACACATTTAGAAACTTGCGTTTATAGTATTTGGCTGCTATAAATACCACGCAATTTGCCACTCTGTTGAGCTGTCACTTGTGGTCAGCTCGCTTCTGAAGAAGAGCTATACAGCCGAGTGGGCCTTACCTGGTCAAAATTATAGATATTTTTAAACTATCAATCAGAATTTCTTCACCAAGAAAATTTTGGGACCGGTTTCACCCTTCACCCTTCTTGGTGTCGTCAGCAGATCCAGAGGCAGGAAGGCAGGTGGAATGGAAGTGGCTGAGGTGGCTTACAATCATCTGCTGCCGCTGACACAACCATCTGGCTCGATAGCCTCCTCAATGTAAAACTGCAGCCAACATCAACATAGGGAGGATAAAAAGAAGCAAAGCCAGATTTGCAAAACACATAATGGCAAGAACACTCCAGATGAAGTGCTGGACCTGTTAAACGTAAAAAATGAAATGACGCAATGCTTTACAATCGACTATCGATTTGATAAACCGTCACGGTTGGCGGTGGTGATTCGATTAAAAACATTATTAACAGATGTTTTTAACGTCTAATTTGTGTTTACCGTTCATTCCATCTCGTTAATATAAGTGTTGCTCGTCGTAAACGCAACAATCGGCTGAACTTTTTCAATAATTTGCATGAGCCCTGACGAACTGATTTTGACGAGCGCCAAACTTGACGAGTGTTATCCGGAGCGTGAGGATCGATATGAATTCCTGAACTGCATCTTTACTCTGCGTGGGTTGGGGGGGGGGGTCAGGGGGATTGGGGGGAGGGGGGCAGGGAGCGGGGGGGGTGTCAACACCTCAATCCAACCCCAACCCAACTGCGATCCACATGAACCCAATAATCCGATCCCCATATCGGATCAAGAACAAAAAATAACAACAACAGACTCTTAAACGCGCGATTCGATGCACGTTCCGTCGAGAATAATCCGCCAATTTGAATCGCCGCAACGCCCCTCGGTCATCCCGTAAACTCCTCCGAAATGACGATCGCATCCCACGCAAGCGTCACCGAGTCTCAAGAAGGGTCCCCTGTGCGAACACCGCCACGGCTTTGGCCAATCGCAGCCGACGAGCGGTGGTTAGCCGGCGAACAACGGCGGCGACACTTTCAATTAAAATACACGGGTGGGGGCAGAGGCAAACGTGTAAACGTGCTCGCATGACAGCGAAATAAGAGAGAGAGAGAGACGGGAGTAGGGAGAGCGTGAAAGACGGACTGTGGAATTAAATCGAACAAAAGTTCTGCGAGGATCGGTGACACACAATGAAGGCCCCCGGGGGGGTGGGGTGGGTGGGGGGCGGTTGACCGTTGTTTGTTTTTCACCCTTGCGGGATTATTTATGACGTCCGCCGTAAACCGACGTGGCGCAGCAGGTGGCGTGGCCCAGGTGTACGGGACAGGGCCGCAATAACCGGCGCGAACCGTGGGACCCAGCAGATGTGCCGAGCCTCAACCTCCTGTTAGCATTTTGATAATTATAACTTTACTGCCCAGGCCTCGGCTTTTATGGGCCCCAGATGGCAGCGGAGCGATCGCGGGGAACGCGGGATGATCGGAGGGCTTTGGCTTGAGCAGGGCCTAGGTGCGAGGGTTGGCCGATTTGGCTTTGGTTTTGTCGGTGGAGGTCACGGGTTACGGTCAGGGATAACAAATGCTGCATGCAGTTTCAGAATGGTCGCATGCCACGGCAGTTAAGAGTTTGGAATTCGACGGAAACAAATAATGGCCGATCGATCGGAGGGCTGATTAATTCGCGTGCTGCCATATATCGACGAGACGTCAATGAATGCCGTAACCTGACCCCCCCCCCCACCCCGTTTCTCTCTTACGAAACACGGAAACAAAATTCGCCATTATTCAATCAGCCACCCCCGCGTTGCCTGCCTGCCTGCCTCTCAAACACTCCAACACCCACACCTGTAGTGATAACGCGAGATATCTCCAGATTTCGCGTGGAAAGTTACCACTGTTAAACCACGGTAAACCCCAGGGTTTATCTGCTTTCGAGTTTCACCCATGCACCGTCCCCACAGGTGACTTTGGCGTTTCGCCCCACTGCAGCCGCGCCACCACCAACTTCCACGGCGGGCAAACCACACACGGACACAAAGACGTAGATCCCCCAAACAGCCTTAACAGACTGTTGAGGCCGGCCACAGCACATGAGGGGGTGGGTGGGTCAGCACCACACCCGCCCGGACCCTTTGTTTCCCCAATAGCGATGTTGTACGCAGTGCACCAGGTGACACTAATTTTAGGCCGAGTCCACCTAGGGATGGGCCAAGACCGGTTCAAATATTTCACCACTGTTGTTGGTTGTGAGCGGGAATCTATTTCAACTAAACTATTTAAACTATTTTTCTTATTCAATTTTACCAGGTAAGGCCCACTGAGCTATGTAGCTCTTTTTCAGAAGCGACCTGGCCACAAATGACAGTTCAACAAAGTGGCCTATCGCGTGGAAATATATAGCAGCCAAATACTCGAATATGCGTCACGTTGATGATCAAATTCGACTGTTTCAAGGGACACCCTGAGTCACGAAAGCAAGTACAGTATAACTTCCCATATCCGACAGTCACCCAAAGCAGCTGGTGCCATATTTGCACACAATGATGTAACTGTAAATTAAACATTCTTTTATGTTTACCAGTTAAGGCCCGCTGAGCTGTATAGCTCTCTTTCAAAAGCGACCTGGCCACATATGATGGCTCAACGAAGTGTTTTATTGTGCGGAAATGTATCTCAGCCAATGACACAAACTCCAAACATACAGCAGACGTCAGGGTCGAGATCGAACCCACGTCGTCTTGTATACCAGGCGAGGGAGTTAACATCTCATCACCAAACTCGGGGCGCTGCGTGCGTAGCACCACACACACCGACACGCACCCGGTCACTTCCGTTGCTGTGAAAAAAGCAATCAAGCAAGAGCTAAACTTAGAAACGCAGTCCACTTGATACAGGTATCGTGCTGTGACTGTTCCACCTTAAGACAGATGCTTGTGTTGCTTCCGAAACGTCGTGATTTTTATTTTATTTTATTTTTATTTTACTTTTATTAATTTTAATTTTTTACCTACGTGACTTTACCGAAAAAAACCTAAGAATAAAAAAACGCAGTGTTGCCTGGAATTGACACTTTGAGGCAGAACACAAATAAGGCCATATCAAGGCAAGAGTATACACAGGCAAGAGTAATGTCTCACAAGACCGGATCAAAGAAGGACCACAGTGTAAATGCGTATCATTACACAACTGACACAAACCACCGGGCGAAGCAACACCTTTACAGAAATTCCCAAGACAGGAGCCGACATCAACGAGAGAATGTCCTGGCAAAACCGGGACAGGTGGCAACCCCAGTGTTGCCAGGTCTAAAATATTCCCCCTAATTACGTGGGAGCTAAAAATGTGTCCGCGCCGCAACGGGCAACAATAGCACGCAGGCCTTTACGGTGTTCGTAAAGTCCTCATCGTGAACCGCATCCGACTCGTGGGCTGTGCGGAACGAGGTACGGGGGGCCGTGTCTGGCCCACACACCATCAACTCGCCCCCCCCCCCCCCACCGCCTGATCTAGGGGCACGTGGAGGGTAGTCACAATAGTCTGGCCATGCCACCACCATCAGCAGGGCCGAGAAAGCCAGGATAGCACCCCCCCTCCTCCTCCTCCCCGTGTATACAGATAGCTCCCCCTGGCAACTTGGGATCGGCTTGAAATTCGACGTATACACTCGCTGGCGCGGCCCGCTCAAGCTCTGATGCACGAATGTAGGACTGGAGTCGCGTCACCCTATCGAAGACGCAAAGTTCACAGGGATACATCGGGGTCCCGTCGCCCCCAGGTTTACAGATACCCTCGCAAAGTAAGCCTCTTGTGCGCAAATCTATTTTCAGGTCAATTAGGTCACCTGAAACCCTAAGTACTCTGTGTGTTTGCCCAAGGTCCCCGGGAGGTCACCTGCAGAGAGGGGTGGGGTGGGGAAGGCACCGAATAAAAAAAAAGGTAGTGTCTCTTTGCCAGGCCAGCCCCCCTTCTTACGAAAGCCGTAAAGTGCCCGGTTGCTGCCGTGGTTAATGTTTAGAGAAGTTTAACCGCTTTTTTTTTGCTGCTCCTGCTGCCATCCAATGACAATATTTTTTGTTGTGTGTCTCCCCACCCCCCCCCCCCCCCCACTTGCTCTTCGTGAATGCTGCGGCCGCGGCTATCGTACAGCGGTCGTCACAAAGGAGATCGAAGGCGCTGAGACGTCGCGTCGCCGAGCACGAGTGCTCCCGAGGGCATTATCTGCGTCTTGCACCAGACGCGCCGTTTCTACGGCAGAGGGGCATTGGCAGGAAACTGTCAAGCTGCAAGGTGGCTGTGGAGCGGGGGGAATACAATGCGGGCTCGATTCGCGTGTAGAGGCACCTGAATCATGGCGCACAATGGGGAGAGAGAGAGAGAATAGCGCGTCGTGACAGACAAGGGAGGCTTGTGTGCGAGCCGCGCTGGACTCTGCGCGGGCGAGATTCGCGAGGCGATGCGGTGACCGCGTCCGTCTTTTCGAGTCCCTAAGGCTGCTCGCGCCACGAGACCCCCACGACGACTCGTCAACTCGTCACTCTGAGCCACGCTGCTTTGCACGCACACACACGCACACACACACGCACACACACACGCACGCACATACACACGCACGCACACACACACACGCACGCACACACACAAGCACGCACACACACATAAGCACGCACGCACACGCACAGACACACACGCACGCATACACACACACAAGCACGCACACACACACACAAGCACGCACACACACGCGCGCACACACACACAAGCACGCACGCACACACACAAGCACGCACACACACACACAAGCACGCACACACACGCGCGCACACACAAGCACACACACAAGCACACAAGCACACACACACACAAGCACACACACATTACCACCCCCGCTCCCACCCCACCCGCCTAGATTTATAAACTGTCGGGACAAGTGCCTATTAGCGAGCACCTATTAAGGCCGACAGGGCGCCCGCAACGAGAGTGGGTGGTCGTGGTCGGAGCACGTCACGCCCGGCCGCCTTTGTCTCCCCAGAGTTGGCGACGTTTGCAGACCGCACGCACGCCGGGTACTCGTGGGGTGACACGCCGGCTGACGAGCGAGAAGCGTCACCCCCCCCCCCCCCCGGGTGACGCAGCCTATGGTCGAGACTGATGACGGAGCGGCAGCGAAAGGAGAGATACGCGCACGAGAGAGCACGCCCGCCGCGGAGATGGAGCGATGGGATCGGCTAGTTGCCGTTACTGGACGGGTCGTCGCATCGCGGGGTCTGGCCTTCATCCAGCAGTGGATAGATGATGGCTGCTGCCGACGATGATGACGTTATCCTTGTGTTTTGTTCATTCATTAGCGATGTTATTGCCGCACTTTGTGTACACCCAGGTCTGCTGTGAAGGACGGATCCTTATGGTAGCAATGGGCTCTTAGCTGGTTACAAAGGTCATCTGCAACCACTCTGCTCTGGTCGCAAAGAAGGGCATTGTTCCACGAGCTCGCCTGTCATATGCCACAACAATACATTGTATCCACAGTTCCTTTGTCAATTCACTGCAGGTTGAAGACCTTCTCATGCTGTTGTTGAACACGGGGGGGGGGGGGTGATGGAACATGCTTCACCAAGCTGGGTCAGTGCAGGTTTGTTGAATGGGGTGTTTCCTTGGACCGGCTCGCACGTTCCCAAGCCAATCGCCACTGATGTTAGCCGTGAACGGGAATCAAACTCTGGTCACCGGGTTGAAAGCACAGTGCAGTAACCAGCACTCTACCCACTCCCGTCTATATATACACAAATACATTACACGATATAAATGCACCACAGTTACATTATATATATGTGTGCCTTTGTTAATAAATGTTTCAATGAGTAAGTGAAATCAAAATACGTGAAATCAATAATTCTGGTCATTACCCATTATAAGATTACGAGTTTGTATTAATTAACCTTGATTAGGTTTTCTCAGTGCACTTCCATCCATGCGTCCTCTCCCGGACAGCGGCTCGCCTCGTCACTAGTCAGTTCTCCGGAGAGAGACACGCAGCGTGATCCATTTGTAGACACCCCATTGGTCCTCTGGCTTCGAACTCGACAGCCGATCGGCTGCGGCAAAGGCGGCTCCCAGGTCTTGTGGAGCGGAGCGCGTTGCGGGATTCAATGGGTGCACGAAGATTGGTGGGACACGGATCACGTGGAGGCTTTTGGCACAACACGTTTTGTTTTCCACGTAAATTCCCCGCCCCCCCCCCCCGTATTCTCTTAGTGGGGCATCTATAAATGGATCGCCGTCTCCGACGCGCCTTCCTTCCGGGCGCGTACCGCAACGATGTCCGACGTTTCGCCGTGGCACGTGGCTGGTAGCGGCTGCAGGAGCTGAACAGAGTTCAATTCAAAAGTCACCGCGGGGAAAGCTCGCCACGCCACATCCGCGACAACCTACCCAGTAGGCATGAATCACCCTGCATATACCACCACCATCATCATCATCATCAGCAGCAGCAGCAGCAGCAACAACCATGATCAATCCACTGCTAGATGAAAACCTCAACTGGCGCGATGCAACAATCCACCGTGCGACACGAAACCGATATCGTTCCATCACCTATGGTGGTCTTCTCTGTACACGCACGGAAGACATATTTAATTTAAAAGAGTTAAAACAATGGCTTTATTTCTCAAACAAATAAACAATAAAAAGCGGGTCCTTGAAGAGGGGGTCCAAGTCACTCCGTTAATGGGGTTAGGAGCCTGGCTGCATTGTTCTTGTCGCTCCACTCTTTCCTAATTTCAGCAAAAGCCCCCCCCCCTTCTTCTCCCCTCCCCCCCGTGTGCCCTTTTAGCAGAGGCACACCAGCGACTCCGATTGCCTTTCAGATTACTGGGATTAATGAGTAACCTGGGCGCTCTGTGCACTTATCTCAAAGCGCCCCTCCTATCAACTCCCGTGATGTAAGGATGACAGATAGAAATGACTGATGGGGGTGGGAAGGGGGGGTTGTGGTGGATCACAGGAGCCAAGTGGGGGGGGGGGCGGCAGGGGGGGGGCAGTGGCAGGCTCTGGTCAGGTGAGTAGCACTGGGCTTTTTTGGGGGTTTACCGGCGAAAAGCAAAACAGCTCTTCCGCTGTACGCTCGCTCCCTCCCTAGCTCGCTGAAGTCCCAAACCATCGCCAGAGGATGAACGACGATCGTCAGTGGAGGGGGTGGGGAGGACAGCGGGGGGAGGGAGGGGTGAGAAAAAAATACTCAAAATATAACAATGAAATAACAGCCTCTTTGTGTCAATTTCAAAAATAAATAAAAGGCGTTTTGGTTTTGCCACCTGCAAGGCTCATTGACGAATTCGGTCGGTTGGCCGAACGAGGGCGCGGGGGGGGGGGGGGCTCCTCCCTGCACCTGAGCGCTGGACGCGCCGCGACCCCTTCGCGTTCACTCGGTCGCATCGACGGGACGCGTTCATCACCACCACCACCACCGATACCACCACCGATACCACCACCACCGATACCACCACCACCGATACCACCACCACTGATACCACCACCATAGCAAGCACCACCACTACCACCACTACCACCTCCACCATCATTACCACTATGGCTAGCACCAACTACCATCATTACCACCATGTCCATGGGCGAAGTGTGTGGGGGGGGGGCCTGGGGGGCAATGCTACGCCCAAACTGGACACCTTCATGAATTTACTTTCAGTAGTTTACAATTAAGATAAAAAAAACAGAATTAATTATATGTACCCGTGATTCCTAATGTGAGGGACAAAGCGAACCCCTTCCCCCCAAATATCAAAGTCAAACCCCGCCTATGAGAATGGCTACCACCAACGCTACCACCACCACCGCCACCGCTACCACCACCACTACCACGTCCGCTACCACCGCCACCGCTACCACTACCACGTCCACTACCACCACCACCGCTACCACTACCACCACCACTACCACGTCCGCTGCCACCGCCACCGTTGCAGACCCTCGCCCAAGTTCGCGCCTTGGGGCCCCGCGATTGTGACACGAGGCACCTGTTGTTGGTAACGCACAAAAGGGACTCGAGACGACATAGAAGGCGAGGGGAGTGTGGTGGTGGGAGGGGGGGTCGCTCTCTTGTGCAATGGCCGGTGTACAATCGACGGTGTACAATCGGTGTCGCAGGAACTGGTTCGGCTGTCGTCCGGATTCCCCGGGGCGACAAAAGCCGTCCTCTTGTGAAGAGGGCGACATTGTGGCGTTGCGCCGCTGTGAAACGGGCCAACGGAGGGCACCCTTCCTCCAGCGCCCTCATCAATCAACCGGCGTCTTGAGACGCAGCTGCGACGCGGACTGAACCGACCGTTCGGGGACGCTGCGTTTGCGTCGGTGGGGCGCGGAGAGTCACCGGACAAAAGGCGGTTCACCGCGCAGCGCGCGACACGGTTGAGAACCACTGCTCGCATGGTTCATGACGGGACTCTGCGTCTCGAGACCGGCCCAGGGCGTTGCGAACAAAGACGGCCACGGCATCGCGCGATTTCAGACGCGCTTCTTGCGGCCGTCTGGAACACTCTTCCTTCTGACATTAGGAAGCCACTGGAGCTATGCGCTTTTAAAAAATCGAGATTGAAAACTCATTTGTTGGGAACTGGTGTTTGTGTTTAGTTTGATGTCCTTCCCCCAGCACCTCCGAGATTAGCACGGTTGGCTACGTAGGGTACGAGAGAAGTTCAACATACGTACATACAAAATAAATGTACTGTTGAGGCATACAAGAATGTGGAGCTGAGTGGTATTGCAGATGTCAAGATCAGCCTCTGCGGAGGGGGCTCGTGAAGGATGCTACTGGACGGTTGGAGTCATTCGCCCTCCAGCAACAGCGGAGGGGAGAGAAGCGACGCTCACAACAACGAGTGGAGCACCGGGCAGATAAAACACAGCATCTGCACCACTTGTGCAGATGCACAGTCGGTGGATCAGGCAGTCAATCCATAACACCTGGGTCTGTTCCGTGACCTCTGGTCAGCGAGCCTTCGACACTTCACGTTGCCTCCAAGTGCACCTAGCCTGGCACAAGCGCTGTGATGATGTCACCGCCACCGAGTGGCGAACAGCGGCTGTCGTTGTGTGGACACACACGAAGCATTTAGAGCAACAGATGGCACAACGTAATTCCGTGTTGTAGTTTGTGAAACTACTCTGCGCGTCTCTCTCTGTCCATCGCTACAAATTACCCCACCCAAGAAAGACAAATTCACGTTACGCTGACGCGCGCATATCACGGTCCACTAGTGGGACCGTACTAAAACTAAACTATCAAGAATAAACTATTTTTTATTTGACCAGGTAAGGCCCACTGAGCTATGTAGCTCTTTTTTTAAGAAACGGACCTGGCCATAAATGATCGCTCAAATAAAGCAGCTTATCAGGTTGAAATGTATAGCAGACAAACTCCCAAACGCGCGATGTTGATTCTAAATGGAGGGAATAAGATGGCCTGGAGAAAAATCCACGCAACCACGGGGAGAGAAAGAGCGACACATAAACTCTAAATATACAGCAGGTGTCAGGGGTTGGGATCGAACCCACGAACGCCTGCATACCAGGCGAGGTAGTTAACATCTCCTAGCCACCGCAATGATGATGACAGACAAAGAGATGCAAACTACAAATATACAGCAGGCGTCAGGGTCAGGATCGAACACACAACCTCCTGTATACCAGGCGAGGTGGTTAACATCTCCTAGCCACCGTGATAATGATGATAGAGAGAGATACAAACTCCAAATATACAGCAGGCGTCGGGGTCGTGATCGAATCCACGACCTCCTGTATACCAGGCGAGGTGGTTAACATTTCCTAGCCACCGTGATGATGATGAGAGAGAGAGAGACGCAAACTCAAATACACAGCAGCAGGCGTCAGGGTCGGGAACGAACCCACGACCTCCTGTATACCATGCGAGGTAGATAACATCTCCTAGCCACCGTAATGATAATGAGAGAGAGAGAGAGAGACGCAAACTCCAAATATACAGCAGGCGTCGGGGTCGCGATCAAACCCACGACCTCCTGTATACCAGGCGAGGTGGTTAACATTTCCTAGCCACCATAATGATAATGAGAGAGAGAGACACGCAAACTCCAAATATACAGCAGGCGTCGGGGTCGCGATCGAACCCACGACCTCCTGTGTACCAGGCGAGGTAGATAACATCTCCTAGCCACCGTAATGATAATGAGAGAGAGAGAGAGACACGCAAACTCCAAATATACAACAGGCGTCGGGGTCGCGATCGAACCCACGACCTCCTGTATACCAGGCGAGGTAGATAACATTTCCTAGACACCGTAATGATAATGAGAGAGACACGCAAACTCCAAATATACAACAGGCGTCGGGCTCGCGATCGAACCCACTACCTCCTGTATACCAGGCGAGGTGGTTAACATCTCCTAGCCACCGTGGCGCTTTCCATTCGGCCGGTGACCGTCTGATCAACTTGACAGCCTCCCCCCCGCCACCCCCACCACCTCCCCGCGCGCACGCCCAGCGACGGTGCCTGCATCGTCAACTCCGCGCGGCTCCTCTCGCGGAGGGACACGCAGCAGTTCGGTGCTCTCAGTCGGGGTCGAGGAGCCCCGACTGACTGCCCCGGGGCATCGGGCCAGGACACGAGCCGGGCGAATGCCTCCCGGCTATCGGTCCAATGCCAAAGGACACGCACACAGTGGGTGGGGGGTGGCGGGGGGGGAGACGTACGGAGGGACGAAGGGAGCGAGAGAGAGAGAGAGAGCGGTGAGATTCTTACGGCAGTGTCGTGGCAAAAAAACCCAACAACTTTGCACTCTTCATGTTTCTGGCGGGTGCAAATCATGAGACAGTGCAGATGCGGGATGTGCGCAAGCGGCAAAAAATATAAATAAAAGTGTAAATTGTATTTATATTCTCTTGGCACACGTCTGCTCGCTCCACCGCACCTTGGGAGTGATTTGTAAATTCGTGCGTGGCAGAGAGCGGGTAGGGCATGTTGGGCTATGCCGTGCCAAATGAGGTGGCATCCCAGCGATAGATTCTTAAATCTGTCTGTGCGGAGCTGTGAGTGTGTTACACCCCCCCCCCCCCGCTCATACAGCGCGGCTTGTGGAAAGTAAGCTCTTGCACCCAATTCTCGCCACGCTTCGTAGAACTCAAAGCGGGCAGGAACATCGAAGATCCAGCACTCACCGCTTCACCCCCCAGTCATTCACTCACCGGCAGTCAGTCACCTCCTCTATTCTTTCGCTACTGTTACTGCACCCATGCCGACGACTCTGTCGACCCGACTCTGACGTTGGGGAACGGCGGTGGCGAGATGTTAACTACCTCGCCTAATATACAGGCGCTTGTGGGTTCGAACCCGACGCTGACATCTGTATATTTGGAGTTTGCGTGTTCTCACCGTGGTGACGTGGATTTTTTTCCCAATCCTCCGGTTTCTTTTTCCACATTTAGAAACATCACGTGTTTCACGTGATAGACTACTTCGTTGAACATTTGTGCCCAGGGCGCTTTTGAAAAATGGTATATAGCTCAGTGGGCTTCATCTGGTCCTGGGTTGGCAAATTGCCTGTATCTCCGGACTACAAGACACTCTGGAAAAAAATACACACACCGAAAATTGAGCCCGATGTCAATAAAGTCAGGCAAATCTGATAATAAAGTTATATAAATCTGGTCACACACACACTACTACGTGATTTTTTGCTAGTATGATTATATATGAATCATATATTTTATTATTTAACAACACTGGTGTTCCATCAACTGTATAAGAACATCCACAGGCTGATCTGCGCACATCTCTGTCATGAATTAAAAATAAACACAAAGCCATAGTAGTAGTAGCAGTGTGAGTGTAGCCATGAAACGCAATGGACTGCACAGTAAACCCACTGTGGTCTGCACTCATTCAGTGGTGGAGGAGGAACAGCAAAACGACACGAACTCTCTCTCTCTGCTGAAGCCCTCTTGTCGTGTCCAGTAGCAGAGACCCCGAAGTTGACATGTAGACCCTTGAAACATCTCGTCATGAAATCGTACCCTAAGAATAGAACCGGATTATTAATCATTGTCGGTAGTTATTTATTTATTTATTGCTATTGCATAACATCAATAATGCGGTAGTTTTTGTTGTTGTTATTATTAAATGCATTCTCCCCACCCCAGCGTAATTGTGGCAAGTTACGTAATTGAACTGTCGAGGCGCTGCGAACATTTAAAATCCAAGGTCAGCCACACCTGGGGCCCCTGCTCGCGATGACGATCATCGTTCCTAGGGAGCCGGTTCTGTAGTTTTATTGGCCTTAGGGGGACGGTGGGGGGGGGGTGCTGCCGGTTCATGAACTGTAACCTGTCCCCGGTGAGCTACACTGGCCGGAGACCTCTCTGCGTCACGTGGAGTAAAACAACCGACGTTCGCACTCGAACCAAAGAAAGAAAATGTATTTATTCTAGATTTTAAGCTTTCGTGACTGCAAGGATTCATATTCTTAGGTTTTGTCGGTAAAGTCACGTAGGTAAAAAAATGTAATTTATTTAAATTAAAAATTTTCACCTACGTGACTTTACCGAAAAAACCTAAGAATAAGAAAATGTATATTTGAGGGCCTTCCAAAAAAAATCTAAAATAAACCCCCCAACGTACTTAAGAGGAAGGGAGAGAAAGAAAAATTAGATAAACAACTTCAGAAAAGAAGGGGGAAAGAAGGGCTTTCAATTATCAACTTATCCTGAACAATAGCGTGGCGACACAGACAGCCTGGGAGAGGTCAGCAGGGAGGAGGCGTGCGATGAGAATCGACCCCAAGAATGAGGAACTTCCCATGGCAGTCCTTTATACATTTTTTCGCTTAACGCTTTTCGGCAGAGGTGCTGAGAGAGCGTTTGCTGCGCCATTTCTCTTGCCACCACGTCCGCACTGAACAAGACAACGATTTGATACGGATGGAAACGGCCGGACGAAAGCTGTACCCAGAGTTAGGGCCGCTTACCCCACGGGAAAACCGGCTATGGTTTAATTAGAGGGTGGCCCAAAAGTTGGAGACAAAAAAAAACAGTGCTAAAAGCACCAGTTTGAGGCAAGCCTGGCCCTGCTGGGCCCTCGGAAAATAGAGCCGATCTATTGGACCCCGTGGTCTCACTGCGGCCTGCGGGTGCACTATGTATATGGGGGGGGGGGGGGGTTATTGGACCATACTTCACCAAAGCAGAGAGCGTATATGTTGGAGCACAGAAGCAGAGTTCAACAGTTGATGTGAAACGGCACTGCTCTCTTGCTGCCAGCCACGTAGTCGCAATGCAGCAGTGCACAGCAACCTGTTGCTGTGCATGGCGTTGCCTCATCCTCAGAGCACCCAAAGCTCCACTCCGCTCGGCTTGTGACATCTGACGAGATGGGGCGCATTCCAGGTGATTGGGTCACAGGCAATAAAGCTCGAACTATAACTTAATAGAAGGCAAGAGGTAAATCTGCAGCCCTGCGAGTGCCTGGCCAAAGCCACTGCTGGCAGATTGGGGGACCTTTCACGAGCGCAAGCTCTAGAGGACCCCTCCAGAAGGTATTTGGCCTACTCTTCCAGACACCTTGGGGCGGTACCTACAGTTCAACCTACACTACACATCACCTGAGTACCTACAATTTACACGGTGGAACCCATTTACGCTTCTGGGTGGAGAGAGGGGGAGGAGGGGGGTCGATTTAAGAATCGTTACGACCTCCGCGCTGGGAGATAGAATCGAACCGAACACTTCTGGGTCGTAGGTCAAGCGCGTCGACCACTACAAACACAAAGATCCCCCGTATAGCCTCAGCAGACCGTTGGGGCAAGTGCTGTTAGCGAGTAGCACCTATGAAGGCCGGAACGGCACAGGACCACGTCCGGGTCGCCAGTGTCTCCCCAGTGGCGATGTTTACTACATCGCACCGGGTACCAATTTGAGGCCGAGTCGACCTAAGGGAGGCCCAGGACCGGTTCATTGGTGTCGCGCGCTAAACGCTGCCCCGACGCACCCACGACAACACAGTGGCAGCAACATCCCCACGCAAACGCAACACAATTCGTAACAGATAATATGCGAACGCAACAATTTACGCCTTCATGAAAACATGCTAAAAAAAAAAAGTAGGAGGATTGTATGTTCTTTTAAAGAGGCTAGTGTTCCAACAGATCTCTCATAATCCCCAGCCGACAAGCGAGACTGAATCGCGAACGGCCGTACCCGGATAGTCACGCTGGCGGCGTGCCCGGCTATTAATCTGTGCCTGGCCACATCTCAAAACACACCGCCCCTCTCTCCTGTTGGCCTCGCAAACACAGCCGACTACTTAGCAGTGAACCTTTTTACCCACCCCCCTACACTCCCCAACCACCCAACCTGTGCCCCCCCCCCCCCCCCCCCCCCCGTGTGTGTGTCTCTCTTTCTCTTAGCTTTTTAGGCAATAAAGCTGAGAGCCATTCTCGACTGCGTTAAAATTATTCCTCCCCACGCCGCCCCTCTGCGTGTAAAGAAACAGGACACGGTAGGGCAGCCCCTGGCCCTTCTATCCATGCAGCCACACAAGGGGATAACCACCCTGACACACAAGGGGATATCCACCCTGGCACACAAGGGGATATCCACCCTGGCACACAAGGGGATATAACCACCTTGGCACACAAGGGGATAACCACCCTGGCACACAAGGGGATAACCACCCTGGCACACAAGGGGATATCCACCCTGGCACACAAGGGGATAACCACCCTGACACACAAGGGGATAACCACCCTGGCACACAAGGGGATAACCACCCTGACACACAAGGGGATAACCACCCTGACACACAAGGGGATAACCACCCTGGCACACAAGGGGATATCCACCCTGACACACAAGGGGATAACCACCCTGGCACACAAGGGGATAACCACCCTGACACACAAGGGGATATCCACCCTGACACACAAGGGGATATCCACCCTGATACACAAGGGGATATCCACCCTGGCACACAAGGGGATATCCACCCTGGCACACAAGGGGATATCCACCCTGGCACACAAGGGGATATCCACCCTGACACACAAGGGGATATCCACCCTGGCACACAAGGGGATATCCACCCTGACACACAAGGGGATATCCACCCTGGCACACAAGGGGATATCCACCCTGACACACAATGGGATATCCACCCTGGCACACAAGGGGATATCCACCCTGGCACACAAGGGGATAACCACCCTGGCACACAAGGGGATATCCACCCTGACACACAAGGGGATATCCACCCTGGCACACAAGGGGATATCCACCCTGGCACACAAAGGATAGCAGACATCACAGGACAACTCATCATCTCATGATAATTGGGACTACCAATGTCATCACCGCCGGATTCTATTTTCCGCGGGGTCATTTCGTGGCTTTTATCCCCCTGTTATCCGAGGGGTGGAAATGTTCAGCTAACCGGCGGATAAGAGGAAGAAATAGCAGCGGTTGGATAACAGGAAACAGGCATTTTTACACATAGCGGCCTCAATTGCAGTGCGATCTCATTACCCTATTTGAGCTGGTGCAACAACAACAACAACAATGGGCGGGTGAAGAAGAATATTTTGGGTTGCCGAAAATATGGGGACTCACTGCCAACTGAGAACGTAAAGAAGCAATGCGGCGTACGCATGAGCATGAAACCGTACAATTACTCTGATCCCATTTGCAATTTCCCCACACAAGACCACCTGGCATTTGGACTGTCGTATGGCCAGTCAAGACCTGGCCGCGGTTAAGGAAAAAGTTCTCCTCCACTGCCGTTCGTTGCCGTTCGTTGCCGGCGATTGGCGCTTTTGTTCGGTGTTGTGGCCGGCAACCACGATGTTCAAAATGTGCACCCACCGACTTCCTGCTCTCGACCTGGCTGCCCGGGCCCCTCCGCTCCGTGCTTACCCGGTGCAATCGAATCACCGCCTGAACACTCGACAGCTTCACCGCTTGCCGTCGTAAATTTGTAAGGTTCAGTCTTTTCCTTTTTCAACTTGAACTTCTGGCACGTGTAGATTTTTGTATTTGGCGCGCATGAGGCCGCCCGGCTGGCTGGCACAGAATATATGTGGATGAATAGGGCTGGTCATATTGTTCAGTGGTTGTGTGACCATACTTCACCACGCTCGTTGTTGGTGTGGGACGGTGAATTGAGGGCCCAGAGACTGGTTTCAGATATCACTCTACTGATGTTCAGCCACGGCCAGCAATCAAGCTCTTGTGCCACCGCTCCCCCTCCCACTTATGAACTCTATCTCAACATACTTAAACGTTGTTTTCAAATCACAGTGTTATTTTTTTCAATACACTGTATATTCGATAAGACGTTCGTTTTCAATGAATGGCCTCCAATGTGAAAAAAAAACATTCATTTTAAAAAATATAACCTACTTAAAACAACTTTCTTTGTGGTTGAAAAAAATGTTTCCACCGTAGTTTATGACACACGGGAACACTTGTGAAGCCCTCCAGGTTCCAGGTACGTTACATCAACAAACAACGAGGAAAAAAACGTTCACAAAAAATCACGGCCCCAGTTTCGCGCGGACGGGCGGGCGGGCGGGCGGACGGGCGGGCGGGCGGGCGGGCGGGCGGGCGAGGCGAGGCGAGGCTGAGACGCGATTTCAAAGGGGAGGGGAGGGGGGCGATGCCGAGGATTGGCGGGCCTGTACTTTTCACCCCTGCCTCAACATAAAGACGTCGGTTAATGCAGCCAAGTATCAAAACTGGCCCGACCAGCTTTCTACTGTGGACAGCTCTCTCTTCTCCCCACCCACCCACCCACCTCCTCCTCCTCACCCATCCACATCTGCGACCCACTATGCAAATGTTGATGCAAGTCTCCCAGGCCCCATTGAGAGTAAGCGCAAGGTACGAGAAACCCGACATTTTTGTTTGTTAAATGTATTTTATTTTCGACAAAAGAAACGCCACCCCATTTCACAAACGGACAAACATACATTGACAATTACTCGGCGTGAGCTCGAAATATCAAACAGGGTCCCGTGCTCCCCCCCCGCCTCCAACCTCTCCCACCCCAAATGAAACGTCAGAATGCACCTTCTTGAAAGATGATCCTGGTGAATAAATCTACAGCTGCAGCCAAAGTTTGATCAGCTGGGGGGGGGGGGGTGATTGCGAGGTGGGGGGGGGGGGTGATGCGTGGGATGAGGAGGTGAATTACTCCTGTCATGTTTTGCCCCCTAGAAACTGTAATGGGGGAAGCAAAGAGATTAAGCCAATTACCAAGTAATTATAACGCCAAAGTGCGACCTGAGTGGGGGGGCAGGGGGGGTTGGGAGGGACGGAAGTTGGGCTCAGTGGGAAATAAATCGTGCGGGCAGCGATGTGAGCTGAATCCCGTGAACCTTGAGTTACCACCTGTCCCGGCTTTCCCAGGATTGTTCTTCGTTTTTAGGAGGTCAGCCTTCCTGGGAGGGTCTCTCTCGTCTTGCTGAAGGCGTTAACAGTCCTGGTGTTGTCATTTGTCTCGTCGATTTCCACGTGATGATAACGCCGCGTCGTTGAGCTGCCCAGTTTGTGATAGCCAGATCGCTTCTGAAGAAGAGCTGTTTAGCTCAGTGGGCCTTACCTGGTAAAATCATTTAATAATAAACAACGAAACGATACGCTACTCAAGCCGATGCGTCGACAATGTAGTTCTCCCCTCTACGAGTATTGCAAGATATTCTCCTTATTCTTGCCAGATCTTCTCCTCGTTTTATGTTGTACATCAGAGGTGGCAACCGTCTATAAATAAGCCAGGGGGGAGGGCTCGCTCACTCACCCACCCATCACTCACCCACCCACTCTTTCATTCACTAACCCAGCCACTCATTCACTCACTCACCCACCAATTACTCACACACTTACTTGTTCACCCACCCACCTACTAATTCGCTCAACCCATTCACTCACTGCTCACTCACCCACCCACTCATTCACTCACTCACCCACTCACTCTCCCGCATACACACGGGACATGTATTTTTGTCAAACCAGCGAGAAATGGTGACTGCCGCAGAGTCCCACAGCAGCCTCTCAGTCTGACTTGCTCGCTCACTCACCCAGCGGCTCATTCACTTGGCCACTAAAACACTCACCCGTCCGCTCACACACTCGCTCACTCACAAACTCAATCACCCATCCACTTGCTTGCTCACCCACTCAATCGCCCATTCATTCGTCTGCTCACCCACACATCTAACCGTCAAACCTTTCACTCACTCGCCCACTCACGAACAAACTCACACATGTGCTCACTTGCTCACCCACTCATCTACTCACCCACCTACGCACACACCCACCCACCCACCTACACACCCACCTACACACAAATTCGCCCTTCCATTCACTTGCTCACTCACCGATCTACCCATCCACACACTCACTCGCCCACTCACTCACGCACTCACCGTCTGCTCTCTTGCACACCCACTCATCTACTCACCCACTCGCTCACTCACACATTCACCCATACATTAACTTGCTCACCCAGTCATCTACACATCCACACGCTCACCCACACACTCGCCCACCCACTCGCTCACTCACACATTCACCCATACATTCAGTTGCTCACGCACTCATCTACACATCCAGACACTCGTCCACCCACGAACCCCATCACCCATCTGCTCGCTCACTCGCTCACCAACTATCGCACTCACTCACTCGCGTGATCGCGGGACACGTATTTTTTGACGAGCTGGCGAGAAGTGTTGGTGCTGAGAAGGCCCCACACAACAGTCTCTCAGTGTGGCTCAGACGGGCAGAACGGCGCAGGAATGTGGCATCTCCGTGCTAGAGAGCTGGGCGCATAGACACGGCTGCGACACCATCTCTCCTGCTCTGGAGTATATTTGTACGGGAGAAGAAAGGAACTAGTCTTTATTTTTTATTTTATTTTAACAGGGATAGATGTTGGTTTAAAACTGTTTTTTCCCTTTTCTCCGGGACCACTAGATTTCAGGAACAGCAACACAAAAACTTCCCATTTCCTTACAGACACCATTGTGGTCCTCAAAGAATGAAACCCATGCCAACAGCTGGTGAACAGATTTGGCCATCAAGTGGCAACAAAGATGGGACACAGCGAGCTGGAGGGTGCATTCACAATAGCCGGGGGTGTTACCAGGTCCAATAATGAGCTCTAAAAGAGACAATCGTCATCCATTGCATGGGGCTATAGATAAAACAACAACAACAAACACAGTTCCTACGCGTAAAAATTAAAAGACGCGTGATTGAAGGTGTCAGAGGGGTGGCCAGCCATCGCGGAGATGGAGCGATGGATAAAAATCGGTTTTATGCGCCGGTGGTTCGGCGGACTGTTGTACTGCGGGATCGTGAGAGGCGGCGTTTGTATGTGGAGAGTCCTTTAGTGCAGCAGTGTATTGACCATGGCTGACGATGATCACGATGATGGTTGAACGTTTTGCAACGGATATTTCGGTAACGCTCCGAACAAAGACACCGTCGCCATTGATTGTTGTAAAATACAAAAAAAAATGCTCAATTCCATATCTCACGAAGGCAAACGATGGGAGGATATACAGGGCGATCCATTTATAGATACGCGCACTGAACTCTCGTGACCCTCTTTCATTCTCAGCGGGTGGATGAAATATTGTGACGGCGATGAGTCTGTATCTCATGGAGGAGAGTGTGGTAAGATTGAATGAGTGCATTGAGATCGGTGGAGATATGTTCTCGTATTTATATATATTCTAAAATCACGATTTCCGAACACCGGCTCAAAGGGGCCCAACACGCCAACGTGGCCAGCAACAAGCAGCACCATCGAAGGTGTAAATAATTAAAGAGTTAAGTACGTCACTTGAATTGATGAGGTTTGCGTAAGAAACTCGGAAAATACGATGATGGGAAGGAATTTCCAAAAGTGGAGCTGTGCAAGGGAAGAAGAAGCGTCCTGACCTGCAGTGTGGTGAGTGGGTGGCTGAGTGGGTGAGTGAGCGGGTGAGTGAGCGGGTGAGTGAGAGTGTTGTTGTGACCTGCAGTGTGGTGAGTGGGTGGCTGAGTGGGTGAGTGAGCGGGTGAGTGAGCGGGTGAGTGAGAGTGTTGTTGTGACCTGCAGTGTGGTGAGTGGGTGGCTGAGTGGGTGAGTGAGCGGGTGAGTGAGCGGGTGAGTGAGAGTGTTGTTGTGACCTGCAGTGTGGTGAGTGGGTGGCTGAGTGAGTGGGTGAGCAGGTGAGTGAGCGGGTGAGTGAGAGTGTTGTTGTGACCTGCAGTGTGGTGAGTGGGTGGCTGAGTGGGTGAGTGAGCGGGTGAGTGAGCGGGTGAGTGAGAGTGTTGTTGTGACCTGCAGTGTGGTGAGTGGGTGGCTGAGTGGGTGAGTGAGCGGGTGAGTGAGCGGGTGAGTGAGTGTTGTTGTGACCTGCAGTGTGGTGAGTGGGTGGCTGAGTGGGTGAGTGAGCGGGTGAGTGAGCGGGTGAGTGAGAGTGTTGTTGTGACCTGCAGTGTGGTGAGTGGGTGGCTGAGTGGGTGAGTGAGCGGGTGAGTGAGCGGGTGAGTGAGAGTGTTGTTGTGACCTGCAGTGTGGTGAGTGGGTGGCTGAGTGGGTGAGTGAGCGGGTGAGTGAGCGGGTGAGTGAGAGTGTTGTTGTGACCTGCAGTGTGGTGAGTGGGTGGCTGAGTGGGTGAGTGAGCGGGTGAGTGAGCGGGTGAGTGAGAGTGTTGTTGTGACCTGCAGTGTGGTGAGTGGGTGGTTGAGTGGGTGAGTGAGCGGGTGAGTGAGCGGGTGAGTGAGAGTGTTGTTGTGACCTGCAGTGTGGTGAGTGGGTGGCTGAGTGGGTGAGTGAGCGGGTGAGTGAGCGGGTGAGTGAGAGTGTTGTTGTGACCTGCAGTGTTAGTGGTGGTTGAACTCAGTGTGGTGGACGAGATGACAGTCAGTCCGGTAAAGAGTCCTCAACAAGGGTGGATATAAGTGAGTTGGTGAGTGAGTGAGTGGGTAGGTGGGTGGCTGAGCGAGTCGATGTATGAGTGGGTAAGCGATAGACTGAGCGGGTGAGTGTGTTGTTGTGACCTGCAGTGTGGTGAGTGGGTGGGTGAGCGAGTGAGTGTGTTGTTGTGACCTGCAGTGTGGTGAGTGGATGGGTGAGCGAGTGAATGACTGGATGAGTGAGGGACTGAGTGGGTGAGTGAGTGGGTGAGTGAGCGGGTGAGTGAGAGTGTTGTTGTGACCTGCAGTGTTAGTGGTGGTTGAACTCAGTGTGGTGGACGAGTCCTCAACAATATATGTGAGTTGGTGAGTGAGTGGGTAGGTGGGTGGCTGAGCGAGTCGATGTATGAGTGGGTAAGCGATAGACTGAGTGGGTGAGTGTGTTGTTGTGACCTGCAGTGTGGTGAGTGGATGGGTGAGCGAGTGAGTGTGTTGTTGTGACCTGCAGTGTGGTGAGTGGGTGAGCGAGTGAGTGTGTTGTTGTGACCTGCAGTGTGGTGAGTGGGTGAGCGAGTGAGTGTGTTGTTGTGACCTGCAGTGTGGTGAGTGGATGGGTGAGCGAGTGAGTGACTGGACGAGTGAGGGACTGAGTGGCTAGGCGAGTGTTGTTGTGACCCGGCAGTGAGGTGGTGGTGGTTGAACACCGTGTGGTTGATGCCTGGTATAGACCGAGTCCTCAACATGTGTGGAGCGCGTGTGAACAATCACCATGGTAGTATGAGCTGCAATACAAGAGTGACGAGGAAGTGACCGGTAGTCGTTGAGCGAGTGACTGGGATGAATCGGTGAGTGCCGAGTCATCGCTCGAGCCGACTGCTTTGCTATGAATTATATTGCAGAGTGGCGAGGTAGAAACTGGGTGTTTACTGGAGAGATGTTATCTCCCTCGCCTGGTATGCAGGAGGTCGTGGGTTCGATACTGACCCTGACGCCGGCTGCTGTATATTTGGAGTGTGCGTGTTCTCCTCCTGGTCATGTGGATTTTTTATTCAGGTCATCCGGTTTTTCCCTCCACGTTGAGAATCGATGGGCGTTTAGAGTATTTGATGGAAATCCACGTCGTTGAGCTATCATTTGTGGCCAGGTCGCTTCTGAAAAAGATCTGAATAGCTCAGTGAGGCCTTACCTTGTAAAATAAAAAAAATAGTTTTAGTTTAATAGTTCAGTTTAGTTTCCTCAAGCCACGCTTAAGGATTTTAAATACAACTTAAGTTTTTTTACGGCAATTCGCCATGATTGATGTCATGGATCACCCCTTCGTTGGAGCTGTGGAGGTATAAATATGCCGTTTTTCAAGTTCTGCTTTTTACACGAGACGCGTCAGTCTTCCACCATTCGGAGGGCGCGTGGCATTAGCCGAGCGTTGTCAGCTTCCTCCAAAACGTCAAATTCCAGCGGTCCCCTTGCGGGAATAACGCCGCAATTGTTGCCTCCATCCATCCAGTCGTTCACACATCCGTAAAAAAAATGCCCTTTTTATTTTGAAGACACCTTCCCGACATGGAACTAAGTTATTTTTCTCCCCCGGGGGGGTGGGAGGTGGGAGGAGAGGAAGGGGGAAAAAACCCAGCGCTGCCAGGGCTGAATTAACTCGTATCGACAAACTCACCATCACAAACGCAAAATGCGTGCGAGATGGTGACCGTGGCACGGGGAGTAGCAGTGGAGTGGTTAGCGCTACGCTGCGCTACAAACCCGGCGACCCCACCCACGGCCAACACCAATGACGATTATCTGAACCGGTTCTGGGCCTCCCCGAGGTCGACTGAGCCTCAAATAAGTACCTTGTGCGTTGTGTGTAAACATCGCCACTGGGGAGACACTGGTGACCCGGACGTGGTCCTGGCCACCCTCCCCCTCATGTGCCGTGTCGGCCTTCGAAGGTGCTCGCTTACAGCCGAGTCATGTCGTAAACTATAAAAACAAACTTTACCAGGTAAGGCTCACTGAACTATACAGCTCTTTTTCAGAAGAGACCTGGCCACAAGTGCTTGCGCAACGCAGTGAGCAGAGAAAAATCCATGCAACCACGGGGAGAACATGCAAACTCCAAATATACAGACGTCAGGGTCGGGATCGAACCCACGACCCCGTGAATCCCAGGCGCGGTAGTCAACATCTCGCCACTGTGTATACATGTTGAAATTATTTCGCACCGTCAGTAGCTAACCGCGCTAATCGGAGGTGCTTTTGCATACCCACTGTTACGCTACACCCTCAAAGCACCTGCAATTTCATATGACTTTGATCTTTTTACAGATTTCACGTCTTCAAAAGAGGCCCCGACGCTTTTAAAACATAACCTTAGTGAAGATCGCGTTCATCCGACTCTACAAGTCAACGGCGACAAAAATGTCGCACGACACGCGTGGCGAAAATCAATTCTGCCCACGCGTAAATGCCGCGCCAATGATAAACCGACGAGACGTTTGCAAAACGTCTCCTGCGTTTCCATTGACGCGTTGCCGTGGCACGGCGACACGTCCGGGAGGTCGATGGCTGGCCATCGAACAAAGACGGTCACAGCATCGCACGGCGCTTGAAAATGCGATTCCACGCGGCCGTCTGGAAATGCTCTCCGTTCCGTTACGAGGAAGCCACTTGGAGCTGGGCACTTTTAAATCATCATGTAGATCGCAAACTTATTTCTGTACAGTTACTGCTTTTACGTCTTTAGTTTGTTGTCTCTCCCCCCCCCCACCGCACGTCCGATATGCACAGTTGACCAAGTACCGTGCGCGAAAGAAGTTCAACACACGCACATTACATTCGTAGTCTGCCGAAGCATACTAATAGATGAAAAAAAAAACCATCACGAATGAGTTGACGTGACTCTGCGTGTGAGGAAATGGCTTCGCAGAGTTGCCGCTGACAAGTGGCTTGCGTCTGCGTGTCACAGACCCGACACAAGCGGTGTCAGATGATGATCTCTCTCCGCAGGCGGGTTGAACGCAGTCCCATTGCGGCGTTTGTGTCGACGAGATCGGCAGCCCTCCACAGTTCCTACATCTAATACATTCGGAAACATAAATCTCATAGCTCACATTTAAAAACAGGCATTTCGATTATTTAGCTGCTTTAAATTGCCACGTGATACGCTAAAAGCTCAGTGGGCTTTACCTGATGAATTAAAAATAGTTTTGTTTTATTTGTATATATTTTGTGACTAGTTGACCTTTCCTTACTTTGCACTCCTAACGTGTTTTCTGTGTTGTTTGTCGTTGTAACTTTTTTGACCCGCCCCTACTCGGCATCTGAAAAAAAAAGCTTTATAACTCATCGGATTCCTCCAGAAATACATCAATATTCTGACTCCTAAATCGAGTCTGAACACGGGCAAAATTTCATCACTCCATCTCTGGGACGTATTTGCCTCATTTGGCTGCGACTCCACTCTCAGTCTCGACCACAGACCTGATCACCTCCTCCGAGCGACATCGCGTGCTGCCCGTTTTGCTTCTCTCGACCGTAATCCCTACACCATGTTGAGTCTATTTTTATTTTGCCAGGTAAGGCCCGCTGAGCGATATCGCTCTCTTTCAGACGTGACCTGGCCACACATGATAGCTAAACGACGAAGTGGCTTATCACGTGGACATTTGATAGCAGCAGCCAAATAGGCTGAACGCGTGTTTCACTTTCTGTCTCTCAAAGCAATTCCAGAACAGCATCAACGCTCCCACTAGCCCTCCCTTACTAATGAACAGCTGACCAGGGATGATTCCAGAACCCACATGTATCAATCATAATAACGATCCCATTCAGAATCTCTCACGGATTGTTAAGTGTATGTACACGTATATCATACCTGTCAACCCCTCATCAGTGCCCTACCTTATTACAGACCAACTCATACCTTAATGGTCACCCCCCGTGCCCTTATGAGGCTCAACGTTCATCCTACACAGTCCCATCACAAGGGAGAAACAGAAACAAATTGAACAAAAATTATGTTACTAAACACAAACCCTTTAATGTATTAATTTTGACCATTGATGTTAATGATACTACTTATCGTGATTACTGTTTGCGGTCTTGCATGCTGATGATGTTGCTGCTTGCTTGATAATAAACAAAATCTGTCCCACCAATTTATTTTTTATTTGGTGGTATGATTATTATTTTGTTGCCCGTATTGAAACGGATGTACGCCGTATGGACCTGAAAACTAAATTTCCCCGTACAAGAATCCGGGGTTAAACCGTGTGGGTTGACAGGTATGGTGTATTGAACTTCTTTCGCGCAGTACGTAGGCAACCGTGCTAATCGGAGTGAGCACCTAATGAAGTTGAGCGTCACACGAGGCCGCCTTTGTCTCCCCAGTGATACACATTATATTATTTACACCGGGTTCACATTTTAAGGCCGAGTACATCTAGAGGTGTCCCGGTACCATGTTCCGAGCGCACTGCGCTTACCACTGAGCCAACGTTCCCCCGTACACAAGATTATATAAATATATTTCCACTTGGTTTATAAATATATAGCATGACCTAAGGCGTTCATTGATATCATTGTATATACTGCCTCCATTGCGTGTCTATGAATCAGCTGTTTAAAATGTTGCGTGGTTATATTACGTAATAGCACTGACGATGTGCAGTGCGTCTGCGTGTTATTGTGTAGGCACTGTGTATATCGGGGAGCGGTCGTGTAGCGGTTAGTGCGCTGAGCTACGAACCCCGCGACCCGAGTTAGAATCCCGCTCACGGCCAACACCCAGTGACGATTAACAGAAACCGGTTCTGGGCCTCCCCGAGGTCGACTCAGTCTCAAATGAGTACCCGGTGCGGTGTGTAATAAACATCGCCACTGGGGAGACAAAGGCGGCCGGGCGTGGTGCTGGCCACCCACCCCCTCGTGTGCCACAGTGCCGGCCTTCATAGGTGCTCGCTAACAGCACTTGCCCCGACAGTCCGTTAAGGCTATACGGGGAGATCGTTGTACTGTATATATAGGCTGTTTACGAATTATACAATACTATGTTACGTAGATATATACATGTGATTTACCTACCGTTATATAAACGTGGTAAAATGTGTATACGTGTGCCTATAGGCTGCACATTGATGCATTGTACAAATACGTTGTAATATATGTTCTGTTCTGCATATTCACTATTACTATACATTAGTGTTATTTACATATATCCAACTGTAAAAAAAACGTAGATATAGGCTGTATTTATGTGTATGTATATATGTACACACATGTGTACAATTATATATGTGTGTGTGCGTGAATAAGCGTGTGTTTTGTATCAGAATCATAACTTGAATAGCAACGAAAACAATGATCCACGTTTCCCACCAACACAGACTGTTGGGGGCACGTGCTGTTAGCGAGCGCCTATTAAGGTCGCCACGGCGTGATTGTGTCTGTGTGTGTGTGGTCAGAACCACCAATGTCAGGCCGAGTTGACCTAGTGGTGGCACAGATCGTGTTTTAGATTTTCACAAAGGCGGCCGGGCATGGTCCCCAAACAGTCGTGACCGCCAGTCGAACTCGGGTCGCCGGTGTGTCGCGTAACGCGTCCACCACTTCGCGACACCCCCCCCCCCCTCACGCCCAACTCCACCGCACAGCCTACGCAGACTGTAAGGGCCAGAGTGCTCTGTTGGATGCTCTTGTGGCTAGAACCACGCATGGCCGCCTTTGTCTTCCTAGTGCTGATGCCACACACACACACTTATCGGGACACAAACTCATCAGTGTTTGCGTGGAGACAGCGCGCCGCGCCTCCACACAGTGCGTTGCCTCCAGATAGTAAATGCAGATGTGGGGTTTTTTTTTTAAATAGAAATTTGGAAATCGTCGTCGTCGCCTGTAACGAAAGGATTTTCCATAATTCTGAGCGAAAGAATTGAGTTTGTTTGCAGAATCGGGCAGGGCAAACACGCTGTCTGGCCAGAGATAAGGGCGTCGTTTATACTACCCACGTTAGTTAGCCGGCACGCCACTGTATTAGCGGAGGAACCACCACATAGACAAAGATCCCCCGTATAGCCTTAACAGACTGTTGGGGCAAGTGCTCTTAGCGAGCACCTATGAAGGCCGCCACGGCACGCGAGGGGGTGGGGGGTCATTTGTTCTACCCAGTGGCGATGTTTACACACCGCACATTTGAGGCCGAGTCAAGCTAGGGGAGGGTCCAAGACCGGTTCAGATAATCGTCACTGCCGTTGGCCGTGAGCGGGAATCGAACTCGGGTTGGCAGGGTTTGAAGTGCAGCGCGCTAACCATTGCGCCACCGCTCCTCACCACGACGCACCACTAACAAAGACAAAGATCACCCGTACAGCCTTAACAGACTGGATGAGCAAATGCTGTTTGCGAGCACCATCATGCACAAAAGACAAAGACAAAGATTCCCCGTATAGCCTGGACAGATTGTTGGGGCAAGTGCTGTTAGAGAGCACCGATTATAGGTGCACCATGAGGCTCGCACACATACATAAATGTATACACATATAAAACCTATTTTCATTCGTTTCACATACCGTGACGGTCATAAAAAAAACGTTCAAACTCCACGTGAAGCGTATATAAAGCCGACGTGAATCGAATGTTAATGCAGACAATGCACACACGTCATGATACGCACAATTGTATGCTGTGTGGGTGTTGTTTAACATCATAGAAACACAATTTAAATTAACAACATATTGTCCCGAAACGACAATTGTTATGTACGCATATATTTGTTTCTTTTAGGGGGGAGTAATTTTGAAAGATATGCTTAATTCTCGTTAATTGTGAACTCACTGTCCAGAAATGCGATACCACAAAGACATTACTGGAATTAACTCCGCAATAGCCCAGCCCTCACCGTCCGTTACAATCGTAAAGCAAGCTCATTGCTATTTTTGGGGCCATATTGTAAATGTGCATAATTAGTATTGCGAGTCTGAGAAACACGTTTTGAATACACTGTGACATGTTTAGACGTTATATTAAACTGTTTATCTACCTAAAGAGTCCTTACTGTGCACTGTTAATGAAGAGACGTTAGAAACAAAATCATGAACGGCAATGCATATGCACAATGTTTATGCGATTCGCATTTCAAATTGATTCAGTCTATCAACAGCGGGTTAATCTACACGTCCGCATACTATACGTGGTTTTGTATACAGTATTGACATGTGGGTGGCCTTCATCCAGCAGTGGATTAACAAAGGGAGTGCTGCGCGTGGTGCATTGCATTTATTGGAAATGTTGGTTTATTTATTTTTCTTCTTGGTTCCTTCGGTAAAGTCACGTAGAATGGAAATAATAAAATAATAAAAATAAAACATAATAAAATAATTCTCACGACGTTTGAACATTCAGACTCTGTCTTCTCGACATACTTGTTCTCCACCTGAGGACGGCTGCTTGCGTTGTGGCCGAAACGTCGTGATAATTTTTCTATTATGTTTTATTTTTATTACTTTATTACTTCCATTCTACGTGACTTTAGCGAAAGAACCAAGAAGATGAATCTCTGCAGTCACGAAAGCTTTAAATCGAAATTTATTTATTTTTGTAAACATGGCCACCGTTTTAAGATAATTATTTCGTATAAATCGGTGTCTCTTGGCATTATGTAGGATACGGTATACGATTTAATTATAGGTAATGTATTTATACAGGACAATAATTTATCCTTGTGTCAATCCACTGCTGGATGAAGGCTCCTCCAAGCCTTTCGGGCGATGCGGGCCCGCGTGTAATTACGTTAACGTTTAAAGAAACATGCGTCAATATATTTAACTCAATGTTTAATCCGTTTAATGTGTAATCGCATGCTTAATTATGCCGTGTTGTCGGCCGTTAATTAGTGCCAGGTGAGACGACGCTCACAGCGGAAGCTTTTATATCCGAGAGAGATAATCGATCTTCCAAAAACCATCATCAGGGAATGTAACATTTTTGTTAAATGTTAAGCTCAAGAGCTCCTTTCACATTATCAAAATAGTAACGAAAACTGGGAGCGCGGTGATTTACTCTTGAGACTGGTGCCATCATCATCATCATGATCCATTGTTAATACCTCGGTGGGCTGTGTCTGGTAGGATGGGGATGGTTTAGTTAATTTTGATGTGTTTGCTCGATTTGTTTACCCTTGTACTGTACTATGCACTGCTATCATGTTTTTGTATTGGTTGTTGTTGGAACGTTCTTATCCGCCCTGACTGGACATCTGTGGGGGAAAAAGAGCTTTATAGCTCATCGGATTCCTCCAGGTATAAAGAAACATTCTTATTGGCAGATGGCCCGTATGTGTCTACCGCAACATTTCGAATGGTATCACTCACTGGCTCGCTCTTTCAACGCGGGCAGATCAAACGAATGAAGACTCCGTAAAGCGCGGACTTGCACGCGATCCGACGGCAATCCAACCCGAGTTCGGATCCCGAGCGATGAGTCGCATGCAACCGACTCGCTGCCATGCACCGTCTGCGGACGTCTCTGCAACCGGGCTTGCGAGAAGTTGCTCGACAGGTTGCAGCGGATGCGTTTCATCGCCACTGATTTGGTGGTTTATGATGCTCGAGCCGCGGCTGTTAAAATGTCATCGTTGCGCAACGACTGCGCGCTCGGACGTGGGCGACGTCGTTCCAGGGGCAAAGATTGAAGTTGCGCGACTTTTTTTTCTTTCCCGGCGATTTGGGTTGCGCAACCGGTCGCTCGCGCGCGGACAAAGCTTTCCAGCAGCTCACCGCAAAGACGGAGATCGAAACCTGCGTGGTGAAATTAGTCACCGGCAAATTGTACAAGCGGACAACTTAAACTCGCTTCTCAACACCCACCCAAGTTAACCAATCATGTCAGCTCGATTACTAATTAAATCGCAAAACCCGCCGCACGCACCTGATGATGAACAGCACGGTGATTGTTGCCCGCATCGCAAATTCCGTGGCCCAAGTACATTTATCCAGAGATTTTTGGTTAACTTATAGAGTTTGGGGACTGCACTTTTACACTTTGGGGCTATGAGAACTGATATTTGTTTCATACCATACGATTAACAAGTGAAATATGTTGTATTGTCACACGTGTAGTTTCTTATTGGTGAACAATCAGTATAAATCGTATTCTTAGAATGTCAAAAAAACCCATGCTTAACTAAGCCCGTTAAATTTTAAGTAAGATTTTCCAACGTGAATATCGAATTGCGTCACGTGTGAAATAAATTACTGCCGGATGTTGTTAATTAAGCCTCCTCCTGGGTTACTGTTACAATTAGCAGCACGCATTTATGATGATCAGATCAGCACCTGAGCAAATTAATGAGCGATATTGCGTTGGGAGTGGTGCACAATCACATACAACAACAACAACAACAACAACGATCCCCTTTGTCAATAACTGCGGCCTTAGAAAGAAAACAAACAGTAGGCGACGTTTCGGCCAATGGTCCTTCTTCGTGGCACACAGAAGCCACCGAGGGTAAAGGAGACCAGCGAGGTCGTCCATTAGCAGGCAGCCTGTGCCAGACCGCACTAACCAGCGTGGTGAAGTATGGTCAAACAACCCCTCATGGGGGGGGGGGCGAGGGGGGTGATGGTAGGCACTCATCCGCCAGTAGCCTGACAACATATCGGGCAGACAAAATATTCCCGTGTACGAGAAAACACGAGGCAAGAAATTCAAATAACAGGGGAGTTGCAAAATTGTCGACGAACCACATCAGCGCCGTGAGTCACCTTACCCCCGTTCCACCTGTAACAACCACAGGGGGGGGATCTCACAGAGGGGGGCCCTGCCACATACCCCACCTGCGATAAACCCTCCGCGGTACGCGCGCGACTCCCAATAAAAACAATTCCGGTAGCGGCGACCGCTACCCCAGGGGGGCCGCGTGACAGCCCGCGTTGTCGATTTACGTCTGCGACAGATCCACTGCTGGATGACGACTTCCCCCGTGTCTTGACACCGCGGTGGTTGTGGGTGGTGGACGTGGGGGAGGGGGGTGATGTTTGACCATAGGGGTCATCCATTGAGTACGTACGCATGGAGGGGGGAAGGGGGGGTTAACCCAAATGCGTACGTCTGCGTATGGGAGGTCTACGGACAATGTGCGTACGAATAAGAAAGGTGGGGGGGGGTGAAACCTCGATAATAATTTGTCTACATTGGCCTTCAAATGAGTGAGATAGTCCGGCGTTAATATTATTAATCCTTAATCGTTTCTGCGTGGATTAAATATCGGCCGTTCTATCGGATTAGAGGGGGGTGCGTCAAGCTACGTACGCAGGTGGGGTGGGGGGTGTAAAAAGTCCGCGTGCGTACAGGGAGTAGGGGGATTGGCTCAAGCTTTGACAGATTTTTGCCTACCTACTCAATGGATGGCCCCATACTGTGGGGTTTAGTGAATCAAGGGGGGGGGGGCAGCAAGAGTGCCGAGTCAGATATCAAACGCGGCTACTTCATAGCGCGGTGCGCTAATCACTGCGCCACCGTTCCGCGCCCGCAAGGCCTATTTGTGTTTAATCACATATGTTATAGAGGGCGATCGTGAAGCCTTAAGACTCCTCGGGGCAAGTGCTGTTAGCGAGCACCTATTAAGGCGCGCGAGGTTGCGAGGGGGTGATGTGGGCTGGCCACACCATCAACCGCACCGGGCCGCCTTTGTCTCCCGAGTTCCGACAGTTCTATAGGTACTCATTATACCCCCGGAATCGAACTCTGCTAATTACACGTTCCGATCATTTCAATCGACATACGGCAGCACGCTTATAAGCGGCATGCGATGGATTAACGCGACTGTGGTCTTCCGGATATCCTATAACACGCAGCCATTCATCAATCATCTTTAAGACGTATGCGTGTTGAACTTCTTTCACACCGTACGTAACCAACCGTGCTAATCGGATGTGCAGATCCTGTCCACGCCCCATCGGTCTCGGAGGGGGCGGGGGCGTTATTTGACCATACTTCACCACACTTCGTGGGTGTGGGAGTCTCCCTCACCCCACCCCCGCTGACATCAGGACCAGTCCCGGATATCGTTCACCAACTGATGTTGTTGTTAGTTCGTGAGTCCCTGGGCCGGGAATCGAACTCAGTGCGCCAACCGCTGCGCCCAGGTAAAGCTATGCCCACCGGTTCCCTCCTCCCCAGAGTGCTGCATAATTCAACACGGGTGTCCGAACCAAGACCGCCTTCTCTCCCAGTAGCAGCAGCAGCAGCAGCGACCCAGCAAGGCCCGTACAAGGCGCACGCGTAACCCCGGGGACAGCACCCGCCAGCTCCCAACTCTTCTTCGAGGCTCGACAACATTCGCCAGCAACAACGCGCTCAGCGCTCGCTCGCAATTCTGGGAGGACGGCGAGAATTTGCGAGCCCAAGAAGAAATGCGACACCGCCACCATCATCATCATCATCGTCGTCTTCCCAAAGTGGACCCATGCATACATCATCATCATCTTCGAGTCGACCACGCTGCCTTAACACCACTACCGTCATTGCCAATTAGATCGCGCTGCCATGCAGACATGCTCGTCTGTCTAAAATCGACCACGCTCTCCCTACACCATCACCACCACCATTCTCAAATCGACTACTAACGATCTCATCCTGTGTGTAACACACGCGCGAATCCACTAACTTCACGCACCGCCGAAAGGATCTCCCCGCCCCCCCCCCCCCCCCATGCTCACCGCGGAGCCGAACGCGCACCAAACCCAGCAGCAAAACCGCGACGTCCAACCTCGGAATGAATTCGCAGCAGCAGCAGCAGCAACACATTCAGTCAGCCTTACCTGAAGTCCATCGCGTGGCTTGCGATCCTCGACACACACAGATCTTGGAAGTTGCTCTTCATCCGGTGTAGTTTCGGTGTTCACGTTGCTCGTCGTCAGCCGTACGAAACAGGCAAAGCAATACGACGAGAGCGGGGTTTCGCGAGCTGAGAATATGATAGACATTCACAAAGACAAAGACCCCCCCTCCCCCCCACATCGTATAGCCTTAACATACTGTTGGGGCAAGTGCTGTTATCGAGCACCTATGAAGGCCGGCACGGCACACGCGACGTGGCCATCGCCAAACCCGGGGCCTTCCTTTGTCTCCCGAGTGTGTCGATGCTTTAAACACATCGCACCAGGTACTCATTTTATGCCGAGTTGATCCTACGGGACCCAGGGACACGTCCACGCGCGCGTGTTGCAGACGGGCGCTCGCAGCGAGCGATATAACCATACCACGTCTCCCTCCGCCGCACGAGACGCTGTGGCCCGGCCCGGCTCGGGCTAGGCTCCGAGTCACAGAGTCTATGTGCAGCTTGCAAATATTTGCGCGTATTTAACAAACATTTTCTGTTTGATCGTCGTTCTGATCCCGGTGCTGCGATGCAATAAAACAAAGACGTTGCTTTGTACCCCCCCCCCCCAAAAAAAAAAAATAGGAAGGTACATATGCGCGCGCGCGTGTATGTGTGTGTCTGTATACACATGTATATGTAGCAGTGGTAATAATGGACATTCGCTTGAACAAACTCGGCGTAAAAACGAGCCGAGTTTATCTTTAGAGTGGTCGAGAAATTCCATGTATGTCGTGTCTCGCTATTTATTGGCGGTTCTCCCCCCTCCTCCCCCGCACACTGCGATTGATGAAGTGACGCATTGACAATTTGCCGTTTCGATTTGCAGCCAGGTACGATCCACTGCTGGATGAAGGCCTCCCTCCGTACACGCCGTGGCCCGGGTGAGGCGCTGATGTAGAGGGGGTGGTGGGGGTGGATAGCATGGGTCTGGTCAATTTGAGAAATCACTCGCCACTGATGTTAGCCGTGGTCGGGAGTTGAACCCGGGTACGAGAGACGGCGCATTGTGCTCGACCAGTGCGCCACCGCTCCCCCCACCCCCTGCCTTTAAGTGTTCATGAATTATTCATACCATCGTGTATTCACGCGTTCGTGTCGCTCCTGTACCCGTTCAGAGCTGCACAAGGAAGGTATTCAGAGCTATTCTGAGCAGCGCATGGCCAATATGGAATATGAGATCTCCTGCAAAGTAGGCAAATGCATTCACATCCGTAGGCGTATTTGAGTCCATCGGCCTAGTGGCCTCCCAGACTCGAGAACTCACCCCCAGCCTTTGCTGCTTAAGCAAGCAAACTGTGCATCTGATAAGCCTATAGAATGCCTGTAGAGTTACACTATACTGGTTATGTTTAGTGCAGATAGGGAGCACGTGTGCGCGTGCGTTTGTTTATTTATTTACCCACAATGGCCACACTACATCGCCAAATTAGTCGATTTAATCTAGCCGGTGTTTATGGCTCCAAATATCTCAATGTAGCAGGACCCTCCTGATAAGAATTCTTGAGACTCAAGTGAGTAATACTCCGTTGGTAGATCCTAAATAAACACAAAAAAACATAACACTTTCTCGAATAACGCTGCCTCAACAGAACTATGTACGTAAATAATAGGCCGTTTCGGTTAAAGACACTTTTCATGGTACATACAACAATCTGTAAGCTGCGTCTCTTTTATACTATCTACAGAGTAAACATTTGAATCAACACGCTATTCGATCAACTGTAATTGTTATCAGTCTGCAACATTGTACACAATTGTCCCAAGAGAATATGCTGCATAATCTACATATACATTCTTGAATATCCACATATAAATTACGTTCTCATTTCATATGTTTTAAGTTACGGTGAATATTTTCGCCTTTACGTTGATATATTCAAGGTTAGAAATGTTATAAAGTTGTATTTGTATATATATTTATCCGATTAACACAATACACGGAGAGCATAAACGTGGTCACGTGTAACGGCCGCCATTTATAATGCATCAACATCCGTTGCAATGACGCAGTCGAGAATTTGAATTTTTAGTCTCGATAAGCGACGGAGTTTGCTCCTATATAGACTACAACAATATAACAACCCATTGTGCAACATACAAGCTTACCGTTTTTTTCATTTGTATAAAACAATGTTAGGTACTAGAGGCAGAGTTTTAATAGCTACCACGAAAAAAATAAAATTGTATAGTTTATCCAAACCAAAAAAATGTGCCGTGTCCGGTCTTAAACACATCGACAGTCAATGGCCTTTCATTTCGCTGTCCATGATATTCACTCAAGAACTTCGCGTGAGATATTTACTCCCAGTCGCATCCATTTGTTCCTATTGCTCATATTGCAACTTAATTCGCTATATTCCCCGGCTTTTTGTGGTACCTAGAATTAGCCCAGTCAAAAACCCTTGTTTTCTCATTACATGTCCAAATAAATTTGTATTCGCCTTTCTCTAATTCGTAATATTGTCTTCTTGCGTATACCCTGCTGCTATCCGTGATACATTCATGTTACTGACGCTTTTTCTGTTCGTGAAATATTCTCACATCCTTTAAAAACGACATTTCTAAAATAAATGCGTGACTGCCTCCGTCAACAACCTATGTCGTAATATACAGTACAGTACGATATACATATACAGTATTTACAATATTTTGTCTACTTTTACATAAAACTATAATAACAATGATGCTTTGAAACCCTTTTGTCAATCCACTGTTGGATGAAGGCCCTCCCTGGGCCATATCGCTCATCGGGGTTGTTTGACCGCAGAGTTTGTTAATATGCGCAATGTATATACATACACGTTGCATATACACCGTGCATATATACACGTTGTACACATATATTGCAGATACTATAACTCACTTGAGATCACATTGCTAGGCAGATGTAGTATTTTAACAATGACACGGTTATATCTGTAGATGTGCGTGGAAAACGACCAATAATATCCACACGAAATACCCAATAGTTAAAAAAATGAGTTCATACAATTCAGAGATCAAGAATTGTTTTATTTATTTAATTAAAAAACGTAGATGTGCAACGTGTCCCAGCCCCTCGGTCAATCCACTGCTGGATGACGGCCTTTCCCCCCCACGCCGTGCGGGTCGGTGGAGGTTTGTTATTTGACCAAACATCGACACGCTCACCCACACACACTCGTGTGCATGGAGTTGCATTACTCGAAGTCACACAAAGCGTGCAGCACAGAGTTGGTGGTGAAGTCACATCGTCACCTATTACCCGATGGTAATAATAATAATTTCAACAATATTTGACTTGTTATTGAAGCGATATGTACGACTATACGGCACATTGTTGTTGTTTAACTGTCGGGTACATATCGATCCATATACAACTTGTAATACAGTATATTCAAATACATCAATATTAAAGATTTTTGCATTAATCGATGGAGAGTAACAATTATTTTCGCTTGAGGTTCGCTAGTTCATTGCTCTGCTGCACACTCGAGGCTTCGTCTCTATCACACAAACACACACACCAATAATCTCTCCGCACTCGTTAGCGATGCGTGCACCTAACCTGGCACCCCTCCCCCCCTCTCACACACCCTCCGTTGAACCCTTGAATCACACCTGTATTGCCGGAAGAAACATGAACACCCCCCCTCCCCAATAAACTACTTTTCACAATGAAGAAGGGTGATTGCCCGAAGCATCGCCGTTGAGGGCAGTCTCATTGACAAGTGCATTGGGTCGCCGTTTGGTTCACACGGAGACCGCGTGCGTAATCGCTGACCGCGCGTCTCCACGCCTCGCCGATGCAATTTTGCCCCAAACTCGCCCACACCCCCCTCCCCATCCCACACCATTCATTAAATCAGTCGCTCGCTCGCTCGCTCGCACGTTCATTCATTCGTTTCAAGAAAATCCGCACGCGTGTTTATTCGCCAGTGTATTCGCGAACCCCCGTGCGTTTGTCGCGGGTTCGTCACTTGTTTTGTGTATTCGCGGCAAGCAGAGAAAAGTGTGCAAGTGCGAGAGAGAGAGAGAGAGGAGGGGGCCGTCTTGAGAGCTGAGGATATTGATCGCCATACACAAAGACGAAGATGCCCCTAACCACCCTCCCACCCCTCCGGATAGCCTCAACAGACCGTAGGGGCAAGTGCTGTTAGCCAAGGCACGGCAGCGCGAGAAGGGTGGGGTGGCCAGCACCACGCCCGGCCGCCGTTGCCACCCCAATGCTGATGTATACACGGCGCACCAGGTTACTCGTTTGAGGCCGAGTCGACCTAGGGGAGGCCCAGGGCCGGTTGAATTAATCGTCAGCGATGTTGGTCGTGAGCGAGAATCGACAGCGAGTCGCCGGGTTCATCGCGCAGTGAGTGCGCTAACCACCGCCCCACCGCTCCCCGCTACACACGCACACAGGCACATGCATATAACGAGCACACATACACACGTAAACAACGCACCCTCGTGTAACCGACACAGATCGTTGGATCAAGTGCATATGCAATAAAACACACACGCACAAACATAAAGACTGCTGGGGCAAGTGCTGTTAGCGAGTCGCACCCGTGAAGGCCGGCACGGCAAACGAACAGGTGGGTGGCCAGAACCACACCCGGCCGTCTTTGTCTCCCCGGTGGCGATGTTTACACACCGCACCAGGTACTCATGTGAGGCTGAGTCGACCTAGGGGAGGCCCAGGGCGGGTTCAGATAATCGTCCCTGGTGTTTGTGGCCGTGAGCGGGTAGGTCGGAGTTGTTGCGCTGCGCGCGAACCGCTACGCTACCGCTCCCCACTGCACACGTTTTCCCTGTGTGTGTATATACAAATATCCCCCGTATAGCCTCAGCAGACGATTGGGGCAAGCGCTGTTAGCCAGCGCACACACTGGGAGTCACAAACCTTCGCGCTGAGCGAGGCGGCGTGGGTTGCTGCTGCTGGTGATGGTGTCATAACACGAGAGCGGTGGCGCAGTGGTTAGGAGCACTGCGCTACAAAACCGGGCCCCCACCCGGGTTCGATTCCCGCTTACGGCTAAACAGCAGTGGACCACATTTGAAGAGTTCCCGAGCCACCCGCGTGTACGCTCAGCCTTAAACGAGTGCGTAAGGCATCGGCGTGGGGAAATAACAAAGGCGGGCGGGCGCGCGTGGTGTTGATCACCACCAGCCCCCCTCGTGCGCCGTGCCCGTCTTCATGGGTTGCTCGCTAAACAGCACTTGCCCCAACAGTCTATTCAGGCGACACGGGGAATCGTTGTATTTGTAGAACACAATACACACTTCCATGTCAAACTTCTCAGGGCCTCGCCTTACAAGCGTGGATTCGAGCGTGTTTTTGTTGTTGTTGTTGTTGTTGTTGTGATCTCAACACACAAAATGAACACAACAATACAACGCGATGTAAACACCGTGTCCAATGCATTCAGCCACATCCAACGGACACGCGGCCATGCAAATCAGCGATCCACACACGAGAGCCCATTCCGGCCAGTGTTTCGTCGCGTGTTTTATTTTGCATCGTGGAAGGAAATAAGTGGACGATCTTTTCACAAATTGCACACGGAAATAGCAATTATCGTGGCAATCACCACCGTCGTCGGCGTCGTCACCGTTCATGCTCTATCCACCGCTGAATCAAGGCCTATCGCAGGCCACCGCTCGCGGAATTCGGTTTATTGGTGTCGAGACGAGACGAGATCGAGTGTGGCTGGCTGCCCGTTGACTGCACGGCCCCGCGTCGATGTCGCGGCCTTGGTGAAGGTAACGCACCTCGCAAGGGAACCCGACACGGCCGTTGTCGCGCGCTTGCGACAGCATCTCCGTGCAGCCACGACTGACACCAAATGCACAACTTCATAGCGCAGTGACTAACACGGCGTGATCCATTTGTAGATACCCCGCCCCCCACCACTGATTTCCAAGTCGCCCTCTGAACATTATCGTTCCCAACACGGCCGATGGAACATTTGCGGAAAACGACGGTTCCAATATGCGATACAGAAGAGACGGTCGAGAGGTAGGGGGGGGGGGGTCAAGACGGAGCACATTGCAGTGAGATCGGTGGGGCACAGGGTCCGGCCATAGGGGCAAATCACTGTGTGCCCCCTTCACCTCCGTCGCCCCCCCCCCAAAGCGCGGGGCCCGGGGCGGTCGCCTCGATTCGCCGGCTTTGGTTGTAGACGTGGAACTAAATTGATTTAACAACAACATCGCTACTTCATTTTGTTGGGGTATCTATAAACGGATCGCCCTGTGTACACTGGATATGTAACCACGTTGTTTTACGACACTGCCGTGGCACGAGCATAAAGAACTTAAACACAAACTCGGCGCGATTGTCAATGACGCTGCCCTAAATTGGAATTAAATATATAATCGGCGACGTTTCGGCTAATGGCCCCTTCCTCGTGGCATTGTTATCGTCATTTGCACCACTCTACAGGCAAATTGCTCCAATAGATATCTGTTTTACTCGCAAAAGAGATACGCAGATAACACGCGACTCCTAAACACACCCCGCCTGTCCACATACATAGAGCGACGTGCCGTGCACAGGCGTCCCTCTGTAGGCAGCCCACGGCTGTCTGGCAAGTGCATGGTTCAAGCAGCACGTGGAGTCGGTGTGGGCAAACCTCTGGACCGAGTAGGACATGTATGACAATGTATGAGACTGCTCATGGGAGGAAGCGTCGTTGTCTTTGTTGCTCCCCCAACATCAGATGGGAAAGGCTCGCTCGAACCAACGTTGTTTGTTAGTCGTTGTTGTTGTTGTTGACGGTGGACGGGGGGGCAGTTGTGTAAATTGTTGTAACCGTGTGCGTGATGGGGGTTGGGGCGGGGGGCTCACAACACAGCGATTGAGTTGTAGCCACCAGCATTGTTCGCACCCCCACCACCACCACCACTATAGCATTACCCCCCCCCCCCCTTCTCTATCCACCCGTCCAGCCCACTAACCCTCCCAACTCCTAAACGTCGTCTTGTGGCCCGTCCTGTGATCCATTACCGATGTAATAGCTCCCCCGTGGTCACCCATTACAACACAATAAACACCCATTACGCCGTGTTCCGCCCGCGACCTGGGTGGGCCGACTCGGCCCGCGGTGTCGGCAGCGGCAAGTCTCTCTGCACCACGAGGGGTCCGCCCCCCCCCCCCCCCCCCCATATGGAGGCTCTGAGTGAAAAGAGATTTTAAAACACTCCTGCATCCTCATCCCACCTCCCACCCTCCCTCCCTCCTCAGTCCAATTGTTGAGAGCTACTACGGAATCAAGGGTTGACACTTGCGCTGAAAGTGGATGGATGGATGGGGTGGATGCCTCCCACAAAAACAAAGATCCCCTGTATAGCCTTAACAGACTGTTGGGGCAAGTGCTGTGGCACCTATGAAGGCCGGCACGTCACTGGTGTTGGCCGTGGGCGGGGTTATAGCTGGCAGGACTGCACCGACACATTTACACCCACACGGGCACAAGAGATGTCACGACTCTACGAAATGTCTAGCCGTGATTTTGATTATTACAATATGAGAAAATATAAAAATGTATTGCCATTTGTCAATCCACTGTTGAATGAGAGGCCTTTTCCACAGTGAGGGTTGTTTGACCATACTTCACCACGTTGGGTCAATGCGGGTTATTGAAGCGATGCTCATGAGTCGAGCATCGAATTGTCCGTGGGTGCCGCGGTGGCAAGGAGATGTTAACTACCTCGCCCAGTATACAGGAGGTCGTGAGTTCGATGCCGACACTGATGCCTGCTGTATATTTGGAGTTTGCGTGTCCCTCTCTCCCCGTGGTTGCGTGGATTCTTCTCCGAGTCCTCCGGTTTTTCCCTCCACATTTAGAATCAACATCACGCGTTTACAGTATTTGGCTGCTATACATTTAAACACGACAAGCCACTTCGTTGAGCCACCGGTTGTGGCCGGGTTGCTTCTGACAAAGAGCTAACATTAGCTCGGTGGGACTTACCTGGTGAAATAAAAAGTAGTTTATGGTTGAAATAGTTTTATAGAATCAGGAGTTTGTGGGGTTTTTTTTTCACTGAGCAGAAAGGAAACGCCCGATTTAGCAAACCTTCATTCGGCGTATCGCTAAGAGAGAGAGAGAGGCGGCTGCGTAGATGTGGATTAGAGTGGACGCCAATCAGTGGAAATGGGTGATGGCCGTTGGTCAAGCCAAAAAGCGGAGTGGCAGTGATTGGAGAGAAAGTATCGAGCAAATGACATTGACTCGATCAGCACGGTTAGCTATGTACCGTGCAAAAGTGCAAACATACATACACGTCTTTGCGGGAACTGGATTGATTGTTACATCGCAAGGGAGGTGTGCGTATGCATGGTGAACTTCTTTCGCACCGCACGTAGCCATGACTGATGATGATGACTGATGATGATCATGATCATGTACTCCTGTACGGATGATGTGGTGGGAGGGGGCTTCATTCAGCAGTGGATAAGGCATGAACAATGGCACTCTGGGTATGGGGCACACCTGGGTCACCTTTGCACAAGGCATTTGAAATCTCAAAGAGTTCTCACTTTGTAAAATAAAGTGTAATAACTATACCCAATAAATTCGTATGAAAATGGGGTTTCACTATGTATTATATATATGGATTCATATTCTATCAGTACTTCAAACGTGCCCTTATTTGGATTAAACGCTTTAATTCACTTCCCAAAACATGGGCTATTTCATAAAGAATTATTCAAAACAAACGAGGCTTATGGGAAGAGGATGTGTGTGGTTGAATTCTTCATGATTGCGTTCTTGAGTGTGGCGTCATGATGCGGAAAGCCCAGGTTGTGTTGCAAGCCCTATCAAAAGTTAATGTGTGGTGAATATATCTGCAGTGATGAATATTGCAATCTTGTGTCGTATTTTAATGGTGTATGGTCTTATTGTAAGGCACTGATTGTATTGGATGAGTGTAGCAATGTTAGATTTCTAAATGCAGGGTAACCCAAAAGTCAGGACATACAGGCTTATTTCATTTATTTAACACTGGCATTAAAGAGTTTAAATTATTTAATATTTAAGTTAATATTTTATCAATTATCAATATCTACGTTACTTTGTCTTTTGGGGTCACCCCAAATCCATAATTTTTAAAACTCGACCAAGAACCCTCAATAATTATACCTGGAATATTTTTTGAAATTCATAAATTCAGTTTAACACGCAGTTGGCTTTCGCGACCAATATCATCCATAATTGAGTTTTTTTTAGTGAGATCGCGTAAATATTTAAATTAATTTTAAATGAGAATTCATGCATCGTGCATTAATCACCCGAGTGTCCTGATTTTTTGGCCACCCTGTATATGGCGTCATGATTTTAGAAGACTCCACGCTTTGTAATTCGCACTTCTTGTGAGCTGTGTTTGTAATTTAACTCCCCTATTACAGGGACATTTCAATATACGAGACACATACAATCTTTGAACGAATGCCACGCTTTATAAATGTTCCAAGAGAGTAAGTGTGTGTAGATTTGTCCACATTCAAACGCACAAATGACACGCGTTAGGAGATGCATGTCAGCTGGGCTAATCACGCACACGCAAGTTGTTAAAGGCACTGCGCTTATGACCCTGACGACCCGAGTTCGATTCCAGGCCCGCAGCCGACACCAGTGGCGAGTGATACATGAACTGGTCGGGGCAAACCCCTAATCCTGTAACCCCGTATCCCCGTAACCCAGAGCGGGTTGGTGAATATGGTAACGTGGAAGTTCCAATGCCTTGCGCCACATCCAATCTGCTCACATTTGTGAACATTCTTTGTTTAAAATTTCATTATGAACGCATTAATTAACTTGTCACCAACCCACACTGACCGACGTGGTGAAGAATGGTCAACCAATCAGCGTGACCGACATCGGCTGTCAATCATCGGCACCATCATCACCGTTACGCATTATCCATCGGTGCTGCGTATGTTAAACACAAGCAACATAGCATAAACGTGTTTATTTCTAAAAGTTTATCCGGCCGTTGCATCGTGGGCATTTTGGATCGGTCACGATGGCTTTGGGGGAAGCCTTCATCCAGCAGTGGATCATTGACCACGGCTGATGACGATGATGCTGACGGTTAAATCAGCTGTTGCGTTAAAAGCCTATTATTCCGACAGTCAACCCAAGCACACAGAAGCACATGTGTCCGTTCAATCAGATTATTTATTCCATGCGATGTCAAAACATTGGGTGATGTTTGTTTTTGTTATATATATTTTTCTGTTATCTCTGACAAGTTACATTTTCTCAGATCATTGACTCCATTGGGGAGGACATCCGAACCGGTTGTTTGAGCAGACTGCAACAAAATAAGTTAAATATATTACATTCGTGAAAACGACGGTAAGAGGAGGGGTGTGAAACTAGCAAAAAAAAAGTGCACCAACAGCTTCGGACAGTCGGAAGGCGCGACTCAAAAAAAAACTAATTCAGAACGGCATCATCTCACATCAAATAACTTTTTTTTTCAACAATCTGAATGTTTAAGAAGACAATCTTTAGGCGGGTTTACCAAACATTCCAATTCTGGGATCACGGAGCCATCGGGCGTTTGTTGGCGTCGATTCTGGGCTGCCTTCTGAAACATGATCTGGGTGAGTGAGTGAATGAAAATTGTGCGCGTTAAAATATTTTAAATTGTTGCTGATGAGATGTTGTTAATAATTTAGAATCGTTCAACCAGCCTCGACGAGCGTTTTTCTCGCAGTCGAAATTTGACTTTTTGGTGAGCGGTGGCACTGTGGTTAGCACACTGTGTGCTTAGACCGCCGGCCAGCTGAGTCCGATTCCCAGCTGGGGGCAAACATCAGTGGCGACTCCTCTCTGAATTGGTCCTACGAGCCTCGGGGGTTTCGCTCAACCCTCGCACGAGTATGGGTCGTGCAGCTCCATGACTGATAGAGCATGGGGGAGGCTTTCATCCAGCAGCGGATATAGGCAAATAAGTCGATTATATTGGTAAAAATAACAATAATGACAATAATCGTTATTATATCTGACTTTTGAGTTGTCCGTTAAACTGCCCGAATCACTTAATTGATTCGCCTGATCTTGTTTTCAGAGTGCAGTATTATTATGTTTTTGTTAATATATATAATCGCGTATTTTTATGGGGATAAAATATTGCTATGACTGTAAAAGCTGATATGTGGACAATTCGTTTAAGGAAGTCTGCTTTCGACCAAAAAATATCTTTTGTACATCTCTTGATTTAAAAAAACACACTCCAAACTCTTCCGATTTTGCCTCTTAGCAACAACAACAACAACCTATACACTCTGTACACGCGTTGGCATGGTAACAGCATACAACCCATCAAATCTCGACACACTACGGGGAAATTATATTAACGCATATCAAAACAAACAAAAGAAAACCCAACAACAATATCTTAAATATGTAAAGACTAACCTGTAAACAATATTACGGCGAATTAATTAAGCACTACACAACTGTATATGTATGTATATATATACAAGACGGCGCTATTTAATTAAGGACACGTTATTTTACGGGAGAGAAAGAAACACGATTTAACAATTAATATTAACAGAACGTATAACCTATCTTTCGGGGGGGGGGGGGGGGGGGAGCTCATAAATATCTATAGCTAATTTCACCTGAACTTATTAAAGCTGGAATGTGATGACATCGATTCTCACACATTGGTTCTGTCTTTGTGTGTGTGTGTGTGTTTTTTTTAATCTGACATGCATTGTCGTCTCCAGGGCTTAACTTCAGCCGAGACAGTTGGAGCTGTCCTGGGCTGAGCTCCGGAAAATATTTAACATTTCCCCCCCCCCCTCTCCCATCTACAACTAGACAGAGGAGGAGGAGGGGGGGGGGGGGGCGAAAGGATGTCTGGGGGTGGATGGGAGGAGGTGAGGTCCAGGTGGTTGGGTCGGGTAGAGGAGGGGGGCGCTCTGAACAAGTATTCCATGACAAAATTAAAGCCCTCGTCATCTCTCGCCCCCCCACCCCCCCTCCGTTTTGCCTTCACGTCCAATTAAGAGGAATTCATGAGCGGCCTTGAGTACACACCTTGGTAGTACGCGTCGCTGCCAATCACAGTGGGTTCCATCACCCCCTTGCTCTGCATTCCTCCCATTGCCAGACCTCCGCTCATGGGCGACCCGTAACTCGAGTATGGCATGCTCTGCTCGTACGACTTAAAGTCCAGCTTGTGCTGCTGTTGTTGCTGCTGCTGTTGCTGCTGCTGCTGCTGCATCATCTGCTGCTGCTGCTGACTGGAGGACATGAGGCTGGTGATGGAGAAGGGGTGGCTGAAGTAGTTGGGATCGACCTTGAGGTGTGCGTGAGTGTCGACGAGCACGTGCGGCGGCAACAGGGGACTCGTCAGCGAATCCTGTTGCATCATCGCCTGCTGCTGCTGCTGGTGCTGCTGCTGGTGGTGGTGGTGGTGCTGGTGGTGGTGCTGGTGGAGCTGGTGAACGGGAGATGGCGTGTGCTGATCGGACATTGGGCTCAGACGGGACGGCTGCTGCTGCTGCTGCTGTTGCTGCTGCTGCTTGAGCTCGGCCATGGGAGATCTCTGCTCGCCCATGGAGCCGTGCGGACTCGACATTCCGACATTGTCATCGTCGGACAAATGTCCGGCACCTCCGCCGCTCTGGGCCGAACCGCCGCTCGCAGCGCTGCCACCGCCACCGCCGACCGAACCTCCGAGCACGGGCGAGCTGGTCGGACTCCGGCTGCCGTCCTGGGGCATCTTCTGCTTCCTGTCGCACTTGAAGCGCTTCTGCCGACGCAGGTAGCAGCCGTTCTCGAACATGTTCCCCGAGTCCGGGTGGAGCGCCCAGAAGGAGCCCTTGCCCGGCTTGTCGGGCGAGCGCGGCACCTTGACGAAGCAGTCGTTGAAGGAGAGCGAGTGGCGGATGGAGTTCTGCCAGCGCTGCTGGTTCTGCCGGTAGAAGGGGAAGAGGTCCATGATCCACGAGTAGATCTCGTTGAGGGTCATCATCTTGTGCGTCGACTGCTGGATGGCCATGGTGATGAGCGAGATGTAGGAGTACGGCGGCTTGGCGTGCGTGTAGTTGCGCCGGTAGACCTTGGAGTCGCGCGCGCGGTTGGCGAGGTTCGCCTGCCCGTAGCCGCCCATGGGGCTCACGGCGGCCCCCACGCCCGGCCCGTAGGCCCCCAGAGCCTGCATGGAGCCGGCCTGAGCACCGAGGCCGCTCATGCCGGGGCTCGCCGCGCCGGCCACCCCGCCCAGGCCGCCGCCGAGGGCCGTGACGCCGCCGCCGCCGCCGCCGCCCATCGGCACGGGCCCTCCGGCCATGCCGCCCATTGCCGCAGAGCCGGCGTGCAGGGCAGCGCCGCCCGTGTACGACGGGACGGAGGGCAGAGCCCCCGAGCCTCCCATGGACGTCATGGACATGTAGTTCATGCCGGCCATGCCGCCCAGCCCCGAGTTCATGGACGCGACGGTCGGGTAGCCCTGAGCGGAGGGAACAGCAGCGGAGTCAGACTCGGGTGACGCGGCATCGGCATCGAGGACGAGCTGTCCCCGGGCACGCTAAGCCGCGAGTGGCATCAGACAGATTTGTTCAGTCAACGGGTCAGCGGTGGAGTGTTCGTGGCATCCATAGGTCTACTACGACTGCTGCTACCGTGGGTGTGTTTTTAAACGTCTGAATTAGCAGCTCCCCGGCACGTGGGGTGAAACGTCGGACATTGCGCGTGGCAGCAGCTCGAAAGCCGCACAGCGGAAGCGCCAACACCCACGCAGTGGAATTCGAGCACGGGTCCATGTCGATGTTAGATTCGTGTTGGTGTCCGGGTTTCTATTTACGCGTGTGCACTATGTGATCCTCCGGGATTCTCAATTCGTCAATGCGATTTGGGGTCTTAACGGGCGCTCTGCACGCGTGTAAGGCAGGGACATCCCCCACACTGGTTTCCACTGTTTAGAAAATCATCAGCAGTGTCGGGCCTGCTACGAAAAATGCAGCTAGATATACGTTTGCCAGGTATTGTAAGGCGAGAGTAGTCCACCAACAACAACAGCCGTAACAGCAGCAGGGCCGAATGCCCAGCGTGGTGAAATATGGTCAAACAACCGCCACCACTAGCATAGCGTGAGGAAGCTCTATGTTATCTAACAGTGGATAACTGACAAAAGGGGGGTGTGTACGCATACAGTGAGACTGCTCGTAACAAAATCTGATTCTAAATAATATATAGCAATTATATATGATAATGCAATATATGGTAGAAATTTGATTTAAAACTAAATTCGTCGATAACAGACTGTTGGGGCAAGTGCTGTTAGCGAGCAAGGCCGGAACTGCACACTCCCTCGTGGCGATGTTTACTGCACACTGCACCAGGTACTCATTCAAGGCTGAGTCGACCTAGGGGAGGAGGCCCAGGACCGGTTCAGATAATCGTCACTGATGTTGGCCGTGAGCGGGAGTCGAACTCGGGGGGCCGGGTTCGTAGCGCATCGCGCTAATCGCTACGTTACCGCTCCCGACACACACACACACACGTATACACAAACACATAAACACATGGACGCGAAAATAATAAATGAATGATCATCACAAACTATAAACTTCACTGCCGACCTGACCTGTTTAACAGCGTTTATGGCCGCTTTAAATAATCATAATAATCGTGTGCATTTCATGCGTAAACGTTTTAATTATAATTGGTGACGATAGACGTTAATGCCAAAAAGGTGGATGCGAATGTTGCTAAGATAACATGACTTTTAATTGTATAATACATCGCGACTTGTGTCAAAAGCCAATGCTCTGTGTTGCTACGTCGTGGTGATTTTGACCATACCTCGCCATTCTGTGCCGGCCAGTGCGATTTGGGAGAAAATTCTGACCATGTATATATACACACACACACCATACAGCATATATAGATTATATAGGCGGCAAATTGTCTTTGTTTTTATGACAATATGACTCACACATGCGGATGTAGTCCGCGTGGTTAATAGGATGTCGTTTTATGCCTTCCGAGATGACGCTCGCTCCCGTGTTTAAAGTTAATTTAGTTTATATTTATTTAACGGTGAATCGTGGTACGGATTAATTGAGCGGAGGTTTAGCTTTACAAAGAACGGGGAGGTATGGTAATGTTGTATTTGTTTGTTTGTTTAGGATCATTGAGCGTCAATATTTAACATTCGCCGAAACACGCGCACACGCGCGTGCACTGATCGTACCCTAAACTGAACTCAATCGCGCGACTCGTGTGAGCTCATGGATATCGGGGCAATAATGAGGGCGATCATTCATCTGTACATAACCCCACTCGTCTCGAAAGGCGCTCTCGACTCTTTGTCCAGACCGGTGATTTATATACTGTATATGTACTATACGCGCCTTGAGACGAGAGCAAAGACGCGCAGACAGACGCTTTGAAAGAAATGTTTCCTCTTCTCGACCATGTTATTTTCATCATTTTAGCGGGGTATCTATAAATGGCTCATCATGCACGCTTTATAATGATCTGTAACCTTAATCAATCTTAACCAAAATGCGCTTTCCGTACGTTTGGTAAAACTAATCTCATTCGTGTGCGGATACGCGCTGTGCTCTAACGCTCACGAGCGCGCATTAAGACCACGAATTTGTGTGTATTTATATTTACAGTATTCATACATATATATACATATTTAACTTATATATTTCAGAGGCGATTTCGTACATCGCGCACAGGTCGACGATTCGTGGTTGGGGGTATCGAGGAGACCACTGTCTCATCCAGCAGTGGAGTAGGTCACGCCTGCTCAAGGTGGATTGTTGACGATGTTGAATCTCGACATAAAATCCCCGCTAAACGAACTCGCAGGTCGTGCCGACATTTCTCGCAGCGCTCCCGCCGCAGCGCTCCGTACGAAGATCGCACTGATGTCCAACAGCCGAAACCTCACCTCGGCCGGGTCGCTGTAGTAACTGCTCCACTCCAAGTCGTGTCCTTCCATCTTAACGGGGCTTAGAAGCGCGGGGGAGCTGTGCATGCCTGACCGCGTCAGCGTGGAAGCGTCCTGCAGTCCCAGACGCGTCCCTGTGGTCAGCCTTGCGAAGAAGCTCGCCTCGGTGGGAGTTGGGAACGAGTTGCTTGGTGGGGAGGGGAGCGGCGGGTTGGTTCGGGGCTTGAAATCGAGGCGCTGTGCCCGCGACGCGAGAACAGATGGGGGAGAAGGCGCACCGGGCTTGTCTGTCGAGCAATGCGAACGGCTTAAGACCACGTGAGAAGCATCGACTTGGGTCGAGCCGCCGCGGCTTGCTGCTGCTGCTGCTGCGTAAAGAATCTCTGAGCCAAGCCAAGCGCTCGTCAGCTCGCGTGTATTTCCCCCGTATGAAGGTTGGTCTCCTTATACAGGGGTGGGCGTCCACTCACTCCGTCTGCACACCTCCCCCCACTCGCCCCCTCCCTCCTCCTACACCCACACGCCCCCTCCACTACTCCAGCAGCACCCACCCACCTCCCACTTTAATAGCGAGCGCCGAGTCCTGTCGCCTCTCATTCCATCCACTCACCTTCCACGTCACCAGCACGGTGGGGGGGCGGCGGCGGGGGGTAGCCTCACGCAGAGTAACTCCTGCACGTAGACGTCTATCCCGCCCCCCTCTCTCACCCTCCCCTCTCTCCCTGTGCCACACCCCCTCCCCTAGCCCCACCACATTTCCCACCGCTCACCCCCCCGGTTCACCCCTTCGTGTGTGTCCGTGTGTGTACCTGTGGGGAGCGGTAGTGTAGCGGTTAGCGCGCTGCGCTATGAACCCGGCGTCCCGAGTTCGATTCCCGCTAACGGCCAACACCGGTGACGATTATCTGAACCGGTCCCGGGCCTCCTCCCCTAGGTCGACTCAGCCTCAAATGAGTACCTGATGCGGTGTGTAAACTTCGCCATTAAGGGAGACAAAGGCGGCCGGGCGTGGTGGTGCTGGTCACCCACCCCCAGTCGTGTGCCGTTCCGGCCTTCATAGGTTGCTCGCAAACAGCACTTGCCCCAACCGTCTGTTAAGGCTACACGGGGGATCTGTGTCTTTGTGTGTACCTGTCAGACGTGATGAGACACGCTCGCTCGCTCGCGCACGCAGACGAGGGCACCCCCACGAGGCCCTCTACAGCACCGCGACTCGCACTGCAGCCAGTGACCAGAGTGCGACGTTTTGAATAGAAACACGCGCAAAATCAGTCGTCGATCACACGTAGGCTTTCGCGACCAATTTCATCCATAATAGAGTTGTTTTGGGTTAGATCGCCTAAATATCTAAATGTCTCGTTAAAACCCGCCACCACTCAACACAGCCAACGAGTAAGGGTTGTCACGTAAACAGGACATGCCAATTCGGTGTGTTGGAGAGCCGAGCCACAACATTTAGAAACGAATTGCAACTAGTTTCATGATGAGGCTAGTTGGAATTACTGGCGAAACGTCGTTCTCAGATTGTAAATGTTGTGGCTTGGCTCTCCAACACACAACCGGTGTGCTGTACTGTTAACGAATTGGCCACGTTCTGTTTACGTGACAACCCTTACTCGTTGGCTGTGTCGGGTGGTGGCGGGTTTTAACGACACATTTATACATTTACACGATCTAACCCAAAAACCTCTATGATGGATTCGTCGATAACACGGTGTGTAGGTGTGTGCCCTTACCCGTATAATTCGTGACGTTTTGGGCAATGGACCTTGTTCATGGCACGCAAGATGAACATGACGGTCGGTCGATCTTCGTAGCACGTGCACTCGCACCTCGGATTATCACGGTTGGTTTTGTACGGTGCGAAAGAAGTTCAACATACGTACACTTAGATTTCACATGCTATGAAGAAGGGTAAATGCTCGAAACGTCGCCTATTCTCTATTTTTGTTACTTTTGATGCCACGGGGTTTTTGACAGATGTGTTGAGTTTTTATTGTTGTTTTTAATTATGCTTGTGCACCGCTGCCAACGCAGGAGCACCAATTGCATTGATACATTTTAATCGGATCAATAATGGCATCAGTAATAAGCATTATGGTCTCGCGGGGTGAATCATTAATTGAGGGCAAACGCGAGCGAAATGCAGCAAACGAGAGGCAGACGAAGGGAAAGTGTGTGACTATAACTAGTATATTGTGTGTGGGTGTGTAAATGAATAATTATGTTAATTCCGGTTGTGTATTCAGAATGTCCAGGGTATATCGCCTGCTATTGAATGTAGATCAGAAACGTTTGGGTATTGACCGAGAAAAAAAATGTTTGTAAAGATAGAAAACACGGCGACAAGTGCGCAAAGAAGCCTTGGCGGAGATGCGTGCTTGGAATGAACCTGGCAGAAAGGTGTCGTGCGCAGAACATTTCATTCACACTGGGGCAATCCGATAAGCTATAAAGCTCTTTTTTTTACAGACGTCCAGTAGACCGCTGAGAAAAGTAAGTGGGGCTTGGCCAGAAGACGGCCCACGGAGAAGAGGTCGAGACTAAGGACGGAGTTACAGCCAAATGAGAACAACACGGCAGACAGAACACACAGAATCATCAGAATCTTTATTTCTCCTGGAGAAATCCGATAAGCTATGAAGCTCTGTTTTCCCCACAGATGTCCAGTAGGGGGACGGGTCAGAAAGTTACAACAACAACCAATACAAAAAAAACGATAGGAGTGCAAAGTATAGGGGAAGCTGCGATGTGGAGATCGAGCGATTTCACATCGTGGTGAAGTATGGTCAAAACCACTTCCATTCACTACGTCACGCGGGCGTGGGGAGGACTTCGTCCAGCAGCGGATAGATAATGGCCAACGATAATGATGACGACGACGAGGTGTTTATTTATTGGGGAAACGCGTCCGAGATGACGTGCACCGGGGAGATGGAGCGACGAGATCCGCTCGCGTGCGAGGAGCCAGATGGTTTGAGATGGGGCCCTTCAATCGACAGTGGAGAGACCATGGTCAATGATGATGTATAATGATGATGAAACTCTAATCGTATCACGTTCCACCGCTTAAAAGATTCGACAATCTCGTGTAAGTCGCGTTCGCCAAAGCATGGGCTCTCGTTCTCAACAAAGCGCAATAAACACACGCGGCCTTCTACACACACTGATTGCTCTTTGCAAACGACCAAACGTTTAATGAACAAAACCAAAAAACCGGGGCTCATAGCAGCAGTTCTCACGATGGGTTTGCACACACAAGACCCATAGCGTACGAGCCTCGTGTGCACAGAGGGTGGGTTCTTGTTTGTAAAGGTGTGGGGAGGTGGTGGCAGCTCACGGCCAACACCAGTGACGATGTATCTGGAACCGGTCCCGGTCCTGTGCCTCCCCTAGGTCGACTCAACCTCAATATGTGTACACGCATGTTGAACGTCTTTCGCACCGTACGGAGGTGCGAGGGGAAGGACAACAAACTACACGCACAAGCAAGCAGTTCCAAGGAAAGTTGGACTCAAATGAGTACAGCACATGGTGCGGTGTGTAAACATCGCCACAGGGGAGACAAAGGCGGCCGGGCGTGGTGCGGGCCACCCCCCCCCCCCCCGTGTGCCATTCCGGCCTTCATAGGTGCTCGCTAACCGTACTTGCCCCAACACTCTGTGTCGGCTAGACGAGGGATCTTTGTCTTTGCATTTGATCCGGTGGCTTCGGAAAAGTCGACTCTGCCTTCAAATCGTAGCTGGGTGCGATTCATGTTAATGTCAGCACGGGGAAAGACAAAGGCGGCCGGGCGTGGCGTCGGTCACGCCACGTCCCTCGTGTGCCGTGCTAAGTGGCGGCCTTCATAGGTTGCCCGCTCACAAAACGTGCCCCCGAACAGCCAACGTTGAAAGGCTACACGGCGAACCTTTGTCTTTGTTTACATGCGGTGGGTCATAGATGAGAGAATTACCTTGGCCGGGTTCATAAGCGGGCTTGGGACAATATTTAAGCGTCAACACGGTAGGGAAACGTCGGCATTTGACCAGCGTAAGTGGTTCAGTCAATATAAATAAAGCCGCCGCCGCCGCTTTATAGCCGCCCCGTACACTTGATAATTAATTTATAGAGGCAGTCAGACATGCGAATTAAGGAACAATAGGCTATAAACAATGGCAAGGTGGCGCCTTGGCTGGGTTTCTGCGCAAACTATTAACCAGGCGATTGTGAGTTCGATTCCCGGCCACGGCGATAGCATCGGTAAAGCGAAGTGGTCATTTGAAGTGGACCAGCCTGGTGAAGTATGGTCAAACAACCCCGCCACGGTGTTGCGGAGGTATTCGTCCAGCAGTGAATTGACAAAGGGTTTGTGAATTATAAATACTAAATGTTATTGTTGTGGCAATGTTGCATAAGAATTTGTGTACATTATAGGCTCAATTGAAAGCGTGATTTTACGTGTTAAAAGATCTGGTAATTACGGTATTTACGCAAGGGCACTGAAGATACTTGTTATATGCAATTCATGTTTACTTGAGGTGTGGTTGTGGAAACGCAAGTGCAATAATTGATTGTATCATTTAAATCTTTAATTTTGGAGATTATGAACACTTGTCCGTACATAGAGTGAGATTGCAATACAATACGTACAGACTGACTAACTTAATTCGAATGGTGTTCTAGAAGGGACTACACATCTGAAGTTTGGCACGAAATATAGTGGAACGTCGAGGCGCTTACAGCTGTGTAAAACCAAACAACATTTCCTACACTGACTTAAAGCTTCCGTGACTGCAGGAAATCATATTATTTGCGTCTTTCGGTAAAGCCACTTAGATAGAAAAAAAATTACGACGTTGCAATCGCAACACAAACAATCGTCATTTTTCACCTGATGACGATTGCTTGTGTTACGATCAAAACGTCGTGATATTTGTATTATTTGTTCTATCTACATGGCTTTACCAAAAGACCCAAAGAATAGGAATTCCTATATTGAGCCCCAAAAAATGACGGCGTGCGTGTCGACGAGATCTACTTATAGGGTTAGGGTTATCCTAAAAGTCTCCAGGCGTTAAACATTCACACGTATCGAGCCCACCTCTCCCTCCCACACACCCGTAATCAGTGAACCGAGTAATTCGCCTCCAGCGGAGTGTGACGTTCACGCAAATAGAAAGCAGCTATGTAGATCCCGCTACCAGTGAGTTACTTGAGTCACATGCCGCGTAAGTCATTCAGAATATCCCCATGCAAGAAGAGCGATAATAAAAAACACACCACGTGTTGACATTTCCAAATGTCTGCGCGCGGTACCGAAAACCCTCCCGTAACGCACGCGGACGATGAGCTCAAATGTTTCGTTACTTTAAGAACTTTTTTTTTGCACGCTAAGTGGGGACTGCGTTTGAGAGCGTTGCACGAGTACACAACTCTCTCTCTCCCTCTGTCAGGCCAATCCCATAACGGAGCCTCCGGGACGTTTGGAGCGCGAGTGATCGTACGGTCGTACGCGCGCACGCGTGCCTGGTGCGCGTGTAGTACAACATCAATTTATTATTCTAACCAGCGTTGAAGTGTTGCGATGACTCCCGTGAAGGCACCCGACATGAAGGTAACCTTCCTCCCTGTAAAGCCGCGCTGCCGCGAGATATTTGGCCGAGAGAAAAACCGGACACGCTGGTCGAAGAAGCAATATGACCCAATACCCCGAGAGACATAATCCACGCGACTATTTGCAATACGGTACCACCGAAAACGAAGGCACTTTGGAAGGCGTTACATATTCATAAATGTAATACGTCAAAGAGTATAAGACACCTCGTTCGAGACTCAAATATCCCACTTACTGCTTTAGACGTTCCTCCTCGAAGCTACTTGTTGTGTAACCAAGTCTTGGTGACTGATGTCCCAGTCCAAGCCAGCCAGATCAGACGTGAACGTGGTCGGCATCCCCTGAGGTGCCATAACCCACGGGGGAATGAATTCCTCTCGATGGCCAATAACAGCGAATTGTCTGATATGGCCACTTTAAATGAGTTGGGTTACCATCAAGTCATTGATTGTTATTGGCAATGTAACTTAATGCGTATGACTGAAGGTTTGCTACATTAAGCGGTACCGATTTCTGCTCTGTCTCTTGGACTAAATTACATATAATCCATGCGTATGTGCATCATTTTTAAGTATTTGCCAATTTCGCCCCGACTCCTCCACAGAACACCACACAGATATGTTCATGGGCATTGGTAAAGTTCAGTTGTGAGGTTTCATAGCGACTGGCTTCGTGAAGTTTTGGTGACTGATGTCGCAGACAAATTATTCAACGTCCGTTGCGATGTGGCCCAGTTAACTCCCTGAAAAACAACGTAACAGCGGAGTCATTAACACCACCGTATCCACGCATATATAAAAACTTTTCAAACAATACAAAATGATGTACTCCGATAAAGGGCCAGAGCCTGAAACGTCTGGCTACTATATATTCTGTTATAAAGGGTAGTGATATGCGAATGCACGAGTTTCATGGTGTGCTGTGTCTTTGTTTTGTACACAATACAACAATATGTATTCAGAACATAAATCAATATGGTACTTCTCAATGGAGTTATTGTAAGACCAGTTAAGAGTCCTTTATCGAACTCACAATGATTATAATGGGTAAGTATAGTCAAACAATCACCAGGACCATCACGGCCTTTATCTAGCAGTGGATTAACAAGGGCCTGTACATTATTATTTCGTATTCTAATGTATTAATATAATTAAGATATTGAGACGAAGTATTCTCTTTTTCAAAGGGACAGAGGAGCTGCAATCTATGTGGTTGGTATTTGGGAATAAATCTCACGGAGTCTCAACGCCCATTTTCAGACGGAATGACCCTGCGTTGGAATGCTTTGCCAATTTCTATTAAATTATCATTCAAGATTAATTAATAGATTTTATTCATGAAAAAAACACAAGTGTGTGCGTGTGTGTTTGTGTGTGAATTCTAAACCCCCGTGCAGGCTTCAAATTGTCCGCCGATAACTCGTGCGTGGACTTCACCCGCGGTCCAATGCGTGTGGATGTCATATGCACGTCATCATTCTTCTGTGATGTTCTTCATTCATTTATTTTAGACAGTAATATAATGTCTGTGGTTTTTATTTATTATAAATTAATATAAATAGAGCAATTATTTTTTTTGTCGTACTTTCGCGCCGTGCCGTTCCGCCATATTCACCGAGAGGCCGCGTGCCTTTCGACAGAAACGGGACAAGACCGCCTGTAGCGGGCCAAACCTCAGTCGTGTCTTTTGTGTCGTCGATGTGGGGCTGGGTGGTGGTGGGATGGGGGCGCGCGTGTCGTTTGTGCAGGAATGCGGCTCGGTGTTTGTTTGTAGTCCTCACAAAGGGTCCCCGGTCCGGGCACAGCGCACGCCGCTCATGGGCCATGTGACCACCGCGGCCTCTGGTTTATAGAGCAGCGGTTATTTGCCAAGGGATAGGTTTCATTATTTAGGAAGGGGGTGGGAGTATTTTCTTGCGGGCGGGGGGGGGGGGGGTGAAGCAGAGAAAGCTCAGGCGACTTTAAGTGTGTGTGGTGAAGGAAGGTGGGGGGGGGTTGAGGTGGCTAGAGTTCGTGTCCTCTCCGTGACCAGGTGAGCCCTCTCCCCAGCCTGTCCCCACATCTGTCTGTTGTGGTCTGTGACTCACGGCGCTCCCCTCCGTGAGACGCGGAAGAATCTCGCTGCATGCGACGCTGAATGCCTTCAGGAGGGGCTAAATCCATTAATCCATTGAGCGCATTCGCTCGCCGTCTCTTGAACGCGCGCATTGATGGAATCCCTTTCAGAGGACGCGTTTACAATGGATACATTAAGGGGATTATGGGGGGGGGGGTTCGGGCGGGGAGCGGTGGCGCAGCGGTTACTGCACTTGGGGCTGCCACCTCTAAGGTGCAACACCAAGGCGGTATTGACGGGGAGAAGATGGATATCTCAAGTTATCGGGGAGGGAAGAGCGGCACGTAGATGCATTGTCTCTTGAGTGTCGTATTGTTACGCGATTGGCACAAGCCGGGGAAAAAACCCTTCACATTTCCCAAGGCAGCTGCTACCCTCTTGAAAAAGAGGATTGATCCCGGGGAAAACCAGGACAGGTGGCAACCCTCGCTGCACCGCGCTCCAAAGCCAACCACTCCGGTTCGATTCCCTGCCACGGCTATGTGATTCCTGGGCCTGTTCAGCAGGCAATATCGCCCGCCCCCTCTCCCCGCAACCTCAGCAACCAGCGTGGTGAAGTATGGTCAAACAGCCCCCACAATTGAAGACGTGGTGACGCATTCATCCAGCAGTGGATTAACCAAAGGGCTGTATTGGTCCATTATCAGAAGCGTTGGTGGTGCCCGTGTACCCACTGCACATCCTCTGGCTATGTCGAACGCAGGAGCGCTCAACTACACGCGGCGTGGATACCGTGCAGGGGAAATCTCGAAAATGTGCAGTTGAACGTCAGCGCCAACGTTGCGACGACACAACACACACTTATACAACACGCACTAATACAACACACACACTAATACAACACACACACTAATACAACACACACTAATACAACACACACACTAAAACAACACACACTAATACAACACAAACTAATACAACACAAACTAAAACAACACAAACTAATACAACACACACACTAAAACAACACGCAATAATACAACACAAACTAAAACAACACACACTAATACAACACAAACTAATACAATACTAATACAACACACCCACTAAAACAACACGCACTAAAACAACACACACTTATACAGATGTAAGGACAGTACTGGGTAATGTAGGGACAGTACAGCTCCCCGTGGCCATGGTTACTAATTAACGTGACGGGAACAGACTGGCGTCACGTTAGGGTCATGTGGGACCTAAGTGGTCGCTCATAATGATTGATGCGACAAGCGATGACAGGGTCGTGTGAGGGGAAGCACGGGACCCAACGGTCTTGAATTGTAATAAGGGCAGAGACGGACAGAGCCAGGCAGCGGTGAGAGAGGGTTCTGGAATAGGGGCGTGGCCGGGTGGTGAGGAGGATAAAAGCCGGAGCGAAACGGGGCTCTGGGCTGCTATCGTAGGCGCACTGCCGTTGCCGTCGTCACCTGGGAGCGGGTCGTCTTCATCATCCTGGAGTGGGCACCTTGGAGTCTTGGAAGGCTGGAGTTACGTTGTCTCAGAATAGAGTTATCCAAGTTATCCAAGTGTGTATGGTCACTCGCGGTTACTCGTTAAGTCATCAGTGAGTCGGCGCACTTTATTCATAATAAATGCTAATACTGGTAGGAACCTCCTGGTTACACCAGCCCTCAGGGGATTATTGTGTCCGTCCATTCGTCCGTCGTGCAATGTGAGGGAGGGGCTGGGTGGGGAGGGGTGCGTGGGGAGGGGCTGGGTGGGGAGGGTGGGGCTGGGTGGGGGGTGGGAGGGGTGGGGCTGGATGGGGAGGGGCTGGTCACCCCGTGGTGCCCTTATAAAATTCAACGTTGAACCTATTCACGCCAGCTTGTGCCCACCCTCACAGTCGGCCATATTTGCGGAATACACCATGCCGCCATTGACCCTGGCCATTGACCGAGCAACCCAACGTTCCTCCCAGCTCCCTCTGCAGGACAATGTGTTATATAAACACCCAGCTCTGACATTCTGTGCCTCTGTGATTAACGCAGCATGGATTGGTTGAAGTACGTCACGTGGCCGCGAGCAAGCAGCCAACCAGAGGTGCGCACCTCCCAAACATGTACGCCCCCGGATTGGTTGAAGTACGTCACATGACCGCGAGCAAGAGACGGGTGAGTGAGAGTGAGGCAGAGCCGTGCTCTGTCCACTGCTGCCCTGAGGGAGAACCGCGCTGTCTCCACTGCTGCCCTAAGGGAGAGCTGTGCTCGGTCCGCTGCTGCCCTGAGGGAGATGGGTGAGTGACAGTGAGGCAGAGCTGTGCTCCGTCCACTGCTGCCCTGAGGGACCCCCGTGCTCTCTCCACTGCTGCCCTAAGGGAGAGCCGTGCTCTGTCCACTGCTGCCCTGAGGGAGAGCCGCGCTATCTCCACTGCTGTGGTTGTTCGGGGTCGCCAAAGGCTGTAGTTGTTTGGGGGCTCCATAGACGCCCCCCAACAACCTAGTATACATATAACTGAACAAGACGGTGTCTCTGAGAGCTAAATTACACAAAAACAAAGATCCCCCATGTAGACTTAACAGACTGTAGTGACAAGTGCTGTTAGCGAGCACCTATGAAGGCCGGCACAGCACACGAGTGGGTGGGTGGGTGGCCAACACCACGCCCGGCCGCCTTTGTCTCCCTAGTGGCGATGTTTGCACATCGCACCAGATACTCATTTGAGGCTGAGTCGACCTAGGGGAGGCCCAGGACTGGTTCAGATAATCGTCACTGGGTGTTGGCCGTGAGCGGGAATCAAACCCGGGTCGCCAGGTTCGTAGCGCAGTGCGCTAACCGCTACACTAAAACAACACACACTAATACACGATGTGAATCACTTGCGGTGCGAAGACAACGACACAGATACACAAACGTGAAACCGATGTCTTACACAAAATTCGCTGCCTCACCAGGCGAAGCACGTGCCCTACGAACACCGTGGTGACTGGAGGCGTGGACACGTGACCTATCTGTGCATCGTCTCCTGCGCATCTTAAAGAGGGGGGACCACTCGTCCCCATTGGGGGAGGGAGGGGGGGCTGCCGTATCTACACGGTTGAGAACCACTGCTCGCATGGTTCATGACGGGACTCTGCGTCTCGAGACCGGTCCAGGGCGTTGCGAAAAAATGCGGCCACCGCATCGCGCGATTTCAGATGCGCTTCTGCGGCCGTCTGGAACGCTCTTCTTTCCGATATCAGGAAGCCGCTGGAGCTATGCGCTTTCAAATCATCTCGTTTATTCAGAACTAAGTTTTATGTTAATTTGTTTGTCCTTCCCCGGGACCTCCGATTCGAACCGCGGGCTACGTATGGTTCGAAAGAAGTTCAACATATATTGTACTTCGTAAATGCTGCTAAAATCACACAATCGCTGTAGGCCGTGCGGCTAAACATTCTGTTACACAATATACGTTTATTTGTTTTGCTTAAGTGGAGACACGGATATATATGGAGACATTGTCTGCTCTTATATATTTTTTTTACTGAAAAAAAACGACTCCAACACATGGAAAGTGCGCTATATAAACCCGAAAGATAATGGAATTCGTCGATTTTCGTCATCGTCAAAGCACTAGGTGTGCGCAAGTGTGATATGAGCACCTCCGATTAGCACGGTTGGCTACGTACAGTGCCAAAGAAGTTCCCACATACATATGATGAAGGATCTTAAGCCCGAAACGTCGCCTATTGTATATATATATTATTTCCCCTTTAAAGCCCACGGTGTAATTGAGGAAATGTGCCGAGTTCGTTCCTTGTTATTTGCCCGATAGATCACCGCGGCTCAGACTCGGCAAAAAGGCCCCCACGCAGAGCCAATACACACGTGGCGCTAATGGCGAGGCACGTGTGACCCCTCCCCCCACTAAACCCCCCTCCCTCCCACACCCCCTCGCCCCCCACCCCGATGGGATCAGCGCCGCGCCGGGATCTGCCGCTCATCGCGACGCGCCCCGCGAGTCGATCAGCAGGGCACCGCCGTGGCCGCTGGGTGCCATCTCATCTTCGACGCGAGATTTCTCCCAACCCCCCCCCCCCCCCCGAAAAAAACCTCAACCAAGATAAATTATTTAAAACTAAACTTTTTGTTTGTTTTACCAGGCAAGGCCCACTGAACTATGGAATCATTTTTCTTCAGACTCTACCTGGCTTTCAGAAATGACAGCACAACGGAGCGGCTTGTCACGTGGACATTGAGAGCAGGAAAATACTCTAAACACGAGACGTTGATTCTAAATGTGGAGAGAAAAACCGGAGGACCCGGAGAAAACTCCATGCGACCACAGGGAGAACACGCAAACTCCACATATACAGGCGTCAGGGTCGGGATCGAACCCACGACATCCTGCCAATAACAGACGAGGTAGTTAATATCTCACGACCGTGGCTCCCACAAAGACAAAGCTCCCCCGCTTAGCCTTTACTTTTAGGGGCAAGTGCTGTTTAGCGAGTACCACCTATAAAAGCCAGTACGTATGTTGAACTTCTTTAACATCGTACGTAGCCAACCATGCCAATCGTAAGTGCGGGAAAGGATACTAAACACAAAAAGCACTTCTAAAGAAAATATTTTTCAATATAGATTTAAAAGTGCATAGCTCGAGTGGCTTCCTAATATCAGAAGGAAGAGCGTTCCAGACGGCCGCAGAAGCGCATGTGAAAGCGCACGATGCGGTGACCATTTTCGTTCGATGGCTAAGTGATGGGTGGCCAGCGCCACGCCAGGTCGCCTTTGTCTCCCCAGTTGTAATGTTTACACACCGCACCAGGTACTCGTTGATTAACGGCTGATTCGACCTAGGGGGAGACCCTTGCCCAGGTTCAGACTGTGAGTGATGAAAATGTGCTCGTTGAAATTGGATGCTAGATGGGTTTGTTGAATCTGAGGGCCCGTTAGAGATGGACACGGTTTGGTTGCACCATGCCCCCTGTACCTTACCAGTTCAGACGTAATGTGTACCTACCGATGGCCACTTAAAATATATATATTTGATGTTTTGCAGCAATGGAGAGATCGTGGTTGATGATGGCTAAGATGGCACCTTGTCTGGACTGCGTCTTTGGAAACAATCGCAATAATTTCACCAGGACAAAAAAAAATCCCTTTCATTGAAAAATATCTGGACACCCATCTCGTTTTTTTTTTCTCATCGAGTGTGCATTTGTACAATGGGCAGACAAATGCAAAGGTTACCCGTATAGCATTTCACAGGCTGTTGGGGCACGTGATGTTAGCGAGCGCCTATGAAGGTCGCCACGGCACACTAGGCGGTGGGTGGCCAGTACCGGTAGCCGACCCCTGATCTAACCCTAAAGAAACCAATTATTAATCGTAATATTCCTCGTGAAAGTCTACTCGTGAAATGTAATTGTTTTTTTCATTGCCTTCGTGCACCACTGCCACCCACAGCAGCTGCAGGTGCAGTATCACCACCAACTAACGGGTGATTGCTCAGTGTTACTGGAGAGGAAACGTGTCCGGGGCAATCGACGGAGCGACGTGGAATTCCACTCGGAGTGGCACAGCGCGTTAAAACAAACCTCATTACCGTGACAAACCCCAGGAATTCCTCGCCGCGCGTAATCTTCCAGCAGAGAAGGGGGAGAGAAAAAAACCTTTTGGCAACTCTCAATGCGGCCTTGTCGCTTGCCGAGATGCAGTCCCGGTGGCATTGAAGAGTGCGAGGGGGGGGTGGGAGAAGCGAGCAGTTGTTCGTGTAAACAGGTGTTAAACAGCTCCTTTAGCCATGATACACAAGTCCTTTGTGCCGGACGCGGAACGCGAAGGACAGGAATGCCATTGTTGCGCGTCAGGAATTCGCGTGGAATGCGTCCGGCGACAATGGAACCAATAAAGCTCGCGTCAATCACCGTGCCCACGCGCGGTACCACGTTCGCGGACGATGCGCATCACAATCCATGCTCGATCCACTGCTGGGTGAAGGATCCCCCCCCCCTCCCCGCCCCGCCCCCCCCCCCCCCGAGGCCGTCTGCTTCTGTCACGTCTCCCTGCGCTGAAACAATTTCACGACAAATCATCCGGAGCATTTCCCTACTCGATAATTGCCAATGGGATATGATATGTATGTGTGTGTGTGCATATATTTACAGCCCTTGGTGATTCCACTGCTGGATGAGGGCCTTCCTACGCCGTGCGAGACCAGGATGAGGGCCTACCTACGTTGTCCGAGTCGTAGGGGTGGTTTGACCATACTTCACCACGTTGGTTAATCGTTTTAATACAGTACACACACACAGATGTCTTAATTTCAATAGAACTATCGCTAAGATACATACTGAAATTGACTAGGCGCGCGCTCTACGGCACGACACGCCTAACGCGTTTACCATTGATCAGGCATGTGCAGCGCGTATAACGACTTACATTCAATGTTAAATTCAAACAGGGGATGGGCAATTAGCAAAGTCTAATACCGTGCTGGGTCACGATGTGAAAATTTAGAGCAAAATTCACAATTTAATGGACCCCTTTTATTTTAAATTCGTAACTATGCCAGTCTTTCGTAGAGCATATTGTTCAGCTAAATGACACGGACTGTTCACAGAGAATCATCATCAGAATATAAATATTTCTACTGGAGGATTCCGATGAGCTATAAAGTTATTTTACGTAGATGTCCAGTTGGGGCGGGTCGCAACGTTCCAAAAACAAACAACACAACAACACGATAGGAGGGCAAAATTACAGGAAAGGGAAACAAATAAATAAAAATATATACAAATAGAACTAAACTACGTTTTTTTTTTTTACAAAGTAAAGCCCACTGAGCTATGAAGCTTATTTTTCAGAAGCAACCTGGCCACAAATGATAACTCAGCAAAGTGACTTATCACGTGGACATTTATAGCAGCAAAATAATCCAAACACGTCTTTCTCAATGTGGAGGGGAGACAACAAGACACGAACCCCACACACAGGCAGCTCCCGATGAGCACGGTTGGCTACGTACGGTGCGAAAGAAGTTCAACACACATACACACGGGCAGCTTTGCTCTCACAGGTACACACCGAGGGGTACGTGTGCCTGGGCTGCCCCACGCAAGAGCTAGAATTTTAACAACATTATTAAAGAGACTTTAAAGGTGCAGACAAGAGAGATATCCATACTCTTTGGTTCTTTCGGTAAAGTCACGTAGGTAAAAAATAAAATAAATCACGACGTTTCGGGTGCAACACAAGAGTCCATCATCAGGTGAGATATCATGAAACTTGTGTTGACGTCATGATCACGAGATTGAATACCTCGATGCGGTGACGTCATCGGGGCGTTCTGGCGCTTGTAATATATTTATAGATTTATGAATGGGTTGACGGGGCTTAATTGACGTGTTCAACAGCCGTGGATTCACACACACACTCAGTCTCTTGGGTGGGGGGGGCTACAAGATAAGAGCCGATTGTTGTGAAAGAGAGGGAACAAACTCAATACATTCGTCAATAATATTGCTTTAAAAAGAAAAAAATAGAAATAATAGGCGACGTTTTTTGGGCGATTGTCCTTCTTGCGGTTGCTGCCTGAGGGTGAGCTCCGGAAAATATGTAATGATCAATGAATCCCTGTGTAGATTCTTCCTTTAAGAATGAACTTGACCTGTTGAACTTTTCTTTAACACGTAGGCTTTCGCGACCAATATCATCCAAAATGCAGGTTTTTGGGAGTTTAAGTCGCATATATATGTATCGTTAAACCTGCCACCACCCGACACAGCCAATTACTAAGGTTTGTCACGTAAACAGAACGTGCCAATTCGTTACTAGTACAGCACACCGGTGTGTTGGAGAGCAAAGCCACAACATTTACAATCTCAGTACGACGCTTCGCCAGTATTCAGACAGGCATCAGTTTGCGTTTCCTTACAGTAAACGCTGTGTGTTATTTTACCATTTAGGCCGCGTCCAAGCAAAATATCTAGGAAAGGGAGTGTGTTGTTTACCTCCATTTCCATGGTGAACTGGATGGCCGTGTTTTGTGAATTGAGATTAATTAGAAATTCACTAAGTGCATCTTTAATACGTGGCCAGACAACTAAAGTGTCATCTACATATCAAAACCAAAAAGATGGTTGAAATGTTATTGAAGCAAGTGCTCTATCTTCAAAGTTTTCTATGTTCAGATTCGCTATTGCAGGAGTTAAAATAGAGCCCATTGCTGCTTCTTCCTTTTGTGTAAAGAAATCACCTCTCCATAATAAATAAGTATTATTTAGACAATGTTTAGCTGGGTTTGCAATATATTTTGGTAAACCTGTCTTCTTTACTAGCGCATCGAGTAATTTAAGTGACTCGTGAACTGGGACCTTAGTAAATAGAGACATTACATCAAAGCTCACCAGAATATCATTAGGTGTTAAGTTTAATATATTTAATCACATTCACAAGATGTTCTGAATTTCTTATGAATGAAGATGTCTTCCTGATGTAGGGCTGTCTTTGTTTAGCTACATATTTTGCTCATTTATATGTGGCAGAGCCTATTGTACTTACTATGGGTCGTAATGGGATGCCGATTTTATGAATCTTTGGTAGCCCGTAGAGTCGAGGTGGTTTTGAGGCCCTTGGCTTCATTTGGTATTTCTTGGCCTTGGGAATGAATGGACTTGCAAAGATTGCAGTAGTCTTACGTTCTAAAATATTAGTTGTATCTCGTTTAATTTTAATATAGGTACTTTCCTCCAGCAAATCTTAAATTTTCACTATTCTGGCAAATCGCCTGCTGATGCTGGATGTAATTACCAGCGAAACGTCGTACTACTCAAATTGTAAATGTTGTGGATTTACTCTCCAACACACCGGTGAGCTGAAGTAGTAACTAATTGGCGTTTTGTTCACGTGACAAATCCCTTACTGATTGGCCGTGTCGGGTGGTGGAAGGTTACGACACATTTATACTCATGCGATCTAAACCAAAAACGTTTATCATGAATGATATTGGTCGCGAAAGCCTCCGTGTTAAACTGATCAATATTCTAACCCGACTGTTCATTCTTTGAGATATCCTATCTTCGCTAAGTAACTGCAAGCGAATAGAATAAAATCTACGGACGCTCTGCATGCGTGCTGTCATTTGTTTGCGCTCGCTGGTTACGCTCGGAAACCAACATCGTTTACGATCGGTGAGTTTAGGAAGGTCTTTAATGTCGTTCTAGGTTACCACATTGATTTCAATTTTATCGTCGTTATTTTATACTGGCAAATTCATACGTGGTTATTCACCAATGACTATCACGTGTGATACAGTTTCACACATTGATAAATCACTTCGCGTAACCCACCTGGGACATTGCCACGTGTGCCCCCAAGGGTCAATACCTCTCTCTCCCTCTCCGCCCGCTCCTACCAACAACGAGCCTCGCAGCTTCCCGAGGGATGGATTTTATTGAGCCCATTGGGACGGTCGGAACTCTTGTCTTGTGGACTCGTTAGTGGCCAATTCTGGAAGAAAGACAACAAAAAATAATCCTTGTCGGGCCCTTTCCTCCGACCACACCTGCTGCTTGAAGGGAAGGCCCACAGCTGTGTTTGAGGAGGAGGAGGAGTTGGTGGTGGAGGGAATCTCTCTCTTCTACTGGCTGCAGATGTTCCCCGACTCGCGGGGGCATCTCTCTTAAAATCCTCTGTGGACCACGGCCAGTCAGGTTCAAAGGGTTAAGCCGGGATTTTGAAGGCGAGGTGTTACATAGGGCTCCTTTAAAGGAGAACAAAGCGAGGCGTTTAGGATTTTCTCTGCACCCGAAATATAACTCCTCTCCCCCACGACGCCCTCCCTACCCACCCCCCCGTATTCAACAGCCCCGCCCCCCCACCGCTTCCACCGCCCACCTTACACCCCCCCCACACCACCCTCCCCCCAATTTCTCCCTTTCTCCCGTGTCGCTATTGGAGCATTTAATTTGCACTGCCGACTTAAAACAGAAATTTCAATTAGCGATACAAACTCGACTTGATTGCACATTGTCTTCGGAGATACCCGCGTGAGCATTTGATTGCACGCATACAAGCACAGTGCCCCCTGTCACTCCACTGCTGGATGAGGGCCTCCTGCCGCCGTACGAACACAGTCAATGCGCGTCGGTGAAGATCGCGCAGCGTAGACGTGGACGCATAGAAGTAGGGTACGACAATGCCACACAATAATTGAGCGTCGTTTTGAAAATGATGCTAAGGAATTAAATGCATTGTCGAGGATTCAGATCTATTGTAGAGTACAAGGATGGATTGTTGAGTACAACAATGGATTTTTTAGTACTTCAACAAGTGATATGTTGAAGTACCCAACATTTAACACGTAGGCTTTCGCGACCAATATCATCCATGATACAGGTTTTTTGGGTTAGATTGCATAGATATATAAATGTGTCGTTAAACCCGCCACCACCCAACAAAGCCAATTAGTAAGGTTTGTCACGTAAACAGCACGTGCCAATTCGTTACGAGTACAGCAACATCAGTTGTGTGTTGGAGAGCCAAGCGACATCATTTACAATCTGAGTACGACGTTTCGCCAGTAATTACAACTAGCTTCATCAGGCACGTTCTGTTCACATGACAAACCTTACAAATTGGTTGTGTCGGATGGTGCCGGGTTTAACGGCACGTTTTATATTTACGCGATCTAACCCAAAAAACCTGTATTATGAACAAATGTATTGTTTGAGTTCACAACAACAGATTGTTGAGTGCCCAACAATGGATTGTTGAGTACAACAATCGATTGTTGAGTATAACAATGGATTGTTGAGTATAACAATGGATTGTTGAGTGCCCAACAATGGATTGTTGAAAACGTGCGGCACCAAATCTATGGTTGGTTCTGCACTGCCCGCCGCTGCTCACCACGTAGCACTAAAGTCTATAACACCTGCCGTGCAGAATGTTGCACCCATCTCAGCACTGTGCAGGCTCCCACTCTGCTCGGATTCCGAGATCTGCCGAATCGGGCGCGTTTGGGGTGAGATGGTCAGTGGCACAGAAATGTAAAAAAGAAATAAGAACAGGGTTTACCCTTGCTGGCAATAAAACAGGTTTGTAGATGGACAAACACCAAACAGAAACCTATTGCAATGAATCACGTCCGCATTAACCACACGTACTTGTCGCAAACATGAAAATAAAAAATGCTCTCATTACAATCTATGGCATTGTCTTTGAAAGGGATTGGCCTACACCAAAGATAGACTTCTTTGTGGCCTAGTCTCACCAGTGTCAGTCCAGAGAACGCCAACAGGCGAACAGCACAAAGGCAAGGCAAGTAGCAGAACATTTACAGGTAAATAAATGCATAATTTAATGTAAAATTACACATTTGTTATAAATTGTAATAATTTATTTGTGGCAATGACAGTTGGTTAAATAAATGTATAATAAAACAGATCTAATCTTGTAGATACACAATTTGGCTGTGTGTCCCGAGTTGTGGTTGCACGAATTTGCAGTTTCGTTAATGATTAAACAAAAAAAATACTTGGAAATTACCGTCAAAGGCATATTTATGGCTCTTCGATGATACGCACGAGTCGATGCCAGTTTCACTATGACGTCATTGCGGTGACATCACTCTCGCTCAATGGCGATCAAACGCCTGAATATTGAAATCAGCTATTTTTACATTTTTATTTTTGGTAAAGTTTTTGGTTTGTTGGTACTTAATTTTTTTTGCTACGAATTAAGTCGCTACGCGCATCGCGCGCCCGATGATTACTCAGCTCGTCCCACGTGACGTACAGAGAGTTCTGATGCAAATTATTGAGCATCACGTGGGTCGCGCGCGCGTGGTCTCCGTCCACACGTGGCACCAGGGGGGGTCTCCGAGTGAGCGTCACGCGACTGCGCAAGGAGGTGACTCAACACGGATATGCGTGCCGTGGTGGGTCGCGATGACCGCAGTAGGTCTGGTGGAAAAAGAAAAAGCCCCGCCGAGCAACCCACACAAAGGGCGGTGCCGTCCACCAACAGCATCACAGGTAGCTGTGTGGCCAGCATCATTGTCCACATTTGCCAAATTTAGAAAATTATTCGCGAATTACTTAATTGGTGTTACACATTAGCAACGATCGCCCCCCCCCCCCCGCTAGTGGTAGACGAATGCCCCCTTGCGGCTGTGCGAGTCCACATTTGGGCTGCACAGGGATAGCTGGCACTTGGGGTGCCCTTTCCGATGTGTTGTATGTATGATGATGAAAGCATATACATAGGTTGTACCCTATCTGGCAATAAAACAGGAGGTGTTAAGATGTTCAAACACCAAACAGAAACCTTGAGCAGGGCGTCAAGTCTCCATTCACCACACGTACTTGTGTCAAACACGTGCAAACTAACATGCTCTGATAATATTGTCATTCTTGATTTGAAGCTTTCGTGACTGCAGGAATCCATACTCTTTGGTTCTTTCGGTAAAGTCACGTAGGTATAAAATAAAATAATATTTTCATTGTCTTTGAAACTGATTGGCCTACACCAGACAACCTTATTTAGGGTCTATTCTTATTTTTCATCATCTTGAATGCTGGCAATACGGCCCCACAGATGTGTATGGCATGTACGTTGAACTTCTTTCGCAACGCACGTGGCCAGCCGCGCTGATCAGAGGTGCGTGCGTAACGACAACAAACTAAACACAAAAAAGCAGCTCTAAAAGAAATTAGTTTTCAGTCTAAACGACGTAAAAGTTGTACAGCTCCCCAGTGGCATCCTAATATCGGAAGGGAGAGCGTTCCAGACGGCCGCAGAAGCGCATCCAGAAGCGCGCGATGAAAGTGACCGGCTCTGTTCGACGACCAGCAGCCAAAAATCGCTGACGCTGCCGTTGCTGCTGCTGCTGCTGCTGCGATGAGCGGAGTCGCGTGGTGGTGGCTCAGAGCTCCTTGCTGACAAGATCAGCAGCAAGAAATCGTGTCGAGGGTGAGAGACGCGAAGTCAAGTCAATTTGTCGCTGTGTTGAAGCGTTCTCAGACGCATCCGGAGGTCGACGGGCGGCTCTATCCACACACACAGAGTCAGTGCCGACTCAGGCTGGTTGGTGAACCTATGCACCCCCCCCTTCCACCAGTAAGGTCAAACACGTGAGATCTACCCACTTCGAAACGGCACCGTAAACAAATATTGATTCTTTATTGCAATAATTTTAGCCGTCCTAACGGGGGGGGGGGGGGGGTGCCGGGAATTAGAGGGTACTATTTATTTTCGACCTGCGTGTATGTTGATGTATGTTGAACTTTTTTCGCGCCGTACGTAGCCAACCGTGTCCATCGGACCTGGAAATCGGGAGCGCATGCACATCACGCCGGATGTGTTTGGCAATCATCCGGCGCGTGCAGCGGTGACAGAACTGACCGCGTGTTTGTGTGTGTGTGTGTTTGTTTGAATGTGGCTCCCAGCTAAAACAATTAAAAATAAACTATTATTCGACTCTCAGTTTACAAATATAGTCTCGAGCCCTCTGCAGTCGAGCGAGTCGCCAACAACTGGAAGGTTACTTATTCTAGATATGAAGCTTTCGTGACTGCAAGGATTCATATTCTTAGGTTTTTTCGGTAAAAGTCACGTAGGTAAAAAAAATTCAATTAATAAAACTAAAATAAATATTTAACTTTTATTAAAATTAAAATTAATACAATTTAAATAAATATTTTACTTTTATAATTTTTTATGTTTTACCTACGTGACTGTACCGAAAAAACCTAAGAATATGGAAGGTTACTAGTTCAAATCGTGCCTGCGGGGGGGGTCGGGGGCATTGACTCAAGCTCGTATGCCTCCCTCCGAGGTCACCAAAACGTGCAGGCGGGGAAGTGAACAGTGGCTTTCCCATGGATGGACTTGTTCCCCGCCATGGTAATGTGGAATGCCCCCCCCCTCCCCACCACTGATTCATGTCTGTAGGGAGGGAGATATAAGCAGGGCCGCGTCGCTCGTTCGAGCTGGGGAATTAACTTTCTTGACTCGGCCCTGTCCCCTTTGTTCGCTCGGCGCCCAAAGTATCCAACGTCTCTTAGAAGCGAGCGCGCACTTAAGGAGAGGTCAAGTGATCATGAGCGTCGCGAGATCCGCGCTTTCTACAAGGCGACTTCTCCGGCGGGTGAAGCCCTTTCACAAGAAGAAGAAGAAGCCCCTGTCACTTGCGGCACTTGTACAGTAAAAATGTTGACAAATCTCCAAGTGTCCTCCCCACCCACCCACCTCCACCTTGCCCCCACCCTTCACCCTCCCTCCCACCTCCTGCCCTCCTCCGCAGGTAATGATGCAGCACGCCCACTTTGCCAGCGACGTGGGATTTCAAAAAAAAAAAATTCCCCCGTCTTCTTGCTAAAGGTGCAACCGGTGCCAGACGCGTACACCTAATGCCCTCTGTCAATCAGCGCCGCATTATCCAGCAGACATGCCTGCACATCACATTCCACAGAAGTCTTCCCCGGACTAATGATTTCAAGGGTCGGAGACAAAGACGGGAGCGGTAGTGGGTGGGGGTGAGGTGGGTTGGTGGGTGGGGTGGGTCGGGGGGGTTAAAAAAAATAACCCCGATTCACTTCTGGGTGGCCTCTGCAGGTCGGTGACTTGTCTGTGCCCGAGCGATAGTCGTTGTGCACGCCCGTGTTGGTCCACAGGTGATTACATTGGGCAGGTATGGCGTGGGGCCTGCCACGTGTGTGGGTTTTTTTGTGTTTACCTTTTCTTGATTTTTGTCTTTTTTTTACCGCGCCCACTCTGCCCCCCACCCCCTCCCCACCACCAGTTTTTTTTTCACTCTGCGTGCAACGACGCTTTGGGGTAGCAGATTTGAGCCAGAAAGGCGCCTCGTGTTTTAGCAAAAAATAAATTGACTTCAGCTCTGGGGGGGAGGGGGGGGGGAGTGGGCGTTTTGTGATGAGACCAACTGCCGGATTATAAGACGCTCCGGAAAATGAGAATGGCGACATTTGTGAGTACTCGAGGAATCCGATGAGCTGTTGAGCTCGATTTTACAAACGTCAACAGGGGCAGGTCAGAACTTGACGACGACAACAAACAAACGCGACAGGAGTGCAAAGTATAAGAAAGGTAAAGAAATCATCTTGGTTCTTTCGGTAAAGTCACGTAGAAGGGAAGTAATAAAATAATAAAAATAAAACATCTCACGACGTTTCGGCCACAACGCAAGCAGCCGTCCTCAGGTGAAGAACAGGTCTGTCGAGAAGACAGCGTCTGAATGACAACCCCAGGCTACGCCCCTCATTCAGACTCTGTCTTCTCGACAGACCTGTTCTTCACCTGAGGACGGCTGCTTGCGTTGTGGCCGAAACGTCGTGAGATGTTTTATTTTCATTATTGTATTACTTCCCTTCTACGTGACTTTACCGAAAGAACCAACAAGATGAATCCCTGCAGTCACGAAAGCTTTAAATCGAAAAGTAAACAAATAACTTAAAATATATTTACAGTAAAACCTTGGATTGCGAGTAACTTGGTCTGCGAGTGTTTTGCAAGACGAGCAATTTTTTTAAATAAATATTACTTTGATAAGCGAGCGAAGTCTTGCAATACGAGTAGTACGTGTATACGCTTTGTCTGCCGAGCGTCACGTGATCACAACTGATACGAGTGCTTTAATATACGAGTGCTTTGGATTACAAACACGTTTCCGGAGCGAATTATGCTAGCAATCCAAGGTTTTACTGTACAAATAAAACTAAACTAGTTTTTTTTTTACCAGGTAAAGCCCCCCTGAGCTAGTATTAGCTTATTTTTCAGAAGCGACCTGGTCACAAATGATAGCTTAACAAAGTGGCTTATCGTTTGGAAATGTATAACAGCAAAATAATCTAAATAAGTAATAATAATCACCGAAAACTAGTGGAATGCGTCACAAGCCCGAGAATGCGGTTTCTCTTCCGACGTGCTTTTTTTTGTTTCGGTTGTGCCGCGTGTTGTTCCGCATGATGTCCGACGTTCCGCTCCACGTGCCTGGAATTGAATTTCACGAAGAAGGTCCTAGCAGGTGCGGCATAAACGTCGGACATAATTCCGAAAACACATGGAAGAGCGGTACAGCACAGCGGGGAACACATACGCACTGGCATGATGATTCGAACTGTAATTCGGGCGCCACAGTAGCGATATGTTGGAATGGTACACAGGAGGTCGTGGGTTCGATCCCGGCCCTGACGCCTGCTGTATATTTGGAGTTTGCGTGTTCTCCCCGTGGTTGTGTGGATTTTTCTCCGAGACCTCCGGTTTTTCCCTCCACATTTTAAACGTGCGTTTAGAGTATTTGGGTGCAATACATGTCCACGTGATGAGCAATTTCGTTGAGTTATCATTTGTAGCCAGGTCGCTTCTAAAATAAGGGATATACAGCTCAGTGAGCCTTACCTGGTAAAATAAAAAAGTTTTAAAGTTTTAGTTTTAATAGTTTCATGATTTCAGAATCTCAGAGTGCAGTGCATCTGCTTGGTGTGTTACAGAGCAGCCCTCAGAAAGCGGAAATCACGCAACTACTTTGATCCGTAGCCTTGGGTTTTAGCTTGATACAAAGAGAAGACTGGTCCTAAGCTAACCCTCTTAATTATCCCTAAGAGTATTTTTGGGTTAGATCGCGTAAATATATAAATGTGTCGTAAAACCCGCCAACACCTGACACAGCCAACTAGTAAGGGTTGTCACGTAAACAGAGCGTGCCAATCCGTCACTAGTACAGCTCACCGGTGTGTTGGAGAGCCAAGCCACAACATTTACAATCTGAGTACGACGTTACGCCAGAAATGACAACTAGCTTCATCAGACGACAGCCAGATTTGTGTAAATTATTCCTGATTTTCTCAAAAACCCCACAGGACACAGCGCAATATATGAATAAATGTCAACCTCCCTACCACTTCTCTTTCTCTCTATTCCTCTGATGAAGGGTCTCGTCAGAAAAACGTCACCATATAATGTGACAACACCATACAGTAGCAGAATTATTATTTTCTTCTTCCAGTGATTGGTGACCTGGCTGAGATCATAAACTCGCTACGGGCGGCTGAAACCCGGATTCGAACCGAGGCTATCGGAGGTGTCTTGGCAGGTTCTCTTAGCTCTGGCCGCATCGGCTACCTCCTAAGTGATGGGTGGCGCTGCGGTTAGGGCGCTTGGCTAAATCAATACGCAACGGGAATTCACGAATTCAATAATATAAGAATAGTCTTTACCCTTTCTGGCAATAAAACAGTTGTGTTAAGATGTTAAAACATCAAACTGGCAACTTTTGCAAGGAATCATGTCTGCGTTAACTACACGTACTTGTGGCGAACATGCAAACCAAAAAAGTGCTCCGTTAGTATATGAATTGTCTTTGAAACTGATTGGTCGACACCTGAAACAGCTTTCTTTAGAGCCTAATCTCAAACAGTGTTAGACCAGAGGACGCCGAAAGGCGAACAGCACAAAGACAATGCCACTATCAGGTCATTGAGATCTCGGGGTGAGCAGCTACATCAGTATCACAATATAACAATAGGGTTTACCCTTTCTGACAATGAAACAGGTGTTCAGATCTTAAAACACCAAACTGAAACCTTTTGCAAGGAATCATGTCTGCATTAACCACATATACTTGTGCTGAACATGCATGTTTTTTTGTTTGCATGTTCACCACAGCTATATGCGGCTAATGCAGACATGATTTCTTGCAAAAGGTTTCAGTTTGGTGTTTTAACATCTCAACCCAATTGTTTTATTGACAGAAAGGGTTAAACCTATTCTTATATTTTGATACTGGCAAGGGAGGTCCCAAAATGGCAATAATGGTGCCCTGTGTTGATGCGTGGAAGACTCCGTGAGTATCGCGACTCGCTTCCCAAGAGGGTCCTGCATTGGGGATGTTTGGCCAATTTCATTTGAATGCGTATTCTGTCTTACGCGGGAGGGAACGGATGTGCCCTGAGAAAACCCGGTCACAAAATGCAAGGGGATAACTACTCAAGGCGCCGCACAGATAGATTCAACACATCGCTGTACTGCCATATTCTGGTCACCTCGCAGGCCAAGCCTATAACACCTGGAATTCTCAGGCAATCTTCCATTCAAGTTCTAACTAACCAGGTTAAACCATCGCTTAGCCTCCCGACACCTGGCGAGATTGAGCACATTGATGGTGAATTGGCTGTCGGCATCAAAATGAAAGACCCGAAGCTTTGATTTTCCGCAAAGCTCATGGGCCACAACCCTCGACCGCATTCACTGCACAAACCATGACATCAGCAGCAGCGGCTGCAGATACTTGATGATGAATAACTGATGATGATGCACAAATTGAAAATAAATAAATAAAAACTCCGGTCAGTGTGCGGAGCCTGTGGTCGCCAACCAGAACAGAACCGCGGGACTCGTTACGGAGACTCGATGTCCCGATGAAACACGCACGAAGGAGCAGACATCCTAGATTTGAAGCTTTCGTGACTGCAAGGATTCATATTCTTAGTTTTTTTTCGGTAAAGTCACGTAGGTAATAAATTAAAATTAATATAAGTAAAATAAAAATAATAATAAAATAAAAATCACGACGTTTCGGAAGCAACACAAGCCTCCGTCTTCAGGTGGAACAGTCACAGCACGAAAGCTGTATTTTATTTTTTTACCTACGTGACTTACCGAAAAAACCTGAGGATCTACATTAACATCAGCCGCAGGAAGTCCAATCAAGAGAGCGCTGCACGATATACGTAACATGTCGCCCCCTGGCGTTCAGATCTGTCGCTAGCAGGCGCGGAGATTCCGGGTGAAGGTTTATTAGCACAGATATGCCGCGTGCCTTCGTGCAATATCCATCGCCACGCAAGGATTTCATATCAGCCGGAGCTGTCCCGGGGCTGAGCACCGGAAAATACGTCCCCGGGGGCGACATCCAAGGGGTTGGGATTTGGGGTGGGGTGGGTGTTTGAGGAGGCTCGGGGAATTATTTCGTGAGAAATTAAGCCCCTTGATGTGACCCACGCAATACTGTAATTCTAATTAGCGCTCCAGAGAAGCGTGCTAATTCACATTGGCAATGGTAATTACCACAATCGCCTGTTAATTGATTAAACACTCGTTTAGTGGCTATCCACCTCCGGAGTCAGGATGTAAACCCGGGGAACAAGTGAGCAGTGAGTCAACACAGAGTTTAACCCAATATTGGTCCGTGAAATTTTTTGTCAAAACAGTTGTGGTCATAATTCCATTACAGATAAAGCAGCACTGATCGGCGGTCATGGTCTATCCACTGTTGGATGACGGTCTCCCCCAAGCCGAAGCTATCCCTCGCGGTCGTGCGACGAGGCAATGAAGCTGGCTCCTGCGCACGCACACGTCCCACCGCTCCCTCTCCTGCGCACGGACACGTTCCACCGGTCCATCTGCTGCGCATGGACACGTCCCGCCGCTCCATCTCCACGGTATCTCTCTCTCTCTCGCGCGCGTGTTCTCTCCTTTGGCCGCAGCTCTGTCATTCGTCTCGACCGTCGGCCACCATCATCAACCATCCCTTGGTTCGAGCGCTGCACGACGAACCCGGCGACTCGAGTTGAGAATTGTGAATCTTTATTCAGACTGCTGGAGGAATCCGATGAGCTCTGAACCTCTTTTTCCCCACACGTGCAGTAGGGGCGAGCGAGGTACAACAACAAACAATACATAACACGACATGAGTGCAAAATAGAGAAAAGGTAAGCAAGTCGCTAAAAATAAATAATTACAAGTTAAGCATATAAGTTCGATTCCCGCTTACGGCCAACACAAATGATGGATTGTACGAACCGGTCTTAGGCCTCCCCTAGGCCGACCCAGCCTCAAATTAGTACTTGGTGCGATGTGTAAACATTGCCACTGGAGTTACAAAGGTGGCCGGGCGTGGTATTGACCGTGCCACCCCACCCCCCCTCTCGTTTGCCGAGCCGGCCTTCATAGGGGCTCGCGAAAAGCGCTTGCCCCAAAAGTATAGACTAGCAACACGGGAGATCTTGGTCTTTGTTTACTCTCCTCTGGCCGCCGCTCTGTCATTAGTCTCGGCCGCAGGCTATCATCATCATCACCACCGCCCCTTGTGGGTGGCGTGTCCTGCCTACGCCCGCCAGACCTTGGGTCGGCGAACCTGCGGCTCTTCGGCTGCCCGCCTTTAGCGGCCCCCTTGCGGGCAGCAGCCGCTTAAAATAAAAAAAAGCTCAACGAACTTTATTCGGTTCTTTACACTTTAAACCAGGGTTCTTAACCTGGGGCGAACACGCAACCCCTGGGGGTGTGAGATGCCCTGTCTGGGGGTGTGAGATGCCTATTCTGGTGTGAGCGAGATGCCCTTTCTGGGGGAGAGAGATACCCTCCCTTGGGGTGTGAGATGCCATTTCTGGGGGTGTGAGATGCCCTTTCTGGGGGAGAGAGATGCCCTGTCTGGGGGTGTGAGATGCCCTCTCTAGGGGTGAGAGATGTCCTCTCTGGGGGTGACAGATGCCCTCACTGGGGGTGAGAGATGCCCTCTCTGGGGGTGAGAGATGCTGTGATGCCGCCGCCACGAAGTCGTTCGGCAGGCGCCCCATCCCCGACCTCGCCACCACCAAGCAACGGAGCCAACCCCTTGTCCCCCTCACCTCACCTCACATGAACACACCCGCACGCATTTTCCCCCCCCCCCCCCATAGAGCTCCGAGGGGAGGTCACCTGGCCGACCGGTTTTTATCCGAGAAACCCTTATCGGGATTAACTCTCACGGTTTCCGGCGATCAGGGAATTGGATGACCTCCCCCGTGCTACGTTGCGCCGCGGCGCTGCGACCGGCCTTAATATAGTGTGGTCGCGGCGTGGGGCATTCGGCCACCGCGGTTGAGGCGCATTTCCCCCCACACACACCCCCACGGGTCGACGGGGCAAGCAGGGGAGGGACGGGACAGCATGAATAGCGGGACCGCAGGGGCTGTTGCGCATAGTCATGGAGGGTTGGGATAATTACGCTTGAGCGCGCAGGCCCCATTGTTAGGGAGGGTAAGGGATTAATTAGGATTTACGCCGCGCACGCCGCACACTGATTAGCATATCAACAGCGCCCGGAACCGCCGTGCGCGTGCCAGAGGGGCGCGAGCCCATTGTTCAGAGCCGGATCCCTTTGAGGTAGGGAGGATAAATAGGGAGCGCAAAGGGGAAATTGCTCTCTTCTCTCCAGCGCCAGGCGACAGGACGCTCTCCAGTCCAGCGACCCGAACGTCCGTGAGACGCATCGAGGTACGCTGCGAGTACGGGATCAACGAACCGCCGTGGGCATCTAACAGGGAGTAAGAAGGTGAATTAGAATCATAGCAGATAAATCGGGAATAGGTATAAAGGTATCAGCGTAGGCCAGCCTCGTCGACTCACACTGATTTAACATCTAGTTCCAGGTAGCGGATAATAAATCATTAATAGCGAAGCGTGGTCCCGCGTGATCTTGTCGAGCAGTGTGAGCGTGTGGGTGCGCTGTGTGCACAGTGGTTCGCCACGTGAGTGAGCGTTGCGCGGAGCTGAGCGCGCGGGTGAGCGTGTGTACACAGTGGTTCTGTAGTGCTGCGGCTCGCCTCGGGGGAGCGCTGCGCAGAGCGGTGCTAGAGTGGGTGTCGCGTGTGTTCACCCCGTGTGTGATACAGGTGCGCGATCATAACGCGAGTATTCAGTGGTGAGGGAGTGCCGCAGGGAGCTGTATGCGTGAGTGCGCATACGTTCGTTACGTGTCGGATACGGATGCGCATTGGTAACGTGGTTATTCGACGTGGAGGCGAGTGCCGCACAGGGCTATAGACGGGCACACGCTCGCAGCGTGCGAGAGCTGTACGTAGCGGTGTAAAGAGGGGGAGTGTGCCGTCTGATTGATGATGCTGTGCGCACGTATGCTCGCAGCGTGGGAGCGCGGCGCGAGGCTGTAACAGTAGGGGCGTCGTGTTCGAATGCCGGCGAAACCGTAGCGGGTAAATAGGGAGGTGGGGTAACGTAAACGGAATAGGGGATGCAGGCGGGAGGGACCCCGGGGGCCAACGGCCCCCACAATGCCCTTTCCGGGGGTGTGAGATGCCCTTTCTGGGGATGAGAGATGCCCTGTCTGGGGGTGAGAGATTCCCTCTCTGGGGGTGTGAGATGCCCTCTCTGGGGGTGTGAGATGCCCTCTCTGGGGGTGTGAGATGCCCTTTCTGGGGGTGTGAGATGCCCTGTCTGGGGGTGTGAGATGCCATTTCTGGGGGAGCGAGATGCCCTGTCTGGGGGTGTGAGACAACCAATTGTCCTTTTCGTGAAGTATCCTAACTCGGGCCTTACCCGGTAAATTAAAAACAAATGAAATGGCTAAGTAACTGCAAGTCAATAAAAACAAATCAACGGACGCCTCTGCACGCTTGATGTTGTTACATATATCGATTAAAATTTCATCGCGATTATCCACCAATGATTCTCGCGTACGATATCATTTCACACATTTATAAATCACCTCGCGTACCCGCCGGGGACATTGCCACGTGTGCCCCCGGTTGAGACCCACCGATGTAACCCAACTGCTACGGGCCGTTCAACATCCCAAATACTGAAAACAGCAGCAGCAACATCGCCCGTACCGCTGCGACGACGTGCCAGGAACACCTCCTGAATAAAATGGTCTTGAGACTCGTTGATGCCTCTCCTGGGCACACAGGCCTAGTCGTATCAGTAGTAATTATTATCATGAAGGAACATTCGATTTGCATTATTCAGTGCAGTTTTATTTTTATATATACACACCACACTTGCTCTCGTCAGCCTCTTAAGTTGTACGTGTTTGGTTTTTGTACTTTGCACAACTATTATTTTTGTTTAAAGGGCTGGGGTTGTAACGTTCTTATCTGTGAAAAGAGCTCCATAGCTCATCGGATTCCTCGCGTATAGTAGATATTCTGATTCTGGTAAGGAATCATTTTGACGGAAATATAATATCTCGATCGTTGAATTATTCCAAAATTATTCTTATATTCAATTCGTGGTGATAAAACTTGCCTTGCAGAATTACACACCTATGAGCCTCTAAAACGCTACACGCATGCATTGCCAAATATATAAATTATACTGTATATAGAAAAAAAAATGGTTGACCTTTGGACATACTGGCCTTGCCATGGTAATGTGGAATTTCTGCGAGGAGCCCATATGGGCATGACTTCGCCCCGTTGCTCATTACGAATCTGGCCGTGAGCGGATTGAGTTTTGACATTTCAGAAGTGCTCACCAGGTGGCACTGCAGATCAATTTGTAAAACATCGAATTAATAATAAGAATAGATTTTACCCTTTCTGGCTATAAAACAGGTGGTGTTAAGACGTTCAAACACCAAACAGAATCCTTTTGCAAGGAATCACGTGTGCACAAACCACGCGTACTTGTGGTGAACATGCAAAGAAACATGCTCTGGTAATATAAATATCTGCATTGTTATTGAAACTGATTGGTCTACACCAGAGACAAATGCCTTATTTAGGGCCTGGTCTCAACCAGTGTTACACCAGAGAACGCCAGAAGGCGGACAGTACAAAGACAATGCCATATATCATCAGAGCATGTTCTATTGTTCACCAAAAGTACGTGTGGGGTGAATGCAGACGTGATTCCTTGGTGTTTTCACATCTTAACGCAATTGTTTTATTGCCAGAACGGGTACAACCTATTCCTATACTTTAATAATGGCAAGAGAGGTCCCAGATGGAATCACTTCGTGGTCTTTTGCCGAGCACGCGTCAGAAGATGGGGCATTCATTTCACAAATACAAAAATAAATTAGATTAAAAAAAAACTAGTTTGTTAATGCACACACTTTCATTTGCACTCAAAGGTAGAAAATGAATTATTTTCACCCCAGGAATTAATGACATTTGATGTGTTGAATAAAAGTGGGTGGTTTGAGTAAGTCAAATTAAGCATATCGAGGGGAAGCCATCCATTTTCACTCAGCACGTCAAATTGTAGTAATTTCTGCGGTGAAAATAATTTACCTTCTACTTTTGAGTGCAAATAAAAGTGTGTGTTTTAGAAAAGCAAAAATACAATTTTCCCAAACACACAATCACGGTACCCATGCACCGAGCGGTGGCGTAGTGGTTAGCGCACTGCCCTACGAACTCTGCAGCGTCAGTTCGACTACGGGCCACGGCTAACATCAGTGGTGGGTGATCAGTGGCGAAGTAACTCCACTGTCACCTCAGGGGGCCCCAATATTTGATTTGTCTTGCACGGTCGCACCTCGAGGCTATTTTATTCATCGCGGCTCCTCTTGTCTCAACACATCGTCGTCACTCTCACGGTCTCGAACACTTAACGCTGTAGGGGCGCTCCGTCTTATCAAAGTGCAGCCACCACCACCACCACCACCACAGCTCCGCAGTGTGGTGGTTGTCACGGGGCCTTCAACTAGTAGCTGTGGCCACCTTCATCACGTTCGTTACGCGACTGCGGGTGATATTCGAACCGGTTCCTGAGAGCACCCTTTGTCAACACCCCCCACTGATCAAGGTGGTGAAGTATGGTCAAACAATTATCGTGTCCGAAACGGCGTGACGAGGCCTTCCATCCAACACTGACTTTGCAAAAGGGGCTGTAAAATACTGCAATTCTTCAACGTTATTGTTTTTATTGTTTTATATTTATATTATTTTATGATTTCCCTTCTACGTGACTTTACCGAAAGAACCAATAATATGAATCCCTGCAGTCACGAAAGCTTTAAATCTAAATTTAATTCTTCAACAGTTATATAATTAACATGTGGCACGTTCCAACGTTAAACTTCTCACGTAAAAACTTAAGCCAACTAAGCCCCGCAGAGACTTAACAGACTGCTGCGCGCAAAGCGCTGTCTTTAGCGAGCGCTTTTGAAGGCCGGCACCGTGCCACGAGAGAAGGGATAGCCAGGAGCCTTTGCACCGCGCGCCAGATTTTCGTCACCCAAAGTTGAGTCGACCCAGGGGAGGGCCCAGAACCGGTTCAGATTATTCGTCACCGATGCGGCTCGCGGGGCTCGTAGCGCGGCACGCTAACCGCTGCGCCGACACCGGTCTCCCCACACGCAAAAGACGACGACATTCCCCGCACGCACGCACCGGATGACAAGACGCACGGACTATGGGTGGAGGTGGGGAGGGGGGGGGAGATGCAGATGGGAAACGTGCGTCCTATTATCCAGGGAACACGGTAACTGGCTCAGCAGCGAATACAATAACGGGAACAAAATTAACTTCACGCAATTTCTTGCCAGCTACCATTATCTAATGTTTAATGAGCTGCGCACAACGAGCGTTGGTGGTGATGGTGATGACGGTAGTGGGTTGGCTGGATGGAACGTTCGCGCAAAGTGGAATTACACAGTGGCAGCCAAAGAGCAGGGCACGTGCCGGAGGTGGTCTCCAGCCGGGCAGATGGAGTAGCGTGGATGGTTTTGACGTCCTCGAGTCCAGAGGTGGGCGAACCTGTGGCTACGGAGCAGCATGCGGCTCTTGAAGGGACTGCTTCGTGATGTCATTTATGAAGGACCACGCCGTCTAGCATTCACAAGGCATTGCCGGATCTCAGAAAAAAAAAGAATTGGCTCACCACGGGAGCCCAGTTTACCATGGGTGTCAAGATTATCGCGAAAGTTCAGAAAAAAATATATTGTCTTTTGGTTGCCGACACCTCACCATGGAAGTACTGTTTACCATAGGAGTCCAGTTTACCATGGGAGTCCAGTTTACCATAGGAGTGTTGTTTACCATGGAAGCCCAGTTTACCATGGGAGTGTAGTTTACCATGGGAGTCCAGTTTACCATGGAAGCCCAATTTACCATGGAAGTCCAGTTTATCATGGGAGTGTAGTTTATCATGCAAGTCCAGACCAAAATGTCTCTCCTTGTTATTTTGTTTGGCGACCCATGTCTTACACTCAGCAATGCAATAGCGTCGAGAGAACAGGAATAGAGGGAGACGTCTGTTGACTCTTTCAAAATAGCGGCCAGATGTTCCTGTAAAAATGATGACCCGCCGGTCGAGACTAACCATGGAATGGCAGGCAAAGAATACGACAATCAACTTCTCACGACCCCTCATTGAATCATAACTCAAAATAATTATCAGCGTCTCCGTGGACAACACCAGCATGTCATTCGAAGTAGATAAAGCCTCGATTACCGGCGGAGGGTTTCAACAAGCTAATGTCACAAAATCACAGCCGTCGTCGATTCATGTTTGCAAATGTTTCGATTCTTCATTGTGATACAGTTGTTGTTGTTGCTGTGTTGATTTATATAATTGCTTCGTGTCCGTACTCATTTGTTTTGATTTTATCATCTTTGGTCACCAAGGTTACACTCGGTTGTGTTCGCTCTGATTGAATTTAACTTCATTGTCATAGTTATTGTCGTCAATGACAATGCCTTGGTTATTTTCGGCGACCACCGCCTCCTGTCCCCCCCGCCCCGCCCCTTAAGGTCGTTCTTGCTAATGAGACTAAAATCCTGGTCTCCTGAGCTCCCGTCCGGTTTAACAAAATAAACAAGAAACTCGAGCCGGGCGTGCGTCGTCCGTGTAGCGTCACGCAGCGCTGAGTTTGCTATGAGATCGCCTCCCTGCCTCCTGCACCAGCAGAATGTCCATGGGTTAAATGTCAATCTTAGAGGTCCGCTGCTGGCCACGATGGAAAGGGCTTCATGGGAGAGAGGGAGAGAGAGTTCGTGCCGTGTCGCTGTGCCTCCTCCTCTGTGGAAGACCCACAGACTCCAGTGGTTGACTGCTGCTACTGCACGGTCAGTCGTTTTGGTAGCACGGCCGCGGTCGCAACGCCGTGGCTTCTGTTTGACGCGTGGTAGAGGCTTTCGCGACCGATATCATCCGTAGAGTATTTGGCTGTTATAAATTTGCACGTGATAAGCCACTTCATTGGGCTATCATTTGTGGCCAGAGCGCTTCCGACAAAGAGCTATATAGCTAAATCGGTCTTACCTGGTTAAATAACAACTAGTTTAGTTAAAAAATAGTTTATAATTTAGTTTATTTGGATAATACAGGGTTTTTTGGGGGAGAGTTCACGTAAATATATAAATGTGTCGTTAAACCCGCCACCACCCGACACAGCAAATTATTGAGGGTTGTCACGTAAACATAACATGCCAACTCATCGCTAGTACAGCACACCGGTGTGTTGGAGAGCCAAAGCACAACATTTACAATCTGTTCGTCAGTAATTACAACCAGCTTCATTAGGCGACAGCCACATTTGTGGAGAAGTCCACCTGTTGTGTTCCTTACATAGAGGCGTAGATGTGATGCCAACATTTGTGCGCTCTTCTTGCACAAAGTGGCGGGGGGGAGGGGTATTCATGAATCAACGTATATGATGCACGTGCATTCAGCGAGCCCATTGATCTTGTACTTTCTGTCCATTGTGTGTACTAAAATAGCCTTACCAACCGTGGCTGGTGTCTTTAATTCCTCCGGGATCCGGCTGAGATTCTCGGATGGTGATAGCAGCGCCATTCCAGAGGGAGGATCGAGACTCGAGTCGGGGACGAGGTCACACGCACCTACGATTAGCACGTACGTACATACATATTGAGGTCTTGGCTGATGGGTAGGTTTCCTTACGCCGATTATTCAATAGTCTAAGCCACCCTAACAACCTTTCAGGATAATATCAAATAGGACGGGTTGCCACCTCTGCGGAACAAAAGAAAAACGGGGACATACCAGGAGAATGATATCTCATAATATCAGAATAGGGGGAAAGGGAACATGGGAAATGGTTGTCTTGAGTGATGTCTCGGGTTTAAAATCGTTACGCAAATGTCGAACACGTGTCTTTGTATTTACCATGCCGGTAAGACTTACAGATTAGTCCCAGGACAGCCGCGACCTCAACAAGTGGATGATCCCCGAGAAAGCCAGGACAGGTGGCATCCCGAAAGCGAAGATGAGCTTCCGGCAACGGAGCAGATGGCCAAGCGCCGTACGGAGTCACACACGCGCGCGCGTACTCTCGCAGATGCTTCAAAGCCGGCGTGCATCGCGGGCTAATTGGTGGTACAGCGCCGCGCGTGTTCCGCAAATAGCTTCGCGCGCGTTTGAATAGCTCTCGTGTCGTATTGTGACGTACGAGCCGACATTGATTTTGATTGGAACGAGCTGCCGCTCGGTGCGCGGTGCGAGTGTGTGACGGTGGCGTCGCCTCTCGCGTGCGGCTGCGGGGTGGATTGTCGGCATCGCGATGGGTGCGTGACGTGCGACTGGCGGGGAGAGAGGGGGTGGGGACAGGCCTTTATCAAGCGATGGATAGAACATAGTGCGTTGTCTTCGTGCTGTTCGCCTTTTGGTGTCCTCTGGTCTAACACTGTTTGAGACTAGGCTCTAAAAAAGCTGTCTCTGGTGTTGACCAATCTGTTTCAAAGACAATGCACATACTTTCAGAGCGTGTTTTTTTTTGCATGTTCACCACAAGTACCGGGAAATGTAGTTAATGCAGACATGATTCCTTGCAAAGGTTTCAGTTTGGTGGTTTAACATCTTAACACCTGTTAATTATCTCACTAGCCAATGGTCTCACTAGCCAATTGGGTCACTAGCCAGAAAGGGGAAAAACCCTATTATCATCATCTAATACTGGCAAAGGAGGTCTCATGATATCGACGTGAATGCCTGTAATCCTCCAGTGCTGTGGAGACAGCAGCGAGATGTTGGTCGATCACCTCAACAGATGGTGTGTGAAACTCCCTTCCTACCCATGGGTGGGAATCGAGAATGTATCACCTATACTGTGGCTCGCCAGAAGATGGCAGTATAGCAAGTGGAATAATTGGCATGTGTTGCTATCTGTACGGGGGATAGAGTGTTGCCCAATCACGCACTTGGGTTTTCTCCCGGTACTTCGGTCACCACACCCCCCCCCCCACACTTGTATAATAAACGCTCATTATGAATTGGTTGCACGAACGTTAAAATTAATAAATAAAATGTAAGACCCTCCTGAAAATATCATATGACTCAGTGTGGCTTTCCTGGATCAATAAGTAAATCAATATTATAGCCTGATAGAGGCGATAGGGTGGTCTTTGTATTTGTGCGCGTGAGCCTGTGCACAGTGAGGTCTGAAAGATAAGGAGACTCTGAGGGGCATGGCGAGAAGTTGGATCTGGAGGTGGCGATGGATCTCAAGGTAACAATGGATATGCAGGTGACAATGGATATGCAGGTGACAATGGATATGCAGGTGACAATGGATATGCAGGTGACAATGGATGTCAAGGTAACAATGGATTTGCAGGTGATGGAGGATCTGAAGGTGATAATAGATCTAGATGTGACGATGGATCTACAGGTGACCATGGATCTAAAGGTGATGATAGATGTAAAGGTGACGATGAATATGGAAGTGGCGATGGGTCTGGAGGTGGCGGTGGACCTGGATGTGGCGGTGGATCTAAGGGCTATGGAGACAGAGAAATTACTCAGACAGTGGACCCCAACTCATAGCACAAACAACTCGGAGTATGAAATATAAGAGGCCTCGTTAACATCGCCTTCTACACTGAAACTGCTTCTATGCCAATTGGCACAGAGGCAGTGGCTAGTGAGACAACTGGCTAGTGAGATAATTGGCTAGCGAGACAATTGGCTAGTGAGATAATTAGCTAGTGAGACAAGTAGATAGTGAGGCAATTAGCTAGTGAGACAAGTAGCTAGTGAGGCAATTAGCTAGTGAGACAACTGGCTAGTGAGCTAGTGAGCCCATAGTCGAGTGGGCTTATTGGCTAGTGAGCCAATTGGCCCGTGAGCCAATTCTGGACCTCGCCGACTATGACACTCACTCACCAAGCACTATATGCAGGTTCAAATCCTACTTAGCCTGCGGCAAATGATGCAACACGTTTGGGGAACAAGAGATTTGCGAATTGGCGAGAGTCGGACTCCCAGTGATGTAGGGCTTTGTCTTAAGGAGCTTAAATGCGACTCTCCGCAAGGATGCTGGCTGGATCGGTGGATCTTTCCAGAACATAAAAAACCCTCCACACAGCACTTCTCGCCTGCGGCGCTTGGCAAATTCAAAACTTCTGCCCCTCCACGCGGGATGTTTTGATCACAGTCCCAGTTCTTCGCGGAGGACGTTCTTGGTGGCAGCTGTCGGGCCGGCATTAGCGCCGTCTCCGCTCGCGACGACGCGCGGCTCGGAGCGAGAAAATCATCCGCCTGCCTGTCTCGAACGTTCAAGTCGATGAAGTGTAATGATCGGTGGTACTCCCACGTCTGTTCCTACTCACACGTTACTTCGCATCGGCTCTCTCTCTCACACACACACAGACAAAGATGCCCCGCGTCGCCTTTAACAGACGGTTGTGGCAAGTGCTGCTAGTGAATAGCGCCGATTAACGTGAGGGAGTGGTGTGGTCAGGACTACGCATTCGTCTCCCCAATGCCGATCTTTACACACCAAACCGGGTACTTATTTCAGGCTGAGTTTACCTACGAGAGGCCCGGGACTGGTTAAGATATTCGTCGCTGATGTTGGTCGCGAGAGGGAATCGAACTCGAGTTGCCGAGTTCGCAGCGCAGTGAGTTAATCACTGCGCCACCGCTCCCAAAACTCACAAAGACAGCTATCGCCCGTATAGCCTTAACAGACTGTAGGGGCAAGTGCTGTTAGCGAGCACCTATTAAGGCCAGCACAGCACACGAGGGGGTGGGTGGCCAGCACTACGCCCGGCCGCCTTTGCCTCCCCAATGCCGATGTTTACACATCGCACCAGGTACTCATTTGAGGCTGAGTCGACCTAGGGGAGTCTCAGGACCGTTTCAGATAATCGTTTCCGATGTCGGTGGCCGTGAGCGGGAATCGAACTCGGGTCGCCAGGTTCGTGGCGCAGCTCGCTCAACGCTACGCACACTCAATGGGCACTGTTTGAAAATGATCCTCAGATGACTTAGATGGTCAGAGCACTCCTCGGGGTTCAGCCACTGCGCGTGATGAAACCGGGTTCTCAAGTTGCAGTGAGTTGATGGTCTCAGCGTGGTCACCAATGGGTCACACAGACACCCATAGACTCACATAGAGACCCAAAGGTGACCACATATATACACACGTTGTGATTACATCCGGTTCCCAGGTTCAGTGAGTTATTGGGTCCAGCACACTCACCTGAACAATTGACATCAAATGATTATTTTTGCTTGACTAAATACCAGTTCTGATAATGACAATGAAAGTTGTGAGTTAATGCCATCTGATGGTAAATATGCACATGTAGCAGTTTGTGTTTGAGATAAAAGCAGTGACGTGGAAGGGATCGCAGATGTCACGCTAATAGTGATAATGTAGTTCTGTCACATCTACTTCTGCGGGCAATTCTCTAGCAAACAGGGTGATGACGCATTGTTTTGCGAGTCCTGAACGGACACTTTATCTCATCACATAATTTCCAAGCCGTACTGACCAACGTGGTGAAGTACGGTCAAAAGTATACCACCCCCCTCACCCCCCCCCCCCGTGACCGACACGACCTGGGGGTGCCTTCATGTTTGCGTGTTTGTTGAACTTTTTTCGCACCGTACGCAGCTCACTGCGCCAATTGTAGGTGCGGGGGAAGGACAGCAAAACTAAACACAACAAACAGCGGATTGATAAATGCGCTGGTCAGCCTTGCAATGTTTGGCATTAATAAATAATGCGCATGCATATTATGTTGCTTTTTCAGAATATTATACACGATGATAAGTGTACCAAAAACAAGACTCGTGCCCAAAGCTGTGTACAGACACACGTTTAGTTACAAGCCGTGAATATGCCACGTGCAATTGAGATAGAAATGTGTGTGTGTATATATTTTAAAGAGCTTAGTGATTCTTGACTTAAAGCTTTCGTGACTGCAGGAATTCATATTCTTGGGTCTTTCGGTAAAGTCACGTGGATAAAAAAAAATACCACGACGTTTCGATCGCAACACAAGCAATCGTCATCAGCAGATTGCTTGCGTTGCGATCAAAACGTCGTGAAATTATATTTTTATATATTTTTTCCTATCTACGTGACTTTACGGAAAGACTCAAAAATATAAGCTTGGTGATTCATACACAGATCGTTAATAAGCATTCAGGGAAGCAGAAGCGTCTGCTATTATGCTCGCGGCAATTGTTGCGTTTAACGACTAAAAATGTTCATGCAAATTGCAACCTTGTGGCTCAGTGGTAGCGCGAATGATCGGCTCTGGGGCCGGGGGGGGGGGTCTGGGTTGACTCAGCCTATCATCTCTTCGGGGTCGATAAAACGGGCACCAAGTTTGTTAGGGATGTTAATAGTGGAAATAATAAAATAATAAAAAGAAAACATTATTATTTCCCTTCTACGTGACTTTACCGAAAGAACCAAGAAGATGAATCCCTGCAGTCACGAAAGTTTTAAATCAAAATGTTAATAGTGGTTCTACTCTGGATAGACTCGCCCCCCCCCGCCAAAGGAATGTGGAATTACCACCGTTGGCTCTGCAGGGCTGTCGATGGGAGATAAGCACTGCCTCAATGCCCATGAGATGTTAACTACCTCGCCTGGTTCCAGTAGGTCGTGGGTTCGATTCCGACCCGGACGCCTGCTGCTGTATATTTGGTGTTTGCATGTTTTTTCTCTCTCTCCTCGTGGTCGCGTGGATTTTTCTCCGGGGTTGTCCACATTTAGAAACGCGCGTTTTGAGTGTATTTAGCTGCTATCAATTTCCACGTGATAAGCCACTTCGTTGAGCTGTCATTTGTGGCCAGGTCGCTCAAGCCTGACGTCACCTGGTAAAATAAAAGTCGATTGAGTTTTAGATAAGTGTGAGAAGGAACCCACTCTGAATACTTCACTTTTATAGCAGTCAGCGTTAAGAACAAAACACACCCGAGAGGCTGCTGGTGCTGCGATTGCTCGCAGACTGCACTTGGGATCCAGAGGTTGCGAGTTTCATTTGATATCCCGCCAATCGCCAAATTTTGTTAAATCTCCCCATCCACGTCCCTCCCCCCCACCCCCACGGATGTATCCACTGAGTGGTAGGACAGGGCTCACTGTAGTTCGTCGCTCGGGGGGTGGTGAGTGGTGGAGTTCATTGTGCATTCTCCCATCTTTTCCAATACATCTAATCAGTGAGGAGTAGACCAATATACCCTCTAGGAGGGCTCTTTGGAGTGGCTGAAGACGACCGCTTGTGTTGCGTTCGAAACATCGTAGTTGTTTGTTATTTTTTGTTATTTTATTTTAACCTATCTACGTGATTTTACCGAAAGACCCACGAATATGAATTCCTGCAGTCACGAAAGCTTTAAGTCAAGATTTTACAACAAAATAATTTATAAAAAAAATATTTTTTATAGAAAAAATGTCTCATCTCCAGCGGCATGGTGAGACGGTGCCCTGATTATTTATAATTCAGATGTGCTCTCGGCAGACGCCACGAGATGAGTACCGTACATCTCCCAGCCAGCAATGCACCACCCGGTGGAGGGAATAGCCCTAGATAAAAAAAAAACATCTAAGTACAAATTGCAGAAGTATATCCATGCAGGCCGTGTGCTGAAGACTGTTTTCCAGCGCGAGTTAAATGTTAGCATCGGCAGATTCTCAGCTCTGGCCCCTGAACTGGGGATGCATGATACGCGATAGGAATGCAAAGTAGAGGCAAAGGGAAGCAAGTCAGTCAAGGTAAATACAAGAATAATAATAACGACGTATCTAAATACAAATTATCTAAGTACATACATCATGGGCGGATGAAACCCCGATTCGAAAGCCTGGGATCTCAGCCGTCTGACACCCGAGTCGCCTGATAATCATATTTTGAACAGTGCACAGTGCGTGTGGACATGCTTGCGTGTGTGGCGGTAGTGTAGCGGTTAGCGCTACGTTGCGCTACGAACCTGGTGACCCAGGTTCGATTCCCGCTCACGGCCAACATCACCAGTGAAGATTATCTGAACCGGGATTGGGCCTCCCCTAGGTCGACTCAGCCTCAAATGAGTACGTGGTGCAGTGTGTAGACATCGTCACTAGGGAGACAAATGCGGTCGGGCGTGGTGCTGGTCACCTACCCCCTCGTGTTCCGTGCCGGCCTTCATAGGTGCTCGCTAACAGCACTTGCCCCAACAATCTGTTAATGCTATACCAGGATCTTTGTCTTTGTTAGGAGAGGTGGCGCAGCGATTAGTTCACTGAGCTACGAACCCGGAAACTCGAGTTCCATTCCCTCTCACGACCAACATCGGTGACGAATATCTGAACCAGTCCTGGGCCTCCCGTAGGTCGACTCAGCCTTAAATAAGGACGGTAGGGCGTGGCGCAGTGATCAGCGCACTGGAAACCCGAGTTCGATTCCCGCTCAGGGCCAAGCCAGATTTGAACCTCGGACCTCAGCAATACCGGCTCGGTTACTCTGACCCGTACAAAGCCACCAAGGGCAACTCAGCGCGATGCTCGTGAACGTCAAAGGCATCCCACGACAATGAAAACACGAAGCGCTCGGCGATTGCAGAAGGCGATCAGAGCGGCGTGGAGTAGCCGCGGCCGTGATGATGGCGTGTGACAAGAGTCTGACAGCACGGATTTCAGAGCACGCGGTCAACGCTGCGTAAATGAATACAAATATCTAGGGGATGTGGATCACGTTATTGGCATCTCACTTGCTCCGTATGATGCGCTGTCGTATAATTTGACGGGAACTTTGGTATCACTGGTTCTCAACTTTTTTATTCGTCTACTCCTTTACCGCCCTTGTTGAATTTCGTTTCGACAGAGTAACACCCCCTCCACCCCCCCACCTTGCCTGACCTGACATGGTTCTGATAAATAAATGTATGAATAATGAACATCAATATTTTGAACCCGACTTTCCATTCTGTGTGGCAGTGCCGGATTATCCTCGTGGCAAAAGTAGCTGCATATGTAGCTACGGGCCCCGCACTTTCAAGCTATCAATTCCGGTTCAGTGATTCTGCACTTGCTCTGTTACTACAGTACTATACCGCCTTCTACTTTAATGAACGACTGTGTGTTTAAGGTGAGCGATTTGTCGTATTATCTGGCTGTATGGCAAGTAAAAAAAATACAATTCCTTTACTATGCATATAAAAATGCGTGTGTTTTAATATTTACGTTTTTTTATTTAGGGCCCCTTTGTAACATATACTACAGGCCCCGCACTAGCTTAATCCGGCACTGCTATGATATATTCTAACTTAGCAAAGTAACTGCGAGCGAATAAAATCAACGGACCTTCTGCACGCGTGATGTGATCTGCACGCGTGATGTGATTTACTCTTAGACAGCGCGCATTGTTTACGGTCGGCGAGTTCAAAGAGGCTTTTGATATCGCTCAAAGTCACCGCGTGGATTTAAAATTGATCGCAGTTATTTTATGGTTGCAGTTTTCACACGTGATCATCCACCAATGACGCTCACGTATGATACGATTTCACACATTCATAAATCACCTCGCGTAACCCCCTGGGGCATTGCCACGTGTACCCTCTGGGGGTCCGCCTATTTCCGGTTGAGATCCGCTGCCCGACGTCAGCCGTCTACTTTGTTGTTGTTGCTGCTGTTGTTGTTGTTGCTTTGACGCTGATTGTAGTTGATTGTAAGATCATATCCTGGTCGGGATTTGACGCAGTCCATCCCGCTCGGGGTCAATAGAATGAGTACCACGTTATGGGGAAGCGAACAGCGGCTACCCTGTATGGAAAAACGTATCCTCGCCATAGGAATGAGTAATGTCCAACACTGGACCCGGGCCCGTAGAAGCGGGAGGTATAAACACCGCCACCTTGCTTCATTTGAGCAGGGATTTCACTCTGACCTAAAACAAAACCACAACGTAAATAAACAAAGTTGATGCTGCTGTGCAGGGATACCTTGCGGGTCGACTACGCGGGGCGATACGAGTTGAGCAAAGGGGCTGTTACCGCTTGCAGCCACTTGGGAGGGCGTGCGGGAGAGGCGTTGCCACTTTGGCGAGAGAGAGTGAGCGAGCGAGCGAGAGACAGACACAGAAAGCCCTGCAGCGGAATTAGTATTCAGGATGTGCAGAGCCTCTCGGGCAGGGCTGGCTCGAATCCAGAATTACAGCGTGTGCCAGCAGCAGGCGAATGATCTCGGCGTGGGATCGCGCCATGCGTGATGTTTCTCCTCTCGACGTGCCCTCTTAATTGCACCTCGGCCCTTTAACGCACCGCGAGAAATGGCATTATTAACCGGGTGGTGTGTTCCCTTGCCCTCATTAAGATCTCCGCGGAGAAACCGGTGGTGGTGGTGGTGGAGGGTGTGGGTTCGTGACCGTGACACGGATTCGTCATCGGTCTTGCTCTATCCGCTGCCGGATGAAGGCGCAGTCGACCGGATGCGGCGACCCATCGAGCTCCTGCTCCGATTAGAATTGCGGCGGTGGTGCTCATCTCTTGTTCACAGCCGTGAGCAAGCAGTGGGCATTCTACATTCCTATGGCAGGATGTGATACTCTCCACAGGACAACAACTGTTTGAATTCCCCACAACGTTGAACTTATTTTATCGACCCTCGCAGGGATCATAGGGTGAGTCACCTGCCCCCCCCCCCCCCCCAAAACAACTTTTGAACTCGCGATTTTTTTATTGTGAGTCGATCACTGTACCGCTGAGCCATCTGTCCCGCTCACGAGCTGGTTGGATCCCTGCCTGTGGTTGACATCCTCTCTCGGACTCGTTCCTTACCTAGGCTGCCACTCTGTGGCTCATCTGGACCACTGGCGATCATCCCCTCAAGGCGCGTGTCCATCCCAAGAACACACAGCACACACGCTTGTTCTGAACAGTCGATACTAACTCTCTAATTTGCAATCGTCCTTTGGTCCATGCTTTCATTTTCCCGTCAGTGTAATTCCAAGCATTGGACTCTCCGTGCCTCTCTCTACCTTAAACGTTTGTTCCATTATCTGTCAAGTGCCAATGTTTCTGAGTTGTACGTTACGGCAGATAATGCAATCTCGCAACGACTTTTCTGTTGAGATGTTCTTTTTTTTTGCTGTTCGCCAGCAAGGTCACTCTCTCCCAAGAGCACGACTGGAATATAATTGAAGATTTTTTTTTAAAAAAATACAAGGTTAAACATGATAAAAAAACAAAAAATAGGTTCTTCCAAATTCAAATCTTTAAGGTTATGAGCGGTTGGGTGAATTGCTACATCGATGGATGGTGAGAGGTGGCAGCAGCTTGGGGAGGCGTTCATCCAACAGTGGATTGAACATGGCTGCTGGTGATGATGACGATGGTTGTCCATGTTCTAAATGTAACCATGCATCAATAACACTGGTCAACACACTTTTTTCTGGCATAAGGTATTCCAACGGTTTTAAGGTAATTTTGGGGTGCTGATTCCAAATCTGGCATCAGTTTTTGTCCATCACATTAGGTTTTTGAGATATAAAATATTGCATTTTCAATGTAGATATCCACATATGTAGATATGTGGATATCTACATCAAATGATATTATAAACACACTATCCTAAACAATACAACACCATATTGTAACACTAAAGCAGTCACTGACTCGCAACAACTTGCAATCATAAGTGACAGAGTTAATTTCGGGTAAAATCAATGAAAATGGGGTATGCCGATAGCATAAAATGAGATGCGATAGAGCAAATCTGAGATCAGATTTGGAATCAGCACCCTGAAATTAGTCTAAAACAGCTGCAAAAGTCCAGGCCAGAAATTTTTTGTTTTTTGTTGACCAGTGTAATAAATGTCGGGCTTAATTCCAGCCAAAGCTGTCCGGGGCTGAGCTCCAGAAAATATCCCTCACCCACCCCGCCCCCACAACCCCCAGTTGTCGGGGGTTCTGAGGGGAGGGGCGGTGCGGGGTCTGTGGAGTTTGGAGTTGGGGAGACACCCCGAAAATATTAAATGAGAAATTAATTCCTGAATAAGTGGACGACGTTTGAAATGTCCATGACCTGACAAGGCAGAGGATGAATAATTTATACGTGAATTTGCTGGCACTAGCCAATACCACCTTGGAGTTTAATCATATTTGGATTGTATTATTTAACGATCGTTTCATTTGTAAATTAACGTTCTCAAATATTTATTCTCAAATCGGTTCACGTTATGTGAACAACTCCATCCTCGGCAAAAACTTACCGAGCTGACCGGCGTGGTGAAGTATGGTTGAATCAACCCTCACGTGACCGACACGGTGTGCGGTGGCCCTTCGTATCCAGCATCGGATTGAAAACGGCTGTGAATTATTGATATTACTACGATTCTAATAATAATTGAAACAGTAATCTGATGGTGTATGCACGCTGCAACCCGATTTTCCGCTGTCATTCATTTAACCCAGGACTCCCTTTTGGTCTCAGCCGATTAGCATGCTCTTAAACAAACATCATCTGTCTTATTGTGTTTAGTATCATCATCATCATCCTTGATCGATCCACTGATATAAAAGCATGCAGATAACATACGCGCCTCTCAAAACGGTCTCATTTAATCAGGAGTTGCTCTACCACTGCACAGCTGCAGCCACAATAACAATCATCATCATTTGCACAAACTCCCAATTAATGCAGCAATCTTCTTTATCCCCCCTGTGATGTACGGCCATGTGCGCTAAACAGCTGCGCGCATAACGCTGTGCACATCTTGAGCATTCATCTGCTCTGAATGATGTGCTTTTATACACCTTCTCCTCTCTCTGGAGTGTTTTGTCTTAATTAATTCTATCTGAAAATTACCATCAGCAGGAGCAGCAGCAGCAGCAGCCTCGGTCAGTCCACTGCTGGATGAAAGCCTCCCCAAGCCGCCACTGCCACCTCTGATAATCTCGATCCACTTCAGCGCTTGCACCTGAACTGATTCAATCTCTCCATCTCCCCTCGGTGGCTCCATCCACCAATGGATTAAAGCTTCTCCAAGCCATGTCGGTGATCGTGTCTACTTACTTTACCACACTTCACCACGCTGGTCAGTGAAGGGTTGGGGGGGGAGGGTTCTGATATCACTCGCCACTGACGTTAGCGTGTGGCCAAGAATCGAACTCGGCTAGCTGGGTGTGGAGCGCTGTGCGCGAACCACTGCGCCACCACTCCCACGTGATTACGTTTAACAAAAAAAAATGTCGTCGTCGCGGTTGATTGCAGCCGAATGCGTTGTTTATGTTTTTAAAAATAAACGTAATAAGAGGCTTTCAAACTGGAGGTGTTAAGATGTTCAAACACCAAACTGAAACATTTTTGCGAGGCATTAAGTCCGCATTAACCACACGCGCTTGTGTCAAACACGATCCATGCAAGCAAACACTCTCTGGTAATATTTGCATGGTCTCTGAAGCACCGTCTTCTATTTTTCATCAATTTCATACCGGCAAAGAAATAGGTCCCATATATATATCTGCATTCGCTATTATGCAATCTCTGTATCTCCCCCTGGGGTCTCCCTTGACACAAAAGCCGTTTTCTCAATGGTCTCTCCACCTGCTTACACAATAAAGGTCCCATATTTCCATTCCTCAGGTGTACCCTGACACAGGGGAGGGAGGATGGAGGCGGATTTAGCATGACACCGCAATTGGACGGTGACTCGACACCCCAGATTCGTGTGTTGATGATGATCGTCAGCTCCATCGCCGACACACGCACAGACTCGCACGCGTGAGAGTTGAGATGAGGATGACGGTGGTGACAGTGATGATGATCTTATACACTGATTAGAAGGGTAATTAATTAAATTGAGGCTCTTTTACTCGTTGAATGACGATGATGATGACCGCGATGATTAAACGCACGTTCTGGAGAATTTGACCAATTCTATCCCTCTACTTCCGCGCCTGTGTTATCGCGGTCGTACCCCGCGGTGCTGTCCGACGTTTCGTTGCCGGGAGCTTCTCGAGGAACTGGCATTTTATAATCGGGGCCCCCCCGAGCCGCGAAACGTCGGACATCACGGAGAGAAAAAAGACACCGTGGCGCGTGTCTCGTCGTAAGAGGCCAGCGTCTGCGTCACGCCACGTGTCACATTTCATTAAGTCCGGTTTGCCCAACGAATACTGCTACGCGAGGTCGCACTCGTTGCACACAGAGTGCTTTGCAAAACAATGAGCCACAGAAGCTTCTTTTGCCGATCTCGTCAAGGAGCATAAACTGCCTGGCGAACACTCCGTTCATCATCGGTGCAGTAGCAGCAGCGGCGGCGGCGGCTTTTGGCTAGCCCGTTGAAAAAAGACGATCACCGCGTAACGCTTTCAGATGCGCTACTGTGGCCGTCTGGAACGCTCTTCCTTCCGACATCAGGAAGCCACTGGAGCTGTGCACGTTTGAATCATCATCGAGATTGAAAACTAATTTTTTTACAAACCTCTTTTTTTGTGTTAAGTTTGTTGTCCTTCCTCCGCACCTCCGATTAGCACGGTTGGCCACGTACGGTGAGAAAGAAGACGTGATTTTGACCGATTATACTAAAAGGTTGAGGGGGCTTGGGTAGGACACGGCGCAGATTACAACCGATGGTCAACAATAATGACGAAGCGGCAGCCGAGGATTGATTGGAAACTCATTTATTTAGGACCGATGTTTGAAAGTTTAAATACATCCGAGGACCAACGCTCGACGGAAAGGCATCCGTGTGCATGCTTTTTCTTCCCTGCACTTACAGCAGCCGGGAGAGTTGCCGATTGGCGCTGCGACGTCTTCAGCATTCCAGACATATTTCCATCGAAATATTGACTGCAACGCCGTCTCCCCCAGAACGTTCGCTGTGAACGTGGAAAATCAACCGCCGCTCATCGCCTCACTTGACTCTCCACTCAAACTCAAGGAGGTTAAAGGCAGCGCTCTCCGAAAGCGACGTGGCCCTGCGCGTCCTCTCGCGCACGCACGAGATGAATGCGCACCGACTCGGAGTCAACGGTGACGGCGCGCTCCGTACACGCTGAGAATCACGCTGCTCGGACGATTGCAATTTACGTTGCGAATGCGTTTTACGCGCGAGCGTCATACAGTTAGAGCGCCAGATATACAAGGCTAATGAATGTTTTTTTTCTTTACCTGAAGACGGCTGCTTGCGTTGTAGCCGAAACGTCGTGAGAATTATTTTATTTTATTATGTTTTATTTTTATTATTTTATTACTTCCCTTCTACGTGACTTTACCGAAAGAACCAAGAAGGCTAACGAATGTGTTTGTTGATGTTTTATATATATATGTGTGTGTGTGTGGACGTCATCCCAACGTCGCCACAGAGCCATGTGACAGCCGCTTCCTCCTCCAGCACGTGCAAGGCAACAACAAGAACAACATGCACCGCCCCTGCACGGACTTCACAGCCAGAGACGATGGTGCGCCAATGACTGCAATTATGCTGAGAGGCTGACACAAGTGGACGAGAGAGCACACGCTGGGTAGAGGCATCGCGTTGACCGTTCAGAAATGGAGCTGGGCTTGGGCAGGACGCGTCACGGTTCGAAAGGGTTGACGATGGAACGGCAGCCAATAGAGGGAGCAAAGACAAAGCTCCCCCGTGTAGCGTTTACAGACTGTTGGGGCAAGCGCTGTTAGCGAGTAGCACCTCTGAACGACGTCACGGCACACGACGGGATTGGTGGCCAGCATCTCGCCCGGTCGCCTTTGTCTCCCCAGTGGCGATGTTAACACAGCGCACCAGGTATTCATTTGAGGTTGAGTCGACCTAGGGGGGGCAGGACTGGTTCAGAAAATCGTCACTGGTCGTTGCCGTGAGCGGGAATCGAACCGGTGTCGTGGGATCCGTTGCGCGAGCGCACTAACTGCTGCACCACCACTCCGCACACACTCGACAGGACGACCACTGCAGAGATGGAGCGATGAAATCCACTCGTGTGGGGTGGGGGGGGGGCAAGGTGGATCGTCGCATCAGAGGGACCATGACAGATAGCGTCGGCTTGGGGAGGCCTTCATCCAGCAGTGGATTGATCATGATAATGACGAGTCTTACAAAGAGACCGCATGTTTCAATAAGCTCGTTACCTGGGATCTCTTCCAGTGTATTGTATTTCAACCAAATGGGAGGCTTGACACAAAGTCTGCATAAGCCTTCTTGAGCGGTCCATAGCCATGCACACAACTTAAAGCGAGATCTCTCTCACCCCAATCTGGAGGAAATGGAATTTCACATTGGGTCCTCCAAAAACGAAGTCTGGAGAAAGCTTGCAATTGTTAAAAGTATTATTGTTATTGACAGGCTCGTGTGGTGTTTTTGAGAGGCATGCGATGCGGAGAGAATCCAGGCGGTGTGCATTTTAAACTCCGCTGCCACAAGAGGTGGCCGGGTGGCTCGTCAGAGGTCAGGGGTCAGAGCGCTGAGCTGGCGATGCTGAAACTCCTGGGTTCGAACGCAGGTATCAGCGGCCTTTGATTAAGCCGGGTTCTCATTTGCGATGGGTTGATGGCCTCAGCCTGCTTACCAATGACTGCACCAAAAATAAAATGTTTCGGCCAACGCGTTGGCGAGATGTTAACTCCCTCGCCTGGTATACAGGATTCGATGGTTCGATTCCTATCCTCTCCCCGTGGTCGCGTGGATTTTTCTCCGGGGTCCTCCGGTTTTCCCCTCCACGTTTAGAATCAACATCACGCGTTTAGAGTATTTAGCTGCTGTAAATTTCCACGTGATAAGCCACTTCGTTGAGCTATCATTTGTGGCCAGATCGCTTCTGAAAAAGAGCTATATAGCTCAATCGACCTTACCTGGCAACATAACCAATAGTTTAGTTCAAAAAAAGTAAAAAAAAAATGTTAATTTGGATAATACAGGTGTTTTTTTTGGGGGGGGTTAGATCACATAAATATATAAAAGTGTCGTTAAACCCGCCACCACCCGACACGACAAAGCCGACGTGTTAAACCTCTTTGGATAAATTGACAACCCTGAGAATTTCAGAATCAGTTCGAGTGTCGTGCAAGGAAAATTACTGTCAGTGGCAGCAAGCGCTGACCACTCGTGTGTGTTAGACCAGAATTCAACGAGACGGGATCTCCGAGGTTTATCTGTGATGTATTCGATCCCATTGGCCATTCTCTAACACTGAATGTTGCGCACCGTTCTGCGGGAGATTGGAATAGATTTTTCATGTCGTGACACGACGCCGATAGTGCAAACCGCACACGATCGTGGGGGGAAAGACAACAATAATACGCGACGAGTCCAGCTGATTATTTGGTGATTCTACTGCTGCTGTGTTAGCAATGGTGCTCAAGCAGCACCACCACCAACAACAACAACTAAACATGTTCATCAATGACACTGTGGCCTTATAGAGAGAAATAGTATATAACAAGCAACAGCTCCGGATGAAATTCAGCCTTGAATGTATCATTTAGGCATGGTTAAAGTTGCAACTTGGACAACCTTTATCATCATCCATGTTCAAACCACTGCTGGTTGAAGCCCTCTATAGAAGCCGCTCCCACCTCTCACAATCTGATTTGTATGCTGTGAACAAATGGCCATTCCCCCGAAACGTCGCCTATTATCTCCGTTTCCTTTTAAGGTCACTGTGTTATTGGACACACGTGTTGATTGTGTGTGTATGTGTGTGTATGTATATGTGTGTGTATGTGTGTGTATCTATAACACGTGTCGGTTGGTTGTCAATACCAATTCATTTCCACGTGTTGAGCAACGACTCGCGTGGTTTGTTTGTTTATTTGTTTCAGAGCACCGGGGGTGGGGCGGGCGGGCGGGAGGGTGGTGGCGGAGTGGATTTTTTTTCTCTCCCAGACTTCAGCAGTGGATCACCGATCCGGGAATGAAAACATTATATGAGCGAGCTCTTTGCCACCTCGACGTGCGACTGTGCGCGTTCGAAATGTCCCCTTGCACGGGCATTCATGCCCGCAGAATGTAACCTCCTACCTCCCCCCCCAGAACCATCGTCGGATTAGAACCATTACCTGGGGAGCAACTGAGGGTGACACTGGGTTGGGCTGGCAGGGCCTGTTTGGTTTATTTTATTTTTTATGTGTATTTTATTATTTTATATCGCATGTACCTTATTTAATCCGCGATCTAATGGCAGGCAAAGTGCAACGAACATCGCCTCTGAGTAAACCACCGGAGGAGCTGACCCCTGTCGGCAGAGTTCACCGCCGCTCGGAGGGCGCGATTCTCAGCGGCGGTAGCAACGGAGGAAGCAAATGTCAGAGTGACAGCAAATATATTATATAATAATTTATATTTTATTTTACACGACACGTGCGGTAACCAGGAGCGACCACGCAGTTACCAAAGGGTAAAAGGTGCAGCACTGCAATGTATTGCTTAAGCCACTGCCGATGGAAAGGGGCCTCGCCTAGAGGGAGCTCGGGAGAGGCACTCTGTCATATAAAAGGGAAGTTTTGGTTCGACTCTTTCACACTGGCGAGACGTCTTGGAAGGGGTGAGAGTTACCCACACTTTGCCCCCACCATACGCGACCTTCTGATCATAGGCTAACTGTGGCATACCCATGGATACTCCCGGAGGGAGAGATGCGGGAGGGGGACGTGGTTTTAAGAAACTTGCAACGTTGTTCCTTCAGCATCCGTGCAGTTCATCAGCATTGATGTTCAAGCAAGACTGACTCTGCTGAAGAGACACTTGTACGTCGAAACCGGTTCAGAGATTGTTTTTACGTTCACCAACGCTGCCGAACCCGTGCACTCCCACAAGGCTGGGCTGTGTGGTCAATAGGTTGCGTTAAGAATAATTGTATTTGTTTTACGTGGAGAGACAAATATATGACGAATTAAAGACGCATCGTTTGCTTGTCTATTTTGTTATGTTCTAGCAACTCGCACGCCCTTTGAACGTGAACCTTCCCTTCCTCCAGTCAGCCAGCCAGCCAGCAAAACTCGTTTCTAATGACGTGTGATATTATCAACAACGATGCTGGATGATTATTTAGAGTTGGCTGCTGTTGTTGTTGTTCTTTCATCTGCGACCCCGGGAGATCACATCGTAACGGTGACCTTAGGATTGCAAGCCCCGGTGTGCTGCTAACCCTTACACCTCTGTGGCAGCAGCAGCGCAAGGCTACATTTATTTGCATGAATATAACGGAGCAGAATTGTTATCTGAGAATCAATTCTTGCAAGCGCTGCAATTTTTTTCGAGCGGCTAAGCGAGTTTAAAATTACGTGGCTGAAATCTCATTCATTGATAAAAAAAAGACGTGTATATATGTATAAAATACGGAAGGGCCGGGTGGAGAAAATAAAAATACATTATCTTGGGAAACAAACAAACAAATCCTATCTCGTGCACCAGGTGGCTGGGTGGCCTGCTATCTGAGAACACGGGTAATTGGCTGACAAGGCGAGTCTGGGCATCTCAAGACCCTGGGCAACACACGTGGGGGGCCTGTCGTGACGTTGTCTACAGTGGGCGAGGTTGGGTGGGGGCGAGGGGAGGCGAGGTGGGGGGGGCGAGATTGGGGGGGGCAAGGTGGGGGGTGGCGAGGTGGGGGGTGGTGAGGTGGGGGGTGTGAGGTGGGGGGGCAAGGTGGGAGGGCGAGGTGGGGGGGGGGGCGAGGTGGGGGGGCGAGGTGGGGGGGGGTGAGGGGGCGAGGTGGGGGGGGGCGAGATGGAGGAGGTGAGGTGGGGGTGCGAGATGGGGGGGGGCGAGGTGGGGGGGGTGAGGGGGCAAGGTGGGAGGGCGAAGTGGGGGGGGGGTGAGATGGGGGGGCGAGGTGGGGGGGCGAGGTGGGGAGGGCGAGGTGGGGGCGAGGTGGAGGGGGTGAGGTGGGGGGGCAAGGTGGGAGGGGGAGGTGGGGAGGCGAGGTGGGGGAGGTGAGGTGGGGGGGGGCAAGGTGGGAGGGCTAGATGGGGGGGCGAGGAGGGGGAGTGAGGTGGGGGAGTGAGGTGGAGGTGCAAGGTGGAAGGGCGAGGTGGGGGGCGAGATGGGGGGGGCGAGATGGGGGGCGAGGTGGGGGGGGTGAGGGGGCAAGGTGGGAGGGCGAGGTGGGGGGGGGTGGCGAGGTGGGGGGGGTGAGGTGGGGGGGGCTAGGGGGAGCTTTACAAAAAAGAAGCTCTATGTGGTGGAGAGGGAGGGGGGGCACAGCACAGTCGATGTTGAATCAAACAAGCGTTCGATGCTACGCGGAGTGAGTCATATGGTTATTGTGGTGAGTAATATTACCGTATGTTTTGGCCTATCGTGCGTTCTGATCGAGAGCCCTTACATCCCACCTATGTGTGTTGTGTCCGACTTTAACAAAGCGAACACACAGACACGTGTGATGCAGCGTTGGCACTGGTGCACAAGCACAGGTAATAACAACTACACCTCAGTTTAGACCAAAGGCTCCACGGTGTACATGGTGCCTAGTACGGTCTCCCAACTACTATTCACTACATTTCTCTGGCATCTCTATCGCTCTGCTATGAAGGAGGACCATTGCACGAAACGTCACCCATTTTATACGCGTAAAATCAGTTTCCTCTTAGGGCAGCGTGCACGAGGAGAGGCTGCCCATTGCTTGGTTGTACTTGGCTGTGGATTTCGTCTCGAGACGAACATCTATTGCAGCAAGTTTGTATGTCATCACTCGATGCTCGCGTATCAGACTTGTCAATGTGTGTGCGCGTAGTCATTATTATGAAACGTGTGCTGTTAACACAGCCGTCAACGACAACGACAACAACAGCAACCGCCGTTCGCCACTAAGTGGCGGTGACCACGGCGCTTGTGCCAGGCTAGGTGCACCTTGAGGCCACGTGACTCGCTGCTGGCAGGATGTCACGTGGGTTGCTCTGGCTGGCATGCTCCACCACCAGCAGCTGTGCTCCCCCGCTGTGCCACCACGACGCACGCCATAGGTATCGCTTGCCTGCCAGTCGGTCACACTTTCTTACATTTAAATTTTGTTGTTGCTGCTTTTGGCAACGTAAGACAAGCGGGATCACGATGCACACCTTCAAGAACTGCTGATGGGTTTTTTTTTTTTATCTTCTCATAACGCACCAAAGGGCTGAATGCTTTATTCACGCTCCCGTGTGTCGTTGGAAACGAAACAGCCATCGTCACGGCCCGCAGAGCTTCGCCTTAACCCTCAATTTAACCTTAACAACCGCAGCACGACAGATCATGCGATACAAAGTTAATTAGTGGCTGGGCAAACCATGCAATAAATTTTATCATGACGTTGATGACGACGACGACGACGATGTTGATGACTTCAATAATAAAATGCCCTTTAATTATTCAGGACGGCCAAAATTAAAGTCCCGAGATTTATTTTTATTCGGGTCCTGCCACGTGGGCTACGCTGGGCCAGTTGGGTTCGTGAGAGTTTTGCTTCGCGTGAGAGGAAAGTGGAGTGACCGGAGAAAACCCACTCCACGCGTGTGCGAGCAGGAATAAGCGCTCGAAAGCTGCGCATGGGTCGCTCGAATCGACGGATCGATGCGGTCCATTGAATCCACCGACCGAGGCCAAAATGTTTAACTGCCAAACCTCCTGGCCGCCTCCCAGCGCACACGACCCACAACAGCAAGCGGGCAAGGCACGTTGGTGGTGAACCCACCCATCCAAGTGTGAGCCAGACTCAACACCGGCTGAGCTTCCGTGATCCGACAAGACCGGTTTTGGTGTGTGTGGTGTGGTCGTAGCCATATCAAATATCCCATTACCTCGTGCAGATAATGGGCTTTGGCGTTCGGCGTGAGTTATTATACGGACATGTATAATTTGCTATTGAAAAATCAGCCAGGCATATCGCCTTCATCTTTTCTCACCCGACCTCTGTGCTCATTCATGATCTGGCTCTCATCCGTTGATGTCTCTGCTGCTGCTGCGTGGGTGTGTTTACTGTTAATTGTTCGCAAGAAAATGAGGTGGGATAGAACAAAGCATATATCATCACATCTAATAAAACGTCAACAGCCTCTTCCTGTACGTGAGAACCAAACAAGGAGACAGGTGAGGGGCAATATTAATACGAAGCATCATCAGCCACAATCAATCCACTGGTGGGTGAAGGCTACCTACTACCTGCATGTACCAATGCACCGAGTGCCAGCACGCAGTTGCTGATTTCATCGCTCCATCTCCTCCCTGGATGTCCTCTTGGACGCGTTCTTTTCCTTCGAAGCAATTCCAGCGTTTAGTATTTTCGACCGTCGGCCATCGTGCAGTAGGTTATCTCAGCAGTTTGAATGATGTCTCTAAAGTGCGCGCGTGTGTGTGTGTCCTCTCATCCGCACGGTTCTCTTTCTGTTCCTCAACGTATTTTCAAGCACGCTCCGCTCCACGCTTCTTTGTGCACTTTTCAGTTCATGTAAAATACAAATGGTTGAACTGCGGTGTGCGCATGGAAGAGGTGCAATGATAACATCGATTTCTCGATGAATATCGATGTCTAACATTACGATACACGCATCGAGCGATCGATAATACATTCTGCATTGTGTTTTTCGTTCGCGTTGTGCACAATGGATTCACGTGACCCCCCCTCTGGCCACTAGAGGCCGCTACATTTAACGCAATTTACAACATCGATTATTGGTGTCCCACCAACACAATGTTCCCGCAATGTGCCCTGTTCCATTAAGTTTAGTAAATAGGAGCGGTGGCGCATTGGTTACTCGCACTGTGCAATGGACCCGGGCATCCAAGTTCAATCCCTGACCGCGGCTAAGATTTGTGGAAATTTATTCAGTTATCCGATTATACCCCCCCCCCCTCATCTCTGCTTGACCCCCATGACCCCCCCCCCCACCTCCCTCTTCACCAACACGCATTGACCAGCGTGGTGAAGTATGGTCGGACAACGCTCATGACCGACACGTGCGCGGCGGGAGTTCCTTCATCCAACAGTGGATCGATCAAGGGCTGTAGGAGTATTGCCACTTGTGAAATGGCACTACGAATGGACGGCTTTGACCATCTCAATTTGCCGATGTCGAATATGAGAAGATTAACATTGAGTTGATATTTCATGTTTACTCAGCGAGATGGGGAGCTGTTTGCCAGCCAGTGGAGCTGTTTATCAAACGGGTAATCATAGACGAACGTCAATTTATAACAAACAAAAATACTAGATGTGCCAGTGGGAAATATATATATAGAAATGTTGTTGTGTCGAGATCATAAATATGTTACATCACAGTAGTTATGGCATACGTCTTCTCAAGGGCTGTAGAATTATTACCACTTATGAATTACCAAGGGCGTATGCCCCCCCCCCGCCACATACAGGACAATGACAAATATCCCCTAACAGCCTATACAGGCTATTGGGCCAAGTGCTGTTCACGGTCACCGACAATTTTTTATATTCCTTTATTTTTCTTCACTAGGGTCTTGCCAAGTATGCGCGATAGTTGGCGTTGCATATTCCGACAGAGCAATTTGGTGGCACGGTATTAATCAGGGGCGGCCGCTAGCCTCGAACCGCTTGATCTCCGCAGCATCAAACGGCGAACCGCGCCACAACCGAGGCGACAACAGCCACCACGACGGAGGTCCACCCACGCTCACGACACTAGGGGAGGGAGCGGGCGAGATGGCACCGGCAGCATCACGCCCGGCCGCCTTTGTCTCATTTCAGGCCGACAATAGTGGAGGCCAAGGACAGGGCCGGGGCCGGGTCAGAAAATAATTAGCTACGAGTGTTGCCAGGGCGGAGGGAGGTAGGGAGGAGGGGATTGATTTCCTTACAATTTCCATTGAAATGGAAACGATTGTGATAATGGAGTACACATCATATACACACTCTCGTGTTGATATCGATCATCTGCACAGCACACGAAGCGATGAGTGGCCAGCACCACACTGGGTCTCCCTCGTGGTGATTTTTACACACCGAACCAGGAACGTATTTGAGTCTGAGTCTACCTAGGGGAGGCCCAGGACCGGTTCACATAATCGTCACTGGTGCTGGCCGTGAGCGGAACTCCAACCCGGGTCGCCGTGTTCGTAGCGCGGCACCCTAACCGCTGCACTACCGCTCCCCACAGACACACAGACACCCTCTCACACACACCCTCACACACACCCTCACAGACACCCTCAAACACACGCGAATCCTCACGCACAGCCACACATAACTACACACCCACACACACCCACACACACCCTTGACTAATGTTACGTCAGACCGAGTGAATACAACCTCCCCGAGTGTTCGTACAGAGGGCTCATTCATCACGCGTGGACCATTCGCTCAAGGAATGAAGTAAATCCCCAGCAGACAATTCTATCACCACCACCACCACCACACTCATCATTGTCATTGTCATCACGATCACTATATTCGCCAAGATCATCAGCACATCATCGCTATCACCACCACCGTCATCATCACCACCACCGCCACAATCACTTTCGTTGTGTATGTTGAACTTCTTTCGCACCGTACGTAGCTAACCGCACTAATTGAAGTTGCGGGGGAAGGACGACAACTATCACCATCATCATCATCGCTATCACAAACATCATCATCATCATCACTATCACCATCACCATCATCATCACTATCATCATCACTATCACCACCACCAACATCATCATTATCACTATCACCACCACCAACATCATCATCATCACCATCATCATCATCACTATCACCATCATCATCACTATCACCATCACTATCACCTCCACCAATATCATCACTATCACCACCACCACCACCAACATCATCACTATCACCACCACCATCAACTCATCACCACCACCAACATCATCACCACCACCAATCATCCCCACCACCGTCACCGCTATCACGCTTCAGCAGACGCCGCGTGCGTGATGATCGCTGGCAGAGCGCGTGAAGTGCTCCTGCGCATTCAAAGTGCCCCCCCCCCGCACCTTGCAATGAACGGCGCGTCATAACGACGGGTTACAAAGGAGCCCTCTGGCTCCAGGTGGGAAGAGGTCAGTTGGTTCGTGTACGCAGCCTTTGTAGGGGAGACGCAACTTCCAGCGCGTCCCCTGGGCGATGCGGCCTCAAACCCGCACGGCTCCGCTCGGGACAAGCAGCGATTGACGATCCAAATCTCTCCAGTCGCGTTCTTCAGCGAGAGGCGCGCGTCGCGAAGTCGTCTGTCCCGATGGAGCGCGCGCTCAGTTCGCACCACCAAGAGCAGCGGCAGCGGCAGCAGCAGCAGCGGCATCAGCAGCGGCAGCAGCAGCGGCAGCAGCAACGGCAGCAGCAGCAGCGGCAACAGCAACGGCAGCAGTAGCAGCAGCGGCGCGCAGAGGCGCAGTGAGACTCCGCACGACCCCCGCAAGTTTGTCTGTTTGGTCCATTGCTGCTGCCGCTGCTGCTGCTGCTAATCACTGCTCGTCTTACTTCTGTTGCTGCTCGTTCTACGACTGCTGCAGTTTCAACCGCTGTCCCTGCTGCTGCTGTTCCTCGTATTACCGCTCCGGTTCCACCTTCTCGCTGCTGCCGCCACCGTCCCCCCGTCACGACTGCTGCTGCTGCTTACGGGGACATGACGGACGTGAACTCGAGCGCAGGCGCGCGCGTCGCGGAGCGCATGAACGCGTCCGACGGCGGCGGCGGCGGCAACGGCTCGGGCAGCGAGGCGGCCGCCTCCCCCGTGGAGACGAGCACTGTAGTGCTGTCCTTCATCTACGCCGTCGTGTGCCTCGTTGGCCTCGTGGGCAACTCCATGGTCATCTACGTGATCCTGCGCTACGCCAAGATGAAGACGGCCACCAACATCTACATCCTCAACCTGGCCGTGGCCGACGAGCTCTTCATGCTCAGCGTGCCCTTCCTCGCCACGTCCACCGCTCTGCACCACTGGCCCTTCGGGCCCTCGCTGTGCCGCCTGGTCCTCAGCGTGGACGGCATCAACATGTTCACGAGCGTCTTCTGTCTCACTGTGCTCAGCGCCGACCGCTACGTGGCCGTGGTGCACCCCATCAAGGCGGCGCGCTACCGGCGACCGAGCGTGGCCAAGGCCATCAACGTGGCCGTGTGGGCCCTCTCCATGCTCGTCATCCTGCCCATCGTCGTGTACGCCGACACGCGGGAGAACAGCGACGGCTCCGTGGTGTGCAACCTGCTGTGGCCTCGCAAGCAGTGGTCCGCCGTGTTCGTGTTCTACACCTTCACGGTGGGCTTCCTGCTGCCCGTCGTGGCCATCTGCCTCTGCTACGCGCTCATCATCGCCAAGATGCGCTCCGTGGCGCTGCGCGCCGGCTGGCAGCAGCGGCGGCGCTCCGAGCGCAAGATCACGCAGATGGTCATGATGGTGGTGACGGTGTTCGTCATCTGCTGGATGCCCTTCTACATCGTGCAGCTCATCAACGCGTTCGAGCGTCAGCCGGGCGACACCGTCAACCAGCTGGCGGTCATCCTGGGCTACGCCAACAGCTGCGCCAACCCGATCCTCTACGGGTTCCTCTCGGACAACTTCAAGCGCTCGTTCCAGCGCGTGCTGTGCCTGCGCTGGCTGGATAGGGACGGCGTCGAGGAGCCCGTGGACTATTACACCACGGCCTTCAAGAGCGGCAGGGCCTACAGCCTCGAGGAGGACTTCATCCAGCTGGGACAGATGACGCTGAAGAACCTCAGTCGAAACGGGACGCTGGCGTCTCGCTCCACCACGCTGCGGTGAGACTTGTCGGCTCCGTCGAGGGTTCCAATACGTTCTATGCCGATGTCGCTGCCGCTGACTGTGAAAGGCTCTTTTGTGTATCGGGCGAGAATTGCTTCGTGACGTTTTAAACCCTTGATTGCATTGTTCACTCACACGGTACGTTCGCCAATTGGCACCTGTGTGCGTGTGTGTGTGTACGTACGTGTGCTTGCTGCCGTTGTGTGTTTTTATTTATGTATTTATGGAAAATGTGAATTAGACACGTGCAATGGGCGCGTGTGGTCCGTTCATTGGCACTGAATAGACACCGCTTCGGTTTGGGGTTTGAATTTCAGTTTCAGCCTCCAGGGGTTAAAGTGTGGATAGATTCAGCCCGGTAACCAATGATTGGAACGACACAGTCGTATTGGATTTGCATTACCCCTTGCATCGGCTTATTACAGCTAACTTTGCGTCACAGAACGATATGAGGTCAAGTTTTCTTCCTTCGTTTCCATTCCAGGTCTGAGGTTTAAAAATAGTTTGACTTCCGTGCAGACGAAAACACTACAGGTGCGCCCCCTTGCGTATAGATCAAATAGGCAACGTATATCGATCTCTGATGGCGTTCCATTATACCTACTTCCGGGGGCCCTTCTCTAACACACGGGGTTATGCACTGATTACTGCGGGAGTTCAAAATGGGTTTCTTGGTCTCGCGACACGATGCTGATAGCACATTTAGAATAACACGGGGGGCGGGGGTGGGGAGACAAAATAATATGTATTATAACTTAAAATTACGAAAAATGTACTGAGTAAAAAAATGTGTCATTTCAAGCAGCTGAATTGTCCCAAACCTCAACCACGTGTTCATGATCACATACAAAATTGACATTAATATGAAGGCAAAATATTTACATTCCCACAGCTGTGTCAGTCGTCCTCAGGTGGACGGCTGCTTGCGTTGTGGCCGAAACGTCGTGAAAATTATTTTATTATGTTTTATTTTTATTTTTTAATTACTTCCCTTCTACGTCACTTTACCGAAAGAATCAAGAAGAAGTCGTGGGGGTAGTTTGACTATACTTCACCGCGCTGGTAAATATCGGTTGGCAGAGTGGCAACGGACCCAGGGGCCCGCTTTAGATATCGCTCGTCACTAACGTGAGCCCTTGGGAATATCCAGCCCTGGGTCGGTGGGTTCAGAGACAAGTGGTTCAACCACTGCGGCACCGCGGCTCGAATTAAGTGACTTTTGGAAGAATTAATCACAAGTAAGGAAAAACGTTCACATTACCGGAGCGAAACGCGCACGTCCGTTGCACGTGACCGCCTGTCTCACCCAGCCAGCCAAACATGTTTTTAATACATATAGGAGATAGGGGCCGTCCATAAATGACGTCACGCGATTTTGGACGATTTTTGTCCCCCCCCCCCCCCCCGCTTCGTCACACGACGTCACAAAAAGTCGGATCCCCTTCAAATATAACGTCACAAAGCTCTGCCCCCCCCCCAAAAAAAATATTAAACATGCTTCAAATCGCTTTAAACTATTGTCATTGCAGTGCGTGTTTAATGTGGCGCTGCACTCTGATGCTGTAGGACAGCGGTCGGGAACCTATGTCTCGCGAGCCATATATGGCTCTTCCAGTGACGGCATATGGCTCCCAGACAATTTTGAGTTGAAAAAATAAAAAAAAATCAGTTTGGAACTGATTTTTAAATACTTGTGATATTGCTTAATAATACTGTGTCATTTTAAAGTAAACAGAAATTAGTTTTGAAGATAAATTTCACGGGTCACGCCTGCATGAAACTCAACTCACCACGTATGAACCAGACTACAAGGCCATCAGCAAAACCATGCAGCACCAGAAGTCTCATTAAAAGTAAGACATATTTCATTTATTATACGTTAAAAATACTATATGGCTCTCAATGAAATATATTTAGAAATATTTGGCTTTTATGGCTCTCCCTGTCAAAAAGGTTCCCGACCCCTGCTGTAGGAGAAAACATTTATTAAAAAGTCTATTTAATTAAGTAGAACGTGTTGTATATATTTATTTCAAGTTGCGCGTTTTGATGTGACGTCACATTTCTCAACCCCCCCCCCCCCCCTTGTCACAAATGTCTGACCTCCCCCCCCTATTTACGTGACGTCATATATGGACGGCCCCGTAGTATTAAACAACAATTGACACGATCAGCACACGTGTGTGGCTGCCATCAACTGCAATTTGGGCATTCTCCCCCGCCCCGCCGCCCCTTACATCACCCCCCTCCCCCCACGCGTAGCAGTCGCGATAATAATCCATCTTTACAAAGCGAGCGCCTGAGAGTCGGCCTCTTTGCACGAGGCTAGCGGCCACTTGCCGCGCGTAATTGCGGTGCAGCCAGCGGCGTAAAAGCGCCGTCAATGAGCCACCTGCCATTGCGCGCTTTGATCTTCACGGACAAAGATCTCCCGTATAGCCTTATCATATCGTTGGGGCAAGTGCTGTTAGCGAGCACCTACGAAGGCCGGCATTGCACACACAACAGCCGCCATTCTTTACGAAGTGGCGGTGACATCACAACGGCGCCCGTGCCAGGCTAGGTGCACTTTGAGGCCACGTGAAGTGTCGAAGGCTCGCTGACAGGAGGTCATGGGGCAGACCCAGGTGCAATGGGTTGACCGGCTGAGATGACTGACGGATGAACCAGCTCTGTCCTCTACTATGCCAACGGCACACAGACAAAGAACCCCCCCCCCGTATAGCCTCAACAGGCTGTTGTGCTGTTAGCCAGCACCTATGAAGGCCGGCACGGCACACGAGGGGGTGGGTGGCCAGCATCGGCACACACACACACGCACAGACACACACACAGACACATATACACAGACACACACACACAGACACACACATACACACACAGACACACATACATACACACAGACACACACACGCACAGATTGTGTTGCTTGTTCGTTTGAAACTTTGTCGCGCGTGTGAGTTATTGCGGTGTTCGTACCTGAGCAGCAACAGCGATGTTAGAACATCGCGCAGCCGTGTTTGTCCTCTGTGTTGGACTGTGTTGGACTGTGTTGACAAATAAAAAGCGTGCTCTCCCCCCCCTCTCTCTCTTCTCACCATCGCTGTTGTAGTTGCCAGCTGTCCATTCTTCCCCACTCACATCGCCCCGCGCTCCAGAAGACGGAACGCGCGCGCGTGTGTGCACTTGCCCCTACAGTCTGTTAAGGCTATACGGGGGATCTTTGTCTTTGTCTATGTGTGTGTTTCTGTGTGTGTGTTTGTGTGTGTATGTGTGTCTGTATGTGTGTCTGTGTGTGTCTGTGTGTGTGTGTCTGTGTGTGTGTCTCTGTGTGTGTGTGTGTGTATATGTGTCTGTGTGTGTGTCTGTGTGTGTCTGTGTGTGTGGATGGAGAGCGGTAGTGTAGCGGTTAGTGCGCTGCGCTATGAACCTGGCGACCCGGGTTCGATTCTCGCTCACGGCCAACACCCAGTGACGCTTATGTGAACCGATCCGGGGCTTCCCCTAGGTTGACTCAGCCTCAAATGAGTACCCGGTGCGGTATATAAACATCGCCGCTAGGGAGGCAAAGGTCGGCCGGGTGCGGTGCTCACTCACCCACCCCTTTGTGTCCCGTGCCGGCCTTCATAGGTGCTCGCTAACAGCACTTGTCACAACGAGTCTGCGACAGGCGATACGAGGGGGAGGGGGGTCTTTGTCTTTGTATTCTGTGTGTGTGCAGTGCCGGATTATTCTCGTAGCACAAGTAGCTACACAAGTAGCTACGGGCCCCGCACTTTCAAGGGCCCCGCGCTAAATGATTTCAAGCTATCAATTCCGGTTGAGTGATTCTGCACTTGCTCTATTACTATAGTACTACACCGCCTTAAACTTTATGAACTACAGGATGTTAAGGTGAGCGATGTGTCGTATTATCTGGCTGTATAGCAAATGAAAACATACGATTGCTTAACTACGCAAGTAAAAAATGCGTGTTTTAATATTCACGTGTTTAAATTTCGATTTAAAGCTTTCGTGACTGCAGGGATTCATCTTCTTGGTTCTTTCGGTAAAGTCACGTAGAAGGGAAGTAATAAAACACATAATAAAATAATATAATAAAATAATATAATAATAATATAATATTATTTATTATGTTTTATTATTTTATTATTTTATTACTTCCCTTCTACGTGACTTTACCGAAAGAACGAAGAAGATTTACGGTTTTTTTTTTTTGTTTAGGGCCCCTTTATAACACGTGCTACAAGCCCCGCACTAGCTTCATCCGGCACTCTGTGTGTGTGTGTGCCGCACGTACGCGCGCAGAAAGCGGCGTGCAAGGTTGGGGGCGAGGGAGGGGGGGATTAACGCACCGTCGATAGATCTGTCTGGAGAGAGCGCGAACGAGATGCGTCCTCGGCATCCCGCGTATCGCGAGGACGCACGGGTGACGGCGACGACGCAACAGGCCACGCATTCGTGATGAGGCTGCGAGTGGAATCGAAACCGTGGCAAGTGGTGGCTCTCGTGCAGCAAGACGCGAATAGGAAATGCTAAATTGTGGATACCGCTGATAGTGGTTTCGGTTGTAATAATAATTTTATAATAATAATTTCATTTTTATACAGGACGTTCTAAATAGATTGACCAGATTTCAAAGCAATACTTCTTTGAAATTGGGTCTATCTTTTTTACAACACCCTATAACGTCATGCATGCAATTGCATCCCGCAACGCTGATATAAATAATGGATAATTTCCAATAAATTACACATCCCATTTGGCTGTTAACGTCATCGTCATAATCGAGAGCCATGCCCAATCTACTGCTGGATGAATGCTTCCCCGCGCACGTCGTCATCATCCCTCGCAGACTTGTGATGCGACGCAATCCACATCTCGGCTTTCCTGCACAAGACTTTGCAGGTCCCATCGCTCCACTTCAGCGTCGGCCGCTCTCTCGGGCGAGTTCCATCCTTTGGCTGCCGCTGCATCGCCAGTCTCGACCATGACACCGTGTGCACCCCCCCCCCCCTCACCACTACCGCCCCGATGCCTTCAAAGTAAACCGAACGGATGACATCTGCCACCGTGACGCCGACGGACGAGCCCACCCACAAGCCCTCCCCCAACACATGGGGCCCTGGGCGGTCGACCCGATTCGCCGTACCCCAAGGGATGGCTCTGTCCACATCTAGCAAAGACGTGTTCTAACCGAAAGCCTACTTTTCTTAGAAGTCAATATGAGGTCTCGAACTCGTGTTTTTTTGTTTACTGATGCATGTGTTCATATTTCTATTCTTAGGTTTTTTCGGTAAAGTCACGTAGATAAAACATTAAAATTAATAAAAGTAAAATAAAATAAAAAAAATCACGACGTTTCGGAGGCAACACAAGCTTCCGTCTTCAGGTGGAACCGTCACAGCCACGACAGCTGTATCAAGTAAATGAGCGATTGCAAGAGCTACCACTCCGTATATATAATGGTTGGAGAGGGGGGAAGGGCCAAGTATAGCACACGTTTTATTCATATGGTAAGGTGAGGCTTAAGAGGGTGAGCCTTTGTTATGGAGAGGTACGGTTTGTGACTAAACCTGGCCTACATAACAATAGTGTGAAAAGGAGAAAACAACTAAACATGGTAAAACAAGCCTGGCTGTCTATCAATAACCTGTAATAGTTGTCTGTCAAATAAAATTGGCCAAATAAGTGTAGTTAAATCATATTTCTGCAATACAGTCAGTGCCAGATTGTCCAAGGAGCAAAAGTAACTACATATGCTACAGGCGCCGCACTTTCAAGGGCCCCGCGCTAAATGCTTTCAAGCTATTTATTCCGGTTCAGTGAAGTAATGAAAAAATACAATTACTCTACTATGCAAGTAAAAACATTTGTATGTTAATATTTACGTGTTTTTTTTTATTTAGGCTCCTTTATATCTTATGCTGCAGGCCCGCACTAGCTTAATCCGGCACTGAATGCAGGACATTATATATGGTTGGGCATTTTATTTGTTTTCCTGATTAAAAAAAGCATGGGGTGGTGTTTATCTCCGGTTTGCAGCACTGTGCCAGTGATGGGACCAGTCAAGCATACGACAGCCACGAAATATCAATTTGGTACTCATTTTTAGCAACCCTAGAAATCTGAGATGCTGGGAATTTAACTCATAACCTTAGAACTGCAAGTATCCTGGACCAACAAAGCACCGCAACCCGAGCCAGATACGACTTTAATTACGAGTGCTTTCTCAACAGACTGCTGGATGACGACCTTCACATGCCGTTTCGGTCATGAGGGGTAGTTTGGCCATACTTTACCACGCTGGGCAGTGCGGGTTTGGTGATGAGACGGGACACGCATTCAGGCATCACTCGCCGCCGAGATTACGGAGGAGTGATGCAATCCACTACACCTCTAACCATCCAAAATATTCTAGATTTGAAACTTTTGTGACTGCAAGGATTCATATTCTTAGGTTTTTTTCGGTAAAGTCACATAGGTAAAACATTAAAATTAATAAAAGTAAAATAAAATAAAAATCACGACGTTTCGGAGCAGGAACCGTCACAGCCACGACAGCTTTATCAAGTAAATGAGAGAATGCAGGAGCTACCACTCCGTTTATATAATGGTTGGAGAGGGGGGAAGGGCCAAGTACAGCACACTTTGTATTAATATGGTAAGGTGAGGCTTAAGAGGGTGAGCCTTTGTTATGGAGAGGTACGGTTTGTGACTCAACCTGTGAAAAGGAGAAAACAACTCAACATGGTAAACCTGTAATAGTTGTCTGTCAAATAAGATTGACCAAATAAGTGTAGTTAAATCTGTTTTGCATGGTTAATCACATCTTTCCAATGATTACATCCAAAATATGTATTTAGACTGGAGGAATCCGATGTGCTCTACGGCTTTTTTTCGCAGATATCCAATACTGTACACCACAACTGCCACGAATGTGTACAACAACCGCCATTCGCTACTAAGTGGCGATGACATCACCATGGTGCTTGTGCCAGGCTAGGTGCACGTTAACGTCACGTGAAGTGTTGAACGCCCGCCAGCAGGTCATGGGACATACCCAGGTGCCATGGGTTGACTGAGATGAATGGCCGATGCACCAGCTGTGTCCCCCTACTGTGCCAACTTGAATGTGTGCAAAAACAAGACAAAGATCCCACGAAAAGCCTTAACAGACTGTAAGGGCAAGTGCTGTTAGCGAGCACCTATTAAGGCAGGCACGGGACGCAAAGGGGTGGGTGGCCAGCACCACGCCCGGCTGCGCTTGTCTTCCTAGTGTAGTGGCGACGTTTACACATCGCACCTGGTACTCATTTGAGGTTGAGTCAACCTACGTACACAAACGCACAAAAAAAACTTTCAACAATGAGAACGAAATATTCCACTCGAGTAGGCGCCGGAAACATGATTAAGTTTCACCCCTGTATTATGTTAATATTCGGTTTCCTAGTTACCAATCGGTAGCTTTTGTCTGTGTTCTATCGACATTGACGCATCACACTGTGAACGGACCAAATTGCTGAGTTCACTGGCGATGGCAATTGCACGTTTGTGTAAGGGACATCGATAAGTGAGCCCCCTCGTAAATACATTAATTACACATTAAATACTCGCTTCACGAGTTTTGCGAGTTAAATAGTGCTCCATTCCCATTGGTCATCTCACTCACGCTGCCGCTGATTCACTCACACATCATACACTGGGATTGCCATGCTGCCAGCTATGGCTGCAGGTTTGGTCGTAAGTGTTATACTGGTAGGAACTTCCTGGTAACACCAGCCCACAGGGGATTATTGTGTCCGTCCGTCCGTCGTGCATCTAAAAATGGGAGGGGTGGGGCTGGGTGGAGAGGGGAGGGTGGGGAGGGGCTGGGTGGGGAGGGTGGGGAGGGGCTGGGTGGGGAGAGGCTGAGTGGGGCTGGGTGGGGCGGGTGGGAGGGGTGGGGCTGGGTGGGGAGGGGCTGGTCACCCCGTGGTGCCCTTATAAAACTCAACGTTTAACCTACTCACGCCGGCTTGTGCCCGCCCTCACAGTCGGGCATATTTGCGGAATACACCACGCCGCCGTTGACTCTGGCCATTGACCGAGCAACCCAACGTTCCTACCAGCTCCCTCCGCAGGAATGTGTTGTATATCGTTTATTGTTAAATTTAAATCACAGTTCCTGTGATTACTGTTGTTACATTGTTTTTATAGCTTGGTGATTCGAAAATATATGGCTAATCTAAATTGTCTTATGGTTATTGTTGTTGGCTTGCACCACATTGTGATTTTTGCACACAGCGTTTTAATGCGGGTTTTTTTGGGAATATTTGCCGGTTTAATCCAGGACGTTTCTGTTGCGCGTCGTCGCTTTGGGATGTTCTGTGTTCATATTTTGTTTATTGCGGTTGCACCCGACTCAAGAGCCGCATGGCTCACTGGGCTACACCTCATACATGAAACTTGGAACTGTCGCTTGTGAGGGACTCACTGCGTCGGGCACTCTTAATCCGATTGGAGAGTGGGTGAGGCACTCAATCTGATTGCAGGGAGGGTGAGGAACTCAATCTGATTGGAGGGAGGGTGAGGAACTCAATCTGATTGGAGGGTGGGTGAGGCACTCAATTTGATTGGAGGGTGGGTGAGGAACTCTGATCTGATTGGAGGGTGGGTGAGGAACTCTGATCCGATTGGAGGGTAGGTGAGGAACTCTGATCTGATTGGAGGGTGGGTGAGGCGCTCTGATCTGATTGGAGGGTGGGTGAGGAACTCAATCTGATTGGAGGGTGGGAGAGGAACTCAATCTGATTGGAGGGTGGGTGAGGCGCTCTGATCTGATTGGAGGGTGGGTGAGGAACTCAATCTGATTGGAGGGTGGGTGAGGAACTCAATCTGATTGGAGGGTGGGTGAGGAACTCAATCTGATTGGAGGGTGGGTGAGGAACTCTGATCTGATTGGAGGGTGGGTGAGGAACTCTGATCCGATTGGAGGGTGGGTGAGGAACTCTAATCTGATTGGAGGGTGGGTGAGGAACTCTGATCCGATTGGAGGGTGGGTGAGGAACTCTAATCTGATTGGAGGGTGGGTGAGGAACTCTGATCTGATTGGAGGGTGGGTGAGGAACTCTGATCTGATTGGAGGGTGGGTGAGGCGCTCTGATCTGATTGGAGGGTGGGTGAGGAACTCTGATCCGATTGGAGGGTGGGTGAGGAACTCTGATCTGATTGGAGGGTGGGTGAGGAACTCTGATCCGATTGGAGGGTGGGTGAGGAACTCTGATCCGATTGGATGGTGGGTGAGGAACTCTGATCTGATTGGAGGGTGGGTGAGGCACTCTGATCTGATTGGAGGGAGGGTGAGGAACTCTGATCTGATTGGAGGGTGGGTGAGGAACTCAATCCGATTGGAGGGTGGGTGAGGAACTCTGATCTGATTGGAGGGAGCGTGAGGCGCTCTGATCTGATTTGAGGGTGGGTGAGGAACTCTGATCTGATTGGAGGGTGGGTGAGGAACTCTGACCCCATTGGAGGGAGGGTGAGGAACTCTGATCTGATTGGAGGGAGGGTGAGGCGCTCTGATCTGATTGGAGGGTGGGTGAGGAACTCTGATCTGATTGGAGGGAGGGTGAGGAACTCTGATCTGATTTGAGGGTGGGTGAGGAACTCTGACCCCATTGGAGGGAGGGTGAGGAACTCTGATCTGATTGGAGGGTGGGTGAGGCGCTCTGACCCCATTGGAGGGTGGGTGAGGCGCTCTGACCCCATTGGAGGGTGGGTGAGGAACTCTGACCCCATTGGAGGGTGGGTGAGGAACTCTGACCCCATTGGAGGGTGGGTGAGGAACTGATTCGATTGGCGGAGACATTAATTTGAAAAACTTGTAAACGAGTGGGTTGTCGGTTGGAGCAGCAGTGCGAGTGGAGGTCGATGAGGATTAAACTATATTTAAACTAAGGCTATTTTTTTATTTTAACAGATAAGGCTCACTGAGCTATGTACCTTTGTTGCAGAAGTGACCTGGCCACAAATGATAACTCAACGAAGTGGCTTTTTCACGTGCATATGTATAGCAGCCAAATATTCTAAACGCGTGATGTTGATTTGAGGACATGGGGAATTGTGACAAGCGTTTGGGAAGCCTTCATTCAGCAGTGGATAGATCATGGCCGCTGATTAACTCGGCCACAAATGAGCAGGTTATCCGGAGCAAGTGAAACTTGGTGATACAAAAACTGTCGCACCATGGCCCCTTAAAAAACCCCCACCGTGGCTGTGTCCCGAATCTGCGGTGCTGATCGTCACGTACACAGACAGGGTTGGAAATGGAAATACAATACTGGGTGAGAGAATCCCCCTAACCCCACTTAGATCTGAGGATGAGCTTAGCTCCCGTGTGTGGGTTTCTGAGTGTGTCCTTGGATTTCTGTGTGTGGCTGTGTGTCTTTTGTTAGCCTGGGGCAGTATGTGCGTGTCTGTGGGTCTCTTATTCTTAGGTTTTTTCTGTAAAGTCACGGAGGTAAAACATCAAAATTAATTAAAATAAAATAAAATAAAGATCACGACGTTTCGGAGGCAACACAAGTCTCCGTCATCAGGTGGGACCGTCACAGCCAGATTAGCTGCATCAAGTGAGGCAATGATTCAAGATGTAATCCCTTAAAAGCGAGTTGAGGGGGGAGGAGAGGGGGGGGGGGCTCATCAGAATGTGGTAGCCAATGAATGGAACGTATCGGGAGGGAGGGGGGCGGGGCCAAAAGGGTGGGCGACGGCGTGGAAGCGATTGTGCGCAAGAGACAAACTGTTGCACACGCCAACGCATTGGACAGAGAGGGGGGGGGGGAGGCCTGATACACATGATACAAAAGAACGGAAATGCCATTGTTTATACCAATGCTGGCTGAACAATGAAGAGATTACTGTTAAACACTCGGTAAAGTAAAGTAAAATAGTGCCTGTCAGATAAGATGGTCCAAAAAAGTGTAATTAAGTCTTTTTTTTATTTTACTTTTTTTTATTTTGATGTTTTACCTACGTGACTTTACCGAAAAAACCTAAGAATATGAATCCTTGCAGTCACGAAAGCTTCAAATCTGTGGGTCTCTTGTTCGTATGGGGCAGTCTGTGCGTGTTTGTGGGTATCTTGTTAGCGTGGGGCATTATGTGCGTGTTTGTGGGTCTCGTGTTAGAGTGGGGCAGTCTGTGCGTGTCTGTAGATATCTTGTTATTCTGGGGCAGTCTGTGCGTGTCTGTAGATATTTTGTTCGTCTGGGGCAGTCTGTGCGTGTCTGTGGGTCTCTTGTTAGTCTGGGGCAGTAGTCGCAAAATAAACCTGTGGCTCTTTAGGGACTGCTTTGTGACGTAATGCATGTTAAGTTGCATTGCGGCAAATGTAAGTTTTGTACCGAATTCGAGCAGAAATAATGTCTCTTCTCATTATTGTTGGTTGCCGACCCCTGGTCTGGGGGTATAATCTGTGAGTGGTATAAGTAAGACGACGAGCCCTCGATGCCTTCCACAACACGGTCACGGGGTTCAATCGTCCCATTTCCACCACTGGGCGTAGAGCCCTCTCGTAGACCCGAAGCGGTCAATATTAGACACACGGTCAAAGGGTTACCCAAAGCGTATTTACTACGTTGCACCGACAGACTACAAACATTAGATATATAAATAAACAATACAGTACGTCGCAAATCCGATCATCACACATCCGCCCTGACCGACTAACCACCCACGTCCCCCCCTCCCCGCCAGCGCGGTGTCTCTGCCACAGTGTTGAGCGTCACCCTCGGTTGACGTTCACAAATCGAAACCCCTTTCCAGTTCGCAGCAGTCGATGTCAGCGTTCATCTCGCGGTGCTCGCCGCTTGCTCACTGCTGAATCGCAGGCAAGGCATCTATCTCATCTGCCGGGCGTGCGAAGCAGTACTTTATTCGTGTCCACCGACTCATTTGTTACACACACACACGAGGTAAGTAAGTTCACACATTCGAGTCAATGCCACGTATCCACATTGCGCCTCATTCCCCAGCGAGTCGGATATTGCGACGTTGTGCATTGAAAATATGCATCGTGTGGTGGTAAATACTGCGTAACCATCGCAAATATATATAATTTAAAAACATCGATTAACCATCATCAATATCTCTAGCAATAAGCACGTTACGAGCATTCTATTGTGAACCCAGTATCGTAAATAATCAGTCTGCAGCAATTAATATCACATGCATATTATATTTACAATATTATATAAACATGTACACTTTGGTTGGAAAAGTCAATCATTTGCAAGACGCGTTTACTCAAGAATATCTGCATCAGTAAGCTTCGTACTAATAATTACTAGTAGAAGGTTATTTACACTGTAACGGAATTACGAGACGGAACCGCGACATTTCTCACAAGCAAACTTTGGCATTTTATAGTTGCTCATAAAACGTACTGACAGGAAATATTGGAAGTAAAATTTTAGCCTTCGACTTAATTTGGCAATATATTCCAGCTCTAAAAAGTAAGCACGTCCGTCCGACTGCCACGTGACAAAATCATTGGTGGTGGTGGTGGGGGGGGGGGGTCGCAACGTTAGCGAGTTATTAACTACCTTGTCTGGTATACAGGAGGTTCATGGGTTCGATCTCCCGACCCAGACGCCTGCGGTATTTTTGGGGCGTGCGTGCTCTCCCCGTGGTCGCGTAGATTTTTCTCCGGGTCCTCCGGGTTTTCCACTCCACGTTTGGAAACACGCGTTTAGAGTATTTGGCGACGATACATTTCAACGTGATAAGCCACTGGTAAAGTAAAAATATTTTTTTTTAAGTTTAGTTTTGGATTAAAAAGGCCACGTTATGGGACCTCAGAAGTAGTTCTACGATATGTACTTCTGTGGGCTGCTCTCTGACGCAGGGTGATTGCACCGATTCTGAAAGGAGTTTTGAATGGACACGTTGGCTTATAGCATGACGCCGAGAGTGCAATTTGAACAGATAATTAGTAAAAAAGAAGACATTTCTACCATTTTATCACCATGTATAATATTACTGCAGTGCTCTTGTAATTCCGTTACTGTAGAGTCGGACATATATAACCGCACGAGCAGATACTAAACTTGATAATGAAAAGTAACGTTGCAATTCGTTGAATGAAGAACGTGTTCCATCAGTGTGGACTACCTGCTGTGCCATGTAATTCAGAAACACCGTGATCGCAAAACAACACTGGGGCAAAAAACTGAAAAGGACGCAACGAAGAGTGGCGAGATGCATGCTTGAAATTACTTTGGGAGACACGACAAGGAACGCGTGGAGTAGAGAACATACGTTGGGAGGTTGGTTAATGGCACCATTCAAAGGGACGATGTCGCCAGAAGGAATGATGGTCGGGAAGTGATGGAGGGACTGCCAAGATATGGAAAGCATCCTAACTTGGGGTGGAGGGGGGGAGAATCTTGATCAAGCGATGGACTGACCATGACTGATGATGGTGTTGGCCGTATATGTGCAGGCGAAAGCAACGCAATATCGTCGTCGTCTCCGATTTGACACAAGAGCAGATACCCCTGCTGAGTTTTGGCTGGCGACAGTGGCGGTTCGCAGCACCTCACTTCTCCGGCTTGCTGGCGGGGATCTTGGTGGCCTTATGCTTCGCGGCACCGTCGCTCCTCTGCTTGTTGCAAAATCTCAAGCAGAAGCACGAGCAGGACCGCGACGATCACCGTCACCAGGACGAGAGTGACGACCGCGATGATGGCCACGTTTTTGGAGGAGCCACCCGTGCCGCCGTCACCACCGCGGGGATCGTAATCGTCGCCCGTATCGCCGTGCTCATTCAGCCCCTTCACGTCAGTGCTCGTGTCGGCCTCATCGACGCCACCGTCACCGTCGACGTCATCGTCGTCGTCGTCTTCATCGTCGTCTTCGTCGTCGTCGTCGACGAAAACCTTGCTGCCGTCGTTCCCGCCCGCGGTAGGTTTGCTCATCTCGAGCTCAACGTCCCCAGCAGCGGCGCCGTCACCGCACATGAACACGTCCTGGCTCCAGCCGAACCCCTCGACGCCTTTCGCTCGGCACGTGACCGTCCGCGGCTCCGGCGTCACAGCACCGTCGGCGCACGTGACCGTGGCCGTCGACCCGGGCGGCATCTCCCTCGGCGACCTCGGCGCGATCCCGAACGGCGTCGAGTACTCGACGCGGCCGGACCCGAGCACGTCCAGCGGGCCGCACATGCCGTCGTAGCGGAACTTGCACGCGTAGCCGACGTTCCTATGGCTGGCGCATTCCCTCACCTTCCACTTGAGGCCGTCGGCCGCGTACACGCACAGCTCCTGCACGCACGAATGCCTGCCCAACTTGAACCAGTTGCTGAACCCCGTGGACTGATCGCCGCTCTCCCACGCGAAGGCGCGCTGGGGCAGCTTCACGTCGGAGCACTGCTTCCTCTTCTTGCGCAGGCCGATCCACACGTTGGCGTGCGCCACCCCGCGCACGCTGCCCACCAGCCGCTCGAGCAGCGCCGCCTCGCCCTCGCTCTGCACCGTGGTCAGGTGGCCTCCGTTGGCCTCGCACCGCCGTTGCGAGCCCTCGAAACTGAGGTTGGCGGCCGCGTGCACGCTGTAGCAGGCGTCGCCCGAGCACAGGGCCGCCTCGCGGGGGGGTTGCGCCAGGCAGAGGTGGCACGTCGCCAGGACCAGCCCGAGGACGATCGCGTCGATGGCAGCGGCAGCGGCGGCGAGAGCCATGGTCGACAAGCGAGTGACGCTGCTCCTCCGGGCCATGAGAACTTAAGGGGAGCGCGCGGGGGGTGGAGCGCCCTTCCTGTGCAATTACAACTGTGCCATCGTCCCTGCCTGCCTGCGTGCGTGCGTGCGTCCGTGAGGGGGCCACACCCCAGCGGAAAAGGGTTGCTGACATTTGTGCTCTCATTTCCCCCACCCCCCCCCCCCACGGGCGCAGAGGCAATTGTTTGAGCCATGAAGTTGGTGTGCGTGTGTACGTGCGCTGATGTCTGTGTGCGCGTGTGTCGGTGCGGGAGTGAGGCTGTGAGTGCGCTGCGAACCCAACGAGCCGCCTTCGATTTGCCGCTCATGGCCACCACCAGTGGACGGTTATTTGCTCCCTCCTAGGTCGACTCAGTCTCAAATGGTAAACATCGCTACTACTGTGGGGAGACAGACAAATGGTAAACATCGCTACTACTGTGGGGAGACAGACAGCTGAGCGTGGTGCTGGCCGCCCACCACCTCGTGTGCCGTGTTAGACTTCATCGGTGCTTGCTAACAGCACTTGCCCCAACAGTCTGCTAAGTCTATAAGGGGGATTTCTGCCTTGACTTTGTCTCGGTGCTCACTAACAATTGAACTTGACTTAACATCACTTTCCGCCAACAGGCTGCACGGCTGTGTATACCATCACCCGTACGCCATGTGCAGTCAACTTGTATTTTCATAGATAACGTTTTTGGCTCACAGCTGCAAGTCTAATCGATACCAGCAGAGTGTTACTTGAACACATCTTCTGGTGTGCTTTGCGATGTTCCCAAGACTGTGAAGGCGTCTCACCCGGCAAGTATCTTTCATCAAACGAGGTGTGAGAGCTCTCTGGCTCGTTACGTGCGATTCCACGCTTCGCTCTGCACTTTGCAGCCCCTTGTGTTAATATCTTCTCTCTCTCTCTCAACGTCCAAGTGTATGATCGGGACGACGTGGTTGCACAATGCGGCTCGACAGAAAACTTTTTTTTTGAAGCACAATGCTTGGCTGCTTTTTAACATCAAGTCCATATTAAAAAAAAAGTATTCCCATACCTCCGTGTAAACATGCAGAGTTGGGCCAACGGCATCTGGTTGAAACTGTTGGCCCGACAATGGCTCAACGTTGGCTCAACGTTCGCCGTTTACTGGGCTGCTCCTGTCCCCACACCTCTCTTAAATAAATCTGATCCCAATCTGCCTTCAAAAAATCGTCGTGCATGTCCACATTCTTGCATGTTTGTTTTTACTAAAAACTAAAACTATTTTTATTTTACAAAAAAAAAAACTATTTTTAGAGTGCCCACTCTAAATATACTCTAAACGCATGTGGAGGGGAAAACCGGAGGACCCAGAGAAAAATCCACGCGACCACGGGGATAGTGAACATCGAAACTCCAAATATACAGGCGTCAGGGTCGGGATTGAACCCACAACCTCCTGCATACCAGGTGAGGTAGTTAACATCTCGCCACGGTGGTGTCCCTCCAGCAGTTATTTTTTTGTTCAACGCAGAAACAAAACAAAAAACACCCACTAATTATAGACATTATGCAGGGCTCTTCTTAAGGAAAGTTAGTGGGCAAAGGCGGGACACATCGCGCGGAGTGACGATGGCCGATGGAAAGAAAGTGTCCGAGAGGGAGGACGACAACCGGGGAGATGGAGCGATGAGATCGGCTTTCGGTGCGCGCTGGAAGGAGACGGATCGTGGCATCACGGGACCGTGAGGGTTGGGTGTTTTGAGGTAAGGAAGCCTTCATCCAGCAGTGGATATACCATGCTACATGATGGTGAGAGCTCTCTTTGTGATAGGCCGTCTTCTAGAAGGGTTATCTGCGGTTTTCAGGCCCAATAAAGGGCTAATAATACCACAACAACTATGACGTACTTCGCGAACACCAAGCACGTCATTTCAAAACCTTTATCGTAATTTAATCAGCAATCAATGGGTTTAATCTATGAGTTACGACAATATACTGTCAACAATCATAATGGTATGAAACAAATACACATCCGTGGCAATCATCAAACACAAATCATATATGGCATGAAGGCACCATTACTTTCTGTCCATTTGTGATAAAAAAAAATTGGGGTATGAAACTTTTAGGCATTGTTCCAATATTATCTCCAATAAGAATGGAGAAATATAATTCAATAACGGCTTCTACAGCATCTTATTTGCATTTTGGTGGGAATTTTTGTTGTATTATTCACAACCCTTTGTGTCAACATCTCCCTTCCCACGCCGCGTCAATTAATGTGGTTTGTTTGACCATACCTCACCACGCTGGTCAGTGTTGGCTCGTGATGAACTGGGCCCAGGACCCGTTCAGGCAAATTAAAGAGGAGTCATTGCAAACAGTGTATTAAACAAACTCTAATGAACTGGTGAGTAGTCTAAAGCATAGGCTAGCTTCTTCTCAATGTTGTTAAATCTCGTTCGCTGTGTCTTCATCGTACTGTTTGAACGCTGCGCTGCATTTTGTCTGTGATCCTTGCTTCCTGAGTAATTATCTCAAACACTAATTTTCTCTTGCGCCTCGAGCTATACTGCATGGGAGGCGGTGGTGTAAATAAGAGATCATGATGATGGTGGGACATTACTCACCAATGATGTTAGTCTTAGCCGGGTATCATGCTCAGGTCAACGGATACTTAGCCACTGTGCCACTGCTTCCACAGGAAGTCAAACAATGGCAATTATATTTTGCTCATTACTTACGCAGGAAAGCATCGCTGTGTCTCAAGACTCAGTTTAAAGGAGGGTCCTGCATTGGGGCTTATTTGGCCAGCTTCATTGACGAATCTTTGGCACGTGGGAGGACCGCAGAGAACCCGGAGACAACCACAAATGTGATGAGATCGGGCGCACTGTGGGGTCATTTGGTCGTAGGCGTTTTCTAGCTTAATTCTCATGAGAATTAGAATGACTGTACTTTAACAAGTAAAAAAAGTGGAACGTACACTTATCGTTAATACGGCAATTGGGCAATTTTACTTCAAAGCCGCCGTTCCTGCGGAAATTATCATTACTTTGGAGGATAAACACAAGTAAATGGTATCACCAGAGACCAAAAAAATACATTTGCTACAAACTTTGTTTTTGTAAAAAAAAAGTTTTTCCGCCTTGCTCCTGCACATTTATGGAATTCTCTTGCCTCTTATCTGCAGCTTAGTTCCCTCCCTCACTCCGCCCTCTCTCTGCTCCCCGATCTAAACCACAACACACCCCCTACTTGCACCTGTACCGAACTTGTCGCTGTCGCTTCTTGCTCTCATATTTGCACTGACCAGCCAAAAGCCGCTGCGAGGATGACCGGAGCTCGCGTGACGGTTTACGTTCCGTTGACGAATGCGACGAGAGCACCTGCAGCAGCTTAAACACAGAAACGTGCTTGCAAGTCAATGGGGTCGCGACGTGACATTTAGAGAGTGGCGCTGGAAAGCCGCTTTGCTTGCCACCGGCAAACGAACGTGCGGTTGGGGGGTGGGGGTGGGGGATAAGAGAGCCACAGGCGAGATCGCAACGGCACGGAGCGCTCCGTCACCCGAGACACCCTGCCCTGAGCAAAATTGATCAATCCCCGTCGCTCGATAATTAACTGATGCCCTTCGCGAGACGCCGATGCCGCGATACTTCACGAAATCGATTAATTAACGAATCGGCCGCTGTCGTACTCTTTGAAAGAGGTTCGCTGGCAATGGATAGGCCACTTTTTCGCTCCGTCTTTGGGAAGATGTCCGTCTGTCCTGAGCCCTCTCCCACTCCCCTATGCTGTCGGTCCATTTCTTTCTGACACTCTCGTTGCTGAGGCCTATTGGATCGTGCATCACATACGCAGGGCAACGCGGGTTGGGTAAAGGCAGAAGGGGGCATAGTTATGGGAGCGTAGTGCAGTACAACAATATATTCCTGCTGCAACCATTCCCCGCTCGAAAATCTTGAAATGACGGGAAACGCATCATAGCAACAGAACAATTAGCGCAGGCTGGAAAACCGTGAGAATGTATACAAAGCAACCCGGTCCCTCTGTGCATCATGCACAAAATAAACAAATCCATATCAGTTGTGGAAGAAGTGCATTGAGGCGCTCGAGTCTTAGGTCACCGTCACGATTCCATTCGAGCAAATGTCGGCAACTGACAGCAGCAGCAGCAGTGATGCGGTGAGAGACCAAGAGAGAGGCTGGAGAAGGGCCATTCCCCGAAACGTCACCTATTGTATTTAGTCTGTTCTCCTATAACGTGGTAGTCGTAGGAGAACACCGCATTGTGGCAAAAATCGTGTTGTAATAATTAACATGGCAAAGCACAGTCCGCGAAAACACGTGAGATGTGTACGCGGGCTGAACAAAGACTGAGGCACGTGGGTAGCATCTAGAAGCATCCAGCAGCATCCCAAAGCCTTGTGCGATGCTACGCCGAGGCAGCCGCACAACCGCTTGTTCCTACTCGAGCGGCGTTGTTCCGTTCACTCGATCGCGAAATATCCAATTCGTATCCGCGTTATTAAAAAAATTCGTTCCCTAATACAATCATCGCGTTGTATCCAACTCACGCTACGAAAAATACACGCCTTGTGGGAGAACAGAATTCCATAATACAGGTGTTTTTGTACTTCTCTCCTCATCAAGGTAGTGTTATTGACGAATGCGTTGAGTTCTTCTGTATAGACCAACTCGTATTGAACATCGTGTAAAACGTGCTCTGTATACGTTGCAGATATAACAAAAATATTCGTACGAGCGTGATGTGTCAGTTGCCACCCTGAACACCTTTGCATTCAGGATGCACCGTCTCAACGCGTTCATCTGGGTGAAATAATTCAGTGGGGAACACAAACAAAACAAAAATCGACGCCTCTTACGCATCGATTCCCTGGATTCATCGCCGCCTTAAGAATGAACGGCTCCTTGACTCGGTGCATTGTGGCACCGATGTTCATTGCTGACACAGCAGCCACCGTCTGCAGTCGACAAGAAGTGTGGCCCGAGTAGTCTCTAACCTGTGCTACGAAGAAAGGCCCATGCCCGAAGCATCACCTCTTTTGTTTTTCTTATCTGGCCACACACTGTTATTGACGCACGTGTTGACTTTGCAGTTTTTTTTCTTGGTTCTTTCGGTAAAGTCACGTAGAATGGAAAAAATAAAATAATAAAAATAAAACATAATAAAATGATTCTCACGACGTTTCGGCCACAACGCAAGCAGCCGTCCTCAAGTGAAGAACAGGTCAGAAATTTTCTGATGTTGTTGTTGTTAATTACGCGTGCGTACCACTGCCAACGCAGCAGCAGGCACTAAACAATAATGTTTACAAGCAAGGGGCATCCACAACGTGTTGGAGGGCGGAGCACGTCTTCTTGGTTCTTTCGGTAAAGTCACGTAGAAGGGAAGTAATAAAATAATAAAAATAAAACATAATAAAACAATTCTCACGACGTTTCGGCCACAACGCAAGCAGCCGTCCTCAGGTGAAAACCAGGTCCGTCGAGGCGACAGAGTCTGAATGAAACAACACACGGGCTTGGAGCATATATATAAGCTGGGCGCATTGACAAAGGAATTTGCATATCAACAGGAAATTTAGCATATTTATGGGAAATGCAGGAATGTGATTAGTACTGCATATGGATGTGCATTATGCAGGATTAACAGCATCAAAGGGAGCTGCAGTTACTGCTGCTGCAGCAGTTGCTGCTGCTGCTGCTGCAGTTTCTGCTGCTGCTGCAGTTGCTGCTGCTGCTGCAGTTGCTGCTGCTGCTGCACTTGCTGCTGCTGCTGCACTTGCTGCTGCTACTGCACTTGCTGCTGCTGCTGCAGTTGCTGCCTTATCCATTTTAATATAACACTATGTATTATTCTACCCACCCTAATGTGTATCATACTGCTATATGTTTACTGTACAATTACGACACCATACATTACTCTGCACACTGCACCATGCCAGTGAGTGGAACGCGGTCTGAAAGTCACCGTTAACGTGAACACAATCAGTTAAGATCCGAAATGGTTTATTACGTCCTTCCAATGATTGCTAAGCCAGAATCCATCTTCTCGGTTGAAATTGTCTCTGTGTTTGTATATGTGGATCGCCTCATGAACGAATCTCTCATGATAGCCAGATGGCTTGCAGAGAACCTCTGTCTTGGAGAAGTCAATGTCATGTGAGCCCACTGAATTGTAACAGTGATCTGCCACGGCTGAGGTGTTTGTCCTACCGTGTTTCAGGTCTGCCTTATGTTCACGGATGCGGTCCGAGACATGTCGTTTGGTTTCTCCAATGTAACTGCTACCACAGAGGCAACTTAGTTTGTAGACGCCAGGGTACTGTATGTCTGGAACCACATCTTTTACAGACGGGACCAGATCACGGATTTTATGTACTATGTTGAATCGGACCTGGATCTTGTGTTTAATCAGGATTTTGGAGATCTTTTTTGTGACCCCAGCAATGTAGGGTAAGGTGATGGTCTTGAAAGGCTCCTCAACAGGATCCTTCTTGATGGTTGGAGTGATGGCTTTGCGGATTGTGTAGTCGGAGTAACCATTAGCCTTAAGAGCTTGGCGTACGTGTTTGAGTTCACTGGAAATGTGTTCATGGTCGGAGATGCATTGGGCTCTATGATATAGAGTCTTGATGAGGGAATTCTTCTGGGATGGATGGTGGTGGGAATCCGGTTTTAGATAAGCATCCGTGTGGGTGGCTTTCCTGTAGACAGAGTGGCTCATTGAACCATCAGGTCTCCTTTTGATTAGGACATCCAGAAAGGGTAGCTTGCCATCATTTTCGACGTCCATGGTGAATCTGATGGCTGGGTGTATGGAATTGATGTGGTCGAGAAATTGGTCTAGAGCAGGCCGGCCATGTGGCCAGATGACAAAAGTGTCGTCTACGTACCTCTTCCATAAGGTCGGGCGTAGAGTGGCAGTCTGGATGGCGTCCGTCTCAAATTTCTCCATGAAGATGTTGGCTACAACCGGAGATAGGGGGGAGCCCATTGGGGTGCCCTCAATTTGCTTGTAGAAGGTTCCATTCCAGGTGAAGTATGTATTGGTTAAGCAGTGTCTCACCAGGGGGGGTACCCCAGCATTCAGTCCTTGATGAACCAAGTCTTCAATGATTGCGATGGTGTCAGGCACAGGCACCTTGGTGAACAAGGGCAGGCGACACGAAGACTCACTGGAGTGACGACGGCCCGTGGCTGATTCATCGCATCTCCCGACGCATCTCTGTTTCATATTTCATTCCGCCGGCTGCACGGGAGCGTGGGGTGGCGCCGGGGTAGACTATCATTGATTTGGAAATCGTAAATTCCATCAGTTCCGTGATGGGCTCCGTGATGGTTGGTGCATTGCGCCACGAACCCGGCGACCCCAGGTTTTGATTCCCGTCCGCAGCCGGCGTCATTTGAAGAGCGATGTCCGAATCGGACTTAGCTCCCTCCACCCCCACTACTTCAGACACCAAATTAACCAACGTGGTGAAATATGGTTCAACAGCTCCCCCCCCCCCCTCCCCATGGCCGAGATGGTGTCTCCGTCGTGTGTGTATCAATAACATTCTATCGAGATGCCCCTTTGGTTCTGCATGGGGTTTAACGGTTTCCACATCCATCCAGCAGTGAATTTACAAAAGGCTTGACATTATTAAATCCATCACCTTAAAATACACAGTCGATCATCATTACCCCGTACCTCCGATTAGCACGGTTGCCTTATGTACGGTGTGAAACAAGTTCATCATACACATACACAGCTGCATAAAAGAAATGGAAAATGAAAAAAAATAAACGATGAGACGTTCATGACAGGCACGTTTTCGCAATGCTGATATTAGACAATATTATCCAAGTCCATTACGCTGTTTGCGCATGGGGAATTTAAACCGACTCTTGGCATTTGCTTGGCATCGAGAGATAAAAAATCCAACTTTTAAAATGTTTTCACAGCACCATCATCCTGCTTAATTAGAGAGTTTCGCATGAGCGAAGATCAGCACCGAACAGCGCCGCTTTGGAATCCTCGGGAGGGAAGCACATCGATTGCTTTCTCCCCATAAACTCTGAGCGTGACGCTTCCCGCAATTAATCTCATTCGTCTGAACACGGACAAAGACTTCCCGATGCGCACTGCAGTTCAGATGGGAGTACTCATCCCAATAACGTCTGGTAAATCCAGCGGCAGCATTTATTTAAACAGGCCCATACTCTGCCAATGAGACCCAGAAGGTCGAAACCTGTGCGGAGTTGGCTTGCGAAAAGTACGTTCTGTCGGACGATGTTGCTCTCGAAAAGTGCAATAGGCTGACGGTGGTCCAATACGTATGGTGCAAAATAAGTTCAACACACGTACATCTTTCTACATTTTGTGGAGACACATAGAGACGGAGTCGTGCCTATATTTACCGTTACTCACAATGCTCCAGGGAAACGCACAATGCATTGGGCGGGCGGTTGTCGCAATTGAGCTCATTTGTCGAAACTTAGACAAAAAGCGTAGCGGGGCACAACAATGGTAATTTATTTACGTTAAGAGTACTCGTGCTTCTTTGCTAAGGAAGGCAGCCACACCCAGGGAGGCCCACGAACTTCCGCTTCCTTTTCAGCTCGAATTGTCCTCCTCGCCCGCACTGCGGCACTGAAAACGATCCCCTCCCCCCTCCCCCCACAATGAGATGCCGTTCGCTCGCGCTGAACATCGCCGTGTCGGTGAAATGCACCTTCAAGCTCAATTGTGCGGTGTCCTACCCTTCTCAATAGACATCTCGCCCCCCCCTTTAACATGTGGGGAGCAAGCGAGTTGGTCCTAAAATGTCAATCTTTCTTAAGTGGCCCATGCATTAATAATAAGTAGATAAACATCTAGTTTTTGTTTATTGTTGTGTTGTATTGCTCTAGGAGAGATTTCGGTGATCGTCCTGAAGCCGCCCACCGCTATCCCCCACTCCCCCCCCGCCACCCCCACAATCCCCACCACGACCCAAAGCAGCCCAACGCCATGTCCGGGGGTAAGGGGCAGGTCCTAAATGTAAAGAGGCAGGGCCTAAACAAGAAGGGGCGGGGTCTAAGCAGGAAAGAGGCGTGGTCTAGGCAAGGAAGGGCCGGGTCTAAACAAGAAGGGGCGGGTCTAAACAAGAAGGGGCGGGTCTAAACAAGAAGGGGCGGGTCTAAACAAGACAGGGACGTGGTCTAAACAAGAAGGGGCGTGGCCTAAACAAGGAGGAGGCGGGTCCTAAAAAGGAAAGACGCAGAGCCTAAACAGGAAGAGACGGGGACCTGATTTTGTTCATCGGCTTATTACTTCGCCTCACCCTAATCACAGACTAAACTCTCCAAGCAAACCCTCTGATTAGTATCTTCTTGGTTCTTTCGGTAAAGTCACGTATAATGGAAATAATTAAATAATAAAAATAAAACATTATTAAATAATTCTCACGACGTTTTGGCCACAACGCAAGTAGCCGTCCTCAGGTGGAGAACAGGTCTGTCGAGGAGACAGAGTCTATTTCAAACTCTGTCTCCTCGACAGACCTGTTCTCCAGGAGACAGAATCTGAAATAGAGACAGTCTGAAATAGACTCTGTCTCCTCGACAGAGAAGATGAACCCCTGCAGTCACGAAAGCTTTAAATCGAAATTTAACCTCTGATTATTATCTACAGCTCATGATTTGCCACCTGCCCAAATCAGGTATCCATGACCATTCAGTCCAACATACCTGCGGTTGGGTTACCGCCATAATGAGCCATGAGCAATCCACTCGTGGCTAGCATCTGGACCCAAACTGATCACTGGCCATCATCCCTTCTAGCACATTGTTCCTGCCCAAGAGTGCCATCGAACCAATTTGGTCTCACCAGGTCTCGAAACTCTTTTTGAAGAGGTTCCTTCCAAGTTTTAACAGTAGGAAGTGGATTCTGCAATGTGTAATCCCAAATGAGTATTTTACAGACAAAGCTAGTCCTCGACTTACGAACACTGACAAACGAACACCCGCACTTACGAACTTCCATGAAAGTTTTGTTGTTTTTTCCCGCAAATCGAACCGCGGCACTGTTTTGTTCAGCGATCCTTCACGGGATGTAAATAAACCAGCCACGTGCTGGGAGTGACTGTGTGGGCATACAGTAGATTGACGTGTTCCGACTTACGGGCTATTCTAAGGACAATTAATATATTATCAGAGTGTGTTTTTTGTTAATGCAGACATGAATCCTTGTAAAAAGGTTTCAGTTTTGTTGCCAGATAAATGGGGGAAACCCTATTATTATGAACCGATCTCAGGAGCAAAACGCGTTCGTAAGTCGAGGACCGCCTGCAAATATTTTTGCATTGGAAAGTTTTGTGCAACACCGATTGTGCGAGCTTCTTCTTTGTTATTTCTGTAAAGTCACGTAGAAGGGAAATAATAAAACAATTAAAATGAAACAATATAATAAAAGAATATTTTATTATATTATATTAATGTATTATGTTTTATTATTTTCATTATTTTATTATTTCCCTTCTACGTGACTTTACCGAAAGAACCAAGAAGATGAATCCCTGCAGTCACGAAAGCTTTAAATCGAAAATTGTGCGAGTTTATTATGCTACAGGAGGAAGCCGGATAACCTAGAGAACTCATGCAGCAGAGTGGGGTGGGGCGGAGGAACATACGAAACTCCTTGAAGGCAGTGTGCTCTATAAAGTGCCGTACCTTGCATCCTAAAAGCGAAAAGGTTGGAGAGGAGGTGATGCAGTCCGGCGTGGGTGTCACGGAATCAGATGAAAGTGGAAGAACGGTGCTCAAAATTGCCTCCTTCGTGAGGCTCGCACGCCGTTTCATTCCCTCCCTATCCGTGGCCTCGGAATGTACAAATCACGTGCAAAAGCTCTTCAAATACGGCGCCGGTAGGGGCGGAGGGCGAAGACCTAAAAAAATAACTCGTCTCTGATCACTTCAACGGAAGCGTCCACGTGAAATCTGAAGGTCCGGGTAATTTTGGAGAGATTGCAGCTCCGATGTCCTTTGATGTGGGTTTGTAAAGGGGCAAGCAAGAAGATGCGTTCGTAAATACACAACTCAAAGCACGCCTGTCTTTTTGGTTTTGCTTTTGGAAGAGAAAGTTGTCGGAATGAGAGGAGAAACGTGAGGCCCTTTGCCCGGTGATTCGTTGTGGCTTCACCTTGTTGCTATGGTTGCCACAGTGACGCGATAACACGATAAGTCGAGCGATATGAGGTCCACGATAATCGTATCCAGGCGGCTCTGCGAAACATCGTAATGGTGTGATTATCATTGCTAATTTGTGTTTTAATTTGTGTTGCTTAAAAGCATGAAATAGCAAACTCGAGAGTTAAATCTTGACCTAAAGCTTTCGTGACTGCAGGAATTCATACTCTTTGGGTCTTTCGGTAAAGTCACTTAGATAGAAAAATAATAAAATAACAAAAGCATGAAATAGCAAAGGGATTTAAAGTAAATAAACATCTACGGTAACATCTGTACCGTCAGCAGAGCGCCGTTGAAAGAGCCAGACCAGCTATTGGTCATTCCATTAAGGCTTCGCCAAATGTTTTTCAACGTTTTTTTTTTTCACAGCATTGCGGTTCTCTAAGCATCGTTTTTTTGCAGTTGCTTCGATCGATTGAAATAAGCACAAAAAACATCAAATTAAGCCATTTGGGCACTTAAGGAGGATTCCATTTACTACATATATTTTGTTATGATTGTGAATAAGAACCAAATACACAACGCGAAAATCAAAGTGGGAAACACAGGTCACGAACGGACAACAAACCCGGAGCAAGACGCCCTCAATTTAAGGGACAGATTGGAGGCGCTTGAGGTCACTGCCCTACTGCCGTCGGGAGCAACGATTGGGAGCAGCAGATACGCAGGGGGAGGGAAGACGAGGGAAGAAGAGGAAGGGATGAAGGGGGGGGGGGTTAATGTAAGCAAACAAAACTGCAAATAAAAGAATATAAACGCAATGCCCGAGTTTATCGTTCTTGTTTTCCCCTAGGAGCAACGGTCATCATATGTTTACAGAAATGGTGTTGGTGTCAAGAGTCCATCTCCTGTTCCTGGCCCCCATTGTTCTAGCTACTCATGCTGAGTTCAGCAGAAGCGGGGACCACGTAGCCTCATACTCCAATTCCTTCCCATTCAGATGATGGCTCAGGTGCCCCATTCCCACCAATGCAAGGAGAGTGTCATAGTCCCCACGAAGGGGGATCATGATCTTTAGAATTGGCCAGGATGGTGTTCCTTGCTACAATGTAGGAGGGTTGGAGGAGTGCGTGCTGAAATATTCTGACGGCCCATCTCGGCTTTAAGCCCCACAGAGTTGAGTCCACTGAAACTCTGTGCCGCAGATCTGATTAAAACAGTTTAACGCGTAGTCGGCTTTCGCGACCATTATAATCCAAAATACAGGTTTTTTTGGTTTAGATCGCGTGAATATATAAATGTGTCGTTAAACCCGCCACCACCCGACACAGCCAACTAGTGAGGGTTGTCACGTAAACAAAACGTGGCCAATTCGTTATTAGTACAGCACACCGGTGTGTTGGAGAGCCAAGCCACAACATTTACAATCTGAGTAGCTAGTTGTAATTACTGGCGAAACGTACTAGTAACGAATTGGTATGTTCTTTTTACGTGACAAACCTTACTAATTGGTGGTGGCGGGTTTAACGATATATATATATATTTACGCGATATAACCCAAAAAAAACCTGAATTATGGATGATTATAATAGTCTGTAATATGGTAAAATTCTGAGATACATGGGCACGTCCATGAGGCATGTAGGTATGTCTCCACTGTCCCCATCTCGGGCAGTCTGGGGAGGAATTGGTGAATATGGCTCTTCTGTCATTAGTCAGATAGGCAAGGATGATTCTAACAAGTTGAATGAAGGCTCAGCTGGAAGGAAAACCAGAATACCAGACGTGCACTTCTGCATTCAATATTGCCAGGGTCATGCAGTGGCTCCAGGTAAGATATCACATAGAATTCCAGCTCAGGTTTTCCAGTCAAATACACAAATAGTGAAAAGACCCCTCGCAGGGCGGTGTGGCGGCCCTCACGCTGATGATGTTTTATCGACCAAAGTGACACCCCCCTCCCCCCCCCCTGAATATTAGTGAAGAACACTGCATCACAACTTCTGTCACTGGATTTTACAAAAACATGGGTTTTCAAAGTACGTTGTTGTTGCTGAGCACAGGTCCAAACGGCCAAAACAGCAAGCGGTCAGGAACAAATCAGCACGCTTGAAAGTGTAACGGATGCAGGTTATTATACTACCTCTCTTGAATCAAGCAAGATTATGAGAAACTGGAGGGGGGGGGGGGTAGACGACGGGAAAGAATTCCAGCCGCTGAGCTGGCACGAGGAACTGATCTGAATAGAAACGCCAGATGGTGAAGGTATGAGCTGCAAGGCAGCCAGGACATGGCACCACCGCAATGGATTCTTGACGCTGTCTGTGCGGAACTCTGACGTGGTGGATTTTCTTTCAATGAATATTTCAATTTCCTACCGATTGAAGCCAACTACTCATTCGTTTAGTTTAAATTTGTTTAGTCATTCATGGAATTTGCCAAACATCAACCGATGCAGGCTCCACCTAAGATTGAGTCTTAAAACTCGGTAATGTTTACGTGGGTAAACGAAAACATTTATATTATTATTATCATCAGCAGCTAGGTTTGTGTCTGGGTTGGTGACCTTGAAAAATATTCACACACCCAGCACACCACATCCACAATACCAGTCTCTCTGTATACCAGTCAAATGTCACCTACTCCAGTCTACCAGCCAGCCCTAAACATATTCAGTGAGAAATTAAGCTCCGATTGTTGTTGTTAATATCATAATCTGTATTTAAATTGGAGGAATCCGATGAGCTATAAAGCTTCTTTTTCACAGATGTCCATTAGGGGCGGGTCAGCGAGTTACATGCAACAATCAGTTACAACAGCAATTACGATCATCGCAACACTGCAACAACTGCACTTGGCCACCACATGGACGGCACACAATACGGAGCCGAACATAAAATCCAAAGTCTAGAAAACAGGGCTAAAAATAAATTTGCATTGCGCGCACACTCGTGTGACCGTGACATTTTTCGTCCTGAGACATCCGCGGTGACGAGATGTTAACTACCTCGCCTGGTCTACAGGTGGCCGTGGGTTCGATCCCGACCCTGACGCCTGCTGCTGTATATTTTGAGTTTGCATTCTCTCTCTCTCCCCGTAGTCGCGTGGATTTTCCTCCGGGCCCTCCGTTTTTTCCCCTCCACATTTTGAATCAACATCACACGCGTTTAGAATGTTTGGCCGCTATAGATGCTCACGTTATAATTAGCCACATGGCTGAGTTGATCATTTGTGATAACCAGGTAGTTTCTGAAAAAACGAGCCACGTAGCTCGGTGGTGAAAAAGTAAATACGCGCAGGGCAGGTAACTTTTGTCCCCATGGTAAAAACTAGATAAATAAAGTGAAATCCGCTCAGGGCAGGTAACTTTTGTCCCCGCATGCGACAGTCGGGGGTTGGGGCGCACGATTGTCACCGCCACCGAGTCGACGACGGCGAATAACGAAGCCGCGGGCGGCGGAGACAAACGCGGCGAAGATTGCAATTTCCGGACGCGAATAATCCCGGCGCAGGTGGGAAGACCGCACCGCCGCCGCTCTGCAAAGCCGCCCACCCCCTCAGGCTACTGGGCCTCCAATCAATCATCCCCTTTTGCTTGTGGATTGTTTTATTTACGTGATGAAGTCTGTTTTTATGCGAAATTGAAAACGTGGATTATAAAATATATATAGTCCTTCGGAAAAAAGAAACGATTCTACTCGCAAAATCGGATGGAAAACGTAAGCAACATTTGTGTATGAAAGGTGTAAAGGTACAAGGCGCAGCTCTAGAAATGCCTGCTCACGTCACTGCTGGCAGAAGGGCCTCCCCCCCTCGAGGCCGCTCTCTCGAGCCCCTCCAAGAGGGCACTTTGGGCCGCGCTTCCACGCGCCGGCCAGACGTCGTGCAATAGGCAGGAGTTACCCACACTTACCCACACATGACGTTACCCTGCTGCTGCTCTATATAAGAACGGGAGACAGAGCAGAGCCTCACCATTCTGGCGAATTGCCCGATGATGCTGGATGCAATTACCAGCGAAACGTCGTACTACTCAAATTGTAAATTGTTGTGGTTTCACGCTTCAACACACCGGTGGGCTAAAGCAGTGAACACTATTTGTCTTTTGTCAACGTGACACTTTTTTACTGATTGGCCGTGTCGGGTGGTGGAGGGTTACGACACATTTATAAATAACGCGATCTAAACCCAAAAACGTTGATTATAAATAATATTGGTCGCGAAAGCCTACGTGTTAAACTACCCACACTTTACCCCACACGACACGTGACCTGTCGATAGAGGACTAACCGTACAGACTTGCTGGATGGACAGAGGCGGGGAGGTCGATTCCGCGCCGACGACCTCTGCATTGCCATGCCAATGTCACAACCCATGAACCCACCACCTGTGGCATCATCACGTCCATTGTTGTTGATATATTGTTAAGTAATTACATTCAGGACAGCGCGTAGGTATTGAACTGATGTAAACTGCGCTTGACAGATTCAATTTAACGACGGTGGTAATTACAGTTGTAATAGATTTAAAAGCAACAGTGCGCAAACTGCAGCACATAACGCCCAGTAGTGGCGGTTACAGAGAGACTATTCTGTTTGGCGAAACAGAAAAAGTTGCGAACCTCATTCGCGGATACATTTACATATGAATATGACCCATGAACCAACAACAGTGGTAGTAGTAGCTCAGTCACCACTGAGTCCATTACGAATGCTCCTCCTCTACGTCTGTATGTTGAACTTCTTTTGCACCGTATGTAAGCCAACCGTGCTAATTGGAGGTGTGGGGTGTTGTAATTCATCGCTCTGAGCCAGGACTCCAGGATTCCACGAGGGCCAAAGAGCAGGTGAGAGGGACACGTGATGTGGGCCCAGAATCTCCGAGAAGGATCTGGAAAGGGGGCGTGGCCGAGGGCGGAGCCTGGCCTCGCCGCAGCCAATCAGGGCCGAGTCCCGAGAGCGACCTTGGCCGTTCGTCTCTGGGAATGGAATCCACTAATATCCAGGGCCTACCTCGTCTCCTCCCACCCTCAACCAGTATATATACAAGGACTGTTTTCTTGGAACTTCTCTCACTTGATACAGCTATCGTGCTGTGATGGTTCCACCTGAAGACGGAGGCTTGTGTTGCCTCCGAAACGTCGTAATTTTTCTTTTATTTTTATTTTATTAATTTTAATTTTTTACCTACGTGACTTTACCGAAAAAACCTAAGAATATGAATCCTTGCAGTCACGAAAGCTTCAAATCGAGAATTAAGTCTTCGATCTTCGGGCTTCAGGCTTCACGCACGGCATCGCGGACCAGGCTGGGAGTTAGCTGACCTGGTACCAGTATATAGTTATCCCGTTGAGTGGTTACGTAGCTAACCGTGGTGGTCACCACCCTAAGTCGTTATCCCGTCGAGTGGTTATGTAGTTACGCGTGGTGGTTACCACCCTAAGTCATTATCCCGTCGAGTGGTTATGTAGTTACCTTGTTGTATTAAGACTAAACATGTTACCTCCAAGTTCGAGTGTGCCCTCTGTGGAACCCACTACACAAGCAATGCCCCGTGACCAAATGATCTGGCAGGTCTCGGAAGCTAACTATAATAACTAAACTATTTTTTATTTAACCAGGTAAGGCCCACTGCGATATATAGCTTATTTTCAGAATCGACCAGGCCACAAATGATAGTTCAACGAAGTGGCTTATCATGTGGAAACTTATAACAGCCAAATGCTCTTAACGCACGTTTCTAAATGTATAGGTAAAAACCGGAGGACCCGGAGAAAAAAGCACGCGACCACGGTAAGAGAGATACGCAAACTCCAAATATACAGCAGCGGGCGTCAAGGTCAGGATCGAACTCACGACCACCTGTATACAAGGCAAGGTAGTTAACATCTCGCCACCGTCCTCGCACGGGCGAATCGACACGCAGATGCTATAGGCGTTGCTGCAAAATGCATGTTGTACTAAACTCCTATGCTCACGTGTGTATTGCTTGCTCCTTCACAACCCGCACTGGCTGGCTCGGTGGAAGTATGGTCAAATAACGCCCGCATGGCATGGGGGACGCTGTGTGCAGGGGAAAGTTTTAAGTTGAAGTGGCAGGCTGTGTTCGACGGGTTCCATCCATTTGCAGTTGTGATCGGAATGCGACTTCAAAAACAACACGAGGCATTATTTTGACTTTTTCTATGTATTATTATTATTATGCTTGCTTACCCAGACAAGCCTCGCTGAATCGCTTCACTTATTCAGGAGGGTTCTGCCAAGTTTTTGTTTTTTGCCGAGGGGAGCAACGTGTGCAGATATTATTGGGTTTTTTCATTACTGGGATGTATTGACCAATACTGTAAAAAAAAAACGTTTGTTTGCGATGGGAGTAAAACTGGATAACGACAGATGAAATCCAGGACAGAACAGACGGAGGCCATACTAATTCCATAGAAAAAGGTGCCCGAGTCAGGAATCGAACCCAGGCGATTCTTGCTGTGAGGCATAAGTGTCATCACTGCCCTGCCACCCAGCCACCCACCCACCCACCCACCCATCCACCCACCACCCAGCACCCCCCAGCCACCCAACCCCACTCGCCCCCGCCAGCCACCCACACAACCCAGCCCCACCCACCACACAACCCCTCCACCACCTCAGCCACCCACCCCTCAGCCACCCACCCACCCTCACCACCCCGTCCCACACAGCCACGCCAGCCACCCATATTACCCACCACCCCGGCCACCCCCCACCCACCCAACCGCCCAGCCACCCCGCCACCCAGCCACCCAGCCACCCCGCCACCCAGCCACCCAACCACCCAGCCACCCAGCCACCCCGCCACCCAGCCACCCAACCACCCAGCCACCCAGCCACCCCGCCACCCAGCCACCCAACCACCCCGCCACCCAACCACCCAGCCACACAGCCACACAGCCACTCAGCCACCCAACCACCCAGCCACCCAGCCACCCAATCACCCAACCACCCCGCCTCACAGCCACCCAATCACCCCGCCACCCAGCCACCCACCCACCCCGCCACCCAGCCCAGCCACCCAGCCACCCAGCCTCCCAGCCACCCCGCCACCCAGCCACCCAGCCACCCAGCCACCCAGCCACCCACCCACCCAGCCACCCAGCCACCCCGCCACCCAGCCACCCAGCCACCCAGCCACCACAACCACCCAGCCACCCAGCCACCCCGCCACCCAGCAACCCACCCACCCAGCCACCTTTCAAAGCTCGCGATGTCAGTAGCGGCCATTCAAAACAAATCTTTTTTGGAAAACGGTAAAAATTACTCAAGTCATAGGAATGCATCTTGAGTTGAATCGTCGGGGCTATTTCTCCTACATCCTGAACGGAAACCCAGCAATGTCGCGCTTGCAGCCTCTTTAGCGGGCGGCCCAAAATAAACTTTGCACACATGGCATACCAACTCCAGTACATCGCACCACCGATTAGCATGGTTGGCTTCATACGGTGCAAAAGAAGTTGAACATACAATAAACTATTGATTTTTTATTTTACCAGGTAAGGCCCATTGAGCTATATAATTATTTTTTAGAAGTGACCTGGATTTCACAATTGATAATTCAACGAAGTGGCTTATCACGTGGAAAGTTATAGCAACCAAAATCTCTAAACTCATGTATCTAAATGCAGAGGGAAGAACAGGAGGAGCTGGAGAAAAATCTACGCGACCACGGGGAGAACGTGCAAACTCCAAATATACAGCTGGCGTCATGGTCGGAATCGAACCCACGACCTCTTGTATACCAGGCGAGGTAGTTAACGTCTCACAACCATGGCGCCCTTTGCTCTCTACTCTGCGTGTGGCCCAACACAGCGAACTGGAAAATTATTTTGCATTTACGCCACCGAACGCGGACTCAAATACTCCCACGATTATTTTTTGTTCCAAGTCTTGTGGGCGTCTCTTAGCCGACACCCGGAGCGGCTGTGCACCCCCTGGCTTCAAGTCACTGGCGCCGACGATGATGAAGAGGGCTCCGATTAAATCAACGCTGCCTCTGAATTTTGTCTCCCTTTCTTATCAGTGGAACACATTGATATTTTTATTCAATACAATGCAGCATGACAGAGACCGGAGATAGCTGCGTGATGAATCATCGTCGATTCCGAACGATTGTCATGAAGCTGAAGCTGGATATAAGCACAGTCGTTCGGAAACAAAAACGTCAATGCTTATAAAGCACAATTCCTTCCACCACTCGCGTAATGTAAACGTGTGTTGCTTATATCAGAAAGGTGTTCATGTAAGGTGTGCTTATATGTGCTTAAATATCATATTAAGAATATTTACGTCATATTTAGGTGTGCATATATGCAATACGGTGCGCTAATAGAACATATATATATAGCTTATTCTGTATCGGCATTTCCAACTATTAATATTTCAATGTGAAATAAATATTAGCACCGGTGCCAGACGAATTGTCACATTGCAGCTTTGTGAAAGATGGAGACCGTCATCCAGCAGAGGATTGATCATGGCCGGCGATGATCATGATGATCGATCATGGTGGTCTACTGGTATGATGTCACGAGCGGAAGTAGCGTCCATTCAGCTCTCTTACAAAGCACTGCAACTCCCTCTCGCGCGTTACAGAGCGGCCCAAGGAAGCGGATAGGGGCCGTCCATAAATGACGTCACGCGATTTTGGACGATTTTTGACCCCCCCCCCGCCCCCCTTCGTCACACGGCGTCACAAAAAGTCAAACCCCCCCCCTCAAATATGACGTCATAAAGCTCTGCCCCCCCCCCCTCCTCCAAAAAATAAACATGCTTCAAATCGCTTTAAACTATTGTCATTGTAGTGCGTATTTAATGTGGCGCTGCACTCTGATGTTGTAGGAGAAAACATTTAATGAAAGTCTATTTAATTAAGTAGAACGTGTTGTCTATATTTATTTAAAGTTGCGCATTTTTACGTGACGTCACATTTCTCACCCCCCCCCCCCTCGTCACACATCGTCACAAATGTCTGACCCCCCCCCCCCCAGGTGCGTGACGTCATTTATGGACGGCTCCATATCACAGCTCTAACTCTGAGATCGCTCTCTTCAAGTGACCCATGGCAAACGCAGCAGAGGTCAGAACTTACCCGCCCGCTTCTGCGACCGAGAGTAATGTTCATCACGTGATCAGCCGAACCGATATAGCATTTAAATTAATTCAAGTAAAATAAAAATTAAATAAAAATCACGACGTTTCGGAGGCAACACAATCTTCCGTCTTCAGGTGGAACCGTCACAGCACGATAGCTGTATCAAGTGAGAGAATTTACATTTTTTACCTACGTGACTTTACCGAAAAAACCTAAGAATATGAATCCTTACAGTCACGAAAGCTTCAAATCTAGAACGATATAATTGTGTATCATTCTGAAGAGCTGGAATTGTCATCGATTTACAAATAATCTCTGCCTCGAGTTTCCTGGCTGGCTGCTGACTGGGCTCCTCTCTACCCCGACAATAATTCGATTGGTAGTGGCTGCTGCGAGACTAGCTGGTGGTAACTGGCTGAACATGAATAAGTTTGGAAGACGTGTCATAGATATTGACACCGAAGGGGTGGACAGTAACACATGCAGAGGACTGAAGCGCTTCGTTCGAAATGACTCCCAACTCTTCAATGTGTGCTCCTATGAATAGAATTATTTCGCGAGAAAACTATTGAAATCTTGGAGAACGTAACAATTAATACATATTATTTTCCATAATACGTTTTTTTTGTAAGATCGCGTAAATATAAATGTGTCGTTCAACCCGTCACCACCCGACACAACCAATTAGTAAGTTTTGTCACGTAAACAGAACATCCCACATTGTTTGTAAATGTTGTGGATTTACTCTCCAACGCACCGGTGTGCTGTACTAGCAACGAATTTGCATGCTCTGTTTACGTGACAAACCTTACTAATTGGCTTTGTCGGGTGGTGGCGGGTTTAACGACACATTTATATTGACGCGATCTAACAAAAAAATAACTGTATCATAGATGATATTGGTAGCGAAAGCCTACGCGTTAAACTGACGCGTCATCTTGCCGTTTGAATGTGACAGCTGTCTGCTAGTGCTCTACTCGTAATCATAAAAATGAGCATTAACAATTTGCATCATGACCGAGGCCATACAATGTGGAGACGAGCTTTCAAAGTCACGGGACGGTTGGGAGGCGGCAGATTCAGGCGTGGCATTCGGGCTCTTCACACACACGCACACAGCAAATGACGTGGCTTTGCATCACCAGTAGACAAACACTGCAAAGAGAACACGACTTGACGATGTTACATGTTGTTCATTACAATTAAAAATGTCTGCTATGGAATCAATGATTGCATCAGGGCACCGGATTTGCGTACTCTGCTGCCCTTTTAGATAACACGCGAATGCTGTTGTTGTCATTTGTGCTTTGCATCTAGAAGCAAAAGGGCACACGAGAGATGTGCTTCGCCGAACGAGGCGGCTATTGAAAGTAGATTAAAAAGGTCCCCCTCGGAAATTCAAATCATGCCGGTAAACGGAGGCACAAAGGTTACTGGATGGAGAAAAAAAATAATTTGTCCACCTCAAAACAAAGAAAAACGGTCACGCGTCCCAAATACAACTACCACGGCGAAGCATCACCATCGTCATTCACGACACTCAACTCTACCATGTAAAAGCAAATAATAGCCGCCCCGTGGGATTCCACGGATTACAAGATGCGTCCCCCCCCCCCCCCCGCTTCGCTCGCTTACCCACCCACATCCTGTACAGCAACACCCCGGTTTGAACTCTACTATTAAAACTAAATTATGTTCATTCTACGAGGTAAGGCCCACTGAGCTATGCAGCTCTTTTTCAGAAGCGACCTGGCCACAAATAATAGCTCAACGAAGTGGCTCGTCACTTGTAAATGTTGCGCGGTCAAAAACTCGAACACACACGTTGATTCTAAATGTGGAGGGAAAACCCAGAGGCCCCTGGAAAGAGAGAGACACGCAAACTTCTAATATACAGCAGCAGGCGTCAGGGTCGGTATCGAACCCACGGCCTCCTGTCGACCAGACGAGGGAGTTAACATCTCCTCACCGCGTTTTACGTCAGGGATACGTTCCTGAAATGTGCGACAACGAAAATTGGTGGTGGTTGGTGGTGGTGGTTGGTGGTGGTGGTGGTGGTTGGTGGTGGTGGTGGGTGGTGGTTGGTGGTGATGGTTGGTGGTGGTGGTTGGTGGTGGTGGTGAGTGGTGTTTGGTGGTGGTGGTGGTTGGTGGTGGTGGTGGTTGGTGGTGGTGGTTGGTGGTGGTGGTGGAGGCGAAGGCTGAGAGGCGACGGATAACGAGGACGGACGACGATGACGATGCTGTCAGCGACGTAAGTGTGCGGGTTGAGGCAACATCAAAATCGGGTGGCCGTATTCAGAATAAAGTGACGACATATTTGCAAAACGACGTCAATTGGGCAGACGTGAATCGGGGTATTGCTGTGTTTTAAAGCAGGCTGAGCCTTACTCTACAGAGCGTCTTGTGCCATCGTACACTTGGCAAGTGACGATTGTTGATGGCATTTGCTCGGCAAGCGTGAATTCCGATAAACGCATCCATCATCTGTGATTGAAGCCCATGCTGTTGAAAAAAAGAACCCACCTATCCAATTTAGATGAATTGATGTGGTGTCCCTATGATTACACTGCTGCAGCCAAAGCAATAACCATCATTGTGTGTAAACTCCAAAGCAGTGTAGTAAGGATTATTCCACTGTGAAACTTAGCCGTGTGCACTAAACAGCTGTCCCATAGCAATGTCCACATCGTGCGCATTCATCCCGCTTTTAATGATGCACTGTATCCCCCCACCTGCCCCCTCCCTCCCTCCCACTGTGTTCCTTACGAAAATCATCGGCTTTATTCAATCCACTGCTGGATGAAGTCATCCACAAACCACCGCCACCGCTTCCTCCTCCTCATCCATCTCTGACGTCCTCTGCGATGCCAAGGAACCACCTGGCGTGTAATGCAACACGAGCCGAATTCTGAAACAAAGAAAGATTGCCACGAATAAGATCCCCGACATATTCACGCCAGGTGGAGATTTCACAACCGCCACAGGTGGTGGTGGTGGTGGCGGCGATTATTTTGTTTTATCATTCCACCTCGTTATGCTGTGGCACGCCAATGTTTCGCAAAGCCGAAGGCCCCGTCTGTTGGGCTACATAAGGATGCAACCGCAGTGCGCATGGAAGACCAGCGCCGCCGCAAGTCCATGAAACGCAGCGGGTCTCCCAACATTGACCTAACCCCCCACCGAATAAACAACCAACAGCCCGACCCACACAACCAACAGGGACAACAACTTCAGATCTAGATTGAACCAACAATGACATCATTCCTTTACTGCATCGTCGTCGTCGTCATCGTCAGGAGTCCCTCAGGGTTCAAGGATGACGTCCGTCAGGTTTGGTGGTGGCTCTTGAGGTGACCGAGGAGCCCAATTCTGGATCCGCAGATCTTTGGGCATTGGGGGCCTCCACGCGGTCCCAGGTGGAAGTGGGATCCCCAGTGCAGGGTTGGCTTTCTTTTCCCTTAACTGTATACACAATACTCAACCAACTTCTAAGCCCGACTCCTTTACCATAACTGACAAGATTGGGTAATAACAGAAGTACTGTAGGCTTTCACGACCAATATCATCCATACTAAAGGTTTTTATTGGGTTCGATCGCGAAAAAATATAAATGTGTCGTTAAACCCGACACCACCCAACACAGCCAATTAGAAAGGTTAAAACAGGACTTCTCCACAAAGCTGGCTGTCGCCTGATGAAGCTAGTTGTAATTACTGGCAAAACGTCGTACTCAGATTGCAAATGTTGTGGCTTGGCTCTCCAACACGTTGTGTGCAAGATATCTGTCTAGGACGGTGATGTCATATTCACAAGCAAAGCATTCGGCGCTGCTTCCCCATGATGTTTCACTACTGAAGACGCCAACATGTGTAGTACATATCATCATTCTGCTATGCGTCTATATACAGTACTTCTTGTTCATAATAAACGATTTTTATTGGGTTAGATCGCTTAAATATAAGTGTCGTTAAACCCGCCACCACCCAACGCAGCCAACTCGCAAGGTTTGTCACGTGAACAAAACACGCCAATCCGTTTCTAGTACAGCCCACCCGGTGTGTTCAACCCACGACATTTACAATTCGAGTACGACGTTTCGCCGGTAATGACGACCACCATCATCAGGCGAGAGCCAGATTTGTGCAGAAGTCTCTCATGGTCCGTGCCTCTTGCCGCCGCAAACCGGCGGTCTCGAGTGATTTGTTTGATCCACGGGTCACGGAGGCGGCCGCCATTCCTTCGAGGGTGGCAGTCCGCTTCGAAACCGTCGACCGCCAACTGAAGTGGGCGCAATTTTGTTGCTGCGGGAGTTTGCGCGAAAATACGTGGGGGGTGGGGGGCGATGTTTCCACGGGGGTGACAGCCGTGCCTTCCTTCGGACTACGGATTTGTGGCAGGAAATTCTAACAAACGAACAAACAGAAAACAACCACACGGGCACTGATTTCAACTGCGGAAGCTGGGGGTAGGTGGGTGGGGATTGGAGGGATGGCGAGGCTAAAACGAGTCGAGATTTAAAAAATCCCTTGTGTGTGGCTCAAACAAACAAAAACACCGCGTGCGTACGCAAGCAGGCGCGGCGGCGCGGGCTCGCACTCACTCTGCTGCGGAAACAAAACCACGAGGAGGGGTGGGTGGGGGGGCTAAGGTCACGGGAAGCAGCGAGAAAATAACTTGGTGGTGGTGGTGCCTGTGGGATGGACCGCAGAGAGCGGCTGCAGATGCATCTCGCCGTGGTTGCGTAAAAGTTGCCGCCAACAATCGCCGGAAGCCCGTTGCATGAGAAAAACTAAAAATCTGTGCGCGCGTCGAACATTCGGATTGCACTTTACAGTAATAGCATCTTCTTAGGTTTTTTTTCGGTAAAGTCACGTAGGTAAAAAATGTAAATTAATAAAAGTAAAATAAAACAAAATAAAAATCACGACGTTTTGGAAGCAACACAGCCACTTGACACAGCTGTCGTGGCTGTGACGGTTCCACCTGAAGACGGAGGCTTGTGTTGCTTCCGAAACGTCGTGATTTTTATTTTGTTTTATTTTACTTTTATTAATTTACATTTTTTACCTACGTGACTTTACCGAAAAAACCTAAGAAGATGAATCCTTGCAGTCACGAAAGCTTCAAATCTAGAAGTAATAGCATCGCGTCCGCGAGGAACGCTCAGTTACGGAACGACCCGGGTCCGGGTTCGGGTCCACACCCCTCCCCTTGCCTCTGCAACCCACGAAAGTCGAGAGCCTCCGAGGCTCGTGCAGCCATCGCAGCCGCAGGATAACTCCTCTCGTCCGCCACTCTCTATTTTGCCAACTAACTCCCGTTATCCGTGCGGTGGCGCAATGAATGGTTGGTGTGCTGGACTTAATTGTGATCCAGAGGTTTCACGAGTTAGATTCCATCTCGGGCATGGCGATTGAAACAATGTTGCAAGCTTCTTGAATGGTACCTCCCCCTTCCCCCCAGCCTGCCGTAAATAAATGGGTTCAAGAGGGAGCCAGGTTTTGAGGGCCTGAGGTTCGAGGGCCCAGGGACCACAGGGTCTGGTAGGAGCCAACAACACGGTCCAAATGTGTGCTGTCAGCGGCACCTCAACCTTTGTCGTGTAAGCATCTCGTGGACAAAGACCACCCCACCCCCGGTATAGACAATTGTACGTGCAGCATGTGGAACTTCTTTTGCACCGCACATAGATAGCCTGTGCTAATCGGAGGTGGATTAAGAGACCCTGACGGATTGACAGATGCTGTAGTTTATACAAGTGCATATGTTATTTAATGAGTATAGGATATGATTAAAAATTCACATTCGTCAACAGCACCGTGGCCTTTAATTAAAAACGTCCTTATTGGCAATGTTTTTTTGGCATTGACCCTTCTTCACAGCGCATAAAAAGTGAGGCCAGAGAGATGGATAATAATAATTATTATTCTTGTAGTAATTATAATAAGAATAAGGTTGGGAGAACGCTCTGAACAGCATGGTGAGAATTACAATTTCAAAAATCCTTTCTCTGATGACCCAGTGTTTAAAAAAATGCGTTTGAATGGTTAGAGCAAGAGTAGCTTCAGGTAACGAGTTGCGTAAATCTCGCTCGGCTATCAAAGGCAACGATCTTGATGTTCCTTAAAAGTCCTCTCTCTGCTCTTTTGCTTTTACAATTATACATACACACACCATACGAAATACAAACATTCCAAAACGCGTGTGAATTTGTCGTATTGCAAACGATGGAGACTTCAAATACACCAAGGGGTTAACGAATTCTGGAAATCAGACACGTAATAAGCTCCCAGCATAAAAAAAAAAAAACTTTCTTTTTCCCTGTGCAATGACTAAGCTCATGGGGTTTCCATCAATAGATCAGAGATCTGTGAATCACTAATCCTCGGGGCTGCCAGAGCTTCATAAATAATTTCCAGCCACTCCACCAAGATGCAGTGGATGCCATCTCTATGGATCTGCAAACATTGGGGGCAATGTTAATGTTCCGAGATGAATTATTTTGCATAAGCAACTTCCGTTTCCAAACAAATTGAACTCGTCGAAAAGGTTTAAACTTTTCGCTGCAATGCAGATCCTCAGCTCCACTTTTCGCCGCTTCGATTGGCACCATCATCGCCTCCGCCGTCGTAAAAACAAAGACGGTTCGTGCTTTACGGCCAAGCCGGGAACCCAAGTTGTGTTCATCTGTGTTACAGTGCAATTACGAGCGGCGGTAAATCACGCGCAGAGCTTTTCGCGTGTTGGCGAGAAATCCCCAAGGGGGGAGCCGCAGCGAAGATTAAAAAAACTTTTCGGCTCGTCCGACGGAAAGAAGAACGATCGATGTTCAAAGTCAAATTTTACGAATTTGTTCTGCCACCTCGGTGGCGTGGCTGTCGAGTGTGCAGGCGGTGCAACTGCGCGTCAGGCTCCACGGGACAGGGACGCTTGAGCGCTGGGTTTTGAACAGAGAGGGAATTGGGCAGAGGGGGGGCAGAGGGTGAGGTGGGAAAGGGCGAGAGGGGGGTCGGGGTATATTTAATTCCTTGCTCTAGGGCTCATGCACAAACGCTGTTTTCGTACGAACCGCATTTTTTATTACTGCTAAATGTAATAATGAAAAACATCAAAATATATATTATGCTACTTGTACTAAAAAACTTCATTTATTTTTTTGGGGACTTGCTAACCTTTTATCTACTTTGCAACTCCGTTATTTTTTTGTATGGTTTGTTATTGTAACTCTGACCTCGATGTGTGTGAAAAAGAATTTCAAAGATCATCGGATTTACTCCAGGATGAATAAAAGATTCTCATTCAAAAATCCAAAGTCCGAAATATTTCATTCCACAACTCATCGCTACCCTTGTCTTCTCACCTTCAACGAAGCTATAATGGACCCCTTGGAGTGTAGTCCAACCTCAGGATTGAATGCATTAGTCGAGCAAAGTACTGGATAAGACTCCGGCCTGTTCGTAATGCAGCTGCTCGAGTGCTTACACGTGCACCGTTACGCGAGCACATTACACCAGTCCTCTTATCTCTTCATTAACCTCTACGGCTTTAAAAAGGCTCAACCTACATTACTTTCAAGAACTAATAAATTTATATATTCCATCAAGGTCCGTTAAGTTCTGATCTCCAACTGCTCAGTACTCCTCGGTCGACAGGTTGAACCCTTTTGGTGATTGGGCTTTTGTTAGCGTGCTACCTAAGCTGTGGGACGCCTCGCCACTTGAAATCAGGCAATCAGAGTCGGTAGATATATTTAAGTCTGCTTTGAAAACCTCATCTCTTTAAAGTGGCCTTCTCTCTTTCGTTTGGTCGGTTGCCCTGGTTCTGTTTTTTTTTCTCCTGCTTTTCATGCATTGCACATTGGGATCCTAGGACGGAACGCGCATGAAACATTTGAATTATTATTATTATAATTTTTAGGTGACCTCTCTCAAGCAATACATAACATCGTCCAACAGGGGAATGAATTTATCAATGGGATCCTATTTGCCGGTATCACGATGTTGATAGAGGTATAAGCTTTACCCTTCCCGGAAATAATTCTGATGTTTAGAGCAAGGGGCTGTTGATCAGCGTTTTGTATTTTAGCTTTATAGCACGTGCAATTAAAAGTACGGCAAATCCTCGCTTAACGCGTGTCCACATAACACGTTCTTGCTATGACGCGGTCCTTCCATTCAGGGGATACTCTTCGCACAACGCGGCACGCGCTCACCGCTATAACGCAGTTTCTGAGCCGTCGACGGCGAACTACTTTCTTGAGCTGCGCGGCTGAGCGGTGTAACACAGTGACGCGGAATGATACAGTGACGCGGTGGTGAACCCTCAGTTATTTGTACGTCGCTGCGCGTTCGTCGTTGGTACACTGCGTCTCGCCAAACTTCATCGTCACATTTTTCGTGGGGAAATCGTTTTCGCTTAACGCGGCGCTCTTCAGGAACGCATCTGCCGCGTTGAACGGGGACTCGCCGTATATTGCGAGTCAAGTCGAAAATTTGGACGGAAAAAATGTCTCATCTGTGGCCGTTTGCTATCAGCCATCGAGCTCACACGGACGGGGTGAGCTCGAGGACAGCGGGGCACGGTAGACAAACGCAGAATTGATAGCCATAGTTTGTGCCGTTCAGAGATTGACATTTGTTTAACGTTTGCTTAACGTTGACCTCGTCGTGCTCCCCTTTCAAATTCCGAGTTTATGTGTAGCCCCCCTGCCCCTTTGAATGAGATCAAGCGATCGGGGCTGCTACAAGGCGCTATAATTCAAGGGAGACCTCGTGTCACGAGTGTCACGAAAGCAAACAAATTGCACAGCGGTAAAACATCGCCGACAGAATACTTACAATTCTTAATTCATACCCTTTGGTTCTTTATTCCTAACTACGTGACTTTAGCGAAAGAACCAAAACGAGTATGGATTCCTGCAGTCACGAAAGCTTCAAATCAAGATTGAATTTTGAATTAGTTTTTTTGGAGAGGTGATTTAGATCGTGGCAGGTTTTTTTTTTTTTTACAGAAACCCTCCACCACCCGACAGCCAATTGTGAATCGAGTTGGCAACGTCACGGGCAAATATCTTGCACGGTTTCCTCGCTCGCCCCGGCAGGAGATGCGTACCCGAAAAAATTGGGCACACCAAAGTGAAATCGCGCAGCGTGGTGTGCACAGCCACCCAAACCCACAGTGCATCGCACGGGGAAACTACATGCACAGTACATTAACAGTACATGCATAGTACACACACAGTACATACACAGTACACACACAATACATACACAGTACATACACAGTACACACACACAGTACACACACACAGTACACACACCGTACATACACAGTACACACAGTACATACACAATACACACTGTACATACACAGTACACACACAGTACACGCACAGTACACACACAGTACATACACAGTGCATACACAGTCCACGCACAGTACATTAACAGTACACGCACAGTACACACACAGTACACACACACTACATACACAGTACATACACAGTGTTGTCTCGCGTCTGACGGCACAGCTCCACATTTTTGGAATTCAAGAGGCATAATATAGCGAATTTTATGTAGAAATAGGTTAGCCGCATATACAACGCGAAATCACACAAACCGACACCTGCACAGAGCGAGGGAAACCTATATTTGATTTTGGTTTAATCAGTAAAACTCGAGGAGGAATTGATAGCCATCGTTCGTTGAAAAGCCTAAGCGACATGTTGACAATTGTAACCGACGTTTCGCTGGAGATCGTCAGGTATTGACAACAGCTTGGCTGTGGGCACAGAAGCCGCAATAAACAAGCAACACAAACAAGACGTGCGCAAGGATCTCACTGCAACCTTAAGGAGCCCACCAACAAGCGTCACGATCTCCCGTCCATGCTCAAGGGGCAGGAGATTGCTGATGCTCGTCTGGCCACCAAAGCCAAAAAAAGCCACGGGCAATGACGACATGTATTCCGAATTCCTCAAGAACTTGGGACCTGCCGGCCAAGACTGGCTAGCGGCCTTGTTTACCGCTGTCCATTTAAGTGGCACAATCCTCAGAGCCTGGAAGGGAGCAAAGGTCGTCATCGCCCGGCCCAAACCTAGAAAGCCAGAAGATCAGGCCTCAAGTTACAGGCCTATCTCACTGCTGTCGACGGTGTACAAATTGAGCCACACCTGCCCGTCGAACAAGCCGTCTTCCGACCTGCCAGAAGCTGCTGTGAGCAAGTCCTTGACCTCACCAGCTACATCGAATCTGGATTCCAGTAAAGACAACAAACCGGAATCGGCCATGATGGACCTCTCATCCGCTTACGACACCGTCTGGAGACATGGGCTACTGCTCAAGGCAGCGCCCATCATCAAGTGCCGTTCAACAATGAATCAGCTTAAAACTCGATGCTCAACAACGGAAACTTCAGTGTACACCTTGCCAGTAACACAGCCGTACAAAAGAATGTCAACGACGGCTTACCCCAGGGGTCAGTACTCGCTCCGATCTTGCTTAACATATTCACCAACGACCTGCCAAAGACATCGTCCCGCAAATGTGTCTATGGCTACTCAGGGAAGAAACCTGAGGTCCATTAGTGACACACTAACATCAGTCTTGTCCATATGAGAAGACTACTTCCAAAAGTGGAGACTACGAGCGAATCCATCCAAAACGACCTTCTCAATACACAATCTCAATAACCGTGACATAAACGCCCGTTTGGAAATGACATTCTGTAAAAAATTACCCATATCCCAAGTACTTGGGCATAACACCTAGACAGAAGCCTCACATTAAAAAAACACATCAAAAAGGTGTGTGCAAAAACAAAAAGCAGAGGGGCTCTGTTACGCAAACTGGCCGGTACAACGTGCGGAGCCGCCACCAAAACCCTTCGCACGACCGCCCTCGCGCTCGTGAGCTCCAGCGGCGAGTACTGCGCCGCCAGTCTGGGCATCAAGCGCCCACACGAAGAAATTGGACGTTCAGATCAACGGCGTCCTTCGAACCAGTAACGAACACGGCTGAAATGCACTCCCATTGAGTGGCTACCGGTTCTGGCCAACATTACGCGAGCAAACCTCCGCTGGGATTCAAACCTATTAGAACAAATCCGAGGCAGTGTACATTTACCAATACAACAAGACCTGCCTGACCCTCCACGGACTCGTTTGAAATCCCGGAAACCAATCTGGGGTGATGCGAGACAATTGGATGAAGCGGGGTCAAATGAAAACCACTGGCGAACACTGTGGAGTTCTGTGGACATTCCCAATAAATACCTCATCGACGACCCCACGAACGCTATATGCACGACGTTGATCTGCCAAGAAAACTAGGGTGGCTCCATCACCCGTTTCAGAACACAGTGACTGCGGCCACCCGAATCAGACAATGGACGACATTGCGAACAACTACATCCTACGCGCGCTCTCCGGCGGACTGAGCGGTATTAGTCGCGCCACTCCTGAAGCTACTTACTTGTCATGCGCTAGAGAGAGAGAGCTGTCGGGTGGAATCGTATGTTTTAGGAAATCCTTTGTATAAAAATAACGCAATTAAAATAATACATTTGAACCGAGAGCAGTTGTTCTTGTTTGTGTTTGTTAATTTTGAATCGTAGCATTTCCATGAAAAAAAATCGTTTAACAAAAAGTCGATAGACACGTTCGATGGAACAGCGCCGCATCGCGGGTCGTCAATGATTTAAACAAGTAAACCCGTAAAAACAAAGTTTTTCACTATAAATCCTTTATATGCGTGGCGGCTAGAGTCTTCTCGTCCTCTGGCTTGAGATGGCTGCCACCTATGGGTCAGATGATTGTCTGCCACCATTAAGCAATTGGTAATTAAATATTTAATTTGTTTTCCCTAAACAGTGTAAAATTTTAGATTTGTTTTCACGAAAATTAATTGTCACACACAACGAGTCTGTGTGGAAAATGTCAGCTCGATTGGATCACGGGAAGTGGGTTAAAAAACGACCGAAAGATTTGCACGGTCCTAAGCAAGCAAGCACGCAAGCAAGCAAGCGAACTTAATATAAAGGATTTAAAAATGGAAGTTTCTTGACTCAATCGGTCTCATCCGACACAAAAAAAACGACTGACATCGCTAGCAGCCACGCTTCATAATTGTCACAAAAAAGACAGTCCTGCAAAATGCGCTGTTTATGCTGCTTTGATAGGAGAGTGCACTCAGAGATTCCCAGCGAAAGTTGAACGCCGCCGGCGGTCCGCTCGAGCAAAATATAAACTGGCAGGTGACGCGGTATAGGGTCGAGCGGATCATCTAATTTTACATTCAATTTGAGATTATTTTCTCGTGCTCCGAGATGGCTTGGGGTCGCTCAGAAGGCTTAAGGCCGCGAGTGAGAGTGAACGCCGAGCCGGCCCTGGTCAGGTAGATATCCTGGGTTTGAATCCCCCGAATCCAAATCCAGGACCCAGTCGTGTGCCATTAAACCGCGGTTCGTTTCAAGAAGCAATGGTTGAAATTGACCGTCTCAGCCCGGTCACAAATACCTACACACACACACATCGCAGCCATATTAAGTTTGGTTCGTTATTTCTTTGCCTTCATCGGGCTCTGAGAATTACTATGAAAATGAAATGTATTCCATGAGATTCATGTTTTTAATCTGTTATTGGAAGGTCCTCAAATGTTAACGAAGAGAGCAGGACTTCCAGTTGTGCATTGGAATGGTTGCGACGAGGTGTGACGTAAGGCGCTCTTGCGATTTAAGTGTGGAATTTAAGTGCCCGATTAATGCAAATCCTTACTCCACCTCGTATGGCTTCCTTATGCCGCCTAGTAAGCTGCGCTATGAAGAAGGGCAAATTACATGACACGTTGCCTTATTTTTTAACAAGTGTGTTGATTTTTTTGGTAGAGATTAGAGAGTCTATTGAATGACCATTCTCTCACGCAAGATCCACTGCTTCCTGCAACGGCTTCGCATAAACGCTTCATCTCATGACGTGATTCCAGTAACGCACATCGCTTTCACGAATGGTAAATTAAAGCCACAAGCCACAGTGTTGTGACTGGGGCCATGCAACACAAACTCTGTACTTTACAGTAAACCGCTGTGGTTTGCACTACTTCAACGGCAGAGGAACAGCAAAACGACACGATCTTCCTCTCCCGAAGCCCTCTCATCAGGGCCAGTATCAGCAGAGACCTCCACTTTGGCAATCAGCGCCTGAAAGTATCACTGCCATCACGCACGAGAATATGTGGGAGTAGCATTCCAGTAGATGTTTTAAAATATATATATTTGGGAATATAAAGAGGGCAGTGCGTGACAAACAGCGCCACCGTGCCGCCTCCCCCACGCGTCCCAACTTGAGCGGATTCTCTTTTCAAATAAACAAAAAATTCCCCGCAACACAACCGGGGTTTGTCTCGGGTCCCAAGGCGCGGATGTTACATCAGCGGTTACACAGAAGCGCCGCGCCAGGTGTTGGCGTTGGCGCTGATGAGGGCAGAGAGCACCGAGCAGCTTTAAGGGGAAAACATTCGGTCCGCTACAAACAACAACAACAACAAACTAAACAGAGCCCCAATTTAACGTTTACGACGCGTTCGGAGTGGGGGGTAGGAAAGTAATCGCCGGGTAAATATTTTTTTTTATTTTTGTACTCGAACACCTGCCACGATCATTGCGAAAGTATGCACGCATCGACATCACCGATTCCCGATTCTGCTGCTCGCGTGGCATTGCGCGTGCAAGGATAGGGTCGCTTCACAAGCGCGCAGGTTGCACGGTGACGTTCACATGTGTACTGGGGGTCTACATTAGGCGATCTTCGGCTAAGGACTTTATTGGGATTGCTCACACTCGCAACTATAAAGAAAAGTATATATTTGATCAAGTAAGGCCCACCGAGTTATATAGAAATTTTATTAGAAGCAGCCTGGCCACAAATGATAGCTCAACAAAGTTGCTTTTCACGTGGAAATGTACAGCAGCCAAAATGTGGATAGAAAACCCGCAGGACCCAGAGAAAAATCCACGCGACCACGGAGAGAGAGAGAGAGACGCGCTAACTCCAAAATATACAGCAGCAGCAGGCGTCAAGGTCGAAATCGAACCCACGACCTCCTGCATACCAGGCGAGGTAGTTAACATCTCTTAGCCAGCGGGGCAGCGAGTAAGGAGCCTTCTCTGCACGAGCCCCGAACGATTCCTAGAAACGCACGTTTATAGGAATCTAGCAGCGTGCATTTAGATTATTTGACTGCTATCAATTTCCACACGTCAAGCCACTTCGTTGAGCTATCATTTGTGATCAGGACGCTTCCGAAAAGAAGCTAATAGCTCAGTGGGCTTTACCAGATAAAATAAAAAATAAATTCTAAAGTTTTGATTGTATAATTTCATTGATTTCTTTACCTTTCCTATACTTTGCACTCCCATCGTGTTTTGCATTGTTTGTTGTTGTAACGTTCTGACCAGCCCCTACTGGACTTCTGTGAAAGAGCTTAATAGCTCATCGGATTCCTCCAGCATAAAAAATAAGATTTCCTCCATATAAATACTCTACCCACAGATCTTTGTGGAACGTTCCAGAAGGTTGCTCTAACTCTTCCTCCTTTCCCCACCAAATCTCTCTCCTCCAGTGCTCAGCCAATCCCCTGCCTCCTTCCAGGCTGCATTCCCGCAGCACTTTATTTATTAATTGGGGCCGTGCCGTGTCTCCGTGTCTTCACCTAAACCCCCCCACCCCTCCCAACGGGTCCTAACACGCCGTGAACCAGGTGATCCGAGTTCGATTCTCAGCCACTGCTTTTTATCAGTGGCGAGCGATATCGGAAACCGGTTTTGCCCCTCCCCACTCATTCACCAACCAGCGCTGAATGACCATCGTGGTGAAGTATGGTCAAAAACTCTCAAGATCGACATCACGTGGGGAGGCCTTCCATCCATTGGTGCATTGAGAGTGGATGGGATTTATCTTATTTGATATTTAGGATAATGGCGCTAATGAAACTATACATGGGAAAATAATGGATTGGCATCCACCCTGAATATCATATGGGGCTACATGATGAGCAACATAGGGTAGTGCAGCCAAATCAATTATTGTCCTGTACTGTGCTTCTATGCTCCCTGCCTTCACTAATTCGTATACTTCACGGGTGAACAAACACCACAATCCTCGTGGCACGGGGAGATCATCACCCAGCAGTACTCGACACATAGTCATCACAGTGCACGGTTAGTGTGTGCCACATCATGCGTAAACGTGTTTACTCGTTGATTTAATGCACACGTTTCCTTACTGTGCATTTCATTTTATTAAAATTCCACCGACAATGGCTCCGATTCACATCACGGAAAAGCAAAAAAAAAGCCCCTTCTTGAACGAAAAAACACGCACGTGGGATTCGGAGTACTGACCTTGGCCAAAAGTCATACAATGAAGGCAGTGGCGGTGGGGAGGTCACAGTCAACCGACGAAGAGGAATGTCCGGGCCACGACCAATCCCGCAGTAGCAGCTGCCGCAAGCAGCCCGAGGAGATAACGCAGCTCAGACCACCGCATTTAGCTTTTCTGGCTACGCTCCTGCACGTGGCTGCCGGTAATCCTCCAGCACTGTGGAGGCAGCAGCGAGGTGTTGGTGGATCACCGCTGCGCTACGAGTGTGTGAAACTCCCTCCAGGAGCCGCTGTACTCTGGCTCGCCAGGAGAAGGCGGTACAGCAAGTAGACGAATCGACGCGTGTTTCCGTCCGTACGGGGGTAATTGAGTATTGCCCCCTCGCACGTGCGTGGGATCCCCTCTGCCACCACTTGTATAGTAAATACTCATCGTTAATTGACTGATAACGTCTTTAATCAAATCAAACAAAGGACCCTCCTGCAAAAAAAAAAGTCCAACGACACATCGTGCCCTCATCTGGATAAATAAAGTAACTTATTATTTGTATTATTCTATTTGCTACGCAATAATTTACTGCGTTTTATCAAACGCACAGTTAGGACAACATTACTACTATCCCCGGGGAGTACAATCCCAATTCCTGTGAGCAGATCTTCCCGAAATACAGACCTAGGAATCTAAGCAGGCTTTTCGGCCTGGTTGCTTCTTCAATTGGGGACTTCTTGCGTACACCAGGTGATGTAGGCTTGGGCTACGTGTTAGCCAGATGACATTTCAGCAATGGATTCTTGAATCCATCTGCGCTATGCTTTCAGTGTCACCTCCCCCACCCACCCTTCCCCGTAAGCGTGAGTTTTATCGGGTTCCTGCCGACATCCTGTATCGCACGCCAAGGACTCCTTCAAAAAATTGGCCAAACATCAAAATGCAGGACCCCCCCCCCCCGCACGCCTGCATTTTCTGGATAAACAAAGCGCATTGATATGAATAGCATTAGGAGCTGTAGCCTTGGGATTAAACAGCTGCAAGGAGCCGCACGACTGAAGGCAGACAAAGACTGTAGGACTACATTTACAAAAAAAATACGACGTTTCGATCGCAACACAAGCAATCGTCTTTGGCTCTTTTTTCTCTCCTGATGACGATTGCTTGTGTTGCGATCGAAACGTCGTAGTTTTTTATTATCTATTTTTGTTTTTGTTTCATATGACTTTACTGAAAGACCCAAAGAATAGGAACTCCTGCAGTCACGAAAGCTTTACGTCAAGATTTGGGATCAGGACTGCTGGAGAGAGAGAGAAGGGGACGAACAAAGCCGGTCCGGAGATCAATGCATCTGAGAAACCTGGGTTCGAATCGAGGTTTCAGCTGCTTGTGTGTTGATGTTCTCAGCCCCGGTCACACCAATGACTGCACGCAGGAAAAAAAATAAACCCCAATCCCATTCAATTTGGTTATGGACTTCATTTTTGGCAAATTTCCAGGTCTGAAGAACAAGGTCTCCGTTTGACTGTCATGCATGGTTACAATGTGCCCTATAAATTAAAGTGTTTACTCGTTGATTTAATCACGGGTGGAAACGTGTCACCTTCTACTGTGTAGAGCAGATGGCCTTTCGAATGGATCTTGCGTGGTGGGATATTCTCGAACAACGAAGGGTTACACTGCTTCGCTCGAGAGATCCAAATCGATACTTCGTCTCATTACCCAACGACGATGGCACAATCAGAATAAAATGAAGGGGGGAAAGATTTAAAAAAATATATATATATAGATAAGGCAGGCACAAAGGAGAGCAGAGATTCGAGATGTTCAACGCGATGAGCCAGAGAGCCCTAGACACTTTTCTTGCCATCTGGCAGAATGCTCGCTGATTGCCGTAAACTGCTGCCGATTAGCCACAGAGAGGCTGGGACTCTTACTTCAACCCAAGCAGCCCAACGTAATGACGCCGCAACAATGCCAACAGGGAACGCGCTTCACTGGGTGGAACGGGTCGCTCTTTCTCTGCTGCTGCTGCTACTGCTGTTGCTGCTGCTACTGCTGTTGCTACTGCTGTTGCTGCTGCTACTGCTGTTGCTGCTGCTGCTGCTGTTGCTGCTGCTACGGCTGTTGCTGCTGCTACGGCTGTTGCTGCTGCTGCTGTTGCTGCTGCTACTGCTGTTGCTGCTACTGCTGTTGCTGCTGCTGTTGCTGCTGCTACTGCTGTTGCTGCTGCTGTTGCTGCTGCTACGGCTGTTGCTGCTACGGCTGTTGCTGCTTCTACGGCTGTTGCTGCTGCTGTTGCTGCTGCTGCTGCTACGGCTGTTGCTGCTGCTACGGCTGTTGCTGCTGCTACGGCTGTTGCTGCTGCTACTGCTGTTGCTGCTGCTACGGCTGTTGCTGCTTCTACGGCTGTTGCTGCTGCTGTTGCTGCTGCTGCTGCTACGGCTGTTGCTGCTGCTACGGCTGTTGCTGCTGCTACGGCTCTTGCTGCTGCTACGGCTGTTGCTGCTGCTACGGCTGTTGCTGCTGCTACGGCTGTTGCTGCTGCTGCTGTTGCTGCTGCTACGGCTGTTGCTGCTGCTACTGCTGTTGCTGCTGCTGCTGTTGCTACTGCTGTTGCTGCTGCTACGGCTGTTGCTGCTGCTACGGCTGTTGCTGCTGCTACGGCTGTTGCTGCTGCTACGGCTGTTGCTGCTGCTACGGCTGTTGCTGCTGCTACGGCTGTTGCTGCTGCTACGGCTGTTGCTGCTGCTGTTGCTGCTGCTGTTGCTGCTGCTACGGCTGTTGCTGCTGCTACTGCTGTTGCTGCTACGGCTGTTGCTGCTACGGCTGTTGCTGCTTCTACGGCTGTTGCTGCTGCTACGGCTGTTGCTGCTGCTACGGCTGTTGCTGCTGCTGTTGCTGCTGCTACGGCTGTTGCTGCTGCTACGGCTGTTGCTGCTGCTGTTGCTGCTACGGCTGTTGCTGCTGCTACGGCTGTTGCTGCTGCTACGGCTGTTGCTGCTGCTACGGCTGTTGCTGCTGCTACGGCTGTTGCTGCTGCTACGGCTGTTGCTGCTGCTACGGCTGTTGCTGCTGCTGTTGCTGCTGCTGCTGTTGCTGCTGCTACGGCTGTTGCTGCTGCTACTGCTGTTGCTGCTGCTACGGCTGTTGCTGCTACTGCTGCTGCTACGGCTGTTGCTGCTGCTACGGCTGTTGCTGCTGCTACTGCTGTTGCTGCTGCTACGGCTGTTGCTGCTACTGCTGCTGCTACGGCTGTTGCTGCTGCTACGGCTGTTGCTGCTGCTGCTGTTGCTGCTGCTGTTGCTGCTGCTACGGCTGTTGCTGCTGTTGCTGCTGCTGTTGCTCGTACGCGTCTGGAGTTGTCTTCCGCTGGTCTGCGAACAACACTGAGACCGTGCTGCTGTTCAAGACTCCAGGCTCAAGACGCGAATATTCCTCTACAACACGCGATAGACTGCCCCCCCCCCTTTGCCCCCCTGCCCCCCCCCGCCCCCACGCCACATTTACCGCAACATCATTCCACCTCTCTCAGAAATAAAGGAAACAACTCCGGGACGTCTCCCCATGCCGTGTTGCTCATGGGGATGGAGTGGGGGTGGGGGGTGGTTTGACCATACTTCACCACGCTCTGGGTCAATGAGAGTTGTCGTAAAGGAAGTCTGTAAAAGTCTACCCCTCCTCCTCCCCGTGAGTGCGGACCCCTATTTAGCGCGGCTCAACGGACACAATGGGTTTCCTCGAAGTCGCGCAGGGCCCTTGCAACGCGCGAGCTCTGGGAAGCCACGTGGCACGGCTGTGATGTCATTCTGCTGCCAACTCGCATCGGCCCAATTGACGAGCCAGTCTGTGGCCAGAAGTTGAGCAGCTTTAAAGGTGGCTGACAGTGCTTGAGATGGGTGACCCACGCGCAAACAGGTGTCACAACAAGGCTGCAGGGCTACGATGCAGAAGTGGGAAATGCGGGGAAAACCAATTGTTGTACTGCACTCGTAAGCTCCCAAAGGCCTGCACTGACCAGCCTGGTGCGGTGTGGTCAAACGACCCCTTACAACCCACACGGCGCGGGGAGGATCCTCACTCATCCTGCAGTGGACTGACAAAGAGAGCTGTAGATGTGCACATCATATTAATAATCTTTCCCACCTGCAGTGCCGGATAAATCCTCATAGCAAAAGTAGCTACATAAGCTTTCAATTCCGGTTCAGTGTTTCTGCACTTGTTCTATCACTATAGTACTATACTGCCTTCAACTTTTATGAACGACTGGGTGTTTAAGTTAAGCGATTTGTCGTATTACCTGGCTGTATAGCAAATGAAAAAAATACAATTACTTAACGATGCAAGTTAAACATTTTGTGTTTTAATATGTGTAGTGGGTTCACTGAGAGACACACACTAACTCAGGGGGCAACACGTTTATTATATGAACAACAACGGGATAACGACATAAACCGGGTCAGGACAATCGGCACACTGCCCGACCCACAATGCCGAGCACGAAAACCGAAGACCCAAGACCCAGAGGAAGACGCAGCACGGAGGACTCCATTCCAGCAGACAGCCCCGACCCAGCCTCGGGACCTCCCTTTTATGCCCCCCAGAGTGTCCTGGCTCTGCACTCGACCACGCCGCCTTCTGGAACCTACCAGAAGGCTCTAGGCCATACCCCACGTGTCCCTTCTGTCACCTCTGGCCCACATCCTTACCCTGGCCTATCACGTGCCCTTGCCAGGCAACCGGGCTGCTACGTCCTCAGATGCCCCCTCTCTGCCAGTCCACCAGCACTACGCCCCTGAGAGACCCGTTCCATGACATTACATGCCCTGCTGGCAGAGAGGGCTACTACACTCGCAGTTCCCCTCTCGATCAGTAACTGGCGCTAGGCGCCGTAGTAACCCATTCTATGTCACTACATATGTATGTGTTTTTTATTTTATTTAGGGCCCCTTTATAACACATACTACAGGCACTAGCTTAATCTGGCACTGCCCAACTATATGGCTAATTCTCAAAGTGTGCATGTATGAATGAGTACCCAGTGTAAACATCGTCACCGGGGAGACAAAGGCGGTCGGGCGTGGTGCTGGCCACCCCCTCGTGTACCGTGCCGGCCTTCATAGGTGCTCGCCAACAGCACTTGCCCCAACAGTATGTGATAGCTATACGGGGTATCGTTGTCTTGTGTGTGTGTGCACACGTGTGTATGTATGTACACTGAACTTCTTTCGTCCCGTACGTAGCCAACCGTGCTAATCGGAGGTGCGACTGTTGTTAGGCATTTCAACGCAGATTCTCTGTTCGCTTTCGTCTTATGACCCATTCCTATTGCTCCTGTTCTTCTCTTCCCACACGTAGCACGATCTGGGCATTATCAGGGCCGTAAAAAAGAGGCGGCGGAACGTTGTGAAAATAAATAAATACATCGCTCTTTCACCACGCGTTTTAACCACACAGCGCCATAATTTTAAGACCAGTTACGTTTGACAGCTGCCAGACTATATTTATAAAGAAAATTGCGTTCATTTGCCGATAGAGACAGATGTGGGGGTGCCTTCTTGGCCCGTTAAATTGACACAGGGACCTGACCGGAATAATAAAGCGTCGCCGTTGTGTGTGCGTGTGTTTGTGTTCGCGTGTGTATGTGTGTATGTGTGTGCGTGTGTGTGTCTATGTGTGTGTGTTTGTGTTCGCGTGTGTGTGTGTATGTGTGTGCGTGTGTGTGTATGTGTGTGCGTGTGTGTGTCTATGTGTGTGCGTGTGTGTGTCTATGTGTGTGTGTTTGTGTTCGCGTGTGTGTGTGGGGAGCGGTAGCGTAGCCGTTAGTGCGCTGCGCTACGAACCTGGCGACCCGGGTTCTATTCCCACTCACGGCCAACATCAGTGACGATTTTCTGAACCGGTCCTGGGCCTCCCCTAGGTCGACTCAGCCTCAAATGAGTACCGGGTGCGGTGTGTAAACATCGCCACTGGGGAGACAAAGGCGGTCGGGCGTGGGGTGCTGGCCACCCACCCCCTCGTGTGCTGTTCCGGCCTTCATAGGTGCTCGCTATCAGCACTTGTCCCTAGTCTGTTAAGGCTATACGGGGGATCTTTGTCTTTGTGTGGGGAGCGGTAGTGGAGCGGTTAGCGCGCTGCGCTACGAACCCGGAGACCCGAGTTTTATTCCTGCTCACGACGATTATTTGAACTAGTCCTGGGCCTCCTCCCTACGGTCGACTCAGCCTGAAATGAGTACCTGTGGCAGTATGTTTAAGATCGCCACTAGGGAGACAAAGGCGGCCGGGAGGGCATGGTGCTGGTCACACTTGCCCTTCGTATCCCGTATCCGGCCTTCATTAGGTGCTCGCTAACAGCACCTGCTCCCCGACAGCCTGTAACAGGCTAGACACGGGTGACCTTTGTCTCTTGCCTGTGTTTGTCGGCTGAGCGATGCCGCGAGACCTCCACCATCCCGCGAACCAACCACCAACCACAGGGAAAATAACCCTCGTGGCAAAGGCAGAGAGACGTCCCAATTTAATTTTTTTGTGGCACCCCCCACCACCAGACGAAGGCTCCGGCGTTTGCCTCCGAGCGACGCCGAGCGGAATCGGCTGCCCATCGAAGCCCTCGGGGCCACCAAACAGCAAAGGATGCAATTTTTGTCACCAGAGGAATAAAAAAACACCACCCCATTTATTCTTAAAAATGATAATATAAGCAGCAGGGAGTAACATTACAGATTTGTGTAACTTAAGGCGACCAGATCTTGCAAGAGGAATACATTTGAATTGATGTGCAAGAAGCGTAGACATTTCTTTGCGTGTGTGGAAATATTTATATTTAAAGTGCCGTGAATTTAATATCGTCATCAGCCATCATCGATCCGCTGTGAAGATGAAGACGTTACCTAAACCGCCGCTACATCTCACGGTCGTGCAACGCAACGGTCCATATTGCTTCTGCACGCAGGCCGAATTGAGCGCTCCATCTCTCCCACTGACGTCTCCTCGGGCGTTCCCCTCCTTTGCGCTGCCGCTCCGTCGTTAGTCTCACCCAGCGGCCACCGTCGCTTCTCCCGACGACTCGCGTCCTCTCGTGCGCTACGTTCTCTGTACGTCATGTCGCGCGTTCTCGGATGAGTGTCGGGTTCACAGGGCCGTGCTCCAACAACCGCGCCAACGTGTAGGCAATTAAAGCCTGCATATATATATATAAATGGAATTAGCGGCATCGATTAACATATTTGGAGATAACGCATTTAAGTCGCTTTGGCTGAGCAGCTCGCTGTGCGTTGCCAATGCTCACGCCTGCCAATGAGCCTTTCCCCACAAAAACACACGGTGCCTTAGCCGAATATGTAGGCAGTGACTCAGAGATTTAGAAAGTGTTGTAAAAAAATGTTAAAACGTCCTTCTACGGTGAGGGCTCTGTGCAGGATAACCACAAACCCATCAGTCGCCCCCTTCAGCCACAGACGGCACTTTATGCATTAGCGCTGCCACGGTCACAGTGTCCCACCGACTCACAAACAAATTGGTTGAGAGTTCAAATCCAGGTCAGGGTGTTATATAATAACCATCGTCATCATCATCGTCATCATCAGCAGCCATTGTCTATCTACTGCTGAACGAATGCCTACCCTCACCACCGCCATGGTTCGGCGAGGCTACAATCGGCCTCGCTCCTGCACATCAACTGGTCGCGCCACTGCATCCCCACGTGCTGGCTCGGACTGAGACATAGGGTAGCAGTACGTGGGGCAAATGCCCGGTGGGCCGGTCCATTCCGACGGCCGGTGGGCCGGTCTGTGTGGCGAAATTGCCAATGTGTTCAGAGTTTTTATATATTTATTTTAAAAAAATGTCTCAATAAAAATATTTTCCAAGCTCTAATGTGTACGCTTCATTGCTTGTTTACGACTCAGCGTGGCTCTGCTGGATAAATGAGTAAATTAAAAGTAATCATCTGGCGATGGAGTAACCTTCGAAACACCACAGAGTGCAGGCAAGGGACATTCACCTTAGCAGTCCTTCCATCGGCATGGCTTAACAGCTTTGACTCAGACGCACACTTTATTTCAGCCGGTAGGGTCCCGTTGAGAGAAGCAGCTATTCTGTCAGGACGACCAGAGCCCCAACACCTTCATCAGTGGCGGCAGTTTCCGGACATTGCAGGGTGGAGGGAAGGTGGAAACTTACAAAAGCCAACAACAACGACGACAATTTATTTCCAAGAATCCCACGCGACGATTTTCTGCAAACAGGATAAACAAGAAATAAAATGGCTTACGTGCACAAATAACCCAAAAAAACGAGGTAAAATTACAATATCCCTGTCCAAGATGTGAACGAATCTGATTCTGGTGGTGGTGGTGTGCAGAATAAGATCCGGAGGGGCTTGGAGATTTCGCCCTCCCCTTGGGGCAGGCAACTTGAGACGCAGAAGAACGCATGAACAATGGACACTGAAATGATGTGCAATGTCACAAATTGTCTAAATACATCATTAATCGAGTCAACGACTCAAAAAGGGATTGGGAGACATCGTGTAATATTGAATTTAAACAATAATATTGAAATAACTTTGTTCCCAATGATATAAACTGTATAACAACGCAATTAAACTTAAACAAAATTACGTAAGCGCAACAGGAGGTAATGACGGGGCCCAAAGGGTCCCTTATGAATCGCGCAATAAAACATTAACACAACTGCTGCTGCTGCTGCCCAAGGCGCAGGGTGTGAATATGAAGCCTCCTTTGCGAGAAGCCAGCCGTGGTTGTTTAAATGGGACAGAGCCAGAGGTCGGCAACCAAAATAACAAGATTACTTTTTTTTATTTGGTAAAAAAAAAACCCCTAAAGAACCGCAATGCATGTGAATGACGTCACGAAGCGGTCCTTAACCCCCCCCCCCCACCCATTTCCCGTGCACAATTTAACATCGAGTTCTGAGATACGAACTGAAAAATCGACTTACGAACGGGTCTTCAGGAACGTAACCAGGCAGTCCTCGACTTACGAACGGTCCTTCGTGAATGTAACCCGGCGTTCGTAAGTCGAGGACTGTCTGTGCAGCAACTTATGGATCCCACTGCTGGAAGGGGGGCCTACCCACGCCGCGTCGGTCAACAGGGAGTTGTTTTGACCGCACTTCGTCACGTCGCGTTCGCGCGAGTTGATGAAGCGACCCCCCCCCTCCCCCCGGTTCAGCTGTCGCCCCCTGCCATCGATGTTAACCGTGGCTGGGAGTCGAACTCGGGATGGTGGGTTGACAGCGTGATGCGCTGAACGCCGCCGATGATCATCCGCCGCCGATCATCCGCCGTCTCTCTCGGTATTAAATGGAACATTTTACACGCGCGGTGTTGTCGCGCGCGACATCGAAACGCAATCACTGGAAGCAAGGGAAATAAACAGGCGCTAAAATAAACAAACAGCCATGAGATTACAAATTACGTTCATCGTATTCGCATGACGGTCCCTGAAATATTAGCGCCCGAAAGAACACCGGTTTCTGAAGTCGTGTCGTGACTTCCAATCTAAAATCATCATCATCATCTGGACAGCAAGCCCAAGAGAGCATCGAGCTACAAAGGAATTCACCGCGGCAACTAAAAGGCCCATTGGAGATAATCTCCAGCGATTTTTGAGCGATTGCCACATAGAATGCTCGTGCGGTTTTTTGGGCACGGCGGTGAGGTTACTGAAATGCACCTGCCACTATCATTCCGCGTCAATTACGGGCGCAGTCTCTCGCATTCCCCCACCCCCTTGGGAGCCTGGGCGATGTGCAGACCTATGTGACGGCGGAAGAGGCATGCGAGCGCGCATGCACAGAGACAAAGCTCCCCCCGCGTAGCCTATAACAGACTGCTGGCGCAAGTGCTGTTAGCGAGCAGCTGCGAAGGCCGGCACGGCACATGAGGGGATGGGTGGCCAGCACCACGCCCTGACCGCCTTCGTATCCCCAGTGGCGATCATTTTTGCACAATGCACCAGGAAAGAGGGCTCAAGACCGATTCAAATACTCGTCACTGGTGTTGGCCGTGAGTGGGAATCGAACCCGGGCCGTCACATTCGTAGCGCAGCGCGCTGACCGCTACACTACCGCTCCCCGTTTACCGTACAGACATACACACGTGTGAACACACGCACGCACGCACGCGCGCAAGCACACCGCTGCAGTGTTTGTTCATATTGCCGTAACGCCCGCAACGATTATTTTGTTTATCCTTGACGCACGGACGGAGAGGAGATGAGCGTGCGGCACGCGGGGCCCTCGCCCATTTGCGCGACCGCATTCGGCAAATTGCCGGGGACAAATCCGACAGGCCGCGTTAGCAGCGGGCGCGGTTTGTTACCGGGGGACATTTCGTCGTTAAAGCCAACGGTGGCAGCGTGGAGTAGTGGTCAGGTCCACCTTTCTCTCTCTCTCTACCCACAACAAACCCCCCACGTACACTGCCAGACGGGCAGCAGGGCAGGGTGGGTGGCGGCGGTGGGGGGGTCAATGGCACCTGGGGTGACCAATGCTTCCATCATCTACCCCCGTGGGCTGCGTCCACCGGGGGCAGCAAGCGCCGTCCGGTTGTGTCGACACTCCTTCCGATTGTTCATATTCGAAGATGTTTCAACGTCGCATCGGTATTTTTTCCCATAAAGATAGTGGCCGTCAAACTTAACAACGTAGTAGTAGTAGTCGTAGCCTTAATGTATTTTTGGTTAAATTTTTTGCCTCATTAGAAAGCCACCACGGTGGCCTCGCTATCTCGAGAGAGAAAATCTGCCACAGCATTCGCCATCAATGGTGGGTGGGGTAACCCAACGAGATATTTTTGGGGGCCCCAAATAGCCCAATCGCCCCATAGTTGCCGGTCGCTTTTGCGCGGCCAAGTGAGCCGTGACCAACGAGGCAGAAACTACACCCAGACGGTGGATGGCGTGGACGCCGGCTCTGTCTTTGCTTATCAACAAAGGATCAAGGCGTTGTTGCAAGTCCGAATGAATGCGCATGTATAAGAGGGTCTATTGCTAGCCAAGATGCCTCTTTCAAAAAAGCAATATCCCATCTCACACCTTTTTTTGTTTAGATGTTTGCATCTGCTAAGTGAAAGGCCATAAGACCTCCCCCCTACCTCCCAACGAACACGGAGCAGACGCAACGCGAAGCAGAAGGCCTTCCACCAGTGAGCAACTGCTTCAGCAGGATTCATCGCCCGCCTCTCTTAGACCCAACAACAAACAATCCCGGAGTGAGAGACGTCGACGCCACGAATGGAAAGCAGCGGAGATACATCCAAGCGGATAAATCCCTCGCATTTCTTAAAATAATTAGTTTTCTCGACTACTCCCGTTCTTGTGTTTTTTCTAAGACATGTAAAATACGTCGAGTAATTTTGTCCTAGCAAATTTATTTTTGTTTGCCGTTACGCAACGCTCGCCGTAAACCGTGGAGCCGGGTGGAGCGGTGGCGCAGTGAATGTCAGTGGCGGGTGCTATTCGACCTGGTTCTGAGCACCAACTCGACCAGCGTGGTGAAGTATGGTCAAACAACTCCCGTGACCACCAACAAGCCATGGATAGTCCATCATCCAGGCGATTGTGTTGACACGGGGCTCTGAATTAATGAAAAATGTACTTACGTACATTATTTGTATTGCCTTCCTTGCCTTGCCTATACGTTGCACTCATATCGGGTTTTGTATCGTTGTTGTAACATTCTGACCTTCAGAGCTCATCGGATTCGTCCTCCAGTCTAAATAAAGATTCTGATTCTGTCTGTATCCTCGGAGGGTTGATACCCCTGAAGTGAAAACCACCACGCACTTGTGATCAAGGGGATTCCAGGTTATTCCAAAGGCTACATCACAATATCATGAAGATACGGGCGCCCACAACACACACGAGAAGCCCCTCCGATCAAAACCAATGTGTTCGTCATGATGCAAGGAGTACAATATCAAAGGGCAGGAAGACACAGAGCAATTGTGTTATTTGCACGAGTGCAGATGAAACCACTTCACCGCTTCCGTCATCAGAGAAGACACTGCCGTATGTCGTCAAAGTGGTTTCACGAGATAACCCTCACGCTACGTGTCTCGGGCCTCTGGGAAAGCAGAAGACAAAGGCAATACATGAAGCCATTTTACAACGTGGTTCTAGCAAAGAAAAATGAATGTACTAGGATTTTCTGAAAACATACGTAACCGTGATATGTTTATCCTGAAGCATCTACTATACATCGTCTTGAGTCACATTACTACAAGAGCAAAACATTCCTACGGAGGGAGCTGGTAGGAACGTTGGGTTGCTCGGTCAATGGCCAGGGTCAACGGCGGCGTGGTGTATTCCGCAAATACGGCCGACTGTGAGGGCGGGTACAAGCCGGCGTGAGTAGGTTAAACGTTGAGTTTTATAAGGGCACCACGGGGTGACCAGCCCCTCCCCTCCCCACCTAGCCCCACCCCTCCCACCCCTCACCCAGCCGCACCCTCCCCACCCAGCCCCTCCCCACCCTCCCATCTCCACGCAGCCCCACCCCTCCCATTTTTGGATGCACGACGGACGGACGAGCACAATAATCCCCTGTGGGCTGGTGGAACCAGGAGGTTCCTACCAGTATTAACTCTTTATCTGTTGCACATTTAAGAGTGGCTGTTTGTTGCTCGCCGCTTGGGTGAGTGTGGGTCTGTGCTCAATAGGCAGTGATTTAAAGAAGATAGACCCCAACGCAGAAGGTGCCTGGGTTTGATATTCCACGAAGCTCATGGTCCACACCTAAGCCGCATCCACTGCACAAACCATTACAGTAGATAGCTGATGATGCACAAATGGAAAATTAAAAACTCTCCAGGAGTGGTGCGACTGTGATCATCCAGAACAGGGACCGTATGAAGACGCAATGCCCCGGTCCACAAATACGAAAGAGACATCACCACAGCGGTACACTCCGCTGCGCCTGACGCGGTTATCTGGGCTTAACCGCCCGAGTCTGAGATTGTAGTTATTGCTCTGTATCATCTACATCAGCCGTACAAAACGATGAAGAAAGCAGAAGAAGAAGAATAAACAAACATTACAGTACTAACATTAAATATAACCCAAAACATATTTTTGTAAAATGCCCGTGCGGGTTTGTTGTTGTCTCTCGAGCGAGATGCGACAAAAAACGGATCGTTCGACGCAGGTGGCTCTGCGAAGGCATCCAACCATCAACGTAGCGGCCACTAGTGGCTGCAGGGAGTTCACGGTGAACTCCGCACTTGTGATAAGCACGCAAACGGATTTAACCCTCCGCCCCGCCACACCACCTGTGATTCAGCGAAGCCGTCACGATTCGCCGTGGCGACTCTGCAATACGAACTCCGTTTTTTTTATTTCGCCTGCATCGTCGTGCGGATCTGTGTCATTCGTACAGTTCCCTCAACTTCAAATGAGTGGGGTTGTTCTTTGTGCAGACAAAGACCACCCTCCCCCCCCCCCCGATATAGCCTTAAGAGACTGTTGGGGCAAATGTTGCTAGCGAGTAGCACCTATGAAGACGGGTATGGTACGCGAGGGGGTGGATAACCAGCACCACGCCCAGCCGCCTTTGTCTCCCGAGCGGAAATATTTTACGCGTGTTCTCATTTGAGGCCGAGGATCGGTTCAGATAATCGTCACGGTTGTTGGTGGCCGTGAGCCACCGCTCCCCACCACGTGCACGTATAAAAACTCACGCACGGGCATTATCTTGCCGAGTCAGATCTGCGAGTCGAACCAGAAATGACCCCGAAGAGCAAACGGACGGGGAGCGAGGGGGACCACACGGGAAGGAAACCAAACCCCTGCTGATCCCCGCCTGGACACCCCCCCACCCATCCCCCAGAGCCCCCCCCCCCCCTCACCCCTTCCCAAAGCGCCACCTTCCCAGGGATTCGGGAAGCCTGCCGGGTTCCCTGTTAATACCGCTCGGACTATCGCCAAAAAGCCCCGTGGCCGTCACGAACAAAAGAAAAACCGCGCGCCGAAACATTGAGTCCGCTCCAGCCCCAATGAGCACTCGAGTCGCCCCGTGGAACGTGAGCGCGCAACTCCACAACGAGACTTCTGCGCGGCTCACACGCTCAGCGCAAACAACGACAGCTGACAACATTCATACACTCGCCCCCCTCCCCCCCGGGCTTTGGGTCAATACACAGACAGAATAGAATCAACTGCTCCACCTGAGCCATTCATGTTTTTGAAATGCGCATGCTGTGTCTGTGTGCCGTTCGCCTTGTGGCGTTCTCTGGCCTAGACACTTGGCGAGACGAGGTCCATCGAGGCGGCTGTCTCTGGTGCAGGCAAATCAGTTTCAAGGACAATGAGAACATTACATTACACTGTGTAAGCAAAACAATTTTTGTAGTAATTTTTTTATTAATTTAGTATAAATACATGTAATTTTTTTATTCATATGTTGTTTTATTCTGACTTTACGTGAACGAAAAGACACAAATTCGCCCGTTTTCTCATTGAAAAGAGGTAATTTTCAAAATATCACGGTCCTGGTCACAAAAGCAAAGCTTGTGCGGAATAATAGCCATTTTCTATACTTTTTAGGCATAAGCAATTACAAAAAACACTTACTACCCAGGAACAAAAATTGCGTTACATAGTGATATCAAAGCATTAACACGAAGGCTTGCGTGACCAATATTATCCATAAAAGGTTTTTTTTTTCGGGTTAGATCGGGTAAATATAAATGTGTCGTTCACCGCTGGTTGTAATCTCCATTTGTGAATCTTGTGGGTTTACTCTCCAACACACACCGGCGTGTGTTGGAGTCGCGACTGTGTCGTGTGGTGGCGGCCTAACGACATTTATATTTACGCTAAATAACCACCACCCCTCCCCCCCCTTATCATGGATTATCAAATAATGTTTTTACAAGCATGTGCAGTAAATGCAGATTTGAGGCTTTGCTAGACGTATTAAATGATTTAACATCTTGATCCTGGTAAGAATGGTACCATAGACAACCCCCACTGCCATTAATCTACGAATCTTGGCCCTGCCATTCCACGGTCTATACCAGGAGTCGGCCACACGTGGCTCTTTCAAGGACTGCTTCGTGACGTAATGAATGTATGTGTTCACGTGCACTGTGGCTATTGAAATGTTTATTTGTTTTTTTTACCGAATTCGAAAACAAATGGCTCTTCTTGTTATTTCTAGATTTGAAGCTTTCGTGACTGCAAGGATTCATACTCTTAGGTTTTTTCGGTAAAGTCACGTAGGTAAAAAAATAAAAAAAGAATTACTCAAAGTAATAATAGAAATAAAATAAAATAATAAATCACATTATTCTTTTATTTTATTTCTATTATTACATTTAGTAATTTTTTACTTCATTTTTTTACCTACGTGACTTTACCGAAAAAACCTAAGAGTATCCTCTTGTTATTTTGGTTTCCGAACCCTGGTCTATACATATATACAGTATTTATATGAAATGTCGCGTTATGCCCATTTCAACGAATTTATATGTCGAAAAAAATCACGTTTATCGAATGAACAAGTATAAGTAACAAACGGGCGAGATGCCACGTGGCCATCGCAGGAGGGCAAAAGCCCCCACAACACTCGCTGCACGTGCATCATCATCATTATTATTCATCCGGCCGCTCGATTTCGCCTCCGTCGCAATCACCCGCTAATCCTGCCCAGCCAGCCCCGTCGCGCCATCAAAGGGGGCGAGAGAAACGTCATCCCCGGGGCACATTTCCCAGGCCACACCTGTCCCCAAAATGTGGCGACTGACCCCGCCTGATTTGGGAGCACCGAAGTCAAACATCCCGTTGAACCGCACAGCCGCGCGTCAGCAATACCGCAGTGGCAAGGCCCCCCCCCGCCCCCCCCCTCGCATTTGAAGCCGGACGAATCCCACGGGGCTCCTATCAAATGGTGAGTGTTGGGCAAGCCGCCAACAGCGTGTACGTAAGGCCGGTCCGCGCCCAACTGACCGCTCCCCATGAACCACCAACCCCCCTCCCCCACCTCCCGCCCCACTGCGACCAGCACCCCTCTCTCGCCAGCAGCACGGTGGTCGAGATGTTAGCGAGCTCGCCTCGTGTACAGGAGGTCGTAGGTTCGATCCCGACCCTGACGCCTGCTGTATATTTGGAGTTGGCGTGTTCTCTCTTCCCGTGGTCGCGTGGAGTTTTCTCGGGGTCCTCCAGTCCCTCCCCCACATTGAGAAACGCGCGTTTAGATTATAGCTCCTGCTATAAATTGTCACGTTTGTAAGCCACTTCGTTGAACTATCTTTCGTGGCCAGGTCGCTTCTGAAAAAAGCGCTACATAGCTCAGTGGACAGTTATTTGTTAAAAAAAAAAAATTCTCGTAGTTTAATTTAACTCCCCCCTCTCACCACCCCCCCCCCCCCCCACGGGCGAGATGGAATTCAGACGCTGTGGACTGGGAACTCAGACGACGTTTCATCGGCGAGCCCACGCGTCTGCACTCGCCCCGCGGCTGGGCGGCTGTGTCCTTGAGGTCTTTTTCTCAAGCGTGGGTGTATCGACTGCTTAAATGAAAACGCAGTCAAAAGTTAAACTGGGTCTCCCCCCACCACCACCACCACCACCCTGTGCTCGAACTCTGCCGATGGCTGTGGATGAGAATTCCACTTGCAGACTGGCATGTGGAGGGGGGGGGGGGGGCTGTGTATGAATAGGGTGACCATGGCTGACGTCCCACTAAGTGGTACATTTGATCACGTAGGCTTTTGGTACATATTGTGCGGAACTGATGACAGTGTAGGGTTTGAAGGTCCCGGGCCAGGATTTGAAAATAGGAGGAAAGTGCTTTTCACACATTGCTATTCACGAGGGCGATCACATTGTGTGCTCGTGCTTAACATTTTAACTGTTCTTTTTCTTTTGCGTTTGCCAATTTGCAATTTCCTAAGAATAAGCACACAGGTACCGCACGAATGCAAATAACCATTAATCAAGTGGTCTCGCGTTTTGCCACCAACATTTGCACTCGAATATGTTTGTTGTTGTTGCTCTGTGTGAAGAGACAGATAGTATACATGTGAAGGAGACCTACCGTCTATTTATGGGATTACAATAACCGGCTGTGGCTCATGCATTCCAATCAGAAATTTGACACCCAGGCAAATAATTCACTTGGCACAGGAGCCGTGCACAGCTTGCTTGGGACATCAGTTGAACGGAATTGGAGGCAAAGTAAAGAGCTGCCCTCTTATCCTGCCTGCCAATAAAACTAATTTCATTTGGAAATGCTTGGATAAATCTTTTAATTACTTTCCGTGGGTTTTGTTGCACGGTTTTATTAACATTACACCTGGAGACAAAGCAACTGTTTGGCATTCTCACAGAGCAGTGGATTAGAGAACGGACTGTGGAAGATGATATCTCAGAACTGCTTCCGAGATTCGTTCAAAGCAAGGCCGTAATTATAATATATATATTGGGGGGAGATATTTTGAGCATATTTGAATATTGAGGGGGGACACATCCTCCCCAATATTCAAATATGCTCAAAATGTCTCCCCCCCCCAGTATATTGTTGCTATAAGAAAGATTGGCCCCCCCCCCCAATGTTGACTCCATGGCTACGGCCTTGGTTCAAAGTGACCTCTTATCCACACTAAAACTATTCAAACTAAACTTTTTTTCACGTTGCCAGGTAAGGCACACTGAGCTATGGAAATATTTTTCAGAAGCGACCTGGCCACAATATATTGTTCAACGAAGTGGCTTACCACGTGGAAATGTATAGCAGCCAAATACTCTAGACGCATGTCAATTCTAAATGTAGGGGCATAAACCAGAGGACCAGGGGAAACATCCACGCAACCACGGGGAGAGAGTAGAGACATGAAAACTCTAAATATACAGACGTCAGCGTCGCAATCAAACCCACGACCTCCTGCAGACCAGGCGAAGTAGTTAACATCTCGCCTCCACGGTACCCCTCACACAATGGGTTCATGAGCACATCGTAGAGTTACAGAGAATGTTATCATAGCAATGTAATAGCCCTGTTCCACTCTAATTCTCAGTGGCAAATTTAATGAAAACGTACATTAAATATAGTTGTTTCATTTTAACAAAATTATTTCCAGGAGAGAACCCATTGCTTTGCAGTCGAGAATAAGAGATGGCTGTCATTTTCACTCTTCTCACAATCTTCCTGTATTCGGAGCACTAAAACTAATGTTTTTTCACGTAATAATACATTGCCATGATAATTTGCACAGTGCGGGTTTTCTTTTATGTCATATATAGGATTACAATGTTCTAGGGAAAGAATAACATGAAAAGGAGCACACACTCAAAAGTTAGAGCAGTTTTAAATGAACCGCGTGAGTCTTCCGTATCAGTTACTCCTCTTTGGTGTCACTACCCATGATGTCTTCCGAACTTCAACTCGATTGTTACGTGTTCCACGGAACAAAATCCCGTTGTAGCCAGTTACCCAGCTGGCTTCGGTGACAACGGCCCCGCAGCAGCCACTAACAATGGAGTCATCGTCGGGGTGGTGGAGAGGAACCCAACCGGCAGCCAGCCATCCAGCAATCTCGAGGCGTGGGTTACAGCTTTGTATGCTTCCGAGAACTTGGGACATTCACAAAAGGCTGACAGAGATAAGATATTGGCACTCGAAATGTTTTGCTGCAGAAGGATCACTGCCCGCATCTAAGTTGGACCCCAACAAAAATTGACCAACGTAGAAGTGAGAAGAAGGTTGCACAAAGAAGACGAGCTGATGATGATGATGCATGCGGTGATGAGAAGGAAACTGGGCACTATTTGGACACAAGTGTAGGATAGAAAAAAGGTTGCACAGAGAAGACGAGCTGATGATGATGATGATGCAGATGCATGCAGTGATGAGAAAGAAACTGGGCACTATTTGGACACAAGTGTAGGATGGATAACAGGCACATTAAAAGTGTGTTGTTTGGACAAATTTGAAGGAACCGGAAAGAGAGGAAGACCTAACAAAGAATGGCTTGACGACACAAAGAGATTGGTGCCACTAAGATGTGACACTACTTGAGCACAAAAGTGGAAACAAATGACGAAATGTGCAGTGAAAACTTGCGGGTTATCTGCCCATGGATTGTGATGACGACGATGATGATGATGATGATAATTACGTGCAGTCATTACATCCCTGGTAATTACGCCAGCGCCAATCACGATGACAGGGATTGTATCGTCATGCCTCGGCAGCGAGATGTCAATGACGTTGCCCGGTACACAGGAGGTCGTGGGTTCGATCCCGACCCTGACACCTGCTGCTGTATATTTGGAGTTTACATGTTCTCTCTCTCTCTCTCTCCCCCGTGGTCGCGTGGATTTTTTTCCGGGTCCTCCGGTTTTTCCCCTCCACATTTAGAAAGATGCGTTTAGATTACTTGGCTGCTGTAAATGTCCACGCGAAAAGCCACTTCGTTGAGCTATCAATTGTGGCCAGGTCGCTTCTGGAAAAGAGCTGTATAGCTCAGTGGGTCTTACCTGGGAACATAAAAAAATAGTTTCATAGTTTTATGCCGGCTGTATAGCTCAGTGGGTCTTACCTGGGAACATAAAAAAAAATAGTTTAATAGTTTTATGCCGGCCGATTCTCTACGGGCTTAATTCTGCTGCCGTCTGCTGGTATTGGCAGGTAATGGGTTGTGCGACCTTAATTGCCTATACAAGAGGGTCCCCTCTTGCACTGCTCCTGGTTAATCTTTTAAGTGACACGAGAGTGGTTTAATTGGACAGCCGACACATCCACTTTCCGCTCGGATTAAACCACCACACCGAGCGGATTTATCCGATCTAAGGACCGGTGTCACGTCCGTGTACATTACTCACCACCCACTGATGTTTGACGTGAACGGGAATCGAACTCGTTGTCACTGGAGTCGTAGCACAGTGCCCCAAACCCCTGCACCACCCATCGCGCTGGCACTTAAGAGCAGCTTTATGCGTGTACGTGCGTGTATGTTGAACTTCTTTTGCACCGTACGTAGCCAACCGTGCTAATCGGCGGTGCATAACAGGCGTTATAGGCTCTGTGGCGGGGCTACGTTGTCAGTCGAAGGCAGTGCAGCAACACCCACTGTTGTGCCATGCTGTACTTTACTCCAACATCCATGCATTCACCAGCGTGGTGAAGTATGGCCAAATGACCCCCACGACTCGCACGACAGCGTTGGGTGGGGCCCTCATTCATCAGTGGACTGACAACTAATTGAATTCTATTTGAGTGCTGTACATGTGAATCGTTTACGTCAATTTAAGTTACTGTATTGGGGAGTTTCAGTTCAATGGCCTCCGTTAATAGGAACGCGTCGCCGCACGCACATTGACATTCGTAGCGACTCACAAAGCTCCGCTTATCCACTGATAGACCCCCGAGCCAATTTCCCGGCTGTGGCCACTAACATCCCACGCGAACCCGCATGCTCTCTCCCAAACATCCTGGGCTACACCAAGACGAATACTAAAACTTATTTAAAAAAAAACAATTTACTATAATTCCAGGAACTCAAAAGTGTGTAGGGGGAGAGGGGGTCTGGGTGGGGGGGGGATGTCTTTTTCTCGTGAAGACAATTCATCATCAGGCTTCCAGTGGCATTGTTAAATAGAATAACCATGAACGTAACCTTTGGAGCACTTGGCTCGTCATAGGGGAAGGAGAGGTCACGAATGGGAGGGTTGTGGGGGGGTGCTGAGAGGGTGGGCGGGGGCTAACACGGGAGTTGGGATATCCGATTACCCTGGTGGTGGTTGATGAACTCTGCCGATTACCGTTTCGATTATTCAACTAATCGGAGGAGACGGAGACACGAGAAAAAAAGTTTTCACCTCTGACGCCACGTGTGCCGCTGGACGGGAAGCTGGATGGAGGAAGAGGCTTAGGGACGACATCATCATCAGCAGCACCATCGGCATCGACGAGCGTCTATCTTGACGATTCGATGCAAGTTATTATTGACGAACCGATACATCACTGCATGGTTTGCAACAATAGTCTATCGTTATGGTCAGCCCATGGTCTATCCGCCACAGTGGCTGTCTCTCACTGCAGAAACAAGAGTGAGCGCTTCTTGACTTGGGGTACATCCGGGTCGCGGCGGCGTCGTAAAACCGTGCCACTGGTTGTTCGGTCTGGGTTGGCTCCAGACTGCAGCAGTGTGCATACACAGCAGCAGCAGCCATGGTCTATCCACTGCTGAATGAAGGCCTTCGCGAGAAGCTGTCGCCGTCTGAGTCTCGCGATGCAACGATAGAGGGGGGCAGGCAGGGGGTGCCATGCCCCCCCCCTCTGCCCTGGTGGCCAAAGCTATCAGTTGGGCCCCCTCTTGACAACCACCATGAGATTTGTAACGAACAACAGCGTGGAATAACGAATACAAAGATTTAAAACGCGGTTTAAATTCATTGTGTTCAAATGCTTAACGATGCGATTAGGCAAGAAGAGCCGCGATTTATAAAATCGGCTCGAGGTGCGACCGTGCGAGACAAATCAAATATTGGGGGGCCCCACCTGAACGATTGCTGCGCCCCCTGAGCTGATGATGTCGTCACTACGCCACTGGGTTGTGTAGGGGGCGCTGCACGTGGCTCAGCCGGTCAATGCCAAACGTTGGGGGGTGGGGGGTTTGGGGGGAGCAAGACCCCCCTTGGGGGGGGGGGGTTTGGGGGGGAAGTCCCCCCTTGGGGGGGGGGTTGGGGTAGGGGGCAAGTCCCCCCCTTGGTCCCCAACATTTTTGACTGCGGTGCACTACCATTAGAATTAATTAGGCGGAAAGTTATTAACACGCCGATGGCTCACGCTCACCTTGTGCTGGGACCCGCTCGCGATCTCACTCGAGCGGACGCGTAAACTAAGTTCACGTCTCTCACGGGGGGCGGGGGGGGGGGCAGCTCGTCTCAGCTGCACCCCCCCCCCCCACCAACTCTTGCTGTCCATGAACTTTTTTTTTCGATCCCCGGTTCCCCACGCCGAGCGATTTGACCTGTCGTGGGGAGCAGGTTGCGCAACGGTGAGCATGCCGCGTGACGAACCAGGCACGGCACACGAAGGGGGGTGGGCGGCCAAGCACCACGCCCGGCCGCCTTTGTCTCCCCGGTGGCGCTGTTAACACATCGCATTGAGTGCTCATGTGAGTCCGAGTCGACCTCGGGGAAGGTCCAAGACCGGTTCAGATAATTGTCACCGGTGGTGACCGTGAGTGGGAATCGAACTTGGGTCTCCGGGTTCGGAGCGCAGCGCGCTAACGGCTGCACGACAGCATTTCCCGAACCTCCGATGAACACGGTTGGCTACGTACGGCGCGAAAGAAGTTCAACATACATTATACACATTAATGTGACAACTCAGCAGGTTTGTGTGTGTATCTTGTGTGTGTGAACTCACGACGAGATGTCGTGGGACAGATGTGGTACGCTTCGACGGCGTGGGTTGACAGCGGACCCTGATCGTGAAATCGCAGGATCCCATCCTCGTCGGCGGCTTCGCAACTCGCCGATCCGGTTTTTTTCCCCCACAAACACGAAGCTCGCGGTGCTCCCGGTCCGCACGCGGATTAATTGAGACGCGGTCCAAAGCATGCAAGAAAAATCGTGCACACGCATGGATTCGTGCAGCAGTGTGACGGTTTGTTGTTGTTGTTCTCCCAGCAAACCACATCATCGGATAGACAAGTAGTCGACTCATGGCAACACGCGTTTGCATATTCGCAATGTCCGTTTGGCTCTGGTTTGGGTATCCAAAATGTGGGCAAACTTTTCATTCGTTTGGTCGGTTTGCATTCGAGCCTAAGTCCCTAATGGCAATACAATGTTACGCGAAGATTTTGTTCCTATCGGAAAATCTTTTCACGAGATATATCCCACGTTACGCAAAAGCACTGCGATTCCAATTAACTCTGTGTGTAAGTACGTGTGTACGTGTGCACCCTGAGTGTGGGGAGTGGCGGCGCAGTGGTTAGCGCTCAGGGTCAATAACGGTGGGGAAAATTTGAACCGGTCCAGGGCCTCCTCTTGGTCAACTTAGCCTCAAATGAGTACCTGATGCGGTGTGTAAATATCGCGACGAGGGAGACAAAGGCGGCCGAGTGTCGTGTTGGCCACCCACCCCGTCCTGTGCCGTGCCGGCCTGCATAGATGCTCGCAAACACCACTTGCCCCAACAGTCTGTTAAGGCTATACGGGGGGTCTTTGTCTTCACAATGATGGTGTGAACGCGTGTCACACGTGGCGTAGAGAACGCAATCAGCGCCCTCTATACGTCACGTGGGACGCAACTATAGCAACTATCAGGCGCGTGCAGCTTGTTAAAAAATAAACACTTTAATTTCCTTCTAACAAATTTATTTCGGAAACACCATGGAATGGCAGACCGAGTCTGTAACTCTATGAACGGAAGCGATGATTCGTTTCACCCAACACCCGGACCAGCTGAGAACAATAGACGTTTTCCCGGCACGTGGCACTAATTGGAAATTCACAACGTGCCATTTTTCGCCGTGATTATTAAGCCATGAATCATGGCATCTCCGTCAAGGATGGCGAGCAGTGTCTGGAATGATCACGCCTATTACATGCCTTACCCAAGCTTGAGAATTGATCATGCAATTTGAACGCACATTACTTATCGATTTAAGCTTACAGGGGTGGGGAACCTTTTTTCTGCCAAGGGCCATTTTGATATTTATAACATCATTCGCGGGCCATACAACATTATCAACTTAAAAATTAGCCTGTTATATTTGGTCAAACATTTAATTAACTCGCCCCTAATGCGATGGCTGGAACTGCTTCTCTTTGGTGAGGCGTGTGATGTTAGCTGGTATTGATGATGTTGCTACTCGCAACTGCTTTTCCAGGTTTGCTCCTAGATTTATTGAATTTCGAGTAACGCCTGCGGTTGCCTTGGCAGGGTCACACCAAATGATTTCGCGGGCCTTATACGGCCCGCGGGCCGGACATTCCCCACCCCTGCTTTATGGGGTGCCACGGTGGTGTGATGTCATCTTCCTCGCTTGGTACGCAGGAGGTCGGGGGTTCGATCTGACCCTGACGCCTGCTGCTGTATATTTGGAGGTTGTTTGTCTTTCTCCCCCGTGGTGGTCGAATATCTTTTTTTTTTTCCTCCGGGTCCTCCGGTTTGACCCTCCACATTTATAAGCATGCATTGATAGTATTTAGAATATTTTGCTGCGAAACATTTCCACGTGATAAGCCACTTTGCGGGGCTCTCGTCTGTGGCCAGTTCGCTTCTGAAAAAATAAGCGAATACCTTTGTGGGCTTTACCTGGGTTAAATAACCAATTATTTAGTTTTATTTGTATAATTTTCAGTGATTTGTTTCCTATATTTGGCAGTTCTAACGAAATCTATAGCTCATCGGATTCCTCCAGAATAGATAAATCTATGCTGGGGCACTTTGGCTTGTATTGGATCTCAGATTGTGCCAGACTGATTCGGTAAGCCTTCAACTCTACATATATACAGCATTATCTGGATTACGAGACACGCTTTCCCTCTTCCATGTTAAATCAATATTTGGGGTGCGTCTCATAGTCCGGGGTGTGTGTGTGTGCGTTACGAGCTCTGCGACCAGCTAATCTCACCTCCGATTTATCACGGCTGGCTACGCACGGTGTGAAAGAAGTTCCAATTGACACGCACACGCAACCCGTGTTGACGCGGGGCACGGGTTCGGAGTGCGTCTCATCATCCGGGGGATACGACAACAAAGAAGGAAGCGCATTGTCTGTGTGTCCGTTTTGTTACGGAGCAGATTGAAAGTCACAAACTCGCGTGTGCGCTCTCTCTCTCATCCACGTTGCCTCCTCTCCCTGGCTCTCTCCGTGCCCCCCCCCCCCCCCCCAAAAAAAAAATGAAAATTCCAATCACGGCGCGCACCGCACACAGATCATTGCAATTCCAGCGAAACTCACGAGACGATTAACAATTCACAAAATGTTCCGCCGTAAACCTCGTCCATCGCGCGCGTGAAGGTGAACGCGCCGGTGGTGTAATCAAGTCGGGTGAAGTTGCATTGTTTACGAGCTCTGTTTGGGTACAAACTGAATAATCATTGGAAAGATGTTATTAACCATGCAAAAAAGATTTAACTACACATATTTGGACCACCTTTTTTGACAGGCACTATTCTTTAGTTACCGTACAGTTTACTGATAAGACAGCCAGTTTTGTTTTATCATATTTAGCTTCTTTATTCACACACTGGTTTCCTGCTTTAAGTTTTACCCACCCAGCAACATTGCAAAGGGCTGTTTCATCTACATAACAAAGGCTCAGTCCCATTTACAGCAGCCGCACCTAAACAACTCTGGCACCTCCCAGTTCAACCAGTCTACACAACAAAGGCTCATTCCTAGCAGCAACCTCAGCCGCACCAACCTCACAATAATAATACAAAACTCCGATCCAGGAGCCTACCTTGGCTCCCCCCCCCCCTCAACCAGTATATATACAAGGACGGGTCTCTTCGAATTTCTCTTTACTTGATACAGCAATCGTGCTGTGACGGTTCCACCTGAAGACGGAAGCTTGTGTTGCCTCCGAAACGTCGTGATTTTTATTTTATTTTTATTTATTTTATTTTTTACCTACGTGACTTTATCGAAAAAACCTAAGAGTTTGAATTGTTTCCTTTAACCGGGAGAGAACTCAAAAGGGGAAACCGGGAGTTGAGTCTCATTTGCAAGGAGGTTTCAATGACGCCTTCTGTTCGTACGCAATAACTTGCCTAGAGCGATCTCACCTGAAGACGGTCGCTTGTGTTGCGATCAAAACGTCGTGATCTATTAATTTCCTATCTACGTGACTTTACCGAAAGAACCAAAGAGTATTGCTTAGAGCGGTGGTGCAGCGGTGAGCGAGGTCTGCTACGAAGCCGGCTAACCGAGTTCGAATCCCGCCCCGCGTGCTAACTTCAGGAGCGATCGAGTGACATCTGAACCGGTCCCGGGTCTCCACCAGGGTCGAGACTCGGCTTTGTAAATGAGTGCCAGGATGCGGTGTGCACACATCAACACCGGGGAGACAAAGGTGGCTGGGCGTGTAATGCGTCTCCCTCGCCACACCACCGTGATGGGCCCCGTGCTCGCTAATAGGCAACAAACAGCACTTGCTCCAACAGCTTAATGCAGCCTATAGGGTGTTCTTTGGCTGTTTTTGAATAACAAATGATTACACCATTGGTACCTCATTTGCCAGTAAAAAATATGATATTGGTTTTTTACCCTTTTATCTGGCAACACGACTGACACCTTTTTTACGAGGAGTCATGTTTGCATAGACCACAATACCTGCAGTCATAATGCAAACAAAAAACATAACTCTGATAATGTATGCACTGTCCTTGAAGTTGATTGGTCCACACCCGAGCCTAGTCTCACATGGGTTGGACCAGATGACGCCAAAAGGCGCCTTTTGGCGTCATCTGGTCCAACCCATGTGAGACTAGGCTCTAAGGAAAGCTGTCTCGGGTGTGGACCAATCAACTTCAAGGACAGTGCATACATTAGAGTTATGTTTTTTGTTTGCATTATGACTGCAGGTATTGTGGTCTATGCAAACATGACTCCTCGTAAAAAAAGGTGTCAGTTTTGTTGCCAGATAAAAGGGTAAAAAACCAATTAACAAATGATTACCCACTCAGGGACAAAGAGTCATCACGGCTCCCACAAGAATAGTTCTCATAATTATAATAAGAAGCTGAAATCGTAATTAAAAGTCATCGTGTAACAATGCTTATCATTTCAACTTTAAACGCGTGCGGTTATTCACTCGCTCACGAAGCGAGAGCACGACTGTGGAGGAACCCACAGCAGCCAGGCAGGTAATCCGCGCGCCAAGCTCTGCGGTCCTCTGTGTATCAAGATGTTAACGACGAATGAATGAGCGTTCACCTGTGGGAGGAAACCGGAGCGACCGGAGAAAACCCGCGTGTGCGAGTGTGGGGTGTGGGGGGGGGTTGCAACGCTCACATCCCGCAAAACATGGAACAGGAGGAGGTGGATGTCGCATTGTCATTGTTACTTGAACCGCGTTCTCGTGGCAAGCCACGGGTAGTTTCGCAACACTTGCACGAGCCACCAACCCCCGCTGCCTCCACGGTGCGAGATCCTTCAGCGCCGCTGCCATTCAGGTGCATCATCCGCTGCTGTTCGCGTGAAAAAGTCGCTTCGCGCGGATCCATTGTGAAGGTAAATTGAAAACGCTTGAGAGCATTGCCTTGAACGTGAATCCTGCACGAGGTGACCCTTCACATCGTCACAGCTCGTGAGAGCGGCTTTTGTTTTATTTCATGTGATCAGTAGTTTAAGGCCACCTCGAGTCAATCTCGTGAACCGAGGAGACTCGTGTTTTATCGCTGCCAGGGTAAAGGCACAGCCTTGCTCACTCCACTGCTGGCTGACAGGTCCTTACATCGACGGAGCTCCAGAGAGCTCCCTCCGAAGAGGGTACTTGGCCTCCTCTTCCACGCGGACCAGACGTCTTGGAAGCGGCGGGAGAGGACCCCACACTTCTTTACCCCACCACACGCTACCTGCCGATCGGCAAATGTAAAATGATCTGCTGGGTGGATAGTGGAAAGGGGGGGGGGTAATTGATAAATGTACCCCTTGCTTCTGTGGCGCCACAGTGGCGAGATGTTAACTGCCTCGCCATGTGTGGAGGAGGCCGTCCGTGGGTTCGATCACGACCCTTGACCGCCTGCTGTATATTTGGAGCTTGCATATTTTCCTTGTGGTCGGGTGGATGTTTTCTCCGGGACCTCCGGGTTTTTCCCCTCCACGTTCAGAATCAACATCACGCGTTTATTTGGCCAGCTCTAAATTTACATGCGCGACAAGCCACTTTCGTTGAGCTATCATTTGTGGCCAGGTCGCTTCTGAAAAAGAGCCACACAGCTTAGTGGGCCCTTACCTGGTAACATAAAAAATAAAAAATTATTTCGTTTTTAGCTGCTGAGCTGGGAGATCGAATCGACAAGCTCTTTATCGTCATTATGCCTAATCTCACATCGGGGATCAACGAGGGCTAATGGATTCCAATCACAAGTGGATGGCAGCTCATGGCTCTTAAGCAATTGTTCACACACTGGTGGGCTGCTTGAAATAGTCGCAGCACTCGTGTGCTTGGACGTTTATCAGCCTAATGAGGCCCCCTCTCAAGAGGGCCGGGGGGGGGACACCCGTTAATTGTGCGACTGCAAAACCTTAACAGTTTGCGTCACAATTTTCGCCACATGCTGTCAACACCTTCTATCTCATCATCATCATTATCGCCATCATGTTAACGAGGGACCCGCCGGGAGGGGCTGAATGTAAACACGTCTTGACAAGTTCACTTATTTTGTTTTGAAATCGATGCGAAATTAAATGCCCAGCTTCAGAGTTGTGCAAAGGTGTGGGGAGATAATTTTTACCTAAGAGTGTACGGGTCGTTGTCAATACACTGCTGCATAAAAGCCTCCATCCAGCAGCGGAGAGTTGTTTCACCATGCTTCAATCGCGCCGGTCAGTTGCGGGTTTGGCGAAGGGAGTACCCAAGAACTGGTTCAAATGTCACTCGCCACTGACGTTAGCCGTGCTTGCCAGATTCGTCATGCCACCTCCTCCTCCCTGCGGTGGCATTACAACAGTCCACTGGTAAAAAAAAAGACATTGTAAAATACATCGTTCAGATGGTTGAGAAATGAAGGTTTGGGCTGGGCACTTTGTTAGAAGGGACCGACGCCGGCTGATGGTCAAGTATGAATGTACACGTTGAACTTCTTTTGCACCGTACGTAGCCGACAGTGCTAATCGGAGGTGCGGGGGAAGGGCAAGGGGAGTGATGGAGTGCAAGGCAAGGCACAGAAGGCGTCCAAGGGAACCTCGACCGATGAGACGGAGCGATGACATCGACCCGTGTGTGTGTGTGTGCGCAGGTGCTGGGTGGATTGGTGATTCCGACCTTTTTATGGAGGCATTCATCTAGCAGTGGACTGACGATGGCCGATGATTAAAAGACGTTAATGTGTGAAGGCAACCACCGAGAAAGCACGTTCCATTTCATTCGGTTTTATTTTGTCTGATGACCCTCACACTACGTAGAAACGGTAAAACATTTAAAATGCTGAAGGTCATTTCATATAATAATAATAATAATTTCCATGTAATTTTAAACATCTAAAACAATTACGATACTCTTATGAACATTTCAAAAAAAAAAATTCATCCGGTGCTAAAACAAGTGTGCTATCATTGACTTAATTAAATACTGTTCCTATTACAGTATTAAGTTACATTTAAATAAACTACATGGAAAGACACGTTTCTGTAAGCGGGCGTTTGGTCACCCTGGCGTGTGTTTGGTCAGTGTGCAGCCAGTATTGCTCCGTCATACGGACGACAACTGTCCGCAAGAAAACCGTAATTCGGATGGCACTGGGGAATCGTGGCGTGCGCCCGGGAGAGAGGTGAACGCAACCTTTCATACCCTGGCTTCTTTAGAACAAAAGAAGCAAAGCAGCGCCACCGCGAAGTACAGTGTGTGGAAAAACATTAACGATGAAAACCACCATCGTTTTTACCAAAGTAGTCACAAGCAGACAGCCGCCCCCCGCCCCCCCCCCCCCCCCCCCGTTGATTCACGTGGCCGCGAATCGTCCGCGAGTCTTGGCTAGGGTTGCCACCTGTCCCTGGTTACCCACCACCCCCCAGAATCGACCTCTGCACGTCCCGGTAAAATCTGTGGGAATTCCGAAACCTGCTAAGTCTTCCCGAGACATCAAAAGTCAAAAGTCCCCTATTCTTTTCAGATGCATAATAACAATTATTATTATAATACATCCAGGGTTTAATTACTCGTGGACATATTTTTCGATGTTCGCAAAAACCCCCTGCATGCTGGGGGGGAAATACTTTCTGGAGCTCAGCCCCATCTGCAATGAAACCCTGAACACGATTGCACTCAAGCGTGGCTCTTCCCTCTTTATAACGATCTCGTGAGATTCCTCTTCCAAAGATATGTCCCGTTCGTTTATTTTTTTTATACATATACCGCGCGCAGGTGACAACCCTAGCGTCGAGCGTGAGTCCGCAAGCTCCGTTATTATCTCGCATCCTAGTTGGCACTGGACACCGCCAGGCGCTTGAGGTGGTCCATGAAGACCTGCAGGCTGACGTCGTCTGTGAGGATGGGCGCGCCAGACTCCTGCGTTAGCACACACCACGACAAGGCGGGGGGGGGGCGGGCGTTGATGAGATCTCGGCTGGCAAGTGTGCACGGTGCCAGTTTTTCTGCCGATACAAATCATCGTCCAACCTCCGGTCGGCAGCACACGGGCAAACTGGATCAGCCTACACCCCAAGACGGCAAGAGAGAAGGACCCAGAGCAGTTTTGCTTTGTCTACTTACCCGCACACTCGCTCGCCTACCCCACTCATCCGCTGACTCACTGAAACTCACTGGCATACCCCGCTCATCTGCTCACTCACTGGCATACTTTTGAAGTTTCTAGCATGTCTATGTGAAACTCACTGCCGGTTACCGTCTAGGATTTGTCACTCACCGCCAGCGAGTCCTGCAGAAGCCTCGGGCAGGAAATGTTCTGCAAAGCTTACATATACCGTTCTTCGCGAGAGGCTGTGCGCTATAAGACGTTACTCAACTACCAAATGTACTCATTATCACTGGCTGTGTCCTCACGAGACAGCTGGCTGCGCCCCAGACGGACGCTCTTCCACACACAATTAAGCGCTTGTAACACCTTCCTTGGGCACTGCCCATTTGGAGCGATAGGCCTCATCAAGGGAACGCATCTCGAGAGACGGCAAATTAAGGTATTTTTTTTCCTTTTTTTTTTGAAGTGCGTGCATTAAAGCCACCGTTGTTGTTCCGCTCGTAAATGGAAATGTGGAAAGCAGGACGAGGATGGGGCGATCCACCAAAAATAGTTGAACAAAATTATTTTCCACAATGCAAGTTTTAAAAAAATAAATATAACACATCACCTGACCCGTAGAGTGGGAAAAAACTTCAAGTGACAGGTCGACTGCTCGCTGCCTACATTACAATGTGCTTCAAATCATTCAACTACTAACGACTTCTTGAATTATGTTGGCTTGCATGATCATCATCGCCATCATCAGCCATACACAATCCACCGCTGGATGAAGGCCTCCCCAAGCCGTCGCCATCGGTACCGCGATGTAACCGTCTAGCCGAGGGAACTGAGCAAATAAATCGTCATCATCCGACTACTTTATTGGTGCACTGATAGGCCGCTTATCCATCGTTCCACTTTTAACTCGAGAAATAAAAGTAGCAGGAGGAAGAGCCACGGCTTCTACGTGGCTCCCTGTGGACATCGCACGGTGGGGGCGAGATGGGTACAACCAAAGAGCCGCCGGAACTAATGCCTGCGATAAAACGCAAAGCTCAAACGAACACGGGTGTGAGAATCCAAGCGCGCAAGTCTCCGTGGTTGTGCTTCTGCGCCGCTCTCCCCGACGCGACGCGTTCGGGTCGTGCTGCGCGTCGTTCGGCACGACGCCCGGCATTTCGCTCCATGTGCCGGGAGTTTCTTCCGCGCGTTGGAAGCGAATAAACGTCGCATATCGTGCCGAATAGACGCTGGATATCGTCGCAAAGCTGCTGGGAAATGTGTGCTCGAGTTGTGAACTTTTTTCGTGAAAAAAAAAACACACGATTTGTAAATGCAAATATGTAAATCAATCAATACCTGTCCCCAGCCGTACATGTTGTTGTGCGTCTGTGAAGGGTTCACTTTTGACAGCAGGAACCGGGCCTGGAGACGAAAAGAGAAAAAGTGTGAAAACCTCGTGGCGTGACGAAGAACACGATGACACAAGTTAAAAGTCCGCTGCTAAAGAGGGAGTCATTACTGGAAACATTTCTACTAGCTTGGCAAAGTGGATATCTGAATATAACAAAAGCAAATTATATGTACGAAAGTGTAATTTTCAAACTTACATTCACTTAATCAATTTAAACATCCCAAAGTAGTAAGGCTTCAGATAATTTGTTGCAATATGTTACCGTCCTCCGAATGTTAAGTTGGAGAGTGTGAGTGCGTGCGTGCATGCGTCATGTGCGTGTGTTGAGAGCGGTGGCGAAGTGGTTAGCGCGCTGCACTACGATCCCAGAGACCTAAGCGTTATTCCCAACCGTAGGATAACATCAGCGTCTCTAAATCTGTCCCGAGACCACACCTCTGTGGATACACCCTCTCTGGCCACTTGTTGGGGGCAGTGTGGCACTTCCTCTGTGCAACAATAGCCCAATTCTTTCAACACTTTCTGTGAATTTGAAAAAAAACTCAGGACAGGAAATAAACTGAAGCGCTACGCACACGATCATTGGGTGCGTGTGTGTCTCTGTGTGCGTGTCTGTGTGTTAATTGGAAAGACAAAAGCTTGCGAACAGCACTTGCCCCAACAGTATGTTAAAGGCTATAACGGGGAAGCTTTGTCTTTACGTGTATCCATATTTTTCGATTTAAAGCTTTCGTGACTGCAGGGATTCATCTTCTTGTTTCTTTCAGTAAAGTCACGTAGAAGGGAAGTAATAAAATAATAAAAATAAAACATAATAAAACAATTCTCACGACGTTTCGGCTACAACGCAAGCAGCCGTCTTCAGGTGAAGAATGAGACACTACCAAACTAGGAGCTTATATATAAGCTGCATTGGGGGTTGAAGAGCGCCTTAACAAAAAGAATGTGCATGTGAAGAGGGATTTAGCATATTCATGGAAAATGCGTAGGCGTTGGGCGGGGGGGTGTCAAAGTCATATTATGCCCATGCATTATGCAGGATCAGCAGCAACCAAGGGGGGTGCAGGGATTAGCAGTAACAAAGGAAAGGAATGTTAATGATATGTAGCTGCAGTTACTCAACAACACGTAGAAAACTAAAGTATAAACTACATAAAAAACTAAAGTATAAACTGCATCGCACCATCAGTATACTTACTATACTCTATAATAAGCTGAGTTACTAACAGCAAGTAATACATTACAATTTTACCTCGTAAAAATTCTATAATATGCTTCCATCTAAACCTTATTCTCTTACATCACACGAGCATATACCGTACTATATACTGCCATAGATAAACCCAACATTAAATTATATACTGTATTGCTGTAAACCAACCTATATCTTATACATTTAATATCACACTATGTATTATTCTATACACATTAGGGTGTGTAGAATAATACATAGTGTGATATTAAATGTATAAGATATAGGTTGGTTTACAGCAATACAGTATATAATTTAATGTTGGGTTTATCTATGGCAGTATATAGTACGGTATATGCTCGTGTGATGTAAGAGAATAAGGTTTAGATGGAAGCATATTATAGAATTTTTACGAGGTAAAATTGTAATGTATTACTTGCTGTTAGTAACTCAGCTTATTATAGAGTATAGTAAGTATACTGATGGTGCGATGCAGTTTATACTTTAGTTTTTTATGTAGTTTATACTTTAGTTTTCTACGTGTTGTTGAGTAACTGCAGCTACATATCATTAACATTCCTTTCCTTTGTTACTGCTAATCCCTGCACCCCCCTTGGTTGCTGCTGATCCTGCATAATGCATGGGCATAATATGACTTTGACACCCCCCCGCCCAACGCCTACGCATTTTCCATGAATATGCTAAATCCCTCTTCACATGCACATTCTTTTTGTTAAGGCGCTCTTCAACCCCCAATGCAGCTTATATATAAGCTCCTAGTTTGGTAGTGTCTCATTCTTCACCTGAAGACGGCTGCTTGCGTTGTAGCCGAAACGTCGTGAGAATTGTTTTATTATGTTTTATTTTTATTATTTTATTACTTCCCTTCTACGTGACTTTACCGAAAGAAACAAGAAGGTGTATCCATATATCTGTGTGCATCTGTCTGAGTGTGCACGTCCATCTGTGCACTTGCATGCGTGCGTGCATCTGCGTGTCTGCGTGCGCGTCTGCGTGTCTGCTTGCAGGTCTGCGTGTCTGAGTGTGGGTCTGCGTATCTGACTGTGTGCGTCTGTGTGCATCTGTGCGTGCGTCTGCACGCGCATCTGTGTGTCCGAGTGTGCGTGTCTGCATGCGGCTTCCCCGTCTCTCGGTGTTGGCGCGTCTGTGCACACTGCACGGGCACGTCTGTGTGTGCATCTGTGTCCGGAGTCTGCGCGCCTGCATGTGTGTGTGTGTGCACGTGTGCTTGCCTGGCTGCCCCCGTGCTCCGTGTCGATGTAGCGCGGCATGGGGAAGCGCGTCTGCAGGATGTCCTGGGCGTCATCCAGGGGAGCCTTCAGCAGCTGCCGGAAGTTCTCGTACTCGGGCTGGTCCTGGTAGTTTGCCTTCCGCCACTGTGCGATCGTCTGGAGACAAACAATGACAAAGGACCTCCGTATAGCCTCAACCGACTTTGGGGCAAGTGCTGTTAGGGAGTGGCACCTATGAAGGCTGGCACGGCACACAGTTAGGTGGGTGGACAGCACCATGCGATGTTTACACACCGCACTGGGTAATAATTTGAGGCCGAGTCGACCTATGCGAGGCCCAGGATCGGTTCAGAAAGCTTTATAGCTCATCGGATTCCTCCGCAATAAATGTTCTGATTCTGATGATCGTCAGTGGCGTTGGCCGTGAGTGGGAATCGAACTTGGGAATTCGGGTTGTGTGCTAACCACTACCCTACCGCTCTCTAGACACAGACAAACACGTATATATTTATATATATAACATGATCGGAAAGATGTAACTTTAAAATAACAGGATCCAAAAATACATCCATTGTGTCCGTGTGTGTAAATGTTTAATTTGGCTACGTACGAGTGTAAAGGAATTGCAAAGCAATAGCGTTAACTTAAAGTGAACTTAGTCTGGTAGAGACGATATCGCAAGGTCACCGATAGCTTGAAGAAGAATGGCATTAAAAAAATTATGTACACATGGACTGTGCATTTTTTATTCTATCATATGCAAACATATGTGCAAGTGAATTGTGCATTTTGTCACCTTATAGTATAAAGAACCTGGTATGATATTTTAACAACGACGCCACTGCATATTCTTATTGGCTTGGTCTATCCACATTTATCCCACATTTACCCATCTATAGTGTTGGGACATGCGCAGTTAGCGAGCACCTATTAAGGTTAATGGGGAATAGGGAAGGGTGGTTTTGCTCCACACCATGCCCTGTCAGTTTTGTCTCATCTCCAAGTCCTGATGTGTACATGCCCACACCATGTGCCCGTTTAAGGCCGAGTTAACCTACGGGAGGCCCAGAACCCGTTGTGATAAACACGCGTCAAGATGTCAACCGAGACGGGGAATCAAAGTACGTTGAGTGGATTTGTACCACTGCTACCCTACACGTATATACATACCACGCCAAAAATAATATCGTTTATTTAATTTCGCGTCGTTCATGCAGATTGCATCTTATAATCGCTGAGGAGCCATGGAGAAGGCAGCCAGGCAGTGGGCCGGCACTACCAACAATTGCCCAAGATCTGCAATCCTCAATACAATCGGACTGTTTCAGTCAATTACCGAGCGTTAATAGATTCACACTTGCATCGATGAGTGCGGCGAGGCAGCGGTGCGTGCGTGGTATTCGGGGTTGCTCGTGTGCAAGCATACGCACCTCCCCGTGGTAGATGAGAATCTGGAAGAACGTGTCCATCAGGAGGATGCGGTCTGGCAGAATGCTGTTGCTGTCCAACAGAACGGGCTGTGTGGGGTGGAAGACAACATGATCAATCCACTGCTGGATGAATACTTCCCCACGCTAGACCACACAGATGAAAAGGACAGAGCAATCGGGGCAAGCGGTACAAATGAGACAAATTGCACGCAGACGACCCAACAAAACGAGTCCGATGGTACATAAGAGACGGAGAGTGCAGGCCCAGATGGTAGAAACAAGCGCGGCAATCCTACTCTCTCTTGCGTTCTCACCCGGTTAAACAAATAAACTTGAAAATCAGACAAAAACTGAAAAGATTTTCAAAAAGAGTGTCACAATCGTGGTGACCCCATATCCGGCTAACTCATCAGCTCGCACTGCGGGGAAAATCACCCACGTGCCTAACAGGATGCAGACGACGCCCTACAAACGACGCCATGTGACTGACACGCTGCAAACGATGCCCTGCAGACGACGCCCTGCAAACGACGCCCTGCAGACGATGCCCTACAGACGACGCCCTGCAAACGATGCCATGCAGACGACGCCCTGCAAACAACGCCATACAGATGACACCACGCAAATGACACCATGCAAACGACACCATGCAGACGAAGCCATGCAGGACGCCCTGCAGACAACGCCATGCCAACGACTCGCTGCAACTGACGCCCTACAAACAACACGCTGCAGACGACGCGCTGCAAACGACGCCCCGCAAAACAACACACCGCAGATGACGCATGCGTGTGTGTGTGCGTGTGCACCTCGGGGGGTCCGCTGAAGGAGTAGGCGTACAAGATGGGCTGGATCATGATGAGCGACTGCGTCAGGTCCTGGCGCACGAAGTGGTGCCGGTAGTAGGACGACTCGTCGGGGCTGTTGTTAAACACCTGCAGGAACGGCGACCTCCGCAGGTGGAAAATGAACTGCATGGGAGAGACGAACGCGGACGGCGATGAGACACCGCACACTCGGAACGCTCGAGAGGTCATCGCGGTCTACTGGCTGTTGACGCCTGGATGGGCAACTACAAGGGCTTGCCAGGTGTTGTAGGTGGGGCGGGGCTGTGCGGTGGCAGATCTGAGTGTCACCCCCTTGATTGAGTGGTGGGTTTTCTCTGGGTTCTGCCGTTTCGTCCCGCATTGCCAAACACTCATTGAAGATATTTTTGGGTCTTTCGGTAAAGTCACGTAGATAGGTTCAAAGAAAAGAACAAAAAAATAACAAAAAAAATAAAAAAGCTTTAAGTTCAAGACTCATTGAAGACATTGGCCAAAAAATCCCAATGCAGGAACCCTCCTGAAAAGCAGTCTTGAGACTCCATGCTAATTCCCTGGGTAAACAACATTGATATGATTTACTATCATACACACTGGGAATGTGAAACGTGCAGACACCATTTCTAAGGTGGCTGTTAAGCTTTTTTGTTAATCTCCAAAAGTATTTTATTAACAAAACAATTCAAGTACACAACACACAGGGCATGAAAGGGGGTTGACACCGGCACAAACACATTACGGATTATAATTGCATTAGGAACCTGTCTAAAACCGCATATTTCAATAAACTGTGTCAATACACTCTACAACCCCCTGGTGTGGTGTCTTCCTAATCTCTGTAAGCCCTGTAGGAGAAGAAGAAAAAAGGGAAGGGGGGGGAAGGGGCCGGTGCCTAAATGCCCTAATGAATGCTCTTAAGAATCAATGCCCACTGAAGGAGAGGTAGTGAAGGCGTTGCATGTTTGGTGGCAAGCTTCCTCCCTCCCTCTTAGTTTTGCACTTTAAGATGCTCTTGGGCGGCACATTTTTTGACAATTTATTGGCCCATTCCAGCAGTGCTGGGGGAGCGTGCTCTTTCCAGTTGGCGACAACGGTGCGGCCTTTTCACTTTAGAAAAAATTAACCCGTAAAAGCAAAGTTTTTCACTATAAATCCTTTATATGCGTGGTCCTCTCGTCCTCTGGCTTGAGATGGCTGCCACCTATGGGTCAGATGATTGCTTGACACCATTAAGCAATTGGTAATTACCAGAGGTGGGACAAAGTCATTGTTATGCAAGTCCAAGTCGAGTTGCAAGTCTTTGTACATTTTGCCGAGTCGAGTCTGAAGTCATCAAATTCATGACTCGAGTCTGACTCGAGTCCAAGTCACATGACTCGAGTCCACACCTCAGAGGTGGGACAAAGTCATTGTTATGCAAGTCCAAGTCGAGTTGCAAGTCTTTGTACATTTTGCCGAGTCGAGTCTGAAGTCATCAAATTCATGACTCGAGTCTGACTCGAGTCCAAGTCACATGACTCGAGTCCACACCTCTGGTAATTACATATAATTTTTTTTTCCTAAAAAGTGTAAAATTTTGGAGAAAAAAAATTCCCGAAAATGAATTGTCACGCACAACGAGTCTGTGTGCAAAATGTCAGCTCGATTGGATCACGGGAAGTGGGTAAAAAAACGACCGAAAGATTTGCACGGTCGTAAGCGCGCAAGCAAGCAAGTGAACTTAATATAAAGGATTTAAAATTTTGTTTCAAGACACCGCGCCGAAGTGACACGAAGACATTTTCACACGCCAGAGTTACAAGGCTCCGACCGAGGAGTTGAGATACCTGCGGGAAGAGGGAGAAGGATTCCGAGAGTCTGAAGGAGCTCGTGTCGTCCTTGCTGTACTCCCCAAACTTCTGACACTGCGGAAGCAACGGACAGAAGGCACATTCGCAACCGTCCCCCCATCGTACGTCGACTGCCGACCGCCGCGCAACGTTCAAGGATTTGCTCTTCACAAGCACACCATAAACAAATAATTATCACGAATCGTGAATAACTCATGCATGCATGTATCATGAGAACACTAATTGAATTTAATCAGATGATGAACCAAATGTCCTCTGTTTTTTGTTACCAAACTCCATCGATAACTGCTTTTGAAACCACGCCACAAGACGTCGGATTAAATCAGAACTCGCGTACAGCAGCGCATCACCCCGTGTTAGGGAACGGTCAACAGAAGCGGATTATCACAGACCTACTTCTGAGCTCCCTTCATTTGGCATCTAATCCACGCACTACTGGGTTTTAGTTGACGAACAATTTTTACCACCAAATGTAGCAACCGGGATGCAAATTACTTTCGCTGCGCCAGTTGCCCTTCAGATCACCGCTGAGCTGAAACAATTTGAATTTCGCGTCGTTGGGCCGCATAACAATTTAAATATCTTCGGCCGCGTCGGGTGGCGGAGGAGGGTCTTCACGAGGCAAACCCTTCGGACCAAAAAAAACGAACTGCAAATCCGTGGCTCTCAGCTCAAGTTTAAAATCGTCGTCGGCGAGACGACCACTCCACGCTCGCACGCCCGCCCTCTCACGCTCACTCGCACGCTCTCCCGCACGTTCGGGCTACCGCTGGGTACCAGGCGGATGAGCTGGCGGTCGAGCCAGCGTAGCACGTCGGGGCCCTCCTCGGAGTGGGCGCGGTGCACGCCCAGACGCGCCATCACCACGGCTGCTGCCTCCTGGTCGAACGACGCCGAGATGTGCTGCAGCTGCGTCTGCGTGTCCGCCCAGCTGCCGCGCACAGGGGGTTCGGAGGGCATCCATCCATTTAGACATCCATCCATTTATCATCCATCTATCCATTTATTTATCCATACAGACATCTATCCATCCATCCATATATCCATACATCGATCCATTTATCCATTGATACATCCATCCATCCATATAATCATTATCCATGCATCTGTGGATACACCACAGTCAATGGGCAAGTCGCGTGTGGTGGGGTAAAGTGTGGGCACTCCCCACTCTTCCACAATGTGTGACCGGCGTGGAAGAGTAGGCAAAATAGCCTCTAGAGAGGCTCTCTTAAGCGACCTCTAGCGGAGGCCCTTTTGCAAGCAGTGGCGTGAGTTAACTGTTGCAGGGCTGCACCTTTACCTTTTTTCAATATGCTTATGACATTTAACAACTAAATTATAAAATTAGAGGTAAAAGTCATAGCTCTGCAAAGAAATGTCACGTCCTCTCTTCTGCAATAAAGCAAAGTAATTTGATTCATAATAGATTTTTGGGTCAGATCACTGCGTAAGTAAAATGTGTGTTATGCACCCCCGCTCCACCCGACCACAGCCAATGAATAAAGTTGTCAAGAGATGAACAAACGTGCCAATTTACCACTGCTTCAGCAGCCACCACCGTTGTGTTGGAGAGCGATCGGCTGAGAGTGACAACCAGCATCATCAGGCAGTTGTGGTGTTCAAGTAATCCGCTGGTAAACAACGCTTTTGTATGTGGCATCGCCCATCCTGCCGTGACGGGGCGATCGCCGGTTACCGCGTGCGCGTGTGTGTGAGTGTGTGCGCATGTATGTGTGCGTGTGTGTGGGGAGCGGTAGTATAGCGGTTAGCGCACTGCGCTATGAACCTGGCGACACGGGTTCGATTCCCGCTCACAGCCAACGATTATCTGAACCGTCCCGGGCCTCCCCTAGGTCGACTCAGCCTCAAATGAGTACCTGGTGCGGTGTGTAAACATTGCCACTAGGGAGACAAAGGTGGTCGGGCGTGGTGCTGGCCACCCACCCCCTCGTGTGCTGTGCTGGCCTTCATAGGTGCTCGCTAACAGCACTTGCCCCTACAGTATGTTAAGGCTATATGGGGGATCTTTGTCTTTGTGTGTTTGTGTGTAGCGTGCGCAGTGCACCTAGTGCAGAGGTAGGCAACTTGCGGCTCTTTACGGACTGCCGTGCTGCTCTTGAAATTTGAAAAAAATGTCTCTTCTTGTTATTTTGGGTTGCCGACCCCTGGCCATGAAAGTCCAGTTCACCATGGAAACTCAATTCACGATGGTAGTCCAGTTCACGATGGAAGTACAGTTCACAATGGAAGTACAGTTCACCATGGTAGTCATCCAGTTCACGATGGAAGCCCAATTCACCATGGAAGTCCAGTTCACCATGGAAGTCCAGTTCACCATAGAAATCCAGTTCACCATGGAAATCCAGTTCACCATGGAAGCTCAATTCACGATGGTAGTCCAGTTCACGATGGAAGTACAGTTCACAATGGAAGTACAGTTCACCATGGTAGTCATCCAGTTCACGATGGAAGCCCAATTCACCATGGAAGTCCAGTTCACCATAGAAATCCAGTTCACCATGGAAATCCAGTTCACCATGGAAGTCCAGTTCACCATGGAAGTCGTCCAGTTTACCATGGAAGTCCAGTTCACCATGAAAGTCCAGTTCAGGATGTAAGTCATCCAGTTCACCATAGCAGTCCAGTTCACGATGAAAGTCCAGTTCACGATGAAAGTCCAGTTCACCATGAAAGTCCAGTTCACCATGAAAGTCCAGTTCAGGATGGAAGTCGTCCAGTTCACCATGGTAGTCCAGTTCACCATGGACAGGGGTCGGCAATCTGCAGCTCCGGAGCCGCATGCAGCTCATGAAGGACCGTTTAGTGACAGTTATTTAAGGACCACCGTGTCTCGTGTTGACAAGCGCCATGGTCATGTCACCGCCACTGAGTGGCGAACGGCGGTTGTTGTGGTTGTTGTGTTGTGTGTGCGTGAAACGTGCGAGAGCATGCTAGGTATGTGGTGGGCAGGGGGCCGTACTTCCTGGCGATGGTGGTGACGCGGATGCGGCGCTGGCCGCTCGAGTGCTGGTACTGCGTCACGAACTGCACGGCGCCGCGCCCGCCCTGCGGGATCGGAGCGTTGTGCTGCGGAACAAGTGGGGGAGGGGGGGGGGCGGCGGTCAAGCCTATCGTCAGGCGGTGTCGCGCGCGCGGCGTGCGGGAGATTCAGAATCGGAAGTTTCATCTCCCCCGAGTAAAGCCCAATGAACTAAAAAGAAGGGCGATTTCAAGGGCGACTCGGCCGGCAGCTGTCTGAAAAAAAATTCGGCACAGTTCATTGATATTATATTGCCAATAAATGTTAATGCGCAAGGACAACGGACCCACTTTTATAGTCTCACAGGCTGTTGCGGGGAGTGCTGTTCGCGAGCACAAATTTAGGCGGGCACAGCACATGAAGAGGTGGAGTTTTTATCCTCATGCCTGGCTGGTCGTGTCTCCCCAGCGCCGATGTTCGAAACATCAAAAGAGGCAACTAATTTAAGCTCCGAGTTGACCTCTTGTCACTGCTATTATCTGTGGCCAAAAATCACGATGGTTATAGTGCAATGTGCAAACCAATGTGTCACTGCTCACCTATACCTTCGAATCAGAATCTTTATTTATTACTGGAGGAATCCGATGAGCTATTACGCTATTTTTCACAGATGTCCAGTCGGGGTGAGTCAGAAAATTACATATATAGAGGGCACACACACACACAAATATATATATACACATACGACACATACGATTAACACGGTTGGCTACGTATGATGCAAAAGACGTTCAACATACATAAATGCATGTGCATGGTTAGAGTGGTGGCACAGGGTTATTCATAAGAATCTGGCAACCTGACGTCGATTCCCAACCACGGCTAACATCAGTGGCGAGTGCTATCTGAACTGTTTCTGCATCCCACCTCCTTACCTCCTCCACCAGCCCCTCCTCCCCCCCACCCCTGCCCCAACCTGGGCACCCCCCTCCATCAACATGCACTGGTCAGCATGGTCAAATATGGTCAAAGGTCAAACAACCCCCACGACCGAGACGCAGTGGTGCTCTTCAAAAGGCTGTAAATTCTCGTTGTCACACAAATACATATATAGACCACACAACCTACAAAATATAAACTCATGTAACAGAGCCCGAGAACGCTTCACGATTGCGTTACAAATTAGCAAACCACAAAGCAAAATATTTTTCCCCATTCAAATACGATCCCGCTGCTCCGTCAATCCCGAGCGCCCAGATTATATTTAGCTCCCACCTGCAGGAAAATTCAATTACAAACAATCAGCGCAGCGTAAGGGGACCAACGCGAAGGTGGAGCCACGGCTAAAGAGGTACGACGGCTATCACCGCCGCGCCCGACACGAGCGCGACACGCGGACGCGCCTGACCTGAGGAACGCTCCCCTTCCCATTGCTTTGCGCACGCTAACCGCATAGAACTTGAAAACTACTATCGGATCCTGTAGTATATTTTAGAAAGGCACACACACGTAAATATATAAAGACATGTACGTCTAAAGCGTGGCAAGACAAAATGAATGACTCTGGCAAATGCTAAACACACACTCGGTGCAAAATTTTAAGGGAGAGACCACCTTACAGAAATAATGTAGAGAAGCTAGCCCTATCATTTACTATCACGGGCGGGACATTTAAACTCGCGATCACATCGACTAAAAACTCACCGCACAAGACCACCCGGCAGGCGGGTCGACCACACAAACGAAAAACTAATTTTGAAGCGATAACAACCTGCGTCACAGCTTCCGCACTTTTATCTCAAAAACGACAACTCGACGGGCACGGCACCTGACCGCCCAGGGTGGTACTCGGAGAAGCGGGGGGGGTGGGGGGCGCAATCTGCCGGGAATGGAGCTGGTGCACAAGCAGGTGTTCACGGCGCTGGCCGTATGCACGTGCCTCTTCGTGGTGGCTTCAAACTTCCTCTACCTGCTGTTGCTCGCCGAGTACAGGCACCTGCGAGCACACACCAACGCCTTCATGCTCCACCTGGCCGCGTGCGACCTGGCCCTCGGTCTGGTGGGGCTCATCGGCCTGCCGCTGGCCTCCGCGCACCAAGGTAGGGGGGGTGTCGGTTACTTGGCTCTCATTTCCCAACGCACCCCACCCCCACCTGCCCGGTGTTACCGTCGTCTATAAGACTCCGGTCATCGTCGCAGCAGGCGGCTTTTGGCTCGCCATCGAACAAACACGGTCACTGCATCGCGCAGTGCTTTGAGATGCGCTTCTGCGGCCATCTGGAAAGCTCTTCCTTCCGATAGTAGGAAGCCGCTGGAGCTACGCTACGCACCTTTAAATCAACTCGATTGAAAACTAATTTCTTAAAAACTGCTTGTTGTGTTTAGTTTGTTGTCCTTCCCCCGCACCTCCGTGCGAAAGAACTTCAACAGGGGTATTAACAAAATGTACACCGACAACCCTTTTGTCTATCTACTGCTGGATGATTGGTCTATCTCTCTTTCTGTCAACGCCGTACATGTTGAGAGGATTATTTAAAACACTTCACCAAGTTGGCTCAGAGTTGGGTGGGTGAAAACGTGGAGCCAAGAAGAAGAAACATAGACATAGAGTACAACAATGGATTGTGTTTCACTGACCTCTGCTGTCCAACATGTAGCCCTGTAGCCTCTAGCAACCTGTTTTTTGTATGGTGGAAGCCCACCCAAGCACTATCCGGACTTAATTCTGCTTGGCATCCAGTACGTGACAAAATCAGGTGCACTGCACGCAATTTGGTCATCAGCTTGAATGAGTACGTTAAGTTACAATGGGCTACAATATGTATTCACGAATTTGCTGGCAGGATAAAATCGTGACGCGTTTATTGAATGATACACAATAGCTATGAGTGGTGAAAAGGATGCGCCAGTCATTTTAACCACGTCACCGTCACCGCTGCCTTTTCCTGGAAAGGCAAAAATTACAAAGTGTGCATTTGTTGCCAATAAGTAAACGTGTGTCACGACTTACTCTCAGGGCTCCATGAATTATCACGAATCGTGATGCTGCCATTCAAGTGATTAAATGATCATAATACATTTTTGGCACTGTGGTGAATTTTTCACTTTGCAGTCTCAAGCACAGTTCAGCCTATAATCATTCATTGTAAGTACGCATGTCTGTTCGTGCGTTAAGGAACAAAATAATTGTACCTTGCGTTACGACAATGTGAAAATTACAGCGGTGTGCGTGCGCGCGTGTGTGTACACGTTTGTATGTATGTACGTTGAACTTCTTTCGCACCGTACGTAGCCAACCGTGCTAATTGGAGGTGCGGGGGGCGAGGGAAAACATTCTAAACGCAAAAAAAAATTCGTTTTCATTCTACATTTAAAATTCACAACCGCAAAGGAATGCTGTCTGTGCAAGATTTTTGAATGCACATTGTATATGGCCTGCAATAACTTCCTCACCGAGGGATTCTCTGCACCACCGTATATTTCCAGTTTAATAACAAATGCTGGGCGGGGCGCTTTTGAAGGAGGGGGGGGATGGTCAATGAGACGTTCCCCCAAAACGCGCACAGCGCATCAAGCGACGGCACCAAGTACGGCGGTCGTTTCCTCTCACTCACGCGAGTCGCATCTTTCCTCGTGCTTCCATCGTTAACCTTGCTCAATTCAAGACACGAGTTAACATCTAGCCACCCTGACAAGAGTTAACTACCTCGCCTGATATACAGGAGGTTGTAGGTTCGATCCCGACCCTGACGCCTGCTGCTGTATATTTGGAGTTTGCGGTGTCTCTCTCTCTCATCATCATCATGGTGGCTAGGAGATGTTAACTACCTCGCTTGGTACACAGGAGGTCGTGGGTTCCATCCCGACCCCGACGCCTGCTACTGTACATTGGACGTTGCACATCTCTCTCCCTGTGGTCACGTGGATTTTTCTCCGGGTTATCCAATTTTTCCTCCACATTTACGGACATGCGTTTACAGTATTTGGATGCTATATATTTCCACATAAGCCGTTACGTTGAGCTATCATTTGTGGCCAGGTCACTTCTGAAAGAGAGCTGTCTAGCTCGGTGGGCGTTACCTGGTAAGTCAAGAAAGTTCAATAGTTGTTTTAGTTTTAACTCCCATCGATTACACACGCTGGCCGCATGCCACTTTAGTCCTCGGTCCCTCTGTGTGCACGGTAACTGCGATTGTAAAATAACGAAATGCAATGAGTGTCTGATCATTGACGGCTCCCTTCCCTACCACCCTGCCTCGCCGCCGCTCTTCCCGCACCCTCGTCGCTACGGCCGCGGCAAGCCGGGCTGCTGGGGGACGAGGCGTGCCGTGCGGCGACCTTTGTCCTCGTGCAGCTGCAGGTGATGGCCGTGCACTCCATCACCTGGCTGAGCATCGGCCGCTTTCTCGAGATCCGCCTCTCCCTCACGCACACGCAGGTGGGGCCCCGCAACCTCCCAAACCCCCAACCGCAGCTCCTTGGGAAATCCACACTAATCCCCCCCCCTGACGATCCCCATCCTCAGACCTCCTTCTAAATTCCTGAAGCCAGGTCAAAAGAATTGTTGGCACAGCCGTTGCTCACGTACGTAGGGGGGGCGATTGACCTGAAGCAGAAGGCACCATCGACAAGGGCATAACGTGTCGTTGCTCATTCTGTTTAGCTGTTGACCTCTGTTTAATCGAGGTCACGCTACAGGGTTGCCTGGCAATAGTCTAGCGTTGGGGGGGTGTGGAATCGGTTCGGAACCGAGCATCGAATCGGACTTTCACACATCTTTGAAGGGGGGGGGGGGCTTGCATCAACACACGTCGTCGTGATATCGAATAATAAACGCAAATAATAAATTCAAGCTCACCGAATGCAATACCGGCGGCTGCTTTTCACGAGATAACACGCTGGGTGTCGGGGGTCACAGGTGGGAAAGAGACGGCCGCCTACCACGCTGTCAGTGACGGGTAAATACCGTTTGTGGGCCGTTTCGAAGTGGTGGGCCTCATGTGTAATATTTTTCTGCAATATTTTACTGTCTTTTATTGGATTTTCTGTTTGCACTCAGTCACATTCACTTAAGATGTTTTTTGTTCATGTTTTTGTTTTTTGTTTGTTGCGGTTGCACTCGATTCAAGAGCCGAATGGCTCACAGGGCTATACCTAATAAATGAACTTGAACTTGATGTGGCCAAGGACCGGATGAAAATGAAGTAGCGGATCATACCTTGCCCGATAGAAATGTGGGTTTAGATTATTTGGTTACTATAAATTTCCACGTGATAATAAACTTCGTTGAGCAATCATTTGTGGCCAGGTGTCGCTTCTGAAAACAGAACTAATAGCTCAGTGGGCTTTACCAGGTAAAATATAAATTGGTTAGTTTATTTATTTACGTATCGTTGCACACTTCCGCCCGTCACCTTAAAACGCCCAACAAAACTGCGGCCCGCGGAGCCATTGCACAAGTCCGAGCCCTTTTATAAATCCACTGCTGGATGAGGGGGGGGGGCATGGGGGCTATGTAATGATGCTGGTCAGTGCAGATTGTTGAGGGCAGAGATCAGTGACACATATGTATGTTGAACTTCTTTCGACATGAGAACATCGAAGCATGGTACGGCAATGTAAATTCATAATAATAATTTACATCTTTAAGGCCCATTACACATCCGTGGATTCCCAATGCTCCATCGTGTATGAAGAGCAGGAAATAAACAGAACCTGCAGGGTAAGCGACCAGCACTAGGTTTGAAGGCCAGTTTAAAGAGGTGAGTTTTCAAGACGGACTTAAATATCTCTAACGACGCTCAATGTCTTATTAGCAAAGGGACGGAGTTTCAAAGATTGGGAGCCGCACTGGCAAAAGCCCGATCACCCAAGGAACAGAGCCTTGACCTCGGAGTAGTTATATAAAGAAGGCGATCCAAACATCTCAGTGAGCTCGTTGGCGTATAAAGATGGATCAGTTGCTGTAAACATGTCTGTACCGTCCCTCGGCTGTGCCTCCGCGTAGCCCTGGATTTAAACTATAAACTGCATTTTTTTTTATTATACAAGATATATTCGTGTGTGTGTATATATATGTAGCTGTTTTTCAGAAGCGACCTGGCCACAAATGATAGCTCAACGAAGTGGCTTATCACGTGGAAAATTAAAGCAGCCAAATACTCGAAACACATGTTTCTAGATGTAGAGAGAAAAATCAACGCAACCTCGGGGACAACGTGCAAACTCCAAATATACAGGCGTCACGGTCGAGATCGAAACCACCACCTCCTGTATACCAGGCAAGGTAGCCCATTAATATCTCGCCACCACGGCATGGCGATGCAATCCGTGTCATCATGATTGGGGATGGCGTAGTGAAAGGGATGCAATGACTGCACGTAATCCTTATCGTCATCATCGTCATCAGAACCAGGTGAGGTAGTTAACATGTTACCCCCGTGGCACCCTACGAGATTTAAAATCCCGTAGAGCGCCTAAATCCCGTTGCCACGGGGCGCGCGGTTTGCGGTTCTCGTTCTGCGTCTAACGGAAGCTCGACGACAACGACGACGACCCAAGGTGCTGACGCCGGCGCGCTCGGGCTTGGCGCTGGCCGCCGTGTGGACGTACGCGGCACTCATCGCGGGCCTTCCCTTCGCGGGACTCGGCCGCTACGGCTACAACGCCAACGCGGGGATGTGCACCCCGCTCTTCGAGGTAAGGGGGAGAAAGGCGCAGGCCCTGCCGTTTCGTTCTCTAGGGCAGTGGGTTCTCTACCCGGGGGGGACGGGGGAGTACGCGGACCCCCTGGGGGTTCACGTGTCAATGTCCCAGGACGGTGGTGCAAGAGGTGAAATATAAATATTTGAAATTATATCGTACGCGAGAGTCATTTGGTGAATAATCGCGTATGAATCTGCCGATGTAAAATAACTACGATGCAATTTGAATCCAAATGGGAACCTCGAACGATTTCAAGAGCAACCAGCGAGCGCAAACAAAGTACGCCATGCATGGAAAGCGTCCGTTGAATATATTTTTCATTTGCTTGCAGTTACTCAAGAAATGGACAATTGGTTAAAATATTGATGTTCATCATTCACACATTTATTTACAGAACCATGTTTAGGTCAGGCAAGGGAGTCCTTGGTTGAAACAAAATTCAATAAGGGGTAACAGCGGCCAAAAAGAGTTGAGAACCACTGCTCTAAAGAATCTGCCTTGAGCGCATCGCAAGACTGAGAAGTGGTTTAAAGGAAAAAAAATCTACGAATCGAATGTCGTTGGCGAGCCGTCCTGTGGACAACCCGGTCCAGGCTCAAGACCTTCCCCTAGTTTTCTCTGCCTGCGACTGACCGCCTCTTTCCCTCCATAAAATAAATAAACAAGCTCCATTTCCACAGGATACCAATGTCCCACTCTTCTATGCAGCATCTTGAAACAGGGATGAATTTAGACACTATAAATCCAGATTGCATTGTCCTCAGGTCTCTTAGGCCCTCACTCACGCAATCCATCCACCTCTTGACTGGCCGCCTGCAGTGCCTCCTCCTCCCATTGCCCTTCCTCTCCCACACCTCCCTCACAATATCTTCCTTAAGACTTCCTTCCTGCATGTGTTACCAAACCACCGCAGTCGGCTCTTGCCCCATTGTATCCAGAAGTCAAATTTGAGATGTTGGGGCATTTCATAGACGACTGCATGCAACGCTTTGTCCCGGTCGACTCGGGCAATCTTTCAAGGCAATCATTGCCGGCGACAGGAGCTGCCAACGAATTCATTGTGAGCAGTTACGGCAACTTGTTACGGCAACTTGCTACGGCAACGGAATGGAGCAGCGGTGACCAGAACAGCGGCTCGCGAGCTGAATGTGACTACCGGGCAGCCCGAGTGCGTCTCGACGTGAACAATTCTGAACCTTTCAATAGTATTTAATTTAAAAGAAATCTGTGGAAGCAGGAGCGGCCCAGGGCACTTGACCATTAGCACTCCCCCCCGAAGGGGTTGCTCCCGCAAATTTCCAAATTCAAAACTCTCACAGGCAAGCGGTGCGAGCCAACAGGCCGCATGACCATCCCACGTCACCACTCTGCTCAGCATCTTGTGGCTCGCAGCCATATGAAGATCTTGCTTTTGCGGCTCATAGGATCAGGATGTTTGGCTAACCTAGGGAATAGTGTCAGAGTTCTGTCCAGCCAAGGAAAACAGAGTTTGTTAAAAAGTGTGTATGATGAACAATGCTTGGTCCAAGCAGCACACAGCCTTGGACATCCACGTGACCTCTGTCTGCGACCTGCTTGGAAGGTGGTGGACCAGTTTCCCAGTAGGGCGAGCAGACATCAGATTTTGTCCGTACACCAAGTCCTCGTTTAATGCAATAGATACGTTTCCCGAAAAGTGCCGAGTATCGATAAAGTTTTGCAAAGTACGATGTACGCACGCAGTGAGATGGCGCGGGGCAAATAACTTGGGGTACACCACCACGCTACTGTATCAGCCACGCAGCTCAAGAAAGTAGTTTGCCGTAGACAGCTCAGACACCTCATTAGAATGGTGGAAGAAATGCGCGACAGCGAGAACGCGTTGCGCCAACACCACGCATTGAGCGAGCGACTCGCCGTATTCGGGAGTGCGACGGTCAAACGGCGAAGGTGGTGGTCTCCCGTTTGTGCGGCAGGAGGGCTCCGGCGCGTACTGCTCGCTGGCACTGGGGGGCGGGGTGGCGGCCCCCATCGCGGTGCTGTGCGGCATGTATGCGTACGTGGTGCACGCGGCGTGCAAGCAGGCCAAGCGCGGCACCTTCGTGTGCGACGAGGAGAACTGCCGCTACGTGCCGGCCAACCGCTACCTCAAGTGCACCGTCATGCTCATCACCGCCGTGGGTAAGAGCCGCGGCCGCTCGCAGGAAACTGCGCATCTACTAAGGGCCGCGTTTTGAGATTATTTAAGCGGCGAACTGGGCTTGCAATCCAGAAGCGGATGTCGCAGAACGACCTCTGAGTGAGCACTTGTCCACACAGTAGTGGGCAGCAGCACTTTGTCGACCACCCTGCCACCAAGAGTAATGTTTGTCGCTGGAGAGTCAAACTGATAATCATAACGCTCACGGCCTAATCAAGGGCATAACAACATTTAAATTGGATAATTATTTCCTGTAGTCATTGGTGACCGAGCTGAGAGACCATCCAACACACGACGATTGAGAATCCAGTTTTAATCCCATGCGGCCGCCTGGATTCAAACTCAGGGCCTCCGCAGCGGCAGCTCAGCGTTCACACCTCCGAGCCACCCGGCTGACCAAATTAAAATCCAACGTCTCTTCGTCTCTCTCGTGTTATTGCAGCCACGCTGCTGACCTGCTGGCTGCCCCATATGACCATCAGCTTCTACATTTCCTTCACGGGCAAACCCGCTCCCTGGACGGCTCAAGCCATCGCCTCCTGGATGCTCAGCCTGCCCTCCGCCCTCAACCCCTGGGCCAACTCCCTCTCACAGAGGTGCATCTACTTGCATGCACATTATCACCTGTTGCATCATCACTGTGGATTGTTGCTACCACAGGGACCGAACGAACACCAGCTAATGTAAATGGGTACGTGGCTCAACCCCTTTTGTGAGCCCACTGCAGATGGGGCACTTGCACCAACACTTGAGTGGGCTGTGGTTAGTGCGGGTTGGTGAATGCTAGGAGCGTACTCTGGTCTAACACCACTGGAAGCGGAGTGCAGCAATGAATGCTGCTGCACTGCCCTCTGCTGCCCGCAACGTAGCCCCCGCAAGCCCCACGACAACCTACTTGTGCGTGGCCATCGGCGCACTAGCGATCCAGGCTTAGAGCTGCTGAGCTTCTGAGCTATGACGAGATCGAGCACATTGCAGTTGATTTGGTCAGAGGCGCCTATTACCAACGCTTTCAAACTTCAATATCGTTTGCCATGAAACTAGCGAGCAATGACATTAAGTGGCGTATGCTGCACTGCCCATTAAGGAAACGAACACATATTATCTACGTGTTGTGCGTGTTTTGGAATCTTACAATTAGCACACTGTGCCTTGAACCCATGAACCCACGTTCGAAAATCCCACTTCATGGCTGACATCAGTGACGAATATTCGAACCGGTGCCGTGCCTCCCCTGGGTCAACTCAGCCTTAAATGAGTACCCGGTGCGGTGTGTGAACATCGGCACTCCGGGGAAACAAAGGCGGTGGGGGTGGTGTGCTGCGAGCCCCCCCCCCCAACGGCTTGCGCGGGCTAAGCGGCAGACGTTAATCTTGGCGCTTGGCATTGCCGATGGACCCCCGAACAGAAAATTTCGCAAGGCGATGACACAGCGCTGGAAGCGATGGCCGTGCTGTGCACGGGACTCGAGCGGCGAGCGGGCGGAGCGGGACAAAGGAGGACACGGCGAGCCGAGCCCCCAGCCATCCGCGGGGCAGCACTCTCTACCCACCACGGTGGAGTGAAATCAATCTATTTAAATAACAAAAATCTTAAACAGGGAGCTGAAAGTAAGAAGGTGGTGACGGTTTACTTTCGTTTGAAGGCAATCTAAGTTGAAAACTAATTTATTTAAAACTGCTCTGTGTGTTTAGTTTGTTGTCCTTCCCCCGCACGTATGTCAACGTACCGTACGTATAAGAATAGTTTTATAATTTCTGGCAATAAAACAGGTTAAAGCACCAAACTGAAACATTTTTGCAAGGAATCATGTCTGCATTAGCCACATATACCCGTGGTGAACATGCAAACAAAACATGTGCTCTGATACTGTATGCATTGATTTTTAAACTGATTGGTCATCCACACCAGAGACAGCTTTCTTTAGAGCCTAGTCTCAAACAGTATGAGACCAGAAGACGCCAAAAGGCGTTCAGCACAAAAACAATGCCACTGGCAAGACATTGAAAGCTTTGTGCTGTTCGCTTTTTGTCGTTCTCTGGTCTAACACCGTTCGAGACTAGGCTCTAAAGAAAGCTGTCTCTAGTGTGAACCAATCAGTTCCAAAGACAATGCATTTTCTACCAGAGCACGTTTTCGTTTGCTTGTTCACCACGTCTATATGTGGTCAATGCAGACACGATGTACCGTACGTACATTCTGAAAGTGTCATCACTTGTTGTCCCCACGAGCCGACCGTGTTGCGTTCTTTACGTCACATGTGTATGCTGTTCTGACTTTTCCCCCCGCTTTTCACCAAAGTTTGTGCAAGTCAAGTTGGACAATCTGCATATCAGCTGTATTTAATAACTATTAAAGATTCACCCAACCCAGATTCGACCAAGGCTCATAATTTGGAATACTGTTTTCATTGAGAAATACATTATTATTGTTGTTATCCCGTTTAACGTCACGTGTATTTCTCGCTTCTCCGTTTCATTTGTACGGCTCGTTGAGTCTCGATCGTTCTAATTTCCTAAATGTATCGTTAACATATAATTAACATAAATCTAACATAATCGGCTCTTATGCACACGCTTCAATGCACCTTTACATGTATATGTAGATTATATATAGATAATGTGGAGATGTAGCGATTCATTTCCCCAGTGATTTGATGAATTGTCATAAAATCTGGACGCCGATTCAATGCAAGAAATTCTGATGATTATTGTCTCGTTTTTACAATCTTCTTTGTAAAATTTATCTTATTTTCCATCCCGTTTGTATATTTGAAATCGCCCCATGAGCATCATAACAACACATCATTTTCACATCAGTGCACATAGATTTTGTTGTTTAAACCACACCGATTCTAACACACAATTCGGCACATGAATCGTGAGCCTTGACAATAAATTGAATTGATGAACCGATGCCTCCATGACCCAAGCGTGGCTCAGGCCAGGTTCACATAGATACACCTGCCTGGCATTACGCATGTCCAAGGACACAAGGCCAGGTATGCAAAGTGGCAGCACAGCACAAGGTGCACACTCAGCCCGTCCCAACTGCTCATCATATACCCTCCACTCCCGTGGCAGCCGTCCAAGCACTTACTGATTAACTCCATTTACTTTCTCGCCGATGGTCACGTGCCATCCTTTTCAACGCTTCCATTGCTACTACTACCATGGTTACTGGTCCCATGAATGTCAATCATTGATTCCTCCACTCATCTTGAGGACTCGCTCAACCAGACTGACCGTTCTGTCTCATCGATACCGTACTGCAGGTCACAACGACATTCACTCACTCACTCACCCACCCACCAACTCACCCAGCCATCCATCCATCCACCTAACCACACTGCAGGTCGCAACACTTTGCGTTCTGCTTCATTCCTCGCGCTGCTCGACTCTGAAATTCCGTCCCATTGTCTCTATTTAGAAATCTCTCATAATAAATAAACCTTGCTCAAATCCGAGGAATGTGCCAACTCTTTCGATAACAACGTTGATTGTGTTGTGTTTATTGCTGGCCAACGGACGTTTCAGGCCTTTGGGCTTGTGCTCAGCAACTGCGTCATACATATATATAATAGTGTGTCAAGGTGCGTTTAGGTGCGTTTAGGTGGCCCTCACCTGGTTGACAATGTCAAAGTAGATGGCCAGGGTAGTGCTGGAATCCAGCGAGCAGATCTTCCACTGGCACGTACCGCCGATGCCCATCTCCTGCGGCGAGGATCATGATTGTCGGCAGAATTCAACGCCGAGGCGCACGTCTATCGGTGTTCGCGCAGAGGTCAGCGGCGAGCACCGCGAAGCGCATCCCGGGAACGTTCACACGTCCGAGAGCCGCAACAACCACTCGCGGCGCATTCTCAAAGCGCATCGCCACTTTCATTAAGCGGCCTGCGCGGGCGACTTTAATCATAATCGCACGCGCCCGTTTAAAAATGTTTATTTAACCTGAAAAACGCACTCGCCTTTAACGTGGTATTCTGAAAACGTTCAAGTGTTGAGAGCAGTGGAAAGAAATAAGCTGTTTCAACAAAGCCCTTGATTGCACTTTCTGTTGTCAGTGCCTTCAAACAATAAACGCCCCATGCAATTACACCCCTGCTGTGGCCAGCTGAGCTAATTACAAGTGTCGTGCTGCGATTGTCGCGAAAACATGAACCTAATTAAGTCAAATAAACAGCGAGTAATTCATCGAGTTAATGCAGATTTATCAAAGCGACGTGTAATTATACGGTTATCGTCCAGAACGGCCGGGTTGCAACGGGGAAGGCGGCTTATCGTCACGTGGGCGACTTACGTTCTCAGACACGCAGGGCCCCTTGGTGTTCAGCGAGACGCAAGGACCGATGGCTCCAGACACCTTAAGCTCTCGCGTTGTCTGAAATTACCATACAAATGAAGAGCACGAAAGATTATTTACACTTGGCACGATGGACACTCCCCCTCCCAGAAGCGGTACGTGCACAGGTACCAAATATATCTATCGTGGTCTAACAGAATCAAGGCGTCCAATGTCAGATTACATCGGTTATGCAAAGCTAATGGAGATTCACCTCTGACCAAAATTGTCAGATCTCTAGAATCTCAGCAGGCTTGAGCCCGGACAGTGCTTGGGTGGGTCGCCATCATGCACTCCGGGTTGTCATAGGCTGCTGCGGGGCTGTGCTAGGTGATGGTCAGCAGCAAAACACATTGTTGGAAGGGATTTCTAAGCTCCCAAGCGCACGATTCGATCGGCGCATGCACCATGAGCATCCCTTCACCCGATCCGCACTGGTGAAGTATGGTAAAAAAGAAACCTCTATGACCAACACAGAATGGAGAGGCTGCCATCCAGCAGTGGATTAACAAGGCACCATCACTTATTATTACTGCTATCATGAGCATAAAAATAAATGTCAAACAAACGACTTGCGATTAATTTATGCAAGAGGTTTAATTGACTCACAAGTGGATTGCGTTCACAAACGCCGCAATGAAACTGCCAAACCTCGCATCATCACCATCAGCCACGATCTATCCACTGCTGAATGAATGCCTCCCCAAGCCATCGGCATCTCTCACGATGCTGTGCTGGAGTAATCCACCACGCACCCACAGAACCGCCGATTTCATCGCTCAATATTTCTGGAAATGTGGAACAATATTGGATAGACCCTACAAGGAACTCAATGGGTTAGTCCCGCAATATTTACGGGAACCGATCCATTTTCACGATCCAACGAGGTCGCCGAGATATTCCGATCGCCTTCTTCGAATGGCTCCGAGGTCAAGCCGAATATCCTTGGGTGATCGGGCTTTTGCCAGTGCTGCTTCCAGGCTTTGGAATACTTTTGCCATTGCTCATAGGACAATCAGAATTGTTCAAAAACTCACCTCTTTAAATAGGCCTCTATCCCCTAGTTCTGGCCGTTAACCCTGCGGGTTCTGTTCATTCGCTGCTTTCCATACACGGTGGCGCATTGGGATATACGGATGAAACGTGCCTTACAAATGTAAATTGTTATTAATTATGATACAGGTTGGTCCAAATGCCTTGTGACCTCCAATTAATTGAGCCCTATTTATTTTCCTTTGCATATCCATTTACGTTTTAAATAAACGTTACTTCCAAAAATATGAGGTTTTTAGAGAATAAAAATGGGGGTCACAATACATCTGGACCACCCTGTACTATTAAGTGCATACTCGGGCAAACAACACACAAGTGGGGGTTTCACATTGCAAGCTGCTATGCTCACCTTGACTTCGAGGACAGCTCCAAAAGCCATGCGCAGGTTTCCTTGGAAGTCCCTGCCAAACACTCGCTGGAAGGTCTGCTTGAAGAGCGACGTGTTGAAGGAATCGCCCATCACCATGTAGCCGCTGGAGAACAAAACTCGACAACGTCACACCGACTGCATCGATCCGCAAGCCAGGGGACACACGCAGAGACAATTTTTTATTTGGTCGTCGCATTTGCCTACGCGCTTAGAAAAAAAAAGGACAAAAAGGACACTTTTACACTTTCATCGATCGGATCAGAAACAACTTTCATCAGATAGGAATGATCAACCAATAGAACAATCTAATGACAATTACTTGAACGTGTAAAAAGTAGATGCCCAACAGCTATCGCCTCTACAGTATAAAGGGTTGGATGAGAAGATACTGAGTTCAAGTCCGAATTATGTCAGTATTTATGCACCTTGCCACAAAGATCTGATCCACTAAACAGGACAAATTAGGTCGCATTCCAAAAGAGAGTGTTGGGTTTGATTTAGATAATAAGGCTATGCGTGGATTAGATAATGACACACTGCATTCAATGCATTGTGGTCATAAGCTAGACGAAACCAAATACACTCAAGTACAAAGATCTCCCGTGTAGGCTGCATCGGTTGCCGGGGCAAGTGCTCTTAGTGAGCGCTTATAAATACCAGAAGAGCTCATAAGGTGACGGTGCATCCACCACGACGGGGAGAGAGACACGCAAACTTCAAATATACAGCAGGCGTCAGGGTCGGGACCGAACCCACGACCTCCTGCACACCAGGCGAGGGAGATAGCGTCTGGGAACACGTGTGCGTGGTGCAGGTGGTGTACCCAGTGAGGTTGGGGCAGCACTTCATCTCCAGCAGACCGGTCTGGTCCAGCGCACAGGCGTAGATGTCAATGGCATGGCCGTTGACCGTGGCACGGTTTGCCAAAGCTTCAAAGTGCTGACCGTGCACAGAGGTCGGGGATGGGATGGGAAGGCAAACAAGAGCGTTGTGCAAAAAACGCGCGAGCGCTACAACGATGCAGTCTTATGCGGAATCCCAACGCTCCAGTGGTGCAAAGCGATGCGAGGCGCCACTCACAAACCTCAAACCAAGCCAGGGATACAAACCCTCTTGAGAAGGACAGTGTCAACTACCAAGAAAGTGTGTCACGCACCAAAGAAATCGTTCTCATTGTGCAAAGGACCAATTTCTTGCGTGACACTCGAACAGAGAGAAAAAAAACAAAACAAATAAAGCATCTCCACCCAAGGTTGGCACAAACCTAGCCTTGTCAATTAGGGTGTAAGAAACGCCAAGAGGAGGTGGAGGAAATTGGAACGAGCCCGAGCAAATTTGTGAACTGACAGCATGCCAACCTTGGTTGCTTTCTTCATGTGTTTGACATTGTCCTTCTCAATATCGTGCCAGGAACGGATGGGCGTCTTCAGCTCCTCGCCAACGACCATGCCAGGCCCTTGTGTTGGGGGCCCGCCCGTGAACAGCATGATCCGGGCACCCGCGTTGGGAAAAGTGCACTGTCGGGTTCAAGGGCGTCACCAACAACAGGAGTTTGTTAGTAGGTTGGGGAGGCAAAACACAACTGCAAATCAGCACAGAGAAATAAACAACTGCCGACACATAAACGACAACTGCGTAGATTTTCTCGGTTGCGCTGTACAGCTCTGCCGACGGCATTGTTCAGGTCGCACCGCGTATTGTTCGGCACAATGTCTGATGTTTCGCTCCACGTGCTGGGAACCGTTTGTTTATTTTTTTTCACGAACCGAACTCGGCTCCTGAAGACGCGTCGGAGAGCCTCCCGACACAAATTGCTGCGAGCAACACTGTGAATTTCTTTACCTCCAGCAATCCCACGGCAATGGAGAGGGCAGTGCCGGTGGATCGCAGGGCCCTCTTGCCCTGCTGCACGGGCCACGGGTCTCTCTGCAGCTCCCCCAGCAGGTCCGTCATGGCCATGTCGATGTTCTGCACTGGCTGAAGAAACCTGCAGACGTTGGCGGAGAAAGGCGAGCGTTGTGAGCGTGCGTCGCAAGTCAAAGGGCTGGACTGCGTCGTCTTTTGTTGTTGCTGCTGTTGTTGTTGTTGTCGTCGGATGTCACCACCGAGGAGAAGCCTTTACCGGTTGTGAACTGGAGAATGCTGAGGCTGGACTGGCTGAGCCTGGCCACCTTGGGAAGCAACTGGTCTCATCAGCCCGAGCATATCCTGTTCACAACAAACAAAAAAAAACCATTACTGGATTGTAATAAATATTTTCCATACTTGTTGAGTCGGGATGTTGCCGTGTTTTAATGGTGAGCGAGCACTGGTCTTGCAATCCAGAGTTCGGTGGTTTGATTTGATGTGCCGGCTCAGCAGTTGAAACCAGCATAAATGAGCACAACACTGTCAGTCCATTGGCAGGTCGGAAATTGGTGGGTTAAACTGTTACCTCTTCCAATATGTCTGGCCAGCATGGAAAATTAAGCCAAAATACACTCCAGAGCATCCTCTAGTGTGGGCCCTTCTGCCAGCAGTGGCATGAGTAAGGAATTGCAGAGCTGCACCATTGTTACCACCATTTTAGCATTTAAACCCTTCCCCATCCACCCACTCACCCCAAACCCACTCATATCTGGGGGACAAGGTGGTACATCCGCACACATTACTTCGAGGACACAACACAGTTGTGATCTTGGTCGGGGATGGGGGGGGGCGGGAGGCACCTGGATCTGCTTGGCCGCCAGGTCCTTGCTCCCACGGAACACGTAGCTCTTGGCGATGCCCTCGGCGCCCAGCTCGTGCACCTGAACCATGCGGCCGAACGTGATGAGGCCGACGAGGGCGGCGGGCGGCAGCAGGCTCAGCGACATCTGCAGCGACTCCTTGAGCGCCTGCAGGTCGTCGTCCTCCAGGCACGTGTCCACCACGTAGAGGAAGATGGGCGGCAGGGTGGTGCCGCGCTGTGGGCGAGAAGGGGCCAGACAGCGACCCGCATCGTTATCGTCATTACTGTCGTCGTCATCGTCGTGGGCCATCGTCAACTCACTTCTGATTGAAGGTTCCCCCCCCCCCACCCCCTCACTCGTCGCCAACTTTTATAGTGATTCGATGCGACAATCGATTGAGCGCGCATGCAATAGACAGATTTCACGGCACGATTGGTCTTTTTCGTTATTCCGGAACGCTCTTCTTTCCGATATTAGGAAGCCACTGGAGCTATGCACTTTTAAATCCAGATTGAAAACTCACTTCTTTAGAACTGCTTTTTTGTGTTTAGTTTGTTATTCTTCCCCCGCACCTCCGATTAGCGTGGTTGGCTAGGTACGGTGTGAAAGAATTTCGACATACATAGAGCTACACATGCATTCATGCAAACACACGACAAGACAGGCATTTCTTCTCTTGAGCGCAGCGCTTCACGCTAGCGCCACCTGCTGACAACCTTTTGAAGTGCCAAATTGGGACACGAAATTTATTTAATCCATTATATTTTCATAAAATTTACAGCGGGTTGTCATAGGCAAGTGGGTCTACATGGTTGGCAGCAGAAAAATTGCAGCTTCATCCAAAGTTGCACTGCGCCTCTAAGCTCTCATGTCTATGCTGGCCACCTTAAACAATTCACACTGACCACAATGGAGTGCACGGCTGTCTCTAGCTTACGACGATCCACATTTACGACATATATTTAATGCCACCATGGATACATTCACGACGCATATTCCGACATGACTCCGAACACATCTGAACAGGGTCAGTCTGGTTTCCGGTGTGACTTTTGTTATTCTGAAATGTTTTTTGTGGATTTTTACATATTAAACCCTGTTAAACATGGCTGATGTTTTTACTGATTGTACTGTCTGTGGGAAAACTGGGTCCTAGATATACGAAGACGGGGTTTCCAGGAACGCGTCGCAAGGTCGTAAAAGCGGTGACCACCTGTACTGTCGAATAACCCCTCCTGGAACCGCTCAACATGGCGAGCTCTCATCCAGCAGCGGACCGACAAAGGGCCGTAGATCAGAGGTCGCAACCGGGTACCCGATACCCGTACCCTACCCGATACCGGGCTACCCGTACCCGGCCGGGTACGGGTACCCATTTGCGACCCTGGTGCGGCCGGGTACGGGTACGGGTAGACCGTGAGTCACTGGTGAGTAACTGTTTGTCACTCATTTCCCAACATCTTGTCTCTTCTCACAATTTAAGTTCCTAGAATCAACTCACCCGCGCCTGCAACATGGCTTCATCCCAGAGATCGCAATCAGGTACCCGATACCCGTACCCTACCCGTACCCGGTCGGGTACGGGTAGGGTACGGCCGGGTACGGGTACGCGTAAGGAATCAAAACCCGTTTGCGACCTCTGCCGTAGATGTAGGTGAGGTCAATTTGGCGATGATAAACTAAAACACTGTTGGCATAGCTTACGGGAAGCGTTCTTACCTGTACGATGTATTCAATGGTGGAGAAGTGAGGTACGAGCTCTGCAGGTTGGTTCACTTCTGAAATCCCAGCGTACGTAGGTGGAAACTGTCAAACAGTGCACAAACCACACAGGTGCATGTTTACAGGGACTCCTCTACTTACGAATGAGTTAGGTTCCAGAGGTCTGTTCGTAAGTTGATTTGTTCGTAAGTACAACTTTACTCCTGTCCATTCCAAACATGTTGTGCGGCATGTAGACTAAACACGGGGAGTGGCTTTAAAATTTGTATAATATCCTGTAGATGTAGATGCCACTGGTTCTTAATGTTCTGCAGACGTAGATGCCACCATCGCCGTCTATTGCACGGCGGTTGAACTTTACGACTCTCGGTCCGAACAGGCAGCTGGACATACGGACAGGTTTCTTCATATCTCTGAAAGTTCGTGAGTTGAATGTTCGTAAGTTGAGGAGACTCTGTATAATTAATCCAATGCATATGTGGATTTATGTGAACCTGTAATTAAACGTTTGTGGCAAAACGCCAAAAATTACCAACCGGATTTCTTTGAAGGCAAAAGTTGCATGCCCACAGCTTCGCGTTGTAATCCACTTGGCTGTGAATAAAAAAAAAAGATTTTACGAATGACGGCGAATGATCAGCTCAAGACTAGACAGAATTGTAAAAGTCCTTTTTTATCCGGGAAAGCATTGATGAAGCTCACAATTGTATTTTAGTACAGTCCAGAATCACGATGTTTGGGGCAATTCCTTACATAGTGTGATATGGGACCACATGATGGGATAACTATATCAATTCACGCTAATTGGTCAGCAACCTAACTAATATATTTATTAACTTTGTGCACCAGTGCCAGTGCAGCATCAGCACAGATTTTGTATGCGTATTGTACCATCCTCTCCTAATCACCTCATAGCCCTGGGGGATATGCGTCTCACACACGGCTAAATCTGCTTCCGTGGGGCCGTTCCTGAACGCGCAAGGGGCGACTGCACTGCTCTGCGAGATTTCCCCACAGGTTTTATCCGTCTCACAAAGTCACACCGGCAGCACAATTGTAATGCAATTGGGGAGGGAGGGGTGTGGAAGACAACCAGATTATAACTTTAAAAATCAAGTCTGCACAATCCCCTACAATCTCCGAGGCGACAACGCCTGGCTGAATCCCATCTTATTAACGTCCCCCGAAACAAAGTCGGTTGCTGCTGGGTCAGAGGTCAGGCTTGTTATTACTCCATGGGGTTGGGTGGGAGGGTTGGGGGGCGTGGGGGGGTCGGGTGGGTGTGGAAGCCCTGCCAGCGCTACACACCACAGCGGGTTGAGGACGGCACGGCACGTGGCGCGGCTGCAAAGCACCGGCTCGTACTGCACGGGCGGGAGGTCGGGCCGCTCCTTGAGCGGCGTGTAGAGCCCGCCGAGGGGCACCACCAGCTTGGTGGCCTCGATGCGGCTCGAGGGCCACACGTTCCAGCTGAAGCGCACGCCGTCGCGCTCCTCGCCCTGGGAGATGAACTCCTGGTACGTGGCCATGGCTGACCGTCGGCGGGTGTCTCCTCCGGCTTCTGCGGAGACAGAACTAACTGAAGTGTGTGTGTGTGTGTTGTTTGCACCTCCGATTAGCACGGTTGGCTAAGTATGAAGGATGTTCAACATACGTACATACATACGCGTGTTAAAGTTTGGCCCAGCAAAGGCATTAGAAAGTTCTATTCGGCCCCTAGTCAAGAAAGGATCCCCCCCCATCCCTATTGTAGATAATCATCGTTATCATAATCAGTCATTAATAGTCTATTTCTGGATAAAAGCCTTCCTTAGCCATCACCATCTCTCACAGACCTGCGATGGTGGACGTCCTTTCGTGGTGGATACACTCTCAAGCACGGCCCCTCCCTCCTTCTTCTGTCCGTCACTCCATCATTAGTCTCATTAAACACCCATCATCCCTTCCTAGTGCTGTGTTCTGCCCAAACCCACTAACTTTGCACAACAGTCAAGACAATGTCTTTAACCTGTGAATGTTATTTAACAATACAGCAATATTTTATTTCATGAAGTGTCTTCATATAAATGGATCTCAAGACACTTGAGTGTTTGGCATGTGGGAGAAAGCTCAGAGAATAACCGACGCATACAAGGAGAGGAACACACTCAAAACTCCGCACCGATGCATTCAAAATATACCGCCGTACTGCCATCTCCTGACTACCTCGCAACCCAAGCCTACAACACCTGGCACTCCCAGGACTTTGCCCAGCCAAGAACTGTAGTAACCAAGCTCAACTCTACTTTGCTATAGAGGACTGACCGCAGAAGGCATGCAGGATATCTGCTCGAGTGTTTGAACAACGTAAGCTCATTATACCTTCGTCAAATAATTAATCCCTTTGCACATTAATAAAATATCACGTTAAATCATTCACACTCATTTTGTGCAGAAACATGACACATCTGTTAACGTAACACGAAATTAAAACATGAAGTGTAGTTTTCAATATGTACATTACCGATATTCCACAACGAGGTGTTATATTTTTTTACAAATTTTATCTACCGCACAAAATGATTTAGGTCTGGTTCTTGCCTATAGCACCCTGCAATTCATCAGCATTAGAAAAGCGGTCCAGAGTGTGTTTCTGTAATAAGAAAAATGTTTAATGGTCAACAATTTCACAGGGGAAAAAAATGTTGGTTTTTTGTGACGAAACAGATGCTTGTCTGTTGAGTATTTATCATTCTTGTGAGAACCCACCTCAAGCAGGTAGAGGAATTTCCTATTTTGAAATATCGTGGCCTAAACGATGGTACCAAACTGGTGCGTGTTCATTCACGTCAACTGGGCTATTATTGTCGCGTTTGTGTTTGCAGTTGCGCTTGTCGTTACGTCAATAGTTGGGGAAACTTGCGTCACAACTTAAAGGGAGTAACTCTGGGTGGGGGGTGGGGATGATTGATAGGCTGTCATGCAGCATAAGGGGCAGGATCTTAATCACCAGTAGCCAGGATCCATCCACTGCTTGATGAAGGCGTCCACCTAATTCGCCGCCACCTTTCAGGGTCCCCGCGATGTTAACAATCAACCCCCCCAACACCTGGCACACGAGCAGACTTCATAGTCCCTTCGAATGATGTTACCCTGCCCAAACCCCACTTCAACGTTCTTAACAGTCAAAATAATTACGTCTATAACCTGCGCACTGTCTAATTCATCATTGTTGGTCTAATTCATGACAGGAAATACGTATGTACGTTGAACTTCTTTCGTGCCGTACCGAGCCAGCCGTGCTAATCGGAGGTGTCCATTTGAATGAGCCACGTTACTCATTCAACGAATGTAAAAAACAAATATTCAAACTAAACGCTGATCCTATTACACTATTACAGGTTCAAACATGGAATATAACTTGGGAGTTGTAATCTCATATAAGCGATCACAGAAATGGGCTGACTGCTGAGATATGCCAACGTATTCCTAGGGCCAATACAGAATCCGAGGCTATGCAGATAAATATTACAAATTACATTCTCAAAAGCTGGACTACATTTACATTATATTCTTGGTTCTTTCGGTAAAGTCACTGTAGAAGGGAACTAATAAAATAATACAAATATAAAACAATCAAAATTCTCACGACGTTTCGACTGCAACAACAAGCAATCATCATCATCAGGTGTGAAATCCACAGCTGGTAAACGTGGCACTTTTTAAAATTTTCTTGCTGTAGATTTCACACCTGATGATGAGTGCTTGTGTTGCAGTCGAAACGTCGTGAGAATTTGTATTGTTTTATATTTGTATTATTTGATTAGTTCCCTTCTACGTGACTTTACCGAAAGAGCCAAGAATATGAATCCCTGCAGTCACGAAAGCTTTGAATCTAAATTTTACATTTACATTCTTGACCAGCTTACTCGTAACAGCTGTACGGTAAACGAACATCCCTTTTGTCAATCCACTGCTTGACGAAAGAATGCTCCGAACCCACGCCGTGGCGGGCATGGTGGGGTTCTTTGACCATACTTCACCACGCTGGTCAGTGCTGGTTTGGTGAAGACAGGCTGACAGGGGGAAGCATAGAAGTACAGAAACAGCTGCTGGGATACATCCCACACGTATCGGTCGCGTTGGCAACAGCTGCTAAACGTGGCATATGCGGGTAGATGCCACCGGGTCTGCTCGAGTCAAACTTTACCCGTTGAATACTCACACAAAGTTCTCGCATTAACCCGGCAGAACGTCAGCTACCCAATGTTGTTGTCGCTGTTTTTACTTATAGACGAAAGGCAACGGATGTGATGAAGATGTATAGCCTTGGATGTAATGAGCGACGTTTATTTCAGCGGGCGTATTAACAAGGCAGCACAATTAAGAACAAAAGCCAAAGGGCAGGGAGGGTGGTGGGGTGTGTTTAATCATCGCTCGGATGTGACCACAGCCGGCCAGGGTTCAATCCCCAGCCAAGGCTAACAGTGAGTGCGGTGAGCGATATCTCAAAACGGCATCCTCCACAGTCCAGCGTGGTGAAGTATGGTCAAACACCCCCCCCCCCCCACTCCTTCCACGTCTCCCTACCTCTAACCAGGACCGACAGACCCTTCAAACCACAAGTGGATGTGACACTACGGGGTCTAATAGGGGTGGGGGGGGGGGGGTACATTCACTCCGGATATGTCGGCGACTTGGGAATGTAGTTGCCCACTGACCGCCTCTTCATAACCGATGCCGTTCATTCAGAGGGGGGCCCCCATTCAAAAGGACCCCCCCCCCCCCCATTGAGAGGGGGCCCCCCACAGTATTAACTTTAACGACGAAGACAAAGACCCCCCCCCCCCCCATCTCTAGCCTGCTCCGTATAGCCTCGACAGTAGCACCCGATGGTGGCCAACACCACGCCCGGGGCCGCCTTTGTCTCCCCGCATCAATGTCCTCGTCCGAGGCCGAGGAGGGCCCACCGGTTACCGGTTCGGACAATCGTCACCGGCGTTGGCCGCGTTGAGCGGAAATCGAACTCGGCTCGCCGGGTTCGTAGCTGACCGCCACGCGAACGATCAACGACACGGACACGACGATGATGATGATGGTGATGATGATGCCCCTCCTCTTACCTTAACTCGACACGACTGTCCGCTGTTCGCCGAGAGAGAAGTCTTCCTGGATCACGAGACGGCGGTCGGCCTCCACACAAGATCGCTACAGCGGAGAGGCCGGGAGAGGGGGGGGGTGATGGGGGGTGATGGGCGGGGCCAAGTTGGGTAGCGTCACGGGGGTTGGGGTTTAGCCGGCCACCTTGCGTGGGGCAAATACACAGCCACACAGACACACACTAACACACTTACACACACAGCCACATACTTACACACAGACTTACACACTAACACACTCACCCAGCCACACACTTACACACCCAGCCACACACTAACACACTCACCCAGCCACACACTTACACACACATCCACATACTTACACACAGACACACACTAACACACTCACCCAGCCACACACTTACACACACAGCCACACACTAACACACTCACCCAGCCACACACTTACACACACAGCCACATACTTACACACAGACACACACTAACACACTCACCCAGCCACACACTTACACACACAGCCACATACTTACACACAGACACACACTAACACACTCACCCAGCCACACACTTACACACACAGCCACACACTCACCCAGCCACACACTTACACACACAGCCACACACTAACACACTCACCCAGCCACACACTTACACACACAGCCACATACTTACACACAGACACACACTAACACACTCACCCAGCCACACACTTACACACACAGCCACATACTAATACACTTACACACACTAACACACTCACCCAGCCACACACTTACACACCCAGCCACACACTAACACACTCACCCAGCCACACACTTACACACCCAGCCACACACTAACACACTCACCCAGCCACACACTTACACACACAGCCACATACTTACACACAGACTTACACACTAACACACTCACCCAGCCACACACTTACACACCCAGCCACACACTAACACACTCACCCAGCCACACACTTACACACACAGCCACATACTTACACACAGACACACACTAACACACTCACCCAGCCACACACTTACACACACAGCCACATACTAATACACTTACACACACTAACACACTCACCCAGCCACACACTTACACACACAGCCACATACTTACACACAGACGCACACTAACACACTCACCCAGCCACACACTTACACACACACTCACACAGCCACAACACACTATCACACACACTCACACACAGCCACACACTCACACACACAGCCACACACTCACACAGCCACAACACACTATCACACACACTCACACACAGCCACATACACACACACCCAGCCAGCCACTCACAGACCTAGCCACCCACACACCCAGCCACACACCCAGGCACACACTCACACACCCACCCAGCCAGCTACACCCACACACCAGCCACACACACAAAGACAAAGATCCCCCGTATAGCCTTAACAGACTGTTGGGGCAAGTGCTGTTAGCGAGCACCTATAAAGGCCGGCACTGTGGCACACGAGGAGGTGGCTGGCCAAAACCACGCCCGGCCGCCTTTGTCTCCCCAGTGGCGATATTTACTACACACCGCACCAGATACTCATTTGAGGCTGAGTCGACCTAGGGGAGGCCCGGGACCGGTTCAGATACTCGTCACTGGTGTTGGACGTGAGCAGGGAATAGCGCTCCACACACCCCGTGTTAAGCTATTGACGTTTAGATCGTGTACCTCTCGCGATGGAGATGTGTGCTCCACACGATGCTCAACCCAATGCGTGTCGATTGGTTTTCCACACAGCGTTGGTGTACGGTGCTTTTTCTGGAATATTTTTGCTGTTTTTTCCTGGATTTTCTGTTTGTACATAGCCACATAATCACTTTAAGATGTTTTCTTGTTCATGTTTTTGTTTGTTACGGTCAAGAGCCGAATGGCTCACAGGGCTATACTAAATAAATGAAATGAAACTGATTCATGTCGGCCGTCTCGCGTAGTAAGGGGTTATTAATTAATCTGACGTTTTTATTCTGTGTTTTGAGCCCTAACGCAGGTTCCCTCTGGGTTTGTGATCTTCCACGAAAGTTCATGGTGCATCCTAAACTGCATCCATTGCACAAACCATGGCAGGTGTAGATATCTATTTAAATATATATATTTAAATCTAACCAGGTAAAAACAAGGCCGTAGCCATGGAGTCAACATTGGGGGGGGGGGGGGGGGGACCAAATCTTCCAGGGTGTCTGGGGGTCCCAACCCAGAAAAATATCAAAATTTCCTGCCTAAAATATAAAAAAATTCACTAACACATGGGATCGACTTTTTTTTTACAATAATGTCGAATAGTGTATTGGATTACATTGCTGTTTTTTTACCATTTCTTGTTTCATTGTATGTAATGGCATAGATTAGGGATTAATAAATTACAACCATAACCACAATCATATATGCATTGATTTATATGAAGACAAGTCTAGATATTGTGACCAAGGTTTAGCAAATTGTTTTTTTTTACATAGCATAGCAATTATATTTTTATAGCAACATATTAGGGGGGGGGTCATTTTGAGCATATATGAATAATGGGAGTGGGGGGGTCCCCACTAATATATAATTCCGGCTTTGGGTTAAAATGCCCACTGAGCTATGTAGCTCGTTTTCAGAAGCGACCTGGCCACAAGTGACTTCTTAACACGTGGCAATTCATAGCAGTAGTCAGCTACTCCAAACGCGTGTTTGCTCAAAGTGGAGGGAGGGTGGGGGAGCTAAAGTGCTCGGAGTTTGACATCAGCCATACGGGGGGGGGGGATAAAAAAAACGAAGAATTTTAAAGCAACGTGGCCTTAAGAGCGGAATGGGCCCCCACGTCGCCTGTGGCGCCACTCGTGTCGCGATTGCCACCCCTTAGTAAGATGGCAGAGCGCTGGCTCTGTCGAATGGGGGCCCTACGCGCGTGCGATTTTGCCGGACTCTGAACCGCACTCAGCAGATTAGGAAGACGGAGATTTCACCCTTCTGTATACTGGGTGGAGGGGGGGAGTTTGGTAAGCAAACGTTGCGGGAGGAGGGGGTGGGGGGTGCATCGATATGTCCCGGGTAGTTGTGTATCAGACGAGATATTGACACCGGGTACAATTTGGGGTGGCGTCTGGTATGCAGGAGGGCGTGGGTTCGATCCCGATCCCGACGCCTGCTGCTGTATATTTGGAGTTTGTGTGTGTCTCTCTCTCTCTTCCCGTGGATTTGTTCTTCTCCGGGTCCTCCAGTTTTCCCCTCCACGTTAAGAAGCAACTTGCCGTTTAGATTATTTGTCTGCTATACATTTCCACGTGATGGTCAGCCACTTCGTTGAGCTATTTGTCGCCAGGTCGCTTCTGAAAAATAATGTAATAACTTTACCTGGTAATTCATGATTCGCTAACCTTTCCTATACTTTGTACTCCCATCGTGTCTTCGTATTGTTGTAACTTTCTGACCCCGTGCCCCCTTTTACTGGACATCCGTTAGAAAGAACTTCACAGCTTATCGGATTCCTCCAGCCCCCCCCAAAAAAACACCCCATAGATTCCGACTTTTCCGGGACGTCGCGTCCAATCCGGACAATACGGTCACCGCCGAAGTGAACTGCGAAATGCAATCGTGTGTCAGAGGGCGTTTGGGGTGTGTACGTCACCAGGACTGGCTGGACCTGCCACGTGGATTAAAGTCGCCCTGCACGCACGCGGCCACGTGGGACCGGTGGTATTGAGGCGTGGTGACTCATAGGCACCCCCCACCCCACGTGCCGTCGTCACTTATATAAGTGGCAGCCCTTTGGTTGTTATTTTTTTTTCATTGAGAAATAAGCGCGGTTAGTTTGGAGGGTGTTGTCTTTGTTGCTGTTGAGAATTTCGTCTTCGATTTTAATTCCAGTGCTCATAAACTGGTTTTATACCGAGCAGTAAGAGTACATATGCTGTGCGATCAGTAATAATAGGAACATATAAATGTTAACTTTATATACATTCTGTTGGTTTCTGTAATAAATACTAAGTATTGAATTATAACAATTTACACACAAAAACTTAAGAATGCTCACGTTCTCTCCGTCTGCATTAGTTTCACCGATTATTTTTTTTTTACCCTGAGAACATCGAATGCCGCTTTGCATAACTTTGCCTCAAGGCTGGCTCCTGGTCTGACCCCACTGTGTTAATGCAATCTCAAGTCGACCGCTTATTCGGCTTTATATGGGACGTCAGGGTCGTCTTTAGGGGCCGTCCATAAATGACGTCACGCACCTAGGGGGGTTGGGGGGGGTTAGACATTTGTGACGATGTGTGACGAGGGGGCGGGGGTTTGAGAAATGTGACGTCACATCAAAATGCGCAACTTTAAATTAATATAGACAACACGTTCTACTTAATTAAATAGACTTTTTTAAAATAAATGTTTTGTCCTACAACATCAGAGTGCAGCACCACATTAAATACGCACTACAATGACAATAGTTTAAAGCGATTTGAAGCATGTTTTTTTTTGGGGGGGGGGCAGAGCTTTGTGACGTCATATTTGAGAGGGGGGGTCTGACTTTTTGTGACGCCGTGTGACGAAGGGGGGGGGGTAAAAAATCGTCCAAAATCGCGTGACGTCATTTATGGACGGCCCCTAAGCATACAGTGGCTTTTGACATGGGAACGTGGATTTTCTGCCCCCAGCCCCGTTGCTCGTTTGAGCAGGGAGACACTTGGATTTGAATCGATAAACAATACTTAAAACATCCTGTTGTCAAGTGAAACACCGCAACTAAATACTGTTACAATACATTTGGTGTCACCAGAGGGCGCAATGATATCTGTTTTACAGGGTTTCATAATTCGGAGCAATTTATATTCGCCTTGAGCGTTTGGCACAAAAGTGGCTCGTTTGTTCAAGCCACCGTGGAAAATGCTGTCCATTTTTTTTCTCTCTCCTACGATCGATCGTATCTCTAAATCACAAATTTGTATGATAGCGAGGTCAATGCGGTAGTTATTTTTACATGAAAATGTTAAAGATTGTTACCATTGTACGTTTGAAAGAGAATATCGTTTTGGAGAAGAAACTAACCTTAATGCAACATGCAATTAACATGCGCTTAAAAATAAATATTGAAGCAGCGACGTTTCGAACAATCACCCTTCTTCATTGCACATCACATCATAGCAGCGCTATAAAGAAGGGTGATTGCCAGAAATGTCGCCAATGTATTTTGCTTCTCTGTTAAGATAGTATTATTGACGAATGTTGGGTTATTTGTCAATTGTCCATACCGTACTCGTAGCATTAGCCACCCAAAGTGGCACCGGGGGTCAGACATTTGTGATGATGTGTGACGAGGGGGGGGGCTGAAAATGTGACGTCACATCACAATGCGCAACTTTAAATAAATATAGAACTGTTATAGCAACATCAGAGTGCAGCGCCACATTAAATACGCACTTCAATGACAATAGTTTAAAGCGATTTGAAGCATGTTTTATTTTCGAAATGGAAATATGGTTTGGGGGGGGCAGAGCTTTATGACGTCATATTTTAGGGGGGTCTGACTTTTTGTGACGTCATTTATGGACGACCCCTAAGGCACAATCCTGCTTTCAAGAATCCCCTACGCAGTGCACTTGCATCAAGTACGGGGCTTCTCGTCCCAACGACAGCCACTGATTTCGCGACACCGCACTCGAAGGCACGCACAGAAGATCGTCAAAGAATCGCGTCATCCGTGGCACATCATCCTGGCGGTGTCGCTGCGATCCACACGGCGTCGACTGCTGCTGCTGCTGCTGACTCCTTTGAACAGTCAAGTTCAAGTTAATGTATTAGGTATAGCCCTGTGAGACATTCGGCTCTTGAATCGGGTGCAACCGCAACAAACAAAAAACTAAAACATGAACAAAAAAACATCTTAAAGTGAATATGTGACTGAGTGCAAACAGAAAATCCAAGAAAAAAAAATATTGCAGAAAAAAACACCGTACACCAACGCTGTGTGCAAACATCCCAGTGGGATGCAAGTCAAACAACCAACAACAACCACAAGACAACTTAGATTAAGGCCATCAGTCTAACTCTGTACTACAACAAACAAACATGGCTAAACCAATACACTTTTCGAAATCACCAAAATAAAGCCATGAAACCAACTCTCTGAGCGCGTCACAACACTGCTGCTTTTTCCTCCTGCCACACGAAACAAGGTGCATTGCATTCATTGGAACGATTTTATTTCTATAAAGCGTCAATAATAAAGGTTACTATTTTAAAAGAATAGTGTACCAATTTTACATGCTGTGGCAGGGGCAATATATGTAATTCAGACGTCGCTGTCACGCATACAACAAGCTCGTATAGTATCGAATATGCTGTTACGGCGTGAGGCCTATTCCGCTCTTAAAGCCACGTTGCTTTAAACTCGACTTTTTTTTCCGTATGGCAGATGTCGAACTCCGGGCCCTTTACCCCCCACCCCTCCACTTTGAGCAAACACGCGTTTGGAGTATTTGGCTACTGCTATAAATTTCCACGTGTTAAGCCATTTGTGGCCAGGTCGCTTCTGAAAGCGAACTACGTAGCTCAGTGGGCATTTACCTGTGACGTATAATGGTATGCTGCACGACACGTGGATGGCCAGGGCTGTCCATAAGGGGGGTGGAAGGGGGGGGGCCAGGGCAAATCCCACAATGCGGGGCCTTCAGACTAAGCCAGAAGCATTCCATATGACACCGTGACGTCGAAGTGCGGGCACCCCCCAATGCGCGGGGTCCAGGGCGACCGCCCCGATTCGCCGTACCCCAGCGATAGACTTCGTGGATTGCAATGGGCAAGTGTGTGACGTTTCCTTTTACAAGTTCCAGTGTTTGAACACTGCAAATAGAACTTGAGAAGAGCCATGAGAGTCATTGGAAATATACGCCGTAAATATTAAGTTGGGGGGTGGAGCTGTGGGTCCTATACGAGCCCGGCGAAATGGGTTTTATCCCTGGCAACGGCACATTTTAATCAACTCGCCCAAAGTTTTTTTTTTTGCGAGCCGTTTTACCCGGAGCAACACGGTGTGTCTGTAACGCGAAACGTAATGCAGTTTAAATTCACCGTCGTGCCCTTGGGCAGAGACAAAACCTCCGCTCCCATTCCCTGGGCGATTTCACTGCGCACAGCGTCACAGCCACGCAGCCAGCTTCCCACGGGTGGTGAAACTCGTGTGATCGCTTTTAGTTCTGTGCGTGGGTGTGGGGAGCGCAACAAATGAGCACCTTGTGCGGTGTGTAGTAAACATCGCCACGGGGGAGACAAAGGCGGTCGGGCGTGGTGCTGGCCAACCACCCCCTCGTGTGCCTGCCGGCCTTCATAGGTGCTCGCTAAACAGCACTTGTCCCAACTGTCTGCTGAGGCTATACGGGGGATCTTTGCTTTTGTTGTGGGGAGCGGTATGTCGACTCAGGCTCCAATGAGTACCTGGTGCAATGTTTCCACACCGCCACTCGGGAGACAAAGGCGGCCGGGTGTGGTGCCACTCGTGTATCATGCCTGCCTTCATAGGTGTTCGCTAAGAGCACTTGCCCCAACAGTATTTTAATGCTATAGGGACATCTTTGCCTTCGTCTTTGGGGAGCGGTAGTGCAGTGGTTACTGTGCTGCGCTACGAACTCGGCGACCTGAGTTCGATTACCGCTCACGGCTAACACCTAGCGACGATTGTCCGAACCTGTCCTAGACCTCTCCTAGGTTTACTCAGCCTAAAATTAGTACCTGGTGGGATGTGTAAACATCGCCACCGGGGAGACACAGGCGGTCGTGTGTTGGTTCTGGCCACCCACTCTCTCGTGTGCTGTGCCTGCCTTCATAGGTGCTCGCTGACAGCACTTGCCCCAACAGCCTGTTAAAGGCTATGGGGATCTTTTATCTTTGGGGGCAGTAGTTTTCGCATTGCACTATGAATCCGGTGACCTGAGTTCGATTCCAGGCCACCGCTACAATGATTACACTTGCCTTAGGAACCTACTTTTAACACAATTCTGCTTCATATTGTGTTGGCGTCTCTTTATTCCAACACATTTGTAAAAAAAATTATCGTGCGATTTTAAGTAATTAAAATCATTACAAAGACAAAGATCACCCGCATAGTCTGTAACATACTGTTTTGGTAAGTGCTGTTAGCGAGCATCTATGAATTCATCACACAAACACGTATACTGCAGACCAGGTGGAGAACACACAAACTCCAAACACACTCACCCACAATTACTCATACACTCAGTCACGCGCTCTCTCTCTCACACACGGAAACTGCACAACAGGGAGAGCATATAAAGTCCGCCCGATTCTGGAACCGAACCCTGGTTCGCATTGCTGTGAGGCACGAGCCATCGCCACCGCGTCGAAAGCTGTAGCAAAACAAATGAACAAATCTCTGCCTGGTTTTTCCGCTTATTCTGCTTTATATGGAACGTCAGGGTCGTCTTAAGCGGCCGTCCATAAATGACGTCATGCACCTAGGGGGGTGGGGGTGGGGTCAGACATTTGTGACTATGTGTGACGAGGGGGCGGGGGTTTGAGAAATGTGACGTCACATCAAAATGGGCAACTTTAAATAATTATAGAATTGTTATAACAACACTAATTGTTATAACAACACTCCTACAACATCAGAGTGCAGCGCCACATTAAATACGCACTCCCCCTCCTTGGCACGCCTCCTTTGGCCTGGCATCTCTGCCATACCTACAGATTAGCCGAACTAATCACGAGCTTCCACCCGGATAATATAAGTAACACAATAATTAAGCGGGAGATTTACCGCGTTCACACATGTCTCTCCACGTAACAATTTAGTTAAAAAAATCGGCCACACATTCCATCGCCCACACACGGCCCTTCTGAGAGTGAATGGTTTCATCCAAACAAACAACCAAACTCTGGACCGGTTTCGACATTCAGTGTCTCACCAGCTGAGGCAGGCTGCTTGCTTCAAGCAATGCTGGTGCATTGCCAAATGTTAATAGGGGAATGAAGACCAATTTAAAGAGGTGAGTTTACAAGACGGATTTCAATATCTCGAGTGACTAATTATCTGATTGACAAAGGCGAGGCGTTCCACAGTCTTTGAAACTGCGCTGGCAAAGAAAAAGGGCTAGGTCACCCCATGAACAGGGTGCATCGACGTGTGAGCACTTCGAACCAGGCGAGCCGAGAATCTCGTTGGAGAATACAAACGGATCAGTTCATGCCGATGACGTGGGGCTGACCCATCCAGAGCCTTCTTGGTCAGCAGCAGGACCTTAAGAGTCCACTCCGCGCCTCCGATTAACACGGTTGGCGACGTACGGTTGGAAAGAAGTTCAACATACATACACACATACAGATATGGGGTCCGAGTTCGATGCAAATCTCTACAATGCACAACACCAGGATAATCATCATCCCATTATCCGAGAACGGGGGGGGGGGGGGGGATCGACGTTCTGGAAGTTTATCGTGGGGTGGCGCTTTCTCCAATCACTTTTACACCGCGCACGTGAACATAATCAAATATGTTATTGGTTGTTTCGGTAAAGTCTACGTGACTTTACCGAAAGAACCAAGAATATGAATCCCTGCAGTCACGAAAGCTTTAAATCAAAATATAATCAAATATGTTAAAGTTAATGGTGACTTTATATTTCGGTTATTTATTTTAGTAGAACGTCTTATGCGTGCGAATCTTGACGTTTCAAGTTCAACCTTTTGTTGTTGTTTAACCAGTCGGTGAGAGCTCAAGAAACCAGGATAGGAGTCTCATTTGCAAGAGTGACCACGTGAATCACCAAAATGACAAAAAAGAATTAATAATAAATGTTTATATTCATGCATTGAAGATAAATCGGAGCAAAAACAAACTTAAATCATCGTTAAATAGTTCATTCCATATCGCATAAGTTGACTCCGGCAGGTTATTTTTTTATTGCACATAGCACAATTACACTTAAGTTCCAAAAACATTAAACGGAGGACTTATATATAAACGGACGAACGGACGCAAGTAAAATGCAACTGCGAGTTAAGTTATCGTATAAAAGCATCGACAAATCAGCATTGCATTTTGGTTTAGATGGGAGAGTAACGAAATACATTTTTGAAGCGATGGAATTCCAGGTGTTTGGGCCATTCAAATCTCTCAGCACGGCCATCTCTTTTCGTAGTCACACCAAAGACAAAGATCGCCCGTAAAGCCTCAATAGACGTGTGGGGAAAGTGCTGTTAGCAAGAAACCTATTAGGGGATAGGTCGTCAACTCCACGCTCGGGCGCCTTCGTCTCGCCAATGGCAATGTTTACACACCGCACCAGGTACCAATTTGAGGCTGAGTCGACGTAGGGGGGGGGGCAGAACCAGTTCAGATAATCGTCGGTGGTGTTGGCCATAAGTGGGAATTGAACCCGTGGACGCCGGGTTCATAGCCGCAGCGCAACCGCTCCCCTGGTCACACCTCGCAGCACCACAACCTACAGCACCTGGCAAGCCCTGGTGGTGTCCGTATACGCGCTAACTGCGACCTTCTGCCGCTCGTTGAGCCAGCAACGTGCAGTGCAGTGCATAAAGTAGGCCGCGAAACATACGCAGGCGAATTCTCGACGACAAACATTCCCTCTTACTGCACGTGCGTCACCTCCTGCGTGGTTAAACCAAATGTCTCGCGAGCAAAAGGGCCGCGCGTCTTTGCAGAAAGTAAAACGCCTCGACCAAGGTGCACTGCACGCTTCTTCTCTTGTACGGCGGGGAGTTGATCAGCGGTGTTGATGCGTTCGTGTCGCGGATGGTGAGCGAGGCAGTGCACCCTGCTTTTGAATTGCTGCCGGCGAATGACGGACGCGGGCGGTGACTTGATGGCGCGTTCCACGGTTTGAGATGGAGACTCACGCCGAGACTCATAGATTCACATCGAGAGCCACACACACACACACTCACACTCGGTGAATATCTGAAATGATGCCGGTGAGTGGTGTTACTGTGTGGTCCATGATTTTAAATAAAGACTCACACGGAGACTCATAGATTCACATAAACACCCATAGATTCACATAGAGAGCCACACACACACACTCGGTGAATATCTGAAATGATGCCGGTGGGTGGTGTTACTGTGTGGTCCATGATTTTAAATAAAGGCTCACGCCGAGACTCATAGATTCCCATATACACCCATAGATTCACATAGTCACACACACACTTGGTGAATATCTGAAATTATGCCGGTGGGTGGTGTTATTATGTGGTCCATGATTTTAAATAAAGACTCACACGGAGACTCATAGATTCACATAGAGAGCCACACACACACACTCGGTGAATATCTGAAATGATGCCGGTGAGTGGTGTTACTGTGTGGTCCATGATTTTAAATAAATATTCACACGGAGACTCATAGATTCCTATATACACCCATATATTCACATAGAGCCACACACACACACTTGGTGAATATCTGAAATGATGCCGGTGAGTGGTGTTACTCTGTGGTCCATTATTTTAAATTAAGACTCACATGGAGACTCATAGATTCACATATACACCCATAGATTCACATCGAGAGCCACACACACACACTCGGTGAATATCTGAAATGATGCCGGTGAGTGGTGTTACTCTGTGGTCCATTATTTTAAATTAAGACTCACATGGAGACTCATAGATTCACATATACACCCATAGATTCACATCGAGAGCCACACACACACACTCGGTGAATATCTGAAATGATGCCGGTGAGTGGTGTTACTGTGTGGTCCACGATTTTAAATAAAGACTCACACGGAGACTCATATATTCCTATATACACCCATAGATTCACATAGAGAGCCACACAAACACACACTTGGTGAATATCTGAAATAATGCAAGTGGGTGGTGTTACTATGTGGTCCATGGTTTCAGATATGGACTCACGTAGACACCCATAGACTCATATATAGACCCATAGACTCCAATAGCGGAGTCAAGACACACACACGTACTCTTGGCGAACATCTTAAATTCTGTCTGAGAATGATGTGGCCCATGATTTGAGACCAGCGACCGCAATCGCTCTGTCGGGCTATTCTGAATTGTCCATCGGTGTCGGAGGAGGAGATAGCAGCAATCGCTGCTCTGGGTTAAATTCGCAAGAGCTTCCAGTCCCCGCATAGATACCACCACACCGTATGTGTGCACGCAGCGCTCCCACATCAAACACTGTACGGTGATGAATAATACAAACTGGAAAACATAGCTGCCCGACCCGTTCTGAGCACTGTTTCCAAGTGGCATCTGCCGAGGTGCCTATTAATAAATCGGCGACGTTTTTGTTGTCTCCAGGGTCTGTGCCGCATGGAGACGTGGACTTGCTGGGCCAGCTGAACGTAATGTCTACTTGACTACTCGGCTGATGTGAAGTCATTAATAATTTAAGCAAACGTATGAGTGTTTCTTTTTTAATGATTCATTATTATTAAACTTTTTTATTTGATAATAATGAATCATTATACGAATAATGTACAGCTCATTGCCAATCTACTGTTAGATGAACCCCCACACACACACATACATCCTCCTTGCCTTGTTAATAATGGGAGTTTGACCATACTTCACCACGCTGGTGAGTGTGTGTTGGTGAAGGTGGGGTCGAGTGAAAGGGGGGGCAGGGGGGGGGCGGAGGGGTGGGGGGGGCTCGCCACTGACGTTAGCCGTGGCCGGGAATCAAACTCAGGCGGACACGGTCATATACGCAGTGCACCAACAAATGCACCACCACCACCACCCCATCCCTTTGAAAATGTTAACCTATATTCTTTGTTCTTTCGGTAAAGTCACGTAGAAGGGAAATAATAAAATAATAAAAATATAAAACAATACAATTCTAGATATCACACCTGATGATGATTGTTTGTGTTGCAGTCGAAACGTCGTGAGAATTTCATTGTTTTATATTTTTATTATTTGATTATTTCCCTTCTACGTGACTTTACCGAAAGAACCAAGAATATGAATCTGTGCAGTCATGAAAGCTTTAAATAAACATTTAATGTTAACCTAATCTACTATGAGTTGCACTGCTTATCCCGGTAATTTTAATAATTGTCAATAACTGTCGTTAGCGTTAGTGTTGTGTAATGTCTCATTTATATTCTCCTTCTTTCGTGTGGCACGGTGATTAGCAACATTATTTGTTGAAGCATGACATTGGCCGACGACCAATGCCATGCCCATTACGCATTTCAGCACAGCAGTGATCTGGCGTCACTCAGAGCAAAGGCTGGCATCAAATGCGACATTTGGAGAAAGCTCGTTGACTGACTGCAGATTAAAGAATATTATAAGATGTGAATTAAAAGTTTGGCAGAGCACCTATGAATGCATCACTATCCGAGCCCACTGCGACATGCATGCGAAACTGCACAAGCTTGTATTGCGATAATAACAGCGATTCTCTCGTAATGAATAATGTAACAGCCACTTTTGTCAATCCACTGCTGGATAAAGGGCCTCCTTTACACCATTTCAGTCTTGGTGGTTGTTGGACCATACTTCACCACGCTGGTCCAGTGCGGACTAGCAGAGTTTGGGTGCCAAGGACTGATTCAAATATCACTCGCCACTGATTGCAGCCGTGGCCAGGAGTCATTCCTGGGGGCAGAATGAAATGGGTATCATTGTGTGGTGGAGGCTCGTTTGAAAACGAATTTCATTAGAACTTATATTTTGTGTTTAGTTTGTTGTCCTTCCCCCGCAACTCCGATTAGCGCGGTTGGCTACGTCTTGGTGCGAAATAAGTTCAACATACATTCATAGTACGTACAAATCATCAACGGTTGTTCTTTGGATGGACTTGCCCGCGAATGTGACATTACTAAAACTGGTTTCGGGCTGTGAACGGGAAGCGATCACCTATCCACGCTCGCTTGAGTTATTGCAAGACAACGCTATTTCCTCGTCACAACTGGATGATGCACGTCCTCATCATCATCATCATCAGCCATGATCAATCCACTGCTGGATGAAGGCCTCCCCAAGCGGCCACCACCCCTGACGTCCCCACGTTGTCAATACTCCATTTGGCTCCCGTGCACGAGCTGATTTAATCGCTCCGTCTCCCTGGTGGACGTCTCCACCTCTGATGCGTTTGGATGGGACGCACGTGTTCGCTTTGAGCCATTCACTACCTCGCTCACATGGAGACCGTCAACGATAAACGAGCGCCCTGACGTCAACACGTCACGGGCGCATCAAAGTGGGAGACGGTTGAAGTCGAACCCATATCATCCTCGATTACCGTATTCTCCGGTTTTAAAAAAGAATAAGACGCACCGCACACCTGCACCCGGCGTCAATAAAGTTACACACATCGGATCTCTCTCTGACGCATACACACACATATCGGATTATGAGACGCACCTCCTCCTCTCACCCCATTTTATTTATTTAAACACTCTTTAAAAAAACAAGTTGCGTCTTATTATACGGAGAATGCGGTAATCGCGGTCGCATCGCGCTGATGCCGACTCTGAAACGACGTAATCACTTAATTCTAGATTTGACGTAATCACTGTCGTGAGAAACGGAACCAGCAGCAAACGTCAACGACCATGCAGCTCATAAGCGGGCAAACAACTCAAATGAGTAATGAGACATCGCCGCTCATCTCCTGTTTCACAGCCCTGAGCCAGTGGTGGAAATTCTACATTCCCATGGCGGAGTGCGAATTTACCCATAGGACAGTCGCTGTTCACTTCCCCACACAGTGGCGTGCGTTATTTCGACCCCGGAGGGATAATGGGATGAGTCATCCCACCCCACCCCAATCGAGATTTGAACTCGCAACCTTCCTCGTTCGACCGCTGAGCCACCTGGCAGGATGATAATAATAATAAAAAAGACACGAATTCCTCAAATACGTCTTATTTGGCACGCTCGATATCCAACAACATCCTGAGTTTTGGGCTGGATGGCTCCGTGGAACCCACTGTTCAAGCGCATCCGATTCCCCATCTTCCCCGTCCTGACCTTTACCCGCCTCGACCAAAAGCATGCCGTCAAATCACGGAAGCCCACGCCTCTTCTCGAAGAATATACCTCTGTAAAATCACGTGCAAAACCAGCATGTTACGTGCACACACGTTTTGTGAACCCCACTGTTGGATGAGCGCATTTACAAGCTATGCGAGGCATGGTGGGGAGGGATGGGGGGGGGGAGGTTATTTTACCGTACGGGTGTCACCGCTCTGGTCAATGCGAGTTGGTGAAGAAGGACTTGGGAGCAGAGGTGTTGGCGAATCGGGGCGACCGTCCCGGGCCCTGTGCTTTGGGGGAGCCTCCGAACTTGGACGTCACGGTGTCAGATGTCATACTTTTCGATTTAGTTTGAAGGCGTTGTGAGGTGGGGGGCGGGGGGCACAGTGGGATTTGCCCCGGGAACCCGCACCCCCCTTCCTAGGAACAGTCCTGCCTGGAAGCATTGAAGTATAATACAACAATCGATTTGGCTACACTGCTTCCTGATGTCCCACCACCTCGGTTCCGCACCCCGCTGGCAACACGCCGACCTTACGAGCTCTGCGCAGGCTCACGCCTGTCGAGTCTGTGGGATGTGACGGAGACAAGGCTCACTACGGGTGATCTGTTCATGAGGTGGCTTCAAAAAATACGGACCCGAATAACTAATTACAAACGAGGTTGAAAACGAATTCCTTTGGAACTGCTTTTTACGTTTAGTTTGTTGTCCTTCCCCCGGACCTCCGATTAACACGGTTGGCTACATTCAGTGCGAAAGAAGTTCAACATACATACATCCATACATACAACATGGATATAACTAATATGCCCACTAAGCTGTATAGCTTTTATTCTTTGGGTCTTTCGGTAAAGTCACGTCGAACAAAATAAATTACAAAAAACTACGACGTTTCGATCGCAACACAAGCAATCTTCATCAGGAGAGAAAAAAAGAAAGTTCTTTTTCAGAAGCGACCTGGCCAAAAATGATAGCTCAACGAAGTGGCTTGACACGTGGAAATGTCGAGCAGCCAATCACTCTGAACGCACTTTTTTATGGAAGCATTCACATTACTCGGACAAGAACGGAGCCAGAGTGGACCTCATAATTCGCGGAACACGTTCTCCAGTTTGGCCACCCGTGACTCAGAACAAATGAATGTAATGTGTTTTTGTCTTGAGACGACGACACTTTATCCTCACAATAGCCAGTGCGCGCGTGAGTGATGGTTACACGTACACGATCAGGATTGCGCATGCATAATGAGCGTGAAACTTCAGGGAGAAGGAATGCAAAAATGTAAATAACAAAACTTATACCTGTTCTGTGAAGTTATGGGTTGTAGTTGTGTGTACGTGTGTGCAATCGCTCCGGGCGATGCAACGAACCAATATGATGAACCGGTTTAACCAGCAGTGGCGTGGCCACCCTTTGGCAATCGCATTGGCACCGTTATTTCGGGGAACCATGTCGTGTGATCTCCAAGCGTCGTGCCATCCCGTCTTTCTCGTTCGCCGGGGTGGCCCGGTCTTGGTCTTCGAGGTTGGGCGAGCCGCGCCTCTCTTCGTCTCCTCGCCTGAGATCGCTCGCGACGAGTTTCACAACTCGCAATCGACCGCTGGGGTGTGGGTCGCTTGTTTTGTTTTGCGTTGCGCGCGCGCGCGTGCGTCCGTGCACGTGCGTCCGTGCGCGTGAACGGACGGACGGAGACGCGTACCCAAGTTCCGAGGCCCACGCGGATGCGAGTCGCTCTTCTGCTTGTAGAAATAATCATCAGCAGAAGCAGTAGCAGCAGTAGCAGTGGCAGGAGCATCGTGATCATCATCAGAAGAAGAAGAAAAAGAAGAATACTTTACCAGCGCAACATAAACATTAACAGCATCAGCAGCAGAAGAAGACTATCTTGGTGGTCATTGGGCTGACCAAAGAGCTGAGAACATTTACAAAACACTACCAGCAACACCACCACCATCATCAACACCGCTACGTACGGTGCGACAGAAGTTCAACATACGTGCATACCACTAACACCGCCAAAGGAACAACACCGTCGACAAACGCCACCATCAACACCAACATCGTCAGCCTCACAGCCGCAATACGTATTAACATTACGACGACTACTACCACCACCACCACCATTAAGATCATTACTATCAGCAGCAACATCACCAGCATCACCAGCATCACCATCATCATCAGCAGCATCATCATGCCTCGCTCCTTCATGATGAAGAAGCGCTGGGTCAGCAGGTGGTGTCGCGACTGGCAGGACTCCTCTCCTGAGACGTGCGCGGACGAGGGCGCGCCCTCCACAGGTCGGTGACACCAGCCCCCCACCTCCCGTGTCCATAATGGGGTTGCCGCGATGTGGCGATACTACGATATTGGCGCACGATATCAGGAGGTCTTCATTTCTCACTCAAAAGTTACCCCCCCAAAGCCCCCTCCCCCCCCCCGATATGCGATTCGTGCAGATTATGTGCGTGAGGCACTACATGGAGTATGGATTATCGGCATAAGGCATTGCCACTCGAGTGCCACGGTACAGATGTCCTTAATAAGAATGCGATATTATTGTACCCGATGTGTGTGTGTGTTTTTTGTTAATGAACACGTGAAAAAAATTGATGGACAAAATAAGACGAGATAATGGATGTGGCATTGCAAAACGTATTCTTGGAACTGCGTTAGGGATTATTCCGGCTGAATGTAAACACTGGATATATGATCCGCCAAACGAGTTGAGTCCTTTATGCTAAATATCGTTACATGGTCATGGTCGTGGCTCACATATTCGTCATCGTTCTGACACAATAATTTAACAAAAGCACAACAATGGAAGTCCGAATTATATAGCTGTTGCCCATTCACGTTTACTGCAATGGATTGCGATGAATTTCCCGGATAAGTTGACCGCGTGGCGATTATATAGCCGTCTTCACTTTGGCAGTCGATATAATCACTCAATTGCACAACCAACCACTACCACCACCACTCCCCTACGTGATACACCAACCCTCGCCTCCAAAGCTCCAGCTCGGACCCCACGCGGCCGGCGCCCTGTGGCCTCGCTGCCCCTCGGGTTGATCAACACGCGCGCCTCTCTCCCGTTCTCGCTCCTTCCTCCCAGCGTCGGAAAACAGCAGTGAGGAGCGGCCGCAATCATCGGAGGAGCTGCCGCTCGATCTGACCGTGCGGGTGTCCTCCCCCTGCTCCTCGATGGGGAACCCATCCCTTGGCACGCGCTCCCCGTCTCCCACCGACGCTGCGCCGCCACCGCCGCCGCCGCTGCCGCCGCGGTACCCGGCGACTCCGTTCGAGTCCCTGCGGAGATTCTCCCTCCTGCCTCCGCCCGTCCGCTTTTCGCCCGCGGAGGCATCTCACCGGCCCTTCCTCTCGCGGCCCTACCCGCACGGCCCTACCCACGCGGCCCTACCCGGGCGGCCCTACCCGCACGGTCATACCGGCGCGGCCCTACCCGGGCGGCCCTACCCGCACGGCTGCGTGTTGCCCCGTGGACCCCCGCCGCTGCCCGTGCCTGCCGAGCTGCGGGCAGCGGCAGCCGCCGATTTCCACGCGGGGTGGCAGGAGATCCAGAGCCTGGTGTCGATAATGTCTCGACGAGAGGCGCACGGGTGCCCGCCGGCCTGGGACACTCAGCTGCAGGTGCGGTGGTGGTGGTGGTGGTGGCGGTGGTGGCCACCGTTGGCGGTGCAGGTCCGGCCGTGACGGCGATTGCACCAGGCCGGGTGGGCGGGGAGACAAACGATGTGTCAAGTTAATAATAGGGGGTTTTCCCCTTTTTTCTGGCAACAAAACTAACACCTTTTGCAAGGAATCATGCTTACATTAACCACAATACTTGCAGTCAAATGCAAACAAAAAACACAACTCTGATTATTTATGCATTGTCCTTGAAACTGATTGGTCCACACCAGAGACAGCTTTCTTTAGAGTTGGTACTGGCAAAGGAGGTCCCATGATGTGTCAAGTTGTCTGAGAGTTTACAGCACTGAGATCCTGGGTTCGAATCAATGATTCAGCCGCCAGTGATTAAATTGGGTTCTCAAGAGTAGCGAGTTGATGGTATCAGCGCAGTCACCGATGAATGCACTTAATTGCGCTAATTTTCCCTTCTGCACCAATGTTGCTAAATTTCACTTCGGCACTTTATTCAAGAAAACATCACAGGTCACTCGATAGGTGTTCAGGAGTAGCTCCGTAGTGTCTGCCTCTGCGGGGCGTTCTCTAACACGAAGCTGTACACTGCGTACTCTGCGTGACTTTCGAATGGATTCTTCGTATCATGAAATGATACCTATAACAGAATGAGGGGTGAATGGTGGGAAACAGACACAACTAAATGAAACATTAATGGTTTAAAAAATCACGTGATGCTCTATCGGCAATGGTACGCAACCCAACAAAAACCTCAACAAACTCGTCAATGACACTGGCATGAACAGAGAAAAACAAGAGGTGACGTTTCGGACAATGTCCCTTCTTCACAGCCCTTTCATTAGATATTATCTCTCAGCTAAGTGAGGCGAGACGGTATTTCTGTAATGAAGAAGGGCCATTGTATGACACGTCACCTATTTTATATGCAGAGTCATTGGCCAGGACGTCGCTAACCATAGTTGAAGGACCATTCTCCGACACGTTGCCTATTATGCGTGAAAAAAGGGGGGCCTTTGCTTGAAACCTCACCAATAATCACGCTTCATACGAAAGTAAGAGAAAAAAAGTTTTGCCGACTGGCTGGCTGAAGGGCAAGGCAGGACGTCAGGTCTGGAGGGAGGGAGGGAGAGAGGGACGGACGGTCGGTCACGTCTTAAGGGCGCGCGTGCTACGAGTGCAATAACATTACATCTATACACAGTAATAGCCCGCTTTACGTCGGGGATGCGTTCCTGAGAGGTGCGACGACGAATATCGAAACGACGTAAAATCAAAGCGATTTACAGGGTAGCAGGTGGTGGAGGTGACGGATACGAACAAAGACGGATGATGCCGTCAGCGACGTAAGTGTGGGTGGGTTGAGGCGACAGCAAATCAGGTAGCGACGACGTATTTGCGAAACGACGTAGAAAGGGGCAGACGTATATCGGGGTATTACTGCACGAGAAATATATGGCGTGTCACCGATCTCGGGCGTAATTTCTCACCTCAATATTGTCCGGCTGACAACGGAGTGAGGCTTGTCAGCGCAAGACACTCACAAGCACAAGACACGACTCAGCAACGTCCTCCTAGCGACGCAAGTGGCGGTATTAAAAGTAACAAAAAAAAGCGGGCAACGTATTTGCGAAGCGGCGTACAACGGGGAGGGGGGGGAGGGGGGGAGGGGGTGTCACCGTGCATTGCATACCGACCTCTCGGCGTTGTCGTTCTGTGCTGGGCAGGTGAACGGCGCGGCGAGCGGGCAGCCGGGCCTGCTCTCGTGCCCCGTGTGCGGCAAGCACTTCAACCTGCAGCGCATGCTCAACCGCCACGTCAAGTGCCACAGCGGCGTCAAGCGACACGTGTGCCCCTTCTGCGCCAAGGGCTTCAACGACACCTTCGACCTGAAGCGGCACGTGCGCACGCACACGGGTGAGGGGGAGCGCCGGCGTGGTGAAGTATGGTCGCGACAATGTTGTTTTTTGCACATAAATATTATGCATTGTTATATGAAGTCGGCCACCCGCGGAACCCGCCCACCACCCACCCGCACACTCTCCGCTATGGCGTGAAGAGGCCTTCTTTACTCATTGCACGTGTGCACGTTGAACTTCTTTCGCACCGTACGTAGCCGACCGTGCTAATCAGGGGTGGATTGACAGATGCTGACGCATTGACAGATGCTGTCATTTATACAGCGGTGTGTGTGTGTGTGTCTGTACTGTGACCGTAGCATCGGTTGGGGAGCGGCAGTGTAGTGGTTTAGCGGACGGTGTTACGATGCCAGCGAACCGAGTTCAATTCCCGCTCACGGTGAACACCAATGACGATTATTTGGTCGACTCAGCCTCAAGTGACAACTTGGTGATGAACGGATTTATGAGAAAAAAAAACATGTTCATTACAGGAGTATAGGATTATTGTGGGCCGTGCACTTTTCTGTTCTCAGATTTTATATAGCGCCTTTGTCAAAGCGCTTTGCAAGACTCGTTGGTTCTTTCGGTAAAGTCACGTAGGTATAAAATAAAATAAATTAAATCACGACGTTTCGATTGCAACACAGGCAATCATCATCAGGTGGGGAAACCACAGCAAGAACACTTGTTGCTGAAGTGGGAGATGCCGATTGCTTGTGTTGCAATCGAAACGTCGTGATTTAATTTATTTTATTTTATACCTACGTGACTTTACCGAAAGAACCAACGAGTATGGATCCCTGCAGTCACGAAAACTTCAAATCTAGATTGCTTAACAAGAATTAAACATGGTACACTCGTGTGGGGCTGATGGGAAAAATGGATGAGGTTTGAGTGTTGGGGAGGGGAAGGCATGGCAAGAAAGGGTGATACTCTTAGGTTTTTTTGGTAAAGTCACGTAGGTAAAAAATTAATAACTAAGTAATAAAATAATAATAAAATATAAATAGTAAAAATAATAGAAATAAAATAATAAATCACGACGTTTCGGAGGCAACATAAGTCTCCGTCATCAGGTGGGACCGTCACAGCTAAATTTACTGTATCAAGTGAGGCAAAATTCCAAGAGACAAGCTCTTAAATAGAAGTTAAGGGGGGAGGAGGGGGGAGGGGCTTATCTGAATGGAACGTGTTGTGGGGGGGGGGCTGAAAGAGAACAATAGGTGCACATGTTGTTGTACTACCCGGTGTTGGTTGACAATCAAATACAAAAAGGAGAGTACTGTTAAACGCTGGGGATGTCAACACTCGGTAAAGTAGAATATAGTACCTGTGAAATAAGATGGTACAAATATGTGTAGTTAAAACTTTTTTTGCATGGTTAATAAGGGTGATGATAGGTAAAAAGACGATGGCGAGGTTAGGGAGGGGAAGAGGGGGTGGTGGTTAAGGTTTTAAGAAAGAGGACAACAAGTAGGAGAGGGATAAGCTATTAAAAAGCGATGAGTCTTAAGGCAGGAACGGAACATCTTTCGTGGAGTTGCCTGTTTGATGTGGAGTGGGAGTTTATGCCAATGGAGGGCAGCCAGGAGGGAAGAGGAGCGGAAACACGACTGTGCACAGGGATGGGAGAGGGGGCGTAGTGAAGGGGACTACAGTGGTATTACCTAACGCTAATAGTGCCGACTGCAAGTCAGCCGAGCAGCGTTTTGAAATGAAATATCGATTGAGAAATACATCTCCGGATAATCACCCTACCATAGCGCGTGTATAATTATACAAACTCAACAGAGGACACATTGTGGCCACATTAGTTAGTGTGGCAGGATGGCGATACGACAACTGCATACTCTGTGTCTCTACAAAGGTCGCATGCAAGAGGTTCACGGTTCGGTTTCCAGCGGCCGCCCTGATTAGTACTGCCGGTGTAGTAACCATGTCAACACTACGCGCCGTCTGCTTCAGTGACGTCAATCGCAAAAAAGTGGGCCATTGCTTGCCAAATTAGCGAAATTCGAAACAAACCCACAAATTACTCGATTTGGGTTAGACATCGCCCCCTACTGTCAGACTTATGCCCCATGAGTCATCACCTGGATAAGGACAGAACAATACAATTAAAACATGCAGCGGGGTTGACGCCGCTACAGCCAACAGAGGCGCTACTGAAAAAAAAATGAATCGACACTTGAGCCGAAGAGTGACCCTGAATTCATGGTAAGTGGGGAATCGTTCCACCCTTTCACACCGAACGCAGACCACGTGCAGTCCACGTGCGCACTGAGTTCAATTCACCATCATCACAGCGGCCCAATGTATTGCACGCGAGCACACGTGCACATGCGTCGCCAGTGTATGATGCTTGCAAAATGAGATTGACATCCCGTGATCTCTTGAGGTCTCACCTGGTTAGACAAAATCAACTTAAATTATTTCGATAACCACCGACGCTGTGACCACCACCTGTGGCGGAGTGACGACATTTTCAGCTCAGGGGGTGCGGCAATCGGTCAGGTGTCCCCCCCCCCCAATATTTGATTTGTCTCGCACGGTCGCACCTAGAGGCTCTTTTCTATATCGCGGCATCTTTTGTCTCATCACATCGTCACGTTCACGGTCTCGAACACTTAACGCTGTAGGGGCGCTCCGTCTTCACATAATAAGTGTTTGTTCCTGTACATTGATGTTGAAAACATGTCTCACGGTGATTGTTAAGGGGGCCCCAACTCGTTGCTTTGGCCACCAGGGGGGGGGGGGGGGCAAGGCCCCCACCCTCGTTACGCTACTGACCACCACCCACCACCCCCGCCTGTGCAGGTGTGCGCCCCTACAAGTGCCAGGCGTGCGACAAGGCGTTCACGCAGCGGTGCTCGCTCGAGTCGCACCTGCACAAGATTCACAGCGTGCAGCAGCTCTACTCGTTCAAGGAGCGCCGCTCCAAGCTGTTCGTGTGCGAGATCTGTGGCTTCACGGCCAGCGATCCGGAGTCTTACCACGACCACCTGCGACTGCTGCATCCCGACAGCGCCGCGCTGCGTAAGCATCGACGCAGGGCAATTATCACCGCCTCCTCTTCTTCCTCCTCCTCCTCCACCACCACCGCCACCGCCTCCCCCTCGCCCCCCTCTTCCACCACCGTCACCGCTGCCCTGGATGCAGAGTACACCGGCGCGCAGGCGGGGAAGTGACGGTGTTCATTTCAGCGAACGAAGTTCAAAAAGTGAAAAGTCAAGAGAGATGATATTTTGCCCGTGTCCCGTCTACAGCCCCCGTGAGCCGGTGGTAGAAATTCCACGTTTCCTATGGTGGGTGGGAGCGAGTTTCTGCATCCGAGCAACCACTGTTGACTTTCCCACAAAGTGGTGCACACTTTATCACACGCGGAGAAAAGCCCACGCGTGCGAGGGGGTAACGCTCTATCCCACACAGACGGGACAGATGATATGAGGCCGCGCGTTCTGCTGTAACCGCTTTCTCCTGACGGGCTGCGCGATAGTGGCTACTCGACGCCCACGGGACGGGAATTTTGCAACATCTGTGTGTGATCCACTAACCCTGGTCGCATGCTGTCTCCACAGTGCTGGATTACAGGCCGCGTGCGACGTAGCCTCTGCCGCCCGGCCAACCAAGGCTGCGACTAAAATATATTTGAAAAACAAAAAAAAACCGATGCTGACTAAAGTAATACTCACGCAGCGTGTTTGCCGGTTGGTTTCATTTCGGGTCGAATGATTGCGTGCGTTTGGAAACGGTGCGGGAGTGGCTGTGGCATCAGCTGGCGAGCAAGGAAGGCACACGTGTGTGTCGGTGTACGTCAGTCCACTGCTGGATGACGGCCTGCCTGCTTCTCTGCACGGTGTGGGTCGTGGGTGATGCTCGACTATACGTTGGATAGCACGGGGTCGGGTGCAGTGGTGCCCAAAACCGGCTCGGATATCACTCACCACTGATGGTAGCCGTGGTCAGCAATGGAACTCAGGGAGCCGGCATTATGGTGTCACCGCGCCATCCTATTTAATGTCATGCTGTTCATCGTAGATGCTATGTAAATACAAATTATAGTGTATTACATACGAGATACACAATACACATGTTTACAGGTGTCAACACACTACTGGCAGGAAGGGAGCATAGACGTGGGGACATAGTACAGTACAACAATGGATTTTTTTTCATCGTAATGATCTTCATTTCACATAACGTCGCTCCGCGTGTAACGCATCGTGCTCATCCGCCCAATCACTATCCAGCCACAACCTGCTTAGCTTTTGACGAGCTCTGGCGCACTTCAGGTGATCCGGTGATGAACAAGCATCCGAACCACACCTCACACAGCTCGTAAATTACAGGTGTCAAATCAGTGGAATGTCAGTACACATGATACTAAGTAAGCTAATAACGTCACGAGGCCAAAAGTAAATGTTTGGATTATAGATAATTATATTCGACGGTGTGGTAGTTAACAACAATGGATCACGTGTTTTGGAATCCCCACCCCCCTGCCCCCTGCTTCTGTCCACCCAGCAGGATAAGGGGGTACATCACAGTCGGTCGAATTACACGGCACGTGTGGTGGGGAGAAATGTGGGTACTCCTACGTCTAACCAACGTGGAAGAATATGCCAACTACCTACCAGCAGAGGCCCTTCCCGCGGCAGTGCTGGGGAAAGTCGTTATGTAACACACACGCGCGCGCGCATTTATTTTATTTCTTTTTGGAACTTCAGCATTTTCGTCAATCTATTACTTATGTAATGATTGGCACGTGGGTATGTTGCTGTGGTTCATTAGTTTAGCTTTCGGCTCGCTATGTGGCGCGAATCAGAAACATAGACACGGACAAAGAAAGTGGAAGAGCATTTGCAAAGTGCGGCAAGATTTGCAAAAAGTGCATCTCGTTCGAATCACGCTGAGACGGGAAGGGGAACACGTGCACGGGAGGACGACATGCCTAAGTTAGAGACGTAGAGCTTGAGATATGATATTGGGAGTCAGGAAAAGGGGGTTTGGGAAGGACACGCTAGACGGGGGTGATGGCCGGTGGTCGAGACTAACAACGGAGTGACTACCAAAGGAGTGAATATGCCCGAGAGGACGTCAGGCAGGCTTGGAGATAGATGGGATTGTTAAATCGCATCACCGTGAAAGATGAGACATTAAACCAGGAGTGGATAGGACCGCCCATGGGGGGGTGGGGGGGGTGATTGACGGTGCGGGGCCCGGGGCGAATCCCACCGTGTGGTGCACCCGGACGCCTGCAAACTAAACTGAAAGTTTCGATATAAAGCTTTCGTGAGTGCAGGGATTCAACTTATTGGTTCTTTCGGTAAAGTCACGTAGAAGAGAAATAATAAAATAAAATAATTTAAACAATAAAATAAAATTCTCACGACGTTTCGGCCACAACGCAAGCAGCCGTCGTCAGGTGAAGAACAGGTCTGTCGGAAATTCGGACGCTGTCTTTTATTAGGTTAACATAACATTTTGATTTAAAGCTTTCGTGACTGCAGGGATTCATATTCTTGGTTCTTTCGGTAAAGTCACGTAGAAGGGAAATAATAAAATAATAAAAATATTAAACAATAACATTCTCGCGACGTTTCGACTGCAACACAAGTAATCATCATCAGGTGTGATATCCAGAATTGTATTGTTTTATATTTTTATTATTTTATTATTTCCATTCTACGTGACTTTACCGAAAGAACCAAGAAGATAAACCGAAAGTATTACATCTGGTACGTTCGCGTCAAAGTTCGGGCCCACCAAAGCGTGGGCTCGGGGCGGTCGCACCGATTCGCCGTGCCCTCGGTACGGTATTGATGCCCGATAAGAAATAATATATTACTGTTTAAAAAAAAATCTCTAAATCACAATCTGATGTACGGCGTGATCACCCATACAAGCTTTATCCAGGCTCAAAATCCCTGCTTGGCTTTCGAGGTCCGTCTAGGTCGGGCGCGTTTCAGGTGCATCGATCACAGGCGCATCATGCGTTCGTGCAGTTATCTAAGAATCTAGATTCAACGATTTCCTCCAGGGCTCGTGACGCGATTGGCTCACATTCCGAGTGAGACAACCGTGCCAGGGTTTTTGGGGGTACGGAATTAATTACAGGGTTTATAACGCTTCTGGCACCAGGTTTGTCCTCTCCAAAGTGGTGTCGTGATCGACTCTATCGGCTATCCACTCATCATCATCATGCAGATCGATACAGTTTGTTACCGAATGCAATTCGTGTCAACCGATGCCACAAGCTCTATTCACGTAAGTCCACGTACGTGTTCGACATCCAACGCGATCGGAAAAAAATGACAGGTCACGATCCTTGCTCACGATTCGAAATCAATAATCGATTTCTGCGGTCGAAAATTAAACGAACACTTTGGTGACGCTGCATTGGCAGTGGCGAACACAAGAATATAACCGACAAAAAAACTACGCAGAAGGGGCATAGCCCTGTTTTATGTCTTTCCTTTTGGAGGCTGGGTTACTGACGGGTGTATTGAGTTTGTTTTTGCTGCTTGTGTTGTTTGTGTGGTTTGCCGAGGTGTGGTGCATACACAGGTGTTTGCAGCTGCAGGTAAAGCTTACTGAGCCATTCGCTTATTTTCAGAAGCCTGGCCACGAATGATCGCTCAACAAAGTGGCTTATCACGTGGAGATTTACAAGCAGCCGAATAGTCTAAGCGCATGTTTCTCAATGTGGAGGGAAAAACCGGAGGAACCTCAGAAAATAATCCATGCGACCAGGAAGGTAGAACATGCAAACTCCAAATATACAGGCATCAGGGTCGGGATCGAACCACCGACTTCCTGTAGACCAGGCGAGGAAGATGACAACTCGTCACCGTGCCGCTCCTTAAATAAATGAATAGTATATAAGTTAAATTCCACAAGTACATAAATTTCCAGCAAAAAGAGTCCCAGACCACGTCAATACAACACGGAGTCCCTAAATAAAATTGCACAATAAAATACTACCTCTACTACGATATTACTATCATTGTAATAGATGTTATAACGCATGCAAGCGAACGGGGCGATGATGTGAATGTTGCTTCACCATCATCGACAGCCATCATATAGTTCGCCAGCCTTGCTCTACTCGTTGCACGTGGCAAGCGGGCGAATGGACAGACACGTGCACTCTGACGCTCGTCTGACACGCGCGCGTGAAAGCGTGGCCGAAAGGCGCACGAGTCGTAAGAGTTAAACGATGTACTCGATTACACTTTTTGTTGTTTCAATTTTTGATATTTCCCCAGCTGTCAATTTGCTGTTTGCACGATGAGAAACGTATATTTTTCTGATGGATTATATGGTGACACTGCATAGCCAGCGGTGCAACAACAACAACAAACGACAAATCTAAACTTTAATAAAAAATATGGAACAGGTGACGTTTCGGCCAATGGCCCTTCTTCATAGGAAATACATGTCATAGTAAATACATGCCCGAAACGCAAATCATATTTTAGCCATGGCAATAGGGCCATGGCGCGGAATGTTCGTTTCTCAGTCCGCAAGGGTCGCGGCGTCAGCGTGTTGAGTAGTGGCGGTCCACACCTCCCTCGTGACGGACTCAAGCACTACTACATACTACTATACACTATACACTACTACACGATACACTACACTATGCACGACTATACACTGCACTATACACGACTATACTACTATACACTCCACTACTATACACGACACTATACACTGCTATACGCTACACTATACACTACACTACTGGTGCCGCTCAGGGTGACGGAGGTAACATTTACGTCTCATTTAAAGAACACGTTATACTGGTAGGAACCCACTGGTTCCACCAGCCCACAGGGGATTATTGTGTCCGTCCTTCGTGCAGGGAGGGGCTGGGTGGGGAGGGAAGGGCTGGGTGGGTGGGGAGGGGAAGGTGGAGAGGAGCTGGGTGGGGAGGGAGTGGCTGGGTGGGTGGGGAGGGGAAGGTGGGGAGGGGCTGGGTGGGAAGGGTGGGGCTGGGTGTGGAAGGGAGGGGCTGGGTGGGGAAGGTGGGGAGGGGCTGGGTGGGGAGGGTGGGGAGGGGCTTGGTGGGAAGGGTGGGGCTAGGTGGGGGGTGGGAGGGGTGGGGCTGGGTGGGGAAGGGCTGGTCACCCCATGGTGTCCTTATAAAACTCAACGTTTAACCTACTCACGCCAGCTTGTGCCCGCCCTGACAGTCGGGCGTATTTGCGGAATACACCACGCCGCCGTTGACCCTGGCCATTGACCGAGCAACCCAACGTTCCTACCAGCTCCCTACGCAGGAATGTGTTTCATCTACGAGGCTGGATCGTCAAACACGAAGCTCTGAGCGACATTCTATGCCATTCCATATCAGTCGCCAGCCACCAGAGGGCAGCACACGCGTCTTAATACTTTAGCAACGCCAATGCCAACCAACAATAATTGTTGAACTTCTTTTGCGCCGTACGTAGCCACACCGGAATGGCTTGCTGGCTTGCCGCTGTGATTTACTGTGATTATGATCAATCGTACATTTAGGACAATGCTTTACAAATCCGAAAGGAAAGGCCCTTTAACGACGTGCCACTTGCCCATGGTGCCGATGAGAATTCAACAGAGTTGGGGTCAGTAGCTCTCAATGATTCCCTCTGCGTAAGAGCGAAATGCCCACGCGATAACGCATTTAACAGTTACGCGCCACTGCACTACGATGCTGTGTACATGTGTATGCACGTACAGCCCTTTGACAATCCACTGCTGGATGAGGGGCTTGCCCACGCTGTATTTGGCGGTCATGGGGGGGCTATTTGACCGTACTACACCACGTGGTATCAGTGCGGGTTGATGAAGGCTTGCAAGCTCAAACGATGCAGCACAGGAGTACAGTGCCGCAATGGATATTGCTGGCCGCATCGCCCTGCACTACCATGGTGTGTGGATACATGGCTTGCAAAGAAGGCAATTGTAAAACGTCATGAAATATTTATACTTCATAACGTAATTAAGATTAGATATTACCGTCACCAAATGCTCAAACGTTTACATGAATACCGCGGCACGCACGAAAGTGTGTGTGTGTGTGTCTTTTATCACGTTAAATATTTCAACGAGTTGCCACTTCACGTCTCCCGATGCAGCCAATAACGGAACCTGGCCATTTCCAACGGTTATAAAATCTTAATAATGCCTACGGTCGGCACGATTTCTCTAAGGTACCAAAAGAAAAAAAAAGAAATTCCACCGTACATCGTGCTGTAGTTACATTTTAGTAATGCTGAAGCAGCTGCTCTCTTAATAGCCACAGCAGACACCCTCACGGCCTTGGGAATATTGATGACGGACAATGGATATGCTTCATTATTGCCGGATTATATCTCGTCGCAATGTACACCAAGCAAGTAAAACACGCCGATGACCCAATCATCCCATCACCCACGCGATTGTGTTCGGTGTCGGAAGCTAAGCGGGGTTGAGCCTGGGCAGTGCTTCGATGGGATGATTGCCAAGCACAGTGGGAGCTGCGTGCCTACGTGTGTGGCCAATATGGCAACATTCAGTGTTGTGCTGTTCTTCTATGCGTCCATGTCTGCGCTCCCCGCCTACGCACACCCGTGCCTATCGGCGTGGCGAGGTATGTTGTCGATTTAAAGCTTTCGTGACTGCAGGGATTAATCTTTTTTGAGGTTTTTTTCGGTAAAGTCACGTAGGTAAAACATTAAAATTAATAAAAGTAAAATAAAATAAAAATCACGACGTTTCGGAGGCAACACAAGCTTTAACAGCTGTCGTGGCTGTGACGGTTCCACCTGAAGACGGAAGCTTGTGTTGCCTCCGAAACGTCGTGATTTTTATTTTATTTTACTTTTATTAATTTTAATGTTTTACCTACGTGACTTTACCGAAAAAAAACCTAAGAATATGAATCCTTGCAGTCACGAAAGCTTCAAAACTAGAATTCATCTTTTTGGTTCTTTCGGTAAAGTCACGTAGAATGGAAATAGTAAAATAATAAAAAATAAAACATAATAAAATAAGACAGAGTCTGACTCTGTCTTATCGACAGACCTGTTCTTCACCTGAGGACGGCTGCTTGTGTTGTGGCCGAAACGTCGTGAGAATTATTTTATATGTTTTATTTTTATTATTTTATTATTTCCATTCTACGTGACTTTACCGAAAGAACCAAGAAGAGGTATGTTGTCTTAAAGCCCCCGCGAACAGCACGGTGGTGTGGGGAGGCCCTCATTCAGCAGTGGATTGACACTTGCAAACCAATGGACACAAATTTTGTCAAATGTTCATAATTCCCTTTGAGGAACCGTTCTCTCTCTCTCTCTATGCTGCCCACGTTCTGGAACGCGTGAGGTTGTTCACCGATCAATCGGACAGTGGCACCCACCGAAAATCAAGGAGGCGTTGCGGACGGATTGCAAAAATCAAGGGCATTTGGAAACAACGATTTGTAGGCAAAGAGTTGACAAGTAGTAAAATATCGTAATCGGTTATAGACAGATGGAAACTGTTGAGAACACGCACTGAAAACAGAGATTAATACGTAAATATGTCCGCGCACAAAATACAACGGTGAGTATTCAAAAACATCCCAAGCGAACAAACGCAAGCACAACGCGGCACATCGTATGGTGAAGTCAACGGAGGGAAAAGTTACAATGATCGTGCCATTCTATAAACTACTAAAACTAAACATGTTTTGGTATATTTGACCAGGAAATCCACACTGAGCAATGTCGCTCTTTTCAGACGCGATCTGGCCACAAATGATAGCTCAACGAAGTGGCTTATCATCACGTGGAGGTTTATAGAGGCCGGATACTCGAAATGCATGTATGCAAATGTCGATGGGGGCGGAAAAACAGAGGACCCGGAGAAACATCCACACGAGTATGAGAAGCGACCATGCAAACTCCAAGCGTACAGCAGGCGTCAGGGTCGGGATTGAACCCACGACGTCCTGGATACCAGGCGAGGGAGTTAACATCTCGCCGTCACCAACACCGCGCCCATCATGAACACCGGCGCTTGCATTTGCCACCTTGACCGGAGACCCAAGCATTACGCTGCAACATTATCGTCCGACAAGATCCGCGCGCACTCGGGCAATGAGTTGGGCGCCAGATAATCCCCTCCCGTGAAGTCCAATGAACGCATCTCCGTGGCCGGGAGCGAATGGAGGAGATTGTGCTGTGTTGGTGGTGCGATCACCACCACCGTCACCACCACCACCACCGCCGCCACCATCATTCGTTGTGTACACATCCGTCCGCTGGGGTGCACCAATTCACTTAGCTGAGATTGTTAACGTGTCCTGACCCCATGAAGCAACCCCATCAACTGGCCGCGCTCGGGCACAATTGTCTCTTGACGAATACACCTAGATAACGGAGTGACCTCGCCGTGCGGACCGCGAGAGTGTGACAAGGTTGGCCGATGCCAAACGTTGACATTCAGTTACACTTTGGAGTGTGCGCCAACCTCAGTACGCCTTTTGTTGCGTCGAGACGGTTGCATCCCGAGTTTATATTAATCAAGGAGAGACGATGATCTGCGGACAAGCTTATCGGCGGAGTGGCAGCCGAGGAATGGAATTCGTTCACCGAGAGAAGATGGGAGTGGAAATAATAAAATAATAAAAATAAAACATAATAAAATAATTTTCACGACGTTTCGGCCACAACGCAAGCAGCCATCCTCAGGTGAAGAACAGGTCTGTCGGAAAGACAGCGTCTTTCCTGTTCTTCACCTGAGGACGGCTGCTTGCGTTGTGGCCGAAACGTCGTGAGAATTATTTTATTATGTTGTATTTTATTATTTTATTATTTCCCTTCTACGTGACTTCACCGAGAGAACCAAGAAGATGAATCCCTGCAGTCACGAAAGCTTTAAATCGAATTTAAGATGGGAGTGATGACATCAGCACGTGTGCACTGCGCAAGGTCAATTGTTGCACGGCAGGATCGTGAGAGTTAGCGGTGCCTTGGGTAGGTCTTTATCCAGCAGTGGATGCATCATGACCGCTGCCGCCGCTGCTGCCGCTGCTGCTGCTCCTGTTGCTATTAAACATTGATCAAAGCCGCACTCTGTTATTGATCTCTTATTTTCTGTGGGTTAATACTCACGGCCCAAGCGCGGCACTTTCATTTGTGGTTCATCGTTTGATACCGAGCATCAATAAGGAGACACGTCAATGGAGGCATGCGTTTGCTTTGAAACCAAAATTGCCTTGAAGTGGTTGTAATTGTTCTCTGTTTATGGACGTGTTGACTATCCGCCTGTCTTCGTGATGCTGCTCGCCGTTCTCATATTTCACACATCTCACGCGGAACTATGCAGGCAATTTGACCTTGGGAGGAAACAAAAACTCAATTTAATAGGTGCATAGTCCACAATTACGAAGAGGGAAACAGGATGTGTTGTTTTTAGCAATCATAATTAAAGCGTGTCCACGTGGCCCAGAGGTCACGCCACGTGGTCCATAGGTCAGAGTGCAGAGTTGGCACCGCTGAGATGCTGGGCTGAGACTGGGTACAGCCACTCGCGACCAAAGCCGACTTGTCAATTGTGCACGCTGTCTACACCGTCGCCTATCATCATCCGGGAACGCTTCGGCTCCGAAGGCTCTCGTTGCGCCAGCCAGAGCAGTGTCCACGTGTCGACGCGCTGGAGAAGGGGGACTCTTCGTGCCGGAGTCACGACAGATCTCACGGATCCCACGAGACCCTGGGACGGACGACTGTACTGTGCTGTGACTCACACGGCCTTCATCCGCTCTCCGCCTGGATGGATATACGGTAGCGTCCTCCATAATGGCTGCATGCAAATTCCCCGTGACATTACGTTTTGTTTTTTACTTTATCTGGCTAAATTCCAGCTCGTGAATTTTTTTTTTTACTGTTATGCGGTAAACGTAGTTATCCGTGTCAGTGCTGGTGGAAAAGTGTTGCCTCCTAGTGTACATTTGAGATCCCACGAAGGGGATTCAGAAGAATGTGTGTGCCATGTATGCATGCTGAACTTCTTTCGCACCGTACGTAGCCCGACCGTGCGTGTCTCCTTCAGGGGGACTGTTCTCTGTGAGGGTTTCCGATTGGCTACTTCCGTCCTCGTGACATCTCGCCGACAACGCAATCGGGATAACATTTGGGCAAAAAAAATGTTTATATGAGAAACTATATCCCGCGATTGAATAAACGCTTTATTTTTTCAAAGGATTACTAATTTATATTATTTGGGTCTTTCGGTAAAAGTCACGTAGATAGGTCCAAAGAAAAGTAACAAAAAAGACTACGACGTTTCGATCGCAACACAAGGGGTGGTCATCAGGAAAAGTGTCAATAATTTATCAACGAACGGAAACATCCAACCAGCATAAGCTGAATATAAAGTCTAACATGCACATCTACCGCCCTTCTTCTGTCAATCCACTGCTGGATGAGGGCCCTCTGCTGACAGCGCAACCCTGCAGTAACCTATAACACGTGCTTTGACGCGCAACACCACTTCTGTGTTACACAGAAGCTGTGTTACACAGAAGCTGTGTTAAAGTCTTAAAGTGTAACACGGCTTCTGCGTTACATCTTCTTGGTTCTTTCGGTAAAGTCACGTAGAAGGGAAGTAATAAAATAATAAAAATAAAACAAAATAAAACATAATAAAATTATTCTCACGATGTTTCGGCCACAACGCAAGCAGCCGCCTCGACGGACCTGGTTTTCACCTGAGGACGGCTGCTTGCGTTGTGGCCGAAACGTCGTGAGAATAATTTTATTATGTTTTATTTTTATTATTTTATTACTTCCCTTCTACGTGACTTTACCGAAAGAACCAAGAAGATGAATCCCTGCAGTCACGAAAGCTTTAAATCAAAATTCTGCGTTACACTTTAAGACGTCGGGACTCGGTCTTTTGAATCGTGGCTTGCTACGGACGCGGCAATAAACAAGACTCTGGTTGAGGCTTCTCTTTGCCACGAAAGCCACGGACCTCGCTACGCCGCGCTCGGACGCAACGTGGGAGGTAGGTAAAAAATTAAAATTAAAAAAAGTAAAATAAAAAATTAAATAAAAATCACGACATTTCGGAGGCAACACAAGCTTCCGTCTTCAGGTGGAACCGTCACAGCACGATAGCTGTATCAAGTAATTCCAATTTTTTACCTACGTGATTTTACCGAAAAAACCTAAGAATATGAATCCTTGCAGTCACGAAAGCTTCAAATCTAGAAGCAACGTGGGAGGTTCGCGCCCCACCTGCCACGCATGGAAGATCAACCACAGACCGTGTGGTCATCCAGAACAGACCGGGCCACGTATGACGCCGCAATGGCCGATCCACAAATACAAAGGAGACATTGCGACGCGGTTGTCTGGCTTGAACACCTGAATGTCAAAGTGCAGTTGCTCTGCATCTACACCAGCGGCCGTCACGAAAGAGGAGGGATCCGAGACTCGCCCAACTGCGGCTGCGGTGAAGCACAAAGCCGTCAAAGAACGACGAAAAGGGCGCTCCATCCGTGCAACATCACCCTGGCGGTGTCGCTGCGATTCACACGGCGTCGAATGCTGCTGCTGCTGCTGTCGCTGCCTCCTCTTGGACCGCAACTCCGACTAGCACGGTCGGCTACGTACAGCGCGAAATAATTTCAACGTGCGCGCGAACATTGGTTGAACGTACGTGGGAGAATTCGACTCTGAACGCGTCTCACCACCGTTGATTTTCTCCTCCTGCAATACGGTGGGGGGGGCGGGGGGCAAAGAAGATGCAACAAACATTCTGCAGGGAAGCAAAGGTCGTCGCAAGGGAGCGGGGCATGTCCACTCGCTGTGCAATATTTCATTCTCACAATTCAATGAATCGTCTTGATTCAGGGTAACAATTTGATTCAAGGATTGATTATTTTTTCTAAACATTGTGATGAATGTAGAGGCCGCGGGGGAGGGGGGTAGGGTGGGGGCGGGGTGGTGGGCCGAGGGGGGGGGGCAGTCACGTGTGAACTGATTACACACAACAAATAATCCTCAACGTCAACAGCCATGATCGATCCATTGCTGGATGATGACCTCCGCCAGCAGTCGCCATCTCGCAACAATATTGGGATAGAACACTCCACCTTGGCCCATGCACACGAGCTGATTTCATTGCTCCATCTCATCTCCACGGTGGATCTATTCCCAAGAATATGTTTTAATCAATGCATATTCGCCGCTGTGATATCTGGTATCTCAGACAGAGCCGTTGACAATGCGAATGGAACATGCAAACAGTTTATAACATGCACAATCCGATGCATCATGAGTACAAGTACCGGTTTTGGTCAAAGCATCGACGGCGTCGTTACGATCTGAATGTTTACTGGATGTTGTGCTTGCCCAAATGCCCTTAACGCCTTCACTGTGTGGTGGTTCGTGACTAGGCGGCACCAGGACATCACACGCCGGAATGTTATACCCCAATTACAATATCGGTCTCAGCTCCCCCCCGCCCCCCTACAATTTGCATCTCAAACCAAAACCCAGATATTATTACAATACGAGAACGCAATGCAATCGAGGATATCCTCACCCAGGATCGAGAATGTGTTTTTTCCAGCAGAGTCCTGGATTTGAGATATTTGGCCAATGCCATCGATTGCTCTTTTTGGGGGGTGTGGGAGTAGCCAGAGAAAACCCACGCACATATGGATTCAAGAAACCATTATGAACACGACCAGGCGGTAGCGCATTCTCCTCTCATTGAAGAGGCTCACTGTTTGAAACTAGCGGCCAGGCTGGTTATTACAAAAAAAATTATTACATTTTTAAAAAAATTATACCAGGTAAGACCCACTGAGCTGTATAGCTCTTTTACAGAAGCCACCTGGCCACAAATGATAGCCCAACGAAGTGGCTTATCACGTGGAAATGTATTGCAGCCAAATACTCTAAACGCGTGTTTCTAAATGTGGAGGGGAAAACCGGAGGACCCGGAGGAAAAACCCACGCGACCGCGGGGAGAAAGACTCCCAGCATCCACAAACACAGACGTTAGGGTCGGGATCTAACCCACGTGCTCCTGCATACCAGGCGAGGTAGGTCACATCTCGCCACCGTGGCACCCATATGAGCTTTCTCGGCCGTACAATTATGACGCGCCGGTCTTCTTCACAGTTGGACGTTAAAGATCCCGTGGCATCATTGGAAAGAGTGGGCCATCGTGTGGAGTATGGTCAAACATCAGGCATGACCGACGTTATCGTTTGTGGTCAGATCACTTTTGGAAAAGAAACTAATAGCTCAGTGGGCTTCACCTGGTAAGGTAAACCATAGTTTAGTTTTATTTGTATACATTTTAAAGTGATTCGCTTACTTTTTTCTATACTTTGCACCCCTTTCGTGTGTTTATATTGTTTGTTGTTGTAACGTTCTGACCTGCCCCGAGTGGACATCTGCGAAAAATAGCTTCATAGCTCATCGGATCCCTTCAATATGAATACATATTCTGATTCTGATTACATTGGGAGACATTACACTTCGTGTAGTGGATGCCAACAACAAGATTGCAAGCAAAACAAGCGACAGAACGTACATATTGAGAGCAATGATGCGAATCACAGCAGCGAGCCCTAATTTCACTGTAATGTTTAACAATATTATTTGGCAGGCCAAGAAAGTGCTCACTTTTAGATTTCATCTTTTTTTATTGTATTTAATCAGTGCGTTACCATGCAGGCAATGTTTTGCCCTCGCTTGCGAAATTGAACGACTCTTCTTGGTGATGCATGCTTCCTGCTAAGCGGATGCATGGGGCGGAATATCAAACGATAGGAAGCAAGGTGGGGGGAGGAGGGGTCAGAGGGGGGGGGGGGGGTCCGCCCGCGTTTACGCAGCCCGCATTCGACCGCAAAGGTGCCGTGATGCATGGTCCTGACACGGAGCATTAAATAACACGCCACGGCAAATCAGTCACTTCAACTCACTTTGCGAAGAGGGCTTCTTCTTCTTTTCAACAGTGTGGCAAGAGCCCAAACGAGATAACAAAATATCTGCTTAGGGGCCTTCCATAAATGACGTCACGCGATTTTGGACGATTTTTGACCCCCCTCCCCCTCGTCACACGGCGTCACAAAAAGTCAGACCCCCCCCCCCCTCAAATATGACGTCACAAAGCTCTGCCCCCCCCTACCCTAAAAAAAATTAAACATGCTTCAAATCGCTTTAAACTATTGTCTTTGTAGTGCGTATTTAATGTGCCGCTGCACTTTGATGTCGTAAGAGAAAACATTTATCAAAAAGTGTATTTAATTAAATAGAACGTGTTGTCTATATTTATTTAAAGTTGCGCATTTTGATGTGACGTCACATTTCTCAAACCCCCCCCCCCCCCTCGTCACGCATCGTCACAAATGTCTGCCCCCCCCCCCCAGGTGCGTGACGTCATTTATGGACGGCCCCTTCTTTTTTTGTTTCGTGGTCGTTTGGTGCTACGCAGCCATTCGAGTGAGACGATTGATTGCGATTCAACGGATGCGCGCACGTCTACCTTCCCGAATGGGAGATTGAAGACGCCAGCAAGGCACGGCAGGAGTGCGTCTGCCACCGCGCAACCCAAACTACGGGATCTGTAAACAGTAGATCACTGAAAATAAAATAAAAAAAAAATAAAATAAAAATCACTGAGAATAAATCTTGCGAGTTCATCGAAAGTTTTGCTTGGAAACAAAAAAAAACACGCGAAGACATTACTTCTGGGACGTTCCCCCGCCCCCCGCGCCGCACTTGCACCTAAAAGACTAATCAAGCAACGAGTTAAATTATTCACCGTTTGCACTGACGCGCCCTTTGCTGCTGAAAGGTCAAACTCATACATTACATCAAGATAAGTGCCAAGGGTCTATTCTTGGCAAACGCATCCTGTCCAATTAAACGTTCTGATGCCCATGCTGGTTGATTAGCAGGAGAGGATGAATATGCATGTGAGCAGATATCGACGTGGACCTTCGTTTTTATTGAAACACTTAACCCTACACGGGCGTGCAAATTGGTAACACACGTGCGTTTATTGAACGGGGACGAGCCGATTTTCCACGAAGATGGCCTCAGACGCATTTCCTTGCGTGCACGCGCCGCGATTTAAACGCGGGGCGGTCAAATTGAACGTCAAACATCGTTCGCGTGCAAGCCGCTTCGAATGTGAACTCTGTCCACCCTGAACCTCGGCCCATTCGTAATTGCGCGACTCACGTCCGCCTGCATCTGGGAGCGCTCGGGAAGGAGGGAGGGCGGGGAGGGCGGGGGCGATTCACTCGACCTCTTGAACCTCTTCCTTGATATCGTAAAAACGGAGGGGAAATGACGACGATTCATGCGGTGCCATTATTAGGTTGGCTACGTACGGCGCGAAAGAAGGTCAACATACGCACAGACGTGGCCCCGAGCGGCTACAGAGGTTGCTACATTCGTGAACACAATCACGGGGGCATCAAACACACGACTTAAGTTGAAATCATCATACGCAACGTAATTTACAACAGCGACAACAACGCGATGAATCTCTGATCTCACTACGTCTCTCTTTGTCGTTCGCCCATCTCTCATCACTCTCGACCTCCATCTCTCGCTTCGACGCCTCCTTTCTTTCCGCTTAGCACGGTGCGGCTACGTACGGCGCGAAAGAAGTTCAACATGCACGCGTAAATTTCACGACGTGTCTGCGTCATCCGTATCTCTCATTATCTCTCATCTCACGACATACACGCCTCGTTTGTCATCTCGCGATGATATCGTTAATTGAAATGAGTGTCGGCGATTCTTCACTCTTCCCTCCCCCCCCCAAAAAAAAATATAATAACATCTGATTACCCCTCCACCCTCCTCCATCCCAGTGCGCCAGAGGTACCGCTGGCGATGAGCATCGTAGAGCAAGGGGGGCTCATCTTTTATTCAAACCGCCAGGGCCGATACGCGCGGCACTCGTTACTCATTTCTCCAGCGAATGAATAAATTACGGCCGGACCCCCCCCCCCCCCCCGCTGCCCGCCCCTATCCTCGCTAAGAAAATACTGGCGGCGAGAAGTTGTGGCGCAAAGAAGGAGGAGGGAGAAGAAGAAGCGGAGAGAAGCGGCCTCGCGGAGAGACAGAGAGAGAGGAACGCATGGGAGTGGAGCGCACACGGAGGGGAAAGACGTTGATGTTGCATTTGCATCGCGGGCCTCTCTGTGGCCTCTGAAAAAGGACCATTGCTCAGAAACGTTGCCTATTACATATCCTTTTCTTTTTAAGGCCGAGGTGTTGTTGACGATTTTTTTTTATTTTGTGATTGTGTTCCACTGCCCACGCAGCAGAAGCACCAATTAATTTGCAAAACATTTTTTATGGTTTTCACAGCATCCCAAAGCACCCTATGTCCCATCTCAACACAACCATTTTATTTCCCCACGCGAATCTCGCCGATGGGGACCTCCAGTGGCAGCTGTCCCTACGTAGAACAAGATGTACGCAGCAGCGGACGGCTTGCAAATGTGTGCAAGGAACGTAACTGGGCATGGGCAAGACACATCGCTCAACGGGATCGTGACTTAAGGGCGAGAATAACTGCAGTGGTGCTAACTGGTAGCCAAGGAGGAAATGCTCCGATGAGGAAGTCCACTGTGGAGATTTACCAATGAGATCATGTGCGAGATCAATTTTCGCATTGCGAGACAGGTGAGGATTGGCGACAGCCTGGGTAGGCCTTTATCCAACTGTGGATCGATCATGGCTGATGATGATGATGATGCTGCTGATAACATGAACCGAGCGATGTCCTTGACACTTTAACAGGAACTTTCTTCAGTTTATCTCTGCGGCAATGAACACAACGTGTAAAGTATTGCTTCACAGACAAAACAAAACCTGGCCGAATTTGCTTTGCTCTCTTTTTTTTCTCTGCTTATCAGTTCGCACGCTGAAATGTTCCACCGCGGGAGGGCTCATTGAGACTCAAACGTCTTTCGTGTTCTAATTGGGAAGTAGGTTCGTCATCAGTCATGGTTTAATCCACTGCTGGATTAAGGCCTCCCTGATAAATTGGCATCTCTAACGATCCTGCGATACAATAATCCACCTGATAATACACTTTTTGCTGGCGATAACTTTTCCAAGGGGATTCAAATCAATGTCAATTCATCGGCTATCGATCCTTACTTTCACGGCACATGCATTTGATTGCGTGCGTTGGAATAGATGTGCTTTCGTTTAATGTGCGTTGCACCCTGCAGCCACTGGAGGCGGCTACACTTAACACGATGTGAGAACAAATATCGATACGTGAATTAAAGCATGACCTTGAATTGTGACAATTTATCTTTTGTGTCACGCGAAAAATACCTAGCTTGCAAATCTTAAACAAATTGTATCGATTACACTACTTTCTTTACTTATTGTATACTATGGAAAGCCACTCAATCATTTGTCCACATGGAGCAGACAATTATCATATTTTGTCGGCATTTAATACAAATAAATCAATATCATTACTTTACAATGTTTCTAATAACGGTTTTCAATATTTAAAACTCTGGCGAAATTTCCATTTGCCCCATGGAAATTCGGCCAGGCACAGTGCGTGTGTGTTCGTGCGTGTGTGTGCGTGTGTGTGCGTGTGCGTGTGTGTGCGTGCGTGTGCGTGCGTGTGTGTATGTGTGCGTGTGTGTGCGTGCGTGCTTGTGCGTGCGTGCGTGTGTGTGCGTGCGTGTGTGTGCGTGCGTGTGTGTGCGTGTGAGTGCGTGCGTGTGTGCGTGTGTGTGCGTGTGTGTGTGTGCGTGTGTCTGCGTGCGTGTGCGTGCGTGCGTGTGTGTATGTGTGCGTGGGTGTGCGTGCGTGCTTGTGTGTGCGTGCGTGTGTGTGCGTGCGTGCGAGTGCATGCGTGTGTGTGCGTGTGAGTGCGTGCGTGTGTGCGTGTGTGTGCGTGTGTGCGTGTGTGTGTGTGCGTGCGTGTGTGTGTGCGTGTGTGTGCGTGTGTGTGCGTGTGCGGCAGTGCAAAGGTCAGCGTGCAGCTCTACGGAACCAGGCGAACCCAGTCCGATGCCCGCTCACGGCCAACACCGATGACGATTATCTGAACCGGCCTTGGGACACCCCTAGGTCTACTCAGCCTCAAATGAGTACCTGGTGCGGTGTGTAAACATCGACACGAGATAGACAAATACAGCCGGGCGTGGTGCTGTCCACCCACCCCCTCGCGTGCTGTTCCGGCCTTCATAGGTGCTCGCTAAACCGCACTTGCCGCAAAAGTATGTAACACAATACGGGGTATCTTTGTATTTGTGCTCCATAGATCTGTGTTGACTGCACTGCGGGAGAACCAGACGACCACATTCTTAGTACGCAGCTCTCATTGAGGGGGGCGGGGGGCATGAGAGAGAGAGAGAAGGAGGGGACGTGAAACGAAACGGCGATGCACATTTCATGACACCTGGTTGCTCCGGCCCATAGGACACGCTCCGCTTCGTTGGCCGCCTATCGAGGCCAGCCGCGGATGGGCCACATCAAACAGAGCGGGCCTGGCCGACGGGCGTCTGCGTACGACGCGTCGGAAACGGACGGATGGCCGCTTGCAAGCCCCGAGCGGTCCATCCGCCCGTACCGCACGGGGCGTGTGCGCGCGCCTCTCAATGCACGTGCTAAGAAGAAGGGACATTTCCCGAAACGTCGCCTATTGCACACGAGCGAGTGTGTGTGTGTGTGAATGTATGTTGAGCTTCTTTCGTGCCGTACGTCGCCAACCGTGCTAATCGGAGGCGCGGAGTGGACTCTTAAGGTCCTGCTGTTGACCTAGAAGGCTCTGAATGGGTCAGCCCCACGTCATCGGCATGAACTGATCCGTTTGTATTCTCCAACGAGATCCTCGGCTCGTCTTGTCCGAAGTGCTCACACAGTCGTTGCTCCCTGTTCATGGGGTGACCAGGCCCCTTTTCTTTGCCAGCGCAGTTTCAAAGGCTGTGGAACGCCTCGCCTTTGGCAATCAGACAATTGGTCACTCGAGATACTGAAATCCGTCTTGTAAACTCACCTCTTTAAATTGGCCTTTACCCAGAGTTCTGGTCATTTGCATTGGTTCCGTGTTGGTTTCCTGCTCTCTATACAAGGCGCTTTTGGACTTACGGATGAAATCCACCGTACAAATTAAAATTATTATTATTTAGAGTGTATGGCACTTTTTCACCAAAGCTCATAACATTTAATTTGAACGCGGGTCGCATAAATATTGATCAATTTTTTTTATTGCAATCTCCATGACTCCATTTGCGCGCTACGACGTTGAGTGGCATCGCCGCCCATTCAATGCGTCAGAGACTGCTACATTAATGTCATTGTCATGCAAATCAGGGCCCTCATTCCGCGCGGTCAGTGCAGGCAGACGGGCAAGCGAATGGACCCGCTCACCGTGTGTACGTGCGAAGGTCTTGCGGGTGTCACGCTGAGGTTTAAAAAATAACTCAATCATTTTTATTTTATTTTATCAGGTAAGGCCCAGTGAGCTTTCCAGCTCTTTTTCAGAAGCGACCTGGCCACAAATGATAGCTCAACGAAGTGGCTTATCACGTGGAAATGTATCGCAGCCAAGTACTCTAAGCGCGTGTTTCTAAATGTCAGGGGAGAAGTGGAGAATATCCCTCTGGGTTTGATCTTCCACGAAGCTCATTGTCCACCCTAAACCGCATCAATTGCACAAACAATGACAGATGTGGATGCATATTTAAATCAAACAAAAATAAGATATTTATTTGACCAGGTAGGGTCCACTGAGCCCTAGAGCTCTTTTTCAGAAGCGACCTCGCCACAAATGATAGCTCAACGAAGTGGCTTATGATGTGGAAATTTATAGCAGCCAAAAACTTTAAACGCATGTTAATTCTAAATGTGGAGGGAAAAACCGGAGGACCCGGAGAAAAAATCCACGCGACCACGGGGAGAGAAACAAAATAAACTCCAATATGCAGCAGGCGTCAGGGTCGGGATCAAACCCACGACCTCTTGCACACCAGGCGAGGTAATTAACATCTCGCCAAGATGGTTAGGTAGGGGTAACATGAGATCACAGCAAAGTAATTTTTTCTATCTTCACGACACATTTAGATTTACACGATCTAACCTAAACAAACCTTTATTTTGAATTATTTGATAGTTTATGACGTGGTTTGAGCCAGCTGGCTGGGATTGGGACAAACGTATCCCACTACTGTTCACGCAGGCATTGCTGCAGAGCAGAGGGCAAGCGTTAAAGAAGACCCTGGTAACAAAGGCGCGATAAAGGAGAAAGGGGGTTGCAGCAAACCCAAAAGAGAGATAATAACCACAAGGGTGATGAACATTTCTCTGCCAAGGGCCATTTGGATATTTATAACATCATTCGCGGGCCATACAAAATCATCAACTTAAAAAATAGCCTGTTATATTTGGTCAAACATTGAATTAACTCACCCCTAATGTGATGGCTGGAACTGCTTCTCTTTGGCGAGGCGTGTGATGATGTTAGCTGGTATTGATGATGTTGCTACTCGCAACTGCTTTTCCAGATTTGCTCATAGATTTATTGAATTTCGAGTTCCGCCTGCGGTTGCCTTGGCAGGGCCACACCAAATTATTTCACGGGCCCTATACGGCCCGCGGGACGGACGTTCCCCACCCCTGCCTTACCAGGACGATTTGCGTGGACTCTCTTTCACAACCGGCGATCTGAGTTTGATTCTCTGACACGGCCAACATCAGCGACGAGGGATATTACTCGAAGCGCATTGACCCAGCGGGGTTAGGGCATGCTCAACGAACCCCCGATACCGCAGCCTGACAAAGCGCTGTAGCGTATCACATGCTACAAGTGGCTGCTGCATTGCGGATTTGAGTTTTCGACGACCACGCATGAGTTCTCAAAGCTAAGCGGAGACTTCTAAGCCTGCCGGGCTTGCGAGGCAGCAACAATGTGGGCACGTGTCTTTAGCAGTTTTTTTTCGAGTGTGCGGACCCTTTTTTCAAACCTTCAACAATGTCGCGGACCACCACATCCTATACTAGTTATTTAAAAGTCGTACATTTCCTTGGCGAGGATGTTATTCATGTTTCTCGACTACGGACCCCCCCTGCAGTAGCATTGCTGACCACCAGGGAGGTACACGTCAGAGGTCGCAAGCGGGTTTTGATTCATACTCTTAGGTTTTTTCGGTAAAGTCACGTAGGTAAAACATTTTAAATTAATGAAAGTAAAATAAAACAAATTAAAAAATTCACGACGTTTCGGAAGCAACACAAGTATGAATCCTTGCAGTCACGAAAGCTTCAAATCTAGGGTTTTGATTCCTTACCCGTACCCGTACCCGGCCGCACCAGCGTCGCAAACGGGTACCCGTACCCGGCCGTGTACGGGTAGCCGGGTATCGGGTATCGGGTACCCGGTTGCGACCTCTGGTACACGTGGCCACAGGTTGCAGAGCTCTCGGGCAGCGGTTCTCATCCGGGGACACGCGGACCACAGGGGGTTACACGTGGCAATGTCCGAGGGGGTTACACGTGGCGAGCTATAAATGTGTGAAAATGATATCGTGCGTGAGAGTCGTTGGTTAATAATCGCGTATGAATCTGCCAATGTCGACTAACCACCGTAGCTTTTTAATCCATATGATAACCTAGAATGATATAAAAGATCTTTCTATACTCATTGATCGCGAACAACGTGGCTCGAAGAGGAAGCAGCGAGCGGGAACAAATCACGTGGCGCATGCAGAGCGCCCGTTGAAATGTTGTTGTTATTTTTGTTATTCGCTTGCAGTTACCTGCCAGTTAGGATATCTCGCAAAAATGGACGATTGATTAAATTATTGACGTTCATTGTTCATGCATTTATTTCTCAGAACCATGTTGGGTCAGGCAACAAAAATAAAGGGGAGGGCCGGTGACTCGGTTTAAACAAAATTCAACAAGGGGCGCGGGGAGGAAGGGATAACAGCAGCAGCAGCAGCCAACAAAATGTTGAGAATCCCTGGCCTCCAGTTTGCCTGGTGGATTATTCTCTGGGTTCTCCGTTTGTTCCGCACACAAAGACAAACGCCCGTTGGTGCAATTGGCCGAACGGTCCCAATGCAGCGGGAGACCTCCTCAAAGAGTCACCCCCGTAAGGGTTTTCACGGATTACCGAAGAACATTGTTATTAATGTGCATTGTTATCCGCTGCGATGGGCAGCGCTACCGATCGGTGGCTTTGGAGAACCTTGCTCAGCACTTGCAAAGCGAAATCTTGCAAAGCAGATGTTTTGTTGTTTTATTTATTTTTTCCAGATTATATATTGTTTTGGCTTACGGTGCCGTTTCACCTAATACGACAGACAAGGCGGAATTTCACTTGCTTGTAGTATTTAAATTGGGCGTCTGCTACTGCATCCTCGGTGTAATTTTTTTCATCTCGTAAATATTCAGATTTCACTGGTGTGGCGTGGTTAGCGCACTACGACTACCACGCTGTGTGTATTGAGTCAGCACAGCTGAGAACCTGGGTTGGAATCCAGGATTCAGCCACCCATAAAAGTAATAATTAAATAATTCTCAAGTGTAGCGACTTGACGATCCCAATACCGTCATCAATAACTTCAAAGACAAAGATTCCCCATATAGTCTCAACACACTGTTGGGGCAAGTGCTGTTAGCGAGCACCTATGACGGCCGGCACGGTACACGAGGGGGTGGGTGGCCATCACCACGTCCTGGCCGCCTTTGTCTTCCCAATGGCGATTTTTTTACACATTGCACCAGGCACTGGCTGAGCCGACCTAGGGGAGACCCAGGACCGGTTCAAATAATCGTCACTGGGGGTGGCCGTGAGCGGGAATCGAACTCGGGTCGCCGGTTTCGTAGCGCTGCTTGCTACCGCTCCCACACACTCGCACACGAACATCATGTCACATCTGGAATTTTACTTCAGTTGGCCAAATTCCCAGCTCTGAGAATGAAACAGTTTGGTGTGACCGTCATGCAACGTGGCTTTTCTGCACAGCAAGCCACACGCGAAAGTGCAGCGCCCTCCATATATACTCTTAGGCTTTTTCGGTAAAGTCACGTAAGTAAAAAATACAAATAAAATTAATAAAAGTAATAATAGAAATAAAATAATACATCACGACGTTTCGGAGGCAACACAAGCTTCCGTCTTCAGGTGGAACCGTCACAGCACAATTGCTGTATCAAGTAAAGAGGTGTCACTTGAAGTGGTCTCAGAAGTAGTTCTGTGACATCTACTTTCGCAAAGGTCGTTCTCCAACACACGCATTGCCGCGCCGCTCCGCGAGAGTTCTAGTCCAGTGTCTTCATTTATTGATTTGACAAAAGGGAGAAAAGGTCTCGGGGAAAGGTAAAAAAATATTTTTTTCTTGTTCAATTCGTATGATGCAATCGTACGTAGCAATGACCCCCCGCCGTGCTGCGGTAAGAGCTGACAGGACCCTCATGTCAAAGAGCCGTGAGACTCGGGGAGGCGTTGCTGGGTACACGGGAACATGAGTGTCGTCGATCGATGAAACCTGGAGATGAGAGAAAGCAAGAAAAAAACACATGGGGGGAAATTAGCATTTAATTGAGCAAAACTTTGTGAATAATAGACGATTGTTAATATTGACAGAGGCTTCATCCGAACGCGAAATCAGCTCGTTCCTGCGCGGCACACCCAGAAGCGGAGCCAGCGGATTGATCGGCAATATCCATCGTGAAAACTTCATTAGGTAGCAGGGGGAATTTTTTTGCAGTTTTAAAAACACATTGATTTCTTACACTTGGGTCCCAGCACCCGGATCAATTTAACATCGTTTCTCAGGTAAATAAATAAATACAAACGGTGCTATTATTTCCTCTGAGGATTAACATCACTGTACTGCAGGTCCGATGCGAGTCCCTTACTCGCGATTCAGTCACGATCCGATTCAGGCATCGCTTCTCAAATAGTCGTTCGTCTAGGAACGCCACGCCGAGTCCAATTCCTCTTTCGTTTCAGGAGGGGTCCTGCTGCTGCTGCTGCTACAATGGCGTTTTATCTTTCCATTTTAAGATGGTTCCAGACAATTAATAATGAGCGTCTTCATTATCCACGCGGAAGGAAAGCGGAGCACCCGGAACAAACTCACACGCGCGAGCGAGGGGGCAACGCTCTATCCCCGTACAGATGGAAACATATAGAGATTCGTCCACACAATTGCTTCTAGCGAGCCACGGTTACGGCACCTCCTCGACGTCCAGCCACGGGTGGAAGGGAGTTTCACGCAACATCTGTGTGCGGTGACCCACAAACCATCGCTGCTGCCCTCCGTGGTAGTGCCGGATTACAGGCGGCCACGTGCAGCGGCGTAGCAGCCACCGTGGGCCATGGAGAGCGTGATCGATGTTAGTGGCTTTCTGTTGGCTCGAGGTCGTGTGAATCCATTAGATGCGACACGTACGAGTCAAAAAGCATCGACCCCCTCCTCTGCCCTTCCCTAAACCCTTACTGACCAGCGTGGTGAAGTATGGTTACACAACCTCCATGACTGACTGACACAGCGTGGGGAGCCCTTCATCCAGCGGCGGATTGACTGCTGTTCATTACACGGCATGACATTCATATTAGATAAGACGCATGTGTTTTTGTAAAGCAACTAACACAAATATAAAACGATGCTGAGAGAAGGAGAGAGGGGGAAGAAACGCACATTAACAGAGGCAGCAAAGAGATTTGTCTTCACGCAATTCTCTCCATCTTTCGTTTCAAGCTCAGGCTCCAAAAGAAAAGAAAAAAACCTCCGAGCGAGTGAATAAATAACCCCTGGCCAGCCAGCCAGCCAGCCGGGGTGTTTTGTATTCTGGGGACGGCACGAGCTTGAGATGGCGATGGTCGTGGCTACAGCCCCGTTACCAATACACGCGGCTCGGCGATAGAGATCAAAGGTTTATCTGCGTGTGTGTGTGTGTGCCGTGTGTGTGTGTGCCGTGTGTGTGTGTGTGTGCCGTGTGTGTGTGTGCCGTGTGTGTGTGTACCGTGTGTGTGTGTGTGTGCCGTGTGTGTGTGTGCCGTGTGTGTGTGTACCGTGTGTGTGTGTGCCGTGTGTGTGTGTGTGCCGTGTGTGTGTGTGTGTGCCGGCCTTCATTAGGTGGACATCTGTGAAAAAGAGCTTTACAGCTCATAGGATTCCTCCAGGATAAATTCTGAGGTGCTCACGGACAGCAATTGCACCCAACAAGTCTGTTAGGCGATATGGGGGGCGGGAGGGGTCTTTGTCTTTGAGGATACATTTAAATTCGCCAAAAAACATATCTGCCCGATGTCTCGAGACTCATCGTGGTTTTTTTGGGGTAAATAAGACGGAGCAACGATATTGTTTTTTCGTGAAATGTAGTATTCCGATTGAGTGGTGTCAAAATATCCACGTGTGCATCATAGATTGGCCCAATTTAGCAAAAATGATAAAAAAAATAGGCAAAGTATATATTTTTTTGCTGCATTTTGTTACGTTATATTTAAGCCGAGATGTCAAAGTGGCGTGGATATCCGGCTCGTTCCCAGTACGAATTGATTTGTAAAGATCACAGTGGAATGATAAAGATCCCTCGTTTACGTGTACAGGCTTGCAGGGCAAGTGCTGTCAGCGGGCCAACTTAGATGCATAGATAGACGCACCAAGACAAAGATTCCCGTATAGCATCCATAGACTGTTGGGGCAAGTGTTGTTAGCGAGTAGCACCTATGAAGGCCGGCACGACACACGGTGAGGTGGGGGTGGCCAGCATCACGCTCGGTCGCTTTTATCTCCCGAGTGGCGATGACTTAACACACCGCACCAGGTATTCATTTGAGGCTGAGTCGATCTAGGAGAGGCCCATGACTGGTGTTGGCCGTGAGCGCGAATCGAACTCGGGTCCCCGCTTGTATTGGGCAGCGCGCTAACCGCTACACTACCGCTCCCCACACAACAACAACAACCGCCATTCGCCACTAAGTGGCGGTGACGTGACCACAACGCTTGTGCCAGGCCATGTGCACCTTGAGGCCACGTGAAGTGTCGAACGCCCGCTGGCAGGAGGTCACGGGGCAGACCCAGGTGCCACGGGTCAACTGACCGAGATGACCGAGATGACTGGCTGATGCACTCCCCACACACTCACTTTCACACACACATGCACGCGCATGCACAAAGGACACAGGCTGACTCATTACATCTCGCAGAGGATGGCTCCGCTGAACAAAATAGTTCCGCGGTTCAATTTGGAAGTGGGTTCGCGTTTCAATTCAACGTGAAAGAAGAAAGTCATGGAAGCTTGTTCGTAAGTGCGGGTGTTCGTACGTCGAATGTTCTTAAGTCGAGGAGCGCCTGGATGGGATTTTTTCATTTATCTTAACAAATGTTGAAACTGACTTCCCTGCACATTAATGCATGCTGCATGAAATATTGTTTGAAATGAATGTAGGATTTTTTTTTTTAAGATTACAGCTGCCTTTTTTCGCGTACATAACACCACGTCTTCTGTACCGGTGGCTGTGCAAGGGCCGTCTCTCCGTCTTTCTCCCAGAAACCTCCCGTGCTTTGTACGCAATTACGTTGAACTTCTTTCACACCGTACGTAGGCAACCGTGCTCGTCGGAGGTGCGGGGAAGGACAGTGAAAAATAAACACAAAATGCTTCATCCTCGACCCCTTTACCCAAGATATCTCTAAAACGAAACTAAACAATGTCTTTGTTACGGGGTAGGGCTCACCGAGCGATGTAGCTTTTTTTCAGAAGTGATCTGGCCGCAAATGAACGAAGTGGCTTATCGCGTGGAAATGTGAAGCCGAAAAATACTGTAAACACGTGATGTTGATTCTAAACGAGGGAAAAACCGTAAGACACGGAGAAAATCCCACGCGACCACGGGGAGAGAGACACGCAAACTCCAAATATACACAGCAGGCGTCTGGGTCGGGATCGAACCCACGACCTCCTGTATACCGGGAGAGGTAGTTGACATTTCGCCATCGTGGCACCGCAATTTCTGTTCTCTTTCTTCTGCGCTTGTTCAAGACCAGGCTCAAGACCGCATTGCTTCCTCTGCCGACAACGGACTGACCCTTCCTCCTCTCGCTCATCCATGAAATAAACATGCCCACTGTTTGTCGACAGCATCCTGGGATGCGGTCGCATTTAGACGCTATATAAATTCAAATGCGAGGGTGTTGTTTTAAACACCAACCATTGTCACTGAGCCACACACACATATATAATGCACACCAACTCGCACACACACACACACACTCCCACCCACATGCCCACATGTTCACACTTGTACGTAGATGAAAAAAAAACACAAAGATCCCCCTATAGCCTTAACGGACTATTGGGGCAAGTGCTGTTAGCGAGCACCTATGAATGCCGGCACGGCACGCGAAGGAGTGGGTGGCCAACACCACTCCCGGTCGCCTTTGTCTCCCTAGCGACGATGTTTACACACCGCACCAGGTACTCATTTGAGTCTGAGTCGACCGAGGGGAGGCCCAGACCGGTTCAGATAATCGTCACTGGCGTTGGCCTTGAGTGGGGATCGAACCCGGGTTTCCAGGTTCGTAGCGCAGCGCGCTAACCACTACATTAGCGCTACGCACGTACATACACGCACAACCACCCTCACACACACACACCCTAATCCAACACACAAGCCACGTTCTCACACGCAAGCAAACACAAGATGCCTCGTGCACTTGCACCCACGTCTTAACCCACCATCACAAACAAAGACAAAGATCCCCCGTATAGCCTTAACAGACTGTAGGGGCAAGTGCTGTTAGCGAGCACCTATGAAGGCCGGAACGGTACACGAGGGGGTGGGTGGCCAGCACCACGCCCGACCGCCTTTATCTCCCCAGTGGCGATGTTTACACACCGCACCAGGTACTCATTTAATGCTGAGTCGACCTAGGGGAGGCCCAGGACCGGTTCAGATAATCGTCACCGGTGTTGGTCGTGAGCGGAATTCGAACTCGGGTTGCCAGGTTCGTAGCGCAGCGCGCTCACCGTTGCAATACCGCTCCCTAAAACCACTCACACGCACGTACGATAAAGACAAAGATCCCCCGTATAGCCTTTAACACACTGTTGCGGCAAGTGCTGTTACACGTGCACACATATACATACATACACCCACGCACGCAAGTACACACGCACAAACAACGCGCTCACACTCCCACACACACACGTCCACACACACGCACGTCCACACACACACGCACGTCCACACACACACGCACGTCCACACACGCGCGCACGTCCATACACACACACGCACGTCCACACACACACGTACACACACACGCACGTCCACACACACACGCACGTCCACACACGCCACACACACGTCCACACACACGTCCACAAACACACACACATCCACACACACGCACGTCCACGCACACGCACGTCCACAAACACACACACGTCCACACACACACACGTCCACAAACACACTCACGTCCACAAACACACACACATCAACACACACACACACATCAACACACACACGTCCACACACACACGCACGTCCACACACACACACATCAACACACACACACGTCCACACACGCGCACGTCCACACACACGCACGTCCACACACACACACGTACGTCTACACACACACGTCCACACACACACGTCCACACACACACACACGTCCACACACACGCACGTCCACACACACGCACGTCCACACACACGCACGTCCACACACACGCACGTCCACACACACGCGCACGTCCACACACACACGCACGTCCACACACACACATCCACACACACACGTCCACACACACACACGTCCACACACACACACGTCCACACAGATGCAGCGAGGCGCGCTCTGCGTGTGAATGGTTTCGGAGCGCGAAGCTCCTTGAGCGAGAATCGTGAAACCGGATCAGCCACCTCCTCCTCCTCCTGCTGCTGCTGTCGCTCGCGAGGCAGTGTTCATCAGGCAGCAGCAGCATCATCAGAGGCAGCGATAGGAGCCGGCAGTCGCAGCAGCAGCACCAACAACAGCAGTAACAGCAGCATCAGTAACAGCAGCAGCAGCAGTCACATCAGCAGCAGCAGTAACAGCAGCAGCAGTCACATCAGCATCAGTCACATCAGCATCAGTAACAGCAGCAGCAGTCACATCAGCATCAGTCACATCAGCATCAGTAACAGCAGCAGCAGTCACATCAGCAGCAGTAACAGCAGCAGCAGTAACATCAGCAGCAGTAATATCAGCAGTCACATCAGCAGCAGTCACATCAGCATCAGTCACATCAGCAGTAACAGCAGCAGCAGCAGTAACATCAGCAGCAGTAACATCAGCAGCAGTAACAGCAGCAGCAGCAATATCAGCATCAGTAACAGCAGCAGCAGTGGCAGCAGCAGCAGCAGTAACAGCAGCAGCAGTAACATCAGCAGCAGTCACATCAGCAGCAGTAGCAGCAGCAGTATTCACGAGCCGCAGCAACGACCACCACACCACTTCAGAGGTAGCAGCCACCACTGCAACAGCATCATCATCGTCGTCGTCGCAGCAGCAGCAGATGCGACGCATCGCCACGCTCCACTTCGCTCTTTCGCCCGAGGCGGTGTCAATTCCAGCTCCCAGCTACGGGGATTCAGACGCATCTGAGTGAGGCGCCTCCTCGCACAGCTGCCCGCGCGGCGGCATTCCCCGCAATGTGGCTAAAATAGAGGACGCTGTTCCGCTGTTGGCCATGCTGACGATGAATCTGATGCTGGTGCTGGCGGCGAAGGATGGGGGGCGCCTGGTGCTCACCGCAATAACCCGGTAGCCAATAGCCCCCGTTCGTCATCTCCTGCAGCCACGTTGCCATCGGCGTCTTAAAGAAGTGAGACCGTCGCCGGGGGGAAGGGGGGGAGAGCTGGGTGGGTGGGGGGGTGTCTCGTTTCTTTCATCTGCGCTGTACGGGCACGAGTCCATCGTGCATCTCGCACCGCGAAGCTCACCTCGAGGCACCCCACCGCGGCTCCTCACTCCGCCCGTCATCTCGGCCGCGTGCGCCCGCGAGCCTCGGCAAGGAAAACATCGCGCGGTTGCGTCCCGAAGGTGGGGAGCGGATCAACGCGGGGGGGGGGGGGAGGAGACACGGGAGAGGAAAAGCGAATATAGGACGACGCGATCACACGATCCGGCTGTCTCCTCCGTTACCCGCTCCTTCTCCGCCGCGCGACTCCGATTAGCGCTGTTGGCTAGGTACGGCGCGAAAGAAGTTCAACGTACGTACGTCGCAGCCCCCTCTGGGCTTGTCCGCGCCGCACTCGGTAACGAGGCACGTTCCTTCGCTTGCCATGGCGCACAACAACAGCACCACCACCACCACCACTCGGAGCGCATCACTGGGCCATAATGGCAACCACCATCCTCATCAACAACAACAACAGCAGCAGCAGCAGGCCCCACCAAGATCACCGCAGCTTCTGCTCGGAGTGCGAGGCTCTGGGCTCGGACCAGACGCACGCGGCGCGGTACCCTGCCCCTCTCTACAAGGAGCAGCCGCTTCAGCGCTGGCGGCAGGAGGCGGACGAGAAAACCGTGCAACCTCTCGACCCCCGCGCCCTGCAGAAGGCGATGGAGGCGTATTACTACGGCCCGGGCTTCGCCTCCTTTGCCGCTCATCGGGCGGCCGTAGCCACCGACCCAGGCGGGGGGTTCATGGGCACGCGGCCGCAGCAGGGGCCGCCGCTGCCGCCGCCGCCGCAGCTGCTGCTGCTGCACAAAGATTCGGTGGCCGAGTGCTGCGAGACAACGTTTAGCGAGGGACGGGTCAGGCCGGCCGATGCGTTGCCCGAGCCGGACTTTTGCGGGCTGGCCACGAGCGATGCCCACGTGCACACGGATTCGTACGACACGGACGAGGAAGACGAGAACTTCCACGAGCTCGACGTAAGGCCCCCCATCGCCACAAATTGCTCTCTTGCTCTCTCTCGTTGCGCGTTGTTGTCGACTGTACCGTAGCACGTCACGCACACACACACCGCGCTCAGGTGGGTTCTCAATGTTTGAGGCTGAGTCGACCTTAACGGGAGGCCACCACGACCGGGGTCCAGGTATGTTCTCGCTTGCCATGCGGTGTTCGCGCTGCGCGGTTTGGAACGTGACGGTGCAAAGCGGTCGGAGCCATTGGAACGCGAGACGATAATTCAGAGATGTATCTACCCGGCGCGGCAATTCTGAAACTATTGTCAGAATGAATGCGTCCGGCACGCTGGGACTGTCAGTTCCCGTGCACGTGGCGGGCTAAAGTGTGGGCACCCCCGCTGTTTCCAAGTGGCCTGGCCGGCGTGGAAGAGTAGGCCAATGTGCCATCTTAGAGGAGCGCTCTCGAGCTCCCGGCGGTGGCGTGAGCAGGGAATTGGATGGCTGCGCCTAGAGCACCTTTGAAGTGAATTCAGAGCTGACATTTATTTTTCTTATTTACGGGGGTTTTGGTCCCGGCGAATAATTGGGGAGGAAATTCCGTCTCCCGGTCCGCGCTCTGGACGTGTAAACACTGCCATTTCGTGAATATGCACGCGTTGTAAATTGTTAACTTATTTATATTATTATACACCACGTCCAGTATACAACTCGCTATTGATACTAATCGCATGGCTACCCCACGCAGTCTACCAGCAGCTTGGAACACATTCAGCGAGAAATTAAGCCCTCGGTTAATTTGCCACGCTTTTAATTGAGACGAATTACGACAGCTGCACCACGTCTTGTTGTTGTTGTCGTAGTGGTAGTACACACGTATGGGCAGGCCCCCAACACTTTTTTGTCAATCCACTGCTGGATGAGGGCTCTCCCCCCACCGCACCCCCACATCGCAAGAGCCCCAGTAAACAGCACGGGAGCAGTGACGCTGATGACAACGCCACCCAGATGAATTCCTCAATGAGTTCGGAACGCAGAGGCCGCACGTGGCTAGCTTATTCCTCCGGATTATAAGACGCTGCGGAAAAAAAAAAAGAAACACCCTCCACTCCACCCCCACCAGAAACTTGTGCTGCAGTGTCAAAAAAGTTTTACAAATCGGCTCTGTCACACACAAGACAAAGATTTCCCGTGTAGCCTTGACAGACTGCTGGGGAAAGTGCTGTTAACGACCACGTATGAAGGCCGGCACGGCACACGAGGGGTTGGGTGGCCAGCACCACGCCCGGCCGCCTTTGTCTCCCCAGTGGCGATGATTTCACAGACCGCACTAGGTACTCATTTGAGGCTGAGTCGACTTAGGGGAGGCCCAGGACCGTCACTGGTGTTGGCCGTGACCGGGCATCGAACTCGCTTCGCCCGGGTTCGTAGCGCAGCGCGCAAATCGTTACACTCCTGTCACAAACACCACGCACGCGCACGCTTACCGGGATCTAAAGCTCACAATCCCCTCTTTCGTTCTAGTTCCAATACAGATTGGGAAAGATGTGTCTTATAACCCGCTATGGAGTGCCCCCCCACCCCTCCACCACCCCTCCACACACACACAGAATTAAATAACAATGTACCGTTCCGTTTCAACGGCGTGGGAGTTAAACGCCACCTGCGCGCGCTCCGCTTATGGTGTGGGTCAGATGAATGTCGTAACTCAAAAGCAAATGATTATAGTATTCTATTAAATTGGAAGATGAGCTTCGACCATCACGAAACTGATAATTACCATCCACTTAGCAAACCCGACCGTGCTCTATCTACAAGCACAGCCCCTGTGTTAATCCATTGCTGGATTGAGGGCCTTTCCCACGCGGTCGTGGTGGGGAGATGGTTAACCATACTTCACCCCGCTGGTCAACGTGGTAGCACAGTACGGTACAACAATGCGATTCGTGCTTCAGCACTGCCCTCTGCTGACAAAGTAGCCTGTGTCAGGACTAGAACCCCTGTTTCAAAGCGTTGCGGTCGCCCAAATTAAAGCACTATCCAGGCTAAACGCCTGCTTAGCTTACAGCATGTGATGAGGCCGGGCACACTCCGGGTGATTTGGTCACTCGTAATTTCAGCCGGCAGCAATCCAGAACGCTGCTCCGGGGAATGACTGCGTTTTGGCACCCAGCCCACACATCCATCTCGCAAATAACGTCGGCGGAGTTCTCGCGACATCGTGTGCCTTGTGCTCTGAGTGGCAGTGCCTTACGTCGCCAATTACTACTCCACATCATCCTCGCGTCGTCCCGGAAAGAAAAAAAATATCGCGTGAGAAATGACGCCCGAGGTTACAGACACCCCGCATATGTCTCGGACAGCGACACGCCGATTTACGTCTCGCTCCCGTTAACGTCGTTACTTTATTATTCACACCGCTACTTGATTTGCGTTGCTTCACTCTCATCCCACCCCACACACACTTACGTCTTTGACGGCATCGTCATCACTATCATCGTCGTCCGTCCTTTATCGTTATCTGCCACCCTCTCAGCCTTCGTCTTTCCTCCACCTCACTGCTCCTGGACATCGCCTTTGATCGGACGTCGTTTCGATATACGTCGTCGCATCTTTCAGGAACGCATTCCCCGACGTAAAGCGGGGAATTGCTGTCAATCGTAATAATGTTACTCGCAGAGCGCTAATATAATTGGTTTCAATTGTGCGCTCGACTGTCTGCTCACAGAGCGAGTGGTTGATTAATCGAGGGTTCGATGCCAGGAGTAGGCGATGATGCCATTAGCGCGGTTAGTGAAGCACAGCGAGATCAAAGGGACTTTGGCTTGGAGAGAATTCTGATTAATCCACGCCACGTCCGACGCAGTTGCACCGCTCGGTGGGCAGAGCACGCGACTTGCAGGGTGGGAGAACTTGAGAGTTCAATCCCCCGTTCGGAGAAAGCGATCCCACCCCATCATGCTTTCATGGGCGATAAAGCGAGCAAGGTTCACCTCTCTGTAGGAAGTCATCACGGGTCGTACGATGATTAGTGTACTAACACTGACAATTTATCTTAATGTAGTGCCCTTTAGTCAAATCCACTGCTGGATGAGGGCCTCCCCAGGCCGTGCAGGTAGTGGTGTTCATTTGACTATGCTTCACGCTGGCCAGTGCGAGAGCATAGACGCCGGAGAATAATACAGTACAACAGTAGATTCAACTAAAGTAAAAACACAACTATGTTTACTTGGTAATAGCGACTGAGCTATACAGCTATTTTTCAGAAGCGACCTGGCCACAAATGATAGCTCAACGAAGTCGCTTAACGCGTGGACATGTACAGCAGCCAAATACCCTGGAGAAAATCCACACGACCACGGAGAGAGAGAGAGAGAACACGCAGACTCCGAATATTCAGCAGCAGGCGCCAGGGTCGAGATCGAACCCACGTACCTCCTGCATACCAAGCGAGGTAGCTAACATCTCACCACTGCGGCGCCCTCGCTTCTGCACCGTCGACCCGACGACACTCTCGCCCCATTGCTGTTGTACACAACGGCCCAGTCAACATGTGAACGTTGTTGGGCCAACGCTTCCAACCACGTGCCAAGGTTGGCGCAACGTTGCATGTTTGCCGAGAGTGAGAATGTTTCTTTTAAATAGGGACGGAAACTGCCATAGGCATAGTGGGTCAGTGGGGGGGGGGGGGGCAAAACACCTGAACAAGGAGAAAGGGAGTGTGCAGCGTAGATGCCTGCGGTAGAGGAAGCTCCACGCAATCTGCAATGCCACAGGTGTCAATGAAATGTGCACAGGTGACAACGGCTTGAGAGGCATTTAGTTCCGTTCGACGTGACGCGGCCTGGAATGACCGTGGTCGTTCGGTCACCGGTGGTCAGTCACCCGCTGTATCACTCTTCTCTCGCTACTACTTCTACTACCACCATGGCCACTGGTCCCGTGAACGCCACTCGTTGATTCCTTCAACCACGATGAGATCGCGGTCTAACAGAACACTGCGTTCGACCACTGCAGGTCACAACAGTCTCACTCGCTTATTCACATACTCAGCTCGCTCGCCCACCCTGCACCTACTCATTCACCCCCTCCCCCGTATAGCCTTAACAGACTGTTAGGGCAAGCGCTTTTGGCGAGCACCTATGAAGACCGGCACGGTACACGTGGGGGCGGGGGGGGGGGTAGCACAACGCCCGGCCGCCTTTATCTCCCCAATGGCGATGTTTACACACCGCACCAGGCACTCATTTGAGGCTGAGTCGATCTAGGGGAGGCCCAGGACCGATTCAGATAATCGTCCCTGTTGTTGCCCGATAGCAGGAATCGAACTCGGGTCGCCGAGTTCGTAGAGCAGCGCGCTCATCGTCACATTACCACTCCCCATACTCACCGATTCAATCGCTCACCCACTCACCACACTTCACCCACTCATGCACTCACCACACTTCACCCACTCACCACACTTCACCCACTCACCCACCCACACCTCACCCACTCGCCAAACTTCACCCACTCACCCACTCACCACACTTCACCCACTCACTCACCCACCCACACCTCACCCACTCGCCAAACTTCACCCACTCATCCACTCACCACACTTCACCCACTGACCACACTTCACCCACTCACCCACCCACACCTCACCCACTCGCCAAACTTCACCCACTCATCCACTCACCACACTTCACCCACTCACCACATAGCGACTCACCACGCTTCTCATCCCTGTTTTTTCAACCCCGACTGCTCCACTTTGAAATTCCCTTCAACGGTAACATTTTCTCACGTTCTCAAAGCAAGCCATGCTCAATTCCAACTAAATAATCTTACATCAATCTAAAATTGAAAACTCATTTCGTCAGAACTGCTTGTTGTTGGTGTTTAGTTTGTTGTCATTCCCTCCCCCCCCCACACCTCTGATTAGCACGATTGGCTACGTACGGTGCGAAAGAAGTTCAACACACATGCGTACAACATAATACAACTGTAACAGTACTGGGTTCTTGTTAGACACTTGGGGTTTTAGGCCTGTGCTTGGGATTTAAAAATCACAACAATTCATTCAGAATTCTGAACTTTGTTCCCTGCGCCGGACAGAAGGCGGATTCGTTCCACGGCTCGGAAAGTGTCTGAAAAAAAAAATATTTCCACGTTGTTTTTGTCGCGGGAGATATTTCTATATTTACATATTTTTGTAATTTGAAAAGCGCACGAGGTCCGTGCGTGCGAACCCCCGGGGTGCGCCAACTTCGTGACTCGGCCCTCTGTGGCGCTCCGCTTGCGCCGATTCTCCGCTGTCCACGAGCGACCGTGCTGGCAGCGGCAGCAGCAGCAGCGGCTGCAGTGACGAGGAGGAGGAGGAGGAAGAGGAGAAAGAGAAGGGGGCACGTGTGATGCGCTGCCTTCAAGCGGAAACGTTCCCATCGCCCCACGCGCCCCACGCGCCGGGGAAATTCCGCTCAAAGTTGTTTAAATGTTTGGGCGCGATTGACGTCGGAAGGTATCCCCCCCTCTCCCCCACCGGCGGAGAGACAATGGGCGTTTCTACGACGGGAGTGGGACACAAAATAAAGTTAATAAGTAATGATACTCTCACAGCGCAATTACGATAGCCGCAGATGTTCACGGGGTTTTAAATTTACCGGCGCGTTCATCATCAACGGTTGGCCCACGTTGATAAATAAAAGTCGGGTGCCGTGTAAAGATTGGATTACCGAGACGAGAGAAAGCATCGCTTGGATTGGAGTCACTCACGGCACATTACGCAGCGTGACGTGTGTTTATTGGCTGTATTATACCCGGAGGGAAAAAAAACGCCACTTCGAAGCCAGAAGTCCCAATGACTGCATAGGGACATGATGCTCGCAGCTTCCTGCTCCACGAGCTTCCACTCTGTGCTTCGTCTCATCCGCTGTCCTCGTTCCACGGCATCCTCCCCTCTCTCCCTCCACTCTTTCTCTGCACCGGTGGCATCCCCATATCCCTTCTAATCTACGTCATCATGCGTGAGTCTATGGGCCTCTGTGTGAGTCTATGGGTCTCTGTGTGAGTCTATCGGCCCCTGTGCGAGTTTATGGGCCTCTGTGTGAGTATATCAGCCCCTGTGTGAGTCTATGAGTCTCTGTGTGAGTCTATCGGCCCCTGTGTGAGTCTATGGGTCTCTGTGCGAGTCTATGGGCCTCTGTACGAGTCTATGGGTCTCTACTCTCCATAACCCTTCGAGTTGCATGTTCTTTATCTCTTCTCAACGCATACTCCACCATCTCAGTCTACTGTCCACTTCCTGCCTTTTTTAGAATATTATTAATCCCTGCTAAGGGTCCAGCTTGTTCATTCCGCCTCCTTTCGCTTAAGATATCTTCCCAACATCCATCTCCGTAATCTCATCTCTTCCATCTCAAGCCACTCTTTGTTTCCTTAGTGCACACATGTCTCTGCTCAATAGATATTACACAAACACGGCGCAACTGTGTTCAGGTGAAGTGCTTTCTTTTGGTCAAATCCCCACGTATCGATTGCGACGTTCCCATGGTTTGGTTTAAGCAGTAACCACCGAGCCTATGCCTCGTGGGCAGCATGTGGCCCATGGCTCCGTGTCAGCTGATCGATAGATGCCAGAAGTGGCAGCCTCCTTGTCCGACTGACAAGTGACCAGAGGAGAACGGTGACCGGTGGAGGCTGAACTTGGCTCGGAGAAATCGTGCTTCATATGCACGTGCCTTGTCTTCTAACTCTATTGATGACCTATTTATAAATGTCGTATTTCGTTATTCCGATGATGATCATATCGACATGTTTGTACTCTAATTATTAATGGTGATGATGTTGAGGATATCTTCTTTAAAAAATGATTAGGATGCCCTGCTCAAAATGACGATGGTTGTGATGGTGGTGCCCTGTTCGTAATCATACTAACGACACATTATTCAGATGATGATAATAATAATAACCTGTTCATGCTGATGACAATGCCATGTTTAAAATCACGATGGTGACAATTGTGACGACTACAATGACGACAACGATGACATCGACGATGACGACGGTGATGACGACGACGTCAGCGATTCCAAAGCGCGTGACGCGTGCCGATTCCCCCCCCCCCCCGGGCGCGTGCCGTGCCCCGCAGAGCGACTACTCGAGCGACACGGAGAGCGAGGACCACTTCATGGCCCTCCCACCGCGCGACCACCTCAGCCTCTCCGTCTTCACTATGCTCTGCTGCTTCTGGCCGCTAGGAATCGCCGCCTTCTGCCTGTCCCGCCGGGTAAAATCTGCCAGCACGACAACACGAACACGAGCGAGTTCGATCCCCGCTCGCGGTCAACGCGTGCGGCGATTATCTGAACCGGCCCTTGTCCAATTTCTCCCTCCCCCCCTCTTCGTAACCCCGGTGCCGGAGCCCCTCTGGCAACTGTGGGCCCTGGTGAATTTGCACCACCACCTGCACACACGAGGGCTACGCCCACCATCGGGAATTGAATGTGTTCGTGGGGAAACAAAAAGCAACAGTTTTGACCACGTGGCACTCATCGGTTGCAGGCCAGGCTTTGCCGACACTGTGTGCGTGGTGGTGTTTTTCTCCGTCTCGCACGCGCCACACAGACGAGCAGGGCGATCGTCAAGGGAGAGCTCCACCAGGCCAGCGCGTCATCTCGCCGGGCGCTCTTCCTCGCCGTCCTCTCCATCACCATCGGCACGGGCATCTACGTGGGCCTCGCCGTCGCGCTCATCGCCTATCTCTCCAAAAACGGTCACTTCTGACGCAGCCCCTGGGGCCCTCCGCCTGCCTCCTCCGCCCGCCCGTCCGCCTGCCCGCCCGCCCGCGGCTCGCCTTGACCCCGCGGCTCGCCTTGACCCCGCGGCTCGCCTTGACCCCGCGCTCGGCTACTGCCACCCCCCGCTGTCGCCTCGTCGGAGGGGCAGCGGAGGGTTCAGGTCGAGAGCGAGCGGTCGCGGCCAAGGCGAGCGGCAATGGCACACGCGGCGACGGCGACGGTGCAGCCGGACCGAGTCTTCTTAAGCGCAAAAAAAATTAGTAATAATAATGATGATAATTTCAAAAAATGATAATAACGTCGCCGTCTACAGACGCGGCATCTTCTCCAGCGTGGTTCCGTCCTCGTGAATCCGAGAAGAATCACACGAGACGGTAACGACCCCTTCCCCCCCCCCCTCTCTTCCACCTCTTCCCATTCATGCCAAAGGACATTCTGCATGGGATGCAAGTTAACGCCCGTTCGACCACTAGCGCAGCTTTTCAACGCGGGCGCTACTCTCTTTGTTCGATTGTTCGTTCGTTTGTTTGCGTGTTTGTCGCTCTCTCGCACCCCTCCCCACCCGACCCCCAATATGGTGAGAAGAAAAGGCAAGACGGTGGTTGATGTGCTGTGAAATTACCTGCTCAGAGCCTGGCCACAGTTGCCGGGACAAACGTAGCAGAGGGAGAGAAGAGAGGGGAGAGTTTAGTTTCTCGCTGCTAGGACCGCGGATGACGATAACCACCGGAGCCCAAGGGAGGCTGCCTCACCCCGATCATCATTTTGTAACCAACCATTTGTGTTGTTGTTGTTGCGGGGAATTGTTCAGCAAAGGGGCCTCTGGGTAACCGGAACGTTGACGATGGTAGCGATGATTTTGCGGGATTTTATAGCAATATTCTACGTTACCCGATGCGTGCACTAAACTAGAGGAAGGTTATTTAAATGAACAAAAAAAACCGCGGTTTGTCAGAGTTTATATACGTCATTTAATATAAATTATTCAAAGCATATACGATATGAAATACAAAATATATAACCGGCTATGTGTACGTATATGTATGTATGTATCCGTGTATGCGTATTGCATTTTGTTATCAAAAATAAAACTGCATTACACAAGGGGGGTGAGTACTGTCAAGACCAGAGGCTGTTGAATGTGTGCGTGCAGTGCTCGTATCTTCACGTAACAGCCCCGTGTGTTTGCACCAGCGGGCAGCACTGAAAACGGCGAGTTGTATCGGTCAGCACCGCGGACAGCGACAAAGACAGGCCCTTCACGTCAAGAGTTGCGGAATACTCTTTGTTTTTTTCGGTAAAGTCACGTAGGTAAAAATTAATAAATAAATATAACTACTAAATAAAATCACGACGTTTCGGAAGCAGCACAAGATTCCGTCTTCAGGTGGAACCGTTACAGCCAAATTCACTGTAATAAGTGAATAAAAAACGGAAGACCCAGGAGAAAAATCCATGCCATCACGGGGAGAGAGACAACTCCAAATATACGGCAGGTGTCACGGTCGGGATCGCACCCACAAACCTCCTGTATCCCTGGCGAGGTAGTTAACATCTCGCCACTCTGGCGAGATGCACCACCCGAATTGGGTCGGGTGGTACCCATACTTGTAGCGGGCGGGAATCCGCGTCTGAGGGGACCTCCACGGAGCGATGAAATCGTCGTCGTGCGTTGGGTGCCGGGTGGATTGTGACATCGCAGGACTGTGAGAGATGGCGACGGCTTAGGGATGGATGCCTTCATCCAGCAGTGAGTGGATTGATGGAAGCTCCTGCTGCTGCTGCTCCTGCTGCTGCTGCTGCTGCTGCTCTTCCTGCTGCTGCTCCTGCTGTTTCTACTGCTCCTGCTGCTGCTCCTCCTCCTGCTGCTGCTGCTCCTGCTGCTGCTGCTCCTGCTGCTGCTGCTCCTCCTGTTGCTGCTGCTCCTGCTACTGCTCCTGCTACTGCTGCTCCTCCTCCTGCTGCTGCTGCTCCTGCTACTGCTGCTGCTCCTGCTGCTACTCCTCCTGCTGCTGCTCCTGCTCGTGCGGTTTCTGCTGCTCTTCCTGCTGCTGCCGGTCCTGCCGCTCCCCCTGCTCCCGCTGCTAAAGCCACACTTTACCCGAATGATAGTGATCCACCGACTGACCAATCCCGCAGCGTAGGACCGCACGCTTTGCTGCAATTTGGACAGAAGCGACAATGATTGGAGAAATTCATGGGCGGCGGAAACTCTCCACTGCTGGACCATGCGGGTGGCTGCCCAGCAATCACCCTCCCCCCACCCTCCCCCCCACACCCACCCCTCCCCCCCACACCCACCCCTCCCCCCCACCCCCACCCCTCCCCCCCACCCCTCCCCCCCCACCCCTCCCACCCCCACCCCTCCCACCCCCACCCCTCCCCCCCACCCCCACCCCTCCCCCCCCGAGCGCCGCGCGTGTGCGCAATCGAACGCTGGCAGCCTGGCGACCCTGCTGGGAATGTTCCTGTCGTCCGCACCTCTAATTTCGAAATTGGCGACCGAGGTGACGACGCGGAGCCAGATGGTGGTGGTGGGGGGGGGGTAGTCTTGGGATGGGTGGGCTCGTGTGAGACTGGCTTGTAAGCTGTCTTGGTAAGTACAGAAGGGACTGAAGCAGAAGGGAGGGAAGCGATGGCAGGGCGTAGCGGCATCAGGCGACACTCTCCACGACGACCTTTCGTCACGTGCTGCCCCACGTGCTCCTACTTCTACAAATGCAGCTGCTTCTGATGATTACAATGATGCATTCCATCTCTGGTTGTGATATGATGATTATCACACCCATCTCCCTCTAACCCACTTCCACCCCCACCCCCACCCCATCCCGCCCTTACGTCTCCACCACCAACGAGACATCCCCCCCCGACCCACCCACACACACCAACCTCCTGTAGCCAGGCAGCAAACATTTTAATAACAGCGTCGCTCCGGTTCCCAATTTCCCCGCTGCTAAAAATATCAACACAAGTCACCCGACAGATAATCAGCGATGAAGTCCTTGCGACCAGCCGATTGAGAAAGTGCTGCCTGCCGAGTTCGTCGTCGTCACGCCCAGAGGTTGCTGGATTATACTGGTAGGAACCTCCTGGTTACACCAGGCCACAGGGGATTATTGTGTCCGTCCGTCGGTCGTGCATCCAAAAATGGGTGGAGAGGGGAGGGTGGGGAGGGGCTGGGTGGGGGGTGGGAGGGGTGGGGAGGGGAGGGGCTGGTCACCCCGTGGTGCCCTTATAAAACTCAACGTTTAACCGACTCACGCCGGCTTGTGCCCGCCCTCACAGTCGGTCATATTTGCGGAATACACCACGCCGCCGTTGACCCTGGCCATTGACCGAGCAACCCAACGTTCCTACCAGCTCTCTCCGCAGGAAATTTGTTATATCAAAGTTGGGGTGCGGTGGGGAGAGTGAGGCTGCTGTTAACGTGCACCGCATTATCTCGATGATAAGAATCTCGGGAAGAGTAAGACGCACCCAAAGCGCGTGCCCGATGCCGATACTAAAGGTATGCAAATGTGGTCCCACGCACACACACACCGACCATATTATTATAAGACGCATCCCAACTCTTGACTTGAAATAATCCAGAGCGTACAATATCTCAGTTAAGAGGACAGAATAGAAGATCTGGAGAATGCAGCAAGCCCACAACTCACACAATCCTCGGTTCGATGACTTCTCACAATCCATGGCTGGTCTCCAATATATTTAAAAATATCCATAAAAGTAGAAGCCCTATGAAGGACCACCCCTCTTAACGACCAATCGCTTCACGATGGGCCTCCATGGAGTCCAGCATGTTCGCTTACCGACCATTCCCCTGTTGACGGGCTGTTCTCGGTACAGAAAATATAAATTGATGCGTTGATTAACCATGTTTCTTTTAACATGTTTTATAATGTTGTTAGTATCTTTGTGTATTCATATCCATTGTTTAAATATGATAAAGTACTTTTTGGGTGAAAAGTGGTAACTTTAGATGCTATCGGAATGAATTAAGCCTCTCACGTATATTTCCTATATTCGCTTAACGACCAAATTACTTAACGAACGGTTTCGTGGAACCAATCACCGCCGTTAAGAGAGGTTCTACCGGATTCTTTTGTGTCTCGTTTCTCATTTGTTCCGTCTCGTTTGTGCTGTTTTTGTTCATCCCAAATCGCCCTCGAGGTAACGCTGCCATGTGATCAGCACGTAATTGGCACTCATCGTGAAAAAATCGAACCTCAGACGCTTTATTGCACGCACGCATCGGAGTGTGAGGATCGATTTTAATAGATTGGTTGCTCCATGCCAAGTACCTGTGGTTTATTATCAAGTCCCTTAATGGATCTTGCTCGTATCAGGCCATGTCCATGATGTGCCGAACATTTCTCCGCCCGCCACCCACCGATTCGATCTGACGAAACGATCACCCCCTTCCCACAACACCTGAGCGATCGCCATTCAGAGGTTGCAATTCCTTTCGAGAAACAACCACATGGCGCATGTATTATTTGTTGACATGTCGGCGAACATAACGGCCTCTGGTCGCTGGTGGGAGAGAGGGGGGGGTCAAGTGAACGATTGTAATGGACGAGTATTCCCCGTTTTACGTCGGGGATGCGTACCTCAAAAACGTGCGACGATGAAAGGACGTAAATGAAAAGCAGTTTTCTTGTTTTTCCACGTCACTAAAAATTAACCCGTAAAAACAAAGTTTTTCACTATAAATCCTTTATATGCGTGGCGGCTAGAGTCCTCTCGTCCTCTGGCTTGAGATGGCTGGCACCTATGGGTCAGATGATTGCCTGCCACCATTAAGCAATTGGTAATTAAATATAAAAAACATTCCTAAAATGTTGAAAATTTTGGGGGAAAAATTTCACGAAAATAAATTGTCACGCACAACGAGTCTGTCTGCAAAATGTCAGCTGGATTGGATCACGGGAAGTGGGTTAAAAAACGACCGAAAGATTTGCACGGTCGTATGCGCGCAAGCAAGCGCGCAAGTGAACTTAATATAAAGGATTTAAAAGCGACATATTACTCAACATACCGGGGCATGACCAACAACTCATTTTATTCAGCCAATGGTCTTGAAATAAACCTGCATGAAAGAACATGCTCTTCGCTGGGGGGTGGGCGAATTGGTGATGGCATTTTGAAAACCGAGGCTCTACGCCCCCAGCCCCTCCCCGCATTCACGTCGAACAAACACTACCGTAGAAGCAAGTTAAAACGTGTTTTAAGTAGCTCGTTATTAATGTTTAAATCTGTTGGATTTACAAGAAAAAACGTCAATTGGATTCGCTGAATTAATGAGACAACTCGCTATATTGAAGTGTTAATGCCAGATGTACTCTTGCAAGCTTTCTCTAGGGGGTTGCCACCTGTCCTGGTTTACACAGGGATTTATCATCTTATAGAGGTAGCTGCTGCCCTTGGAAATCTGTGGAAGTCTTCCGAGGGTATTACAAGTCCCAGTTGATACGAGTTGCGTAATGACACAACCCCCGATGACTACAGAACTCGACGAAATGCATTCACTTGTCATTCTACCCTCTTCAGGGGTTGTGAGATACTGTATTTCCCTTCTCACACGTCCGAGATTGTGTGCACAACAGATGTGGGAACCCGAGCTTCGGGCTGGCTGATGGGAGATTGTAAAACGTATTGATTCAGACGCGGAACCCAGGCGTTTAAAGCAGGCGAGAACTCGGGTCAGGTGTTCTCTACCAGGTGACAACTCAGCTGTTTTCTTCCAGGTGAGATCCCAGGTGTTTTAGACCAGGTGAGAACCCAGCTCAGATGTTTTCAACCAGGTGAGAACCGATTAAGAGTGCAGGCCTCTTTTTCAATCGAGACGAGTGACAGAAGAAAAGCACAAACGTAAAAAGGGCAAATGACACGGCAAGAAATCATAACGCAGATGAGATGAATACGAATTTCAAGCTCAACAAGATAAAACAACGCAATGTTAAAGTAATGAATGTAGTTCATCACAAAAGACTCCGTTAGTTCAGAGCGCGAATGTGATGTTTAAATTACATACGTGTCTTTGGTCGTCTTCCCGAGGTATTTAAAGTACGCCGCACGTCTCTCTCCCAAGCAGCTACATTGCTTATTAATGATGCAGTTGAATGTAATTAAAGTTGCTAAGTGCGTAGTGTGACCATTTGGCTTCTATTCGGCGGCTAACTTACATTAGATGTGTTTGGCGTACAGGAACAGTGTGCGCATTTACTTTGCAAAGGCAGTCAGTCATAGACTGCTGGATTGGACTCTGAGCAGCAGCTGGGAATCGACAGCACAGACGGCTGAAGGGGGGGGGGTCCAGGTTAGGAATTTTTGAAGGTCTCAGCCGGGGGGGGGGGGGGGTTCGGGTCGAGCAAGTGAATTGCTACACACCTAATTTGAATATATTTTAACTCTTACTTCACGCGACAAATATTATGTAAGATTTATATTTTTTTTTGTAGCGGGGACGGCGAAGTCGGCGGGGGGGGGGGACAGATTGCATCCAGGAATAAAAATGTGAATGCGAGTAAAGTTTCACCTCGGCGTCTAATTACACATTCTTTCACGAGGGCCCCGCATTGACACGTTCGGCCCCCATTTTTTCCACTTTCATTGCGACCTGGAACGAGCCAAGCAAGGACTGTTCCGCCTATGAATTGAAACATTACAACTACGCAGCCGCGAATAGGAGCGCCACGGTGGAGTGATGTGACCTACCGCGTCTACAGGAGAGTCGCAGGTTCGATCCCGACCCTGATGCCTGCTGTATATTTGGAGTTTGTGCGTTCTCTCCGTGGTCGCGTGGATTTTTCTCCTGGTCTTCTGTCCCCCCCCCTCTTCTCTCCACATTTACGATCAACATCACGCGGTTAGAGTATTTGGCCGCTTACAAATGTCCACTTGCGGAGCCACTTCGCCGAGTCATCATTCGTGATGGTCAGGTCGCTTGTGAAAAATAACGTTACAGTACAGCTCAGCGGGGCCTTACCTGGTAACACCTCCGGCTCTGCATGCAGCCGGGCAGTGTGAAGAATATGGGCAGCGCCGATTGAAGCCTCCCGATTAAAACGCAATGCGGAGGAGCACCCCGGGCATGCACCGCCCAGGGAGTGACCGTGCGCGTGCGTCTGCGCACTACCAGCCGTGCCAAATAATATTCTGAATAAAACATTAAATAGGCTCCTACTCATTTTGCCCCTGCGAGATCGTAGTCAGTTCGACCGGCATCGATTCAAGCAAGCACGGCCTCTGCTGTCGAGACGCCGTGTGTGTGTGTCGACACAGATATCAAAGGGTTGTCTTGAATCGTCGCTGCTGAACTTACGTACACCCACAAACAATGCCTGTGCGACACGATTGGCCGGTTGTGTAAGATTTCCTACATATGTTGTTCTCCATTGAGAGACGGATACATGAAGGGGACATGAACGGGACATTGTCTGCCTTTCGTATGTTGCTAAATTAACGGATGAACAGCGCGAGTCGTACGTGGAGGCGATGCGTGTTGGCAGGCGGGGGCAGCGAGTGCTGGGCGTTGTGTGGTGTGGTGGTGGCATGTGACCCGTCTGGCGGGGGTGGTTGCTCTCAGGTAGCAGCAGGACGCGTCGACAGCGTCTTTAACAGGTTGGGCAGCGCCAACGAATGCCGTTGCACGCAGTGCCGCACTAAGCTCGTGCGGGGCCTGTAGCACGTGTCACGAAGGGGCCTGCAACGTTTGCGTCCTCTTGGGGGGGCATGCTTTAGCGGGTTTCGGTCGATACCCGAAACCCTAGCTAGCATCACTATTGTTTAAATTATGGTGGGGCCCCTATTTCACGCGACGCCCCAAATGACCGTGTGCGGAATATAACCAAGACCACTGCCGGTATATTCCAGATGTAGTAGTGTCTACTTATAACTTAACCTCTTACATTGTTATAGGGCAATAGGCCTACTTATTCGGAGGAGTGCACGCATCACACGCCACTATGCCAACCAAAATGACCCTCGAAACAAACACAACAACCAACACAGTCACACAACAACCCGACAACCACGGCCTCATTGACTTACTCCACCACAAACGCTGGTGGGAGAAAACTGCCGAGCAAAACCCCGAAGGCACCGCACGAAGCATCACCCGGCTCTGGAACAGACCAAAACAAAACGCTCCAAACGCCACCTCGAGCCGGATCGGTCCCAGCCACCTCCAGCCAGATCGGGCCCAGCCACCTCGAGCCGGATCGGTCCCAGCCACCTCGAACCGGATCGGTCTCAGCCATCTCGAGCCGGATCGGTCTCAGCCATCTCGAACCGGATCGGTCCCAGCCATCTCGAGCCGGATCGGTCCCAGCCACCTCGAGCCGGATCGGTCTCAGCCACCTCGAGCCGGATCGGTCCCAGCCACCTCGAACCGGATCGGGCCCAGCCACCTCCAGCCGGATCGGGCCCAGCCACCTCGAGCCGGATCGGGCCCAGCCACCTCGAGCCGGATCGGTCCAAGCCACCTCGAGCAGGGTCAACAGGCCACCTCAGGGGATCAGTTCCAGCCACCTCGAGCCAGATCAGCAGGCCACCTTGAGCAGCAGGATCAGTAGCGGAATGAAATCCCCCGCCCCTCCTCCTTGGTTCCCCGCGGCGGGGCTCTGTGTTGAGTCACACCTCTGGGCCCTTCCCCCATCCTGATGATCACGGCGTGCCCACGAGACCAAACCCGCGTGCCCACGAGCCAATCCCACACAACCTGCAACCACTTTCACACACAGCCACCCCCGCAAGTCCCTCGCTTCTCCCCAATCAACGAAACACCCTGCCCCCAAAGCTATCACTCCGATTGCCACAGGCCCTCAATAAAAAAAAAAACTCGTGAATATTAAAACACACGAATTTTTCACTTGCGTAGTAAAGTAATTGTATGTTTTTGTATTTGCTATACAGACAGATAATACGGCAAATCGCTAACCTTAAACACCCAGTCGTTCATTAAAGTTGAAGGCGGTATTGGACTATAGTAATAGAGCAAGTGCAGAATTACTGAACCGGAATTGATAGTCTTAGGTTTTTTCGGTAAAGTCACGTAGATAAGAGTATGAATCCTTGCAGTCACGAAAGCTTCAAATCTAGAACAGGAATTGATAGCTTGAAAGCATTTAGCGCGGGGCCCTTGAAAGTGCGGGGCCCGTAGCATATGTAGCAACATTGTGCTACGAGGGATAATCCGGCACTGGTTGCACGAGGTCTCTGCGCGATACATTCACAAATGTCGCGAATGTCGCGGCTGGGCGCAGATCTTTGTTTTAACTCCCTGCACGAGAGGAGCGAGAACGCTTCACGAGGCACGGCCGAACGACAGACCGGTCCGTTGCCACCACAACGATTGCCCCAAGCTCCGCGAGTCTCTAACATTGCGGATGTTTTTTGTAATCATCTCCAACGGTCGTTATATCATTCTACACTCACAAGAAGGGGAGATTGGAGGCGCGGGGGGGGGGGGTGAGAGGAGGCGGTGGGTAACGTATACCAGCGTCACATTTTGACATTATTAATATCCCTGCCCTTTGACCGCAGGCCAGCAAAGGATCTTGGCTTGGGTGAGGGGGGGGGCGGTTTGTATAATCGCTGCAACCAATTCGCGTTGATTTATTGTGGCTGGCAGCAGCCACGCGTGCGGGTGTCGACAGGCCTGCGTCCATTCTGGTTAATGCGACCCAGGGCTCTCTCCGAGTTGATTTGAAGCCACGGGCTCTGGGGCAAGAGGTGCGCGAGTCGCCTTCGATGAAGCCGAGCACGACGCCGTTGCCCTCACAGGCAACTGGGGCCGGGTGGGGTCCAGTGAAGACCATTGGAACCTCATTTGCCAGGAAAATATGATAATTGGATTTTTAACCTTCTATCTGGCAACAAAACTGACATCCTTTTTTACAAGGAGTCATGTTAACATAGACCACAATACCTGCAGTCATAATGCAAACAAAAAACATAACTCTGATAATGTGCACTGTCCTTGAAGTTGATTGGTCCACACCCGAGACAGCTTTCCTTAAAGCCTAGTCTGACATGAGTTGGACCAGATGACGCCAAAAGGCGCCAATCAACTTCAAGGACAGTGCACATTATCAGAGTTGTGTTTTTTGTTTGCATTATGACTGCAGGTATTGTGGTCTATGTAAACATGACTCCTTGTAAAAAAATGTGTCAGTTTTGTTGCCAGATAGAAGGGTAAAAAACCAATTATCTTAGTGTGGAGTTGTTGTGGCTTGGCTCTCCAACACACCGGTTAGTGCTGTACTAGTGACCAATTAGCCACGTTCTGTTGACGTGACAACCCTTACTAGTTGGCCGTGCCGGGCAGTGGCGGGTTTTGACGACACATTTATATATTTACGTGATCTACCCAAAGAAAAACTCAATTATGCTGGAGTTTTATTTGCAGTAATTTTTTTTTCCAATGTCGGGCATAGTGTTGCCTCCGGTCGCAGTCACATTTGGCTCAGTACTGGGGAATTCATTGTTTTGGTAGGAGGGAGGAAATTAGACTGTTTAGAGTCGTCAAATGAGGATATAGAGCATTTGCCAGCTCACTTGTAACATAATACCACATTTAAAAATAAATCATTAAACCTCATTCACGAATCCAGTAACGCTCAGCTGAGTCTCATGGCCCTATTCCAAGATCGTCCTGCTATGGATGTTTCTGCTTTGCGAGTTCGTTTGTAAACCAGATTGTGTTATATGAATAATGATGGTAATGCTTGTAATTTGAAGCCCTTTATTAAAAACACACTGCCGGTTGAAGGCCATCCCTCGCCGGTCAATAGGGTTCTCTGACCATACCTCACCCCGCTGGTCGATGAGCGCGGATTGGTGAAGGGTTCGGATTGGGCCTGGAGAAGGAGATATAAAACATAGGGGGAACATAGACATGGAGTAGGGAGAGAGAGGGTAGAGAGAGAAGGGGGGTAGAGAGAGGGGGTAGAGAGAGAGAGAGGGAAGGGGTAAGGAGAGCAAAGCGTGAAATCTTTTGTTAAATCTTTCATTTAAAAAGGGGGGGGGCACAAAAAGCAAAGCATTGAAAAAAACAAAACGAAATTATGAACGAAGCAAAGTGCCGACTACACCGAGCATCTTCTTGTTTCCTCTAATAGTAAAACAAAAGGAGAGCACCGGTTCGGGTATCACTCGCACGCAGTTCCTGAGCCACGGCCCGTAATCAAACTCACGCGACCGGCTTCGTGTTTTCAGCGCACTCGCCACGGAGACCAGCCTCCCCTTTTCACACCGAGTGTTTTTTTTTTCTCGTGTTATTGCAATAAAAAATACACACACACAGACACACCAGCTCCCGATTATTCTGCAAGAGTCAAAACCTCGGGGCCACCAAAGCACACAACCCACTGCGACACGCGCCGCTGCTACAAACCAACCTCGCGCACTGTCGACCGAGTAAATACATGTGCGCCGTACGTCAACGGCAGCAAGCGGAGAAAATAACCCCCGCCGGTCAGAGGACGCGGCTTTCATTTCCTGTGCTCCGAGGTGAGGAGGCGAGGCGGCTCCAGCTACGCGTGTCAGAATGACCTCGTGTGAGAGGAGAGGAGGTGGGGGGGGGGCATGTCTGTAATTACGTCGCTCCCCTTCGCACCATTAATCACAGCCAGACGTCGTGACGCAAATGCGACCTCGGGCCCCGGCGGACGAGGCTTGCTCTGGAAGCAGGAGAGAGGTCGTGGGGGCTGCCGGAGAGGCGAGGCGAGGCGTCGGCGGGGAGGGGGAGGAGGGGGGGGAGAGGGGCCGATGTATTTCATTAATCGAGCATCTATCGTCACAAAACACCTCCATCCCGCTCGACCTTGCAACAGAAACCCGCAAGTCGGATTTGTATCATTGTAACAAAACAAAAAAGTATCATTGCGGGCGCTGTGGTGGCGATTAGATGTCGTCTCCCTCGCCTGCTATGCAGGAGTCGGTGGGTTCGATCCCGGACCCTGACGATGCCTGTTGTCTATTTGGAGTTCGCGTGTTTTTCTCTCTCCCCGTGGTGGTCGCGCAGATTTTTCACTTGGGCCTCCGGTTTTGCCCTCCACATTTAGAATCGTGCGTTTAGATTATTTAGCTGCTGCGTTGCTTATACATTACCACTGTGATGATGATATTAGCCACTGCGATGAGCAATATCATGTGTGGCTCGGTCGCCTCTGAAACGGAGCTCATAGCTCAGTGGGCTCTACCTGGTAAATCTGATTAGTTTAGTTAGCGAAACATGTATACGCTGCTAGTACAACAGGAGCGTGTCATTTAGGACGTAATAAAGGGAGTGTGTGGGAGGGTGGTCAGGGTGCATTCTGGACACGAGTAGGAGTGGATTAACGGAGCAATTATCTCATTCGTGCCCGGCTTTTACAATTATTCGTGCCCAAAAACAACACTGTACAATACTAGTAAGGGGCAGCAGGGCTACGCTACGCCCACCACTCTCTCTCTCAGCTTTACCCTCGCCATCTGCAGGAGCGACGCACGATGCTTGGGCCACCGATTATGAGGGTTGCACAGCATATTCTTAGTTTTTTTCGGTAAAGTCACGTAGGTAAAAACATTAAAAAGTAAAATAAAATAAAAATCACGACGTTTCGGAGGCAACACAAGCTTCCGTCTTCAGGTGGTACCGTCACAGCCACGACAGCTGTATCAAGTAAATGAGAGCGTTCAGGAGCTACCACTCCGTTTATATAATGATTGGAAAAGGTGGTGGGGCAAGGGCCGCATACTTATTATTAATATGGTAATGTGAGGCTTAAGACTTTACCGAAAAAACCTAAGAATATGAATCATTGCAGTCACGAAAGCTTCAAATCTAGGTTGCACAGCAATTGCACGTGTTGGGCACATGGGGGTTTTATATTCTCGAGGAATCTTTGTTGTCACGGCGCCCTCCAAACATCACCCCACGCCTCCCGGCACTGTCTGGATTGAATCTGTTACGACGAGGTTGCGATGATGGGTGGCACACGTGTGCAGGGTGGAGGGCAGCAGCTTACCGAGACGAGCATCGGAGTGGCACCCAAAATTCGGCGACCAAGAAGGAAGAGAAGACCTAACGCCTGGTGGTGGTGGCGGTGGTGGTGGTGGTGGTGGCGGTGGCGGTGGTGGTGATGAAAGATGCGTTTCGTGTGTGACAGTTGTGAGATGGCAGAGCAATTTTCATTTGCAGGCCAGGTGCCGAGTCACCTTCTGCCCACAGGGACAGCTGCCACTGGGAGGGGGTCGCGTTTAAAATGAGTTCACACGTGATGATGTGAAGCACTCCGAGACGCCGCGGCCGTACAGGAGGGGGCCGTATCAAACACAAATCGTCACGAATGTTATTCGTCACTACGCTGTGGAGGGAGCCATGCAATAATGCGGCGACAGCACTTGCGTTCGCCACGATGACCTCTTGACCTTTGTTTCAATCGTTACAGATTCGGAAAGGTCACATCATTACAGCAAACACATTTTCGTACGAGTTAACAATTTAAAACAAACCAAAACGTGGGTCCTGCATGTGCGAGCGAATACAACGTGTGAGTCTGTGTCGGTGGGTATGTGTGGAGTGGGAGGATTCATCGGAGGCGCGCTAGCGCAACGGTTAGCACGCTGTGCTACGAACCCGGCCACCCGAGTTCGATTTCCGCTCACGGCAAACACCAGTGACGACTATTTGAACGGGTCCTGCGCCGCCTCGAGGTCGACTCAGCCTCAAATGAGTATCTGGTGCGGTGTGTAGTAAACATCGTCACTGGGGAGACAAAGGCAGCCGGGCGTGGTGCCGACCACTCACCCCCTCGTGTGCCGTGCCGGCCTTCATAGGTGTCCGCTAACAGCACTTACCCCAACAGTAGGTTTAAGGCTACACGGAGATCTTTGTCTTTGTTCCTGGAATATTTTCCAGAGATTTGTCACGGACAACTAATTAAAATCAAGCCCTGGTTTACGTTGCCCATATCCTAAAGTGAAACAAATTTAACTTCTGAATATGTTTCTTGAACTTCGGTGGCACCGAGCGAAGACAACCTCATATCTGGGAGCCCAAATGTTAAAAAACTAAAAAAGACTGTACTTATCTTTTTGCCTTACAGAACACAACTATAATACACCAGCCACTCAATCGCGTAGCTAAAATAATCGTCTACGTACATTACACATTCATCTGCGCTTGTATATTAGCTACAAGACACATTTGCTCCTATTGTGGTTCCAGGGTGGGGGCGGTTGCCAAACGAACCGGGAACGGTGCACTTTTCGAGAGAGGGTGACAATGTATCCATTTATTTAAATTAAACTTGCGGCACGAGGGGGCGCAAAGAGGCTTTGTTGTGCTCTCCCAAGCTGAAATGTATTCCCCGAGCATTCTCTTGAAAACGCTCCACTCCCCCTCTCTGCAAGCGAAAGGCTGGCCAACCAAATCCGTTCTCCCATAAACGTCCGGTGCCTGGCTCAATATCATCAATATTCATTCATTACTTTGCCAGTGAGCACGTGGTGGTGGCTGTGGTTTTTTTTTTAGGAGCCCTTCTACATATTTCACGCTTTGAACCAGTGCCAGATTAAGCGAGTGTGGGACGTGTGGCATATGTTATAAAGGGGCCCTAAATACATAAATAAACACATAAATATTAAAACACACATTTTTTACTTGCATAGAAAAGTAATTTTATTCTTTCATTTTTTATACAGCCAGATAATACGGCAAATCGCTAACCTTAAACACCCAGTCGTCCATAAAATTTGAAGGCGGTATAGTACTATAGTAATAGAGCAAGTGCAGAATCACTGAACCGGATTTGATAGCTTGAAAGCATTTAGCGCGGGGCCCTTGAAAGTGCGGGGCCCGTGGCTACCTACACATGTAGCTACTTTTGCTACGAGGATAATCCGGCTCTGGCTTGAACGAGGGCACAGACGGGTAGCCTGCTGCGCTACGAACCTGCCACCTCGAATTGAAGTCTCAGCCATGGCTAGCATCAGTGGCGAGCGATACCTCAACCGGTCCTGGGCCTTCCTGTCACCAACTTGCCTTGACCAGCACGGCGAAGTATGGTCACACAACACCCGTGACTGACACAGGAGGGTGGGGTGGGGTGGGGGTGACGGCATCATCGAGCAGTGGATTGACAAAGGATGAACATTGTTGTATATTATTATTATCATCTATGGTGGTGTACGGTGCTGGTAAGGGAAAAACTGCAAAGTCCTATGGAATTCCAGGGTGTATATAACATGCAAATCATTTTTCGATTTAAAGCTTTCGTGACTGCAGGGATTCATCTTCTTGGTTCTTTCGGTAAAGTCACGTAGAAGGGAAGTAATACAATAATAAAAATAATAAAAATAAAACATAATACAATAATTCTCACGACGTGACTTTACCGAAAGAACCAAGAAGATGCAAATCATTGTGCGTGTGTACTATAAAAGTGGCACGGGAAGCTGCGACAGGATCTCGGTGAAGCAGCGGTGGGCACAGCAGAGGGCATGGTCGCGTTGCAGAGAGAACGAGAGACTCGTCCATTGCACAGGTCAGAGGAGGAGAGCCAGGCTATTGAGAGCCTGGGTTCGAACAGGGGACAGCGAGTCAACGGTACAGGTGGCTAGGGGAAGGGAGTTCCAGGCGATGGGGGGATATTACAAATATATCGATTGGTACGCATGAAGCAGTTCGATCGCACAGCGATTCGATTAATTGTGACGATTATGAATTCACGATTTTGATTAAGAATCGATTATTTTTAGTCTCGTGCGTTCGCGTCCGTTCAGCCGTCGTCCGTGCTATTATCCTAACAAAGGTACATTGGCATGCGATGTGCAAATACAGTTCTAACTTACCTACACTATAAATACACGTATACGTGATATTTAGGTGTGTGTGTTTCAAGGTGTGCATTGTGAACGCAAGCATCAGTTCTGTTCGACGAATCGGTGCCATCCCCTCAATCTTCCCACACCTCCGATTAGCAACGGATGGCTACGTAGGGTGCGAAAGAAGTTCAACATACGTACACGTTGCGTCCGCCTGTCGTCGAAACACGCAGCGAAAATGCCCGACCAAATCCTTTTGGTTGGGCATTAAATGCACTCAATTAATTATCTGTACTGAATTGTGCACAAGTGCACACACTCGAGAGACCCAGAAATAAACATCACGGCCATAATCACGACGATCAATCAACCCCTATGCATCTCCAAACGAACGCCTGCAATGAATCATGGGCGGTTATAAAATAAATAAGTACACGCATTTACTCACGAGCACGGTTCGTGCGTTATCCTCATTGCATTTGCTCACGTCAAATATCTGAAACAACATCCCTCCGTCCCTCGAATGAAATGCGAACACGTTCATGGCTCCTCAGCTACGTTGCGATTAAGAACAACACCGGCGGAACGAACGTTGCTTATTATCAAGGCGTTGCTAGTTTAACGTCCTTCTGTTGTTATATATTTTTTTTTGCTCAGCCAGCGGTTTGTCCGGTTTATAATTAAGGTCTTGGGGCCACCTCCGTTGAGGTTTGTTTATGCATTTGCCAGCACTCGTTCAGTCGCTGTGCACGACAGGGCCGCGGTGATGTACTATGTTGAACTTCTTTCGCACCGTACGTCGCGAATCGTGATCATCAGACGTGTGGGGGAAGGACAACTAAACGCAAAATCAGTTCTTAAGAAATACGTCTTCAATCTAGACGATGTAAATGTATACCCTTCTATCTGGCAACAAAACTGACACCTTTTTTACAAGGAGTCATGTTTGCATAGACCATAATACCTGCAGCCATAATGCAAACAAAAAACATGACTCCTTGTAAAAAAGGTGTCAGTTTTGTTGCCAGATAGAAGGGTAAAAAAACAATCATCATATTTTTTCCTGGCAAATGAGGTTCCAATGGTGAATGTTAAATCTGTTTCTATGAATAAAAAGAAGGTCTCCTAACGTAATTTGTTTCGAGGCTTTTGATGCCGTAGCCGTCGTTTCAGTTTTGGAGCGGACCGATGGATTTTGTGGGGAGAAGGTTTGGTACATTCCAACCAAAAGACGCGAAGTGGCATGAAGTGGAGGGTCGGCGGGGGGGGGTCATGCAAACATTCCCCCACTACAAGGTGTTCATTGGCCTAATATCCTGCACCATATGTTCATGTGTCCCGTAATTGCACCTTGGTGCGCTGTAAATATTTCATTTGGCTTATCAGCAATTCGTGAATACGCTGAAAACGGAGCTGTATCATCTTTTTTTCGTGCGCGAGCATCAACGTCCTTGCCAAACCATCACTTGTCCTTGGTTGTGATGGACAAAATATGTTTTTATTTTATTTCTTATTCTCATTCGGGTGACAATGCGAGCCGACCAATCCACATTGGGGACTTTGTCATAAAACTGCAATGAGTCTTGTTCATTCGCTTCAGCGCATTAAACACGATTTAAAATTGGAATGCATAAAAGCTATAGTCAATCAGTGTGTTTTTTTGTTATCTTTGTGGGTAAAATTGCTTGTCTGCACCACTTATGAAATTGCAATACGGGGACTGCTAAATTATTCGGCTTGGGAGGTGCATTCCACGAAACGTTGCGACTTCGCCATCAAATAGGTGCAGCAGTCGTACACCACGTTCGCCAACCCACAGGAACCAGAATGGTGAAGTATGGTCACGCGCACCCCCCCAACCCACCCACCTTCTATGGAGTTTTAGCACTTGCTGTGAGCTTTGTGGTGACAACCCATGCCGCGAAATTAAAGGAGAATCACATTAAAGAGATCGGACAGAGTTCCTCGAAATTTGGGTCGATTCCGGGTAGCGATTGGATGTGCGACCACAGTGCGTAACGGTCGCTATCGATCGCTGTGTATGTAGAACTTCTTTCGCACCCTACGTAGCAAACCGTGCTCATCGAGGGTGCGGTGGAAGAACAAACTAAGACGCAAAAAGCAGTTCTAAAGAAACTCGTTTTTAATTTAGACTTAAAAGTGCGTATGGCTCCAGTGGATTCCTAATAGCGAAAGGAAGAGCGTTCCAGACGGCCGCAGAAGCGCAATCCGACAGCGCGCGATGATGCAGTTACCCGCCTATGTTCGATGGCCAGCCAAAATCCGCTGCTGCGAGGATAGACTACGTTGTTACACGGACTACGTTGCCAACAGAAGGCATCGCAGGCCAAATCCATTGTTGTACTGCACTACACTATGCTGCCACGTCATGTAGCTCGGCTCCCGGAACTGGGCAGCGCGGTGAATTACCGCCAACATTACTGCCCCGCGCGCCATCATCCAGCGGTGGAATTGACGGACGGGAGCCGTTGACGAGTATGAACAGGGGACAGCTGTGGGGTAGACAGTGGCGGTGGTGGTGATAACACAGTGCGGGGTTGGACACAACGCGTTCATCCGGAATGCGTTCACCCGCCGAGCAATGAATCGATCCGAGGCGCCCTGTCGCTCCCACGGTGCCACGCGCGGGTCACGGGGTCCCCCACGCACCCCGCCTCAAATATTCCGCAATTTTTGACCGCTAATTGAGCCGTGGACGGCGTAAGACGGCGGTGGTGGTGGCGCAAGCGAGCTGTGTTTGGGCATTCAGCGCACACTTCTCATGCCAGCTGAGACGTGGCGGGGTTTGAGGGCGAAGAGCGTGGTGTCTGCCGCGTGGGTCGTGTTCCCTGGATGTGTCATCCACTTTAACGCCGTTGTTTGCTGTCGCTGTTGTCGCTGAAAGTCGTCACGAGCGCCCTTTATTTACTTATTCTTACCCGGTGTTTGTAAATTAACGGAATTGCTTACATTTCAGGTCGTCGCGTATTCTGCCGTCGGCTTAGTCCAACTTATTCGACTACCGTTCCAAACGATGCGCCGTGTGGTGCCTTGCTCTTCATGACAAGGCCCGCGGGCCACTGTCAACCCCTGGTGGCATTTAGTGAGGGCCCTGACAATACACACCACGTGACAACATCTCCCCCCCCCTCCCACCATCATCATCGTGCTGTCAAAGCCCAATAGATGAAAATGTGTGGCGGCCCTCGCACACCGATGTCGTCTTATCGGCGACAAGTGAACCCTGAACCACGTGGGCTGCCATCCTACACGAGACCAGAATTAGGGGGGGGGGGGGGACTGCTCCATCTCCGCTGAGCGCCGCGCGTTGGCGCGGCGCTGAACCCAAAGCGTCATCTCGTCGTCGCAACCGACAGCCGAGGGAATTGCAACGCGTCGAAGAGAGGAGCGGCCAACCGAGGAGATGGAGCGAGGGGATCAGTTCGTGCGCAGGCTGCCCGGTTGCATCGCCACAGCGCGGGACTCGCGAGAGCCGCTGGTAGTTTTGGAAAGCAAATCGTCCAGCAGTGGATTGACCATGGCTGACGACGACGATAACAAAATAATTCATACAAATATTTTATTTGTACATAAATTGCAGGACTTAAGCCTCTCCTTGAATGGAGGACGTCTCCACACATCTGGCTGTCGCCTGATGAAGCTAGTTGTAATTACTGGCGAAACGTCGTACTCAGATTGTAAATGTTGTGGCTTGGCCCTCCAACACACCGGTGTGCTGTACTAGTGACGAATTGGCCACGTTCTGTTTACGTGACAACCCTTACTATCTTCTTGGTTCTTTCGGTAAAGTCATGTAGAAGGGAAATAATAAAATAATAAAAATAAAACATAATAAAATTATTCTCACGACGTTTCGGCCACAACGCAAGCAGCCGTCCTCAGGTGAAGAACATGTCTGTCGGAAAGACAGACCCTTACTAGTTGGCTGTGTCGGGTGGTGGTGGGTTTAACGACACATTCATCTATTTGCGCGATCTAACCACAAAAACCTGTTTCATGGTTTAATGGAGTTGACGATACATCACCGTGCTGGTTAGTGTGGCTTGCGGAAGTTTCGTTGCCCAGGACCGGTTCAGAGATGAGAGTCAAGCTAGCCCGACTGCCGATGAGACACTGCGTGCCGAAACCTGTCCAGAGTATTGCTCGTCTTGAGAAAATGTTTCTGAAATCATTACACTTCCAGAAAGCTGTGCGGCTGATGGGGGTTGTGTAAGAAATACTTTCATGTCAACGTAGAGGAGACATTGTCTGCTAACACTGGTCAACAAAAAAAAAGCTTTTTTTCTGGCCTGGACTTTCAGGGTGCTGATTCCAAATCTGATCTCAGATTTGCTCTATCACATCTCATTTTTATGCTATTGGCATACCCCATTTTCATTGATTTTACCCGAAATTAACTCTGTCACTTATGATTGCAAGTTGTTGCGAGTCAGTGACTGCTTTAGTGTTAAAATATGGTGCTGTATTTTTAGGATAGTGTGTTTATAATATCATTTGATGTAGATATCCACATTCATTTAATACTTTTCTTCTGCAGTTTTGATTGAAAATGCAATATTTGATATCTCAAAAACCTGATGTGATAGACAAAAACTGATGCCAGATTTGGAATCAGCACCCCAAAATTACATTAGAACCTTTGGAATACCTTATGCCAGAAAAAGTATGTTGACCAGTGTAATTTGTTTTGTTACAAGTGCTCCTGTATAATTGACTTTCAAAAATGGCTTCCCGTGCAGCGATGGCAGCTTTTAGAACACTTGGCCAGGGTCGTGTGCGGAGGAGGCAGATCTGCAGCCTGGCCTGTTCACGCGACTGTTTTTGCAGACGAGTTCCAAGGGCGCACGCACACCCACGCCCTGTCCATTATCACAAATCCTCGTCGGGCCGAGTAGCCAGAGTGACTCGCTGCATCTTCTGGTGCGCGAGAGAAGTTGTCCAGCAGCTGCGGAATGGAAATACGCACTTCTTCGTAACCAAAGACAAAGATCCCCCCGTGTAGCCTTAACAGACTGTTGGGGAAAGTGCCGTGAGCGAGCACCTACGAAGGCCAGAACAGCACACGAGGGGGTGGGTGGCCAGAACCACGTCCGGCCGCCTTTGTCTCCCCAGTGGCGATGTTTACACACCTGCACGAGGTACTCAATTTTAGGCTGAGTCGACCTCGGAGAGACCCAGCACCAATTCAGATAATCGTCACTAGGTGTTGTCCGTGAGCGGGAATCTAACTCGGGTCGCCAGATTTCGGAGTGCAGCGCGCTCACCGTCATCCCTACAACAGCTCCCAATCATTACCACCATCTGCAATCATCATCCATGATCCATCCACTGCTGGATGAGGAGCTCTCGCACCCTGCGATGCTGTCGCCATCTGTCACGGTATCAAGGATCTGGCATCTCGGCTCCGCGCCTCGTGCGTTGGGAGATTGTACATCTTCAGAGTTGTTCTCCGTCCTTTTGGGATGCCACTCGCCTCTCGCACTCTGCCGCGGAGCTTGACACACCAGCGGATGTTGCCCCTGGCCCAAGGCCACTTTTCTCAGCGTTCATTAACGACGTGTGCTTAACTTGCGTCTTGTTCGCTCCCTCCTCCTTCTCTTTTTTATTTTTTTTACGATCAGTGGAAACAAGAAGATGCTCGGTTGTAGTCGGTACTTTTCTTCGTTCATCATTTCGTAATTTTTGTTTTTTTTTATTTTTAAACTTTGCTTTATGTAAACCCCCATCTCTCGCTCTCTCTCTCGGTCGCTCTCTCGCTCGCTCGCTCACTCTCTCGCTCACTCTCTCGCTCACTCTCTCGCTCACTCTCTCGCTCACTCTCTCGCTCACTCTCTCGCTCACTCTCTCGCTCACTCTCTCGCTCACTCTCTCGCTCACTCTCTCGCTCACTCTCTCGGTCACTCTCTCGCTCACTCTCTCGCTCACTCTCTCGCTCACTCTCTCGCTCACTCTCTCGCTCACTCTCTCGCTCACTCTCTCGCTCACTCTCTCGCTCACTCTCTCGCTCACTCTCTCGCTCACTCTCTCGCTCACTCTCTCGCTCGCTCTCTCGCTCACTTTCTCTCTCTCTCTCTTCGATGTCTTGCGTATGATGACGCCACGCTCGCAAGCCAAGCATGGCAATGCCGAGGTCTAGAAATAGCCAGGACGAGAGGGCCTTCACGAGGAGTGGTCCGTGTCTCGTTTTTTTGTTTTGCTGTCGTTCCTCATCCATTGAAGGAGCGCACACTGAGCCACCGCGTTCCTCTTTCCGCAGTCCCTCTCGTCGTACTTCCAGGCACGCGACTACTGCACCTCTTCTTTTGCAGATGACAGCTGATGAGCAATTCGCAAAACTGAGCTCATTACTGCCGAATAACACGCACACGCGCAGTACTAATGTGGCTTAAGAAAAAACTGTTTTATTTTAATTTGTATCGAATAGTTGCTCCGACGTATAGATTCGAAAAACACGGGTGATTGGCGAAATAAAATGTAACAAAAACGCGCGCTTGCGTTCGACTCGTTTGTTGACGGCACACATTTCGGGGGTCCCCACTTGAAGATGAACAAATTTGAGCAAAGGTTGTGCGAGTGGGCGAGGGGAAGGGCACTTCCAAAGAAGGGATTATTAATAAAATAGCTACTGAACGCTGGCATGGACATTAAAATCTAATGAGTGCAAAAATTAATGTTGTGTTTTATTGGATTCGAATAATGTAATAAGCCATTGGGTGCACAGCTCTACACATACGCTAATAAAATGAGGAACAATAATTTAAGGGTGGTGATAATCATAATTTACTGTTTAACACGAAGCCTTTCGTGGAAAGATTTCGAAGCGCTGTACAAGAGACAAGGGTGGACGCATCGCACCGTGGTACATTCGTCGAGTGAGCTACTTCGTCAGTCCCATGCTGGATGGAGTCCCCACGCCCGGTGCCGTGTCACCACGCTGGTCCACGTGGCTGGCGATTATGCTAAATTATCCACTGTCGGCGCCTTTTGGCGTCATCTGGTCCAACACCATGTGAGACTAGGCTCTAAGAAAAGCTGTCTCGGGTGTGGACCAATCAATTTCAAGGACAGTGCATATCATTATCCGAGTTGTGTTTTTTTTTTGCATTCCGACCGCAGGTATTGTGGCCAATGCAAACATGACTCATTGTAAAAAAAGTGTCAGTTTTGTTGCCAGATAAAAGTGTCAAAAAGCAATTATCATATTTTGCTACTGGCAAAGGAGGCTCCAATGGTGTAAATGTTTACCCCGAGTTCTCATACTCTGATGGTGCAATGTCTTTGAGTTGTGCGTCTTTGGCGTCATTTGGTCCAACACCATGTGAGACTAGGCTCTAAGAAAAGCTGTCTCGGGTGTGGACCAATCAATTTGAAGGACAGTGCATATCATTATCCGAGTTGTGTTTTTAGTTTGCATTTCGACCGCAGGTATTGTGGCCAATGCAAACATGACTTCTTGTAAATAAAAGTGTCAGTTTTGTTGCCAGATAAAAGGGTCAAAAAGCAGTTATCATATTTTGCTACTGGCAAAGGAGGCTCCAATGGTGTAAATGTTTACCCCGAGCTCTCATACTCTGATGGTGCATTGTTTTTGAGTTGTGCGCCTTTTGGCGTCATCTGGTCCAACACCATGTGAGACTAGGCTCTAAGAAAAGCTGTCTCGGGTGTGGACCAATCAATTTCAAGGACAGTGCATATCATTATCAGAGTTGTGTTTTTTGTTTGCATTCCGACCGCAGGTATTGTGGCCAATGCAAACATGACTCCTTGTAAAAAAAAGTGTCAATTTTGTTGCCATATAAAAGGGTAAACCCGAAATTATTAGTATCCACTGTGTTTATACGCGTTTGTGTGTGTGTGTGTATATTTCTGATTTAAGGATTTTGTCTCGTGTTCTCAGGGCAAGTCATTTGATTTCATCGCCTCTCTCACATCCTTGTCGATATGTAAATGGTTCCAAGGACGGGGGGGGGGCGATACCGAGTCTATCAATTATCATCGGGGAGGGGATCAGGCATGCTCCCCGAGAGAGAGAGAGAGACGCACAGAACGTGCCTATGTAAGGGCAGTAACCATGCAGGTACTGTACACTTTGTCTCGGGAAAAAAAAATCTGTATGCACCACGCAGCCACACAGATTCCAGACTCCGCACTCTCTCCCCTCCCAGGCAGCACCAATCAATTTCATGCTTCAGCAATGTGCGTGATTGATTCTGTAGGAAGCCTTTATCGAAATGTATTGGGGATTACGATTCACATTAAGGGCAGGCATAATACGGGTGACGGAAGCACACCCAGCTTTCAGGCGCAACTCAAAATTGGAGCTGGCAAATTTAACATAAAACTGGAACTATGGAGCCAATTTCTTGCGGAAATGGTCCGTTGGCGAAAACAAAACCCAAAAAAACACCGGTATTGGTTGAAGCAAGCCTGACTCTGCTGATGAGACCACCGAATGTCTAAACCAGGTGCAGAATTTGTATGAAACCAGTGCGACATTACATACGCTTTTCAATTACTGCTATTGGGCAGCATGTCCCGATGTTGTAGCGAGAGTGGGTAGCATGTTCAGCGCTGTACAGTGGCACTGGGAAGAACGACATCAAAGCAAGCAGAACGCATTGTGGCAAAGCCCTTCGTCGTGGTGGGAACATCGAGTTGTAGCAGCAGAACGTGCGAGCCCGCATTTGTAAATTAAACGGACGTGAAATCGGTAAAACATTTCTGAAATGCAGGATTAGTGAGCCGAGACATGAATTAATAAGTGTTTTTTTTTGGGTTAGGAGCCATTACTCTGTGGACACAATTTGTTTTTATTCATTGACTGCCAGCAACGGAGTGGCTGCATGAATGAGTGATTCTGTGCGCGTTCATTCTTGTGGCCAAGGCAAGCGTTTCAGCTAAGGTAAAGGGGCGGCCCTGCAATTACTAACTCACGCCACTGCCGATGGAAGGCTTCCCACTATAAAGAGGCCAAGAGAGCCCCTCTATATATAAAAAAAATAAAAGGGTATTTGACCAGACGTATTAGGAAGCCACTGGAGCTATGCACTTTTACGTACAGACTTAAAAACCCATTTCTTTAGAACTGTTTTTGTTGTGTTTAGTTTGTTGTCCTTCCCCCGCACCTCCGATGAGCACGGTTGGCTACGTACGGTGCGAAAGAAGTCCAACATGCATGCATATCGCGAGCGGTGGAAGTACTCACACTTTCATCTTCTTGGTTCTTTCGGTAAAGTCACGTAGAATGGAAATAATAAAATAATAAAAATAAAACATTATAAAATAATTCTCACGACGTTTCGGCCACAACGCAAGCAGCCGTCTCTGTCTTCTCGACAGACCTGTTCTCCACCTGAGGACGGCTGCTTGCGTTGTGGCCGAAACGTCGTGAGAATTATTATTTTATTATGTTTTATTTTTATTACTTTTACTATTTCTATTCTACGTGACTTTACCGAAAGAACCAAGAAGATGAATCCCCTGCAGTCACGAAAGCTTTAAATCGAAATTTACCCACACTTTATCCCACCGCACGTGACCTGCCATTCGACCAACCGCAGTGTTGCGGTTGTCCTGCTGCGTGGACGGAGGTTTGGTGGTGGGGGGTGAGGGTTGAGCGATTCACTAACCCTGCCCATTTGATTCAACCGTCGCGCCCTTTAGATTGCAAGATCAGAGCGATAGGCGCCGTTACGCCAAGGCAGCCTGGACACACACATTCGGGACACATTCGCAAGCACTGCAGAATAAGTAAATACTCGCTCCAGCGAGCCGATTGCCGACTGCGTGACACTTGCTCCCTGACGCACCTTGTTTAAATCACCGCAGGCAGCTGACATCCTCCACTCTCCCATTAGCTATATATATGGATTTTTTTTTTGCTTCACATGTCATTCCAATTTCATTTCCATAACCGCAGTCCCAGCCTTTTCCGCTTTGCCGTGTGACCACCGAGCATTACTCAGTTACGTATGAGGTCAGGTTAGACTTGTGGTGTTCACCTTTGCATAAACTCTACGATTTGTCTTCTTGGTTCTTTCGGTGAAGTCACGTAGAAGGGAAATAATAAAATAATAAAAATAAAACATAATAAAAGAATAATTCTCACGATTTTTCGGCCACAACGCAAGCAGCCGTCCTCAGGTAGAGAACAGGTCTGTCGAGAAGACAGAGACGGCTACTTGCGTTGTGGCCGAAACGTCGTGAGAATTATTTTATTATGTTTTATTTGTATTATTTTATTACTTCCCTTCTACGTGACTTTACCGAAAGAACCAATAAGATGAATCCCTGCAGTCACGAAAGCTTTAAATCGAAATCTACGATTTGTTTGAAGGCGCATAATATGGGGGGGGGGGGGGTCAGAACCGGCCCTGGGTTTGCTCGAACGCGCATTGACCAGCATGGTGAAGTATGGTCAACTAACCCACGTGGACTGATACGGTGTAGCAAGCAGTGGATTATCAAAGGGCCAGAAATATTAAAATAATAATTGCATTAAAAAAATGTATATTCATTTAATTGATTAATTCTAACTTTTAATTATAAATGATATGAAACGAATATTTAGATTGTTTAATGTAATCCAATTTCATGGTCACGGCGGATAGTAACATAAGATACACAATTAAATAACACATGAAAGCCATCTGTGCGTGATATATTTTTGGCGAAGATGATGATGGTGTCAGCATCGGGGGAGACAAAGACAGCCCGACGTGATGATTTCCACGCCAACTCCTCCCGTGCCAGGCCAGATTTAGTCGGTGTTTTCAAACATCACTTGCCCCCCCACCGTCTCGAAAGCTACCTGGGGATCTTTGTCTTTTGAAGCGTCGCTCTACCTCTCTGGCCTGTGTGATGTGAAAGGGGCGTTTCCCGAAACGCCGCCTTTTTATTTTAAGGGCCGTCCATAAATGACGTCCCGCGATTTAGGACGATTTTTGACCCCCCCCCCCCCCCCTCGTCACACGGCGTCACAAAAACCAGACCCCCCCCCTCAAATATGACGTCACAAAGCTCTGCCCCCCCCCCCCCAAACCCTATTCCCATTTTGAAAATAAAACATGCTTCAAATCGCTTTAAACTATTGTCATCGTAGTGCGTATTTAATGTGGCGCTGCACTCTGATGTTGTAGGAGAAAACATTTATTACAAAGTATATTTAATTAAGCAGAACGTGTTGTCTACATTTATTTAAAGCTGCGCATTTTGATGTGACGTGACATTTTTCACCCCTCCCCTCGTCACACATCGTCACAAATGTCTGACCCCCCCCCCGCCCAGGTGCGTGACGTCATTTATGGACGGCCCTTTAATGTTTATTTTAAGGTTGTTGACGAGTGCGCGTGTGGTAGAGATCAGGGTACCGAGACTGGCACCACCGAGTCCCTGGGTTCGACTCCAGGCCGCCGTCTTACCTGCGATTGAAGCGGGTTCCTCCAGCTCGATGGCTCACTGCTCCGTTATTATTTTTAAATAACCCGAAACAACTAAACCATCGTGCTCTATGTGGGGGGCGTTCATTTCATTCGACTAAAATTCCAGCCCCTTCGGGAGACGAAACGCGTCCACAGTTAGAGCGTCACGCCAGGGGAACACGTGGGCTCTGTGGCGAGGGGTGGGTGGGGGAAGGCTGCCCCCTCCTGTGCGGGCGAGGTAACTTGGAGAAGGTGATGGAAACAAAAGAAGAGAAATAATAAAAGAGGATCGACACCTCCCGCCTACATTGGTGCGGGAAAATGTGAACACATCATTCCTGCTGCGGAGGGAGCTGGTAGGAACGTTGGGTTGCTCGGTCAATGGCCAGGGTCAACGGCGGCGTGGTGTATTCCGCATATATGGCCGACTGTGAGGGCGGGCACAAGCCGGCGTGAGTAGGTTAAACGTTGAGTTTTATAAGGGCACCACGGGGTGACCAGCCCCACCCCACCCAGCCCAACCCCTCCCACCCCCCACCCAGCCCCATCCCTCCCAGCCCTTCCCTCCTCACCCAGCCCCTCCCCAACCTCCCCTCTCCACCCAGCCCCACCCCTCCCATTTTTGGATGCACGACGGACGGACACAATAATCCCCTGTGGGCTGGTGTAACCAGGAGGTTCCTACCAGTAAAAGATGTCCAAACACCGAATAGACACCTACCAACAAGAATCATTCTCTCCAACACACAGTGACAAATCCCTTACTTCTTGGCTGTCGGGTGGTGGAGGGTTTCGACGCAATTATACTTACGCGATCTAACCCCCAAGAAACTTTATTATGAATACTATTGGTCGCGAAAGCCTACGTGTTAAACTTGTTTGGAATAGTTGATTAACTTCAATATATTGAAAAATAAGCTGAATAAATCAAGAATGTTTTTTTTTAAATCCTTTATATTAAGTTCGCTTGCTTGCTTGCTTGCGTGCTTGCTTGCTTGCTTACGACCGTGCAAACCTTTCGGTCGTTTTTTAACCCACTTCCCGTGATCCAATCGAGCTGACATTTTGCACACAGACTCGTTGTGCGAGACAATTAATGTTCGTGAAAAAAAAAAGGATTTAGAGTGAAAAACTTTGTTTTTACCGGTTATACTTATTGGCGTGGCTCCGTCCCAACGACCCAGATAAATCAGCCGTCACGAATCGTACGTACGCTGAACTCCTCTCACACCGTTCGTAGCTCACCGCGATCAACGGAATACTGCACGCGCATTGCGTTAGAAGACAGCGTGGTTGACGGAGGAGGAGAGTCATCGTTCGAATTTCCCTGCTGACTCACCGCCGATGCAGCCCCTTCATTCAGGCTCTGTAGCGAGCGACCATTTGAAATTAGGATTGAGATCTCAGTGCTCGCGCGTGTGCACGTAGTCACACGCGTGCGTGTCCACGTGTTCCTCGTCTGTGCGCGCGCGCGCACGTGACCCACGTGACGCGGACAGGGTTCATTGTTTAGCGCGTCACGTGGGACGTGTTTAAACAATCATCGGGCGCGTGCGGCGACTTAATTTTTACATGAATGGAGTAACTCGGCAGACGGGGAAAGACGAAGTCGGGTGGTGTGGTGGTGGGTCGACAGGACTGACGTTTGAGAAACGCTGCCTTGACCCAGTCGCATAACTAGCGTGGGGGGCAGGGGGTGCCTTGCCCCCCACGGTGGGTCAAAGCTACGAGTTGGGGCCCCCTTAACAAGCAACCATGAGAGGTTTTCAGTGTTATTTAAAATGCGGTTTAAATCGTTTTTTTTTTTAATACCAAAATGCTTTCATTTACCTGCCACGTTTTAGTTTAACTTAGAGCCGTAACGTTGTACTTCCGCAAATTGCGCAAATTAAATATTGGGGGGGTTCCCCACCTAACTGATTGCCGCACCACCTGAGCCGATAATCTGGTTAGCACGCCACTGATTGACTGTCAATCAGCGTTTGTTCTATTCACTACCGCTGTTCCAGCAGCAGAGGACACTGCAGTGAGACGCGTGATATCAACCACAAGCCCCCCCCCCCCCCACCCACGCAGCCAGTGGGAGCAATGTGCATACCTCTCCTGCACAGCCTGGTGACAAAAGGCCACGCACCGGACCTTGCAATCCAAAAGTCGCCGGTTCGATTCCATCTCCCGGCGCGATAGTTAAAACAGCGGTGCTGTCTGTCCATCCTACAGTATAAATGGGCCCACCACAGTTAGTCCATCGGGAGTTCGCGTGTGGTGGGGGTCAAGTGTGGGTACTCACCACGCCTCATCTTGCCGACAAGCCCCTACTGGACATTTGTGAAGAAGAGATTCCAAAGCTCATCGGATTCCTCCAGTCCACAGTGGAAACTGCAAGGCTGCAGTGCTCCTAATTTGCCACATGGTGACATCCTATGCCCACGTGGCGACCCGAGTTCCCCGCTTCCCAGCCATCTAAAAGCCGACTCCAGTGGCAAGTTGCCGCAGAAACTCACCATTGGAGAATCTCATAACTCGGGTCGGCAACTAACATACTTGGAGAGCCGCAATGCGCGTGGATGCGAGACGGCGGGGGTCCTTAATACATCGCATCACGAGGCAGTCTCTTTACGCAGAGCAACATGCGCCCCAACAGCGGCACGTTGCCGTGCCCCCGTCTTAGGTGAAGAGAGGGTGGTGGCACAGAGGTTGAACCACTTTGTGCCCGGCAGCAGTGGGCCAATGCCACGCCCGGTGGCCACCCAGTCCCTCGTGTGCCGTGCTGTGTTGTATTTGCGTCGTTGGTGGTGGTGGTGGCAGCTACATTGGTTGGAAATGTATTTTAGACCATTGGTACCTCATTTGCCAGTAAAAAATATGATAATTGGTTTTTTACCCTTTTATCTGGCAACAAAACTGACACCTTTTTTGACTGCAGGTATTGTGGTCTATGCAAACATGACTCCTCGTAAAAAAAGGTGTCAGTTTTGTTGCCAGATAAAAGGGTAAAAAAACAATTATCATATTTTTTACTGGCAAATGAGGTACCAATGGTGTAAATGCTTACCCCGAGCTCTCATACTCTGATGGTGCATTGTCTTTGAGTTGTGCGCCTTTTGGCGTCATCTGGTCCAACCCATGTGAGACTAGGCTCTAAGGAAAGCTGTCTCGGGTGTGGACTAATCAACTTCAAGGACAGTGCATACATTATCAGAGTTATGTTTTTTGTTTGCATTATGACTGCAGGTATTGTGGTCTATGCAAACATGACTCCTCGTAAAAAAGGTGTCAGTTTTGTTGCCAGATAAAAGGGTAAAAAAACAATTATCAATGTATTTTAGGTTACTATTACATTCAATGGAATGGAACGTGTTCAACATGACACGCGCCAAGGAGATTAATCGATTAACTGTTGCTGCTCTGTGCAGGTGCTAGATGGATTTCTACATCGCGGGAGGTTGCCAGGGCTTGGGGAAGCCTTCATCCAGCAGTGGATTAACCATGGCTGATGATGGATAAGGGCTTTCATGCCACCAAAGTCTACTTCCACTGCATGCACCTCGACGGCCTTGACGTCATAGATTGATCCAATATAGAGATATCACACCGATGTCTAACAAATATTGTAAGCGCGATGTGTCTCCGTATCTCGCAGAGGAAAGTGTTCAAGTGTATTGAGATTGGTGGGAAATGCGGGCGAGGCTTTGGTGTCGTCCGCTGGCCGAGTGACCCTTGAAAAAAATAGCTCATTAGATCAATGGACTTTACTTAAGAAATACAAATTCCGATTCAAAAAAAAAACTTGCAAACTCGATTAAAATGAAAGGTTAAAGCCTCACCTCTTCTTAATTGCCCATGCAATTCCTGTTCCCTCCCATCGCCCCTCCACTCGGTCCCATCCCTCCCCTGTAGCTTTTCCATGACCCCCCCCCCCATGTTCCCCCCTGTTATTGTCACTAATTCATCGGCTCTTGCCATCTAAAAATCACTATTTTTGTTACCGCTTTCAAACCATGTAAAACGCCTTGAGCTAAGGCTCTCCGATTAGCATAGTTGGCTACGTACGGTGCAAAAGAAGTTCAGCATACATTCATCATCAGCACGATCCACGGGCAGACAGCTCATAAGTGCCCACTGCACATGTCGCCATTTATCCACCCTTCCCTGTCTCGTGACGATGTGCTCAAGTCGTGCGCCACATCTGTCTGGCACCGATCTCTCACAACGGACATAAAGACACGTGAAATAAGATGTTATTTTTGCACATGCGCGGTGGTTGTCGAGCATCGTTCGAGCGGCTGTAGCCGACGAGTGAATTCCACACGAGGGCATCATCGGTGCACATCACCGAATTGTGCCGAGCTTAGCGCTTCAAGGTGAAGCCGCGTGCCCAAATATCCCCCCTCCCACGCACGCGACCACGGGTGTGAGTGAGATTACGAGTGAACCATCAGCAGAGGGCTGTCTCTGTTAGAGCAAGCACATGCTCGTGTATGTATGCGGCATGTGACAGCGATAGTGTAGCGGCTAGGGCGGTGCGGATACGAACCCGGCGACCCGAGTTCGATTCCCGCTCACGGCCAACAGTGACGATTATCTGAACCGGTTCCTGGACCTTCCTTAGGTCGGCTCAGCCTCACATGAGTACCTAGTGCGGTGTGTTAACATCGCCACTGGGGAGACAAAGGCGGACAGGCGTGGTGCCGACCACCCACCCCCTCGTGTGCCGTGCCGGCCTTCATAGGTTCTTTCTAACAGAACTTGCACCAACAATCTATTAAAGCTATGAGGGGAGGGTATAAATCTGTGTTAGTCACACAATCGCCCCTCCCAGCCATCCGAACGATTCCACGTGTGTTTTGTTGTTCCTTGTTCAGGGTTCAAGATTGAATTCAAGGAGAAATCGTTGTGAGTTTCGTTTGTAACCGATCTAGACCAGGACCGTGGCCGCTGCCTGCCGTCGCTGCTGCCGCTGCTGCTGCGTGTTCACAGCAGCAGCGGCGACGTTCTCCCCACACCGACTTGGAAGAGAGACCCTTAAGCAGCCCCCCCCCCCCTCCTCAACCTCATTTCGGCCCCCTCTCAGAGCTCACGTCTCCTCCATTGTCCGTTCTCTTCCTCTTGAATCTCCTCGCCCCTCCACTCCTTCCCTGTCCCTCCCCTCCTTCCCTGTCCCTCCACTCCTTCCCTGTCCCTCCACTCCTTCCCTGTCCCTCCCCTCTTTCCCTGTCCCTCCACTCCTTCCCTGTCCCTCCCCTCTTTCCCTGTCCCTCCACTCCTTCCCTGTCCTTCCCCTCCATCCCTGTCCCTCCACTCCTTCCCTGTCCCTCCACTCCTCCCCTGTCCCTCCACTCCTTCCCTGTCCCTCCACTCCTTCCCTGTCCCTCCACTCCTTCCCTGTCCCTCCACTCCTTCCCACGCCCCTGGCATCGACTGCACGTCATTCCATTCCGTCACCGTTGTGTGGAAGCTATGTCGGAGCGCCTTAAGTGAAGGCCCTCTTTATTCTTGGGTCTTTTGGTAAAGTCACGTGGATAGGTTCAAAGAAAATAACAAAAGATAACACAAAACAACGACGTTTCGATCGCAACACAAGCGGTCGTCTGAAGGCAATCGGTGGAAACGTCGTAGTTTTTGTTATGTTTTGTTATTTTCTTTGAACCTATGCACGTGACTTCACCGAAAGACCCAAGAATATGAATTCCTGCAGTCACGAAAGCTTTAAGTCAAGATTTGAAGGCCCTCTGTGAATAGAAATAGGATTAGATTAAAGGCCCCACATCATTTTTAAAGCCCCCCCACCCTCTTTCGCATGGCTTTTGAGCAACACTGAGGTTGGCTCCGCATCTCAGAGTCACTGTCACTTCTGTCTGAAATATTGTGTGCCATTATAATTCTGTCTCCCCCCCCCCCCCCCCCTCTCATTTGCCCCAGGTTCGTCAGCTCCATTATCTCAGTGTAAACATTAGCACTCCAATTTGGATATATGTTGAACTTCTTTCGCACCGTACCGAGCCAACCGTGCTGATCGGAGGTGCGGGATGTTCGCGATTCACATCGCCGGTGCGATCCGGTGCGTGCACTTGCGAGGCTTTAGGGGCGTTGATATTTTTTGAGTAGCGAATCGATGAACTGTGCCACGCGCTGATGGTCGAACGCGCGCCACACCAGTCTAACACGTAGGCTTTCGCGACCAATATTATTCATAATGGAGGTTTTTGGGTGAGATCGTGTAGATGTGTCGTTAAACCTGCCCCCATGTGGTGGCCACACCGTTCTCGCACGAGAAGGTAAAACGATCAAAAAGAAAACGAAGTTTTTCTTAAGAGATGTCATTAAACAAAACACACGGATTCAGCGAGACCATAAGGGACACCGGTGGAGACTTTGTGCGCCAACAACAACAACAACACGGGGCAACGCACCGCATTTCCACATTCGCAGTCATGGGATCGCGTGTCGCCGTTCGAAATCGTTGCAGGGGGAGAGCTTCGTAACCGGATGAGCGTTCTGCAGAAGTCGTTGCAAGCGACTCCTTTGTGACCAAACCCTCCACCCCCCCACCCCACAATACATCTTTGTCGTTGTTTCGCATACATGTTCTACAAGGACAATAATAATGAGGCTCTCTCTCTCTGTCAGCTTTACAGGCCGTCTACATACAGACTCTCTGCATCAGATCCCCCGTGATTCCTCCTGAATGGTCCTCTGTTTTCTTCCCTCTCGTCTCAGCTACCCTACCTCCCACCCACCACCACCACCACTCGGCACTCAATTTAAATCAAACCGAGCGCCATGTGGCATGGAGATTCATGGTGCGGACACCCATGAAGAAAGAATGAGCTCTCCTGATTTATGGAAAATAAAAACAAAGCACTCTACTTTTGGGGGGAGGAAAGTGCAAATGATAGGCAGCCATATGTGCATGTGGTTGTTAAATGATGACCCTTTGTGATAATGTTCAAACGTACACAAAATAATGTGAACAGTGTGTGTGTGTTCGTAATATGTAGTGCTGGGATACATTTGATTGTGCTGTCCATTATCGTACCGAAATCCGTGGAGCGACCAGCTGAAAAATCAACGTATAAGGAGGTTCAAATCTGGTTGATGTTCACTTAGCCAGGGGTCGAAAACCAAAATAACAAGATACTTTTTCTTTTTCATAATTCGATCAAAACCCTCCCTCTATTTCCAGATGAGACGGTGGTCTTTTATAACTAACGTCACGAAGCAGTCTTTAAAGAGGCGCAAGGGTGCCTACCCCCGGACTTATCCCATCATAAAACGAGTACCCAATGTGTGGCGAGGTCAGCGGGATAATCAACGGAGAGACTCGCTCCCACCATAGGAACGTGGAATTTCCGCCAATGGCTCTAAAACAGTGGACGCGACCGCCGCCTCGATTCCTTATTTGGGGCAGGAAACCGCTCCGACTCAACTTGAGACGACTCAACGACGAGGGTTTTCCGGCTCTTCCAGGATTTCGAGCGAGCCACGATGTCAGCAAACAAAAACCAAGACGGCATCGTCGTCGCCACGAACGCAGAGCGCCGACATTTCCTCCTCCTGCGCAGTGCTGCTCCCTGCAATGCGGGAAAGGAACCGGGCGCATTGGCACACGAATACAATTAGATCGCTGCACTCCGCGCCGGGTTATAATCGCTCTGTTTGTAGTATTCAAAGCGGCCCCTTCACCACGGGCCCCGCCGATAGTCGAGCTCACCACGCGACGCGTGGGTTCATTTAACCCGTTCCCTTCCTTCACTCCGCGATTGATTTCCCTGCGTCGTGATTTACGCGCTAACTTTCATCGCCACTGCAAAAGCACTTCTCCAGATGAAACGCAAACGCGATGTGATTTTTGTTTTTGACTCGATAGAAGATTTTTTTTCGCCGCGTGCGCGCACACACAAAGACAAAGAGACCCTCGGTATAGCCTTGACGGACTGTTGGGGCATGTCCTGTTGGCAGGAACGATACACGAGAAGGCCGAGTGGCCAGCACCACGCCGGACCGCCTTTGTCTTCCCAGTGACGATGTTTACACACCGCACCGGGTACTCACTTGAGGCCGAGTCGACCTCGAGGCGGCACAGGACCCGTTCAAATAGTCGTCACTGCAGGCGTTTGCCGTGAGCGCGAAATCTAATTGGGGTCGCCGGGTTCATAACGGAGCGCGATAACCACTAGACTACCGGCTCCCCACACACGCGCACTTTCTGCGAAAGCAACGATGGCGTGGCTCCGTCCGAGGTGGTGGTGGTGGTGGCCCGAGGTGGTGGTGGTGGTGGCCCGAGGTGGTGGTGGTGGTGGCCCGAGGTGGTAGTGGTGGTGGAGGTGGTGGTGGTGGTGGAGGTGGTGGTGGTGGCCCGAGACGGCAGTCGTTGCCATCCCCGCAGCAGCTGGCGTGTCCCACTCGTGGCGTAAGCCCCCCCCCACCCCCGCCGCTCACTCGCCCCGTGTCTACTCCGCCTGCCAAAAACATCATTGGAGTGGCCGAGCATCCGAACTGAGAAGTGCAGGTATCGTCAGAGCGAGGGTTGCCAAAGCATTGCCTTCCCCCTCCTCTGTTGCATGAACCCGTCCATTAATCATCTTTGCCCGAAGGCAACGGGTTCACTACCTCGAAGAGCTCTCCCATCTGGCACAAATAACGAAGGTCCCTGGCAGTGGTCAGAGCACCATCAGACACCTTACACTCTGGCCTGCAGGCTTCTCCGGGTTTTTTTTATTTATAAATAAAGTTTGTTTGCCACACAAACGCTGCCCACCCATGCCCCCTGTTCTCCCCAACACAATGACGCACGAATACCGCGTTGTGGTTCAGTTCCTCTGCTCGATTATTTTTTCTGAGGTCGACCGCTTGTGTTGCGATCGAAACGTCGTGATATATTATTTTTGTTTGATTTAATTTTTCTACCTACGTGACTTTACCGAAAGACCCAAAGAGTATCAATTCCGGCAGTCAAGATAGCTTTAAGTCCAAGTTTAGTTTTAGTTTCATACAGCCCGGGTCTTTTGTAACCACCACGCTATTCCGCCCTAACTGCGCAATTGAATACAACATTTTTCATTAGTTCCTTTGGATTTTCTTGTACTTTTCACTCACGTTATGACCATAACTGCCTGGCCCCTTTCTTTGTGTGTATTGCTCTCTCCACCCACTTAGCTTCTTTGGCACTCGAGACAAAATCATGGGAAAATAACGACTCCATGCACAATTTACAAACACGAAAGGAGGCATCACGGGGACGCACAACTCAACTTCGCTACTGCTGACTCGGCCTCGGCAAGGTAAGGTAAAAGTGTAAAAACAACGAGCCTACCTTTACCCTACCTTTTACCTTACCACAATACAATCACTCTACCCTACCTTTTACCCTACCCTTTACCCTTACCCCTTGGCATGTCGACACCTTTACCCTTTTACCCGGGGCCTACTGCTGACGCATATTATTTTGGGCACAACAACCCCAAGGTAAAATTACAGCCGTTCTTCAATCTACAAATCGACACATCGGCCACGCGCGGAAGGAGAAGACTGGGCCACGGTGGCCACGGAATTCGCGTGGCGGGTCGGCTAAATGGGGTGAGCGCAAGCTTCTCCTCTTAGTCCGTAAACAAAAAACCCCGTCCCAGGATGGTTTCATGTTCCTCCAGCACAGGTGCCCTTTGGCCGCTTCGCTGCGTCCCTGGTGCCAGGGAGACGGAGTGCGTGGCGGAAGCAATGCGTAAAAGTTGCACTTGACATTTCGATTTAAAGCTTTCGTGACTGCAGGGATTCATCTTCTTGATTCTTTCGGTAAAGTCACGTAGAAGGGAAATAATAAATTAATAAAAATAAAACATAATAAAATTATTCTCACGATGATGTTTTATTTTTTATTTTTTTATTTCTATTCTACGTGACTTTACCGAAAGAACCAAGAAGTTGCATTTGACAGTTCGGGTTGTTGAACTTCCTTCGCACCGTACGAAGCCAACCGCACTGAATCGGGAGGTGCGGGCGAAGGACAACGTGGGCTCAGAGTAAAAAATTCAATCGCCAAAGGAACAAATAAAAATGTGTTTATTCAATTGTGCAGTTAGAGCAGAATAGTCTTTTGAGGGTGGGGATGGGGGTTGACAAATGATCCGGGTTGTATTTCATACGCCTAGCACTATCCAAGTGATAATTATAATTGTGATTAATGTTTTGCCAATTATTTAATGGTAATTTTTGATAAATTAATGGCATGCTGCAACGTGCGATGACTCCGTTAATGACTGAAGACCGTGGTGATGGTAAATGATGAGATGCATTTGCAACAGTTTCAGGGAACGCAGCGCATAAAAAACACACACGAATTCGTTCCATTCGCTGCGATTTTTTTTCTTTTTTTTTCTTGGTTCTTTCGGTAAAGTCACGTAGAAGGGAAGTAATAAAATAATAAAAATAAAACATAATAAAATAATATTTTTTATTTTTATTATTTTATTACTTCCCTTCTACGTGACTTTACCGAAAGAACCAAGAAGATGAATCCCTGCAGTCACGAAAGCTTTAAATCGAAATTTGTTTTCTTTGTTAACCGATGCTATGCTCTTGCTAACATGGTCAGCCATGGTCTGCCCACCGCTGGACGAAGCCTTCCTTGACTCGTTGCCACCCTGCGTGCTCTCGCGGTGCAGCAACGCATGCGGTTCCTGCACACAAGCCGATGGGCATTCTCTTGGGGAAGGGTCACCTCCTTTTGGTTTCCACAACCGTCGTTCGTCTCTCGTCCATCAATGTGCCCCCTTTGCTCAGGCCTCGCCGAGCATTCTAACCGGTCAATACGACGTCTCGGACCTTTGTGTGCGCGTGCGCTGCGAGCCCGGCGACACGAGTTCGGGTCCCGCTAACGGCCAACACCAGTGGTGATTATCTGAACCGGTCCTGGTCCTCCCCTAGGTCGACTCGGCCCCAGATATGTACCTGGTGCGTTGTGTAAATAATTGCTACGATGGAGACAAAGGCGGCCGGGCGTGGTTGTGGTGACCCACCCCCTCGTGTACCGTTACGGCCTTCATAGGTGCTCGCTAACAGCACTTTCCAACAGTCTGTTCAGGCTATACGGGGGTTCTTTGTTTCGTTTGTTCTCCTACCCACGGATCATCTCCATCTCAGCATAAATGTTATCACGCACTGCATTGCCCGTTGTTGACAGAGGCACGCAGTAGCCGAACAGCACCAGTTTTCTTACGCGTGTGGCTTCATGCACGGGCCGCAAACTTACGAAGCAATAATCAATATTAATCGACGACTCAATGCATCTCAGCTCAGGGGGTGCGGCAATCGATCAGGTGGTGCCCGCCAATATTTGATTTGCGCTATTTGCGGAAGCCAAACGTTCCCGCTCTACTTAAATTAAAATGAAACGCGTAAACAAAATAATTTAAAAAAACATTTAACCCCGTTTAATGTCGTTTTTTTCTTCTTTTACACTGTTGTTGAAAGATCTCTCATGGTGGTTGTCAAGGGACACCTCCCAACTCGTATCTTTGGGGGGCATCCATTGAGTAGGTACGCACAAATCTGTCACAATTTGACCCCTCCCCCCCTCCCTGTACGCACGCGGACTTTAACCCCCCCCCCCCACCTGCGTACGTAAGCCTGACGCACCCCCCCCCCCAAATCATATAGAACGGCCGATATTTAATCCACGCAGAAACGATCAAGGATTAATAATATTCATGTGTTTAAGCAAACAGATAGTCCACCGCCGGACTTTCTAACTCATTTCGATTTAAAGCTTTTGTGACTGCAGGGATTCATCTTCTTGGTTCTTTCGGTAAAGTCACGTAGAATGGAAATAATAAAATAATAAAAACAAAACATAATAAAATAAAATAATTAAATAACATTATAGTATATTTATATATTTTTTTATCATTACTTTATTATTTCCATTCTACGTGACTTTACCGAAAGAACCAAGAAGATTTCTAACTTCATTTGAAGGCCAAAGTAGACAAATTATTATCGAGGCTTCACCCCCCCCCCCCTGTTTCCTATGCTTACGCACATTGTCAGTAGACCCCCTCCCCCCATGCACAAGCGTACGCCCCTCCTCCCCCCTCCATGCGTACATACTGAATGGATGGACCCTTGTCTGTCGGGGAGGGGGGGGGGTAAGGCACTCTCTGCCCCCACCCTCGTTACGTGCCTGATCTGCCCGAAGGTGCCACGCAAACGCATCCGTAGCAGCCGGAGTTCGCACATTAGCCCCTGGGCAACTCCGTCGGCATCCTCCCTTCTCATACCAAATCTGTCCCCATCGCCACTCTCAAAGTGCACAGAACGAGTGTCGTCTATATGCCCAGCTCCTGTATAATTCATATCTACAGAGGCGCCTCGAAACAATTACTCTGGGTAGACTCCCCAGAGCAAATTGTGGGTTGCAAGATCTGTCTGCAGTGATGTACAGGGTCTGTCTCGAATATTTATTCCCTCCCCCACCCCACCAGCTAACCCTTACTTGCAGAGGCAGGAGGTACCCTTTGAAATGTTGGAATCGATGTATTCTGGCTGGGGGGAGGGTTCACGGAAATTAACGCTGCGAGCTTCGGAGAATATTGACACCCGATGCCATTCCCTCCCTATCTCATGAGACAGTGCATTCTTGTTAGGGTACTGCCATGGCTGCCATCTGCTGGGGCAATATCAGAGTTGGGGGGGGGGTCCCACAATGCATCTGGGATAATGGTAGGGGGGTCCCACAATGCACCTGGGATAATGATAGGGGGGGTCCCACAATGCATCTGGGGCAATGCCAAGATGGGGGGGGGGGGTGTCCCACAATGCATCTAAGATAATGATAGGGGGGTCCCACAATGCATCTGGGGGTAATGCCAAGATGGGGGGGGGGGTGTCCCACAATGCACCTGGGATAATGATAGGGGGGGTCCCACAATGCATCTGGGGGTAATGCCAAGATGGGGGGGGGGTGTCCCACAATGCATCTGGGATAATGATAGGGGGGTCCCACAATGCATCTGGGGCAATGCCAAGATTGGGGGGGGTGTCCCACAATGCATCTGGGGCAATGCCGGGGGGGGGGGTCCCCAATGCATCCGGCTGCCGCCGAAAAGCAAACGCGCCAGCAAAGTTGAGCCGGTAGTTTTCGGCGCTTTCGCGTGCGGATGAGTGGCTCGCACGGGCACACGCCCGCTCGTTGCACGAATGCAAGTTTGCGAGCACAAAATATCCTGCAGCGAGAACAGAACTCGCAGGCAGAAGTGGATTTCCTGCTTGAATGAGCATTGAGGCGGTGCGGTATCTACCCGATGTTTACCGCCCTAAGCCAGTGACGGGGCCGGGAATTCCACATTCTTATGGTGGGGGAAAGTTTATCCACAGGAGAACCTCTGTTGTAATCCCCACACAGCGGTGCTCATTTTTATCGACCCCGACAAACCAACAACAAAAAAGCATTTTCACGTTTGGAATCTTCCTATATCGGAAATCTGAAGTCTTAAGTTCATCGTGGAATACCAGTCATGTATCCAGGATACCACTGCCGAGTCTCAAATATGTTTTTTTCAGAATGACCCTACATTGGTGGCATGCAGTAGCGTAGCGCGTTTAGAATGATCCCTGGCACAAGGAATTAAATGGGGGGGGGGGGGGTTGATGGGGCAACTGCCCCCCCCCCCCCCACCTCTATGTAGCCTGGGCTGTGTGCCCGTCTGGCATGGATGTCCCGGTGTTGTTGCACTGGGAAAAAAACTGGGAAAAAACCGGCAGAAGTCGGGAGAGACCCAGCAGATTCCTGGGGTCAGTGCCGTCCATATGGGGGCAGCGCGGGTGCGGGGCAGATCCCACTGTCCCCCGCCCGATGCCTTCAAACTAAGCCGGAAGTATTACGTCTAACACGTCCCCCCTATTAAAGGGGGCCCGGGCGGTCGCCTCAATTCGCCATACGCTCGGGACGGCTCTGCTTTAGGTAACACGTGACATTGTCATTTTCTGACCACGTGAGAAATGCCAAAGTCCCCTTGAGACCCCAATTAATGACGCGATCAAGAAAATAAGACTTGCTGTGTTTCAGTCCCTAGCGAGTAGTTAATGCAGTAGTAAGCCCCTTGGGTTTCAAACGGTGCTATTTCTGATCTCATTTTCATTTATATAGCGCCTTAATCAAGGCGCTGAACAGAGAATTAGCAATTTACATTGAAACGGGGCGATTAGTTGTATGCACGTTGGACTTTTCGCACCGTACGTAGCCAATCGTGCTTTTCGGAGGTGCGGGGAAGACAAACAGCATTTGTAAAGAAATGAATTTCAATCTCGAGCTCACGACAATGATGGCAACGCATGAATGTGATGATGTGCGAAATAGATTATGAAAGTCACAATGAACGGTTTATGATGAGTGAGTGTGAGTGTGTAGCGAAGTTGGGAAGGAGGGATGATGGCATTCATGATGGGGAATGGAGGGGGAAGGGGAGTTGGGGTAAGAAATGGATGATGATGATGATGATAATAATAAGCGAGAGTTTTTTATGGAAGAAGGAAAAAGACGGTCAGGCTGATTGTTTGACATGTCGGGGAAGCTTGTTCCAGTGATATCTTCCATGCATATTTTCCCATTCCCTGTCAAATATTCTCCTCGTATTGATCGCCTCCCTTAATGTAATTGCATCGGGATCATCGTCAGCGCATCTATGTACTTGTAATGTTTTATTCCAATTGCGGTAATACTCCGTTTTACGTCGGGGATGCGTTCCTGAAAAGGTGCGACGACGGATATCGAAGCGACGTTAATCAAAGCGATTTAAAGGGGTGGATAGGTGGAGGAGTCGAAGGCTGAGAGGCGACGGATAACGAGAAGGGACGGATGATGATGCTGTCAGCGACGTATGTGTGGGGTTGAGGCGATGCAAATCAGGAAGCGGAGTTTAGAAATGACGACGTAACTGCGAAACAACTTAAAAGGGGGAGACATAAATCGGGGCATTACTGTGCTGTACTTCATTGACGTCCGTACGTCTCATACACGTCATAGCAGGCAACACCGAGTGATGGAACACGCTAGACTCTAGGCATACATATTCTAGGTGTTTATTTTTAACGGATGCGTATTAAATTTCGATGTAAAGCTTATACGTGACTGCAGGGATTCATATGATTGTTTCTTTCGGTAAAGTAACGTAGAAGGGAAATAATTAAATAAATACAACTATTTAATTCTCACGACGTTCCGATTGCAACACAAGCAATCATAATCACAGCACATTTTCTTGCTGTGGTTTTTGCAAATTTTCTCTTTTGTGGTTTTCACACCTGATGATGATTGCTTGTGTTGCAATCGAAACGTCGTGAGAATTTAATAGTTGTATTTTTATTATTTTATTATTTCCCTTCCACGTCACTTTACCGAAAGAACCAAGAATATGGATGCGTATTAATTTGGCATGTTGCACGGCCGACTATATTTCGTCACCAAATGCCTGTGAACAGCTGACCAGGCCCAGGTTCATAGGGGGGGGGGGCTGGGGGGGCGGGGGGGGTACCTGCGTTGAGAAGCCGAGGTCGTTGATTGTATGATTCATGGTTTTTTTCACGCCTGCACTATCGCTCGATGGCAAAAGCGCTCAAAAGAAAAACCAGGGTAGGCGACTCTTGCTCAAGATTGGAGGAGTTAACATTGAGCCCCCTTCTTTGTTTTTATAGCCGCCAGTTCATAAACAGGAGGCAGTGTCTGGACGATCGACTAATTCCCGGCGGCATTACGGGAGGACCCGCGCACCAAACTCGGCTTTTATAAATACTCAGCTGTAAAGCACTAAAGAAGCTTCGCTCGCCATCAGGATTGCCTTTGGTCAAGTAAACAGCTCTGCCAGCAACAATCGATGTTACGATGCAGTTGGGGCCCTATCAATAATACTTACGTGACCCCGCGCAAGCCAACGCAGATTGGATTTTCCGGTTGGATTTATTACCGTTTGAGAGCGATAGAAACTGCAACCTCCAGGAGCCATTCACAAAGCGTCTTGGCTTCAGTGGCAGAAGTTTCTTGCGAGGTGGAGGAGGAGGAGTGCATTGTGTGTTTTGTAGAATTATCCGAAATTGAAATTGTTTATTGGCATTTAAGAAAGATATACCAATGCCGGCGACGCTCTCCCTCTCTTTTGACTTGCTGTCCGCAACGATTTTGCGCCCTTGGAAAAATAACAGCGGAATAGCGCCCGCGTAGGTGTTTGCGTGTGTGCGCTGCAGCTCGCGTGTTTTTGGGTTGTCGCCGCGTGTTGTGCCACGTGACATCCGACGTTTAAAGCCACATGATGGGAGCCTCTTCAGGAAACGTGTTAAAATCTCCCGGCACGTGGAATGAAGCATCGGACGTCGCGACTAATCGTCATCGACATGCGGTACCGACACAAAAACAGTCCGCGCGTTGTACCGCACAGCGACGTCTGCAGCGAAACGTCGGACATCATGCCTAACAACACCGCGTTACAACCCAAGAGCACGCTGGAGGGAGAACACTGCATTTGCCGACTCGTCTGTTGTTGCGGAAAGCAGTGAAGTTTGCTAAACACAAGTCATAATCAAACTAGATTCGAAGCTTTCGTGACTGCAGGAATGACTCTTTGGTTATTTCGGTAAAGTCACGTAGAAAATAAAATAGAAAATTTAATTAAATCCAATAATATTATTTGTTTTTATAAAATCAAATAATATTATTTGAGTAGAAATAAATAAAATAAAAGTAGAAAATAAAATTTGATTCAATAAAATGAAAAAAATATGATTTCATTTGATTTTCTACGTGACTTTACCAAAAGAACCAAAGAACAAGTCGTAACATTTAAAAATCTGCGGGGCTGCCAGGGCGGTGGTTAAAACTCCGATTGCAAATCAAACCCTCCGTTCACAAGCGCCATTCCCAAGGTAGCTCGCCCAATGTGTCGCTCGCAACATGGTGCGCAATCGAGATATACGAGGCCGTGGAGGTCACCCCTGTGTTGTGTTTCGTGGATTGCTCCAAAAGGTGCTCCGCCCGTACATTTTACAGCCTCGCAAATGTCCATGACGTCAAACTCACCCCCCCCCCCCCCCCCCCCCCACAGAGAGAGACGAATTGAGAGGGTCTCGTGAAGTCGTATCGAAGAGCACGTGCACAGTTTATCGACAGGATTGTTGAGGCCGGTACGAGTGCAGTCAATTAACTACTAAACTTTGGAGCGTTCTATTTAAACCCGTGTTGGAGTCATTTTGTTCAACATGCTGGGAGCTTTTTTATTGCAGGAACTGCATATTTATACCCCTCCCCCCCCAAAAAAAATAAAAAATCAAATCTGTTGTAAAGCTGTTGATAATAGAAATACACACAATTGCAAAGTGAGATGTTCCTTCTAGGGATTTGCCAGACGAAATATTTTTTTACAAATAAAATAAACAACAAATACATTCAAACGCTTTTGTAACAATTAAAAGAGCTCCCCTTTTGTATCGCCGTATATATTTAGGTATGTCAGGTTAACCGCCTTCTATGCTACATTTTCCAACAGCGCGTCTTTAGGTAAACAAACTCTAGACTAGTTTCGACATCTTGGGTCTTATCAGAGCGGGTAAAACCGTGGCTTCCACAAGAGTTCGTAATGCTTGCTTATTTTTTACGTCTTTATGAAATAGCAACGTCTAATGCCAGAGCCATTCTCTTCCAGGCAACGCAAACAATTGCGTCGCAGTGTTGGCAGAACCGATCGTACGTTCGTGGGATGCGTCACGAAAGAATCCACTGCCGCCGTGAGCTATGCCACCACCTCTGCACTTTGAAGCATCCAATTCCTCAGCCACCGAATAAAGGGCACCGATGCCCTTTAACTACCTACTCGCTTGCCTGGTTCTAATTATCAAAAATCACAACTCCTGTTCCGACAAATTGCTCGAGCGGCGAGCCGCATGTCTTCATCACATCACTGTAGAACTTGCGACGGGTTCCCCCGACATGGGCCGCGATAGTGCGCGGGAGTGAAAGTGAACCTCTGAAAGAAGAATTGAAATTCGGACACCAGTAGCGGTAGTACGGGGGGTGAGGCCTGATCCCACCCACCCCCACCCAAAACCCCATCCACCCACTACCCACCCACGACCCACCCACGACCCACTACCCACCCCCAGGGCTATTGTAATTGATCAATGTAGCCTAATGCAATATTGGGGTCCCTATGAACTTTTAAAAAGATGCGTAACAACAATGACCTCCCCAGGAGTGATGCTGGGTGCCATACCCCCACCTCGTTCACTCAACAAAATGCCCTTTTACGACGGCGCCTCTTCTCCGAGCGGTACGAGCGGCAAAAAAATCAGTCGCTCCACAAAGCTGTCCGTGTTGTTCGTAAAATTGCGATCGTAATAAAGCCGGGCACGGTTCATCGAGCGCAGCGCATTTGTGTTATTGTAAGCAGCGCCCCCATCCCCCCTTCCTTTCGGGACAGGTTTTACAATAAAAGTAAAGAGAGTTGATTTGCCTCCCGCATAATCGATTGACCATATATCGTAAACCTCGTGGTCTGCGCCCCTTCAACAGAGGAGGAGGAGGAACAGCAAGACGACACGAACTCTCTGCTGAAATTCTAGATTTGAAGCTTTCGTGACTGCAAGGATTCATATTCTTAGGTTTTTTCGGTAAAGTCACGTAGGTAAAAAATAAAAATTAATAAACTAAAAAAAAAATTACGACGTTTCGGAGGCAACACAAGCTTCCGTCTTCAGGTGGAACCGTCACAGCAGCACGACAGCTGTATCGAGTAAATGAGAGATTACAAGAGATACCACTCCGTATATATAAATGTTGAGGGGTGGGGGAAGGGCCAGGAACGGCCCACTTTCTATTATTATGGTAAGGTGCGGCTTGAGAATACGAATAGACTGCATAACAATTTAAATTTTTTACCTACGTGACTTTACCGAAAAACCTAAGAATATGAATCTCTGCTGAAACCCTCTCGTCGTGGCCGGCAGCAGCACAGACCTCGACATTTGGCATTCAGCTCCTGCTGAACTAATTGCCAGATGCAAGAAAATAACAGAATCTGGTAAAACAATAAACGTCAGCGTTGAAGTAAAAGTGATATTGCAGTTAAATACAAGGCTCTCGTTCATGCATACCCCATAAGTTAGCATTACATTGTACGTAGAGCATTCATTGAACTAACTATTGATGTCAAGGTAATGTTGTTGCATTACCTCTTCAGAAACATTTTACTCACATTAGCATCAGCATTGCAGCGTAAATTACTCACAAAACGATTAACAAAAAAACACTTCACCTAATTATTTTCCCAATTTAAAAAAGGCACGCAGATTTAATGAACCCGTTACGTAAAAATGCTCCTGCATGTTCGCATTCGTAATTTCTTAAAATGCTGCGCGCGTTTAAAACATTCGACTGTGCAAAATGCGTCCCACCAACGTTTAAATCTCTCCACAACAACGCGGGATACTTGAAGCATCGCATACAAACTAAAGGTCACGGCACTGCTGAAGATTTCCCCCGTGAGAGCAACAATACAACACGACCGCCGTGCACGCCGCAATCCCTAAGAACATGAAATTGTGATCCGATGATGAACTTCCGATTGCTTAAGTATTGTCACTCGGGGGGGTGGGGGGGAGCGGCGAGGCTGTTTTATTATCCCGTATCCACCGCAAATTTGCTTATGCCTCTAGCAAAGCGGAAATAAAAACAACGAAACTTAGCTCGTCTCGCAAACTTATCCCTTGTAAAGGTCACTAAGTAACGACTCGAACATGCCTCGGCAAACTGTGAAGTTTATGGAGCAAGTATTTGAAAGCTTTCCTCTTTAATTGCTTACCGCTAAAAGTCTATTTTCTTTTCGAAAACTAAAAACTTTGCATTCGCCGTGACCGAATCACCTTGTGAACACATCATCGGGTCTAGGAAGCTAAGCAGGTGTGAGCCCGTCTAATACTTGGGCGGAGAGGCTGCCTAAAATAATCAGGTTTGAGCGGTGAATTGGCCAGGCGATGTTCAGCAAAGCGGTATTGTATCCATCAGTTTGGATCAATGCGTGTTAATCCTCACGAATGTGACTTTCCGCCACGCGCTTCAGTTTTCTCCCGAATTGCAAGACTCGTCAATGGAACGGACCAAACATCGCAATGCAGGGCCCTCTTGAAACATATCGTTGAAACTCCGATGGGTATTAGAATATGTAAATAATAAACACGTGTATTGCTTCGCTGCATATTTACGTTTTCATTTCCGCACGTGTCAGGCAATTAGCGAATCGCAGATGGGGGAAAAGTGTTACACCTTTCAAAATAAGCTTTGCTAAGCATTGCAGTGCATTGGAATTCAGACAAAATAAGTATTTGACGTCGTTACAAACATAGACTACATCGCCACATCTATTCACGTAATAATATTACTAGAAATTAGTCCACGTTTCTGAAAAGGCCAATTAAATTGTTTTTGTTCAAAGCTTAAATTTATGGGATAAAGCAGCATTGTGTTGCTCGTGTCTCTCGTAAAGGGCAATATATTTAAATAAAACGTGTCAATTACAGACGCGTAATTTGGTTAGAGCTTTGCATACGTTTCTATCATTTTGGAAATCCATTAATATATCGAATTATATTGGACTCACCGAGAAATGTTATTGCAGTGTGCAAATCCCTACCAGAGCATCCCTTATGAATTTACAACTGCCTGCAGTGCTTGACTATCGTTACATAAACATGTTTGAGAACCAATAAAACTGGTTAGAAATTCAATCAGAAAAAAGGATGAAACAACCAAGCGAATTTTGGGGTATTGCACGTTTATATTTTTTTTATTTTTTTTATGAAAGTACCAAATGGCAGATATTGTATGTCAAGTGACCCATACACAGAAGAGCAGCGTGCATAAGACTTGCACAACGCCGATTAATTGGCATTAACCAAGTTAATTAAGCAAGAGAAACACGTCATCGTGCTGTTAAAAAAGTAAAAAAACATTCTTCTATACAATGTTAAAAAATATGCACCAACATATGCATTAAATTTCGATTTAAAGCTTTCGTGACTGCAGGGATTCATTTTCTTGGTTCTTTCGGTAAAGTCACATAGAAGGGAAATAATAAAATAATAAAAATAAAACAATAAAATTCTCACGACGTTTCGATTGCACCACGAGAAAATTTTCTTGCTGTGGTTTTTACACCTGATGATGATTGCTTGTGTTGCAATCGAAACGTTGTGAGAATTTAATCGTTAAATTTTTATTAATTTATTATTTCCCTTCTACGTGACTTTACCGAAAGAACCAAGGACAAATGCATTCATACTCTTAGTTCTTTCGGTAAAGTTACGTAGGTAAAAAATGAAATTAATAAAAATAAAAAATAAAAATTACGACGTTTCGGAGGCAATACAAGCTTCCGTCTTCAGGTGAAACTGTCACAGCAAAAAATCTGTATCAAGTGGAGGGAAGTTTCACCTGAAGATGGAAGCGTGTGGCCTCCGAAACGTGATTTTATTGTTTTTTATTTATATTAATTTTAATTTCATTTTTTACCTACGTGACTTTACCGAAAGAACTAAGAGTATGAATCATTGCAGTCACGAAAGCTTCAAATCTAAAACAAATGCATTGTTTAATAGCGACCACTGCCATCCACAAGGGGGTAGGAGTGTGGTGTAGTGATGCATCTCACCGTGACATGAACTCAGAACCCGAGTTCACTTGCCTGCCTCATTGGCAGTTAAACCCAGCGGCCAAATAGAGAGCGGAAACACGATAATTAGAACTAGATATCCCTTCCCACTGTTAATTAAAACTAAATGGCTTCGGACATGTCATGTTCTAGATTGTCTAATTAGCTTGGTCGCCATGGTAACCAACTTTTTTAATGCTTGCGCGCGATTAAGTTAACCGCGAGCAGAGCGTGATATCCGAACAAGCAGCTTCATCAAGGGCTGGAAGTCCCCTTATTTATATTCAATATCAATTTGTACCACCACAGTGGAACGCGCACATTCCTCTTCTCATATGAACCATGTGGAATTGCTGCACTATGAACATAAGCATGTAAACATCCAACTATAGCTATTAAGCTCTTTTAGCAATTTAATTTTATTACCAGGCGAGGCCAGCAGAGCTTTCTTTCAGGAGCGACCTGGTCACAAATTATAGCTCAACGAAGTGGCTTGTAATGTGGAAATGTATAGCAGACAAATACTTTAAACGCATGATTCTAAAATGTGAAGGGGTTAAACCGGAGGACCCGGAGAAAAATCCACGCGACCACGGGGAGAGAGAGAGAGAGAGACACGCTAACTCCAAATATCCAGCAGCAGCAGCAGGCGTCCGGCTCGGGATCGAACCCACAACCTCCTGTATACCAGGCAAGGTAGTTAACATCTCGTCACCCACTCCCGATTCGTACGGAACGAATTAAGTTTAACACACTATCCTCCAAAGTAACTGGCGATCCAACTGGGGTCTCACACACACACACGTGATTCCAGCCCAACTTTGCATTTCCCCGTGCGGTTATTAAGGGGACTCCTCACTTTCAATTCTCACTTTTTAATGTCACTACTACCGCTGGTGTCTCCAAGTCATCAGCCTCCCGCGTGCTCTGCCTTCCCCTTTAATACGCAGCCGCGAGCCCCATTTCCCCGAGACAATGGGGCTCGCAGCTCCGCGCTACTTAATTGCTCCAAATGAGAGCTCCTGCAACGCGGCGTCAGACAACCCGTTGATTGAAAAGCGTGCCAACATTGAAGAGCATCGCGAAAGCAGTTCGACGTACACGCAGCGCATACAAATTGACCAATTGGGTGAGCAGGTAATGCGACCAGCTGCTGGGGGCGACGGGGTCGATGCCCCCCCGCCCCCCCCCCCCAAATGCACCCGTGCACGTCGCACCAATCGCCAGAGAGGTGACAATGCCGCCGCTCCGAGTGAGTGATCGTTCACTTCCCAGCGCGACTCAGGCCAGGCTAAAACAATCACAGCTCGCACACCGAGCGCGACTGCATCTCGAGCCAGTGCGTGGGTGTTCTGATCGCGAGACAAACGCCCACACTCGTGGCATCGTCAGCGTGGTCGAAGAGCTGACCACCCTCTTCGTAGATACCCTGTCATGTCACCCACGTTGAAGTGGAGGACATGATTAACAATGGAGTATGCTGCCCTCCCCAATGCTTCCCGCTGCATAGCCTGGGAGCATAAGGTAAAGTCACGTATAAAGATAAAATAATAAATTAAATAATAGCATACTACGACGTTTCGATTGCAACACAAGCAATCATCATCAGGTATAAATGAAATAGAAACACAAATCTAACCAGAAAACTATAGACAGACATATCTCTTTGTGCCGATACGTGTTCTCTCTCTGTGTATCTTTGTGATATCTATCTGCTTATATGTCTGTCTATAGTTTTCTGGTTAGATTTTTGTTGCTATTTCTTTTATACCTAATGATGATTGCTTGTGTTGCAATCAAAACGCGTAGTATGCTATTATTTAATTTATTATTTTATCTTTATACGTGACTTTACCGAAAGAACCAACGAATAATTCCTGCAGTCACGAAAGCTCCAAAATTAAGACCTAAGGCACCTGTTTTGCATCGAGGGTCATCCACCCTCGCGCTATCCAGGCTATAGCCGTGTTAAAGATTTAGACACGTGGCGGCGAGGTTTGCTACTGCAAAGCGAAAATAGCTCAAGCGGAGGAACATCTCTCCAGGAGTATATTTTGGCCCACGATTCTTCTCTGGCCATGACGTCTCGCGAGAGGCGGGTGGCGTAGGGCTGTACTACCCACACTTTACCCCACCTGCTTGACTGATGGGTGTGTGTGGGGGAGCGGTAGTGTAGCGGTTAGTGCGCTGAGCTACAAACCTGGCGACCCGGGTTCGATTTCCGCTCACGGCCAACACCGGTGACGAATATGTGAACCGGTCCTGGGCCTCCCCTAGGTCGACTCAGCCTAAAATGAGTACCTGGTGCGATGTGTAAACATCGCCACTGGGGAGACAAAGGCTGCCGGGCGTGGTGTTGGCTACCCACCCCCTCGTGTAACACAGTGCCGGTCTTCATAGGTGCTCGCTAACAGCACTTGCCCCAACAGTCTTTGAAGGCTATACTGGGGGATCTTTGTTTTTGTACCAATGCACGTACGCTGGCTTGGAGCACAATGACGTGCGCGTATTGCTGATATAATTCATAGCTCGGGGGCCCCTCGCATTACAATCGGACACTACCGCCGCACTTGCTGCTGCTGCTGCTGCTGCTGGGAAAAGTGCAAATAATGAGAAGGGGGCCCGGCTCCGGGAGGTCCGGCCCGGGGAGCGATTCATCACACAGCGCAGTTCTGCCACACCACTCCTCGTCAACGCTGATTTATGGGCGCGTAATATTGACTTGTTACTCGGGAGAGGGAATGCCCCCTCGGGCCATCTCCGTCCGCGACAGCAGAGAGAGAGAGGGAGAGAGGGGGAGGGGGGTGAAGAGGCATGAGGGGGGGCATCATCGAAAGATTTGACTCTTCCGAAGTGCTCATCTCTTGCCCTCCCCCCCACTCCACTACGGAAAGAGCCCCGGAGCGAGCAGGAGGGGGAGAGAGGCACACACAGAGAGAGGAGGAGGGGGAGGGAGGGAGCTGCGGTGTGAATTGTGATGGTGCTGGTTGTGGGAAGGAATGCTATAAATATTGCTTAATATTTATAGAATTTCTCTCGTTTCTGGCTACATTTGGGATAATGCGATCAGAAAACGGTGATCGCCGACGCGTGAATTGCACACGAGGGAGGGGAGGGTGAGCTAATATTGCGGGCAATTGTGGCAGTTAAAATTAATTGCTATACTTGCAGACGCTATGTTCTTTAAAAAAAAAACATTTACACACTTAAACTCTTGCTGTTTACAGTTAATACATGAAACAGATTTATTTTTACCAGACTGCTCTCTCTCTCTCTCTGCCGAAATCGTCATAATTACAGAAATTTACAGCTTGCGTAATCTAAAACTTGTCATTCTATTTTCTATCGTCTCGGTCTGCAATGATTGCCCGTGAATTGTTACAATTGGGGCCCCGATCCTGGTTCAAGAATCGATTCACGGTGCTTTATTCACGTTTGCGGATCTATGTGGCGCCTCTAGCGGCGGCAGGAGTGACTTGATGATCTTATCCATGAAGTCTCCTTTGCAACCCGCACGCTGTCCGCCACTCGCGCTCTCGAAGAGAGAAACAACGAATCAGACGAGCTGAAAGGCAGAGGCCACGCGGGTGAGCCGGCGTGACCCAAACAATTGCCCATGTTCTGCGGTCCTCTTGATATGAAGGCGTTGCCAGCCAATGAACGAGTGCTTTTCGTGCGGGAGGAAAGCGTAGCGCCGGGAGAAAACCACAAATGACAAATAATGTGTTCACTCACAGACGAGCGCGGTTATTGATGAACATGATTTTATAGTAATAGGTTTTTACCCTTTCAACTGGTACAAAAACTGACACCTTTATATAAGGGGTCATATTTGCAATAACCACAACACAAGCAGTCAAAATGCAAACAAAAAGAAACAACTCTGATAATAATGATGATATGCACTGTCCTTGAAGTTGATTGGTCCACACCCGAGACAGCTTTTCTTAGAGCCTAGTCTCCATTGATGTTGGACCAGATGACGCCAATCATTATCAGAGTTGTTTCTTTTTGTTTGCATTGTGACTGCTTGTGTTGTGGTTATCGGAAACATGACCCCTTGTATAAAGGTATCAGTTTTTGTACCAGTTGAAAGGGTAAAAACCTATTACTATGTATTGCCACTGGTAAAGGAGGTCTCATAGTGAACATTATTTTAGTTGGTGCATCGACGAATCGTCACAACCGCTCCCGTGTACTGGCACATTTCACAGCGCATGGATTATTTGGCACCTCGGCGTCTTTCCCACTATGTTGAACTTTTTTCGTACCGTACGTAGCCAACCGAGGTGCGAGTGGAGGACAACAAACTAAACACAAAAAGCAGCTCTAGAATAAATGAGTTTTCAATCTCGATTTAAAAGTGCATAACTCCAGTGGCTTCCTAATATCGGAAGAAAGCGCAGTTGTGCCTGTCTCTCCCTTACGAGCCAGACAAACCGTGCACTTTCCTGGTGTTGACAAACAACTTTGGTGTGCATGTCTACATGTTGAAAATCTAAGTGTTTAAAACTGAAAAAAATTATTTCCCCACATTGTCAGAGAGTCCTTCAACAACTTACTGTGTTAATTCTTAGATTTGAAGCTTTCGTGACTGCAAGGATTCATACTCTTAGGTTTTTTCAATAAAGTCACGTAGGTAAAAAATAATAATAATAGAGTAACTTACTGTGTGTGTGCGTTAAACGCAAATATGCAGTGTCGTAGGGGTCTGCGCGCTGCACTACGAACCCCGCGAGTCGGGTTCGATTCCTGCTCACAGCCAACACCAGTGACGAGTATCTGAACCGGTATTGGGCCTCCCCTAGGTCGACTCAGCTTCATATGAATACCTGACGGTCGGGCGTGGTGGTGGCCACCCAAAACCCTCGTGTACCGTGCCAGCCTTCATAGGTGCTCGCTAACAGCACTTGCCTCCACAGTCTTTTAAGGCTACACGGGGGATCTTTGTTCTTTGTCGAACGCTAATATATTCAGTCTCCCTTCCTCACGCCCACACATCCCGACCACTGAGTGAAATATATATTTTGTAATTTTCAGCAATGTCTCTTTTTCGCTGTTGCAATTTTGACCTACCACTTCCAAGTATATCGAAGAAGAAAAAAAATCACGCTTAAATATTTTAGATCGGCCATGTCAGTTGGTTTAAATTATACTGAAGATATACCGTGTGCCGTTACTTGAACCTTGGTCATCCATTCATATCGTCCAACATTTGGGAAAAAAATGCGAATGAAACTAAGTTATGTCTTTATTTATTGTAGCCACACAACACGCATGCATTATGCATGCCCGACCCTTTGGGAAATTCACTGCTGATCGGTCATGAGGGTAGTTGTGTACACGCGTGCGGAGCGGTTATTATAGTATTTAGCAAACTGCCCTACGATCCCCGCCACACGAGTTCAATTCCCAGTCAAGACCAATCACAGTGCAGAATATATTGACTCTCCCTGGGCCTCTGGCAAGCGTTTTTCAGCGCACTAGACACTGCATCGACTGCTCCTACCAATTTAAAATAATTTTAATTTGTAATGCACCGTAGAATATTGAAACGATTCAGAGAGAGAGAACGACTCAGAGAGGGAGACAGAGCAAAGAGTGCATGCATATGTGCGTTAATTGCCTAATGTAAGCCTTTAAAGCTCTGGATATTAAAATGAATTGAAAACGTGCCAACAGTTACTTGCAGTGGATATTTAGAATTTTTTTTACCAAAAAAACATAATGAGATTTTTCATGCACCGGTCTGTTTATTAACATATTTCTACGTTAATTGGCAACCTTAATCATTTATATCCTACAATTATGCTTTATTTATGCATTCAATGACACGTGTTGTGTTTAGCCCAAGTCTCGCTCGTTGATGGCATTGACCAAACATCCGAACAAGGCAGGGCCCTCATACGATAGGGTCTTGAGACTCACTGAAGCTGTACTGGGTGACTAAAGGACATTATCATTACCAATTGGCTGTCAAAATATTACGAGGGTATTCCAATCCCCCTCTCCTCTTCTCCAGGGCTACAATGTCACGATTACGAGTTGTATTTACATTTTGGTGAATGTAGCTGCCTCTAGCGGCTGCAGGAGGTCACGTGAACCCACAATAGACACAACGGCGTAGGAATTAAAACTAGTGGATACTGACACGTGACGCAATGCATATACATTTTGAAAGCTTCAAAACGACCGTCGTGCAAGAATTATTATTACAATCAAAACAATAAATAATAGTTTATTGGTTTAGTTTTCATTGTATACGTCAAAGGAACACGGCCCTCCCAAAAGCATTAAAACTGTTGATATAATTTTCACAGAAGTCGTATAAATCATAGCGGTCCCACCACGGCGCACACGATGCATGCGAGGGTCAAGTCGAGATGTGTATGCATCGTTTCATTAAAGAGCTGCTACACGCGTAACGATGGGATATTGTCTTCTTGGTTCTTTCGGTAAAGTCACGTAGAATGGAAATAATAATAAAATAAAAATAAAACATAATAAAATAATTCTCACGACGTTTCGGCCACAACGCAAGCAGCCGTCCTCAGGTGAAGAACAAGTCTGTCGAGAAGACAGAGTCTGAATGAGACATCCCAGGCTTATTATTTCCATTCTACGTGACTTTACCGAAAGAACCAAGAAGATGAATCCCTGCAGTCACGAAAGCTTTAAATCGAAATTTGATGGGATATTGCTTGTGCCCTTGCATCTGGAAGTGTGCTACATTTCGGGTGTTAATATTAGCCACGTGTCCCCCCCCCTCCCCCCCGTTAAGGTGAACTCCTTTGAAATTGCTATTTTCAGCTCCCGTAACGAACTCCTCGCACGATAATCACACTCGCGATGAGGAGTGCACCGCAGTAAATGAGCGTTGCCACATTATACACCGAGCTGACGATGCAGCAACGTTGGCCTCGCGAGACACCCAGCCCCGCAAAAAGAAATGAAAGGAGTGGGGACCTATCATGGGTGGATTTTTGGATTTTTTTTTTTTGCGCCATGAATTTTGTATACGTTGTATTCCCTCTGTAGTTTCGTGTCAGTGTATAACACCAGCAAGCATTGCGGCGCATGGCAGCGCACTTTTCATCTGACTCAAAGCAGCATTGCCGAAAGGTGATAAATATACTTAAATAATAATGATACGTGCAAATTACAGCCGTTCTCAATCCATCATTGGGTGAAATTCTACCCACTCCTTATCGTTCGTGGGTTTTTTTGTCTATTCCATCCTTCACAGCGCACACTGCGCAAATCGGGTTGGTGACAGGACTTCGGGCAAGAACTTGCCATACTGATGTTAGCCGTGACCGGAAATTGAACTTGGGTCACCGGGTTTATAGAGCAGCATGATCATCACTGTGCCACCACTCCGTAGACACCTTCACCTGCTTCTGTACTTCACCGAGGATATGTGATCCATCCACGTAGTTTTTAGAAATGTGGAGATTTTTTTTCATCTATATAATAATGCTCTTGTGCGTGTGTGCATATGTGTGTCTGTCTTGTGGGGAGCGGTAGTGTAGCGGTTAGCGCGCTGCGCTACGAACCCGGCGACCCGGGTTCGATTGCCGCTCACAGCCAACACCAGTGACGATTATCTGAAGCGGTTCTGGGCCTCATCTAGGTAGAATCCCCCCCCGTGTGCCGTGTCGGCCTTCATAGGTGCTCGCTAACAGCACTTGCCCCTACAGTCTGTTAAGGCTATATGGGGGATCTTTGATCTTTTGTCTGTCTTGTGGGGAGCGGTAGTGTAGCGGTTAGCGCGCTGCGCTACGAACCCGGGAACCCGGGTTCGACTCCCGCTCACAGCCAACACCAGTGACGATTATCTAAAGCGGTTCTGGGCATCATCTAGGTAGAGTCCCTCCGCGTGCCGTGTCGGCCTTCATAGGTGCTCGCTAAGAGCACTTGTCCCAACAGCCCGTTAAGTCTATACGGGGGGATCTTTGTCTTTGTCTTCTGTCTTTAACGCACCGGGATATACTGGGAAAGAAGAAAAACGAGTTTGGATGGATCACGTCTCCGAAAACCCGTGCGTCGCGCCGTGTCGGCCAACTACAGAATACCGAAAAAGATTTTGCTGAAAAATGTTTTCTTGCTGTGGTTTTCCCATCTGATGATGATTGCTTGTGTTGCAATCGAAACGTCGTGATTTAATTTATTTTATTTTATACCTACGTGACTTTACCGAAAGAACCAAAGAGTATGGATCCCTGCAGTAACGAAAACTTCAAATCTAGATTAAGTCGTTGCTTTTCATGAAGAAACATGTTGTAACGCGTCTTGTCCCTCTTCCTTCCGACAGACAGAGAGGAGGTTCGAGCGTCCACTCAGCCCGATCGCAGTGGGGAGAGGGTGGCAAGACTCCTCCGTGGGCTTGTTGATGTCTTGTTGTTCACAAAGTGCCGGATTATCCTCGTAGCAAAAGTAGCACTTTCAAGGGCCCCGCGCTAAATGCTTTCAAGCTATCAATTCCGGTTCAGTGATTCTACACTTACTATAGTACTATACTGCCTTCAATTCCGGTTCAGTGATTCTACACTTACTCTAGTACTATACCGCCTTCAACTTTTATGAACGACTGGGTGTTTAAGGTTAGCGATCTGTCGTATTATCTGGCTGTATAGCAAATAAAAAAATACGATTACTTTACTATATAAGTAAAACAATTTGTGCTTTAATATTTTTTTTCATTTAGGGTCCCTTCTTAACATATGCTACAGGCCCCGTACTAGCTTAATCCGGCACTGGTTTCACCCTTCTGTACGAGTCTGTTTGCCCGTCTCTCTAACGTCTCTTTCCCCCCGGGTGATCACTGCAAACAATTGGGTAGATTGTTTTGCTTTGTTCTCCTTTGCACTTTTTTATCGATACAATGTGTTGTTATTGAGACACGATCGTGAATAATTGTTATTTATTTTCGGCACGTATATAAATGAAGGATGAAAAAATATCAACATTTCCGTATGGAATCATCAGTTTAGGAAATCATTGGTCTCGGTTCAGATTCGCCGTCCTTTTACCGCAGAAGTTTCGCGAGACACACCGCTTTGTTGAGCTATCATTTGTGGCCAGGTTGCTTCTGAAAAAAAAGTTACTCCCTCAGTGGGCTTGACCTGGTAAGATTAACACATTCCTGCGGAGGGAGCTGGTAGGAACGTTAGGTTGCTCGGTCAATGGCCAGGGTCAACGGCGGCGTGGTGTCTTCCGCAAATATGCCCGACTGTGAGGGCGGGCACAAGCCGACGTGAGTAGGTGAAACGTTGAGTTTTATAAGGGCACCACGGGGTGACCAGCCCCTCCCGACCCAGCCCCTCCCTAACCTCCCCACCCAGCCCCTCCCCACCCAGCCCCTCCCCACTCAGCCCCACCCTCCCCACCCAGCCCCTCCCCACCCAGCCCCACCCTCCCCACCCAGCCCCTCCCCACCCAGCCCCTCCCCACCATCCCCTCCCCACCCAGACGGACGGACGGACACAATAATCCCCTGTGGGCTGGTGTAACCAGGAGGTAAAAAAAATGTTTTAGTTGCATTGGTATACTTTTAAGTGATTTGTTTACTTTTGCTATACTTTGCACTCCTTATCGTGTTTTCTGAATTGTTTGTTGTTGTTGTTGTCGTAACGTTCTGACCCGCCCCTACTGGACATCTGTAAAAAAAGAGCTTTATAGCTCATCGGATTCCTCCAGCGTAAATACATATTCAGATTCGGATTGCTGTTATTTAAAAGTGGACGTGACTTGTCTTCATTCAAAGTACTTTACTGTGAAACAAAACAGCCAACCATACGGAGCCATGTAACGTAATTTCACAGCGGTGATGTTTTCAAAGTGATCTCATTTACATTCATGCCTTTGTACGCCTTCTCCAGTATTTAACCATTGTAACACTTTCATGCATTAATCACTTGTATTTATCGCATGCTAATGTTGGTATAGGGGTGTCGTGGGTGAGACATTGGCTCGCACGCTGCGCTATGATCATGCCCATCTCAGTTCAATACCCAGCCATCAGTAGTGAGTGAAATCTGATGTAAATTTTTCATATTATATATTATTAAACTCAGGTCCATACTTTTTCTAAAGATTACACATTGCTGTTGTGTGACCAATCCACTTCCGTTGTAGCCAGTGTAAACTCATTTGGGGGGTGGGGGTATATGTCGTTTATTGTGAAAATTCGGTCACAGTTCCTATGATCACTGTTACATTGCTTTTATGGCTTTATTTTGGTGATTTCGAAAAGTTTTTTAGTTTGGCCATGTGTGTTTGTTGTAGTACGGATTTAGACTGATGGCCTTAATCTAAGTTGGCTTGTGGTTGTTGTTGTTTGGCTTGCATCCCACTGGGATTTTTGCACACAGCGTTGGTGTACGGTGCTTTTTGTGGAATATTTTGTCGTCTTTTCCTGGATTTTCTGCTTGCACTCAGTCACATAGTCACTTTAAGATGCTTTCTTGTTCATGTTTTTGTTTCATGTTTTTGTTTTTTGTTTGTTGCGGTTGCACCTGATTCACGAGCCGAATGGCTCACAGGGCTATACCTAATAAATAAAACTGAAACTGAAAAACTAACACAAATCTGTGGTCTCCACTACTCCTCCTCGTGCGTGCTTCTTTAGATGAAAACGCACGAGTGTAGACCGCCAGGCGTAGACAAATTGACGTTACAACAAGAATAAGGGGCACCAATATTCGACAACGACAATGGTTCCCCCAACCTCACCCCCCTAAGTATCCCAGAAACAACATAGTCTGCGAAAAGGTGATTCACCCAGAGGAACGACTGCGTTTTCCCACCAGCGAGTTCACGTTCCCTGCTAGTTATTCACATCCCTGGGTTAAGATTTGAGGTTCGGCTTTTGTGCTACATTGGTTATAAACCAACGAGACGGCAGCGTGCAAAAGTAAAACTTACAGGGTACTGAACAATAAAAACCGCGTAATTGTATCACAAACAATCTTGAGAAAGGCGGTCTTGAAATGCATATTTTTCTTGAAAATGCATCGATATTGAACTCCTGTCTATGCAACGAAATATTACTTTGTTACAGCAACAAAACAACGACAGCAATAATAACGGGTATAACGATTCGGAAAGGGGGGGGGGAGCTCATATCACCGAATATTGGTTCCGAGGGGCTACAAATATTCATGGGGTAGGGGAATTGTATGGTCTGACAGTACATCGGAGTGACACGCAAGCCACAGGGCACGGAAGCCGCAAAGCCTCTGGCCTCCAAGAAATATATTCAAGGGTTTAGAATGAAGTCACCGAGGGCCCGGTCATAAAGCGCCGAAATCGCCACCGCGAACACGCGCTCGCACCAATTCATTACGGCTGCGGTAGTGACCGGAGCACAGCGCACGATCGTTCATGAAGACCGTCGCGAAGAGGAGCGCCCCTGTTCGTCCGACGCGTCTCTTCTCGGCCGATGAGCCGAGGCGACTCGGCGTGCGTGGCCCCGCGCGTTCCCCCCGCGGCGCGGTAATTACGCGGCTTAAAATAACCCCGTGGGGGGAGCGGTGGGGGCCGTGGATGGGGCTGGTTGGGCAGTAGCCTCGGGCCGTGCGGGGGGCCCGGATCCCATTAGCGCGCCGAGGTGGAGAGGCTGCGATTAGGAGCAGCGCTCCGACCTCCACCCCGCGACTTGTAGCGTCGAGGCAGCGAATCATCACAATTTACGAGACCCATCGTTTTGACGTTTAGTGTTACCCATTACGAATTGGCACGCCGTCACAGGGTTGCGTTTGCTTTCTTATTCTCATTTCCCAGCGTGCCGCTCGGGTTAATACTTGTGCCCAGAAGTGTGGTGTGTGCCTAGCTCTGCTCCAAGATCGGTTCGGCCCATTAGCCCCTCCGATGAGCAAGGTTGGCTACATACGGTGCGAAAGAAGTTCAACATACATACCCGAGAGGGCAGATCTGCTGTGAAAATGCTTCCTAGTGGCTGTGCAAACATCATGGCATTACTGATTCATAACAGATTTTTTTTTTGGGGGGGAGGGGTGGGGGCGGTGGCCAACACGTAACGATCTGAACAAATGTCTGTCGTGAGATCTTCTACCACCCGACACGGCCAAACAAACTAGATTCGTCAGGCGGCGTACAAAAGCGTTTAACAACGCGCCATTTGTTTCCGTTTCCGCCAATTCAGGCGAGTTGAAGGGCGACTCTCCCAAACCAAACTTAGTGATTAGACACGCGACGTTTCGTTTGAAACTTTGTCTGGCTTCCTCAAACAAAAAAAACAGAAACTCAAATGGGCCATGTCACCTGACCCAGCTTATAGACGTGATGCCATGATTGGTTCATGGTGATACGCTTCTTTCTTTAACCAAAATTATATCTCAAGGAGAAAAGTATGGCACTCCAAACAAATCGGAGCCACACAACCGAAAACTGTGAATCAATAATTCTTGTAACTTATATCCTTGACAGGATTGTCACGAGCTTGTTTTTTTATTTTCTTTTTCCCAATGTTATCCCAATTTTGATGCTGGCCGCACGTCATGAGACAAATAACAGTGTAAAAAAAACAAAAATGTTCCTGGGTAGTAAGAGTTATTTCCTAATTGCTTATGCCTCAAAGGTACAGGAAATGGCTATTATTCCCCACAAACTTTACTTTTGTGACCAGGACAGTGGTATTTAGAAATTTACCTATTTTCCAGAATATTCCAGATAGATTCAGTGCTGAGTAAACTTGGAGTAACTTCTAGAACATTCTAGAACTTTCCAGTAATATAAATAGTAGCCTTAAGCCCACAAGTTCAGTTTAGTTCCAGCTGCCTAAGTGGATACATATCTGCATTTTTTTGAGATGGCATCAAGAGGCTGCAAGCATCCGACAGACGCATTTTGCTATGTCTGCGGCCTATTTATCAAGACAAGAGCGAAAAAGTAATCTGTGGAAGCATCAGCTAAGATGTGTGAGGCCTACAAGGCATATTTCAGCATGCCTGTCAGGGATCAAGACAAACCCTGGGCATCTCATTTCACCTGCGAGCAATGCAAAACAACCTCTGGAAGGTAAGATGGATAATTGTTGCTCGGAATTTTGTCATAAAATTTGTACAAAAAAATTTAATTGTAAAAGTTTTAAATTTTTTAATGTTTTACAATTTTCAATGTTATTAAAAAATATATATATCATATATGAAAAATGTTGCGAGAATCTCTTACACATTAGTCATGGGTGAAATACAAATATTTCTGTAGGATGGTACAGAGGGGAAAAGAGAGCCATGAAGTTCGCTATCCCAAGAATTTGGCAGGAACCCACTGACCCACTCAAGCAACTGCTACTTCTGCCTGGTGGACCCTTCCAAACGTCGGAATGGCAAGAATGCACCTCCCATCACGTATCCGGACCTTCATGCATCCATTGCCCCGGTGCCACACTGCCATGAGCTCTCCGCACCCACTCCTCTGGAGAGAGAGCAGCCGTCTTTAGAAGAGAGCAGCAAGTCAGAGAGCGAGGAAGACGTAGATCCAGATGACAACTTCAGTGGTGGAGCTGAGGAGAGAACCCATACTATCCCAACCAAAATACCTCAACGACTTGATCAGAGATCTTGGTCTCACCAAGTCCAATGCCGAGCTTTTGACGCCTAGGCTCTAGCAGTGTAACTTGCTGGATGAAAGTGTGCAAGTCGCAGATCAGAGGAAGCGTCACCAAACTTTTTGCAGCTTCTTCACCCGTCAAGATGGGCTCTGCTTCTGCCACAATGTGGCCAGTCTGTTCGAGCCAATCGGAATCGCCTGTAACCAGAATGAGTGGCGCCTCTTCATTGACAGCTCATCCAGGAGCCTCAAAGCCATGCTGCTCCATAATGGTAACAAGTACCCGTCTCTTCCCCTGGCTCACTCGGTGCACCTCAAAGAGCATTACAACAGCATCAAGACCTTGCTGGACGCCTTGAACTATGATGAGTACGGCTGGAAGATCATCAAAAACTTCAAAATGGTGGCATTCCTGATGGGTTTTCAAGGCAGTTTTACAAAGTTTCCCTGCTATATTTGCCTTTGGGACAGCAGGGACACCAAGGCGCACTACCACAGGCGGGACTGGCCACAGCGGGCCGAGTTCTCTGTGGGGAGGAACAACGTCAAGTGGGAGCCACTGGTGGACCCCCGGAAGGTGCTGATGCCACCATTTCACATCAAATCGGGCCTTATGAAATAATTTGTCAGAGCTCTAGATAAGGAGTCGGCAGCCTTCAAGTACCTTCAAGACTTCTTCCCTAAGCTGTCTGAGTCAAAGGTCAAAGCCGGTGTCGTCGTTGGACCACAGATAAAGAAGATCCTGGAGTGCAATGAATTCCCCAAGAATCTCACTTGTAAGGAGAAGGCGACTTGGAACAGCTTTGTCGCAGTGGTTCGTGGCTTCCTGAGCAATCACAAGGTCGAAAACTATGTGGAGCTGGTTGAGACTCTGGTGAAGAACTACGGCAAAATGGGCTGTAGGATGTCCCTCGAAGTCCATATCCTTGATGCTCATCTTGATAAATTCAAGGAAAACATGGGAGCGTACTCGGAGGAGCAAGGCGAGCGTTTCCACAAGGAGATACTGGACTTTGAACGCCGCTACCAAGGACAATATAACGAGAACATGATGGGAGACTACTTTTTGGGGCTGATTCATGAATGTGATTTACAGTATTATCGTAAATCTCGGAAAACTATTCACTTCTAAATCTTTTGTAGTAATTTTTGTATTACTTTAGTATAAATACATGTACATTTTAATTCATATGTTGTTTTTCTAACTTTATATGAACGAAAAGACACAAATTCGCCCATTTTCTCATCTATCTAACGCAGCAGTATAACTGGGTGGTGTAAAGTGTGAATGCTTCTTCCTCTTCCGAGACGTTTGGTGCGCGTGGAAGAGTAGGCCAAAACACCCCGAGTGGGTGCTCTTACGCCATCAGTGGCGTGAGCCTAGCAACTGCAGCGCTCCACCTTTGCCTTTTTTTTCATACAATCCAAAATCTATGTAATCGTAACAACGGGTGGAATGGTGGCGCAGTGGTTAGCGCACTTTCTCTCCGAACCCAGCGACCTGAAATTCTATTACCAGCCGCGTCTGACACCAGCGGCGAGTAATGTCTCGAACAAATCCTGGGCACCCCCTTTGTCACAATGGTGGAGCAAGGGAACAGAACACCTTCCTAGGACTACATGGCCATGAATATTTCGTAATAAAAAATCAAAACTCCCGGCGTTCATGAAAGCGCCTCTTCGCCAGCTCTTTCAAAAAATAATCGGACCCAATTGTTGTTCGCCGGCGTCTTAAGGCGCGAGTGGAAACTGCCGTCATATTCTCGTTTTTTTTTTGCTTTGCAACTTACGAATCAAAATCCACGCTGACCAAGGACACGGATAATTTGACGAAGGACAAAAAAAAACTCCCACCGTGACTTGCGTTTTGCTTACAGAATTATTTACTGAGCACATTCGGCTCCAGCACGCTCGCGAAAGAGTGGTCGTCCTGTAGCGCACGGTGGAGTTCCACTAAGACATCGTCACACCAATTACAGAAGCCAAGTCGTAGGCGAGGGATCGGGCTCGCGAACGCTCCGTCTCGTTAAACAAAATATCAAAAGCCGGGAAACTTCGAAACGCAGGAGGCGGCGAGAGATGGATGTCGTGCACACACGCTCGTGGCATGGATAATAACTTCGAAGTGGAAACCTTTGAGGTTTTAACTCGCGACAGAGCCGTTGAATTGACGTCAAACCACACCTCCTTGCTGATCTCGTCAAGGAACATAAACCACGACCAAAACTCCGGCGTTCATCCTCGTAGCAGCAGCAGCAGCAGCAGCGGCGGCGGCTTTTGGGCTAACCATCGAAGAGGGCGGTCACCGCATCGCGCACTTTCAGATGAGCTTCTGCGGCCGTCTGGAAGGGCTCTTCCTTCCGATATTAGGAAACCCCTTGGAGCTATGCACATTTAAATCATGTAGATTGAAAAACTCTCCATAACAAAGGCTCAGCCTTTGTTATGCAGTCTATTCTTAGTCTTAAGCCTCACCTTACCATATTAATAAAAAGTATGCGGCCCTTGCCCCACCACCTTCTCCAACCATTATATAAACGGAGTGGTAGCTCCTGCAATCTCTCATTTACTTGATACAGCTGTCGTGGCTGTGACGGTACCACCTGAAGACGGAAGCGTGTGTTGCCTCCGAACGTCGTGATTTTTATTTTATTTTACTCTTTAATGTTTTGACCTACGTGACTTTACCGAAAAAACCTAAGAATATAAAAATTGAAAAACTCATTTATTTAGAACTGCTGCTTGTGTTTACCGTGTTGTCCTTCCCCCGATTACGTACGGCGCGCGAAAGAGGTTCAACATACATCAACAAATAAGTGCACCGAGATTTTGTATCGCTGCTGTGATTCTGCACCAGACCCCTTGCGTCACGAGCGGACACGTGACTCGTGTTTGCAACACAAACGTCTTCTTCGCACGTGCGCCTATACTTGCTCTGGACGAACCACCGGCGTCTTCGTGTGCAGCGTTCGCTGTTCTAACTCCTCCATCCCGTCTGCTGCTCGGAATGAAAAAATACAATCTCATTCGGCTCACAATTGGGCGTCGTAGTCTGCATCATCCGTCAGAATTTACAGATTGAGAGGCGCCCCAGAACCGGTTTGGATTTCACTCGCCACTGATGTTAGCCGTGGTCAGGAATCAAACTCAGGTCATTGGGTTCAAAGTGCTGTGTGCTGTTGCTAACCACTGTGCCACCACTCCTCGCTCTCCCACCCACATGCAAATAAACACAAAAGCTCCCCACGTTTGTCATTAACACTGCAATATCACAGGACAATGTAACACACGTTGATGGGTATGGTAACTCCCTTTCTTCAGATTAGAACAAATCACGGGCCATTGCATGTTTTTTTTCTGTTTGAAGGCAGTGTTCACGACAAACGCGATGAGCCTGTACATTTGTGTTTTGCGCCACTACCAATAGACTCACCTAATTTTTCATTTGATTGCTACGGTAGCCACGACCTTGACCATATCACCTGGAACGCATCCGATACATTCACGTCTCATGAAGCTAAGGAGGATTGAACCCGGTTAGTGCTTGGACGGTCGCCCCGCATGCATATAAAAGAGGTGTTGTTTTTGGTTTTGTTTGACCAGGTAAGGCCCGCTGATCTGTATAGCTCTTTTTTTTCTCAGAAGCGACCTGGTCACAAATGATAGCTCAACGAAGTGGCTTATCATGTGGAAATTCATATCAGCCAAATACTCTGAGCCCATGTGTCTCGATGTGGAGGGGAAAACCCGGAGGAACCCGGAGAACAATCCACGCGACCACGGCGAGAACACGCAAACTCCAAATATACAGCAGCAGCAGGCGTCAGGGTCTGGATCGAACCCACAACCTCCTGCACACCAGGCGAGGTAGTTAACATCTCCTCGCCACCGTGATGATGATGAGAGAGAGAGAGAAACACGCAAACTCCAATTATACAGCAGCAGGCGTCAGGGTCTGGATCGAACCCACGACCTCATGCATACCAGGCGAGGTAGCTAACATATTCTAGCCACCTTCATGATGATGAGAGAGAGAGAGAAACACGTCAACTTCAAATATACAGCAGCAGGCGTCAGGGTCTGGATCGAACCCACGACCTCCTGCATACCAGGCGAGGTAGCTAACATCTCAGCACCCTGGCGCCCGAGGCTGCTGCGAGGCTGTGTTTCCAGCAGAGAGCAGTGGTAGATGTGTTTTGTTGTACTGTACTCGCGCTCCAATGTCTATGCGGCCTGCCTTCAGCAACCCCCACTGTTCACCGTGTGATCAAATAACCCCCACGGACCTGTGCGGTGTTGGGAAGGCCCTCATCCAGCGGTGGATTTACACTCCTCCTTTCAGCTCACACAGAAATATGGATGCACTTGTGCATGTACGCACAGCACGTGCATGCGAATGTATCTGCGCAAATCACGCGCACATCCTGGGGTATAACGCACAACCACCAACAACAAAAACACGCACGCCAGCTCCGTGAACATTCAAGTGCGGTTTATGAAACGCTCATAGCCGGGGGGGGGTTTGCCATCGTTTGTCAACGCTCCCCGTCTGCTTTGTTTAACGTTTGCCTTACCCGTCTGTTTGTGTTGCCTCTTTCGGTTTTATTAGGCGCAGTTTCATGTCCCAATCCCCTCTTAATTGCACTCCCTCCCCTCGCTCCGATCGCAACGTGAGCGCGGCGCATGCTAATGGAGCTCGTGTTGCGTCATCCGCAAGCTTTGCTAATGGACTTTCTCTCTCTCTCTCCTGAAGCGTAGCTTCCCGACCGAGCGCACGTGCGTGCGTGCTTGCGTACGGGTTAGCAGCGCGCGTGTGCGTGTGTGTGGTCGGGACAGCTATAGGTTAAAGGCAGTGCAGCGATTAGCGCGCTGCGCTACGAAACCCCGCGACCCGGGTTCGATTGCCGCTCACGATCGATACCAGTGACGGTGATCTGAGCCGGCCCTGGGCCTCCACTAGATGGACTCATCCTCAAATTAGCACCTGGAGCGGTGTGTAAAGATCGCCACGAGGGAGACAAAGGCGAGCGGGCGTTGTGGTGTGCACCCATCTCCTCGTGTGCCATGCTGGCCTTCATAGGTGCTCGCTAACAGGACTTGCCCCAACAGTCTGTTGAGGCTATACCGGGGGATCTTTGTCTTTAGGAGAGCTATGCACGCACGCCTACATTGCCTAACACGAGCCGGTCCTCCACGCGTCTGTGCAAACATTTCCTGGTCACATTCAGAACAACGCGACGTCTGGCCGAATAAAAATGTTACCATTGAATGGTAATTGTTACAGAGGATCTGCTCATTTACCTTGAATGAGTGGCAGATTCAAAGGTGGGAGGGGTGGAGAGAGGAGATGGTGCGATTCTGCCCAACCTCCCGAGACCCCCCATCATTTTTTATGGATCTATACCAGAGAAAAATAGAATGATATTGTGTAGGGCCCTGTTTACATAGTTTGATATTCATCGACCGTACCTACTCTGGTCCCATTCTAGATCTGCCTCTGCCTTGGAAGAAACATTTCACCAAACTGATCTCACTTTAATTTTTGCTTGTGTGTGTGTGCACATTGATTTAAAATAATATAAATGCATCCCGGCTATTTTCAATCCCCCAGTGGATGAAGATATCTCCATGCCACGTTGGTCATGGGTTTGTCTTTTTACCATAATTAACCATATCGGTCAACGCGGGTTGGCAAACGGTGGGGGGAAGGGGGGTGCGGATGAGCTTAGACGTTGCAGAATAATGCAGAGAACCTGAGAGTCACACAGACAGACTCACAGAGACAACCACGCACTCAAACAGAAAGCCACCGACTGGCATAGAACACCATAGACTCGCACTCAGACCCATGGACACCCACTTGGAATGTGGAACGTGCTGACGGTGGTTTATTGTCAGAGCTTTCACCATCAGACGACAGCTCTGATAACAACACTCGTTTCTGTAGGGCTGTTTTTTGTCTTTAGTTTGCTGTCCTTCCCCCACAACTCCGGTTAGCACAGTTAGCACGAAATAAGTTAAACATACTCAGATACACACTGACGGGTGCGAGAACACCAAGTGGCATCCCAGGAGAGATGTATGCTGGGAGCCCTGCCACTGGGTCACAAACTAGAAAGTAAAAATGTTTTTATTTTACGAGGTAAGGTCTACTGAGCTACGTAGCTCTTTTTCAGAAGCGAACTGGCCACAAATGATAACTCAACGCAGTGGCTTATCACGTTTACATTTCTAGCAGCCAAATAATCTAAACGCACGTTTTCTAACTGTGAAGGGAAAAACTGGAAGACCCGTGGAAAAATCCACGCGACCACGAGGAAACAGACACGCAAACTCCAAATATACAACAGGTGTCAGGGATCGTGATCGAACTCACGACCTCCTGTACACCAGGCGAGGTAGTCAACATCTCGCCACCGTGGCGCACCACAACAGCATGGCACGCCGCTTTCATACTCGAACGATCAGTCCTGGCACCTGTGTCCGTGACGTGTGAGTCACACGACGTGTGGACACATGGCATGGGAAATTTGATTTGACGAGGGGGCAACCGAGCCGAAGCTGAAACTACCCAAAAGGAGTAGGCAGAGGTGGACGGTTTGGAATCAAGTTTACGACACGCTGACACATCGACACGCGGACACATCGACACGCCGATACATCGACACTCATGATAAAATAAATTATATGACGTTTCGGACAACGACCCTTCATCGCACCACGTACGAATCACACTTCATCTCATTTTTTTAATGCTCGGCATCATTTGAAAGGGAAAAAGAAAACGGTGACGGAAGAGATTGAATTTAGGTGGCAGGGAGTGTGCAAAGGATCGCGGAGTGAGCGACTGCGATAGAGGGCTGCTTAGGGGTCGCGAAAGGATATGAAGAAGGGCAATTGCCCGAATCGTCGCCTGAATCAAACCTTTTTTTTTCTCCGACCCACGCTACAAATGCATGGCCGCAACCAGCGACGCAAACACCCTCCACTCACGAGTCGGCAGTGCCGGTGACCCCCAGTTGACTCGTGACATGAAAGTGCACGATCGAATCTGCCGCACGGTTAAGGGGCTCGTCCCACGGAGGAGGAGGAGGAGGAAGAGGTGGAGGGGGGTGGAATTTTAAAATAATCCATGAAGGCCGACCGATGACCTCCGCTTCAAAACATCCCGATCTGGGCGCCTCCCGTCCCATCGCGTCCACGACGTCCATGCTGCGGTCAGCACGGGCAAGGCCACTCGCACAATCGCAAGCGACTGACGATTTGCTGAATCTCGAGCGAAGTTTGTAAGAATGGTGAAGCCATTAAAACGTGTGCAATTTCCTTCTCGTTTTGGGTGGGTTTTTTTCTATCTATCTCTCTGTCTCTCTGTCACCTCGCCTCCTACCGTTCCGCTACGTGCGCGGCCTCCTGCGATTGACGCCGCTCTTCACTCGGTGCCGGCTTTAGTTGTGGAGGTGTTGAAGGTCCCGATGGGCGACTCTGAGACCTCTCAATCGGCAACGCGGACGATTATTATGAGCCTAAGCACTGGCCCACAACCTGGACACGCACGCAGCGTGAACACCATCCAACAACACTAACCAACAACACTAACCAACAACACTAACCAACAACACTAACCAACAACACTAACCAACAACACTAACCAACAACATTAACCAACAACACTAACCAACAACACTAACCAACAACACTAACCCTCCTCCTCAACACAACTTATTTTTGTGTTTAGTTTGTTGTCCTTCCTCCGCACCTCCGATTACCACCGTTGGCTACGTACGGCGCGAAAGAAGTTCAACAAACACGCCGCACATACGAACCGACAACACTGGCCCACATGGTCTCATCACGAACGCGAAACGCAAGCCCACAGCCTCGACACCAACCATAGACACCAACCATAGACACCAACCATAGACACCAACCATCGACACCAACCATAGACACCAACCATAGACACCAACCATAGACACCAACCATAGACACCAACCATAGACACCAACCATCGACACCAACCATAGAGACCAACCATAGACACCAACCATAGACGCCAACCATAGACACCAACCATAGACACCAACCATAGACACCAACCATAGACACCAACCATAGACACCAACCATAGACACCAACCATAGACACCAACCATAGACACCAACCATAGAGACCAACCATCGACACCAACCTTGGCAGACAGCAGCAATGACCTACGTGTGACACGCGCCTCGCGCCACCACCACCACCACCAGTCGGTCTCAGAATCTTGATTCATCACGGAGAAATCCGATGATCTACGAGGTCTCTTTGTCACAGACATCCCTCCAGTAGCTCTCACGGATCCCGCCAGCCCTCCACCACAACACGCTGCTCATTAATAGACAGACTCATAGCGTAGGGCGAAGGTGGCCTGCCCTTGACCACGCCACGTGACCCTCTCACGGCTGTCACCTCGCCCAGCAAGGTCGATGTGTCGGTGTGGCACGGACGTGGCCAGAATTATCCCGGCGCACGAGGTCGCGCTTGAGCCGTGAGTTTGTTTTGGGGGTTTTGTTTGTTTTTGTTTTTGTTTGTGTTTGTTTGTGTGTAACCGGCGCTGAGCTCGGTCCGTCCGCATCATCGTCGGAGTTGCAAGAACCACCGAACGTGTCCGGCAAGTTGAAATTAACCAGCGGGGTGTTAAAAATAAATAAACAAACGGTCGCCCGCTATCTTCAGCCACTCGCTTGCCACCGCGAGAGTGGTTTGAGGTGACACGCACACACACACACAAAAACAGCGTTGATTAAATCGTACATTTCAAAGACTTTCGAACTGCCCTAAAAATATATTGGCAAGTGCTCACCTCTGAAAGAGTTTCACACGCTCTCTGTCGATTGACGTGTGTGTCGACGTGAACTACCTATGCATAGAGAGCGCAGTCGTTATAATGAGCTACTCTGATGTAACATACTTTTGAATGATACGTACCAGGCTGGAGAGTCGAGCACATCGCTTAGTGCCCTGCGCGATGACCCCAGTGACCTGAGTTCAGTTCTACGAGTGACTCATGCAGCCAGCTATGGCTGCAGAGTTTGGTGGTACATGTTGTTTACGTCGTTTATTGTGAGAATTCGGTCACAATTCCTATGACCACTGTTTCATTGCTTTTATGGCTTCATTTTGGTGATTTTCGAAACGTTTTTTGGTTTGGCCATGTTTGTTCGTTGTAGTACAGAGTTAGACTGATGGCCTTAATCTAAGTTGTCTTGTGGTTGTTGTTTTTTGACTTGCATCCCACTGGGATATTTGCACAGGGTTGGTGTACGGTGATTTTTCTGCAATATTTTGCTGTCTTTTCTTGGTTTTTCTGTTTGCACATAGTCACTTTAAGATGTTTTCTTGTTCATGTGTTTTTGTTTGTTGCGGTTGCACCCGATTCAAGAGCCGAATGGCTCACAGGGCTATACCTAATAAATGAACTTTGAACTTTGAACATCACAATGTCAGTGGCGAGGGATACCTGGACCGGTCCTTCACCCACTGACAGTGCCCAGTGTGGTGAAGTATGGTCACACGACCCTTATGACTGATATTAGTTGTGGAGTGACGGGGTGGGGGGTAGTCCTTCAGCAATGATTTAGCATAGGACTACAAATTATTGTTATTAATTTCTAAAGCAAAAAGAAATACATATATTTACACAGGTCCAGAGGAAAGCCTGCACGTTTTGAAGATTCAGTATTTTTTTACGTGTGTGTGTATATATACAGCTGCAATAAACGCACTGCAAATTCAAAAGGATGGCGCCAGTATTGCAGTGGGGCATAAAAGGTGCTTTGTACATTTGCCATGGGTTTCCGGGGCCGTAACAGATTCCCTTTAACAGACCTAGAAAGGCGCTGTATCGGCAAGGAACAATTCATGCACCACAGATTATTTTTTTGAGAGAGCCTTCTTCTTCTTCCAAATGGGAACAAATTTCCATATTCCACACTCCGAGCGCATGCGGAGAGAGCACACTGGTATGAAATGCCTGCAGCTTTTAAAAGTTCGCAAGGGAAACAAAAAATAAATATGGTTGAAAGGAAAGTGCAGCTGGCTTTCCTACGTTGCGGTCAAATCCTCATTTGTAAAGGTCACCGGGTTGACTCATAGGTCAGGTTGAGTGAGCGGAGCTGTCATCGATGGGATCCTGGGTTCAGATCCAGGTTTCAGACACCTGTTGTTAAACTAGGTTCTCAAGTGAAGTGGGTTGTTGTTGTTTTGTCAGCCCACTCACCAATTGCTCACTCGGAGCGCTATAGGCCTGCACGTGAGTCATAGACTCACACAGCACCCTGTAGACTCGTATAACTCAAAAAGAATCATATGTTTCTGTAGATTCGCGTAGGCCTCATCCTACCCGTGGGACGCTGTGTGCCGAGACAGGCCCAGCGTTTGTTTGTCCCGAATCAATACTGCTGAAAGTTATGCACCGCCAGAGTGCCGTGGAGCCAGATGTTGTGTAACGAAACCTTTTAAAAAATGGCACCTTTTTTCCAGTATAAAAGTATGAAAAAAATAAGAATCGGTTTTACCCTTTTTTACTTTACCGAAAGAACCAAGAAGATGAATCCCTGCAGTCACGAAAGCTTTAAATAGGTATTAAAATGTTCAAACACCAATTGGAAACCTTTTGCAAGGAATAAAGTCTGGATTAACCGCACGTACTTGTAGTGAACATGCAAACAAAACATGCTCTGATAATATAATTATATTGGCATTCCCTTTGAATCTGATTGGTTCGCACCAGAGACAGCCTTCTTTAGGGCCTAGTCTCACGAGTGTCAGACCAAAGAACGCAAAAAGGCGAGCAGTACACAGTCAACGCAAGTATAAAAGTATTCATAGCTGGCCATAACACCTGTTTTATTGCCATAAAGGGTAAAGCCAATTTTTTCATCATTTTGATGCTGGCAAAAATGGTCCCACAAACTCGCCGGTCTGCAAGGAAGTCAGCATGCGCTGTATTCACACGAAGGCATCTATACAATGAGTAAATATCGCGCGCAAGCAGGGCGTCGCGCAATGCGACATGCCCGTTCAAGAACCAATCGCGTCTGGCGTGGAACATTCTAAATAAGGAATCGCGAGACATCTCATTGATCTTCTTGGTTCTTTCGGTAAAGTCACGTAGAATGGAAATAATAAAATAATAAAAATAAAACATAATAAAATAATTCTCACGACGTTTCGGCCACAACGCAAGCAGCCGTCCTCAGGTGAATTCCTCTTGATATGCAAATTATTTTGTCAAGGCGCACCTTCACACCTTCCAACCCAGCTTAAATATACGCTCCAAGCGTGGTGTTGTTTCATTCAGACGCTGTCTCCCCGACAGACCTGGTCTTCACCTGAGGACGGCTGCTTGCGTGGTGGCCGAAACGTCGTGAGAATTATTTTATTATGTTTTATTTTTATTATTGTATAATTTCCATTCTACGTGACTTTACCGAAAGAATCAAGAAGATGAATCCCTGCAGTCACGAAAGCTTTCAATCGAAACCTCTCATTCATATGCCCGCCTACTCGCTCGCACCCGAGGGGAACGCTGCCGCGGTGCGACAAGGTTCACGCCGAGGTTCACGCCGAGGTTCACGACGCCCGTGCGCTCGCAATCCAGAGGGGTGGCCGGGCCCGACGATCTCCCGGCGTGAGAAAGTGGAAGCGAAGTTCTAGATTTGAAGCTTTCGTGACTGCAAGGATTCATATTCTTAGGTTGTTTCGGTAAAGTCACGTAGGTAAAAACATTAAAATTAATCAAAGTAAAATAAAATAAAAAATCACGACGTTTCGGAGGCAACGGAAGCTTGTGTTGCCTCCGAAACGTCGTGATTTTTATTTTATTTTACTTTGATTCATTTTAATGTTTTTACCTACGTGACTTTACCGAAACAACCTAAGAATATGGTAGCGAAGTGTCTCGACTCCTCAGTCAGTCCACGCAGCAGTTTTAACATTCGTACACCGCAGTCGACATACGGGTGGCGTGTGATGTGCGATGCAGGTGTGTGGGGTTAACTCCCACTTGTTGGGAGGGGGGGGGGCTATCCCGAACTGCCTCGATCCGATACTCCTTTCTGCAAACAGTGCCACGAAAAAAGCTATTGCAGTGCTGCACCTTTGCCATTGCAGTTTTGACTGCTGCCTCGGACAACGCACGCAGCTGCGGCTGAGCAGTTCAAATTCTCGCCTTGAGCACGGACGCGCGGTGTAAATCGAGCGCTGTCGTGAGCCGGTGCGAGGTGCCGTGTCTGCTGCTGCATTTACTCCGTAATTGTCTCTTATGGGAAGAAAATAAGTTGATTAAGCTTTATTAAGCCACTCTTGGGGACTGAGAGCTTGCGTGCGCCGAGATTGACGGTTGATTTAAAAACAGATTTATTTTTACCATTCATAAGCTTAAAAAAAACAGGTCAGGTCCCATCTGTGCACAATGCTGTGCAGTCGATGATAATGGGGAATTTAAAGTGACGCATATTAATAGTGGTTATCACGGGTAATGATGTTATTGGTCATAGAAGCAATTACGCGTGTTTTCATTTACACATTTATAACAGCCCCGACATAATTTGCACTTCTAAGTGGAAGTTGTGGAAGCGCAGTGGTTAGTGCAGTGGTTAGTGCAGTGGTTAGTGCAGTGTTTAGTGCAGTGGTTAGTGCAGTGGTTAGTGCAGTGGTTAGTGCAGTGGTTAGAGCAGTGGTTAGCGCAGTGGTTAGCGCAGTGGTTAGAGCAGTGGTTAGTGCAGTGGTTAGTGCAGTGGTTAGTGCAGTGGTTAGTGCAGTGGTTAGTGCAGTGGTTAGTGCAGTGGTTAGTGCAGTGGTTAGTGCAGTGGTTAGAGCAGTGGTTAGTGCAGTGGTTAGTGCAGTGGTTAGTGCAGTGTTTAGTGCAGTGGTTAGTGCAGTGGTTAGTGCAGTGGTTAGTGCAGTGGTTAGAGCAGTGGTTAGCGAAGTGGTTAGCGCAGTGGTTAGAGCAGTGGTTAGTGCAGTGGTTAGTGCAGTGGTTAGTGCAGTGGTTAGTGCAGTGGTTAGTGCAGTGTTTAGTGCAGTGGTTAGTGCAGTGGTTAGTGCAGTGGTTAGTGCAGTGGTTAGAGCAGTGGTTAGTGCAGTGGTTAGTGCAGTGGTTAGAGCAGTGGTTAGTGCAGTGGTTAGTGCAGTGGTTAGTGCAGTGGTTAGTGCAGTGGTTAGTGCAGTGGTTAGTGCAGTGGTTAGTGCAGTGGTTAGTGCAGTGGTTAGTGCAGTGGTTAGTGCAGTGGTTAGAGCAGTGGTTAGTGCAGTGGTTAGTGCAGTGGTTAGTGCAGTGGTTAGTGCAGTGGTTAGTGCAGTGGTTAGTGCAGTGGTTAGTGCAGTGGTTAGTGCAGTGGTTAGTGCAGTGGTTAGTGCAGTGGTTAGTGCAGTGGTTAGTGCAGTGGTTAGTGCAGTGGTTAGTGCAGTGGTTAGTGCAGTGGTTAGTGCAGTGGTTAGTGCAGTGGTTAGTGCAGTGGTTAGTGCAGTGGTTAGTGCAGTGGTTAGTGCAGTGGTTAGTGCAGTGGTTAGTGCAGTGGTTAGTGCAGTGGTTAGAGCAGTGGTTAGTGCAGTGGTTAGTGCAGTGGTTAGGCAGTGGTTAGAGCAGTGGTTAGAGCAGTGGTTAGAGCAGTGGTTAGTGCAGTGGTTAGAGCAGTGGTTAGTGCAGTGGTTAGAGCAGTGGTTAGCGCAGTGGTTAGAGCAGTGGTTAGAGCAGTGGTTAGTGCAGTGGTTAGTGCAGTGGTTAGAGCAGTGGTTAGAGCAGTGGTTAGAGCAGTGGTTAGAGCAGTGGTTAGAGCAGTGGTTAGAGCAGTGGTTAGAGCAGTGGTGAGCGCAGTGGTTAGTGCAGTGGTTAGAGCAGTGGTTAGAGCAGTGGTTAGAGCAGTGGTTAGAGCAGTGGTTAGCGCAGTGGTTAGTGCAGTGGTTAGTGCAGTGGTTAGAGCAGTGGTTAGAGCAGTGGTTAGTGCAGTGGTTAGAGCAGTGGTTAGAGCAGTGGTTAGAGCAGTGGTTATAGCAGTGGTTAGAGCAGTGGTTAGTGCAGTGGTTAGAGCAGTGGTTAGAGCAGTGGTTAGAGCAGTGGTTAGAGCAGTGGTTAGCGCAGTGGTTAGCGCAGTGGTTAGAGCAGTGGTTAGAGCAGTGGTTAGAGCAGTGGTTAGCAGTGGTTAGAGCAGTGGTTAGAGCAGTGGTTAGAGCAGTGGTTAGAGCAGTGGTTAGAGCAGTGGTTAGTGCAGTGGTTAGAGCAGTGGTTAGTGCAGTGGTATGCAGTGGTTAGTGAGGGTTAGTGCAGTGGTTAGTGCAGCGGTTAGTGCAGCGGTTAGTGCAGCGGTTAGAGCAGTGGTTAGAGCAGTGGTTAGAGCAGTGGTTAGTGCAGTGGTTAGTGCAGTGGTTAGTGCAGTGGTTAGAGCAGTGGTTAGTGCAGTGGTTAGCGAAGTGGTTAGTGCAGTGGTTAGAGCAGTGGTTAGAGCAGTGGTTAGAGCAGTGGTTAGAGCAGTGGTTAGAGCAGTGGTTAGTGCAGTGGTTAGTGTAGTGGTTAGTGCAGTGGTTAGTGCAGCGGTTAGTGCAGCGGTTAGTGCAGCGGTTAGAGCAGTGGTTAGAGCAGTGGTTAGAGCAGTGGTTAGTGCAGTGGTTAGTGCAGTGGTTAGTGCAGTGGTTAGAGCAGTGGTTAGTGCAATGGTTAGTGTAGTGGTTAGTGCAGTGGTTAGTGCAGCGGTTAGTGCAGTGGTTAGTGCAGTGGTTAGTGCAGTGGTTAGAGCAGTGGTTAGTGCAATGGTTAGTGCAGTGGTTAGTGCAGTGGTTAGAGCAGTGGTTAGTGCAATGGTTAGTGTAGTGGTTAGTGCAGTGGTTAGTGCAGCGGTTAGTGCAGTGGTTAGTGCAGTGGTTAGTGCAGTGGTTAGTGTAGTGGTTAGTGCAGTGGTTAGTGCAGTGGTTAGTGCAGTGGTTAGTGCAGTGGTAAGTGCAGTGGTTAGAGCAGTGGCTAGTGCAGTGGTTAGTGCAGTGGTTAGTGCAGTGGTTAGTGCAGTGGTTAGTGCAGTGGTTAGTGCAGTGGTTAGAGCAGTGGTTAGTGCAGTGGTTAGAGCAGTGGTTAGTGCAGTGGTTAGTGCAGTGGTTAGTGCAGTGGTTAGTGTAGTGGTTAGTGCAGTGGTTAGTGCAGTGGTTAGTGCAGTGGTTAGTGCAGTGGTTAGTGCAGTGGTTAGAGCAGTGGTTAGTGCAGTGGTTAGAGCAGTGGTTAGTGCAGTGGTTAGTGCAGTGGTTAGAGCAGTGGTTAGTGCAGTGGTTAGTGCAGTGGTTAGCGCAGTGGTTAGCGCAGTGGTTAGTGCAGTGGTTAGTGCAGTGGTTAGTGCAGTGGTTAGAGCAGTGGTTAATGCAGTGGTTAGCGCAGTGGTTAGTGCAGTGGTTAGTGCAGTGGTTAGCGCAGTGGTTAGTGCAGTGGTTAGTGCAGTGGTTAGCGCAGTGGTTAGAGCAGTGGTTAGTGCAGTGGTTAGTGCAGTGGTTAGCGCAGTGGTTAGTGCAGTGGTTAGTGCAGTGGTTAGTGCAGTGGTTAGTGCAGTGGTTAGTGCAGTGGCTAGCGCAGTGGTTAGAGCAGTGGTTAGTGCAGTGGTTAGTGCAGTGGTTAGCGCAGTGGTTAGCGCAGTGGTTAGTGCAGTGGTTAGTGCAGTGGTTAGAGCAGTGGTTAGTGCAGTGGTTAGTGCAGTGGTTAGCGCAGTGGTTAGAGCAGTGGTTAGTGCAGTGGTTAGAGCAGTGGTTAGTGCAGTGGTTAGTGCCGTGGTTAGTGCAGTGGTTAGTGCAGTGGTTAGTGCAGTGATTAGTGCAGTGCCCCGTTAACCCAATGGCCAGGGTGATTGCTGTCCACGGCTAACATCGCCTCAAGTAGAGCTTCTTTAACCAGGCGGTGAGACCTCGAGACCAAGACGGAGAGTCCCATTCGCAAGAGCGACCTGAGCCACCGTTCGTGACAACGCGCATCGCCGCAGAGGGTAACGGCGGTGAAGCACATTGAGATCCCAACTGAGACATTAGGCTCATAGGAGTTGCGCAAACATTCGGCTCATATAATAATAATAGTTCAATTTGTAACGCGCGCAAATTTGCAGACTTAGTGGCCGCAACTCAGAGGGGCGGAGCCAAGCTCAGAGTCGCTCGAAAGCATGATTGTAGAGGTGAGTTTTAAAGTCTCTCTTGAAGGAGGCGATTGAGGTGATGCTGCGAATGTGCAGAGCGATATTGTTCCAGACTGTTGGGGCTGCCACCGAGAAGCGGCGCATAGACATGACCATCCTGAGTACACATTTGTGAGCAGTGGCACGAGAGAGTGAGTTGCAGGGCTGCAGTGGCGAGTGATGCCTGAGCATTCCATACAGACGCGACGCTGCCATCCCAGTCACCAGACAGGGACCGATGCTTCGGCGTTATCGGTGGGAAGCTGAACTCTTGCATATCGTTGGTCAGCAGCACACGAAGTCTGTTACTCGACAGGCTTAGTACTTTGTTTTTATTCCATCCCGTGCATTGCCAATCGTCTCGCAAACGCCCGTGTCTCCACTCGTCACAGTCTCCACTCGTCACAGTCCTCGTGCCATCAGTCGGAGCTCTTCCCATAAGGCTTCATTTTCTGAGAAATATTTTTCTTCCATAAATGTAGAATACTCACTTGGGAGTATGGATTCGCGGCATAAGGTACTACCACGAGAGTACAGTGTACGCCTATCGATAAACAGAATGCTATTTTGTTGTACCCTATATTCATACAATCCCGTGGAGACAAAACAAGCGTCATGCGGACAAAATTATTCCATATGGCTGTGGCGTGCGAAACATAATTCCAAGCACAGCGTTTCCAGACAGATTCCTGCTGGAGTTCAGCTGCATCGCGGTGCATAATTCTGCACGGTTTGATTCCAGCTCATCAGCAGTGATGCTCGTCTTCGTTCGCGCTCGGCGGGTGCCAGCAAATGTTATTCAGCAGCAGCAGTAGCAGCAGGAGCAGCAGCAGTAGCAGCAGGAGCAGTAGCAGCAATAGCAGCAGTGGCAGCAGGAGCAGCAGCAGCAGGGGCAGCAGCAGTGGCAGCAGGAGCAGCAGCAGTAGTAGTAACAGCAGTAGTAGCAGCAGTAGCAGCAGCCGCAGCAGCAGTAGTCGCAGCAGTGGCAGCAGCGGCGCTCGCTGAGATCATTAGTGGAGTCTTCTAATGCCACAAGTTAACTGCCTTCCATGATAATCCACTTTGTTGAGCAATCATTTGTGTTCAGGTCGCTTCTGAAAAATAAGTTAATACCTCAGTGGGCTTGACGTGGTAAGATGAACAAATATATCGTTTAGTTTTATTTGTATATTTTTTAAAGCGATTTGTTAACCTTTCCCATACTTTGCACTGCTATCGTGTTTTTGTATTGTTTTTTTTTGCGGTCGTAACGTTGTGATCCCCGTGACCCTTACTTGACACCTGTCAACACATATAACCCGTAAAAACAAAGTTTTTCACTATAAATCCTTTATATGCGTGGCGGCTAGAGTCCTCTCGTCCTCTGGATTGAGATGGCTGCCACCTATGGGTCAGATGATTGCACGGCAGCATTAAGCAATTGTTAATTAAATATTATATTTTTGTCCTAAAAAGTGTAAAATTTAGGAATTTATTTTTTCACGAACATCAATTGTCACGCACAACGAGTCTGTGTGGAAAATGTCAGCTCGATTGGATCACGGAAAGTGGGTTAAAAAACGACCGAAAGATTTGCACGGTCCTAAGCAAGCAAGCAAGTGAACTTAATATAAAGGATTTAACAAGTAAACCCGTAAAAACAAAGTTTTTCACTATAAATCCTTTATATGCGTGGCGGCTAGAGTCCTCTCGTCCTCTGGCTTGAGATGGCTGCCACCTATGGGTCAGATGATTGTCTGCTACCATTAAGCAATTGGTAATTAAATATTTAATTTGTTTTCCATAAACAGTGTAAAATTTTGGAATTTTTTTTCACGAAAATTAATTGTCACACACAACGAGTCTGTGTGGAAAATGTCAGCTCGATTGGATCACGGGAAGTGGGTAAAAAAACGAGCGAAAGATTTGCACGGTCCTAAGCAAGCGAACTTAATATAAAGGATTAAAAAATATATTCGCCTGTGGAGGACGCGGGGATCGATCCCGCGACCTTTGGCATGGGAAGCGAGGGCGCTACCAACTGCGCTACTCCGCCACGGCCTGTGGAGGGGTTACGCTCTGGGCTCCTACACTGTGACGTTCAGCCAAAGCCATGAATGAGTTCTATTTGAATAAATGTAAAATAAAACATTTTTGCCTAAAAAGTGTAACATTTTTTAAAAAAAATTTCACGAACATTAATTGTCTCGCACAACGAGTCTGTGTGCAAAATGTCAGCTCGATTGGATCACGGGAAGTGGGTTAAAAAACGACCGAAAGATTTGCACGGTCGTAAGCAAGCAAGTACGCACGCAAGCACGCAAGCAAGCAAGCAAGCGAACTTAATATAAAGGATTTAAAAAGGAGCTTCATTGCTCATCGGATTCCTCCCGCGGTGTCGTCTCACCGCGAGAGGCGCAGTGGAAGGTGGCAGGCAGCCTTGGCGCGACCCCACTCTGTTGAGTGAGAAATCACGACGAAATGCCATCATCAACGGGGCGACCGAACATCGATCATCGATCTCCCGGTCCCCAGAGCAACAACAACACCACCACAAGCCACACCAACGGCCCTATTCGGGGGTCAAACAACGCGCCAGGCGGACCCTGGGACAAAGATCCTCCAAATTGAACATCGACGGACTCTCTCGGCTCGATCACCGGCATGTGAAGTTGTCGTTGTCGCTCTGCGTCCACGTGGGCAGCCGCAGGGGAGATGAAGAGGAAGAAGACGGCGAGAGGCGCCCGGTCCAGCCCGCCACGGAACGGCGGTGGCCGGGGGATCAGCAGTCGGTAGGGGGGAGGGAAGGCACGTGACCGATAAACAGCGCCGTTGTCTCATTAACGCCGTCGTTTGCTGTCGGGGAGAAGTTCAAAGTTAATTTATTAGGTATAGCCCTGTGAGCCATTCGGCTCTTGAATCGGGTGTAACCGCAACAAAGAAAAAACAAAAACGTGAACAAGAAAACATCTTAAAGTGACTATGTGCAAACAGAAAATCCAAGAAAAGACAGCAAAATATTGCAGAAAAATCACCGTACACCAACGCTGTGTGCAAATATCCCAGTTGGATGCAAGTCAAACAACAACAACCACAAGACAACTTAGGTAAAGTCACGTATAAAGAAAAAATAATAAATTCAATAATAGCATACGACGTTTCGATTGCAACACAAGCAATCATCATCAGGTATAATGAAATAGCGACATAAAATCTAACCATTTCATTATACCTGATGATGATTGCTTGTGTTGCAATCGAAACGTCGTATGCTATTATTTAATTTATTATTTTTTCTTTATACGTGACTTTATCGAAAGAACCAAAGAATAATTCCTGCAGTCACGAAAGCTCCAAAGTTAAAATTTAAGACAACTTAGATTAAGGCCATCAGTCTAACTCTGTACTACAACAAACAAAAGGCGAGAGTGAGGAGGAGGAGGAGGGAGATTACCAGCCAGCGATGTGGCTGAATTAAAAATCGGTTCACCTCAACGAGGGGGTGGGGGGGGGGGTAGAGAGATTATGAGACTTCAAGAAGTAAACCAACGCGTGATGATAACGGTAATTACGAAATGGCAAGTTTGACGAAAGCCGCCGAGCGTTGAACTTTGCGTGTCGGATTTTATCCGTCTCGATTTACACTTTTCCATAACGAGAAGTGCTCTCTCATAATTCCTTCTCTCTCAAACAAAGAAGACAACCTCTCCAATAATAATAATGTTAATAATGATCTTGCTCAATGTGCAAATAATAAAACAACCGCTTGTTAGCCAAGATCACCGACAGGGCCGGCGCACACGTTCACATCTTAGTTTGTTCGCTTCGTGTCTTGGGGATTTTTTGTCTCTTCCTCTCTCTCTCTCTCTGCTCTGTGCTGCTTCCAGTGTTCAGATGCCTGCTTAAGGCGCGGCTCCGGCTGGAGCACGCCATGTACCACACACGTGTCGGTGATGTGCACGTCTTCTTCGAACGCTGGGGAGCCGGAAAGGCCCCTCTCTGTACCAGCGTGGACGGCACCCTCGTGTTCACCTTCTGAAGCGCTCGCTCGTCACCGTGGCGTGCGTGATGACCACCACCACCACGTGACTTTTCTTTCGTATTGTGCGCGGTGCTTTCAGCGCCACAGCGCGTCAATTTGTGGCGTTTGTTTTCTTTTGTTTGCTGGTGACTTTGTGTATTTCATATTGAAATCGCCTCCAGTGCTTTTGCTGCTGGCGGCAATAAAAGTTGTTTCAAAAGTCAAAAGTCTCTCTCCTCCCACTCTCGCGCTATAGCCCTGGGGTCGTGACGAGCGCGAGCGACGAATATGAAGGTCAACTCGGAGAGGCCCAGCCCGACAAGCGTGGCACTCGCGTTCGTGCGCGACGCTGGGGACCCTGCGACCCGGCGCACGGTGGCCTCGCTCACAATGCCAGGTCGCCACGGGGAGCTACGCACTTTGAAACGATCTCGGTTGAAAGTTTACTTCTTCAGAACTAATTTTTTTTTTGCGTTTAGTTTGCTGTCCTTCCACCGCGCCTCCGATTAGCACGATTGGCTAATCGAAGTTCAACGTAATATAAAGATCCCCCGTAAAGCCTTGACAGGCTGTTGGGGAAAGTGCTGTTAGCGAGCACCGATGAAGGCTGGAACGGCACACGAGGGGGTGGGTGGCCAGCACCACGCCCGACCGCATTTGTCTCCCCAGTGGCGATGTTTTTACACACCGCACCAGGTACTCATTTAAGACTGAGTCGACCTAGGGGAGGCCCAGAACCGGTTCAGATAATCGTCATGGGTGTTGGCCGTGAGCAGAAATTGAACTTGGGTTGCCGGGTTCGTAGTGCAGCGCGCTAACCGCTCCACTACCGCACCCCACACATATACGTACACAACATTCAAACATACACAACAACATATGCTTTGGTTCTTTTGGTAAAGTCACGTAGCTAGAAGAAGAAATAAATAATAAGGTTAATAAAAAAAATACAAATATTTAAATTAAATTAAATTTAAAATTAAAACCACGACGTTTCGATCACAACACAAGCGGTCGTCATCAGGAAAATGGGGTTAGCCTCTAAAGGCAAACTGTTTACAAAGGTTTTAAAATGGGCATAGCCCAAGTGTCAGCAGCATGGGCCGGGCAGCTACTGGGCTCGAACCGCGAGCCCCACGCCACGGGCGACATGACGCGCTGCCCACCGCCCAGGCTGGGTTCAAAAGTGTGCCGAAGCCAGCCCTCCAAACGAGTAGGGCACGCGTGCCACGCGGATCGAGGTTCACCTCTCAGAGCCCGCGATAAGAGCAGCCACGTGAGCGAGTTCCCTCTGCCTCGCTCCCCTCCACCCTCGTATCGCTCTCGCGCAGGCGAAACTCAGAGCACCCTCTGGGCCAACACCAAGCATGCATAGCTAATGAGGCGTGATAATTTTTTTCTGCCATTATTGTTTTTATTGTGTTTGGCCGCTCGCTTAATGAGCTCTCCGGCAAGGCAAGATGTGGCCCGTGGGCCGTGAAGCAAATCGGCGTTCATTCCCGCGGGACCCCCCCCCCCCCGCCCCTCCCGGTACAGAACCGCTGATGATGGTTGCGCTCCATCATCGATTGCTCTTTTGATCATTTATGAATTTTATTGCTCGCGCAGAGAGCGCGTACGTTCCTCTCCCTAGGTTTCGGCCACAACGCAAGCAGCCGTCCTCAGGTGAAGAACAGGTCTGTCGGAAAGACAGCGTCTGAATGGGCACCACCAGGCTTGGCAGCGTATATTTAAGCTGGGTTGGAGGGGGGAACGGACGCCTTGACAAAGGAATTTGCATATCAAGAGGAATTTAGCATATTTATGGAAAATGCAGATATGGGATTAGTCACTACTTGTGGAATGCGTAGGAGGTGGTGGGGGGGGGGGGGGTCAAACAGACCTGTTCTTCACCTGAGGACGGCTGCTTGCGTTGTGGCCGAAACGTCGTGAGAATTATTTTATTATGTTTTATTTTTATTATTTTATTATTTCCCTTCTACGTGACTTTACCGAAAGAACCAAGAAAATGAATTCCTGCAGTCACGAAAGCTTTAAATCGAAATTTAACCACACGTACTTGTGGTGAACATGCAAACAAACAAACATGCAGACCAGAGTACGCCAAAAGGCGTCTGACACTGGTGAGACTGGGCCTTTAATATGGCCGCCTCTAGTGCAGGCCAATCAGTTTCAAAGAAAATGCATCTATTGCCACAGCAACTTTGTTTGCATGCTCACCACAAGTACTTTGATGCTGCCAAAAAGGTCCCACTCGAACAGATCGTTGCGGTATTTATGAACCAGCTCAACCAGCCTCTACTCTGCCTGGCTTCCGATATAATGATGAGATCAGGCACACTTAGGGTGGAATTACCGTGGGCAGAAATTCTCGACTAAAATTACAGTCGTGACGACAGACAGCCATTTGATGGTGACGTGTATATTATGTTTGTACGCTTCATTCTCGTCTTTAATTTGTGAGTTCAGAGCCATTCCAGATGACCTGGCAGCCGTGGATAATTTACACCCCATTCCTCTCGGTTGACCTAGTCCTGAGTGTTTAATTGCAGAATTGCAGACCTCATTTCATCACCATGGCTCGCAAGACTTCTCGCAGTTATTGAATGGAACTCAAAAAAAAAATCTCTCGCTCCCCATCCACCCACCAACCCCAGCGCCCCAGCGATTGATTTTCGTCCACGGCACGATCAATATAAATTACACTCGTGGAAAACATTGACCGAGACCAATTACCTTAATGGCTATTATATTTTTTCGCCTCCACCCGTTCTAAGACGTTTAGAATGAGGTCGTCGCTTGGGTTAGGATCTCGCGCAAAAGAGGGTCGAAGTCTTTATTTCGTCTCCTTGTTGTCGTACGGCTGCTGATGTAGATGGCAAAGCAACAGCTACAATTTTACATTCAGGTGGGCAAGCCCAGATACGTGGGAGTGAAGACGCTCCAGGCGACTCGCCTCGCTTTGGCATCTGGGAATCGCAGGCACGGCTCCCGCGCCCTGATCAATATTTGACGTGCAGCCCACACCGCGTTGCGGACAGGGCGTCCCGGCATCAAATTATGTACCCTTTTTTTCCTATGAGCAAATCAAGGCCATCTTTAGCCAATCAAGGACATCGAGCGGCGTCACCCTAAAGTCGTTCATCGGCAACCGCGGTGGTGGCGGCGTCATCGTGGTGATCACCGTCAGGTGTGTTCTATCCACTGCTAGATGAAGGTTCCCTTCCTCCCCCATGTGGCCGCAATCACCCCGCCCGCCCTCTCCCACCGCCAGGTTGAATGATCGGGGCGTCACTCCACGCAGGAGGTAATTGACTCCCCGTTGTGAACGTTCAGTTAATAAGTTCGTGATCAAACAACCTACTGCCGTTGCTTTTGATGATGTCCGCCAATCCACACCAACCGGTCTGACAGCTCTCTTTTGTGCTTACATTTCCACGCGTGACTTTTGGATCACCCCCAACTCATCTGAAATATGAGGGGTTTTTTTTCCTGCGGGGGGAGGGGTGGGGGAGCGGCGTACATGAATTGTTTATAGAGGGAACAGCCAGTAAGCGTGTTTTTGTCAAATGATGCTGGAATACACATCCACTGAGTTTTTTTATGGGTTTGCGTTTTAGAAGCAATGCTTTTATGCGTTGTATTTGTGGCATTAATACGTGAAAATTGAATCCGTGCAATATATTATTTGGTTATTTCGGTAAAGTCACGTAGATATAAAAATTAAATAAAGTGAATAAAAAAAAAACACGAATCGACTGTAGCCTGGTTCTTAACCTCGGTGAGCGTACTGGCAGTCTATAATGTGCATTATACATTATGTACATTATAGACTGCCAGTACACTCACCAAACTTAATAACAATGCTACAGTTTACATTATAGACTACCAGTACACTCACCAAACTTAATAACCAGGCTACAGTCTACATTATAGACTGCCAGTACACTCACCAAACTTAATAACCAGGCTATAGTCTACATTGTAGACTGCAAGTACACTCACTCAGATTAAGAACCAGTCTACATTACTGTTTTTTTGTTTTTTATTTTTAGTCACTTTATTTTAATTATTATTTTTATATTTACGTGACTTTACGGACATAACTAAAGAATATGAATTCCTGCAGTCACGAAAGTTTTAAATCAGGCCTCAGCACGTTTCAGCTCGGCGTTCTGACCACTGAACCGCTTGGCCACCGTCTTACAACGATATTTTTATTAAACGTTTATTGTTCATGCCTGTAAAGCACTACGTATTGCATGTTTTTTGCACGATTAGTACTATAGAAATTAAGTTTGATTTATGCAATATTAATGCGGGATGTGGAAACAGCTGGGAGTAAACTCGTGATTCCACTGCTGTGTTAACTTTTAATGAAGCCCACGAACAATGTCACCAACCAGTGACTCATTCCAAATGCACAGATGGCTCCACTTAGAATAAAATGCCTACTGAACTCATAAATAGCAAACAACTTTTACTATATTAACATTAATGGTGTTGCTTCCCGGCTTTTTAATGCACACTGATTGTATATATATATATTTTTTAAGTACCGTAACTTTTAATTTTGATCATCAGAATGATAAAGTTTACTCAACACTAAATGAGATCCCCAATGTGATGGAAGCATGCGGTGAAAAGTTTGCCTTGTGCAGACTATAGGGATGTGTTCCTAATTTTTGTTTAGTTAGTTTTAGTCATTCGGCCCTAGAAATGCAGTTTCCGATGAAAGTTGTTTTTTAATATATTGGAACGATGGTAGATGTGACGTCACTAGATCTTAAAATGTGATGTCCAATGAAATCACGTTAGAGTGACGTCACTTCTGTGGACTCACTTTGCACGCATTTTTGTTGTTGTTGCTGTTGTTGTTGCGACAAAGTGCCACCACACGAAGTCGTGAAATATCAAAATATACAAATATAGAACTTTACGTAAACAAAGTTAAATTCATTTTCTTATTATTTACAAATTTAAATGGAAACATTTGGCGCGTGATAACTGAACCTTTTTAACCTTTCATGAATGTATTAACAGAAAGAATGGAAATCTGAAATAAAATCCCAAATCTTGGCCTAACCCCACCACCAAACTCAACCCTGGTGGAAGATCTATTTGGTATTATGAATCTAAGCCAGGAGGCACAGTTTTTTCGTCATCCTCATCAGCTCTGTGCAATGCCAGAAGCAACAACAACATGTGGTCACAGTGGGCCACCTCGGTCAAACGACGATGCACGGACATGGATTAAATGACAATCGATACAGCATTTTTTAACGAGAGCCACTGAAGCGGCAATAATATCATTAAATGTATTCGCTGCGTATACGTAATAGATGAGAGCCCTCATCAGTCGTGGCCGCTTGGGAGCCAGTGGTAGAGAGAAGGAAGAGAGGGTTGCATCAGAGGCCCTATGCATTATACAAACTGCGTCCACTCAAAGCAGACTATTCTCCGGGTGTCGATGAATAAGTTAGAATATAAATATATATCGATCGACTTTTTGGGGGGGAATTATTTTTTTTGTTTACCTACGTGACTTTACCGAAAAAAACCTAAGAATATGAATCCTTGCAGTCACGAAAGCTTCAAATCTAGAGGTGATGGACGATGGTCGAGACTCGTGACGAAGTAGCAGCCAACCAAAGGATGGAATACACCGGTGAGCATTCCGGCATGAAGATGGGAGCGTTGAAATCGGCTTGTGTGCAGGTGGTAGGTGTATTGATACATCTAGATACCGTGAGAGATGCCGACAACTTGGGCCGGATTTCTTCTAGCAGTGGATTGAGCGTGGCTGACGATTATTAGATTCAAACTTGTCCCGTTCTTTACGAATATAACTTGAGTAAAGAAGCATATTTCAAAAGCAAATCGTTTCTCTGTAGCGGCCTCTACGTGCGGGAGGGGGGGGCAGCTTCGCCCCCAGTGAGGAAAGCGAGCGACCACGTGCAGAGAAAGAGAGAGAGACCAAGCAAACAAATTGAGACAAAGGGACACCGCTAAATATTTGGAACCAACAATAACAAAAACCCAACGGTTGTCCTGGAAAAAATTAACCTGCCCGCTCGTCAGCATCGTGGCCCGGGACCGCGCAGCGTGCTCGAGGCGCGCGAGTCGAGACGAAACATGAAGATACATTTGGTTTAACACGTAGGAGGAGGCTTTCGTCACAAATATTATCCATAATAGAGGTTTTTTTTTTGGGGGGGGGGGGGTTAGATCGCATAAATATAAACGTGCCGGATGGTGGCGTGGTTAACGACATGCTTAGATGTTACGCGATCCAACCCAAAAGACCTCTATTTCGGAAAGTGAATGTGTTTTGCGTGCACGCCGCGTTTCAAAGTAACCGTGACTCTCTCTCTCTCTCGGCGCTGAATCTTTTTGACAGCGCGTTGCACGGCGAAGTAGACAACAAAAAACTCTATCGGACGTCGTATCAACCCCCCCTTCCCCCCCACCATGTGGTCAAAGTGGCCAGCGCACTTTTGACCGCTCCGGTGGCGACTTCGTTGTCCGTCCTCTCGTTGAAGGTCGTCGTTGGTCATCCGCGTAACGCCACGTGCTGTTCCTCGTCCAAAGCCCCACCGCTCGCCCTTCCCGTCATATACATATATCGTGTTAATTGAATCGGTCTATTCCCAGGACACCGTGCCGGAACATGAACCCAACGTCCTTTTTTGTTTGCTTGCTGTCACATTAAATCGACGTCGTTTTTTGAAACGACGCAAAAACAGGTTTGCCTTAAATTTCGATTTAAAGCTTTCGTGACTGCAGGGATTCATCTTCTTGGTTCTTTCGGTAAAGTCATGTAGAAGGGAAGTAATAAAATAATAAAAATAAAACATAATAAAATAAATACTATTAACATTCCTTTCCTTTGTTAATGCTACCCCCCTTCCCCCTCCCTTTGATGCTGCTAATCCTGCATAATGCACGGGCATAATATTAGTTTGAACCCCCCCGCCCACCTCCTACGCATTTTCCATATGCTAAATTCCTCTTGATATGCTAATTATTTTGTCAAGGCGCTCTTCTTCCCACCTCCCCCCCCCCCCTCCAAACCAGCTTAAATATACGCTCCAAGCTTGGTGGTGTTTCATTCTTCACCTGAGGACGGCTGCTTGCGTTGTGGCCGAAACGTCGTGAGAATTATTTTATTTTATTATGTTTTATTTTTATTATTTTATTTCTTCCCTTCTACGTGACTTTACAGGGTTGCCTTGTCCACTATTCGTTCCACGACTCCCCGCATCCCTCAACGCTGGTGACGTTTTCCCTTGGGCACTCGCTCTTTCCAGACGGCTGTCGTGGTGTCATGGGTCAGCAGACTGGACACGTGATCCAGACGTCGCCCCCTAACGATCTCCCGGCCCCGGCAGCTGGAACAATGCCACAAGATTCTTACCGTAACCCCCCATACCCCCGCCACTGTCCACCCAGCTGTATAAACGGCTATTTTAGAGTTAATCGATTGGCAGGTCGGGTGTGGTAGGGTAAAGTGTGGGCACTCATCCGACCTCTTCGAAAATGTGTGGCAGGCATGGAAGTTGGCCAAAAAATATCCTCTGAAGGGCTCTCTTGAACCCCCTCGATTAGTGGCAAGATCTAGACATTGCACGATTGCACCTTTACCTTTTCACTATTTCACAATTTCCGACCTCCACTGTTTAGTTTCCAAACAAATCCCAGCTTTTGTCTTCTTCTGAGCCCTCTCTGTATGAGCTCTGTAACCTAGAGCAGTGTTCTCCCTTAGCTTGGGGGGCACTTTCGCCGATAAGACATCATCAGTGTGGGGGTTTGACAGCAGCACGTCGATGACGATGTGGGATGTTGTCACGCGTTGTTGTGTATTGTCGCAGGCCTCACGGTCCGGGGCCGCACTAAAGGCCACCAGGGGCTGTCAGTGGTCCACGGGGCCTTGCAATGAAGAACGCTGACCTGGCGTGTTCATAACGTACACATATAAAACCATGAACGATGGCCCCCGTTATGAAACGGGGTGGGTGGTTTGCGGCCAACCAGGCATCGCGTGTGGATTGCACAGACGACCGGCACGACGCGTCGTCGCCAGCAAGCGAGTCCGCGTGCCGATGTTCTCGTTCATCATCATCATCCATTCACATACGTGCCCGTTGCAACGGCATTAATAGGTTAGCTGTATGATAATTGTTTTTTTACCCTTCTATCTGGCAACAAAACTGACACCTTTTTTACAAGGAGTCATGTTTGCATAGACCGCAATACCTGCAGTTATAATGCAAACAAAAAACATAACTCTGATAATGTATGCACTGTCCTTGAAGTTGATTGGTCCACACCCGAGACAGCATTCCTTAGAGCCTAGTCTCACATGGTGTTGGACCAGATGACGCCAAAAGGCGCACAACTCAAAGACAATGCACCATCAGAGTATGAGAGCTCGGGGCAAGCATCTACACTATGGGAACCTCATTTGCCAGTAAAAATTTAATTTGTTTTTTACCCTTCTATCTGGCAACAAAACTGACACCTTTTTACAAGGAGTCATGTTTGCATAGACCGCAATACCTGCAGTCATAATACAAACAAAAAACATAACTCTGATAATGTATGCACTGTCCTTGAAGTTGATTGGTCCACACCCGAGACAGCTTTCCTTAGAGCCTAGTCTCACATGGTGTTGGACCAGATGACGCCAAAATGCGCAGGTTGGCTATAAGCTGCTACGGGGTTGCGTCGTGGGCAGTAAACGGGGTGCTGCAGAAAAAAAAATCGATGTCTGCGCTGGACTTTGCTCGCGCATATACGCACCCGCGCTGACCAACGTGGTGAAGTATGGTCGATTAAACCACTCCCCCCCCCCCCGAGACTTGCGCAGAATTCCCCATCCAGCAGTCGATTGACACAAGCTGTGTACGTGGAGACGTTTTGTAGTTGACGTGCAGGGGAAGATTTACCATGGGAAGTGGGAACAGGGGGTTTGTTTTAATAAAGCGTCCACTATTGGGTGACTTTGGGACGTGCAAACTTGAATTCATCTGATGTCACATCTAATTTAAGCGGGCGATGCGTTTTATGCACACAGCATTTGACGCGTGTTGCGTTGCGGTGTTTTCTTATTCTCGAACACTTGTTTTGAACTTTGTTGTCGTATATCCCAGGTTCGTTCGTTGGACTATACACTACACTATACACTACACTATACACTACACTATACACGACTATACTACTATACACTACTATACTACACTACACTATACACTACATTATACACGACTAAACTACTATACTACACTATACACTACACTATACACGACTATACTACTATACTACACTATACATTATTATACTACACTGCTCTACACTACACTATACACTACACAACTATCAATTACACTATACACTGCTATACACTACACTAATAAACACTATAACATTAAATCTTGATTTGAAGCTTTCGTGACTGCAGGAATCCATACTCTTTGGTTCTTTCGGTAAAGTCACGTAGGTAGAAAAATAATAGATCACGACGTTTCGATCGCAACACAAGCAATCGTCATCAGGTGGGACAACCACAGCAAGATTAAACTGCTGAATTAGGCGAGAGATCTGCCGTGGCACGAGGTTATATAGTAGTTTATAGTGTAGTGTATAGTGTAGTGTGTAGTGTATTGTGTAGTGTATAGTGTAGTGTATAGTAGGCCTCGACAGTAGGGGGGGAGAGAGAAGGGGGGGGGGGCAGAAAGTGGACCCCGCAGCAGCACCCGGGTCGTTGGAGTCGAGATCGGAAAGAGATGCACAGAGAGAGAGAGAAAGACGCACAGAGAGTCGGAGATAACAGCTGACATAGGCAGGTAGGATGGAAACATCACAGTCAGTTAAGACTTTACCTGGTTAATAACGTCCCTCCAATGATTGCTCAGTTTGTACCCATCTTCTCGGTTTGAGTTGTGTCTGTGTTTATATATCTGGATGGCTTCATGAACAAATCTTTGATAATAGCCGGTGGGTTTGCAGAGTACCTTCGTCTAGATAAAGTCAATTTCGTGTGAGCCCACAGCGTTAAAACAATGATCAGCAACGGCAGAGGTATTGGTCCTACCGTGTTTCAGATCTGCCTTGTGTTCGCGAACGCGGTCCGAGACATGTCGTTTCGTTTCCCCAATGTAACTGCTGCCGCAGCCACAAATCCGTTTGTAGACACTAGGGCAGGGGTCCTCAAACTACGGCCCGCGGGCCACATGCGGCCCGCCGAGGACATTTATCCGGCCCGCTGGGTGTTTTTGCCGCCGCTGCCTGTCTGTTACTTTTTTTCTACATGAGAAGGACGGTCATTGGTGGAAGAGGGAGAGGGGGCGGAGTTCCCCCCAATCAGACTGCATTGATGGGCAGTACAGTCTGTATGTCTCTGTGTGGGCAAAGTTATTGCTGGTATATTGTTTTTGTAGCGCTGTATATATATTGGTATTTTACTAATAGCAATTTTGACTCCCTAGGAAACAAATGATGTCAAGAAAGAGAAAAATTGACTCGGAGTGTAGGATATTCAAAGAACAGTGGACTTATGATTACTTTTTCATGCAGTACAAGGAAAGAGCTGTGTGTCTGATATGCCAGAATATAGTGTCTGTGTTCAAAGAATACAATTTACGTCGACACTATGAAACTCAACATGAAGATAAATATGCTTGTTTGGTCGGAGAAGTGAGAAAAGATAAAATATTAAAACTGAAAAATAAATTAACAACTCAGCAAAATACTTTTGTGAAGCAGAAGCAGCTACATATTTCATCACTGCGAGCAAGTTTTCAAGTTGCCAAGCTAATAGCGTGCACTGGCAGACCATTCGTGGAGGGAGAATTTGTTAAAGAATGCCTTCGTTCTGTTGCCAAAGAGATGTGTCCAGAGAAGGCCGATTTATTTAGTACAGTGAGTCTTCTAGGACCTACAATTACACGGAGGATTGAAGAAATGGGAGACAATTTGCATCAGCATTTGCAAAACTCCACAAAAAAACTTTCCTATTTTTCCTTGGCACTCGACGAAAGCAATGATGTTCGTGATTCTGCACAACTTCAAATTTTTATTCGTGGGACGAATGACTATTTCGAAGTCACAGAAGAGCTTGCTGCACTGCAAAGCATCAATGGAACGTCTACAGGAGAGGATATCTTTCGATTTAAAGCTTTCGTGACTGCAGGGATTCATCTTCTTGGTTCTTTCGGTAAAGTCACATAGAAGGGAAGTAATAAAATAATTCTCACGACGTTTCGGCCACAACGCAAGCAGCCGTCCTCAGGTGAAAACCAGGTCTGTTGGGGAGACAGCGTCTGAATGAAACAGCACACGAGCTTGGAGCATATATAAGCTGGGTTGGAAGCGGGGGAAAGGGCGCCTTGACAAAAGAATTTGCATATCAAGAGGAATTTAGCATATTTATGGGAAATGCAGGAATGTGATTAGTACTACATATGCCCGTGCTGCATATGTAGTACTAATCACATTCCTGCATTTCCCATAAATATGCTAAATTCCTCTTGATATGCATCTCTCCTCTCTGAGACATATCCTCATCTCAGGAACCATGCACTCAAAATGGCAACCATCTTTGGCAGCACTTATGTCTGCGAACAGACTTTTTCCAGAATGAAACATTTGAAATCTCCAACCAGATCTAGACTAATGGTTGCACACTTGCATCACTTGTTACGACTAGCAGTGACAAATATGGAACTGGACATTGACCATCTCATTAGCCAAAAGCAGGCCCATAGTTCCCATTGAAATACTGGCAAGTTTGTTGATTTAACTTACTTGTTCTTCATTTTAAATATTGTATTTGTTCCCGTTTTGTTTCTTCACTTCAAAATAAGATATATGCAGTGTGCATAGGAATTTGTTCATAGTTTTTTTTGTAACTATAGTCCGGCCCTCCAACGATCTGAGGGACAGTGAACTGGCCCCCTGTTTAAAAAGTTTGAGGACCCCTGCACTAGGGTATGGCATGTCAGGAATCACATCCTTTATAGATGGGATCAAATAACAGATTTTGTGTACTGTGTTGAAACGAACCTGGATCTCGTGTTTGTTTAAGATTTTGGAAATCTTTTGGTAACCCCTGCTATGTATGCCAAAGTGATGGTATTGGTGGATCGAAACACTACACTATACACTACACTACTATACACTACACTTCTATACACTACACTATACACTACACTACGAAATACTATACACTGCTATACACTACACTACACGACTATACACTACACTACTAAACACTATATACTGCTATATACTACACTATACATTACACTACTATACACTAGATTATACACTACACTACTATACACTACACTATACATTAGACTACTATACACTACACTACTATACACTACACTATACACTACTAAACACTATACACTACTAAACACTATACACTAATATACACAGACTCTAGCTCTTCCTGGGGAAATCCCATGCGTTCCCAGGCCAGCCGAGCGACGTCGTCCCACCGCCAGTAGCATCGTGGTCCTGGGCCGGCCCCGGGGTCTTCGCCCAGCAGGACGTTGCTGCTGCTGCTGCTGCCCGGTAGAGTTCTAGGGTGAGTCTACCGGGGGGGGGGGGGGCATCCTTGCCGGGTGCCCGAACCACCCCAACTGGCTCCTCTCGATCCGGAGGAGCAGCAGCGGCTCCCGGATTACCGAGCTCCTCACCCGGTCATAACGAGAGCGGTGAGCGCCGGCAACTCAGCGGAGGTCTCGGTAAAAAAAAAAAGATGTTGTCTTTCGGTGGCATTTTCACCTCCTCGTGAAAGTGACATGGACTGTCTCTCTGGAATTTGCTTGAATTTCTAAGCGATGCCACCCACACAAAGACAAAGACACCCCCTCCCATATAGCCTTTAACAGACTCAGGGGCAAGTGCTGTTCACCTCTCACCTATGTAGGCTGGTACAGCACACGAAAAGGTGGATTGGTCAATGCTGATGCATTACACGCCGCACCAGGTACTCATTTGAGGCTGAGTCGACCGAGGGGAGGCCCAGGACCGGTTTATAAATTCGTCACCGGTGTTGGTCGTGAACGGGAATCGTAGCGCAGTGACATGCTGGGGGAGAGTTCACAATATCCCCGATGCAGCCCGACTCGAGATATTTCTCACGCGATAATCTGTGCGCAGCTAACGCGGCCACGTAGGCTGTCTCTCTGTCTCTCTCTCTCTGCCTTTTTGGCAGAGCTCCTCGGCTTGACGATCTTAAGAAAGAAAGCCCAACTTGGCACTCGCATTAACCTGCAACGCACCGGCGTGTGACAAACAACGATCCACTTTGGCTTCGAGAGCAACACAGGGGCCCGACCCGCGGCAGCCCCAGCCAATGTGCCATCACACTGCTCGTCGTGTTGGCTGACTCCGAGGCTTCGGAGGCGTCTCCTTGGTGCGTGTTGTGCACGTGTTGAGTGTTGTGCACGTGCTGCGTTGTGCACGTGTTGCGTGTTGTGCACGTGTTGTGCACGTGCTGCGCCTTGTGCACGTGCTGCGTGTTGTGCACGTGTTGTGCGCGTGTTGCGTGTTGTGCACGTGTTGCGTGTTGTGCACGTGTTGTGCACGTGTTGCGTGTTGTGCACGTGTTGTGCACGTGTTGCGTGTTGTGCACATGTTGCGTGTTGTGCACGTGTTGTGCACGTGTTGCGTGTTGTGCACGTGTTGTGCACGTGTTGTGTGTTGTGCACATGTTGCGTGTTGTGCACATGTTGCGTGTTGTGCACATGTTGTGTGTTGTGCACGTGTTGTGCACGTGTTGCGTGTTGTGCACGTTTTGTGTGTTGTGCACATGTTGCGTGTTGTGCACATGTTGCGTGTTGTGCACGTGTTATGCACGTGTTGCGCGTTGTGCACGTGCTGCGCGTTGTGCACGTGCTGCGTGTTGTGCACATGTTGCGTGTTGTGCACATGTTGCGTGTTGTGCACGTGTTGCGTGTTGTGCACATGTTGCGTGTTGTGCACATGTTGCGTGTTGTGCACATGTTGCGTGTTGTGCACGTGTTGCGTGTTGTGCACATGTTGCGTGTTGTGCACATGTTGCGTGTTGTGCACGTGTTACGCGTTGTGCACGTGCTGCGCGTTGTGCACGTGCTGCGTGTTGTGCACATGTTGCGTGTTGTGCACGTGTTGCGTGTTGTGCACATGTTGCGTGTTGTGCACATGTTACGTGTTATGCACGTGTTGCGCGTTGTGCACGTGCTGCGCATTGTGCACGTGCTGCGTGTTGTGCACGTGCTGCGTGTTGTGCACGTGTTGCGCGTTGTGCACGTGTTGCGTGTTGTGCACGTGTTGCGTGTTTGTGCACGTGCTGCGTGTTGTGCACATGTTGCGTGTTGTGCACGTGTTGTGCACGTGCTGCGTGTTGTGCACGTGCTGCGTGTTGTGCACGTGTTGCGTGTTGTGCACGTGCTGCGCGTTGTGCACGTGCTGCGTGTTGTGCACGTGTTGCGTGTTGTGCACGTGTTGCGTGTTGTGCACGTGTTGTGCACGTGCTGCGCGTTGTGCACGTGCTGCGTGTTGTGCACGTGTTGCGTGTTGTGCACGTGTTGCGTGTTGCACGCTCCGCGGCAACGCGCTTCATTGCAAGGCCCCCCGTGGGCCACTGGCGGGCCCCCTGGTGGCCTTTAGTGCGGCCCCCGCCCCTCCCCCACCAACCCTGACAATACACAAATAGTGTAAACACCCCCCCCATCACCATCGTGCTGCTATAAAACCCCCAAATGGTTTCAAATGCGTGGCGGCCGTCACACTGATGATGTCTTATCGGCGAAAGTTACCCCCACCCCACCCCCGCCTCTAAAAATGAGTGAAAAACACTTCAGCTGTGCATGCACCCCGCCAGTGGGCTGCCTAGGGATATGCAAAAAAAATAACAAGGAAGAAAAATCACGCATATGCACGGATTCGGCAAACGCATCCTTCAACGCGCGTTTGTCCCCGTATTGACGTCACGGGGAAGCTCGTGCAACGTCATCCCATTGGCCGAAAAGATTTGCAAATTATCGCTGGGTTTTTTGTTTTTAAACCTCTAAGTTTTGGGCAACTCTTTGATCAACGCGTCCTGTTTTCTCGAGTGTAAAAATCCCGAACGGTAACATAAATGTAGGGTGAAGTCTTCTTCGCATTGGATTAGCGATGTTTACCGAGATTTATCGTGACCCCCCCCCCACCTCCGCCCCGTTGCAGACACGCAGAGCAGAACGGACCAGACCTAATGCGTCAACGCGTTCAAACTTAGTTGGAGAGCATTAACAACGACACAAAAAAAACCAACACAGGAGGTTACAAATATAAATCGCGTTATTACCGCACGCAAAAACCCGCCGGCACTCAGCAATGCCCTTGTCCGCCTGCTCGCCTCTATCCTTGCTGGCCGCCCCCTCGAACCCATCCCCGCGTTGAATCATAATCTTTATTCAGACCGGAGTAATCCGATAATCTGCGAAGCTCTTCTTTAACCGATGCCCAGTCGTAGAACACCCCGACTTACAGCCGTCCCAGGATGCTATCACGGCCATGGAATGATAAGTGTGGTCGATCCGCAGGTCGCCGGTTTCAATTCCGTTGCCCCGGCGTGGCTGTTGAAGCATTGAGGGCGAGTTTCTTAAATTACCCCACGCCTCTGTCCACCCCGGGGTATGAATGGATGTACCGCAGCTCGCGTTTCACGGGGTAAAGTGTGGAGTTCTCCCAGCCCTTCCAAGACGTCTAGCCAGCGTGGAAGAGTAGGCCAAAGAATATAGACCGAGAGAATGGCTCTCTAGAGCTCTCTCTCGTTGGAGACCTTTCTGTCACCGATGGCAAGGACAAGAAATTGCAGGTTCTGAGCATTTTCATCCCATCCGTGCTGCCGCCCGATCCCAACCCACGTCTCTCCAAATCCACCCCACTTCTCCCACGCTCGCTCGCCATTAGTCACAGTTACGCTTCGGGCTGTTCGGGAGGTTTTGTGTGTTTTGAGATTGTGAAACAAACTGAAAAAGTCCCCCCCCACCCCCCACCAAACTTTGTAGATTTTGAACGCAGTGTACTTTTCATTTTCCAACAATCTTCTTTTTTGCAAGTAGCCTACTTTTTCTTGTGTGTGTTGAAAACAATGCGTGTGGCATATTGCCGACAATAAATAAACATACCGTGCGTTAAAACAATTTGGAAATTAATAAACCCGACTCTATCGACAGTGACGCGAGGCTTCGGGCTTTTCAAAAACAGCTGTCGGCGGAGAACCACACGCGCGAGAATCAACAAACAGCGGGGATAGCGACGGTGTGCAATGTCAAAAGGTCAAGCCGTCGAAATGCGCGGAGAGAGCAGAGAGGAAGGTGGAGGGTGTCGAGACGTCTTCGTGATTTAAACAGAGAGCTTCTCCTATTCACCACCCGTGGATGTGCCCACTAAGCCAGGCTGCGGACGTTCTAAAAGTTGCAGTAGCTACGGTTGGCGACGTGATACGGGACCCGGTCGGTCGTCGTTCTACGTCGCTGCGATGTAAACGGGCCCCTCGGGCAGCAGCGGCCGGTCAACATCGAACAATTGAAGTCCTTCAACGCCCCCCCCCCCACCCCCCACAGCGAGAGTCCCAGTCGTGAGGGGTGATCTGGCCGATCGACGCCGACGGAGGCGCCACTGCACACCGGTCAACGAAGGTGGAGCAGTCGTCGTCGTCATCATCATCATCTCGTGAACTAAACTATCAACTATTTTATTTGACCAGGTAAGGCCCAACTGAGCTATGTAGCTCTTTTTCAGACGCGACCTGGCCACAAATCACAGCTCAACCAAGTGGGATTATCACGCGGAAATTTCTAGCAGCCAAATACTCTAAACGCACGCTGATTCTAAATGTGGATGAAAAAAGCCAGAGGATCCCCGAGTAAAATCCTCGCGACCACGGCGAGATAGAGAGAGAGACACGTAAACTCCAAATATACAGCAGGCGTCAGGGTCGGGATCGAACATACGACCTCCTATATACCAGGCGAGGTAGTTAACATCTCCGAGCCACCGTGATGATGATGAGAGAGAGAGACACGCAATCTCCAAATATACAGCAGGCGTCAGGGTCGAGATCGAACCTACGACCTCCTGTATGGCAGGCGAAGTAGTAAACAGCTCCTAGCCACCGTAATGATACTGAGAGAGAGAGAGACACGCAAACTCCAAATATACAGCAGGCGTCAGGGTCGAGATCGAACCTACGACCTCCTGTATACCAGGCGAGGTAGTAAACATCTAGCCACCGTGGCAACGACGTTACCACAAACGCATCCGAATCGGGCAGGGGGAGAGGTGGGGGTGGGGAGAGGTGGGGGTGAGGAGAGGTGGGGGTGGGGAGAGGTGGGGTGGGGAGAGGTGAGGGGGGGCTCCGTGCCAGCTGTGCCCGCAGTGGGAGAGCGAGCGATCAGTGTCCCGCTCCTCTGCTCACCCGGAGGGCTCTTCAATTCGTGGCATCTCCTCGCACGGCGCTGCCTCTCTGCCCTCGATTGTACTCCCAAATTGTCGTGTCACGTGACAAAGATGTGTCCCCTTTGGGAACGCCGGCAGAGCAGTGCCACGACCTTGTGCTGCGTCTGCTGGAAGCAGATAATGCTGAACTACTTCTGAGATCCCTTCAATTGATGTATTAATTCTTGGCGCACTGTGCTTCCCTGCATACCTTGATCCAGAAAGAGACATTAGGATATTAAGTAATGGCATGCTGTTTAAGGATATGCGTGCATGTATATAAATATATACAGCCCCAAAATGAGTCCCCGGTGCGGTGTGTCAACATGGAATCGAGTTTGATTCTCAATCTCAGCCAACATTCGTGGCGAATATTTGAACTAGTCCTGAACCTCCCCTAGGTGGACTCAGCCTTAAATTAGTACCTGGTGCAGTGTGCAAATGTCAGCGCTGGGGGAGACAAAGTCGCGTTGGCCACGCCACCAACCCCCTCCCCCCCCCCTTTGTGTGTGCAGTGTCGTGCCGGCCTTTGCAGGTTCTCGCTAACAGCACTTGGCCACCGAGCAGCCTGTAAAAAAAAAGCAATAACGGGGGGGGGGGGGGGTGGTGGGGGTGGGATCTTCGTCTTGATAGAATCGTAACGCTTTTGAACATTCCCCCTAGAGAATGCAAAAAAAAAAACCTTCGCAGCGGACGCGTGACCGTTGTAATGAACACGTGACCATTGTGACGAACGCGTGACCCTCGTGATGAACACGTGACCGTTGTGACGAACGCGTGACCCTAGTGATGAACACGTGACCGTTGTGACGAACGCGTGACCGTTGACATGTGACCATTGTGACTAACGCGTGACCCTCGTGATGAACACGTGACCGTTGTGACGAACGCGTGACCGTTGTAATGAACACGTGACCGTTGTGACGAACGCGTGACCGTTGACACGTGACCATTGTGACGAATGCGTGACCCTCGTGATGAACACGTGACCATTGTGACGAAAGCGTGACCGTTGTGACGAACGCGTGACCCTCGTGATGAACACGTGACCGTTGTGACGAACGCGTGACCGTTGACACGTGACCGTTGTGACGAACGCGCACAGCTGGACTGACGTACGCGTGCACACGGATCGTCCGGTGTACCGTGCACATTTATTCGGAAACAACGATGCGTGTATATGCGTCACGTGGTTTATTATCCCCCCCCACCCCACCGCTTCCCCTCCTCTGTATATTTATAGCAAGGCCAGTTAATTTATTTTTCTCCAATATTTAAAAAGGTGCCGTCATTTCTGCAACATTCATATAAATGTCAATGTGATACACAATATAAAAAAAATATATAATTCCGGGGAGTGGATATTCGCCACACTCGGAGGGATATGTTTTAATCGGCGCGTCGGAAAGCTCGGATGTTTGTTAAATTGCAGACACCAGTGGGACAAAGTCATTAGGGCGGTTATGCGCTAACACAATGCTGCCTTGCTTGAAAGTAGCTCTTTGTAGCTCCTGAGTTTTTGGATTTTCACTTCACGACCAGCAGTGCGGTCGTCACAAACGTCCAGTTTCTTTTTTTTTTCTTCCTGTGACAGCTCAACGGAATCAAAGAGAGAGAGCGAGAGAGTAAAAAAGAAAAAAATGCCCGAGACTTTAAATTTCAAGCTTGACGGTACACAAATGAGAGATGGCAACAAGCGCGAGATTTTTTTCTTCTTCTTCTTCTGATTTAAAACTCAAGCCCACTGCCTGTGAGATAAAAACAGGTGACACCACGAAGAGGAATTTAAATAATAACAAGTGCTGCTCTCACCGTGGAAGACTGGGCTGAGTTGACTGTCTGTTCTCGATTAGTTTAGCCAGACCTGGCAGTTTTCGTGCCCACACCCCTCCGAAGATGGAATTTCACAGAACGTTCCCCACTATAAGCCCAGTTGCCAACATGTAGCCAATGAGGTTACATGTCACAATTGAAGATGCCAGCATTGATGGCGTTAATGCTGGTCTAAGTTTTAAAGCCAGAAAGCTTTTTTTTTATTTTACTAGGTAAGGCCCACTGAACTACATTGCTCTTTTTCAACAGTGACCTGGCCACAAATGAGAGCGAAAACGAAGTGGCTCATCACGTGGAAATTTACAGCAGCCAAATACTCTAAACGCGTGATGTTGATTCTAAATTTGGATGGAAAAACCGGGGGACCCGGAGAAAAATCCACGCGACCACGGGGAGATATACAGCAGGCGTCAGGGTTGAGATCGAACCCACGACCTCCTGTATACCAGGCGAGGTAGTTAACATCCCGCTACCACGAGACCCTGGGGGGATGGGGCAGGGGAGGGTTGATCGGATACATTAAGGGGCTGTGACGTGTTTGCCTCTCGTGGCAGCAGAGGTTCGTGATTCGAGCCCGTCGGCAGCCCTGGTTAATACTGCGGCGTGTGTATTAACCATAAACACTGCGCACACCGTGTGCTTCACAGTGGACCTTAAAGATCCCGTGGACGATGTTCGAAAAGAAGAGTAGGCCGTGTGTGTCGTCGACGTCACCTTCAAAATTTGCCATTCTTTGAAAATTTTACTTTGCAAATTACTTCATTGGCTAATACCACATCGTGACTGGCAGTCGATACTCACCTGTGCACCACGGCTCCTCCGTGGTATTCTCGCGCCGTGAGAATAGCGCGAATACCGAAATGTACCAAAAATGTACCATCATCATTGTAACCCTTCGTGGCTCCGAAATCACGCGGACAGTCAAAGGGCAGCTTTGGCGTCGCTCGCGTCTGACCACCAAGAGAGCGGAGCCAAGCGGGGATTCACGCGGCCGAGAATGTCCTCTGATGGAAGCGGCAGCTGCTGCGCAATGGATGCATATAGAAGGACATTTGTTTACATTCATTGGAGGCATAGACACATTCAAACAAGTTTTTGCAAAGAAAAATGGTAAATGCAAATCGCCACCGTCGTAGAGCAGGGCCAAACAAAAATGAAGGAGTAATGTGCGAGACTATGTGCTTTTTTTGTTTGTTTTATAGCTTATTGCTGTGTGCAACACATCTGCTAATGAGCCATGCAAGTGTTGTAAGTTAATCTTTCAAGGCATTATTTATTGCAAAAGAAGCTACTCGCTGGATTCCAGGTCAGCATAACCTCATTTCCCACGATCTCCAGTTGAATGACTTCCGTGACACAGTGAATGCACCGCCTTGCGAGCCGGCGTCGACTGTGATTGTCCACATTCGTTTACATATTTAAATACACGCACAGGTCACCCCGACCATCTCGACAGGTCAATAAACCCCCCCCCCACCAACACCCCCCCCCCTCTTGACCCGACACAATTCAGTACCTGTGACAATATAAACGCAATTTATGAATATACTTTGCTTAATTGCTTTTTTTTCTCATTTGCAATTAAAAATAAAATATAGTGTGCTCAACATCCCCGTACATGTCTAGTTGCTGAACGATTACAACTGTACAATGTAAGTAAAAAAACTAATAATTATAATTTGGCACGGGTATTCAACTTAAAAGACACGTGGTCAGTAACAGGGGGAGGGCAGGTTCATTATACGGCCGAGTGGCCTGTCGTGGGCGACTCCGGCCGGAAAGTTTTGTCGGTCATCGGCGGCCGCCCCCCGCGCGCGGGCGACGCGGCCCGGGTGCACGCCCCTCCGCCGAGCAATCTCAGTATCTCGGCCAGCTGAGTCTCCATGACCGACATCCGGTCGCCGAGCGAACGCACGTCCTCGCTGATGTCGTGGCGCACCTCCAGCATGCTGGCCTGCAGCGTCTGCTCGGGGATCGGGTAGAAGGCGTGCCGCGAGTCGGCCGCGCCGGCGATGGTCGGGCTGCGCCCGACGCCGGCGCGGTCCAGCCGCTGGTCGCTCCACGTGATGCCGCTGTCGCACGAGTCCATCTTCTTGAGCTGCGACTTGTCGGGCGTGAGCGCTCCGCACGGGGTCTGCGCGCAGGCGTCGGGCGATTGCCCCTTGTCGGGCGACCGAACCCGCACCGCCTCCGCGAGCATCTCGATGGATTCGGCGGGAGACGTCCGGTTCCAGGCGCCGATGCCGCCGATGCCCCCGCCGCCCGCGCCGCCGCCGCCGCCGCAGGGGATCTGCTCCGTGCTGGACAGCGCCCCCTTTAACCGGCCCCATCCCCGACCCCCGACCTTTCCCGTCGTTTCGACGAGCGGTCGGCTCACCGCGACAGCCGCCACCGCCACCGGCGCGGGGGACCTGAGTTCCTCCGCCCCGGAGCGGAGCAGCGAGAGCGTGCTCGGCTTCGCCGGCGTGACCGGCGGCAGCTGGTTTCCCGGAAGCGGAGTGGGCGACGTCTCGGTGATGGTCACGACGCTGGACCTCAGCGCGCCGTTGAGGAAGGGCGATCGCGACGGCTCGGCGAGCCGCTCGACGTCCGCGCGGAGCTGTTGCTTCTCGGCCGTGAGCTTCGCCTCCTTCTGCTGCTTGAACCTCTGGAAGAGTTTCCGCACCGGGTGGTCGGCCGGGAGGTCGAAGCGCGCGTCGTTCTTGCACTTCTGCCGCTCCTCTTCCTCCCGCTTGACGTCGGCGATTTTCCTGAAGATCATCTGCGAAGCGGGGGGGGGGGAAGCGCGGTGAGTTGTTGCCCGAAGCGGGATCGGTCGCGACGACGGATAGAAAACGGCTGCGTACGTTTTGGCCTTATCACTCGACGGCGCGCTACAGATCGATGGTTCCCAGTGGAATTTGTTTCAACACTGCAGGCCAAGAGCAGTCTCTGCTTAAATGAGTCCCGTCATTACGGTGGAGCCTGATAAGAGATAAGCTGGCTGACATCCTTTACGTAATGGGCAACGGCTATCGGCGAACGCAACAATTTAACCTGCCACGGCTAACATGGGTGGTCAGTCATCTCCAAACCACCTTCATCAACCTGCATGGTGAAGTATGGTCAAACAACTCCGCATCACCAAAGGCCATGGGGCAAGGCCCCTCAGCCGGCAGTGGATTGATGAAGGGCTGCAGGTCATGACTAGAATTTTTATTTTTGCTGATGGCAAAGTCCCAAAAGCCACGCACATTTTCCCCAAGATTGTGAGACGGCAAACTTCTCTTTTTTATTTCCGACCCCTTTAAGGAGAAAAACCGATAAGCATTTAGAAGGGGTAGGTGGATGGGGTAAATTATAAGTGCCTTAAAAAAATAATCCACACTGCTAAAATCTAAAGAGACCCCTCTGCCTTTGTAACGCTTGCTGGACATCGCTGGGAAGGATGGTGGTGGGGGGGGCCAAGCGAACAGAACAGGCTTTAAAAAACACACAAAGTGTGGGCCGGTAGCCGATTAGAAAGCCTCAGTGAGGAGACACAGATAACGCAAAAACACTCTTTACAGGATTAGTCGGCCTTATCTGAAAGGTGGCAAGAATCCACGCATAACTTTCGGGTTTCCTTATTTATTTATATCCTGTGTGGATATGATGGGGGTTTTTTGTGTCTCGGTTTCAATGCAGAACACCGGCGGCGGAGCACGAGCGTGGCGTTGTTTTTTCTCCGCGTCGCGCTGCGCCATTAGAATGTTAATTTCGCATAATAATGAAGCGATTATCAAATGCCGCTTGTACTTGAAATTCTTTATTGCACGCTCATTTAACGACATATCACGGGGTAAAAAAAAAAAAAGCGGCACCCTAATTTACAGTAATTGAACGTCAAAACATTGCTGTAATGGGAATAAGGGCCATTAATAATGATAACGGTTTAATTTCCCCGTGTCCCTCTGGTTCGCAGTCGCACCGAGGGACGAGCGACGGGGCCTTCCCGCTTGGCCCGCTGCTCGCCGATGGCCGGCAGGCGCGGAGGGGAAAGCGCGGCGCCACCTGCCCAGAATGCTCGAGCATTCTCGTCGGGCTAATCCGCGCGGGCCAAATGAGTCCAATTCTGGCGAAAGGAATTAAACGGCGAGCGCACCGCTTGGATTCAGCCCGGACACGCAAGGCTGGTCAGAGTCACTCCCAAGATTTGATCGATTGCTCTGTCTCTGTCACTCACCCCGGCCGCCGGCTGCGAGCGCGAGCCGTGGCGCCTACCTGACTCCGAGGTTGGCAGCAGCGGCAAACGAGATAATTTAGCTCTCCGATCGTGTTTGCGGGTCGTTTTACCGCGTGGCGCTGCGTTTGTCGTTCGGTGCGCGGACGCCTGACGTTTCGCGCCACGCGCCGGGGAACTTCCCCGGGAACCGAGTGCCCGGCACGTCGAGGGAAGCTGTCGGGCGTCGCGACGAACGACAAATGCGCCGGAAGGAGGCTACACAGCGGCGGAATCCTGCGCCAGAGGGAGATCTTTGGCCATCTGTGGGGCATCACGGTGGCGAGATGTTAACCACGTCGCCTGGTATGCAGGAGGTCGTGGTGTTTGATCCCAACCCACACGCCTGCTGTATATTTGGAGTTTGCATGTCTCTCGCTCTCTCTCCCCGTGGTCGCGTGGATTCTTCTCCGGTTGGTCCGGTTTTTTTCCCCTCCACATTTAGAATCAACATCGTTCCGTGGGCCGTCAGCCGTGCGCGCAAAGGGGCACTTCCCATGACGTGGCTCGTCGAGAGCTACTGGAGTGGTGGCTCCAGCCCAGTGGGGTCCCTAAGCAGAAATCGTTTTAGAGCAACACCCCTCCACCATTACCCTCTCCCTTTCAATTTACAAATGGCGAGTGAGACGACAGTAAGCGTGTAGGCGATAGAGGTATGATGTTTGTACGTAAGAGATGCGGTGAAATTAGCGAGTAGATGGAGGGGTCAAAGGTACTGGGAATGTACCAATATAGTGAGATGGAAGAGATGTGGACAAAAGACAGAGAGAGAAGTGGTCACTGACAGCGCAGGTGTGCATTGAGATGCGAGATTTGTAAGATGGAGATCTAGCGATGAGGTCGTTGAGATATCAAGAGTGGATGTACTTCGCAAGATATTCGGTGCAAGTTTATGGGGGGGAGGGGGGTGGTTTTCTCCAAAATGTCGGGGGCCCGTGAGCTAGTTGGGGCCCGAAGGCTTTGCTTAGTCCACTTCGGCCCAGCGCCGCCACTGCTGGAGCCAATGTCCTCTGTAATATTTGAACCTCACTTCACTGAGCGGAGAAGCAAATTGCCACGAACGCGACCAAGCCACCCGATGTGATGCGAATTTAAACATGGCAAGCAACGCATTAAATGTATTACAGTCTGCAAAGTAGCGGAGTTTCAATCGATCGTAGCGATGCTTAGATAAATTAGGAAGTGTTAAAAATATTACTTAGCAAATAGCGTTGTAAATAGAGTGTGTCCATAAAGGTATTATCGATTACCAATAAATTACAATTTGGCACCTCTCGCAAAACCGAATACCCTCAACAGTTCGCTCTAGTGGAGGGCACTTCCACCAGCAATGGTGTGAGCAAGCAATTGCAGGGCTGCGCCTTGACCTCCTTGTATAATCGGACAACAGTTTTACCGGGTAAAACAGCGCTTGTGATATAATGGAGGCTCAAAAATAACAGCTGTGCGTGTGTCGGTCATCCACAAGTGGATCAACAATCAGCTGCGAATTGTTATTTTAATCACGAAGGAGCAGCACTTGGAGGACGTTGATGGCACGTCACCAACGGAGTTGCACGTGTCCTCTAGAATCAGAATCACAATCTGTATTTGTACTGGAGGAATCCGATGAGCTATGAAGCTCTTTTTCACAGATGTGCAGTACGGGTGGGTGAGAACGTTACGAGAACAAACAGTACAGAAAACACGATAGAAGTGCAAAGTATAGGAAAGGTAAACAAATCACTTACAAATATGCAACCAAACATTATCTTACCAGGTAAAGCCCACTGAGCGTTTAGCTTATTTTCAGAAAGGACCTGGCCAGAAATAATAGCTGAACAAAGCGGCATATCAAGTGGGAAATTTAGAGCAGCAAAATAATCTAGATGCATGTTTTCAAATGTGGAGGGAAAAACCGGAGGATACGGAGAAAAAATCCACGCGTCCACGGGGAGAATGAGAGAGAGAGAGACGCAAACTCCAAATATACAGCAGCAGGCGTCAGGGTCTGCATCGAACCCCCGACCTTCCTGCATACCAGGCGAGGAAGATCACATCACACCACCGTGGCGCCCCTTAAATAAATAAGCAACGCGTAATAAAGTGTACATGATTTCGATTTAAAGCTTTCGTGACTGCAGGGATTCATCTTCTTGGTTCTTTCGGTAAAGTCACGTAGAAGAGAAATAATACAATAATAAAATAAAACATAATAAAATGTCGTGAGAATTATTTTATTATGTTTTACTTTTATTCTTTTATTATTTCCCTTCTACGTGACTTTACCGAAAGAACCAAGAAGAAAAAGTGTACACGAGTTCGAACCGCGTGAACTGAACGCGTCACTTCTCGTCTCGAGTCGCTGCAGCCCTTCGCTGACGTGTACCGGGAGTGGGGGTGGTGGTGGTGGTGGGTGGTGGTGGTGGTGGTGGGTGGTGGTGCGTGGTGGTGGGTGGTGGGTGGTGGTGGGTGGTGGTGGTGGGTGGTGGTGGGTGGTGGTGTGGTGGGTGGTGGGGTGGTGGTGGGTGTGGTGGTGGGTGGTGGTGGTGGGTGGTGGTGGGTGGTGGTGGTGGTGGGTGGTGGTGGGTGGTGGTGGTGGTGGTGGTGGTGGGTGGTGGTGGGTGGTGGTGGTGGAAACCAGACGAGATACCCTTCAACTCCGCGGCCCGCCGCTTATTACAGGGAGCAGAGGAGGCAGGCCCCTTCAACGCTGGGACGGACGCCGTGGCGCGGCGCAATAAAACTCAGCTCCGCCCTCGCAATGATGTGAAATGCCCCGGTGGAGCTTGCTCGATCACTTCGCTCTCTCTCTCGTGCGGCTTATCGCCGATGGGGAACAGCTCGAGATTTGGGCTTCGTTTCGTTGGAACGACGCCGAAAGTTTCGATTGTCGTCGCGTCTTTCGCTTAGCCCGGAGATTAAACGTGAATACAACGAGACGTGCGATACGACGTTGCCTCTTCTTCCGAGGGCGACCTGGTTCCTTCAAATCCGAGTGTACAGTCCAACATCTGGCCTTTGGGGGGACCCACACCGGACCCTAAATGTGGCCAATCTCATCATATATCGGATGCTAAGCAGGGGCGAGACTGGTTAGTACTCAGGTGAGTGACCACCAGGTATTGTAGGCATGGGGCTGCGAGGTGGCCAGAAGATTGCGTCGCATGCGTGCTGAGTTTTTCCCCCGGGACTCTACGATTTCCTCCCACATTAATCACAACACTCATTCGTTGAATTCGCCAAGCATCCCATGGGGGGGGGGGGGGCAATGGTATCGGGAATTTTTGCGTGACTGAGTTCTTTCAGCAATTGGTTGAGTCGATTTTTTTCGTAACTTGTCATGAAATCGAGTGAATTGGCCTCAGACCGGACAGACAGACAGAAATGGTGCATCCTGGCCACAGTAATAAGTAGCCCAAAGGCTCTCTGAGCAGGCTTTCGACACATACACCTGGGGTATAAACAATAACTTGCGTGCATCATGCAATATACATAGGAGTCCCTTTGTTTAATGGGTGTCATTCATTGCCTCGCGTCTGTGACAGGGTGACCTAACGACGTACACACACACACACGCACCCAGCCAGCAGCCAAGTTGTGGAGCAGCTCAGATGGTGGCAACACTTGGGTCTGACAAAAGACACGCAAGCCCAAATTTCAGCCGATCACTTCCGCGGTTTTCGAACACACGCTGTTAGAAGGCTGTAACACAGCACAAAGCGTGGCTCTGGTTGTCCCCCCTCCACACCCCCCCCCCCCCCCCACTCGGAGCTCCTGGTTAATGCGAAGCCGCAAAATAATACAACAGTCCGCGTTTCATCCATTTATTAGCCAAGAGTAAATGCAGTGTCAGTGACCCCGCGTTTTGGAAAATGCCAAACCCCATTCGTCGCACCGTGGCTCATTTCTTATCGAATTTTCATTCGCGGCAACGGCAACAAAAAACACAACACTGGCAGTTATGGACAGGTGGATTTATAGACAATTTTTGTCCGTGCCGTTGTCGGGCGATTTGTCTCTGGCTTCAGCCGCGTGCGTTTGCATTCAATGCTTCGTGCCGTTAAAGTTACACTTTTCTCACCAACAAAAAGAACCGAGGGTTAACCCATTAAATTTTCTGCACCGAATGACGGTCGTTATTAATGTTAGTACTGCAAAAGCTTTTTCCCTCTTTAAATGGAACACGTACATATATCACGTTGATGAAAATCCAACCAAAGAGACTCTGAGTCACTTGTGTGCAATGCCATTATTTATTTATGAACGTTACCCTTTTAACTATAACTCTGCGTCAGAGGTTACCACTCATACTGGTCGTTTCAGTAAATTGCAGAATCTGGTCATGTACCACCCCACACCAATGTCGTCTTGCCTTGGCCAATATTTACCGATTTATGCAAACTAACTCAACCAGCGAGGCAGCATTCGCAGCATTCCCACCCACCCAACTCTGGACTCTACCGAGGTAACGCGCGGGACACAACCTTCCCCACGCACGCACGCACACACGCACGCACGCACACACGCACACACGCACGCACACACACACGCACACACGCGCACGCACGCACGCACACACACACGCACACACGCACGCACACACAAACGCACACACGCTCACACGCACGCACGCACACACGCACACACGCACACACGCTCACACGCACGCACGCACACACGCACACACACACGCACGCACACACACATGCACGCACACACGCACGCACACACACGCACACACGCGCACACGCGCGCACACACGCACACGCACACACGCACGCACACACGCACACACACACGCACACACGCACGCACACACACGCACACACGCACACGCACACACACGCACACACACACACAAACGCACACACGCACGCACACACACACGCACACACGCGCACGCACACACGCACCCAAACACGCACGCACACACACACGCACACACACACACGCGGGGGTCCAAATACAACCGTTTACTGCCAATCCCTGCGCCGCGAACCAGGCGACCCGAGTTCGATTCATGGCCACGTCTAAAGTCGTCTTCTGTACGGGTCCTACCCCCCGCTCGCACCTTATCCGCCTACCCGCGCTGACCAGTGCGGCGAGGTTTGGTCAAACAACTGAACGACAAAGTGTGCGGGGAGGCCTTCATCCTGCGGTGGATTTAAATTACTGTTCGTGTTATTCTTTGCCTCCAGACAGTATAAAGGCACGGCGTGCACCGTAGTCTTTTTGCTGCCCTTGATCCCTTCTCCCAGTTGGCCGTGTCGATGTCACATTTGGAGAGTATATTTCTTTTTTTTCACCAAGCCCCTTTTGAACCTCGTGTGCCGGCTGCCGCACGTGACCGTCCCTTTTCTCGGAGTTGCTCTCTCTCTCTCCGCAAAGCAATGCCATCGCGGGCTGGTCCGGAGTCTTCCAACGTGGCACAAATGACCGACGGGGCCACGCGTCATCCCACACCAGGCAAAGCCCTCACTGCACGTGATGGGGGGGGGGGGGGGAGGTGGGTGCACGAGACCGGGAGGGGGCTGCGGCAAGTGTTTGTTTCTGTTTCGTTCACGGCCAACACTCGCGTCCGGACGAGCTGTGCTACCGCGCGATGCATCTGCTGCTGCTGCTGCTGATGCCGCCACTGTGCCTACCGTTGCAACGTCTGTCTCGTGCGGTTCATGAAACTGCGCCTGTCAAATGGAAGCTGCAACACCGCCGTGGACTGAGCCGCTGTGAGCGCTGCTGCTGCTGCTGCTGCTAAAGAAACATCGACAAACGCAAGACGATGCCGTAAATCCCGCCGCAGACTTCGCGCCGGCACTCCGCAGCAAGATATTTTCATCTTTCCACTGGGATCCAAATCCAATCCTTTGATCAATTTAAAAAAAATCGCACTTACCACCCAAAAGGTCATTTGACTCACGTCTTCCTTCCTCTACCATTTTTATCTCACTCGTATATTTCCCGCACCTCTCATTGGCACGGTTGGCTACGGACACGCATACACTCTGCTCCCCTCCATGCACCCTCCCTATATTCCAGCAACCAAGGCCTTTTGTTGAAGCACCCAGTTCAAGATTTGCTCAGTGGGATGTAACTCATTTTCCTCTGCTGCCACCTTGTCTGAAACTCCATTCACCCAGAAACCCGTGCTGTCGACTCCCTGCCACTGTTCAAAATCCAGGCTCGAGACCATCCTCTCCTCCTCTGCCTTTGACCGGTTTTCCTCCATCTCTGTAATGCATAATACATATGCCTCCTTTCCCCAGGTTCCCTTCATCCCACTGTTTCTCCACAGCATCTTGAGGTGCGGTGGGACTTGTAGACGTGAGCGTTTCTGCTGTGCCACTGCAGCGCGCCACTTAAACCCTTTCTCCATTCTGAGACACCTGCAAGGTGCAGGGTGGGTGTCCCGTTCACCGCTTAATCTTGCAACGCGCAAGAGGATCAGTGATAATTCTATTTAGAGAGGCGTAGCGCCGTTATTTTTAAGGACATTGCGATCACCGCAGAGAACTGTAGCGACACGACCGCACTCTACGATAGCTGCTGCCAAACTGTGCCACACGCCCTCCCGCACGGCCTTATGGGAGCCTCGGTACCAACAAAGTTTTTTTATTTTAGTTCTTCTCGTTCCGTTCCGATGACATACATATATGGACACGTACATCATTGTACGTACAAGTACGTCATTGGAATGGTAAAGTGTTAATTACGTGCGAAGCAGTGCTGCTGATTCGGAAAACTATCCTAAACGAATCGAGCAGGAGTTTAACAGCACGAAGTAAGGTGTAAGTGTTGGTGGTTCTGCTGGACAGCTCTCGGATTATGTCTTGGGGTTTGCGCCTCCGCACGATGTCCGACGTTTCGCTCCACGTGCTAGAAGCATCTTGAGAAACCGGATTCTGAATTCAATTGAGTTCATCAGAGATCAACAGCAGATAATGTTGTAAATCAGGGTGCGTGTGATTGGATCAAAAGATCCCGCAATATGTTGAATGTCCATGTCGGGTTTTTTAGACTGTCCTACCGATCCGACCCCACAAATCCGGCCCCTTTGCTATAACTCTAAGTGACAAGCCAAAGAATACACCACAAATTGCCTGCGTTTTTGGCAGATTTCCCATTTGAATTCACGGCCTTTAATGAATTCCTTGCTGTCCTGAGCAAACGCCCATGTTGCACAAATTCCCAGCATTAATTTTCACCGCAGCAGAGGTTTGCATTTGCTTTGAATTAAAAATGGAAATTAGGAAATTACTTCAAAATGAGAATATGGGCTTTAGTCAACGTGTGTTCGCAACTGATGATTTTTTAAAATTATCATTCACACAACTTCCAGACTGAGTCATGCATATCACAGTCTGCATTTTAAACGTCTTAAAAAAAACTGCCCACTGCCTAGTCCCAGTTTTTGCTCAAGCGATTTCGACAATGCATGGCATTCATTGTATTATTTCTCAACGTGATTTTCGAAACTGCCGCGGCTCACTGCCTTTGGCCCCAGACGTCTTGTCAGCGGACCGCCGGTGTCCGTTGCCCGATTTCGTCGACGTTCCATCTCGCCTGTTTCGCAAAACGGCCACGGCCGTATTGCCAAAACGTACAACCTTGGAACCGGGCCCGAAATAGCACGATCCTGCATAACCGGGATTGTCAACCCATCCTTTAATAAATAACCGAACCCTCGTGGGAAAAATAAAAAAGTGCCCAAACGTGCCCCGAACGTACCCCACCAGCGCCAACGGAAAAAATACCAACATCGACCACCATCCAGCTGCCCGGTGTTGAGAGTCACCCCCGGCCGGAGTCGTCCTGTCTCGTTCCCCACGGCCCACGGCCGCTGCTGCTGCTGCCGCTGCATGGCGCAGGCCCTGACGCCCCACGTGCTCACGCCCTGATGCCCCACGTGCTCACGCCCTGACGCCCCACGTGCTCACGCCCTGACGCCCCACGTGCTCACGCAGCCTCCTGCAGGACATGCTCCTTGCCCTCATTACCTGCCGCCGCTGCCGCTGCTGCTGCCGCCGCTGCCGTGGGAATCACCCTCCCAGGCGTCTCTCGGATCGCGTAATTGGAATGCTGCTATTGCTGCTGCTCTGCCACTGGGGAGACAAAGGCGGCCGGGCGTGGCGCACGCCACCCACCCCTCGTGTGCTGCGGGGACATTCATAGGGTGCTTCTCGCTCACAGCACTTGCCCCACCAGTCTGTTGAGGCTATGCGGGCACCTTTGCCTCTGTGCTGCTCTCCGAAATCGGGGAGCGTGCTCGCGTCTAAGTCAATATATTAGAGAGCCGAATAATGCCGCAGCTGAATAAACAGGGTGACCTATTTATAGACACCACGCCCGACTCCTAATGAGCCTCTTCGGTTCTTCTCAACATTGCGAAATTGATGTCGCCCTATCTAGACAGAGGAGCGAGTGAAAAATGTTAATAATCCGCGTCCCCTTTCCTTGATTCTCTCCTGATCTGCCCCCCCCCTCCCACCCCCCCAACAGTGTGATCTCTGTGACGTTCCAAAGGCTTTGAAATAAAATGCCGCTCCTCTTTGTAAACGTCTCATTGTTTCAGTGGTGTGTCTGTAAACTGATCGCCCTGTTCCTCGTTGCCATCATTAGCGGAACACGGTCTCTGTTGTGGTGAAATCCGTGATGAGATCACGTTGTGAGCAATTGCCCTTCGTCAGAGGCGCACTGACCCTTGTTTTATTGTTCTAAAATAGGGTCATTGGCTGAGATGTCATGTTCCATACATTTCGCTTGAAAGGCAGCATTTGCGATAAACGAGAGTGGAACAAAGATAGTTGCAGCGTGTTGCCTTATACAAGCGTAATTGTCAACGCAGAGACATTTTTTTGTATTTTCTGTAATACAACCGGAATATCGCCGTATATCTATGGGGTGGAGTGGTGGTGCAGCGATTAGCGGATTGCATCGTGAACCCGGCTACTTGTGTTCGATTGCTGTCCACTGCTCACACCAGGACCCTCATGAAAAATATTATTCGGACAGAGCGTGGCTTTCGTGGGTTAATAGGTAACCTACATTTTGTATAAATCTCAGTTGAAGCCTCCCGTAAATCACGTGACTTCTCTGTGGCCAACCCACTCTGAATCCCTCCCCTGTCCCCGCCCCCTGTGAAAACAGACACCGCTGCGTGTCGCGTTGAGGTCTTTATGCGGCCTCTTCCTCCCTACCCTCGTCTCGCCTGACCCTTTGGTCCTGTTTCTCCATTCCCCCCCCCCCCACCCATTATTTCCCATTCTGTTATTTTCTCCCTTCTCTTTCCCGTTCCTGTTTCTCTCCCCGTGCATTAAATCCGCGACTCCCCTTCCCGCGGCGTCGGCGACGTGGGTACAACAGTTGCTCCTAACCGCTGTCATTATGCGATCATTAACCGTCTTTCTCACATCACGTTCACCGAACTGTGAATAACGTAATGAGCCGTGTTTGTGGCTTGCGGCCTCAGGGGGGGTGGGTGGGAGGCATTAAGAGGGCTTCCCACCGCCCCACCGCCCGCCCGCCCCACCAGCCTCCCCGACGCTTTGTCTACGGCTGCTGACGGTGCAACCGCAACGCGTCGTGCGTGACCCCCCCCCCCCCCCACAACGTTCTCGCGTGCTCTTCACGCCCGGTGTTTATTTGGGGGCGAAAGGATTCATCTCATTGTGCTTGACCCACCGCATCGCCCCTCCCTTCCCCCACCTTGCACCACCACCTCCAACCGTCGTGCCAGGATTATTTGTGCAACCCGCGAACTTTTCGCCGACGCGCTCCAACGTCGTGGTGGCGGGGCGCGATTTCCCGTCGGCTGTACGCGGCGCTCCGTCAAGACAAGCGCGGCCCCTTTTCAGCCGTTCCGCTGCTGGATGGAACGGAAGGTGGCAAGCGGCCTACGCGCGGCCCACTCTGTCAATGCAATCATCGCCACCCCGGTGACCCAACATCGATCAACGATCTTCTCGGTCTCCGGAGCGACAAGTTCAACTGCTGGATGGATGAGGTTTCCCCGGGCTGTAAAGGCAGGTGATGGGGGTAGGGCAGGGGGAGTTTGACCATACTTCACCGCCACTGTGAAGAGGCGATAGAATCCGTTACGAATGTTGAAATATAATTTGCTCGATTTTCGAATCGAATCGCGAGAGGGATGCTTAATTACAGGCCTTGTGCATATGTACATGTGCATCCCATTATCGTCGATCCATTACTGTATGAAATTATATTATTTGGTGATGCTGCCTTAGTAGTGGTGCACAAGCACAATCATAGGCCATTGCCAGAAACGTCGCCTATTATATATATTAAGGCGACAGTGTTATTAACGAATGTGCTGAGTATTAGTTTGTTTTTGTTCACTGCTGGATGCGAGCCTCTCCATGCCACGGAGGCAGCTATGATTGTTGTTCGACCATACTTCACCACGCTGCTCAGTGTGGATTCGTGAGGAGGTTGCTCAGGACCGGGTTCAGATGTCACTCGCCAACTCATTGTCTGGCCTGGCCAGGAATCGACCACAGCCTGCCAGTTTCAAAAGTGCAATTTGCTGTGCTAGCAACTGGGTGTTTTTATTTCATCATACCTCACCACGCTGTTAGGTGCTGATTGGTGATGGCGGGGGAAGGGAATGCAGAATCCTAATGGGTTTGCTGCACTGCCCACGGCTGCCCAATTCTGCCCTGCACTGCCCACGGCTGCCCAATTCTGCCCTGCATGGTGCAGTGTACCTGCATTGTACACAAAACGGGGAGCGGGCCCATTCCAAGCGGACTGGCTTCCTGCCTACTCAGAATCAGAATCTTGATTTACACCTGGAGAAATCCGATGAGCTATGAAGCTCGTTTTCACCGATGTCCAGTAGGGACGGGCCAGAAGGTCACAACAACCTATTAACGGGTTTGCGAGCGCATTAGTGCACCTCAAGATGAAGAACGGCGCCTGTGGCATTGGCGTTCATCAGCATCATGCAAATCGACCATGCCCAGGAGAACAATTTATGTTTCCCCATCTTTTTTGTTGCTTTTATTTAAATTTGCATACCTTTTTTGAGTCAGCAGAGCATAGATCAGTGCTTAATGGACGGAGAGAGTCCGGGCAACGTGGCAAGGACAGGAAGGGAGTACGGCACCTCAGCCAAGGTTGTGACAGTTTTTTTGAGGTTGTATTCAAAAGAAATGTGCAAAAAAAAATGTCCATATTATATTATTTATTTCAAGACAACACTGCTTAAAAAAATATTTTGGCCGTATTCATTAATTAAGTGTTTGGCATGTAACAAAACAAACGAGATAGAGTAGCTGGAGAAAACTAATGAATATGAGGTTATAATCCACTCAAAGCCCTGCACATATTGATTCAAGAATCCTCTCCTGTAATGTCCTCTGGCCACCTCACGACCTATCATTAATTAATTATAAATTTACTGAAAAAATATCATTTGCAGGCTTTACTTATTCAATCCTGTGCCGGATGAAAGATTCAGCACACCATGTCGGCCATGGGGTTGGTTGTTTGACCATACTTCATCGTGTCGGTCAAGCACTCAATTTCTTTTTTAGGACGAGCGTCATTCTTTGGCTGCCACCCATACTTTATATATTTACGATAGGTTGTATAACATCATTACCTATTGTAGGTCACGAGTCTATACACATATATATTTATATATACGCTGGGATGGCTGCATTCCCAAACGCCCGTGTTTAGGTTATTTTAGGCCGACGGGCACGGCTAAGCCGTTCGCGAGTAAACGACAGTCAAAGATTAAGACCGTCGTTTGCGGACAAAATTAAAACTCCCACTCAATCGACCGCGTTCCACCCTTGAGGGGCCTCGTGTTGGCAATGGTGGTGGGGGGGGCAGGGGGGCTCGCGAGGCCCCCTTTAACGAGCAAGACCCCCATCGGCTTAATCGCCCTCCGTGCGTCTCACACGAACGTTCCAGCGCCGAGAGACACAAAAAGACATCCGACATCGACGCGCCCAACGCTGAAGCAGCTGGCGACCGACGCCGCGGGTCGGCAACCATTCGAAGGAAAAAAAGTATAAGAGCCATTTTTTTTGTGGTGTCTTTGATCACAATAATTCGTAGAGCCGCATCACACCCAAGAGGTGCACGCACACAAACACAGCAGCGGGTATACAGCAGACGACAAACACATTCTGACTTCAATAAACACAGATGCTGATGGGATAAACCGCGGTCTACTTTTTTGTTTGTTTACATTTTGTTGTCACCAAGACATTCCAAGGTTACCTATTTCCCTGCCATACTTCATCAATTATGTTTACGTTAATTTATGTTAAAGATTTACGGATTTTTTAACCGGCTACCCGCAGGAGGAGAGCTAAAGAGCCGCTAGAAGGAATCCAAACTAAAAAAATGTTTAGGAAACTATTTTTGTTTATTTTACTAGGTAAGGCCCATTGACCTGCCCACAAATGATTGCTCAACGAAGTGGCTTATCACGTGGAAATTTATAGCAGCCAAATACTCTTGAACGCGTGATGTTGATTTCATATGTGGAGGGAAAAACCGAAGAACCTGGAGAAAAACCCACGCGACCACGGGGAGAGAGCGAGACACGCAAACTCAAGTTTAACACGTCGGCTTTCGCGAACAATATTGTGCGTAAATCGCATGTACGCGATCTAACCCAAACACATCTCGTATGGATGCAAACTCCAAATATACCAGGCGTCAGGGTAAGGGTTGGGATCGAACCGACGACCTCCTGTATACCGGGCGAGGTAGTTAACATCTCAGCACCGTGGCGTCAGAGAGGTTGCTGACCCCTGACCTGTGCCTTTGCCTCACCGCCTCTGTCGGCCAAAGGCACGGGCCGACCCCCGACGCCTTAGTTGGCAGAAGCAGCGCTCACGTGCGGAATTACGGTAAACCGAAATCTCCGAACGCAATCGCAACAACGCACAAATCATTTCTGTCGACCTTTTACCAGTGGCTGACACGCATAATTGCATTTGCATGATAATGCGCTCTCCGTCCGCGAAGGTAGGGGCTGGATTATGTTTCGCAACTCTTTATTGTTTCACGTCTGTCAAGGCTAAATTAAGCTTCGCATCGATAGAGCACGCGTCGATGCTTGTACGTACACATCGTCCGCCTGTTGTCTGCGACGCGTAAAGCGAAGGTGAATGCACTGCTCATGGCGAGCGACGAATATTCAGCGTTTGCTGTGCGCCTTCCAAATGTGTGTTGTGCTCGTGGGTTGTTGTCCCTACTTTCTCTTGCGACGTATCTCGTATATGTCTCAAGTCAAAGTCGGTTAAACGTACGATCCGTCACGAAAAAATAGATTAAGATACCTGGAAGCGACACCACAAGCCGAAGTCAACATTTATCACCAGCTGTCTTTCCGTGCCGCTCCTGCGGGCACGTTAATGTACGGGTCCCCCCCCCGCCACCCATCTGTGCGACGATCGCAATGCATTTGTGATCGCGGAATAAATAAAAAAAGAACGCTTCATGGCTTAACCCAGAATTAGAAATCGTTGAACTTTGTATTAAAAAATCAAAATAAAAAATTGCTGTGGTGGGTGGCGGCGGGGGGGAGGGAGGGAAGTCTCCGCTCCTGGTGACGTCGCTTGCGAGCCACGACACGAGGGGACCCGTCTCAATTCCGGGGATACAAACGCACGGCGGAGTTTAAGTCGAAGCCGCGAACGCAAAAGCGGCGCCCACCGGGGACGCGGATCGGTGTTGGCCTGCAAGGTCGTCCCGGGGATCTAAGCCACGACCAGCACCGCCGCCGCCAGGCGAGCGAGGCAGGCTCTGTCCCGGGAGGAAGCAGTGTTTGTGTAACCGAGTACGTGTGACTGCGTACACGCGTGGCGTCCGTGTGTGACTGTCTTTGTGTGTGTGGTGTGTGTCTGTTTCAAGCAAGGCTGTCCATCGTGGGGGGTGCTAGGTCCGGGGCAAATCCCACTATTTTCTCCCCCCCCCCCCCTCCACTTTCGTATGACACCGTGACATGGAAGCGCCCCCCCCCCCTCCCCAATGCGCGGGGCCCGGGGCAGTCACCCCAATTCGCCGTACCCTAGGGACGGCTCTGGCTGTATGTACGGGGGAGCGGTAGTGCAATGGTTAGCACACCGTGCGACGAACCCTGGCGAACCGAGTTCGGTTTCCACCAGTGACGCTTATCTGAACCGGTCCTGGACCTCCCCTACGTCGACTCAGCCTTAAATGAGTAACCCCGTGGGGTGCGTGAAACATGAGCACTGGGGAGACAAAGGCGGTCGGGCGTGGTGCTGTGGACCACAACCACCCCCCGTCGCGTGCCACAGTTCCGGCCTTCACCGATGCTACTCGCTAACAACACTTGCCCCAACAGCCTGTTTAAATTCTAGATATGAAGCTTTCGTGACTGCAAGGATTCATATTCTTAGGTTTTTTCGGTAAAGTCACGTAGGTGAAAAATTAAAATTAATAAAAGTAAAATAAAAATAAAATAAAAAAATCACGACGTTTCGGAGGCAACACAAGCTTCCGTCTTCAGGTGGAACCGTCACAGCACGATTGCTGTATCAAGTGAGAGAAATTCAAAGAGAAACGGTCCTTGTATATATACTAGTTGAGGGTGGAAGGAGCCAAGGTAGGCCCTGAATATTAATTTTGTGAGGTTCGGTGCGGCTGAAGCACGCTGTTAGGAATGAGCCTTTGTTGTGTAAACTAGGTGCGGATGATGTAAAGGTGCGTGTAAATGGGACTGAGCCTTTTGTAATGTAGAGGTAGAGGCGACACGGTGGCGGGGGTTGTCGGAGGGACTTTTGTCTTTGTGATGAAGATGTGTCCGCTATGCCGGACGCAACTGCAGCAGCAGCAGCAGCCGCCGTCGCCGCGAGATTGGGTCTCGTCTGGCTCTGTGCGGGAAGAGTAAATTGTTCGTCCCTGCGTCCTCCTCCTCCGCCTCCTCCACTGCCCGAGGATGTCGTGCAGGCGTCGCTCGAGGCGGCACGGCAGCGGAGTCGATCGATTCAATTAAATTAGGGACAGGCCGAGGCCATTTGAAAGGGACCTCCGTTTCGATTGGTTTTGGTTAATTAAAAAAAAAGAGGGAAAAAAGGTGTGGGGGAGGTCAGAGAGAGACGAAGCTGTGTTCTCGCTCCACTCGCACGTGCGTTTAGATCCGTGATTCTCCCGGCTCTAAACTTTTAAAGAACGTTTTTATTTTTATTTTTTTTATAAGCGACCTGGCTATCACAAACGATAGCTCAAGTAAGTGGGCTGATCACGTGAACATTCAGAGCGGCCAAATACTCTCGATGCACGTTTCTAAAATGACGATGGGCAATTCCGGCAAAGATGCCGAAATCACCGAACGACTGATGTAATTTCATTTCATGTTTTCCGTGTTTATTTTTACTTTGGTTTCAAGATACAATTCGCGATTCGATGTGGAGTTTTATCGCGTGTCTTAAAAATCACCAGTGGGCGTTATTTTTATTTGACAGAGAGAGAGAGAGAAAGAGGTTGTCGGTCATTGACAGGGTAGAAAAGTTTCGATTTAAAGCTTTCGTGACTGCAGGAATTCATCTTCTTGGTTCTTTCGGTAAAGCCACGTAGAAGGGAAGTAATAAAATAATAAAAATAAAACATAATAAAATAAAATAAATCTCACGACGTTTCGGCTACAACGCAAGCAGCCGTCTTCAGGTTGCTTGCATTGTAGCCGAAACGTCGTGAGAATTATTTTATTTTATTATGTTTTATTTTTATTATTTTATAACTTCCCTTCTACGTGACTTTACCGAAAGAACCAAGAAGAAGGGTAGAAAAGGTATTGAGCCTTGATTTGAGATACAGGGGCAGGGAGTAGACCTCGGATGTGGGTGTTGTTGTCGGGGAGAGAGTTGCACGCAATAGGGGCAGATTTACAAGAAAAACAATTGCCAATTCACACTGTCAAGAAAGGTTGACTGGGGGGAGGGGGGGGGGTCGTGAAATGAACGGATGTAAAAAGGCCACATGAGATTTTCTGCAGCCCTTAATACGGTGGTGGGACCAATACACCACCTCCGCTAGCCCCCCCCCCCCCCGCACAATCAAAAATGTTTTCCAGGGGGCCGCAGATTGAGCGCTGTAATGCAGCCAGCGTCTTCTGGCCTGAAACATACTCCCAGCTCTTGGGTCGATCATCACAAGGGATTTATCTGTTATCCCACTAATCAATTCTTCAGGCAGTAAGCCAATATCAAATGACTCTCGAGTCTGGAGGCTATGAAGACAATACATTTTTTTTTTGCATCAGATGCACTCAATTCACCTTTGCGAAACCTCTACAGCAAATTGATATATATATGCAAAGTACGATTTGTACACACGTTGTAAACGAACAGATTCTCATTTACCCGCGCACTTGTTATCCAATTGATGTTTCGGGTCCAATAAAAAAAACGACTGCCGTTTAGTGAATCGGAAAAGCCCCAATGGCAACAGGTCTCACAAAGCAGCCGTAACTGTTTGCATGTGGTTCATGCTGACTTGATGATGCCTTTGCGACGGCTGTCTATTTGGTGTTTTGAACATATTAACACCTACTCTTAGTTTTTTCGGTAAAGTCTGTATCAAGCAAATTTAGCTGTGACGGTCCCACCTGATGACGGAGACTTGTGTTGCCTCCGAAACGTCGTGATTTTTATTATAATTTTTTTATAAATTTTTACTTCATTTTTAACCTACGTGACTTTACCGAAAAAACTAAGAGTATGAATCCTTGCAGTCACGAAAGCTTCAAATCTGGAATATTAACACCTCCTGTATCGTTGCCGGAAAGGGTGAACGCTTTTTCTTCCGCCATCATTTTGATTCCCTGGCAACTGACGCAACTGTGACGTTAAAGTCTTTCGGTCAAAATGCCGTCTTGTGTCGCATTAAACATTGATGGAAGCAGACCGGGCCCGGTTGCGAACAGCTTTCACTCACGCGCTGTCGTTACATTGCTCGTGATTAATTCACCGGGAAGGGAATGTCTACAAAAAGAAAGCTGTCTCTGGTGTGGACCAATCAGATTCAAGGACAATGCATAAATTATCAGAGTATTGTTTTTTGTTTGCATTTGACTGAAAGTATTGTGGTTAATGTGAACATGATTCTTTGCAAAAGGTGTCAGTTTTGTTGCCAGAAAAAAGGGGACAAACCCTATTAGTCGACAATCTGTTAAGCCAATCCCAGCGATGTTAATAAATGTTAAGTCGAGGTGTAAATCACCCGGAGAATCCATGAGGATACGACGCCCATCCCATTGGACGTCGATGCAGTCAGCGCAATTGCCGAGCGCCAGCTGCTTAATTACAAGCGCCGGTTTTCCGCGGCCGTTGCCGTTACGCAGCGCCTCCGATGTCGTCCTCCAAGTTGTTACCGCGCGTTAGTTCGCTGCGACGGTCCCGACGTTTCATTCGGTCGCCTGCCGAAGTTGCCGGCACGCGGAGCGAATGGTCGCGAGGTCGTGCGCCGAACCCCATGCGGCGCACCCCGAGAGGCACACCGCAGTGAGGCAGGCGCTTCGTTTGTGCGCGAAATAAAAGCCTCAATCGGTGATGGTGCGGGCACGCGGTCGTGTTTCGCGGAGGCAACAGTCAGTTCTAGATTTGAAGCTTTCGTGACTGCAAGGATTCATATTCTAAGGTTTTTTCGGTAAAGTCACGTAGGTAAAAAATAAAATTATAAAAGTAAAATAAAAATTAAATAAAAATCACGACGTTTCGGAGGCAACACAAGCCTCCGTCTTCAGGTGGAACCGTCACAGCACGATAGCTGTATCAAGTGAAGCTATCGTGCTGTGATTGCAACAGTCAGTGGCAGACTCCACGAACAAGTGCTGGCACGCCGAGAACTTTGTCGCCCTCTGGCAGCGTGACCGGCGGACTAACTGCGGCTTCCGCGACAAAGAGTCCTTGGGCCATCTAACGATCACCGCCGAGATGATCATCTTCTCTCAACCTTCTCCCCGTGACCCCGTGACGGCTCACGAGCAAGCGCCGCTGCTCCACGCCGAGGCGACAGTGGGGAGGGAGGAGGGGGGTATCCGAGCTCCGTGTTCTCCTACCGCCAGAGACGTCGTGAACTGCTACCCGAAACATTCCCACGGTCCACTTCGCGTGCGCTGCATCGGGCTGCGGGTCACAGCGGAGTGATGTGCACCTGGGTCAAGCCCTCCTGCCCTGCGTCGCTCCAAGAGCAAAGGCGTCGTAGGCGCACGGCATGAGCCGGCGAGCGCATTGACTCGTCTGCGCGTCGCCTCCGGAGGCTGCGGCGGCTTCTCCCTTTGTCGTCTCGCGCCGCCGTGGCGGCAACGGTGGCTGATGGGGAGCCACGTTAGTTATTTATTCACGGTGGCGGACGCAGACAAAATTAGTATGCTCAGAGAGGTCAGCAAGGTGCAAACGAGGGACGTTAATTTACACCGTTTCCGAAACGAGCACAATCTGCACACATGTGCGCTCTCATCCCACCGCCCCCCCCCCCCCCCCCCGGGATTAAAAAAAGTGAGAGAAAAATTAGCCTACATAAGAACATGTTTTATTAATGGGGGGGAAAAAATACATCCCAATTAATTTTAAATCGCAAAGTTGGAGGTTAAATTGCTGAAAGAAGCTAAACAAAAGTTTTACTCAAACTGTTCTCGTCTTGTTTGTTATCCTCAAATATTTGTGATACAAATTAGAATGACTTCACTTGGGTCACAATTAACTTACTGTGTGCAGACCGTTAGGCGCAGGGAAGGTTGCGTGAACGTGTGCGTGTGTGCGGTTATAGGGATCGGTGGCCCAGCGGTTAGCGCGCTGTGCCACAAACCTGGCCACCCAAGTTCAATTCCCGCTCACGGCCAACGCCAGTGACAATTATCAGAGCCAGTCATGGACCTCCCCTTGGTCAATTCAGCATAAATGAGTACCTGGCGCAGTGTGTAGTAAGCATTGCCACTGGGGAGACAAAGGCGGCCGGGCGTAGTACTGGCCATCGACCCCCCTCTCGTGCGCCGTGCCGCCTTCATAGGTGCTCGCTGACAGCACTTGTCCCAACAGTCCGTTGAGGCTTAACGAGGGAACCTTTATCTGTATACGTGGTTGTCCCCGAGGCCAAAACATTGTAAAACACGGCTGCGTCGCCGTCCAGACTTAATTAACAAGCGGCACGACAGGTAGCGAGCCGGCTTACCTCCGAACCTCGGTCCGATCCATCAGCATTGTTCTCTGTCAGTCGACCCACTTGTGCCCGATTAGGATGCTTTGTCAGCAACACTACCCGTGCTCTGACCGTGACCTTTAAAGAACCTCATTTCATAGCTCATTAAAGCAAGGGGGGGGGAGCAGTAGGGAAGGAATATCGGCCTGGAATGATTGTTGTCGTGCACTGCACGTGTTGTCTTACAGCACGGGTGGAGGAACCTAGGAGCCACCTTCGATTAGCACGGTTGGCTGCGTACGGTGCGAAAGAAATTGAACAAACACACACACACATGGCCTGCATACAGCCCGCAAATTAACGTCTCAAAGCCTGCGGGCCACGTGATGCCTACCGCTTCAAAACAGCCCGCAAATGACATTTGATCATCGCTGCAAACCCCTTCAAAGTCGAAATAAATAAGTAAAACTTTGAAGATGCTTGCATGGATGGGTACATATTTTTCAGGTGCTAGAGGGGAATGTAATTTGAACCTGCCCAAACACCGCGTTTGATCAGAGATGTGTTGTCCATCGCAATTTTGTTCGGAAAAGAAAGCGGACTTGAGGAGAGCGTATTGCTGTAAGGAATAATGACCGATGGTCACGGATGGTGAGTGGCAGTCAATGACGTCCACCGCGGAGATGGAGCGATGAAATCACCTTGGGTGCAGGTGCTAGGCGGATTATCGCATCGCAGAATGGTGACAGGTGGCAATGACTTGGGGAGGCCTTTATCCCGCAGTGGATTGATCATGGCTGACGATGGCGATTATGATGAACGCTCTGTTTATAATATCATCATGCTCAGTCACCTGTAAAGGAGAGCAACATTTATTATCTGTCGTTATGATGGCGTAACGATAACGACAAAGTAACCTTGTAACCACGCAAGGCGACGTTATCGTCATTGCTCACTCTTGAAGAGAGAGAATGACTGAGAGGTGCGAGGAGGATCCACAGACGAGTGGGGAAGGCATCAGCCAGATGGTGGTGAGCTGGTTACAAATCCCCCCCCCCCCCGCCAAGCTCTGCAATCCTCTCTATATGAAGGTGGTATCGGCCAGTGAATGAGTGTTCACATGTGCAGGGGAAACCGGAGTGGCAGGAGACAAGTATAACCCGTAAAAACAAAGTTTTTCACTATAAATCCTTTATGTGCGTGGCGGCTAGAGTCCTCTCGTCCTCTGGCTTGAGATGGCTGCCACCTATGGGTCAGATAATTGCCAGTATTAATCAATTGGTAATTAAATATTTAATAATTTGTTTTCCCTAAACAGTGTAAAATTTTGGAAAAAAAAATTCACGAACATTAATTGTCTCGCACAACAAGTCTGTGTGGAAAATGTCAGCTCGATTGGATCACGGGAAGTGGGTTAAAAAACGACCGAAAGATTTGCACGGTCGTAAGCAAGCAAGCAAGCACGCAAGCAAGCAAGCAAGCGAACTTAATATAAAGGATTTAAAAAATCCTTCCTGTGCCAAGGACAGAGTGGAGAATTCAGCAGTACCAAGTGCACTACCCTGTGGGGGTGCCACATTTTTGCCCGGATGACACGTTGTGGATGGAGGAATATGTAGATGCGGACGCCATGCAATTGCAGAGTGGCTACCAAAACATGCAATTTGTATGTTAAAAGCGCGCAGTATAATGGGGGCAAGATAATGTTATTCCGTAGCATTTCTGCTTAATCGTGTTGTGAATGTTGTATCTTGTATGTTTGCCGTGGGGATCTTTTTCCCGGCGTTGTTTTGTTGACACTATTTTCTGTTTTTATTTTAGTTCGTGGCAGAGAGGAATTGTTTAGTTTATTAATCGCAATGCTCCACAACAGCGCATACTGATTAGATTTTCGTTTTTTTACTTCACACCCTGGTCTTCCTTGAGAATAGACACTAAAGTGTAGTGGTCAGGGCACTGGATCCGCAATCCAGAGGCCATCTAGCCACGGTTTTGAGATGTTAACGATCTCGCCTGGTACAGAGGAAGTCTCGATTTAAAGCTTTCGTGACTGCAGGGATTCATCTTCTTGTTTTTTTCGGTAAAGTCACGTAGAAGGGAAGTAATAAAATAATAAAAATAAAACATTATTATTTTATTACTTCCCTTCTACGTGACTTTACCGAAAAAACCAAGAAGATAGAGGAAGTCGTGAGCTCGATCGGGACCCTGACGATGCCTGTACATTTGCAGTTTGCGTGTTCAGTCTCCCCGTGGTCGCATGGATTCTTCTCTGGGTCCTCCGGGTTTTCCCTCCACATTTAGAGTCAAGCATTTGGCTGCTATAAATTCCCACGTGATAAGGCACTTTGCTGAGCTGTCGTTTGTGGCCAGGTCGCATTCTGACAAAGAGCCATGAAGCTCAGTGGGCCTTACCTGGTAAAATAAAAAATATATATTTCGATCCCATCTCCCGACGATGCAAATGAAAGCATGGCGCAAGCTTCTTAAATCTCCCCTCTCAAGCCCCACTGCCTCTGTCCACCCAGCAGTATAAAAGGGCAATGCCACAGGTCACCGATCTGCAAGTTGCGTGTGGTGGGGTCAAGTGCGGGGACTTCCACCTCTTCCAAGACGTCTGGCCAGCGAGCAGGACTAAGCCGAATGGGTCTGTGGGATTTGAGCTTCGTCGAGTGGTGACTCTTCTGCCAGCGGTGGTGTCAGCAGGCGCTTGCAGGGATGCCCCTTTTACATTCCGCGGAAAAGAGACCACGTGTCTTCATAGGGATATTACTTGGTCATGACAACCGTCTACTTAGCTGTGTACCATTCACGTGAAACGCCAATGTGTTTATTTGCATTAGCCAATGCATTGTTACGCGCTTGTTATTTTTGTTCCTGAATTCATTGGCTGTTGCTCGACTGCAGTAACCCAGCTCAGAACACCGCTGTCAGAAGTGCACAGCGGCAGGGTAATCGCGACGACTGCCGCGAGAACACACACCACGGGCAGCGCGATATCAGAAACTCGCATTCGCGCGCGCCACTTACAAAGAAGATGTATCTGATTTACCCATGAGCCACGTACTGCGATACCGTGCTAAGAGTATGTTGCTTAAACCAGCTGTGAGCACTCAAGAGACCAAGATGAGGGTCTCGTTTTCAAGAGTGAGCTGGAATCAACAAAATGATGAAAAAAATCTAAAAGAAACAACAAAAAAGTACAGAAAGCAATCGGCGCTGTGTACTCTGGTGGCCACTGTGTACTCCACTGTTGTGTACTCTGGTGGCCGCTGCTGTGTACTCGGGGTACTGCCTAAGAATCGTGGACATTTATCGATTCACCACTTGCACTTTAAGACAACTCGATTATTTTTCATGGATCTCGAGTTTTTGTAAGAAATGAGACAAAATTCAACCAAACTAAGGCCTACCGAGACCAACTCGAATCATTGACTTGCGTTGAACCATGACATGGAAACGTTTTGTTTAAATTGGAATCGGTGGGGTTGGTGGGGTTGGTGGGATCGGTGGGGCTGGTGGTGTTGGTGTGGTGTGGTGGGATGCGATGGGGTTGGTGGGATGCGGTTGGATCGATGGGATGTCGTGGGATCGGTGAGGTTTGGGGGGTGCGTGGTGTGCCGGCGTTCGCTCACCCGCTTGCGGAGGTTGTAGGTGAGGATGAGGTTGCGCGAGAAGGAGTTGGCGAAGCCGGTGTAGAAGTCGAGCACCTTGAGCAGCGCCTCGCGCTTGATCACGTGCAGGTCGCAGTAGGTGAGCGCGCGCACGTTGGCGCACGACTGCGCCAGCGTGCTCTCCTTCCAGAAGACGTCCCCGAACACGTCACCCTTGCCTGCGAGCCATCGCCGTCATCGCCCACTGTGATCATTGTCGTCGTCGTCATCATCGTCGTCATGGTCACTACGATCGTCATTGCCACCACCGTCTCCATCGTCATCGTTATCGTCATCGCTGTTGCTTTGGTCGTCCTCGTCATCGCCGTCGTCATCATTATCATCATCATCGTCACCACTATCTCTATCATCACCACTTTCTACATCATCTTATTAATGATTACGTGTGTCATCTTCATCGTGGTCCGTGTGATCAACGTCATTGTAATTGCCATCATTGTCATCATCGAAATCAATGTCATCGTCATGATTAGTATCAGCACTATTATCGTTATCACCTTCATCATCATCATCAACATCATCATGATCAACATGGTCATCATGAAGTCATCACCATCACCAGGCATGATCTATCCACTGTTAGACGAAGGCCTTCCAAAGCCAACAGCCCTGCGATGCGACAATCCGTCTGGCTCAAATCAATAAACCCAAGATTTGTAACGCGCGGCCGCGTTCAGCAACAAAAAACGGAGGCGGCAGCGCGGACGGCACAGAGAAAAATGTTACCAAACTGAACAAAAGAATAAACAGATGTTTCTAGTCCGGTCATAAAAGCGCCGATTCGTCCCGGCTGAGCGGACTTCTGTCGGCAGAGACCGTTCCGGACCACCGCAGATGAACAGCTCCCTTCTGCTGGCCCAAGCCGCGTGGATCACAGCAGCAGGTCCAGAGCAGATGAGCGTTGCTTTTGTGATGGTACAGATGGGTGGCTGGCATAGCTCAGGTGGCGTCGCGCCTGATTGGCTCATGGGTGATGACGTCACGACTGTCCCTCTATTTAAGAGCGAAACAGGAGGAGGGTTTCTCCACAACTCTGGCCGTCGCCTGATGATGCTGGTTGTAATTGCTGGCAAAACGCCGTACTCGAATTGTAAATGTTGTGGCTTTACTCTCCAACACACCGGTGTGCTGTGTGCCGTACTTGTAACGAATTGTCCTGTTTTGTTCACGCGACAAACCTGAATAATTGGCTGTGTCGGGTGGTGCCGAGTTTATATTCACGCGATCGAACCCAAGAAACCTCTATTGCTACAAAAGCGAGTACTGCGACCTGCGCACAAGTATCACTCGATGTCCCTCATTTTGCCTGCATCGACCACCAGTAATCATCCTTTCCAGCGACATGATCTGCCCATCATCATAATCATCATAATGAGAATCGTCGTCATCATCACCCATCAAAATCAGGATCATTGCCACCATGATTATCAGGCGGGCCCGGTGGCTGTGATTGATGGAGAGCTTAGGGACAGGGACCATTGTCTGCACCAGTTACGGAGAGAAATAAGTTGAACATACATACAATGAGGGAAAAAAGTATTTGATCCCCTGCTGATTTTGTACGTTTGCCCACTGACAAAGAAATGATCAGTCTATAATTTTAACGGTAGGTTTATTTGAACAGTGAGAGACAGAATAACAACAACAAAATCCAGAAAAACGCGTGTCAAAAATGTTAGAAATTGATTTGCATTTTAATGAGGGAAATAAGTATTTGACCCCCTCTCAATCCGAAAGATTTCTGTCTCCCAGGTGTCTTTTATACAGGTAACGAGCTGAGATTAGGAGCACACTCTTAAAGGGAAATCTTTTTTTTTTCCCTGACAAGTATAATACAATCACAAGTATAATACTATAAACTATTTTACCAGGTAATGGCCCACTGAGCTATATAGATTTTCTTTTCACAAGCAACCTGGCCACAAACCATAGCTCAACAAGTGGCCTATCATCATGTGGAAATTCATAGCAGCCAAATACTTTCAACGCACGATGTTAATTCGAAATGTGGAAGAAAAGATATGGAGGGCTTGGAGAAAAATCCACACGACCATGGAGAAAACGCGCAAACTCCAAATATACATCAGGCGTCAGGGTCGAGATCGAACCCACGACCTTCCACATACCGGGCGAGGGAGTTAACATCTCTAGCCACAGCGGCGCCCGCCTCTGCCACATCGCCTTTGCCACATCGCCTCTGCCACATCGCCTCTACTACATCGCCTCTGCCACATCGCCTCTGCCACATCGCCTCTGCCACATCGCCTCTGCCACATCGCCTCTGCCACATCACCTCTGCCAGACGCTTGTAAATGAATGGCCTCGTGCGCACGAGACCAAATGGGACCCTCTTACAATTCTAACAACAAATTTCAGCCCCGACTACAAATGAATATCATTTGCAAGACTGCAGCTATACACCAGTGTCGCTGTAACGGTGAAGTGAACGGTGGGCCGTTTTATGGATATACCGAACCCCATGTAACAATGGGTTTACCCTCTCTGGCAATAAAACGGGTGTTAAGATGTTAAAACACCAAGGAATCCTGTCCTGCATTCACGACACGTACTTGTGGTGAAGATGCAAACAAAAAAAACACGCTCTGATAACATTTGGCATTGTCTTTGAAACTGATTGGTCCACACCAGAGGCAGCTTTCTTTAGAGCCTCGTCTTAAAAGTGTTAGACCAGAGAACGCCAAAAAGGCGAACAGCACAAGCCCCGTCAAAGTAATGTGGAATTTCAACCGCTGACTCAGGGCCTGGCAAGAGGAGGTGACCACTGCCACTCTGGCATATATATTTGCGAGCATTAATCCGCCGCCGCTATAATTTAGAACTCGCCGATGATTTCCTTAATCGGCTTCGAAATCTGCTTTGGCGGTTTTACTGCCGCAGCTGCTGTTGATGATATTGTTATCACTCTTATCAAGCTAACGTCGGGCCCTTGCCAGCATGCGATGCGACAGGCATACATCCGAGCCGGCTCCCGTATGGAAATGTAAATGCGCCTCATTAAGCTGTGTTATGGATTGACATTGTTTGCACTCATTCAATCAGAGGTATTCAGCAAAGAGCATAAGTAGATTCTTGATCTTCAGCCAGGTGCTGTGTCTCAGCCACAGGGGGCTACGTGAACATTTCAAAGGCAGTGGAGCTAAATATATCCGTGCTGCACGCAATGCCCTGGGTGCTTGCTCGTGTATGCCAGCCGTGTGTGCATGTGTGTGTGTGTCAATGTATGCACGTTGTGTGTGTGCATGTGTGCATGCACGTGTATGCACGCTTTGCGTGCATGTGCGTGTAGGTGAAGGTGTATGCATGATGTGTGTGTGTGTGAGTGTCTGCATGCACGTGTATGCCAGCCGTGTGTGCATGTGCGTGTGTGTCAATGTATGCACGTTGTGTGTGTGCGTGTGTGCATGTACGTGTATGCACGCCGTGCGTGCATGTGCGTGTGTGAAGGTGTATGCACGATGTGTGTGTGTGTGCGTGTCTGCATGCACGTGTATGCACGCCGCGTGTGCATGTGCGTGTGTGTCAATGTATGCACGTTGTGTGTGTGTGCATGTGTGCACGCACGTGTATGCACGCCGTGCGTGCATGTGCGTGTGTGAAGGTGCATGCACGATGTGTGTGTGTGTGCGTGTCTGCATGCACGTGTATGCACGCCGTGTGTGCATGTGCGTGTGTGGGAAGCTGTATGCATGCTGTGTATGTGTGCATGCATGTATGTGCACGGTGTGTGTGTGAGTTTCTGCACGTGTATGTGTATATGCACGCTGTGTTTGCGCATGTGCATTTCTGTGCACGCTGTGTGTATGCATGCTGTGTACGCGTGTGCGCACTGTGTGTATGTGCGTTGTGTGTGAACGTGTGTATTTCTATGGACGCAGTGCATGCATATACATGCTGCGTGTGAGTTAATCCACGCTGTGTGCATGTGTGTGCGCGTATGCATTTCTGTGCTCGTGTGTGTGTACGTCTGTGTGCATGCTGCGTGAGTGTGCATGTGTGTGTTCGTTGTGTGAGCTTATTAATTCCGATGCACTCTGTGCGTGTGTGCGCGTGTGTGAAATAACTGGAGCCGACCAAAATTTCACATTTTGAGTCTGAATCAATTCTGGATCAATGCCAATCAATTTAAACTATTTCTAATTAAATCCAAGAGAGTCGGGTCAGGCTCGGTTGTAATAAAGATTGCATACATTTTTTTTGGTTTGCATACGATTGATATAGAGGCCAGGACACAGGTTGGATAATGTTTGTTTTTGCTGAGCTCAGGGTCAAGAGAATCCCTCTCGCGACATCGTCGCTGACCCAACGAGGTGACCCCACTACGTCAACAGCTGGTGATTAATTCCAGTGACGTTTCATGTTTAATTTAACTAAACTCTGGGCGACAGAGGAACGTGTGGATCAGAGAGCGTTCGCTGGCCATGACGTCGTTCAAACTGTTTATAAAAGTAAATGGGGTTGGGCAGGACGCACTGCGCGTCTGTCTGTTGTTGTAACTTGCGCGTCCGCCCGAAGTGGACGTCTGTGGTAGGTAGATACAAAAAAAGCGCTTCATAGCTCATCGGATTTTTCCAGGATAAATATATATGAAGAAAGATTCGTCAAGAACCGTGGCGGAGTGGTAGCGGAGGAGGAGGAGCGGAAAGCGTCCGATGGAGGAGGTCCACCGAGGAGATGAAGCTTTGCAATCCGCTCGTGGGCACATGTTGGGTGGATTATTACATCCTGCAGGCCTTCAACCGTGGCAGATGATGATGATAATAATAATGCATAAGAACCAAATTTGAAACGTAAATTCATTGACAGTACATTGGAACGATGTTTTTTTTCACCTTTTTCTAATTTTGATTCCAATTGTGCCGTCGACGCGACGTCACGGACCAAAGCATCCAATCGGAGCTCTCGGAGAGCAGCGCATCATTCCCTGCTAGAGAACGGCACGTGGAAGGAAGGTCGCACAGAACTACCTCTGAGACCGCTTCTTCAAGTGGCCTTTTCTGTTAATCCACACACTAGGGGCACACTTGCCCACACGCCCTTCTAAAGAGAATTGTTCATCACGTTACAAACAAAAAACAATGTTTTAATTCTCAGAATTGGAATTATGTGAAATGAATCGATAACAAAAAACTCAAACAAATTCGATACCATTGTCTTTGCACGCCGTCACTGGTGTCCGGGCTGAGACCAACAACCCTCTACACTCGAGAACCCGGTTTCACGGAGATGCGGGTTCAGTGAGGCTTACACTCACACGCACGAACTCTGACCCCTGAGCCACTCGTGCCACTCGCCCACCTCTTGCAGGACATTGTTGTTGATGCTTTACTGTTCACCCTCTTCCGAGTCGTGAAGGAGCTTGAGAAAAAGTCCCCTCTGGAGCCAGCGGTCTTCATGGCAAAGGCCCGCAGGCCACTAACGGACCCAGGTGGCCGTTAGTGCGGCCCCTGGCAATACGCAAACGTGAAAAGACCCCTTGCAGGGCAGTGTGGCGGCCCTCACATTGATGATGTCTTATCGGCCAAAGTGCCCTCCCCTGAATAAAACTGGTTTACAGTGACCCCCTCTCTCAAGCTCCCTGTTAGCAGAGACCCCCTTCCGTCAGGCAGCATTGTTCGGCGAGCAATTGCAGGGCTGCACCTTTACCTGTTATTTTTGGGGAAATGCATTACGCGACTAAGCACCGCTCAGCGTTTCCCAAAGTGCTCTCGTTTTAGAGGAAAAGGAACGCGACTGAACACTCGTCTTGTGGGTGCACTAAAGTTGGATTCTTTTTTTCCATGGCGCCTTAACGATGGCTGTCGTGTCAGCTGGAATTGTTGGCGAGCGTGCGCTACGCACTCACCGCTCAGCAGAGTATAATTGAGCGGCAATTGCCCCGAGTGGTTTCTCTTCTCAATGTTTAATGACCGCGCAACGTTGTTAATTTGGAAAAACGTACTAAAAAACATAAAAGGCAAAAATAAACACGCACACGCAATGTGTACACCTCCCAGGTGAGTACGGGCAGTCTGTGTATCATTTCGCAAAAGTTGTAAGGAAAAAAAACACACAACCGCACAGCTATAAGCACACTGTTGCTCAGAGTGATCCATTTTAACCCCCCCCCCCCCCCCCCGCTATCGGACTACAAGCAACGTCATTCATGTAATCCGCTCCCAAACACCTTTGTGTCTTATTTGGTTGTGCAAGGCCCTGTTAAGCTCGCTGGCTCGTTTTCAATAACAACAAAAAATCCTTAAGCTACGCAGAGACAGACACTGCCTATGAACGGGTGAATTATAAATACGGCGGGCATCAATGTTTAACTACCGGCAGAACAAAGAATAGCTTTGAGCATTGATGCTACGACTGGCATCTGCGTAAGCGCGTAATCCCTATTGATAATTTTTTCCACTGTGCGCCTGCTACGTGAATCGCCTAACCGCCCACTCGCATGCATCACTCCCATTACCTCTGCCCCAGGAGGCAGAGCCCAAATGTTCACTCGCAGAGCCTCACAAATTGCTTCGCTGTCACGCGAACACACACACACACGCGCGCGCGCACGCACCGAAAACACACACGGACACGCGCGCGCACGCACGCGCACGGACACGCGCGCGCCCGTGCACACTGCGCGCGAACCCTCAATGTGATCACCGCTAATCCGCGCAGTGTCAACTTTAAGACGTGATGGAGGTTGCCCGAGTGGCTTAGGTGGATAACATCGCGTGTCGGAAGCGCTGGGCCGGCACCGTTGAGAAACCTGGGTTTCGAAGCCCGGGTTTCAGCCGCACTTGATTCAGCCTCTCATCAGGGCCGCGCACGGCCAAAGGGTCTCCGCAAACGAAAGGGTCTCCCCCCAATGGGCCTGGATTTTTTTTTGTTTGTGTCGCTAATGAATCAGGGGACACCAAATGGCACTCCGTGCTGGGCCGCCGGGGAGTCTCTGTGCAGCCCTGCCTCTTGCGCATGAATTATTAAAGCAAAATCAACTTTTAGATGTTTAATGTGACTTTAGGGTTCGTGAGTGGTTGTAAGGTGAGGGTGGTGAGTGGTTGTGAGGTGAGGGTGGTGAGTGGTTGTGAGATGAGGGTGGTGAGTGGTTGTGAGGTGAGGGTGGTGAGTGGTTGTGAGGTGAGGGTGGTGAGTGGTTGTGAGGTGAGGGTGGTGAGTGGTTGTGAGGTGAGGGTGGTGAGTGGTTGTGAGGCGATGGTGGTGAGTGGTTGTGAGGTGAGGGTGGTGAGTGGTTGTGAGGTGAGGGTGGTGAGTGGCTGTGAGGTGAGGGTGGTGAGTGGTTGTGAGGTGAGGGTGGTGAGTGGCTGTGAGGTGAGGGTGGTGAGTGGTTGTGAGGTGAGGGTGGTGAGTGGTTGTGAGGTGAGGGTGGTGAGTGGTTGTGAGGTGAGGGTGGTGAGTGGTTGTGAGGTGAGGGTGGTGAGTGGTTGTGAGGTGAGGGTGGTGAGTGGTTGTGAGGTGAGGGTGGTGAGTGGTTTTGAGGCGAGGGTGGTGAGTGGCTGTGAGGCGAGGGTGGTGAGTGGCTGTGAGGCGAGGGTGGTGAGTGGTTGTGAGGTGAGGGTGGTGAGTGGTTGTGAGGTGAGGGTGGTGAGTGGTTGTGAGGTGAGGGTGGAGAGTGGTTGTGAGGTGAGGGTGGTGAGTGGTTGTGAGGTGAGGGTGGTGAGTGGCTGTGAGGCGAGGGTGGTGAGTGGCTGTGAGGCGAGGGTGGTGAGTGGTTGTGAGGTGAGGGTGGAGAGTGGTTGTGAGGTGAGGGTGGTGAGTGGCTGTGAGGTGAGGGTGGTGAGTGGTTGTGAGGTGAGGGTGGTGAGTGGCTGTGAGGCGAGGGTGGTGAGTTGCTGTGAGGCGAGGGTGGTGAGTGGTTGTGAGGTGAGGGTGGAGAGTGGTTGTGAGGTGAGGGTGGTGAGTGGTTGTGAGGTGAGGGTGGTGAGTGGTTGTGAGGTGAGGGTGGTGAGTGGCTGTGAGGTGAGGGTGGTGAGTGGCTGTGAGGTGAGGGTGGTGAGTGGTTGTGAGGTGAGGGTGGAGAGTGGTTGTGAGGTGAGGGTGGTGAGTGGTTGTGAGGTGAGGGTGGTGAGTGGCTGTGAGGTGAGGGTGGTGAGTGGTTGTGAGTTGAGGGTGGTGAGTGGCTGTGAGGTGAGGGTGGTGAGTGGTTGTGAGGTGAGGGTGGTGAGTGGTTGTGAGGTGAGGGTGGTGAGTGGTTGTGAGGTGAGGGTGGTGAGTGATTGTGAGGTGAGGGTGGTGAGTGGTTGTGAGGTGAGGGTGGTGAGTGGTTGTGAGGTGAGGGTGGTGAGTGGTTGTGAGGTGAGGGTGGTGAGTGGTTGTGAGGTGAGGGTGGTGAGTGGTTGTGAGGTGAGGGTGGTGAGTGGTTGTGAGGTGAGGGTGGTGAGTGGTTGTGAGGTGAGGGTGGTGAGTGGCTGTGAGGTGAGGGTGGTGAGTGGTTGTGAGGTGAGGGTGGTGAGTGGCTGTGAGGCAAGGGTGGTGAGTGGCTGTGAGGTGAGGGTGGTGAGTGGTTCTGAGGTGAGGGTGGAGAGTGGTTGTGAGGTGAGGGTGGTGAGTGGTTGTGAGGTGAGGGTGGTGAGTGGTTGTGAGGTGAGGGTGGTGAGTGGCTGTGAGGTGAGGGTGGTGAGTGGCTGTGAGGTGAGGGTGGTGAGTGGTTGTGAGGTGAGGGTGGAGAGTGGTTGTGAGGTGAGGGTGGTGAGTGGTTGTGAGGTGAGGGTGGTGAGTGGCTGTGAGGTGAGGGTGGTGAGTGGTTGTGAGTTGAGGGTGGTGAGTGGCTGTGAGGTGAGGGTGGTGAGTGGTTGTGAGGTGAGGGTGGTGAGTGGTTGTGAGGTGAGGGTGGTGAGTGGTTGTGAGGTGAGGGTGGTGAGTGATTGTGAGGTGAGGGTGGTGAGTGGTTGTGAGGTGAGGGTGGTGAGTGGTTGTGAGGTGAGGGTGGTGAGTGGTTGTGAGGTGAGGGTGGTGAGTGGTTGTGAGGTGAGGGTGGTGAGTGGTTGTGAGGTGAGGGTGGTGAGTGGTTGTGAGGTGAGGGTGGTGAGTGGTTGTGAGGTGAGGGTGGTGAGTGGCTGTGAGGTGAGGGTGGTGAGTGGTTGTGAGGTGAGGGTGGTGAGTGGTTGTGAGGTGAGGGTGGTGAGTGGTTGTGAGGTGAGGGTGGTGAGTGGTTGTGAGGTGAGGGTGGTGAGTGGCTGTGAGGTGAGGGTGGTGAGTGGCTGTGAGGTGAGGGTGGTGAGTGGTTGTGAGGTGAGGGTGGTGAGTGGTTGTGAGGTGAGGGTGGTGAGTGGTTGTGAGGTGAGGGTGGTGAGTGGTTGTGAGGTGAGGGTGGTGAGTGGTTGTGAGGTGAGGGTGGTGAGTGGTTGTGAGGTGAGGGTGGTGAGTGGTTGTGAGGTGAGGGTGGTGAGTGGCTGTGAGGTGAGGGTGGTGAGTGGCTGTGAGGTGAGGGTGGTGAGTGGCTGTGAGGTGAGGGTGGTGAGTGGTTGTGAGGTGAGTGTGGTGAGTGGTTGTGAGGGTGGTGAGTGGTTGTGAGGGTGGTGAGTGGTTGTGAGGTGAGGGTGGTGAGTGGCTGTGAGGTGAGGGTGGTGAGTGGCTGTGAGGTGAGGGTGGTGAGTGGTTGTGAGGTGAGGGTGGTGAGTGGTTGTGAGGTGAGGGTGGTGAGTGGTTGTGAGGGTGGTGAGTGGTTGTGAGGTGAGGGTGGTGAGTGGTTGTGAGGTGAGGGTGGTGAGTGGCTGTGAGGTGAGGGTGGTGAGTGGTTGTGAGGTGAGGGCGGTGAGTGGCGGTGAGGTGAGGGTGGTGAGTGGTTGTGAGGTGAGGGTGGTGAGTGGTTGTGAGGTGAGGGTGGTGAGTGGTTGTGAGGGTGGTGAGTGGTTGTGAGGTGAGGGTGGTGAGTGGTTGTGAGGTGAGGGCGGTGAGTGGCGGTGAGGTGAGGGTGGTGAGTGGTTGTGAGGTGAGGGCAGTGAGTGGCGGTGAGGTGAGGGTGGTGAGTGGTTGTGAGGTGAGGGTGGTGAGTGGTTGTGAGGTGAGGGTGGTGAGTGGTTGTGAGGTGAGGGTGGTGCGTGGTTGTGAGGTGAGGGTGGTGAGTGGTTGTGAGGTGAGGGTGGTGAGTGGCTGTGAGGTGAGGGTGGTGAGTGGTTGTGAGGTGAGGGTGGTGAGTGGTTGTGAGGTGAGGGTGGTGAGTGGTTGTGAGGGTGGTGAGTGGCTGTGAGGTGAGGGTGGTGAGTGGCTGTGAGGTGAGGGTGGTGAGTGGCTGTGAGGTGAGGGTGGTGAGTGGTTGTGAGGTGAGGGTGGTGAGTGGTTGTGAGGTGAGGGTGGTGAGTGGTTGTGAGGCGATGGTGGTGAGTGGTTGTGAGGTGAGAGTGGTGAGTGGCTGTGAGGTGAGGGTGGTGAGTGGCTGTGAGGTGAGGGTGGTGAGTGGTTGTGAGGTGAGGGTGGTGAGTGGTTGTGAGGCGATGGTGGTGAGTGGTTGTGAGGTGAGAGTGGTGAGTGGTTGTGAGGTGAGGGTGGTGAGTGGCTGTGAGGTGAGGGTGGTGAGTGGCTGTGAGGTGAGGGTGGTGAGTGGTTGTGAGGTGAGGGTGGTGAGTGGTTGTGAAGTGAGGGTTGTGAGTGGTTGTGAGGTGAGGGTGGTGAGTGGTTGTGAGGTGAGGGTGGCGAGTGGTTGTGAGGTGAGGGTGGTGAGTGGTTGTGAGGTGAGGGTGGTGAGTGGTTGTGAGGTGAGGGTGGTGAGTGGTTGTGAGGTGAGGGTGGTGAGTGGTTGTGAGGTGAGGGTGGTGAGTGGTTGTGAGGTGAGGGTGGTGAGTGGTTGTGAGGTGAGGGTGGTGAGTGGTTGTGAGGTGAGGGTGGTGAGTGGTTGTGAGGTGAGGGTGGTGAGTGGTTGTGAGGTGAGGGTGGTGAGTGGTTGTGAGGTGAGGGTGGTGAGTGACTGTGAGGTGAGGGTGGTGAGTGGCTGTGAGGTGAGGGTGGTGAGTGGTTGTGAGGTGAGGGTGGTGAGTGACTGTGAGGTGAGGGTGGTGAGTGGTTGTGAGGTGAGGGTGGTGAGTGGTTGTGAGGTGAGGGTGGTGAGTGGCAGTGAGGCGAGGGTGGTGAGTGGTTGTGAGGTGAGGATGGTGAGTGGTTGTGAGGTGAGGGTGGTGAGTGGTTGTGAGGTGATGGTGGTGAGTGCTTGTGAGGTGAGGGTGGTGAGTGGCAGTGAGGCGAGGGTGGTGAGTGGGTGTGAGGTGAGGGTGGTGAGTGGTTGTGAGGTGAGGGTGGTGAGTGGCTGTGAGGTGAGGGTGGTGAGTGGTTGTGAGGTGAGGGTGGTGAGTGGTTGTGAGGTGAGGGTGGTGCGTGGTTGTGAGGTGAGGGTGGTGAGTGGTTGTGAGGTGAGGGTGGTGAGTGGCTGTGAGGTGAGGGTGGTGAGTGGTTGTGAGGTGAGGGTGGTGAGTGGTTGTGAGGTGAGGGTGGTGAGTGGCAGTGAGGCGAGGGTGGTGAGTGGTTGTGAGGTGAGGATGGTGAGTGGTTGTGAGGTGAGGGTGGTGAGTGGTTGTGTGGTGATGGTGGTGAGTGGTTGTGAGGTGAGGGTGGTGAGTGGCTGTGAGGTGAGGGTGGTGAGTGGTTGTGAGGTGAGGGTGGTGAGTGGTTGTGAGGTGAGGGTGGTGAGTGGCTGTGAGGTTTAGGGTGGTGAGTGGTTGTGAGGTGAGGGTGGTGAGTGGTTGTGAGGTGAGGGTGGTGCGTGGTTGTGAGGTGAGGGTGGTGAGTGGTTGTGAGGTGAGGGTGGTGAGTGGCTGTGAGGTGAGGGTTGTGAGTGGTTGTGAGGTGAGGGTGGTGAGTGGTTGTGAGGTGAGGGCGGTGAGTGGCGGTGAGGTGAGGGTGGTGAGTGGTTGTGAGGTGAGGGTGGTGAGTGGTTGTGAGGTGAGGGTGGTGAGTGGTTGTGAGGTGAGGGTGGTGCGTGGTTGTGAGGTGAGGGTGGTGAGTGGTTGTGAGGTGAGGGTGGTGAGTGGTTGTGAGGTGAGGGTGGTGAGTGGTTGTGAGGTGAGGGTGGTGAGTGGTTGTGAGGTGAGGGTGGTGAGTGGTTGTGAGGGTGGTGAGTGGCTGTGAGGTGAGGGTGGTGAGTGGTTGTGAGGTGAGGGTGGTGAGTGGCTGTGAGGTGAGGGTGGTGAGTGGTTGTGAGGTGAGGGTGGTGAGTGGCTGTGAGGTGAGGGTTGGTGACTGCCGCACGGCTCGTTGAGAAACTGAACTCTCGTTAGCTCGTGGTCAATGCTGATGGGATGTGTGTGGGAAGAGAGGACCGGAGGGTGCTGTGTGCTTCTTGTTCATCTATTTTACGCTAATAGATAAACACTTTGATTTATTTGAACCTCAGTCTTTAGCCGTGAAGAGAGTCATTTAAAATTGGCGGTAAAAAAATAATGTTTCTTTCAAAATGATTTGTTTTTCACAATAGTCAACCTTAAAGAGTGTTTCGTCAGGAAAGGTCAACGGCCTGCCACGTTCTAGGGTTGCGGAAAGCCTTCCTTTTGAAGTCTTGTCACCAAATGTGAATGTCTTGCCTTACAATTGGCGACGATGGCAGCGATGACCAAAAAGACGACGACGACAACGATGATGATGATGACGACGGCGACCATTTTTGCAATCGAAATTCTCAACTATTCATAATAACAACAAGCCGTCCTCCGCTGGCCCACTCGCCAGCCTTGTCATGAACGCGCGAAAGAAATCGCCGATGAACTCCGCGCCACCCGTGGGAGTCGAGGGAAACCGGGGATAGACGTTCTTGCCGAGCGGGTCGCGTTAAGAGCTTGGCAGACCGGCGTGCTAAACATTAATGGAGTCGCATATTGAGCGGCTCAACGACAAAAATAAACTAAGCTTGCTTTTTTTGGCCCCTCGCTTCCACCTGCCCCTGGGCAATGACACTTCTTATTATTTATTTTTAATATGAAATAACGCATGCTTTACGAAATAAATAATTAAAAGCGGGTACGTACGCGAGCGTTTCCTCTCCCCCCCTCTCCCACCACCAACGAGAATCACAGCCCCCAGAGAAAAGAACGGCAATAAAGCGATGGCAGGCGATCGGGAAAGGCTGCGAAAAAGCGAGTTCAAGTCCTGGATGAGGAGGGCAAGGAATGGGGTGGCGGAGGGGTTGACCCGGCCACATAATCCTTCCTGGGTCGATAAAATTGTAACCAATTCGTGGGGAAGTCAACGGTTGTTGTCCTACGCAGAGGCCCGCAACCGCCCCTTCACTGCCGTAGGAACCGGACATCTGTGAAGAAGAGCTTCATAGCTCATCGGATTCCTCTCCTCCAGGAAAAACTAAAATCTATAGGATTCTGAACGTGCAATTCCCACCACTGGCTCCGCAGGGCTGTGAACGTGAGGCGAGCGCCTCCTCGATGCTCAGTTGGGCAGCAAATCACCGTGACCTACGACTTGATAATTGGGGCTTTTCTCGGCCACTTGAGGCTTCCACTTTGGAACACAAGGAAGGGGTCGACGGTTCACACCCTGGGTTGGGGTTGAAACTTCACCTGATGTCCCAGCACTTTGGCCATCAAGGTGTCAGCTAGAAAAGCTCTTGGTGACCTGAGATTCCGACCTCCGTTGGCTCATGAGGTCGTTCAATTCATAAGTCTGCTTTAAAATAAAACATTTGAGAGGCTGTCATGTCATTCATTGACTCAATTAAGCATTCGTTCCCTCATATACTGATTCCAACATTAATTCACTCACCCATTCATTGATTCATGAATGAATACATTTTTAAGCGTTCTCTCATGTAGTCGTTCACTCAATCTTTGACTCAATCACACGTTAATTTCCTCATAACTTTATTAATTACTTCACCCATTCATGCAAAACATCGCTCGTTGATATATTCCTTCCCTTGTACAGTCAGGTAGTCAGTCGTTCATTCATTGATTCACGCGTTAACTCAATCACTTAATCATTCACAACCTAACTTTTTGTACAGCGTCTTGAGACTGCGTTTACAATTCTACTTTACATGGCGTCGAAATGATATCGCATCCCAAGGCGCTGCAGTCAGACACTGCTTAAATTCAAATTGCATTGCATATGCAAGGCCCAATAAAAATCTGTGCACAACCTCGGAACTCAAATTTTGCAGAAAGTGTTCGGGCAGAACTAATTGGATGTACGTTTTTTTCACTTTCAAAAGCTCAATTTCGCTGTAAACAAGGCCTCCTTGTGCGGCAGTCCGACACTAACATGATTTGCATTCACAATACACAACTAATAACTGCAAGTGGAGAAGCGGAGGAGCAGTAGATCAATGCGATGACAGTGAGTGGGCATGCGAGTGGGTGGGTAGGTGGGTGGATGAGTGGGTGGATGAGTTGGTAGGTGAGTGGGTGGGTGGGTGAGTGGGTGGGTGAATGAGTGAGTGGGTGGGTGGGTGGGTGAATGAGTGAGTGGGTGGTTGGGTGGGTGAGTGGGTGAGTGGGTGAGTGGTTTGGGTGGGTGGGTGAGTGGGTGAGTGGTTGGGTGGGTGAGTGGGTGGATGAGTTGGTAGGTGAGTGGGTGGGTGGGTGAGTGGGTGGGTGGGTGGGTGAGTGGGTGAGTGGTTGGGTGGTTGGGTGGGTAGATGACTGGACCCCTGTGAAAAAGAGCTTCATAGCTCATCGGATTCCTCCTCCAGTCTAAATCACGATCCCGATTTCATTTATTTCGAACTGCTTTTTGCGTTCAGTGTTTATTGTTTGTTTTAAATGTCCTTCCCCTCCCGCACCTCCGATTAGCACGGCTGGCTACGTACGGCGTGAAAGAAGTTCAACCTACGTACATACATACACGAGCGGGGAAAGTCAGCGAGCAGGGTGAACACACGAGCCGCGCTCAAGCGAGCAGACGCACGGAGCAAACGAGCGCGGGAGGGGGGGAGCGGGGGGGGGGAGCGAGGGGGGGGGAGCGAGGGGAGGGGAGCGAGGGGGGGGAGCGAGGGGGGGGAGCGTGGGGGGGGAGGGGGGGGAGCGAGGGGGGGGGGCGGGGGGGGTAGCGAGGGGGGGGGCAGGGGGCGCGAGGGGGGGGCGGGGGGGGAGCGGGGGGGGAGCGAGGGGGGGGGGGGAGCGGGGAAGGGGGAGCGGGGGGGAGCGGGGGGGAGCGAGGGGGGGGGCGGGGGGGAGCGGGTAAGGGGGAGTGGGGAAGGGGGGGAGCCGGGTGGGGGCGGGGAACGTTCGCAAGCAGGCGCGTGCGTCCTCACCCAGGATGGCGACGACCTCCTCGTCCTGCACCACCTCGAGGGAGCCCGAGACGACGAAGCACAGCGCGTCGACGCTCTCGCCTCCGTGGTAGATGAGGTCGCCCGGGGCCGAGTGCACCGTCTGGAACTCGACGGCCAGGGCGCGCAGGCAGCCGTCGCTCGCCAGCCGGAACGCCGGGTGCTCGTTAAACACCAAGCGGTTGAGGTGCACACAGATATCGGCGCGCATGTCCTTGGGACAGATCTGTAGCACCTGCCGTTAAAGGAGAGAAGAGCGGCAGGAAACAGCGCAGGTTATTTTTTGTAAGACCCCCCTCCCTCCTCCTCCAGGCCCCCTCCCCGCATCCACCCAACCCCAGAGGTCGCAAACGGGTTTTGATTCCTTACCCGTACCTGTACCCGGCCGCACCAGGGTCGAAAACGGGTACCCAATACCCGTACCCTACCCGATACCCGGCTAGCCATACCCGGCCGGGTGTCGGGTAGGGTACGGGTACCCGATTGCGACCTCTGGGATGAAGCCATGTTGCAGGCGCAGGTGGGTTGATTCTAGGAACTTGAATTGTGAGAAGAGGCAAGACGTTGGGAAATGAGTGACAAACGGTGACTCACCAGTGACTCACGGTCTACCCGTACCCGTACCCGGCCGCACCAGGGTCGCAAACGGGTACCCGTACCCGGCCGGGCATGGGTAGCCAGGTATCGGGTAGGGTACGGGTATCGGGTACCCAATTGCGACCTCTGCCCAACCCCCTCGTGAAAATCATCCACGGCCAAAGATGTCCGGATAGCCAGAGCTTGGCGGGAGCTTCAAAAGGCAACGATGCACTTGAACAATCGTTGCCAGAAACTGTTGCTGCTGCTGGCAACAGGTGGTTGGGGGGGAAAAGAAAAGTGCAGCGTAGTCGCAACAATATCCGAACAAATCGGATGATCGACGCTCGCTCCGTAAACGGTAACTGCGATGGCAACGTCCAATCGGATCACGGAAAGTGGTCACGTAACTAACCGAAGTCGTCGTGCACTCTGCAGGGCAATCAATGTCAATCGCACGCACTTTGCCAACAAGCTCCGTTGTCATTGGCTGGACAGGACTGCGACTCCGTATGCGGATCCCGTCCGAATTGTCCACGGTTGTTCGTAGTAATTGCGCCCTTCACAGACGATTGCGGGCAATGATTGCGCTCACAATCGCACTCGGATTCCGTGGCCTTAAGGCCCAATTCACGTCGATGGAACATTGATGGTTTGAATATGAATTGCACTAATATTATCTGTGCTGGCATCAATGTGTATTCACGCTCATCACCGCGACACAAAAATATAAATATATATATACACAGTGGTGTGATAATAAATTAGATGTCTCTTCATCAGAGTACAGATGAAGGAGAATAAGGGCCATTACCAATAACATGATGTTTTTTTCTTTCTACAACATTATTTAAGTAAATACCGAACCCTTGAATAATTCCGTAACATGTGCGTGTGATTTCGGTTGTTAAAAATCGTTCGTGAAATGGGGAATGACAACTCGTACTCGTGAACGATACATATATATATATTTCGCCACTAGATTAGCAGACGTGTCACACGATCAATGCTGGCGTCGACCTTGCACAACTGCAAATCAGCAGAGCGGTGGCCACGTTCGCTTTTTACTTTTACATCCGCAGAAAGTGCGGTGAGACAAACGAACAAGTATAAGCCGTAAAAACAAAGTTTTTCACTATAAATCCTTTATATGCGTGGCGGCTAAAGTCCTCTCGTCCTCTGGCTTGAGATGGCTGCCACCTATGGGTCAGATGATTGTATGGCAGCATTAAGCAATTGGTAATTAAATATAATATTTTTGTCCTAAAAAGTGTAAAATTTTGGAAAAAAATTTTCACGAACATTAATTGTCACGCACAACGAGTCTGTGTAAAAAATGTCAGCTCGATTGGATCACGGGAAGTGGGTTAAAAAACTACCGAAAGATTTGCATGGTCCTAAGCAAGCAAGCAAGCAAGTGAACTTAATATAAAGGATTTAAAAATGCGTCGAATTACAAAGCTGCAACTCGGTCACACGTTCGCCCGAATCCCAGCAACAGAATCAGAAACATGGGCTGCTTTCAAAAAGTTTTTTTAACACTTCTGAGAATTTTCAACAACGCCACGAGAAATGTGGCTCCGGGCTCTGGAGACCACCTGGAGAAGATTCCAGGCACGCATTGACAATGGTGTCGTACAAATGGGAGACTCTTTGACTTTTTGAAGCTCTTAACCTACATTTGCCCCCATGTTATTACAGTGTATTATCCGTTATTTTTCCCATTAAAAACGATAGTCCCATGCAAGTGTTAATACTTTTTTGGAGCACCCTGTATTTATTCATACCGGAGGAATCCGAAGCGCTACAGAGCTTCTGCGTTCGGGGCAGAGGTCGCAACCGGGTACCCGATACCCGTACCCTACCCGATACCTGGCTACCAGTACCCGGCCGGGTGCGGGAACCCGTTTGCGACCCTGGTGCGGCCAGGTATGGGTACGGGTCGGCCGTGAGTCACTGGTGAGTAACCGTTTGTCACTCATTTCGGGTAGGGTACGGGTACGGGTAGGGAACGGGTACCCATTTGCGACCCTGGTGCGGCCGGGTACGGGTACGGGTAAGGAATCAAAACCCGTTTGCGACCTCTGGTTCGGGGCGACAACGTGAGCACGAATGACGGCGTCCCAGTGAACCCGTCAACCGACTCCAAAGGGCCTCCCACCCCCAACTGCGTGGACGCGCGGCCACCTCAATCTGCACGTCGGGCGCCTCGTCTGAGGCCAAACGCTGCTGCGGTTGATGCGGTGCGGTCTATAACACTGGTCAACACTTTTTTCTGGCAAAAGGTATTCCAACGGTTTTAAGGTCATTTTGGGGTGCTAATTCCAAATCTGGCATCAGTTTTTGTCTATCACATCAGGTTTTTGAGATAGCAAATATTGCATTTTCAATAAAAACTGCAGAAGAAAAGTATTAAATAAATGTGGATATCTACATAAATTGATATTATAAACACACTATGCTAAAAATACAGCACCATATTTTAACATTAAAGCAGTCACTGACTCGCAACAACTTGCAATCATAAGTGACAGAGTTAATTTCGGGTAAAATCAATGAAAATGGGGTATGCCGATAGCATAAAAATGAGATGTGATAGAGCAAATCTGAGACCAGATTTGGAATCAGGACCCTGAAATTAGTCCAAAACAGCTGCAAAAGTCCAGGCCAGAAAAAAATGCTTTTTTTTGTTGACCAGTGTATTTAATGCATGGCATCAGCTACGCACCATGGAGCTGCGAAATTCCAACCGGGGTGACACGAGCCTCTTTTGAAGCTGCAAGGTTGCTTCTCTAAGCATGCCTGGCCTGGGGTTAGCACGACGACGCTGTAGCTGCCTCGGCCATTAATTATGCATGCAATTCCGGAGGCGTTTATGGTAAATAATAAATGAATACTGCTACTGTTGGGCCCACGTACTTCAATCAAATACCGGGTTAGTGGTGGTTTTTAATTTCTTTTTATCTCATGTTGGTCGTATATCGCGGGAGTGTTTGCACAACGCCCAGATTAATTTCCGAGCCGTTTCATTTGTTCAGGACGGCACAACAAGCCGATGGGAAGATGTGCAGAGAAGTGCATTCATTCAAATAAGGAAACTGTCCAGATGATCCAACACGCGCGACCAGCATTAATCTTGAAGGCAATTAAAGCAATCTATAAACACAATTAAAAATGTCCATTCGAGCGTGACATGTAAAAACATTTTTTTATCTCGAATAGTTTGTGATGTGTTTTCTTTTTTACTGAAAAACTTAAGTGAATTTGATTTTTCTTAAACCATCTCCACTTTTATGTTCCATATTTAAAAGTATATCTCCGTCGACAATTGTCTACACAAACAATCCACTCCTGGATGAGGTCACTGCCCACGCCGTGCGGGCTGTAAGGTTTTTTTTTTACCATACTTCACCACGCTGGTCAACGTGGGTTAGGGGAACACAGAGAGCATCGGCGCAGGAACACAGAAGTACAGTACAACGATTTATTTTTCTGCACTGTCCCCTGCTGACAAGATAGCCGCCGCAGGAGTCTAGAGCACCTGTTTCATGCGCGGTGTTCACCCATTAAAGTATTATCCAGGCCCAGCCCTGCTAGGCTTCCAATATCTGAAGAGATGGGGCGCATTCTGGAGTGATTTGGTCATGGCGTAAGTTGCTCGATTAACTAGGACCATTCATCCTTGTTCTCTTGATAGATCAAAGCTCAAGTGGTTATCACGGCCAGTGCCGATGATTCCTGAGCCTGCGATTTTCTGTACTGCTGAATGCGGCTCTCTTCAAACGTAGACACTCAAACATCAAGGGCGGTTCAGGGCTAACACACGCATTTGACCCCACGAGCTCAAGGATGACGTTGTCAGACAAGATGACGCATCTTGGTCATGAAGGGCAAGCTCAACAAAATCAAATAAATAGGGTGTTATATAAGAGATAGATAAATATATAACCGTGGTCATCTGGTCCTTTTGAGCATGCTCATTAATTCACCCCGGGCCAATGCCTTATTTAAATCGGAAAGAGATTTTTGTTTTATTGCTTGTCAAAAATGATTGCCCGAAAGTCCTGTCCATTTGAAGGTTTCATCTAAGGTGTCCATAAATATTTTAGATGCTCTGGGAAATAATCACAGCCAACATTTCTATATCTCTGTTCGGCCATCAATGGAATAATTCACAGATGCTGCGAATACTATAAAAAAAACATAAATTCCATCCATTTTTAATCCACCAATGGGATGAAGGAAGGCCTCTGCATGTCATATCAGGGGGGGGGGGGGGGGGGTTTGACCGTACTTCACCGCACTGGTCAGTGCAGGCTGGTGAAGAGGACAATAACAGGACCCGTGATGGTATCACTCTCCAACGATGTTAGCCGTGGCCTGTTAACAAACTCGTGAAACTGGGTTCGTAGCACAGCGCCGCGCTTACCGCTGCGCTGTTTTTGTGTAAACATGTTTTTAGTTCCCACCGCGTGACAACTTGCACAACTTTAATCGTTGCATCAAAGCAAATCACCGATAAATCTGAGACATTAAAAGGGCAAAATAATTCGTGCCTGTCCAAGCTCAGCATTTCGGAATGCTCGGAGAGAGATGACAAAAAGAATGACACAACATTACAAAGTCATTTTGTTTTGACTCGCGGTGAGAAAATTACCAACGATAGCAAAATACAAAAAAAAAATTGTGCAAACTCACATAGAGGAAACTCTGAAAATGCTTTTCGACGAACCGGTGGAACTGCGTAGTGTTGAGGGGTAATTTTTTGTTGCAAAGCCCACGCACGCCCGCGCATAATGGATAGAGGAACAAAGCCCATTAAGATATCTCCGGCTGACACGACACAGTCACAGCCTCCACATCCCGGTTGTGCACCTCTCAGATGCGCACTTAACAGTTCACAATTAATGTGCGACTGGCGCTAATAAGTGCGCGAGGAAATGTGCGTAAACGTGGACTCGGAGCCGCCTGCATTATGAATAACTTTGCAGTTTTATCGCGAAATTCGAATGTGAAGGCGTTCACTTCTGGGAACAATTAGTGGTGGATTCGGGGCTGTTATTGATCGCTTGCGGGAGAGAAGCTTCTACCCTTCAGTCCCAGCAACAACAAAAAACGCCTGCCATTACAATGCAGCGCACCTCCAATGACCAATTTATTTCCGTGCGATTTCGCATGCGACGCACCTTTGCGAGAGCGCGAGACTGACGATAAATAATAAAGTGCGTGAGGCGCCTGTGTTTGTCGAATGGACCAAGAGTCTGCCCAGACAGAGGAGGGGAGGGGGTGAAGGGGTAATATTCCCTGGGCCTCACAGACACAAAAATTACCCCCCCCCCCCCGCAGCGATAATGCGTGACGGTGGAATCACGGGGGCCCTCCCTACGTGGCATGCTCCCCCCCCCCCCCCCGCGTGCCTGCGAGCACCTCTTGGCAGCCCTGCTCATACGATGTCTTGTCCGTCCGTCCGTCCGTGAGCCAGACATCCGGCACAACTTAACATGTTGTCATGAAAAATTAAAATAAATCAAAACAATCGCTTCGAAAGCCACCACATAGACCGCTGTCACCAATGCAGGGATTTGTGCCGTTTCACAGGCAGATTAGCAATGAAATACTTGTTCAAATAATTATATTGCTAACAAAAAATGTATCATCGTTAGCCAAGATCTATCCACTGCTAGATGACCTCCCCAAGCCATCGCCATCTGGCACGGTCCCGCAATGCCTAAATAAGTTCATCCAGCTCCCAAAACACACAACCTGAATTCATAGCTACATCTCTCCACTGTGGACATCCCTATTGGGCATGTCCACTCCATCAGTCTCATCCACTTTGTCGTCATGCCTCTGTGCGAATGCGCCCCGCTCAAGGCCCATTTACTTTTCGGAACATTCAATGCGATGTCTTTAACGTGCGCACGTACTCTGACCAGCGCGTTCCTCTCTCCACCTCTCGGAATTCTTCCATGGCGCGCGCCTCGGTCACGCCGCCCTGCGCAAGTTTCACATTCTGTCCAACCCGTGAGTCAATCTCAGCGCGTGCGGTTGCAGGTAATGCGCACACCGATGGATATCTCCCTCTTCCGAAGGCTGGCCGTCTCTCAGCGTTTCACTCTTGACGGTCAGTTTTACAAAACCGCTCCAACCTTGCACCTTGAGTCCTGCCCCGTTTAGCTCATCACGTTGATCCCGGCCACGCCTTCACCAATCGCCCAAGGCCACGCGTTACCCGGCCGTGTTGTTTAGAAAGGCGACTGTGTCACGCCGCGCGCCGGTGTGAGTGGCGTTCACGAGCGCGGGATTGGGTGCCGCACCGCGTGCATCGCACGGCCCGCACGACTTAACTCGGCCGAGCACCATGCACCCGCGCGTGTGTTCCCTCTGCGCCATCGGCCGACGAGAAAACGAGAGAGGAGGCTTCCTTAATGGGACTGGATTGCTACCTAAGCCGTTGAGTGGCGAAGCGTGGCTTTAACCCTCAGCAATTATTTACAGGACTATTTTTAGCTTAAACTCATTGCTGGCCAACTCAGCAAGTGCACCAGAAATAGAGGTAAAGGCTACGTATAAAAATTTCATACCTCGCTGATGCTATATTTAAGCATTCCCCTAATGGACTCACCTTGTTTTGCAGGTCACCAACTCGAAAAGGGCTTCCAAACTGAGGCTTTCTCCCAAACAGTTGTGCACGTGCGTGCATCTAACAAGTGCGGCGCAGTGGACTATGAAGAGTGATGACACAACGGAGAACGCACCGCGCCACGAAACTGGTGGTGGAAGTTCAATTCCCAGTCACGGCTCAGACCCTTGCTGAGCAACATCTTTGCCGGTCCTGAGCCTCCCTTCACCAACCGGCATTGACCAATGTGGGTAGAGGACGGTAAAATGACAACCATCATGACTGACAAGGTATGGGGAGGCATTGATCCAACCGTTCATTGATAATGCACTGCAAATTATTTCGTATTATAAATTCTATGCAAAAGTAGTCAAATGCTTCCATGTATTTGAGAGAAAGACTGCGTGCTTTAAAATCAAGGACATGGAGAGATGTTGTTTTTTTTTTTCACAATCACTGTGACGTAAAAAAATATCAACACGCAAACAATCAAACAAACAAACGCAACTTTTACTCACAATTAAAAAAACAATAATACACACCATCGCAAACATTCACATCTGGTCCAACGGGGCTTTATCGTCAATCACTGTCGCTCCCTGGCTTGCACCTGTTTGCGACAGGGAAGCAGAACGGTTTTTTTCTCTCCCTCCACGCTAAATTAATTCGCCCGGCTTCTCTTCGCCTCTTGATGTACGCGGCGGTGCCAGGCCCGGCCGAGTCGAGCGTCCCGAGGGATTTCGAGAGGGGGGTGACGCGCTGAGTTACCGTGCCCCTCGCACCGCCAGATCGCGTCACGCAGACGACGCACGTCGCGTCACGAGTCACAGACTCACGGGGTCACGGGTCACAGACTCACGGGCTCACGGGTCACAGACTCACGGGTTCACGGGTCACGGGCTCACGGGTTCACGGGTCACAGACTCACGGGTCACAGGTCACAGACTCACGGGGTCACGAGTCACAGACTCACGGGTTTCAGGTTCACGGGTTCACGGGTCACAGACTCACGGGCTCACGGGTCACGGGCTCACGGCTTATAAGTCACGGGTTCACGAGTGAGTCACATGCTCGCAGGCACGTTTCTGGCTTAATTCCGCCCATCCCAGCCTTCAGATCGAGCACAATCAGGCAAAGGTGCATCTCTGCAATTGCTTGCTGGCACCACTGCCAAACGGTAGGGCCTCCCGCTCACGTCAGCTGTACAGCGCCCATCCCTCCAGAATGGTGTCGTGGCCTGCACGTCCACGCTGAACTGACACCTTGGAAGAGGTGGGAGTTCCCACACTTCACCCCGCCATACGCGACCTGCCTAGCTGCGCTGAACCCACTTATTGCTGCTGAGTGGACAGAAGCAGTGGGGGTGGGGGGGTGTAAGAAACATTCACGGTCGTTTCGAGGAGATTGAAACAAAATGGCGACCGCCTGGGTTACAAGTCTCGTGAGCTGCTAACCATTACACCCCACGACAGCATCCCACGATCAGCCAAAGCAGAGGACAAATATAATTTTCGACGGCTGGATCAATTTTAAGAACACTTATTCAACGAGCTTGCCTCTTACAAAGCGCGCGATGATTTAATCGCTTACTGCACGCTCGTGCACGCGTGTGTGCATGCATTTACGCACGCGTGTCTGTGCGTGTGCACGCGTGCGCGTGTTACGTGGGGAGCTGACTGCATGGGAAATCCATTTAGCTGGCAGGTGAACAGGCGAATAACCTGGGACTAATGCGATGAGACCCGCCATGATTTTGATTGAAAATGAGCATTCTGCGTTCTTTGGCTGCCCTCAAAGACCGCGTCACCAATGTGCAGCCAGGAGCCAGTGGTGGAGATTCCACGTTCCATTGACGGTGCCGAGTCTCTCCACGGTGTCAATCACTGCCGACTTCCCCACGAAGCGGCGTCTCTTTTTATCAACCCGGAGAACCGATGGGCCAAGCCGGCAAGCCAGGTCGCTTCTGAAAAGGGAACTAATGGAACAGTAGGCCTTACCTGGTAAGATAAAAAAAAAATAGCTTACCTTGATTTGTTTTTATATTTTGAATGATTTGTTTACCTTGACTATAATGTGCACTCCCATCGTGTTTCTCTATTGTTTGTTGTTGTAACTGTCCGACCCTGTGCCCCTACCGGACATCTGTGAAAACGAGCTTGAAAGCTCATTGGATTCCTCCAGCGTAAGTAAATATTCCGATTCAGATTCTGATCGTCGCACGTGGTGGCTTTGTACTCGTCAAAAGCGGTGGGGACTGCCGGCGGCACAAGCTGCCATTGCCCAGAATTTTGTGAAACTCTCAATGCCGCTGGGCTGATGGCAGTAAATAATTTATATATGCGGTATAACACACGTTAATGCCACAATAATTGTACATTGAAGGTAATGAATTGTACGTTGTATGCTAATTGTACTCTTAACTGCACACTGGGTTCACTCCTCGTAACACAGTTTCGCTCCCACATGCACAACCCCCTGACGCAAAAGAACTGGCTGAACGTCCTAACGCAGGACTCGATGGGGTAAATAGCCTTGAGACTCTCTTAGCCTTTCCTGGACGAATAATAATAATAATACAAATGGACCTTTTGGCAAGGAAAGCCCCACAGAGTCTTTCGATTCTTTTTCAAGAGTCTCTTACTTGTCGGACGTTTGGCCAATTCTATTCGTGACTGGAATTCGGGAGGAAACCGGGGGGGATAAAAAAAACTCTCCAGTGGCGTGCGACTGCGGTGATCCAGAACAGACGGTACGACGTGCGACGACGCAATACCGAAGGAGAGGTCACTGCGATACACTCCGCTGCTCCCGACGCAGTAATCTGGCTTGACAACCTGAATGTGACATTGCGGTTGTTGCCGTGCGACAGAAGAAGTGGGCCTTACTTGGTGAAATTAAACCAAAAAAGTGTTGGTGAATTGAACACGTAGGCTTTCGCGACCGATATAATTCATGAAAAAGGTTTCTAGGGGTTAGATTGCACAGATATAAATGTGTCGTTAACCCAGTGACACCACCCGACACAGCCAATTGGCATTCCACAAGTAGTGACTAATCCCATATCTGCATTTCCCATAAATATGCTAAATTCCTCTTGATATGCAAATTACTTTGTCAAGGCGCTCTTCCCCCTCCAACCCAGCTTAAATATATGCTCCAAGCCTGGTGGTGTTTCATTCAGACGCTGTCTTTCCGACAGCCCTGTTCTTCACCTGAGGACGGCTGCTTGCGTTGTGGCCGAAATGTCGTGAGAATTATTTTATTATTTTTATTTTTTTATTACTTTATTATTTCCCTTCTACATGACTTTACCGAAAGAACCAAGAAGGTTTGTTAGTGAGTTAAGAAGTTGTGCTGCGGCTGTGGCGACGGCCGCGGTTGGGTTGGCCACGCACCTTCTCGGTATCGATGCCCTTGGTCATGGTCCAGGCGGACACGATGTAGTCCATGACGCGCTCGCTCAGCCCCTTGGGCACCTGGTGCAGCTGCAGGAAGTCGCGCACGCTCTTCAGCATCTTGTGGTAGCGGTTGGTGTTGGCCGACATCTGCTGGAAGATGGTCGTCACGTTTCCGAAGATTGTGGCGTACAGCAAGGCTGCGTGGGGGGAAGGGGGGGGCGGAGATGGGCAAGAACAACGCGTCGCGCAGGTTGGAGCTGGGGGTCACGGAATGGTTATAGGTGGTTTATTCTTTCCCCCGGGGGGGCGACGAGCCACTTTCAGGAGAGTAGTCGAGAGAGCAGGTTGCTGAAATGTCAGGTTCGGCGCTAACCCCCTCTCGTGCGTGTGGATTGTCTCCAGCCGCACCGGAGTCCAGGGCTGGATTACGCGGCGCACCGGTCGGTACCTCCCGTTAGCACCGTCGGCTCCGTACGGTGCGAAAGAAGTTCAACGTGCATGCGCGCATACACCGCGGCCGTGGTCAATAGCAACGATGGTGGGTGACGGTCTGCACGTCCCACCCTTCCTGCCTTCACTAGCCCACGCTCACTAGCGTGGTGAAGTACGGTCAAACAACCCACACGGTCAGCACGGCGTGTGTGAATTGACAGAAGGGCTGTAAGATTTGTTCATTGTAAACTAAACTATTTTTATTTTACCAGGTAAGGCCCTTCTTATTACACGCTTTTATTTAACTCACTCCGTCTGTTGTATCCTCAAAAAATAAATCTTGTAACTCAATTTTTACACACTTCCCAATGTGCTATCGACTGCAAACTTGGTGTAGCTATGTCATACTGATGACAACACAATATGCTATCATAAAAAATCCAAAACATTTTTTTTTCACATTTTACACGCTTTTATTTAACTTACTGTGTGTGTTGTCGTATCCAAAAATATTGCAACTCAATTTCAACCGTATTCCCAATGCCGTATCGACTGCAAACTTCGTATAGGTGTGTCATACTGATGACAATACTATATTCTATCATTAAAAAGTAAAAAGTAAATATTTTTTAACAATCTTTTTAACGGCTCTAATTATCCACGCTCAACTGGCGTTGCCTGTAAATCACGGCAAGCCTCGGGGAGCAACGCCCAGGGGCGCAAATGATAGCTCAACAAAGCGGCTTATCACGTGGGAATGTATAGCAGCCACAATGCTCTGAACGCACGGTTGCTGAGCGAGGCCCAAAACACACCGAGGGGCCCGCGACCAAGTTGCAAGGCGACTGTTGTTGCTGGGACGTTGGGTGAAGGGACGTTGGGAGGGAGCGACCGCGACGTGGGGCAGCGCGAGGGAGAGAAGCGGAATGACAATTGTGTTGTGTACTTCAGTGTGCCGGTAGAACACAGCACGGAGGGTTGAGAGAAAAAAAAACGGCCAGTCTGGCAGACAGGGTCCAGGGACAAGGTGGAGGAATGTATGAGTTAAATTTCGATTGAAAGCTTTCGTGACTGCAGAGATTCATCTTCTTGGTTCTTTCGGTAAAGTCACGTAGAATGGAAATAATAAAATAATAAGAAGAAGTCTGAATGACTCTGTCTTCCCGACAGACCTGTTCTTCACCTGAGGACGGCTGCTTGCGTTGTGGCCGAGAGAAGTATTGTTTTATGTTTTATATTTATTATTTTATTTTTTCCATTGTACGTGACTTTACCGAAAGAACCAAGAAAATGTATGCGTTGTTTATAGGAATTCCAAAGGCCTCATCCGGCAACAGATTGACAAGTGGCTTGCTGTATACGGGATTCTCGGCTGAGCAGTCTTTGTGTATTGCCCATATGCGTGTAATATGTTGCGCAGAGTATATATACGTTGCAGCGTTGTATGTTTTCTTTAAATATAACTTGATGACGTTTTACTCGCTTGACACTGGAGCGCCGCGCTTGTTAGCGTGCGCGCGCAGCGGAGACGCATTTGCTCTGACTTCAAGCACTGGACCTCTCTGCGCGACAATCGAGCAGATTGAGAGAGAAGCAAATGGTGGCGTGTGGATTCTACACACTCAGTCGGGCACTGTCTACCCCACCGTTACCCCCGCCGTCTGTTCCACCGGGAATACAAGATCGGTCTGCCAGGGAACCAATATTCAGGAATATTAGTTTTCCTTCTGCATGTGTAGCTCCTTAAAGTAGAGTAACCCTTTGCATACATATCTACATCTGTGCATTTTCGACTAAAACCAAAACATTAACTTTACGAACTTGCCTAGTTTGCTTTCAGCATAGTGTAGCTTTTCAAATCATGTTGGGTCCTAACTTGTGTTTACCAATGTAGCACATAATCCCGAGCCGTAGCCCATAAACATAACACCTAACCCATAATCCATAACCACTAACCCATAACCCTAACCACTCACACAAACCATAACTCAAAACCCTAACCACTATCCTTAACTATAACCCATTAACCAAACCACAAGACTCTAATGATAGCTCAAAGGGAACACGAGAAACCATACCATCGATATTGAGCACTCAGTTATCTCATTGTCCATCATCGTCATCGTCTTCGTCAGCTATGATCAATCCACTGCTGGATGAACGGCTCCCCCTGGCCGCCACCACCTCTCGCAATCCCACGACGCAACCATCCGTCCAGCCACCTGCACACGAACTCGCTGCGCGCCATCTTCTCGTAGGGCATCCAGTGGGACGCGTTGCCACTCCTTGGCTGCCACTCCGCTATTGCTGTTGGCCACCGTCCATCATCCCTTCCTATCCGGCCCAAGCCCACTTACTTCTCCTTAATAGTTTGGATGATGCCATTAAACCCTGCGTATATATTCTCCTCCGTGTGTCCCCTCACTGGCAACGCAGCCCATAATGAATTCTGCCTGGGCAAACCAACAACACACACACACACATTGTCCCAACCTTTAATGACCGGTGATGTATCTGAGCTGACGTGCTCTGCACGGTGGAATCTGCCTCGACTGAGAAATAAATAGCGGCGTCTGCAGTCCCCCGCTGTAGGTCAACCTTCCGATAGCGCCCAATAAAAAGTCATCTTGACTCTTCACCGGGGGGGTGGAGGGGGAGGGGACACATTTTAATCTCAACGCGTGTCTCTTCTGTTGCGCAGGTTTTATGCTCCAGCGCCACCCGTGTACGCTCTGGCACGTGCGCGTGTGCGGCTGTAACGAGCGCGCTGCGTTCGTAACGCGAGTGCTGCGGCGGGCATGCCGCACACACGGCTCTACAAACGTCATGAATTTTTCGATTTAAAGCTTTCGTGACTGCAGGGATTCATCTTCTTGGTTCTTTCGGTAAAGTCACGTAGAATGGAAACAATAAAATAATAAAAATAAAACAATAAAATAAATTCTCACGACGTTTCGGCCACAACGCAAGCAGCCGTCCTCAGGTGGAGAACAGGTCTGTCTACGTGACTTTACCGAAAGAACCAAGAAGAAGAAACGTCATGAAGTCCTTGCGCAGGAGCGTGGCAGAAATTGTTTTTTTCTAACGGTAATGTAAGCACCGACTCAAACACACTCTCCAACGAACAGCAACAATAAAAAAAACAGATTCGTCAATAACAGTGGACTTAAAAGAAATCAAATATATCATAGGCGACGTTCTCAGGCAATGGGCCCCTTTTGCCTACATTCTCCAATCAAGGCGTTTTGTTTAGTGCAGTTCACGTGCATGCACGGCCCTTTTTGCGAATCCACCGCTGGATGATCGAGGGCGTCGCTACAGCGTGTGGGCGGTGCGGGGTTGTTTGGCCATACTTCACCACGCCGGTCAGTGCAGGTTACTGACAATGGGGAGCGTAGACTTTGGAGCATAGCACGCTCTAACAATGCAGTATTCTGCATTTCCCCCTGCTGCTAAATAACCACTCTGGCAGCCTACAGCATCTGCTTTATGCGTGATGTTTACCCATCCAAGCACTATACAGGCTCAAACTTGCTTAGTTTCCGAGATCTGATGAGATCGGGGTGCATTCTGGGTGGTTTACATGCGCGTTGCCACCTCCGAGCTATATAAAAAAAACAGGGCACATAATGGGAATAAGAATATCGCACAACACTGAAAGAGTGGGGGGGGGGGGGACTACGTGTAAATGCATTGCCTTGAGTGCTGGATTATTAAACAACTGACAAATGCCAGGACTTGTAATGCTCCAGGAAGACTGCCGACATTTTCTGGACACCTGTTTCAAAGAGAGAACAATCCTGGGAACACCAGGACAGGTGGCAACCTGTAAGTGTGTGCGTAACCACATGCGTGTGTGTTTTGAAGTCCGACAGTGAAGGGGTTAACGTTGCATTCATTCATGAGTCAAGGGGACAGACAAATGCAGCAGGCCGTGAGCCAAAAGCTTTTGTGAGATGAGATCACAAAAGGTGGAATGAAGAAACTTGGGCAACTGAAAGCCACGGACACCGTAGAGGAAGCAGCTACTGGGTGACCTCACAAAGACATTCACAATTGTCCAAGATATTTCTCGGACGCACAACGTTCCACGTTTATACGAGCCGACAGATTTGTAAAAGCCCAAGCGTTGCAAGCCCCATGTTCATTTACTTCGCGCAGTGTCAAGCCTTGCGTTCACTGCCACAAAGCCATGACAATTTTTCAGACACCAGAAGTGACTCGCTCCGAGCAGTGGCAAACGCTCTAATGAAATGTCAGAGTTACGGTCAAATATGCCATTTTTGTATTGCCTATTTGCTGAATTGCCCAAATACACCCATAGGCTTTTGTTGTCGTTGCTCTTTTACGCTCAGGATAAAACATGACTTCAGTACAACTAAAAGCCAAACTCAGCTGAAGTTATTTACATCGTCGGGCCTTGAACTGCAAATGCAGGCAAAAAATGTACACATGAACACACTTTCACTCGAGGGCAAATCGCGACTGGATCGTTAAAGCAACTTCAAGAGTATTGGAAGCCCAGAACTGAACCCCGTGGCACCAGCAATAATGTACTGAAATATATAGATGGCATGCCTTCCTTCGCCACTCACTGTTGCTAATAAACATGATTTAAGTATTCACGGGGCACCAAAGGACATCATCTCCCGCGGTAGTTTATGGCCGACAGTGTGAAAGATTGCGCTTAGATCCTATGACCATTGTTGACAAGTCCGCGAGAGGTGAGATGGAATCCTCGCAGAGACTTGTTTTCGCTACATTTTTAAACAATATTAAATGACCAAGTTCTACGCTGGCAGCATTCGGGAATTCAATGCTTATGAAAAGCAAATGGCAGAAAAATCGTGCATACGCATGGATTCTATTATGCTATCCAATGCACATTGGTGCTTGCAGAGAATTTAATCAGCGGTGATAATGGTAGAACTCACGGCAGGCCCGCAAGTAGGAAGTGGTATATCCGTTAAGCCGGTTCTACACCAGAGCAAGTAGACGCACAACCAAGTCGCTCTCAAGATGGCTCAACTTCATCGCCTCCAACCGCTTTCTCCACATCTTAGCAGGCAGTTGCGCGACAAGGAAATTAAACTGCACATTCAAGATTGTGACGAACAATCATAGTTCGCAAATGCGCACTCGATGAATTGCGTCGCCACTACTCCATCTCTATTGCAAGAAACTGGTTGCACAGCTGCTAGCAACCGGTGGCAGAGACTCGTACCTGGTGGCAGAGGCTAGGACATTTAGTTGCGTGCAACCAAGTTGTGCTACGGGTCTCTCAGGTGTGGATCTGGTTTAAGCTTCAAGGAGACGATGGGGCTTTGGTAGCGGCTCTGCCGGGGAGACGGTGCTCACCTCGACGGCCGGCTGAAGTTCACTGGCTCTGTAGAGAGAGAAGTGTGTGTGCACCCCGTGCATTTCATGCGGGGAGCAGTGGCACAGTGCTTAATTGCACTGCGCTCTGCATCTGGTGACCTGACCAACATCAGTGGCGAATAATATCTGAGCCGGTCCAATCACCCCCCCCCCCCCCACCCCTGTCTTCACCATCCAGTCTGGTCAAGTATGATTAAATAATTTCTGGTGTGGAGAGGTCTTCATCCAGCAGTGGACAAATGGTTGTGAGAATTACCTAAAATTTGTGTTTCAGCCACCTGTTATAAAGCACAGTTGTCAAGTGTAGCAATGCATGTTCTCAGGTCGCTAATGACTGCACAGAAAATAATATAAAATGTGGTCTTCCACTTAATTCACTATATTCCACATCCCGGGAATAAAACAACCATTTGATTTTGATTGCCACTCTTTGAAAGGCATATGGAAATGTGTGCTGCCTGGTGTGGGTTGTGTGTAACTGATCGAAGAGACTTCAGAAATAGTTCTCGATCAGCTTCTCTTCTGGGGCTGTTTCTTTGGCAGAGAGCACGGAACTCCCCGCTGAGAAAGCTTGGAATGGAAATCTCTCCGTCTCATAACTACCTTAATAACACAATTTGAGTGACATTGAAATGTAAAAAGTTCAAGGAATTTAAATGAAAAAGTGACTTTTAAAAAATTACATAATTTCTATTAAACTTGGCATACTTCTGATGTCTACACGAAAATGAAAACTATTGTTAAGGCTTAAACATTGATGATATGTTGTTCATACAATGCTTTGTTTCCGTGGCTTGCAAATTGCTTTCCAAGCAACACTGGTAGTAATCGCAAGGCCACAGAAAGAGGTTGGCGAAACTGTTTTAAGATACTGAACTACTTGTTTAGAGTACTTGATTATTAGGTTTGTTTTATTCATTTCCTGGTGCACGGTGGCTCGCAAAACGGTTTCGAGTGCTGACCGTTGTCTGCCGTTCCAGAAAGGTTGGGAAACACTGCTCTAGGTGAAGTTAAAGGTGCAGCTGTTTCGTGCCACTGCTGATGGAAAGGCCTCTACGAGAAAGGCATCTACTCGATGGACCTCTACTAGAAGGGCCTCCATGAGAAATGCCTTGGAAGAAGTGGGAGTACCCACACTTCATACCACCACATGTGACCAGCCGATCGACTGTTGTGTACCTATTTATACTGCTGGGTGCATTTACGTTATCTATAGCTTTAGTAAGGCTATTATAGAAATTGTAATTGTACAACCGGCCCGTTGGGGCAACAGTACCAGACGTGTCTCACAATTGAGAGAGTACCTGTTGAAGCACTGGTTAGAGATCAGCTTAGCCAATCAACCTTTCACGATTGATGAAAGAAGTACCACTTTGTGAAAAAAATAACAGTGGTCATCCTAAGAAAACAATTGCCCCTACATAGGAACGCGGGATTTCCACCACTGGCTCAGGGCTGTGAAGAGGAAATTGGCACCAACTAATGCTCAACCCAATGAGATTTCTCATTTGAATAGTCTTCACGTATTTACTGGCAACCACGAAGTCATTTGTAGCCATAGTTAGATTTTTCAGGATCTGCATGGGAATTATTGATCAATTTCAATTCCCTACAGTGACGTTAATTGGAATTGAGACATTAATTGCTCTTGTATTCGCAAACGTAATTGAAACTGTGCCTCTATTACTGTAACAAATGGATTGCAGTGTAATAATTGACTTCCAAATCTGTTATTTACAAAGGAAAAGGGGGGGGGGGTACAACGACTAGCCTAGACAAAAAAAACACAATCTCAATGTAGTTTTATTTAAATAACACTGGGTCCATTTTGGCAAAGCACAATCTTAGGACTAATCCAAAAGCCAAGAAGGAATGCACATTATCTCTGATCCTAGAGAAAGCAGATTTCCGTGAAATGTGATCAAGCGTTGCTATTGAATTACACAACACAAATACCCTTAAATAGACAGAAATTAAATTATGCCCTCGGTAACGTACGGCGGCTGTTACTTTAGAAGGACGACCCACAGGCCCAGTGATTTTTTTTCAAAACACAATCTCAATGTAGTTTTTTTTTTAAAACACAATCTCAATGTAGTTGTATTTAATGAAAAAAGCATCTCAAAGTGCATGATAATAATCATCATCTTAAAAAAAACCTGCAAGTGTTGAAAAAACTCAGGGAAAAACTATACAAACGCAAGTAGCATCACAAAGGCCAGAGCTATCAGATATCCACCTCAATTCTAATTACCACTCTAAGCCAAGAATGCGGGTCCCGCGCGTGACGTCACTCCACATGAGGCCCACTCCCCCGCGTGACGTCACTGCACATGAGGCTCACTCACCCCCCTCATGAATATTCATGAGCTGGTGGATTTTTACACTAACGCAGAGGAAGGTCGTGCTGAATTAAACTATTTATTACGCAAAATCGCTTCAAATATGACGTTTCTTTGCAGAAAGTGACGGTAAAAAATAAATCTACGCGTGACGTCACTGCAAAAGAGTCCCCTCATTAATAATCATGATCGGGTGACGTCACTTCACATACCGCACCCCTCCCATATTAACCATGAGAGGGTGACGTCACTTCAGATGCCGCACCCCTCCCCAACAACCATTAGCGGGTGACGTCACTCCCCATGGGGCAACCCCCCCCCCCCCCCCCCTCATTAAGAAATCTCAGCCCCGTTCCATTTGTCCAGCCTAAAACAAAATAGCGATCTTTTGTTAAACCCCTTCGACATTTTACGAAACTCCTCTTCATCAATTGCGCGATTATGTGGTTAAGTAAACGCTGTCACCGGGCGAGCCCACAGCAAAGCCCAACCCCCCCACCACCGTCTGCATTAAGCAGCAGTAGTGAAGAAACCGAGTGACCTTCTAATCTGCCAGCAGCAGTGCTTAATATATGGCTGTTATGTCCCCTGCCTCGGCTGTTTATTCCAGGGTCATTATAACCCCGATGCAAGGCGTGCTGCGGCCCAACGTGGTTCATTCATTTGTCTGTGCCCACGGCTTGGGGTCAAGAGTCGGCTTAGCTGACCCACACCCCCTCCCCTTCACCTCCCCAGCTGGAGGGAAGTCAATGTAATTTTCTAAAACAACACGCAACCGCCGCCTTCGCGAACACATTCCCCAAGCGAACGCCGCTCGCCCTTGCGTCGCCTGTCCACGTTTTAGTTTTAAACGAGAACGTGGGTAGTAACATTGATTTGAATGTGGGAGAACGTGGGTCTCTTCAAGCTGCCGAGGGCTCCACTGGGCCTGTGACGTCACGGCCGGCGCCACGTGCTAATTCTAGATTTGAAGCTTTCGTGACTTGCAAGGATTCATATTCTTAGTTTTTTTTCGGTAAAGTCACGTAGGTAAAACATTTTATATCCACGTGCTAACCCAGCCGAGGGGATCCCTTGGCAAGAGAGAGCCCCGGGGTCCAGTTGAGGAGGACCGCGTGGCATAGTCTACAGCCCGCCTGTAAAGCTGATGTACGACTCTCCGCGCCCGAGGTTGCAATCCGGCCAAGCCGAGGTTTTAAGTGGTCGTGGCAACGCAGCGAAAGTACCGTGACCCGACCGGTCATGAGGCTCGGTGCCACACTTCGCTGCCCGTTGACCTTCGCCACCCACCCCTACCCCCGGGCACTGACGGGCAACGCGCGGGGGGGGACCGTACCGTAACTCACCGCGACGAACCCCCCCCCCCCCCCCACCACCTCAAACCCTTACCCCACACGATGAGTCAAAATATACTCTTTGGTTCTTTCGCTAAATACTCTTAGGCTTTTTCGGTAAAGTCACGTAGGTAAAATAATAATAAATAATAATTTTTTTCTATATTTTTTTCTTTATTTTTATTTTTTTACCTACGTGACTTTACCGAAAAAAACCTAAGAGTATGAATCCTTGCAGTCACGAAAGCTTCTAATCTTTCGGTAAAGTCACGTAGCTAGAAAAATATGGCTGTTATGTCCCCTACCTACGTGTTCTTTACCGAAAGAACCAAAGAGTATGGATTCCTGCACTCACGAAAGCTTCAAATCAAGTCAAAATATCCCTCTGCGGGCTGAACGTGCAGAGCGTCACTCTGACGCGCTCGCAACGGAGCACGGAGAGAACGGTGACGCGGCCCCGCGTCTCCGAATGGCTGCCCGTTTCACAGGACGGCCGACCTGCACGCGCGCTTGCAAAAGTCGCGGGCAGAATCCCCTGAGAACTCCTCCGCAGTTTGGACGTGATCCGAGCAACGTCTCTGCTTTGGCCACGCGGCATTGGCATTTTGTTGCGGGCGGGTTGGTGTCGCCGCGGCCACGGTGAGCCTGCCTCTCCCCACTAAGAGGTAATATTTCACACGAAAAAATAGGCAGCGCAGTACACACAACCTGGGGTGACCCTTGTGAGTAAGAAAAAGTAGTCTTGCGCACCGCCGTGTTACGCCACTTTGAATGCAGCCAACGAAGTGTGCGTGGTAATGGCACAACAGCGTGCGCTTCCGCGCTGTGCATCATCGCGAAATAATACACGTACAGAATGGATTAGTTTCTAAATATTGTAACGCGTGTACCGTATGCATCATCGTCAAGACGACAAATATGTGAATGAAATGTTACTTAATTTTTCTTTCGTGCGTTTCCCTCCCCCCCACAGTTTTTTATCCCGATTGCGCGATCAACATTGTGTCGTGAGATGAATGCATTCAGAAATCTCACACAGCAGTGCATCACCGGGTTAGAGAATGGTTTCGCAGAAGAAATACCACAAAATTGCTGAAATCTCTTCAATTGACCTATCCACGCTCTAGGCGTCACTTTCCATGCAGCAGGCTACAGAGAAAAATATTTATTACCGAGCAGCCAAACCAATATGTCGTACTTCTGAAAGCTGCGATTTAGACAAATTAAGTACAAAACTAAGTTTAATATGATGGGGGGTTTGTTCTGCAGTCATTGGACTGAGGCCATTTACTCGTGACATTTGAGCATCTGGTTTAAACTAATGAAATGTAATAAATGGTTATTAATGGTTCAACTAAGAAAAACTATGTGGCACGAGTTCCAGCATATGATTTGGATGAATTGCTATGAAATATGTAATCATTGTAGGATTGTAAAGACATACTTAGGGTAACTGAGCAGCATAAAAAAAACATTCTTAGACAACGGTCATTCTAATATATATATTTCTTAAACACATGCTTTCAAAATTTGCGGTATAATGGCTGTGAAGTCAGGGCGGATTTTATTCCACCGATGTTCGCCGTGGCCATTCACACAGAAAATTAATTGTTACCAAGGCACAAACAGAGAGTAATGTAATTTACTCTCACGAGCCACTCCACTGCTTTTTCTAATGGTTTTGCACTCAAGTGAACCATGCATTGGGCAAGGTAAAAATATCAACGACATTTGAGATAATATAACAATCTGACCTAATTCTTTTTGCAAATTGTTTTTGAATTTGTAATTCAGATTTGTTTGGGTCACAGCGTCACTGTCAAGGGAGCCTTCACGATGCCAGCCGTTGTGTTTATTAAACGTCGCCAATGTTGTATAATTGCATGGGCGGGTATTATTCATTTGTATGGTACAATGCTCTTTGCAGGTGTGGACCATTCTCTATAAATTAAATTGCAGCTGCGCCGGTGCTGTGTGCGAGCCCTACTCATTGTGCCGAATAATCTATTTGCAAAAAAAAAAAATATTAAACGGTTGTGAAGTTTTTATGTTTTGCTCACGCAAAAAAAAAACAGCCGGCTTTTTAGTGGCACTCGTAAAGCTGAAAGTGAAAGGCTGTGGGCTTAATTTTGAGTTGACTACCATTCATATAGAAAATAACCGAAATGATTTAACAACCAAAGACGACGTTTATTTATTTGTTTTGTACAAAATAATGGCTTGCCTCGCAGTCATTTTTCAAACAGATTGTTCTGATGTCCATAACTTCCCATCCTTCCCCCCCCACCTCCCCCATTTTGCTTAAACGATGCACATCGCTGGCGAATTGCATTATATGCGGGCAGAGCCTTTAGCCTGTCACATACGCAATTATCTGGAAATTCGTGAGATTGGCAGCTCAGGCATTAATGTCAGAGTATCATCGCCTGCAGTGTTGGCGCCACGGCAAGCAAACGTGGGCATAATGGAGGAGATCCTTCCGGGTATAGTAAATCATGTGCCGTCTGTTGTCAAGATATTTTTGATCTCCGTGTCATAACACTCGCCATTATAACCATAATCCCTCATGTTTTTGCGGGCCTTACTTGCAGCCCTGGAAATAGTTGCTTTGCAACATGCCACTGGAATGCCACACCATTGTAATTTATTTGATGTTGATATGAAAATTGCAAAAATAAGTAAATTTGTTTTACTCATTTAAATACTGTAAAAACAAAACAAAAAACCTCAGTTCAGTGAGTTTGTGAAGCGTTTGGAAGCCTGATTTTTTTTGTACCGAGATGAAAATAATTTTTGGGTAAAATAACACAATCATTATCGAGCATAATTACAAATGTGCATTAGGCTAATATTTTGAGATGCCACATTTTGTTCACTTGACTATTTTTATATTTTTTTATTTTGTTTGTATTGCTTGTATTATGCACCATCTTAAGATGCTCTCGGTACTTGATCATTATATTAATTCAAAATCACACCATTTTTTACATATTTTTTCATTTTTATTTCAGGGCCTGTTATAAGGACATGTGTACACTGCCCATAGGGCTATGTCATCCGTCCACGTTGGTATTTTGCACCGTACGTAGCCCAACATGCTAATCAGAGGTCCGAGCATTACAGCATGCAGAGCAACAGCTACAAAGTTGGATGCGGAGCTGCTATAGCCACCTTTCTCATGTGATTATTGACCGTTTGTAGATCTAACACTGACTTAACAGCTTAACGCCAATCATTTTGGTTTTCACTCAACCGCTGATGGCAAAATACTAACGTTTAAGGCATGATATCTCAGTGCTGTATCTTACATGTCAATTTGACCATCGATATTATCCATAAAGCAACACTGAATCTCAGGAACAGAGTGCACACCTTGTCAGATAAAGGAGATTTGTTCACGCCACTCACATAAAATATATATTTTTTTATATGTATTCGATTTTTTTCAAATCCATCTGCGGGGAAAAACTAAAACCGCGCCAGTTAAATCTGGAAAACTTTTTCGCAATATAATCCGAGCCTGTCTTGTTAATATTTACCACCCTGCGGTGGTCTGGAACAATCTGCCAACTAAAGGTCTGGTCAGCTGCTGACAATCGGTGTTTTTTAAGACCGACCTAAGAACATTTATTTTCTCTTCTGTCTAGTTTCATTGAGTTTAATTTTGTCAGTGCCCTCCGTGATTCCGTCTGAGGTTTTTTTTTTTTGTGCTGAATACGATCACGCGTTACGAATCTTGGATTGATTGATAAAATGGCGAGCGGTCGTTAGGGAAATTGTTAACATCCATGGGGTGTTTTTTTTGCACAATTAAACAAGAGGACACAGGTGGAAGGCGGTGGACAAATCGTACTATAAATTATAATCCTCTAAGATATTTATCGGAGGTAGTAAAATGTAGACAAGCACCTTACTCGCTCTGCGCACAGCCCCATTCTACACCGATCCCTCCAATCGCGTACATTAACCCGAGCATGTGGGGAGCTGGCTCAACGTGAGAAACATTACTTTGTAACGATGATGACCGCGTGCGTAGTGCTGATTAGCACGTTGAAAGGGAACCACTTCTCCCACAATCATAGATCAGTTTGTCTTAATTACTGCTCACCTTCCCAACGCCGTTTGCAAAGGATGTGTCAAGGGACGCAATTGCAACGTTAATGTTTATAAATGTGCGGACTGCATTGGCGATAAGCACAGCTGGAGCCGTGCGAGCAATTCCACGAGGCAAATGACACAGTCCAATTGTTGGGGGGGAGGGGGGGTTTGTGCATGTGCTCAGTTTTTGATGTCAATAATTATTGTGTTGTTGCGTGCACTGCTGGATGAAGGCCTTCCCACCCCCCCCCCCAATGCTTGTCGGTTATGGAAGCTTTTGACCATACTTCACCACGACGGTCAGTTGCCTGATGATGAAGGAGCCCAGGACCACACCACCACTGATGTTTGTAGCCGTGGCCAAAACAAGTGAAGCTCGGGTCGCCGGGCTCACAGTGCGGCACGCCGACCACCACTACAGCCACCGCCCCCCCCCGCCCTCCCCCCCACAATTCCATACGTGGAGGAAACTAATTGTATTGTCTGCAGAGTACGGTGAAGCCGTGGGCTCATATTATCGTGGATTTTTATGACGTTGGCAAGATAGCAAACACAATCACACCGCTAATGTCATTTAAAAAATGCAACGCAGCGTGTTGTTGCATACGCTCGCGCATTAAGGAATGACATTGCGCAGAGGGTGCGCGACATTGCCTCCAATTCTCGCTAAATACATCATTGCAGCCACGACACGTGCGTCTACATCGAGCGGGTGGGCGGGATCCTGGATATTGGCGACTGGGTTTTGGCACAAGCCGTCGGGGGGCAGGGAGGGCAGGGGAGGGGGCAGGGGGGGGGCAACTGAAGGGGGCATGATTGGAGGGGGGGTATGGGTTAGGCGGTGGGGGAGGAGGGCACGGGCCGGGACACGCGTTTGGTCACTCACATCCGGTCATCATCATGGCGATGGCGAAGATCTTCTCCCCGTCGGTGGTGGGCGCGATGTTGCCGAATCCCACGCTGGTGAGGCTCGTCATGGTGAAGTAGAGCGACGACACGTAGACCGAGCGCTTGGAGGGGCCGCCCTCCCACTGCGTGCCGTTGCTGGCGTTGAGCCGGTACGGCTGGCCCACGCTCTGGCCCAGCTGGAAGAGCCACGAGTGCGTGCGGATGCTGCGGCGCTCCTCGTCCACCACCTCGAACTCGCCGATGCTGTACCAGATGCAGGCGAGCCAGTGCGCGGCGAGGCCGAACACGCACACGAGCAGCACGAGCACGGCGGCGCCGTACTCGATGTAGTGGTCGAGCTTGCGCGCCACGCGGCCCAGCCGCAGCAGACGCACCACCTTGAGCGAGCTGAAGAGGCCGCTGATGCCCTGCGCGACAGGGGGGCGGGGGGGGCACGGTAGAGGAGCTTCGGGACGTGCGGAAAAGGACACCGGCGCACGGAGAAGACGGACGGATCCTGACGTCGAGCGCCGACGCAAGGCTGTTGTCGTTTCGGGGGGCTGGAGCGAGGGTGGTGGTGGGGGGGTTTGGCGGCCAAGTTGGTGCGAGCGAGTCGGACCTATGAATTAGGCCGAGTGCGCCGCGGCGAAGGGACGGTCGTAATGATCTCGCCCGAATCGCTTCGTCTCTCTCCTCCGGGTTGTTTTCGCGTTTAATTCGAGGCATTCCCGGCAATATCGGCGGCGGTGACTCGTTGGAGAATCCCCAAGGGCAGACGATAAAATCTAAGGATAGGGGGAGCAAAGGAATAAAATGCAGGTCCTGTGCCCTGGTGCGAGTGCAAATTGGAAAGGTCGCGCGCGTGCCCCTAGGCATTAGGGACAGACGAGAAGGAGGCTAAACTCAGCCCAGAGTCGGCCTCCCACTCGCTCGCTGGCTCGCTGCAAGTCCCCGCCTGACAGCATAATCGTGACCCTTCGTCTGGCAGCTTGGAGGACACCCACAAATGGTCCGCAACGCACGAACGTGCCGGCGGTGGTGTGCGGTGAGCACAGTGGGCGAGCGGTGGCAAAGCGGTTGGCGCGCTGCGCTAAGAACCCGGCGACCCGAGTTCGATCTTCGTTCACGGACAACACCGGTGGGGAAATATCTGAACCGGTCCTGGGCCTCCCCTAGGTCGACTTAGCCTCAACCGAGTAGCTGTTGTAGTATGTAAACATTGCCACTGAGGGAGACAAAGGCGGCCGGGCGTGGTGCTGGCCACCCACCCCCTCGTGTGTGCCGTGCAGCCCCATCATAGGTTCTACTCGCTAAGAGCGCTTGCCCCAACAGTCTATTACAGGCGATGGGGGGGTGGAGAGGGATCTTTGGGGATGATGCCACAAAGCATGCATTCAGTTGGAGTGGGATCGACGATGACCCGTTAGCTCTGGGATGAGTTTTCGCGGTCGTGCCACGCGTTGTTCGGCATGACGTCTGACGTTTCGCCCTACGTGCCGGAAGCTTCTTCCAGACATCGTTGCCGAGCGACACGCGGAACGATCCGTAAGCTCGCCAGAGAGCTCCAGAGTGCAACAGCGAACCCCTACAGAGATGGCTACATATTTTTCCCGTAAAATAGGATAATCAGAAAGAGCAAAGTCCGTTTTTCCACGTACAACTAAATAACATTTTCTTCCACCAGCCTAAGGACCCATGTTTTCCAGCAGCGCTGGTTGCGGAAAACTAATTTGGACTTTTAGAGATGCATCAACAGTCAGGCCCGGTCCAATATCATAAATCTGTCCGTCCCCTTTGAAGGCACCTGCCATTCTTTTCACGAAAGCCACGAAACCCCGACGGCAATCCGCCACAAAATTCACTGCCGAGCTTACCGATGGCGTGTCCCAGATCTGCGTGGGTGTGGGGGTACGATTGTCCGTGAAAAACTTTCAATGGAAATACAGTTGATCATTCATTATCCAGCTTCCAATATTATCCGGCGGTCCGAAGCCGATCCGGCAAAACCGCTCCGGTTAAACTGCTCCAAATGCTCTACTAGTCCGACGATTGGCACCATGTGCATGATAGAAAAAAAGTAGCTCTGCTTGATTTCAGTGTTAAATATTATATACAGTACATTATACACTACATACAATGCAAAACATGGAAATACTACACGTATACACATCATCCCATTCATAGTCGTCAAGATTGGAGTGGTAAGTACGGTACAGTAAATACAGTCACTTTTTAAAGTAAAATATGTATTTGTGTCTATTTGTATCTTCATTTATGCTAATTTCATAGGTAAAAAACTAAAACATATAACAACACCTATAAACATGTCATACAAGAATGTGCAAAAATAAGCTATTATAAATCAAGACGAGTATTGATTATCCGGCGTTTTTTAATTCCGATGCCCCCCTCCCCCCGCCGAAGCCGGTGGATATAATCGATGATCTGCAGCGAGAGCCGCACAAGATGATCAGGGTTACACACCCCACGTGCGTACATTGGCTCATGCCTTTTGCATGCCGCCGTGCCAACATGTATTTGCACACACAACAAAAAAAAGATCCCCCGTGTAGCCTTAACAGACTGTTGGGGCAAGTGCTGTTAGCGAGCACCTATGAAGGCCGGAACGGTACACGAGGGGGTGGGTGGCCAGCACCACGCCCGACCGCCTTTGTCTCCCCAGTGGCGATGTTTTTTTACACACCGCACCAGGTACTCATTTGAGGCCGAGTCGACCTAGGGGAGGCCCAGGACCAATTCAGATCATCGTCACTGGGTGTTGGCCGTGAGCGGGAATCAAACTCGGCACGCCGGGTTCGTAGCGCAGCGCGCTCACCGCTACCCACACACACTACCGCTACCCACACACACGCACACATTCGAACCCTCGTTTGTCAATGCACTGCTGAATGAGGTCCGCCCATTGGGTCGTGAGGGGCACAGGAGGGCTGAGTGTTATTTGACAATCGTAATAAACAATTTACGGCGCGTGCATATTCCACGAATTGGAAGCTCGGAGACGCGGAGCCGATGCTTCAGCGTGCTCGTCAGCGTGGATTGCTGAAGTTGGGGAGGGGGGGGCGCATAGACAAGGCGAGCAAAGAAGTAGAGTACAACAATCAATATCGCAGCGATGCCCTCTGCTGCCCACAGAGTTGCCCCGCAGTCTACAGCAACCAGCTTATGCACGGCGGTCACCCATCCAAGCACTATCCAGGCTCAATTCAGCCTTGGCTTCCGGGTGAGTTGAGTTCGGGCTAGGGTTAACGAATCGCAGGCTTCCTTAATGCAGTCTCTAGCCTGCGTGTGGTGCTTTTTATTGCAATGCCCAAACAATAATTCGTTTTTATAATTTTAATGAGGGGGTGGGGGGGGGTGCGGAGTAAGGGGTCACGGCTGTCTTCCCGTGCTACCGTGCGGCAGTTGCTCAAAGTGCACACAAACAGCGCGTTCGGTGGATTAAACGCACGTTTGGATATGCATCACGATGCTACAGGCACGTATTTGACTGTCACCTCCACATAAATTACGACCCACGAAACTAAAGCTATCGCTTTTAAAATGTCCTAAAATGCATCTGCCAATAAAAACAGAGTGTTATCCTGTCGAGCCTAAGAGGTTTTTAGAGTGTCCGACTTTACTGTGGCTTTAAAAAAAAAAAGAAAATCCAGTTGTCAGTGCACAACCGTTCACATTCATCGGTTTTTATTTTTTTCCACAGCGGGTGGTTTTGGGTTAAGTCGGTGGAACGGTGAGAAAAAAAATGCTCGCGAGCAACGGCAACTTTGGTGGAAAGTCATTTTACAGTTCCTTAATTGAAGACGTTGCACGCAACTCAATCGAGAACAAAATTAAAGGCTGCGACGATACGAGTGATGCGTAGCTACATGGCACTCTCTCCGATTTCAATGTAAATGCATTTCAGACAAGGACGGTGAACAAAAAAAAAACATTGAACGTGCGTGGAATCTGTCAGGCTTTTCCAACATGAATTGGAAGTATTGTATTCGCTTGTCCTCCAAAGTATTCAATTAGCGATAACGGCCGTTACCCTTTCCAAGCCACAATATCGACATGATGCCACGCGTCATGTCTGCAATGGGGAAGTACGACACGCGTGTAAGCATGTGACATCTTCACATTGGCCGAAAAGGCTTTCTAATATTTACGCCATAGTTTTTGTTTGTATCATTCATTGCAACCCAACTTCGAATGATAAATTGTATCCGTTTTGGATCATCTTAAGGAGAATTATTGTGACAGACGGCCGGCAGAGAGACGGATAGAGAGACAAAGCGAATGCATGTGCCACTTTCAACCTTCATTCTACAGGGAGAACAAAAAAATTACACACTACGCTCATCGTATGTATACGAAATTGGAAAGTATAGCACGAGGAAATTACAGCTATTGCAAAGTTATAGAGCTTTACATTCCCACTAAATATACACACAATTTATTTTTACGCCTCGAATTTTGACGCTTTTATAACGTAGACTGTGTAAAAATGTCAAGCGTCATCCAGTGAACTCGAGTCGTGTGTAAAAATAATACACGGGCGTTTTTTTTGGCGTTGTCAGAGCGTGCCAGTGGCACAAAAACAAATGTCGCGCTTTTATTTTCCACACAAACGTAATATTCATTGTGTACGAGCAACGAGGCGAAAACAAATGAATTACTCTTACTCTGCGTGATATTAATAATGATCACGGGATGAATGGCTCACAGCTCGGTGTGGTAGTGCATGCTGGCTGCCTTGTAATCGACCATCATCATCATTCCGTCCTCGGCGTTCCCAGCCTCGACCGTCCCTGCGTGTGCCTCCCCTGCACCCTGCGCCCTGTCTCGCTCGCTCCCTTAAAAACCCTTCTCTTCTCCCTTGCCTATCCTGCTACTGCTACTCCCTGCCCCAGCCTCCCATTCCCTACGACCAGGCTTACCCCTAGCCACTACCCCTATCACTGCCCCAACACCTACCACTACCCCAACCACTACCACTACCCCTATCACTGCCCCTATCACTGCCCCAACCCCTACCACTACTCCAACGACTACCACCACCCCTATCACTGCCCCTATCACTGCCCCAACCCCTACCACTACCCCAACCACTACCCCTACCACTACCCCTATCACTACCCCCTATCACTACCCCTCTCACTACCACTCTCACTACCACTACCACCTACCACTCCCCTATCACTACCCTTATAACTACTCTTACCCCTACCACTACCCCTTTCACTACCCCTATCACTACTACTACCCCTATCACTGCCCCAACCCCTATCACTACCCCTATCACGACCCCAACCGCTACCACTACCACCTACCACTACCCCTATCATTACCCTTATAACTACCCTTACCCCTATCACTACCCCTACCCCTGTCACTACCCCTCCGTTAACCACTCCCACCTATCCTCCTGTCACCATAGCTGCACCACCACCCCACTCTTTATTTTAACCACCATCGTCTCACGTACAATTTTATAATTATTGTAAAGCGCCTTGGACTAAGGCGTTATATTAATCTCTAGAAGATAAGATAATTGTCGTCGTCTCGTCGCTGCCCCTGTCAGCAACCAGCAATGTGCCCTCCGCGCACACACATGCATGTTCACGCGAGTAGCTGAACAACACTAATCCAACCACTCTGGCAAATGCGAGCATTCAAAGCATTTCCCATCCGGTTGAATTTATTCATGGACATCGTGCGCCTAGGTGGATGTGCTTTTGGGGGAAAGGTGGCACGGGGAGAGGAAACTTTCTCTCCTTTCGAATTTGTCGCGACGAGCTCTGTTGGCTTGCGACGACGGGCGCTGAAATCTGCCGGACACCAAAGAGGTGGAAATTGTAGCTCTCGCGTAAGGGGGCGTGCGGGGAAAGTCGAACTCGGAAACGAAACGTGGAGGCTGCAGGGATTTCCATAACCTGGGCCTCTTAAAACCGACCACGGCTATCGCAGGCCACCCTCTCCATCCCATCCTGCAACCTCCCTTTACCCAAACCCTGTTCAACTGCGTGTTTTTGTGGCTCTCAACCCTGTGGAGACTTGGGTATTTATATCGCCTCGCTTTAACAGAATGTTCGTACTGCGTAGTTCCGTTAAGCTGCTTAGGGTTTGCTTGCAAAAAACACCAAGCTATATTTAGAATAGTTGTACAATGTTACTTTTATTATATATTTTACGTGTTTTTTTGCCTGGTATGATCTGTATGTCTTTAACTTATACCGAGCACACGACGACCTGCAATTGTAAACGGCTTAGTTCAATGTTTCGAATCCGCAGGCCAGCCACATGGCTTGATTGTACAGCCCAACAGTCGCCACGGTAATTCTAGATTTGAAGCTTTCGTGACTGCAAGGATTCATACTCTTAGGTTTTTTCGGTAAAGTCACGTAGGGGAAAAAAAGGAATAAAAATAAATAATTTGAGCACTATCGCTTTTATTTTTATTACTTATTTAAAATAATATAACTATTATTTTTATTATCCATCCTGGCTGCGACATTCAGACAAGCCCCTCCCCCCCTCAACTCTAGGATCACCTTCCTGGCTCCACCCACACCCCCCCAAACCCCCCCCCACCCTGCACCTGTCCTCCTTGGCTCCTCCCCCCTCCTCCTACCCTATATCATTATGTCCCATCACAAGTAACTCTCGCTACAGTTATTTTGCTGTGCCTTTTTACACCTGATGAAGGAAGCTTGTGTTGCCTCCGAAACGTCGTGATTTATTTTATTTCTATTATCATTTCTATTATTTTAATTATTTATTTGTATTCCTTATTTATTTTTACCTACGTGACTTTACCGAAAAAACCTAAGAGTATAGTCGCCACGGTAACCCGTCGTGAGGTCAAAGGTCAGGCGAGCTTTCCGTCTCTTAAATCGGACACGAACCACCGCTACGACCTGCTCAGCTCGTTAGCGACGTGATGATTCACCCGTGGACGTTTCAAGGAATGTTTCACGATTCGGGGGTCATGGTTCGATGGCTTTTGTTTTTCTGCTCTTGTAGTTATATGTATAAGCTTTCGTGGTATCCATTTTGTCAATTAATTTTTGTTCGTAAAAAATGTAACAATTCCACAGCCCGTGGCAATTCGTTCCACTATGAAGGCCTCCCCACACCATACTTCACCACGCTGGTCAGTTATGGTTGGCTGAATGGGAGGGCTCAGGATCGGTTCACATAGATCACTCGCCACTGATATTAGCCATGGCCGGGGGAATTGAACTCAAGTCGCCAGGATCATAACAAACAGATTTGAATGCACGAATCCATGGATGGGCACATGTATCGGACGGCACCATTCGAAACCTCACTTAAGTCCCCAAGCATGGCACGTATTGTGGATGCGCCGTGTGTTGGACGAGTTGAAAAAGCAACTGGTCGCAGGCCAGTTTCACGGTACGCATTTACATCTTTTACATTACCCACAGCTCAACTGCAACATTAATTATCGTCCAAAGAGTCTTAGATCTTGTAAATAAATACATATCACGAATCTCGTTGCTTTATTACCAGTTAAATGAAGGATAACAATAGAAATATAATGTATGTGCTCCAAAGAAGTTAAGGCCGCAGTGTTATTGACGAATGTGTAGAAGGTGTTTTTTTTTTGTTATTCATTGTTAACGTTTTCTTGTGCATCACTGTCAACGCATCAGCAGCAGCATCAGCATCACCAAATAGTTTGTTTAAAAATACATAAACAGGCCAACCCCTAAAAACATTTCCATCAAGCTTGGGCCATTTCATAAGCACAAAGTCGCATTGTCTCCTCATCAAATTGCAGTTTTATTGCGGCCAATATGTTTGTAAGCATCGTTTGTCACGTGAATATCATTTTTTTTCTCTGATCATCTAATTTACAAGTGCAACAACTCTCCGAGTCGTTGATCATCAAGCTTGTGCCTCTGCGCACACCAAATCGTGACCTCTTAGCTATAATTCCTGGCGAATGGGCCACAATGAATAGATAATATTGCCTCTATTCCCCCTCTCCACTTCTCTCCGTCGTTCTTAAAATAAAAGTGTCTGAATCCTGGCTGTAAGATGAACAAGTCGCCTTTTATTGCCATTGATCCAGGACGGGTCCCTGCGGTTTCCAATCAGCATTTGTAAGTTTTCTGTTCTTAACAAAATAAAAAAAACTGTTTCTGCGACAAAAACTTTTTTTAGAGTAGCATTGCCAGATATTGATAAGCATGGCTGCAAATTACACTTCTCTATAGTTCATATATTTTTCTACTATGGAATACGAGCGTTCCGTTTGTCCGTCTGTCCGTCAATTAATAATAATTAGAGCCATTCAGAAGGCCTGAATCAAAAAGTTTTAGAAAGTGGACCCCCCCCCCCAAGATGCGGGCTAAAAAGATGATTCAACAGGGTTCCAAAAAATTTCGACCCCCCAAAAAAATTATTCACTCCCCCCCCCCAAAATGTTTATTTTTTTTATTTTTGTAGGCATATATGCCTACACACCCTTCATACTATAGAGTCAGTAGTATCTGCACACATGGGGGGGAGGGTGTGGAAGAAGAGGACATCGGGCGAGGAGTGAAGCTACAATAAGGCTACGTAGGCTGCCGAATTCGAGTTTGAACTTGCAGCAGGGACTTGTCAATCCACTTCTGTAAGCAGGGCCTTCCCACGCCATGTCGACCATGATAAAAAAAAAAGATTATAAGAAAAACATTCTTACCATACCTCACCACCCTTGCCAGCCAGTGTGAAAGGTGGTGCGGTGGGAGCGAGGGGAGAGAGCAGGGGCTACTAAGACCGGTTCAGGTATCATCACTGACTGGAGCCAGAATCGAACTTAAATCGATGGGTTGATAATTCATTATTAGTATTCTGGCTGTTAAGCTTGTTTAGCCAGGAAAACCTCACCGAGCCTCAAGATTATTTTTCGGGAGGGTATTGCCATGTTTGTCGCCAAGTGCAATCCCGATTGAGTAATTTGCATTGGGATGTATGGCAAATATTGTTAGCTATTTATGGGAGAGCAACGGGGTATCCTGCATAAAAAAAACCTTTGCAGAACCGGGGGAGAACGTACAACCTCCACATAGAAAGAATTGAGCCCAGGCAGTGCTTGGTGCGAGGCACAGGCATTACCACTATCGCCAGCCATCCATAACCCTCTTTCGATACACCATTCCCAAAATACTTTTGATGCCACACAATGTGTGAAATAATTTGGGAGAGAAGCGTGATGCATTATCCGCTGCACAACCAACTCCTCTCCATCCCTTGTGATTCATAAGCTGTGTTCGCGCCGGGCAGAGCTTTACTCGATTCCAAAAACGCTTGAACATTACCCACGAATGCGCGCGCCCTTAATTCATGCTCCTTCTCGGTTTTGAACTCACCACGTGAATGACGGTCATTAAAAATAGCTAACCTTCGCAACAGGAAGAGAGAGAAAGAGAGAGAAACAAAAACGCGACACGTGGCACATCATTATAGTTAATTCTGCGTGCCCGCACGATAACAGACGGGATGATTTTGCAAGATTAATGATATTCATTATGATCATCTTTCTCCCTCCCTCGCAGTACAGAGGTAATCTCAGACGTCTTACAGCTACACTGAGTTTTTATAGGTCACTGCATTCTCAGACAAATCAAGCGAATTGCCGTGTTCCCCCCCACCTCCCCTTAGAGTGCAGGTATAGGAAGACCCAGGGCCGCGAAACGCAGATTCATATTAGCACGACCGCCTTCGTTTTACAGCTGCAAGCGATATGTTTTCTCGCGGCCTATTATTGTCCTCGGTATGGCAGTTTTATTATATATATTTAATGCTGGCCAGGGATTCATTTCTTACCTCGTGGACTCTGAGCTCCGGACAGCTCTACCCCCTCGTCGTTGGGCATCCTAGGCAGAAGCCACCGACGGTTTACACACTTAAACCCATAAAGAACATCGAGGAACGGTTCCACGGCGCAGTTTGTATAAATAATCTGGAGACGGGCGCCAGGATGAAAGGGTTTAAAATAGACGCGGCAAAAATGCAGGAGAAAGAAAAATGCATTTCGCTTCACGGGGGGCGGGGGGGCGGGGGGTGGGGGTCTGGGCCAGCGCCAGAGACTTTGTTGAGGTCTGTTTTTACGGGGGGGGGGGGGGGGGTGAGGGGTTAGAGCGTCTGAGCTGGCACTGCTGAGATCCTGGGTTCGATGCCATCCAGCTGTCCGCGATTAAACCGGGTTCTCGAGTGTTGTGAGCTGATTGTCTCAGCCCGGTTACCAATGACTGCGCCATATTAAAAAAAAAAACATCAAGTTTGGTTCTGGACTTCATTTGGCTATATTCCAGATGTCAGGATGGAAATTAGAAGTTTTTACTCTGACGTCACAATTACTTTGTAGAGTGGGTGGGGACGTTCTGCCCTGCCCCGTGTGTGTGGGTTGGAGGTCACTTGAAGGGACCCGAGTGGTAGTTCTGTGATATCCACTTCCGGGGCGCCATTCGTGAACACGAAGGGTTGCGCTTGCTGTGCGACGGATTTCAAAATAATTCTTTATCTCGTGACGCGATTCCGATGGCATGGCCGGGATAACATTTTCGGGGGGCAAAGACAAAGCATTGCGAAACAGACATCTCCCAAGTATTATTATGCGGCGACAGCCCGGCGATATTCATGAGCTGTGAAACTTGAGGCGTCTGTGCCTACCTGCCTGCCCACACATAGATCCCCGTTTGGCTGAAGTTCGACAATCCTAACCGGACGGGGCCTACACCTCAGAGGTCAAGCGGCGCTTTGAGGCTCCCCGCCCCCGACCCCCCTTCTATTTCATTTTCTGATCTCCCAGTCTGCCGCCCTTGCGAGAGACGGATGCGCGTAATGAATACAACCCCCTTGCGGTGGTCACGTGCCTGGCCTCGCCTGGCCTGGCCTCGCCTGTGCGTCGATTCGCCTTCTCCCCCGCCCCACCTGACGTGACCGTATCTCACCTGAGCAATGGGGCCTCCCTCAACGCGGCAGATCTTCGCTTATCTGCACCCCCACCCTCCCCTCTCTCTCCGGAAGGAGGGAACGTCGTTTTAACTCCACACGGCGTGAACGCCCTTCTAACGGTCCATCACAATCGCAATCGTCGCCAAATCAACGCGTTGCTCTCCTCTCTCCTCTCTCTCTCTCCTGTCAATTATTTAGTTTTGCCGTGTGCGCCCTATCGTTACCTGGGCACTTATCTCTCGCCGACAAAAGGGCCGACCGGACCTCCCAATCGACCCTGCCGCCCACTCCCGCCACCCAAACAACTCTCGGTGCGGCGCAGACTTGGTCAGTGAGTCTGCGCTGTCACCACCCTCCCAGCTCCCACGCGTCCCCCCTGGCTGACTCTAATCGCGCGCAAACAAAGTGTGGAGGTGGAGAGGAATACACATAAGCCGTCCATACAAAATGTGAATTGCTGATACAGCAAATCTGGCTGTGACTGTCCCACCTAATGACGGAGACTTGTGTTGCCTCCGAAACGTCGTGATTTTATTATTTTATTTTTATTAATTTTAATTTCACTTTTTACCTATGTGACTTTACCGAAAAAACTAAGAGTAGGCTTTAAAAGAGCCAATTCATTGATCCATTGATGCCGGATCTGAGTACGTGTGCAAAATTTGGAATTGATTGGACAACGGGAAGTAGAATCAAATTTCCATTACAAGATTTGACCACGACAAACACAGGAGTCAAGTGAAGTAAACCCGTTGGAGAAAAAAAAAACCCCGCCTCACTGCCCAAGTGCTTCACATTAATCTCGCGGTACGCGCCACTTAATGGCCAGCGTTACATAGCAATCATCAGCCGGGAGGCGTGGTGGGAGAGCGAGGAAGCTCGCACGGAGAGAAGCCTCGTCGTCGTTTCTACGGTGTGGGGTGGATTTGTTTTTTTTATTTAAGTTACATTCGCGTAACCAGCCTGGTGGCTCAGCAGTCGAGCACGCGGCTCGACACCACAGGGCTGAGTTCACATCCCTGATTGGGGTGGGGGGGGGTAGTCGACTCAGCCAATCATTTATCGGTGGCGGCGGCGGGGAGGGCGTCAATAAAATGCGAACCACTTTGTATGTTCGCGTTCTATGTAAAGACAGGCCCCTGCCATATGAATGTGGATAACCAGGAAACATACGTCGGCAATAAAAGAGGCTTTTAAAAATGTAATGTTGACTGCGCATAACATTTATCCGGTGAAACTTTCATTTATCTTTTTACCCCAATTCCTACATCTCTTCATATCCCTTTTCTGTTTCCCTCTCGTCCGAGCAACTTTTTCTGAGGCTGCATGAACAATAACACCGATAAAGACAACCATCCCCTGCATAGCCTTTAACAGACTGGAGGGGCAAGTGTTCTTCGCGAGTAGCGCCTACGAAGGACGGCACAGCACACGAGGGGGTGGGTGGCCAGCCCAACGCCTGGCCACCTTCATCTCACCAGTGCTGATGTTTACACGCCGCAACCAGGCACTCATTTAAGGCAAAGTCGACCTAGGGGTGGCCCAGGACCAGTTGAAATCGTTGCCACTCTTTGTTGGTCTTGAATGTGAATCGAACTCGGGTCTTGACCGCTACACTACCGCTCCCCACATCTACATGACAGCACAAACATGAGCGACAACAACAACAATCGCTGTTCACCACCACGTGGCGGTGACGCCACTACGTCGCTTGTGCCATGCTAGGTGCACTTTGAGGCCACGTGAAGTGTCGAAGGCCCGCTTGCAGGAAGTCATGGAACAAACCCAGGTATATTTTACTACACACAATGGACAGGAAGGACAAGATCAAAGGGCTCGCATAATGCACATGTATAATGTACGTTGACTCCTTAATCCCCCCCCCCCGCCCACTTTGCCCAAGAGCGCAGAAGCGTGGTCACCACCTGATGAAGCTAGTTGTTATTACTGGCGAAACGTCATACTCATTGTAAATGTTGTGGCTTGACTCTCCAACACACCGGTGTGCTGTACTCGTGACGAATTGCGACGTTCTGTTTACGTGACAACCCTTACTGGTTGGCTCTGTCGGGTGGTGGCGAGTTTTAACGACACATTTAGATATTTACGCGATCTAACCCAAAAAAAACTCTTATGGATGTCATGGGTTGACTGAATGAGATGACTGACAGATGCACCAACTGTGCCCCTCACTGTGCCAGCTTTCTGCATTTTAGCCGCCCAGCATTCTACCCATTATTGTGAGCGCCACTCCTCTGTCCTCCTTTGTTGCTGGAGGGTGACTGCCTTCAACTCCACAGCAGTATCCTTCAAAAACCTCCTCCACAGAGGCTGATCTTAACACTGCTGGTACCAGTCATCGGCGAGTAAAGTCAGCTCCACATCACACGTAGACACACAAATTCTCCATCTACCATCGGCCTCCGTCAAACGTCCCCACCTCTCTTAATTCGTTCAGTCATTGCCTCGCAGATAAACCGACTTCTTCTCTTAGCCCCCAGATATTCCACACAGCGAGCAGACCTCGATTGCATCTGGCAAAAAAATTTACGATAATGGGCTCACAGCCGCGAACGCTTCAGTAATCCAACAGTGTGACCTGCTTAATCAAAAATCTTCACCGCCTTGAAGACCACCACTACCACCACGACTCCAATCCCAATCACCACTTCAAACAAAACAACAGAGGTCACCGTGTGCTTCGGAGCTCGTGGCATGACATTTTTAGAACGACAAAAAAGTCACCCTCCCGCCGATGAGGATCAAAAGCAAAAACAATATGAGAGCCACTTTGATGTTCAAAATGAAGCCGTTTGGTTGGTGGCCAGTAGATGTTTACGTTTGCGCGCCCGCATGTGACATTTTTTTAATCACTTTTGAGCAAACCAAAAATAATACTAATAATAATAATATTACGACCGACGTGGGAAAACCGAAACAGGACATTCTCACCTCATCAACATCCTCAAAGGCGTTGATGATGTCATAGGGCAGGCAGGAGAGCAGATCGATGATGAACCAGGTCTTCAGGTAGTTGGCCCGTATGAGCATAGGGTCCGAGATGACCTCCCCGGCCGAGCCGACGTAGGTGGTGTGGAAGTTGAGCACGATGTCCACCAGGAAGATCACGTCCACCACGCTGTCCACCACGAGCCACGCCACGTTGTTCTGCTTGCTGCGGAAGGAGACGTTGTAGGGCACCATGATGGCCGTGTAGAAGGTGAGTATGAGGATGAGCCAGTCCCACGTGGTCTTGAAGGCGCAGTAGTGGAGGATGATGTGCGGAGGAGTCTTGGGCGTCTCCTGCTTGTACTGGGGCAGGCACTCCGAATGGAGGGCCAGAGCCTTGGGAGAGATGGAGACAACCCTAATCAGTGCACATACATAACGAGGACTCCCGTGTCGCTGAGAGAGGGTCCTTGCTCATAATATCAGCAGTTCACCAGCATTGAATCAAGCAAATCTGACCGCAGATGATACACTGCATGTCAAAACCGGTCCAGAGTTTTGCTTGTCTTAAATCAACGCTGCTGATATTCTACACTTCCAGAAGGGCTAGTGCAGGTGATTAGTCATGAAAAAAATACTTTTATCTACTTAGTTTTATTTTTGAGAGATGGCTGCGTGAATGAGACGCTGTCTTTCCGACAACTCTGTTCTTCACCTGAGGTAGGCTGCTAGCGTTGTGGCCGAAACGTCGTGAGAATTTTATTTAATTATGTTTTATTTTTATTATTTTATTATTTCCCTTCTACGTGACTTTACCGAAATAACCAAGAATATATTGTCTTCTTGTGAATTTTTTTCATCACGTAAATACTGTGGCTCAGCGGTACAGCGAGCGGCTCGCAATCGGGAAGGTTGTGAGTTCAAATCTCAGTTGGGGGGGATGGGGTGGGGTGAGCGGGGTTGACTTAGCCCATCATCCTGCTGGGGGTCAATAAAATCAGGACCACTTTTGAGCAGAGTCCAATGAGGAATTTCCACCACTCGCCCAGGGCTGTTAAAGGGTAGGCGAGCGCTAATGCCGCAATGGTCGTTTGAGAAGCAGGAGCTCGTCCTTGGCTTCCGACTCGTTTCTGGTACCGCCGACAGCGAATTAGCATAGGCCCCGACGCCAGGAATATTAACGGTGCCCCCCCCCCTCCCTCACCGTCTATAATTCTGTTGGTGCTTAGGGATTTGACGTACACTTATGTGAGGCGTGGTATCAAGGTATAAACAATTGATGATGACGATATCATAAATGATGACGACAAATGTTGTCCCACTTTGTCGCATGCCGGCTGCATGGGGCCCTGGTACAGACGCACCACCTGCACAACAGACATCTGGTCTGGGACTCATCTTCTTGGTTCTTTCGGTAAAGTCACGTAGAAGGGAAATCATAAAGTAATAAAAATAAAACATAATAAAATATTTTATTAATAAAGTAATAAAAATAAAACATAATAAATATTTTATTATGTTTTATTTTTATTACTTTTTTATTTCCCTTCTACGTGACTTTACCGAAAGTACCAAGAAGATGAATCCCTGCAGTCACGAAAGCTTTAAATCGAAAAATGGTCTGGGACTGTTGTTGTTTTTGTTGTTTTTGTTTTGCTGTGTTGCTGCTGTTCCCAAGTTTGCAATCGGCAGGAATTGATGTACTTGTGCAATTTGTACTTTTTATATATATTTATATTTATTTTAGTGACTTGCTTACCTTTTCTCTATGTTGTACTCGTATAGGGATTGTTTTTTTTGTATTGTTTGTTGATGTCACTTTCTGACCCACCCCTACTGGACATCTGTGAGAAAAAGAGCTTCATAGCTCATCGGATTCCTCCAGGATAAATAAAGATTCTGATTCTGATCTACAGCAGAGGGCCGATAGCCTCATGTGACGTTAGTACTGCGCAGGGCTCTGTGCTGCCACAGTTGATACACATTCCGGCCTTCTTCTTCTTCCACTTCTTAATCTTATTCGTCTTCCATCACTCTGTCTTTTCCCATAATTTTGACCCAGTTGCGTTTTGCGTTTTGCGTTTTGCATTTCCCATGTACTTTTTCAGTCGCTTTGAGTTGCCGTGCCATTCAAGCTTTTATCGGATGCAATCCATTAATTCCTGAACCGTTATTCAGCGATTCCTCGCTTCGGCGATTCGAGGAATTGTCATGAATCTTGAGTGGCGATTGGGATCAGGGATTCAATTAATGTTGTCCTCGTTTGTGTTGTTTCTCGGTGGGCTTCTTTTCATACACGAACGTGCCGAATCTTGTCTTTCACACGGCTTCGCTCGCTTCATTAAGTGTACGTTAATGTACGCTGAACACGTCATTTGGATTGACTCTTAAATTATCCATCCTAACGCGAGATTCCTTTCACGTATTACGAACATAAGAATCAATCGCGATCAACGACGCGATGCCTGACAAACTAACAGTGTTGCATTTGCATACGTAGATATTTCATAACGAGAAAATAAAACCGCTGATATATTGCATGGCCAGCGGTACACAAGCACAAATGAAATAACTCAACAATCTCATAATAAGTAGACGAATGCCTGTGGTAATTGCTCTTCCTCAGAGTGTCAGAAGTTGTATCGGCATGCATACTGTTATTGTCCACGAATAAGGCGGTGGTGGGGAGCGGTGGCACGGCGGTTTACGCACCGCGCTCTGAACCCAGTGACCTCAATTCAATTCCTGGCCGTGGCTTACATCAGTGGACATCGGAAACCGGGCCACGCCGCGTCAGTCATGGGGGTTCTTTGACCATACTTCATCGCATTTGGTGCGTGCGATTTGTTAAAGGAGAGGGCGGAACCCAGAAGCCGGTTTAGACACGACTGCTGCTAGCTGTAGCCGGGACTCAAACATCCCACCGCTGAGTTGACAGCGCGGCACGCTCACCACTTGCGTCACGGCTCCACATCGCTTTGAGTGCGCCACGTCTTACAATCCATTGGACAGCACCCCGGTGTGTGTTTTTGTAAAGCTACGGGTCGAACCCCCTAATTCATATCCAGGGGGCTTTAGCGACATAAGAGCCGTGAGACGTTTTTTGATCGGGGGGGGGGAATCCATTCAGCCCATCTGGCTCATCTCTTTATGAATCCAGACCTTCCCCCTGAAACATTGTAATGCCCAGAGGAGTATTAGGGAAAGCATCTCGACCTGCTACCCCCAAAGCACACTCTTTACTCAAAACAAGGCCACCCTGCTTTTAAATGATCCTACAAAGACTGCCACCCTTGCTTTCTCTCTCTCTCTCTCTCTGGCTTTCTCCCACTGGCTCTGTCATCTCTTGCATCTTTCTCGCGCGCTCTCTCTCTCTCCTCTCACTCGCTCTCTCTTGTTTTGTTTGGTTTGTTCACCGGCTCCGGAGCTCTTCCGAGGCACAGTGTTTCGTCGCGTAAGGCTTGAAATATGCGTTTAATTATAATCCGACAATCCTTGTTGCTCTTCCAATTTAATCTTTGTAAACTTGACTTCGGCCAACGCCAGCGGGTACCAAATTTTCAAAAACACTTTGCTGGGCCATTTGACCCTCTTGATGACTTTAAACAGCGGAGTGAAATGGTCTCGGTTCAATGGAAATGTTTCCGGATTTCTCAGTCGTCTAATTTCCAACGCAAAGGGTCTTCTGACATCCCTGCTCCCTTCTCAAACACTCGTTCTTCGCTGCCATGAATGCGAAATTATATCGGCAGGCCAAATGTTTGAGGCCTTCTTGGCAATGACAGCCGAAACTCTTCAAAACTACGATGCCAAAGGGTGCCCATGGGTTGTCTGGCCTCATCTTCAAAGCTTCATTGTGTCTGTGATGTGAGAATACTCCATGTCTTTGTGTGTGTGTTTGTGTTTATTATACGTAAAAAGTGGGAAGTTCAAATATTGTACCATTTCATATTCAAAATGAAACACAGAGGCATGCTAATTAGATATGAAGTTTTTTTTTAAATACTCACCTTTCTTAAATATATGCTCATTTATGTAATGTCTTGCCAAAAATAAATTAATGCAATTTTGCCAAATTTCCCAATGCAGGATCATCGTGCAAGAGAGCCTTGAGACTCAATGAGGCTTTCTCGGATAAAACCCGTTCTAATTATTTATTGCAATATTTTTGAAAACTTTTATAACGATAATAATGACAATGAAATCAGTGATATCACAAGTGGCTGTGTGTCTCCCCTAGAGCAACTCAGCCTTAAATGAGTATGATGTGCGTATGTTGAAGCTCTTTTGCACTGTATGTAGCCAACGGTGCTAATCGGAGGTGCAGGGGAAGGACAACAAACTAAACACAAAAATAAGTTCTAAAGGAATGCGTTTCAATCTAGACGTAAAATCGCATAGCTCCAGTGGCTTCCTAATATCGGTTAGGAAGAGCGTTCCAGACGGCCGTAGAAGCGCATCTGAAAGCACGCGATGCGGTGACCGTCTTTGCTCGATGGCAAACCAAAAGCTCTGCGAGGATAACCGGAGTTGGCGTGACGATTTATGAATACTTCAGCGTTGTGGAACAAAAAGCGATCGGCCATGGTATTTTCTGGCCACGGCCTTAATAGATGCTCGCTAACAACAGAGGTGACCAAACCGCGGCTCATGAGTTGCCTGCGGCTCCCGGCCAGTTCACACACACGGCTACTTTATTTGAAACAGGAAAATAAATCTGCGGAAGAAGCCAAGATGGCACTCGCAAATGACGGAGGAGCGAGACGGCCACGCTTCGGCGGGTGAATGCTTTTTGTGCTAATTTTTAGTTTTTACGAAAACGAACACCTGGGGGGCACGGGGGGGGGGAGGCGCGGGGGGGGGGGCGTCACCTCGGCTGGACGCAGCGGCTTGTGTCCATTCTCCCCGCGGTGCGCGCTGGCAGCCAACTGCTGCAGGGCACTCCTGCTGCTGGTGAGGGCTCGTGTCAGACGCGCAAACTTGGCCCAGCCTGCACATCGCACGCAGGGAGAAAGACATTCTCCCGAATTATTCGACGCACAGATCCGTGGCTCGCACGCACGCGCGCGCACGCACGTGGCGTCGCGGCGGACGATACCTGCGGGGAGGAGCAGATGCGTTGAAAGTTAAGAAAAATGAATGAAAGATTTGGTCCCCATGCCACCGAGGCTCCGGGTTTTGTGCCAAAGGAATGGAGCTTCACAGCCATTAATCGCAATGTTCTGTGGCAGTCAGGAAGCGATGAGCATGAGAAAACGATAAAGTGTTGGTTTTTTTCACTTTAAAGTAAACAAATACCGTGCAACCAGTCTGGGAGTCCACTGTTGGTGCTGCGTGTTTTTGCCATATCACGTGTCAGTCAGTCAAGGCACTTTTTGGAAGGATGTGTGGTTTTTGAAGGGGTGGATTGGTGGTGCAGTGGTTACCACGTGGAGCGAGCAACTTGAAAACCCGAGTTCGATTCATGGCCACGTCAGTGACATCTGAACTATTCCTGCCCTCACCTACTCCACTGCACTCATCTACACTGAGCAGTGTGATGCACTCTATTTAAACAACCTCCACGACCAATATAAGTTATCTGAAACCCAAAATGTCTAAGGAGAGGAGAGGTATAAAAATGGATGATGAAAAAAAATAGGGAATGCAGAACTCGGTAAAACCATTAGGACATAAATGTATAAAATGAATTCTTAAATACCATAATAAAACACAACACAAAAATGATTGAAAATGTCACAACAAAACAATGGGAGCATGAAAGCATCAAAAGGGAAGTTGATGATTGGTAAATCATAAATAGTAGCCCTTAGAGAGAGAACGATGGGACCATAATGCGTGATAGATTCAGAATAATAAAACGCTGTAGCACAAAAAGGAAATCGTATATAATGTGGAAAACAAATCACTTTTCATGTAAGGAGGACATTCAAGATAGATGTCTCACTTGAGAACGCAACTTACAGCAACTCATAGCATGAAACATATAAAACTCACAGACCCAGACGAAATAACTGGATGGCTGTGGACATCGTCAAAAATCGAAGAAAATTTGCGGACCTATTTTACTAAATGTTAGTGCATGACTTAAGCATCCCAGTCGCGGAATAACCGAACGAACAACGCAGCGGGGTATGTACAGCGAAGACACACGTCGAAGGCAGGCTGGACAATGAATAACAAAATAAAGGGGGTGAACAGGAGCAGGTTGGAGTGCTCTTGATCATCAACAGATGATAAAGAACAGCCGACACATCAACTCGCCTCCTCCATGCGTGTGCATCCCACTCTCCACATGAATAATAAACGCATTTCTTACACAAAACCCATCATCTGCACGGCCTTCTGGGGTTACATAATTTCGGCAGGATTGATTGAATGCAAAAAAATAATCCCCACTGGTACGCCATCAACACTCACATTTGTCTTCTCAAAAAAAACAGTCAGGCTTCCTTCAATCACTGCTGGTGTCGTGATATCGCGGGATGTCACCGTGCTGTGCCGGCCCGAGAGAGGCACGGCGTGCGGTGTAGCGACATCGCGGACACCACGTGGTGTGGGTGTAGTACCAGCACTCGAGGGGCATGGTGAGCGCTGATTGACAGCACTGGATGGCACCACGCTTGGCGTGCAGTGCCAGCCCCTACAGGATAGGGTGTGGGAGTGCCGACTATAGAAATGAGGTTACTAAAGGCCGTGGCACTCTGGTTGACCCGAGAGGACACGTGACCGGTTAAGTCTACAAAGGGCCCCCAAGTGGGAGCTAGGGGTGGTCACGTGGTCGGGGTCCAGATCCTGCTCGAGGATTCTGGAAGGTGGTCGTGGCTAAGGGCGGGGCCAGCCACGCCGCAGAGAATATCAGCCGGGTCCCCCAGAGGGAGCGGCGTTGTTGTTCATCCAGAAGAAGCCTTCGTCTAAATCCTACATTCTACCGAGTCTCCAACACGTGGACTGGGACCCGAGCTGCGGTCCGGTCCGTTGTAGCAGTTATGGTGTGATTAGCGTAGTTAGCCTGGTGGTCACCACCATAGGTTGTTATTGTGTTAAGGGGCATTTACCCCGTGTGTTGATGTTAAATAAATGTGTCGCCTCCAAGAGCTCGTCTGCAACTCAGTCGAATCCACTACACTGGTAAAACTGCCGATGTTGTAGGCAAGGCACCTCTATCAACAACATGGGGTTCAATCTTAATTTTGGAGCTTTCGTGACTGCAGGAATTATTCTTTGTTTTTTTCGGTAAAGTCAGGTATAAAAATAAAATAATAAATTAAATAATAGCATACGACGTTTCGATTGCAACACAAGCAATCATCATCAGGTATAATGAAATAGCGACATAGAATATAACCAGAAAACTATAGACAGACATATAAGCAGACAGATATCACCAAGATACATAGAGAGAGCAACCCAGGTACAGAGAGAGGTGATCGTCTCTGTGGGGTGGCCTTAAATAGACAGAGGGGGGCGGAGGCAGAGAGAGGGAGGGGGTAGGGAAAACATTTACATGTCAATGAGTACGAAGGGAGGGGAGTAAGGTAAGCAGGCTTAGAGGGAGACAGAACACACTAAATTAAATAACCTAGCAAAGTATCGAAATGTTATGTAAAACGACACAGAGAGTCGGTCAACACACAATTAACGCATTGCCTGGTCGATTACGTATTTCAAAGATTGCTAAGTTAGAATTTAAGTGTGAAAATTCCAAAGAAAGACAAAACATAAAAAAAAGGAACGGAGACACACAGACAGAGCAGAACCTAATAACGATACAAAACGAGTGTAGACAGAGAAAATTACACTAAATATACAGGCAGAGAGAGAGAACAAGAAACCCAGAGAGAGAGAAAAAGGTAAACTTGGAACTTCTCCGTAGAAGTGGTTCAATCTTAATTTTGGAGCTTTCGTGACTGCAGGAATTATTCTTTGGTTTTTTCGGTAAAGTCACGTATAAAAATAAAATAATAAATTAAATAATAGCATACGACGTTTCGATTGCAACACAAGCAATCATCATCAGGTATAATGAAATAGCGACATAGAATATAACCAGAAAACTATAGACAGACATATAAGCAGACAGATATCACCAAGATACATAGAGAGAGCAACCCAGGTACAGAGAGAGGTGATCGTCTCTGTGGGGTGGCCTTAAATAGACAGAGGGGGGCGGAGGCAGAGAGAGGGAGGGGGTAGGGAAAACATTTACATGTCAATGAGTACGAAGGGAGGGGAGTAAGGTAAGCAGGCTTAGAGGGAGACAGAACACACTAAATTAAATAACCTAGCAAAGTATCGAAATGTTATGTAAAACGACACAGAGAGTCGGTCAACACACAATTAACGCATTGCCTGGTCGATTACGTATTTCAAAGATTGCTAAGTTAGAATTTAAGTGTGAAAATTCCAAAGAAAGACATAAAAAAAAAGAGGAACGGAGACACACAGACAGAGCAGAACCTAATAACGATACAAAACGAGTGTAGACAGAGAAAATTACACTAAATATACAGGCAGAGAGAGAGAACAAGAAACCCAGAGAGAGAGAAAAAGGTAAACTTGGAACTTCCCCGTAGAAGTGGTTCCAAAGAATAATTCCTGCAGTCACGAAAGCTCCAAAATTAAGATTGAACCACTTCTACGGGGAAGTTCCAAGTTTACCTTTTTCTCTCTCTCTGGGTTTCTTGTTCTCTCTCTCTGCCTGTATATTTAGTGTAATTTTCTCTGTCTACACTCGTTTTGTATCGTTATTAGGTTCTGCTCTGTCTGTGTGTCTCCGTTCCTCTTTTTTTATGTTTTGTCTTTCTTTGGAATTTTCACACTTAAATTCTAACTTAGCAATCTTTGAAATACGTAATCGACCAGGCAATGCGTTAATTGTGTGTTGACCGACTCTCTGTGTCGTTTTACATAACATTTCGATACTTTGCTAGGTTATTTAATTTAGTGTGTTCTGTCTCCCTCTAAGCCTGCTTACCTTACTCCCCTCCCTTCGTACTCATTGACTTGTAAATGTTTTCCATACCCCCTCCCTCTCTCTGCCTCCGCCCCCCTCTGTCTATTTAAGGCCACCCCACAGAGACGATCACCTCTCTCTGTACCTGGGTTGCTCTCTCTATGTATCTTGGTGATATCTGTCTGCTTATATGTCTGTCTATAGTTTTCTGGTTATATTCTATGTCGCTATTTCATTATACCTGATGATGATTGCTTGTGTTGCAATCGAAACGTCGTATGCTATTATTTAATTTATTATTTTATTTTTATACGTGACTTTACCGAAAAAACCAAAGAACATGGGGTTCCCAACTAAAATTAATAATTAGCGTAATTGTGGAGAATATAAATAACGTAGTAAATGAAACGACTAATGTACTCATTAATTTATTATGACGAGGATTGGAAACATGGCCGCTGATGAAAATGATGAAACAAACATTGAAATGTGTCCAAATACACATGGACAGATGCATGCTGGGAATCACATGAAGACGGAACAAAGAACACATGCATAGAGAACACATGTCAAATAAGAGACGTCATATTGACTGTTAAAAGTATAAGTTGGCTTTGGGTAGGAGACGTTGATAGAAGAGATGATGGCTGATGGATGAGATTGGTGTCAGAATGCAAACCAAAGGAGGGAACACACTCAGGAGTGCGGAAACATGCCCAGGAGGGCGACCGTGACGGAGATGGAGCAACTAAATAAACTCACACTGAGCCGGCGAGCAGGATCATTAGATCGCGAGACTATGACAGATGAGGATGACAGGGGGAGGCCTTTATCCGGCAGTGGATAGATTGCGACTGTTGCTGATCATGACGCATGGAGTGGCAGAGTAATGGTGAGCACGCAACGCTACGAACCAGGCGTCCCGAGTTCTATTCCTGCTTACAGCCATCACCTAGGTAGACTCAGCCTCAAATCAGTACCTGGTGCGATGTGTAAGTATCGCCACTGGGGAGACAAAGGCGACTAGGCGTGTTGCTGGTCACTTGCCCCAAAAGTCTTTGATCGTATACATATATGTAGGCCAGCAATTATTTTACAACAGCGCCTCAAATGTAATTGGTTATTATTTAGTTTTCCATTGTTAAAATGCAATCATCGGGATTTTATATAAGGCCAGGATCACATCACTGATATATTTTTAGCAGTTCAATCGCCAACTTCTTAGCCAACACACGCACACGTATTATAAATTGTTAGTTTTCAATCAGCCCACGCTGCCACCGATGACCTATGCATCAGAAACTTGCGCACTGACAAAAGGAGATGTGAAGAAATAAAAAAAAAATCTTTTAAAGCGAAGGGAAGCAGCATGGGGGAGAGAGAGAGAGAGACAGCTGCTGAAAATGACACTGAGCAATCGGAGAAGAAGGTACGTGGATCAGATGGACACGTCTCAAATCGGAGATATCAACAGCGATCGTCTCAGACAGCGAATGGGCTCGGGCAGGACACGCCCGCCAGACGGGATGACGGATAACCGACGGACCGCACTGATGGCAGGATGGCAAATAGATAAGTAACGGGACATTGTCCCCGACAGGAGAACCGCCGTGGTGGAGATGGAATAATAATAATAGTACAATTTGTAACGCGCGCAAATTTGCAGACGTAGTGGCCGCAACTCAGAGGCGCGGAGCCAAGCTCAGAGTCGCTCAAAAGCATGATTGTAGAGGTGAGTTTTTAAGTGTCTCTTGAAGGAGGCGATTGAGGTGATGCTGCGAATGTGCAGAGGGATATCGTTCCAGACTGTTGGGGCTGCCACCGAGAAGCGGCGCGTAGACATGACCATCCTGGATCTTGGTATCGAGAGGAGGTCGTGAGTCGCGCTGCGCAGGCATCTGCCGTGTGCTGAGCTGCAAGTTGTCAGTAATGAAGAAAGGTACGGCGGGCAGGCGGATATGAAGGCATTGTGGCAGAGGCAGGCGGTCTTGTATGTGACCCTACTGGCAATGGGGAGCCAGTTGAGAGCGCGGAGACGAGCTAGTGAGTCGAGGCGGGGATGAGTGTGGGCAATGACGACGCGTGCTAGGTTATTTTGTAGTCTTTGAAGCTTCCTTAGGTTGCCAGCGGAGGTCCGGACAAGGACGGAGTTACAATAGTCAAGATGGAGCGACGAGATCGGTTCGCGCGCGGCACCCTGAGACGGAATGCGGCACCGGCGGCGGCATCCCAACAGCGGATAGAACATGGCCACTGGCTGCCGTCCACGTGGACTGAGACATCTCTAATTGACCTGGAGAGGCATTCGGTTTCCTCAAGTAATAAAACGCCTGCCGTCCCTCTTTTAGTGATGAGTTTTTACTTGGCAACTTTCCGGCAAAGGACCTGTGGATTCGGTCCTCCCGGGGTAAATGCAACCCGACGGCAAAAAAAATTCCGATTACGCCGCACTCAAATGCGGCGCATTTTTGCACAGAACATCACATTTACAGGCGTGTTTGTAGGCGTCATGGAGCGCGATCTCTTCAAATTGCCGCGAATCATCCCGCGAGAGAGCGAGCGAGCGAGCGAGCGTGCTTATCGCCCGCAGGCATTCGGGATTAGCATATCGGCACGAGGCAACTGGGTGGCACGGCAAACAGCAATAGCCGCCCAGCTGTGCGCGAGCTGTGTATCTCCGCGAGAAAATTGCTCCCAGTGAAATAACGGGGGTCTCGGATAAACGCATTACCCCTTGTGCAGAATTTCGGGCCATGGTGTCCGCTATTGCCGCTCGAGTTTCTAAAGCCCACCCCCCAACCCCGAACCGCCCTCCTGCACCGCTTCTGTCCCCACCCGGCTGTATACATGGGCACCGGCACAGTTAGCCGATCGGCAGATAGTGGGGTAGAGTGTGGGTATCCGCACCTTCTTCCAAGATGTTGTACTTTCCACCCCCCCCCCCCCCCAAACATGTGATAGTAGCTAAAAAAAACTCCTTCTCGCGGCGGTGGGACGGGGGGGGGGGGAAACTCTCTATAGCTCCCTCTGCAGTGGAGGCCGTTCTGTCCAACAGTGGCGTGAAGCGAGCAAATCGTAAGGCACGCGCCTGTACCACTCGCCACCGTTGCTACCGTTGGAGATATTTGAGATAATGAGCTTTGGCCAGTGGCTGGCGGAGCGTGAACCTCATTCCCGGCAGGTGGCCTCCCCAAATGTTCACGGCTACTCTTGACAAAAACAACCTCCCCCTACCCCCAACCCCCGTCCACACTGCCCCCTCCGAAATGGTTTCCAGGACATTCTTCGCATGGGTTCGAATCCGGCTCTCTCAGCGGACTATTAATTGCGCACGGATCAGTCAAAAGTTGAGACTGCACTGCAGTATTTTTACTACTATATCGAATTCAGGTTGCATGCGCCCACAGTTAAACCGGGTCCTCCTCAACTGTAGTTTAGTTTACGTCGCGGCCCCGGTCACCAATTACTGCACAATAAGACCGTCACATTACATTTTTGCTTTGACTTAATTTGGCTAAATTCCAGCTCTGGGAATGTAAAATAATGTTTTGGCTGCCACGTAATGAATGCTCTATTTCAGAATCAGAATCTTTATTGACATTGGGCGATTCCGATGAGCTATAACGTTATTTTTCAGAGGTGCCCAGTAGGGGCATCTGCAGGCCAAATTGGAAAGTGCTCTCCGTAGTGTGTGCATAACGGGTCACCTTTAAACGGATTTCAGGAGCAATCGGTGTGAGTGCGTGTCTCACGTCCGCCCTGACTCCCTCCCGGAACACCACAACACTGTTAACTGAGAACGTGTGGGGTGGGGGGGGGGGTGGTGGGTAAAGAAGACTCAGCCTCACAGCTTATGGAGCACGGGGAGCATAATCCATGGGGTCCTGGTGCAGTTTTCGGGGGCCGGAATGGGTCACGTCCCTGTGCCAGCATAAACATGGTTTCCATCGCTCGTAGGCGCGAGGCATGAGACGACAGGACACTGTGGTGTTAGTGGCTTGCGACGCTCTCACAGAAGCACCTCCACAAGGCCCCTCTGCGCACACTGACGCTGGGTTTCGTTGCTGGGCCGCAAAAAAAACGGCAATGGAGATGACTCTCTCTCCCCGCTCCCCAGCCCCGCTTGCTGTGCTCCCCCCGCGCTATTCCCGCGGGGTCAAAAAAAAAGAACCAAGCCACGTGCACGCCTCGGAGGGATCTTCTTCTCGTCGCGCCTCGTTGTGACCATCGACATTTTGGGGAGCAGCAGCCTCGTCCCCGAAAATCTATGCAGCCGCGTATTCCGTTGTTGCGTCAAGCAGGGGCCGCGAGCGGGAAACGCGAATAGCTTTATTTTTGTTATGGAAAAAAATCATCATAGGTTTAACGCTTTCTGGCAATGAAACAGGTGTTAAGATATTCAAACACCGAATCGATCAATTTTGCCAGGAATCAAGTCTCCATTAACCACACGTACCTGTGGTGAACGTGCAAACAAACATGCTCTGATAACACTGGTCAACAACAAAAAAAACTTTTTTTTCTGGCCTGGACTTTTGCAGCTGTTTTAGACTAATTTCAGGGTGCTGATTCCAAATGTGATCTCAGATTTGTTCTATCACATCTCATTTTTAAATCCTTTATATTAAGTTCACTTGCTTGCTTGCTTGCGTGCTTGCTTGCTTGCGTGCTTGCTTGCTTGCTTAGGACCGTGCAAATCTTTCGGTCGTTTTTTAACCCACTTCCCGTGATCCAATCGAGCTGACATTTTGCACACAGACTCGTTGTGCGAGACAATTAATTTTCGTGAAATTTTTTTTCCAAAATGTTACACTGTTTAGAGAATTTTTTTTATATTTAATTACCAATTGCTTAATGCTGGCAGACAATCATATGACCCATAGGTGGCAGCCATCTCAAGCCAGAGGACGAGAGGACTCTAGCCGCCACGCATGTAAAGGATTTATAGTGAAAAACTTTGTTTTTACAGGTTAATTTTTCATGCTATCGGCATACCCATTTTCATTGATTTTACCCGATATTAACTCTGTCACTTATGATTGCAAGTTGTTGCGAGTCAGTGACTGTTTTAGTGTTAAAATATGGTGATGTATTTTTAGGATAGTGTGTTTATAATATCAATTTATGTAGATATCCACATTTATTTAATTTTTTTCTTCTGCAGTTTTTATTGAAAATGCAATATTTGATATCTCAAAAACCTGATGTGATAGACAAAAACTGATGCCAGATTTGGAATCAGCACCCCAAAATTACCTTTAAACCGTTGGAATACCTTATGCCAGAAAAAGTGTGTTGACCAGCATAATAGAGGTAAAACCTATTCTTATTTTTCATGCTTTCCTACTGGCAAAAAAAAGTCCCATAAAAGAGCCATATTTTGAACAACAACGAAACAAACAAGCACAAATAATGTATTTTCAGCTGCAAGAATCAATTTTGTTGCAGTACCGGGGGTCTGGTGAAGCTGCGTTGACAATCTGGCAAATAGGGCAGGTGGTGGAGTGCCTCTGGATTACCGGCGACTTTGGAGCCGTTTCCCAGAAATTTCAACAAAGACCATCGCACATATGGCCCTTCCTTGTGCGAGTTCCAAAAAAAATGAAAACGTTACACAACTGCAGACACCAGAGCCAGATTAATCCTCGGATGGCAAGAAGGTTCAATAATTGTAATGTGAAAACTTTACCAAGCAAGCAGTCTTTGGTTTTTATTTTGCGATTGCCAAATGGAAGAGGCAGTGCCTTGCTCACCGTGCATTGCTGCTGAGGCTGCAGCGGTCATTCTCGTGCCAGGTGCAACATTCGCCGATTATTTGTTTCAGATTGCACAATTTTATGTTGCCACTATCCGATGGGTGCACGTTCCATTTCTTACCGGTCAGCAGGGTGTTCACATATCCACGAGCTGCCGATCTTATGTCAAAATGGCATGGGGGGAGGGGCAGGGAATGGCGCAGGAAAATGTAGCACAGGTCAAAATGGCATAAGTGAAAACTCACAGTTGGAAGTACTGTCCTAACAGTTATATACAGATCTGAATGAAATAGATGATTAACCCTAACTCTCGACAATTATTAGCTGTGCTATTTTGACTGTGTAATTTTTACCGTGCCATTTGTTTAACCATGCCACATTTTTCCAGTGCCGTTTTCCCCCGTGCCATTTTTGCCTGTGCCATATTTGCCGTGCCATTTGTTTTACCGTGCAGTTTTCACCGGCCACCACGAGCAGCAACAAGCTATGCCGATGGGCTTACAGTGATAACACCAAGCACAGCAGCTTCTCAAAAGTAAAACACTTGCTTAATAGGTTGGGAACATTGATTAATAATGACGATTTACACGAATGATATGTGCATAAAATCGTGTGCAAATTAGTATATTGTTACGTGTTGTATATTACTATGTATTATCTTTATTTTATCAGGTAAGGCCTACTGAGCTAAAAAGCTATTTTTCAAAAGCGAGCTGGCTCAACGAAGTGGCTTATCGTGTGGAAATGTATAGAAGGCAAATACTCTAAATGCATGTTTCTAAATGTGGAGGGGAAAACCAGAGGACCCAGAGAAAAATCCACGCGACCACGGGAGTACACGCAAATTCCAAATATACAGCAGGCATCAGGGTCGGGATCGAACCCACGACGTCCTGTATGCCAGGCAAGGTAGTTAACATCTCGCAACAGTGGTGCCCTATATCTAAGGAGAATATGGCACAGAGACCCGCAGACTCACACAGAGAACCACAGACTCACACAGAGACCATCAGACTTACAAAGAGACCCCTAGAATTCACGTAGATACCCACAGGCTCACGCAGAGACTCACAGAAAATCACACAAAGACCCACAGACTCGCACAGAGGTCCTCAGACTCGCACAGAGACCATCAAACTCACACAGAGACCTCTAGAACTCACAAAATACCCACATGCTCACGCAGAGACCCACATAAAATCACGCAAAGACCCACAGACTCGCACAGAGGTCCTCAGACTCGCACAGAGGCCATCAGACTCACAAAGAGACATCTAGAACTCACAAAGACACCCACATGCTCACACAGAGATCCACATTAATCACACAGAGACCCACAGACCCAGCACAGAGACCCTCGGACTCACATAGAGACCCACAGATTCTCACGGTGACTCATTGACTTACACAGATATCCACAGAAATCACACAGATACCCACAGACCGACACAGAGACCCACATAAATCACACCAAGATCTGCTGACTCGCACAGAGACCCATAGATTAGTAGGGCTGTGGGGATGCCACCGGTGCAGGGCAGGCGGAGCAGAGGGGGAGACCGAGCGTGAGAGATGGGAGGATGCGGTGGGACGAGATGTGAGGACAGTGGATTGGGACGAGAGACGAGGCACAGAGTAAGAAGCTCGTGGAGATTTAAATCTGAGCAATAATGGGACCTCTGACTTAGGGACTCACAGAAAATCACACAAAGATCCACAGAATCGCACAGAGGTCCTCAGACTCGCACAGAGACCATCAGACTCACACAGAGACCTCTAGAACTCACAAAGATACCCACATGCTCACGCAGAGACCCACAGAAAAAAACCTAAGAATATGAATATCACAAGAAGTAAGTCTACGGTGTCTATATGTAAGTCTATGCTTCTCGTTAAGTTCCCCCTCCTTATTTTTACTTTACTGGTCCCTGCCGTGCACAGCGCCGTAGCGTTCGCAAGACAAAGCCAGCGTCATTACCGGAACGCGGCAATTTCCATTGCGGCGCTTGGGGGGGTGTGCCAATGTTGCCCCGCGCGGAGGGAGAGTTTCGAAGGCCGTTTTTGTCGAATGCCACAACTGCCGCTGTGAGTGGAGATTGTTCACCTTAAGGCGCACGATGGAGAGAGACGAATTGAATCAACGGACTCATCACCCGGAGTAGGAATGTAATTCTCATGGGGAAAGCCCGGTCGTTGCCACCGCAAATGTGCGAGTTGCGCAATCGCTGCGGCCGCAGCGCCTAATCAGAAGCAAATGCGTTAACGATGCCCGGAGCGGGAAGCGGGCATGGTTTTAGCGCGGCGTTAAGCTCAATGTACTTGTTTCCTTTCAAAACGGGGCCGAACCATTAAATGCGCATGATAAATATTAAGCTCTGGTCAGTATAATTGGACTATTTACATGCGCGGAAAAACAGCCCAGTAAATCAAGCGCCTTTAAAATTTTTAATAGCGGCATAAAAGAGCGTTGGTCAGTGCTTTATCGTGACGGATATTTTTTTTTAAGGAAACATGAGTGGATGGTTTTCTGTGTTAACCCATTTCCGTCGCAATTAGGTTTCGCAAACGTGCTTATATTTTCGCGAGACGAAAACATGTTGTCCAAAAAAGTGTTGTGAGTATTAGTATTAAAGATAATATCGTCTTATCTTGAAGCCTTTTCTTCACTTGCTAATCACACGTAAAAAAAATTGTGGTGATAAAAATATCAAAATCTTACCCAATGAGGAATGCACAAACGATTTTAATATCCTTGCCCTTAAACATTATTCACCGCCGCTCACACTCAGCGTCCACACATGCATCACGTTTTCATTTCATAATGTAAAATGCTAAATAATTTTAAACGTACGAGTGCGTAACCTTGTCCATAAATTATTCAGCCACATTATATACGTTTCACATTTCTCATTATTAAGTCCAAGGTCCCTCACTGGGTGAGCAGCAGAGCTCCCAGTTCCCTAATCATTAATTTCCAATTTAATGCACGTGAGTGGCACTTAACCTCTGTGCTACTGAATATTTTCCACATCATGCCGAACCGAATTGATCGATCGATGCCAATGTTTTGGAGGAAACACTGTTTTTTCGAGCGCGGCTATTTTACTAAAGTCTCTTTTTTTACATCTAAGGCTCGAACTCACCAAGCACAATGCTCGCACGAGAAAAAACCGCAAAGTATTTACATTTCATCTTTAAAAAAGCAGGCGCAAGTGCCTGTGACGTAAGGGTTAAGCATACGAAAAAGTCCTAATCGAAATGTACAAAAACTACATCTCTATTAAAAAAAGCAAAATTTGTATGATATTGAAGATGATTTTAACGTTAATGAATTGATTTAATTCATCTAATTATTTCAGCAATTCAATTATTCGACTATCATCAAAACGGAGCAGATGAAAATGTGAAGATGTTTCATTCTCCGTGCCAACTTGCCCTAAGCATTGATATCACGTGCCAAGAGAGTTCAGCTTAGAAAAAACAAACGTATCCGCCTTCGAGTAGTTTAATATTTTGGGACATCTTCTACCAACTTCAGTCATCCGTGATGCTAGAGAAAAATTTAATTCACTGACCCAACACGATTACTGATGGCTGCAACAACTCACCCAATCGAACCATGCAGAGCAATTACATGTATTGTTAAAAATGTAAAGGCTTTACTGAATGGCAAGTGTCAGTATTCATTGATTTCTTTTTCCAAGCATTCCTTTTAATAGTCTTGGCACGGAAGCAACATGTTTAGATTTGAAAGCTCGTGGAGATAAAAAATAAATTGCGCACCGTTCAGAAAACCGTTTATGGAATGGAATACGCGAGGCGGCCAACACGTGCCAACCAGCACCACCACCGAGTTAGATAGTCGGACACAATTATCCGCAATGGAATCAAATCCACCCCGATCATTGTCCCAGTTCTACAAGAGTAGCCGGGGTCATTGTGAGAATCGCGCCAAGGGTTAAGAGCATGCAATGGAGCAGGGGGAGTGGTGACACGCTATATTTTATATCACAGCGTGGCCCTCGCCACGGCAAATGAACGTGCCATTAGAGATGCTGTACGCGTCACAATGCGGCGATGCATGACACCGGCGATGGAGTGGCAGCCGAGGAGCACGACCGATAGTTTGACCGCCGTGGTGACGGACCATTGAGATCAGCTCATGTGCGGGAGGTGAGAGGAGGCCTTCATCCAGCAGCAGATAGACCGTGGCTGCTGCTGCTGCCGCTGCTGCCGCTTCTTATGGATGATGACGACGACGATGATCGTGGCGGAGGCGGCTGCGCTAACAAGTTGCAACGGCAGCACAAATAATCGGCAGGGCACGAACGGAGTGCGGACCGCGGTGAAAACTCACGCCGGGATTTCACTCAGCGATTGGCCAATGCCCGTGAAGGGGCCGAGCGATGCACAAAACGCGCTTCAGCCGACAAGCTCCGTGCGCTCACAGGCGCACACGCGTGCGCTGTGCAGAGTTGCGCTGGCAGCTGCTGCTATTCCACGGCGCGTGAATGCGCGCACGTGCGTGCGAGCGAGCGAGCGGACGGTCGGGCTCGTGGCGACGTTACCGAGATGTGTCGGGGTGCAATTGATTGGACCGGTGGATCTCCCGAAATAGATTGTCTTCAGGGTGGGGGGGGGGAAATGAAAGAGAACAAAAAAAAGCAATGCAAGGGGAAAAAAAAAGAAACCCCTCCATCAAATAGATCAAATACGCAGCAGAGCCTGCCGCCGTCTTTTGCCGCTGCTGTGTTCTTGTTGCCGTCCCTTCACTTCAAACGGGCGGGGTTCGGAGGGTGCGCGAAAGAGACAATCGGCTCAGCTCGAGCTTTTGCTCAGCGAGAGAAGGGGGGGGTGTTTGGGGGGGAGGGGCATTGCAGCCAGACGGCAGCGGGCACTTTCGCCGCCCCGTCAGGAATGATGGCACGCGAAAGAGCACGGCGGATTTCACCCGGCGGCACAGAGTGTGGGGTGGGTGGGGGTGGGACTCCGTGCGCGAGAGTCGGTGAGAGCCGTCGTTGGCACGCACGGGTGGACGGACCGACGGACGAAAGCCCCGTGCCTCGCGTCGCAGAGTGAGCGCGCCGTTGTGTACCTTTGGTGCTCTCGTCCTCGATGGGCTGCTTGAAGGGGGTGATGTCCCGGAAGGTGCTGAGAAAGAGCACCACCTCGTCAGCCTCATTGCGGATCGGCGCCACCTGCACGTAGAGCCAGATGGGGCTCCCTGCACAAGCGCGAGGCACGGGGGGCAGGGCGGTATGGAATGTGTCAAATGTCCTCCTCCCACAAAGCAACAAGTACTGCACATTTCGATTTAAAGCTTTCGTGACTGCAGGGATTCATCTTCTTGGTTCTTTCGGTAAAGTCACGTAGAATGGAAATAATGAAATAATAAAAATAAAACATTATAAAATAATATAATAATATAATACTTTTATTATATTATATTATTATGTTTTATTTTTATTATTTTATTACTTCCATTCTACGTGACTTTACCGAAAGAACCAAGAAGAAGTACTGCACACGCAGAGGCAATGTTCTGGTGAGCGCCGACCAGTGACAGGGATTGCCTGATGTCTCTGCACTTTCGTGTCGCAACTCCATCATCACCGTCAGCAATTACGACGAATCCACTGCTAGATGAAGGCCTTCCCAAGCGGTCGACATCTCTCACTCTCCCGCAACGATCCAGCGAGCCTCGTGCACACGAGGTGACGGCCACCACTTGCAGCCATTCTCGATTATTACAATAGCTATGATTAATTATGATTACATTCTACTTTTACTTAACTGGAAGGCAGCTGAGGATTTGAATACGTTCCATTAATGTGAGTCACAGAGTAATGCTTGAAGTATTCAATTGACTTACAATGTAGAAGGCATACCTGAACTGGGCACTTAGAAATTATAACAGGCTCATTTGGCTTATCAAAGCATTTAATGAAGCCTATGATTAGCTCTGTAACCTGCAGTTGGGACGGAAAAAAGAGCTTGAATAATGCATTAAAAAGATCATGATAATTTTCCAAGAGCTACCCCAGGCAGATTATCATCTACATTTAAATAATGAAATTCATGTTTTTTTTATATATATATACATCTTGCTTTTGTTACCCCCTTACAATTTAATGGATTAAATCAAACTTTACTGGACAAAATATCTGGTTGAAATGTGCATGTCAAGATGGAGTCAAATAATAACTTAAAAAACAATGGATATATATTTTGTATCAAACTGTGTATGACTGAGGAGCCGTAGCGCAGTGGTTAGCGCAACTGCGCTTAAACTCAGCAACCAAAGTTTGATTCCTGGCCATGGCTAACAGCAGTGGTGCACTGCCTAACCTGCTCAGACCGGCATGGGTCAGTATCGTCAATTGAGCAACACGGCATGGGGAGGCCTTCATTGAGCAGTCGATTGACAAAGGGCGAGAATTAAGAAATAAAGTTTACATTATTCACATTGCAGAGTGTGTAACCAGGTTGTATACTGGACTTGGACAAGTGTTGTTTGTCAGCATTTACTAATCACAAAATGGTATTCATATCAATAATAAAACAATCACAATGTCCTCGGTTTATCAGGAAAAGTCTAAAAAATTCTCAATACTTTTTTTTCAGAAGGGTCCTGCTTTGAGATGTTTGGCCAATTCTATGAATGTTGGTGATTGGTTTCTGGAAGAATCCTGGAGAAATCAAAGAAAATCCACATTCAGGAGTGACAACCGCTAAAATCCGAACACAGATTCTAGTCATGATAAAGGGTTTTTTGTTGTTGTTAAATCGCGTAAATATGAATGTGTCCTTAAACCTGCCACCATCCACTCAATTTGTAAGCTTTGTCATGTAAACAAATCATCCCAATTAGTTCTACTTCAGCACAAAACGTGCCAATTAGTGACTACTAAGTAGTCAACAACACACCAGTGTGCTAAAGTAGTCACTAATTGGCACTTTTTATTTACGTGACAAACCTTACTAATTGGCTGTGTCTGGTGGTAGCGGGTTGAACAACACATTAATATTTTTCGCAATATAACCCAAAAAAACCTTTATTATAGATAATTCATAATAAACGTTTTTGGGTTACGACGTTTCGCTGGAAATTACATCCAGCATCATCTGGCGAATTGCGTCGTACTCAAAAATTGTAAATGTTGTGGTTTCACTCTTCAACACACCGGTGGGCTAAAGTAGTGAACTATTTGTCTTTTGTCAACGTGACACTTTTTTACTGATTGGCCGTGTCGGGTGGTGGAGGGTTACGACACATTTATAAACAACGCGATCTAGCCCAAAAACTTTATTATGTATAATATTGGTCGGGAAAGCCTACGTATTAAACTGATTATAGAAAATATTGGTCGTAAAGGCCAACTACGTGTTGAACTGATGCTATTTAATTCGTTTACTGTACTGTCATTTTCTGGCCACCATGCAGTCGACTTGCTTCAGGAGTTTAATAAATGCAATTTCTACGTAGACCTTCATCACCAATCTTCGGAATCATAATTCGTTTAATTTTTATTAGATTGTCGAAGAGGTATAACGCCCCCTTTTTTTACTGTGACCCTCCACTTCCCGACAGAGCAAATAAAATCGAGTTGCCTCGTGGACAAATACGCCAAATTATTAGATTGTTTTTCAGCGAACGGGAAAGTTGAAAAGCAAACAAAATGTTGACGACTTCGCACGACGTTTTCCACCGCAGATCACCACATCCAGCATCGTCAGCATCGTCAACCACGTGTTTCACCCACTTATGATTTACTTTCAATCACACGTACTACTCATGAGGACATTGTTGTATTGAAGCAGATTTTCCCGAGGGGGGGGGGGGGGGAGGGCCTCTGTACGACTCTTCACCCGAAGCCTATTTTTATTTCAACCAAGGAAACGGCCGCGGCTGCCTCTCTCATCTCCGCCGCGGCATTTTCCAAAGCCGTGCTCCGACACGAGCTGAAGGAGCAAGGGGTACAACCGCGTGGGCTTCCCGCCGTCGTGCTGCGCGATCGTCGGAGCCGCGTGTCGTTCGGCGTTCGGCGCGGATGTCCGAATGTTTTGTTTTGCTTCTTTCTTTTCTTCCTCCGCGTGCCCCACGGGGACCTTCTTCGGCTGCCATGGAGCTTCGTCTGCCTCCGCGGGCGCATCGAGCGACACACCGGAGATGTGCACGAGACGCCGATCTGGCTCGGGTCTTGTGTAAACCGGTGGCAGGATGACGGGCATAGGTCGCAACCGGGTACCCGATACCCGTACCCTAGCCGATACCCGGCTACCCGTACCCGGCCGGGTACGGGTACGGGTAGCCATTTGCGACCCTGGTGCGGCCGGGTACGGGTACGGGTAGGCCGTGAGTCACTGGTGAGTAACTGTTTGTCACTCATTTCGGGTAGGGTACGGGTAGGGAACGGGTACCCGTACCCGGCCCATTTGCGACCCTGGTGCGGCCGGGTACGGGTAAGGAATCAAAACCCGTTTGCGACCTCTGGTGACGGGTGTCATGTTGTCTTCCACCGGAGATGGCTCTTTTCATCGTGTGTGTGTGTTCGTGTGTATATGTGCTGCGGTGACATTGCGGGGAGCGGTAGTGTGGTGGTTAATGCGCCGCGCTACGAACCCGGCGACCCGGGTTTCCATGCTCGCTCACGGCCAACACCGATGACCTTTATCTGAACCGGTCCTGGGCCTCCCCTAGGGGGGGGGGTGTGATAAACGTCGCCACTGGGGAGACAAAGGTGGCTATGCGCGGTGCCAGCCACCCACCCCCTCGTGTGCCGTGTCGGCCTTCATAGGTGCTCGATATACAGCATTTGCCCCAAAAGTTTCTTAAGGCTACACGGGGGATCTTTGTTTTTGTCTTTGCCCTTGTGTTGACATCTCGCGGGTTTGGATCGGGCTGTCTGTTATCCACCTCCTCTCTGAATGAATTCAAAACCCATTCACGACCAAACGGAATGACAGGATTCTGACGTGAAACGTGCCAGACACCTATTGGCCTTTACAATGCACACACTGACATTGCCCTTTTTTATATAGAGAGTTCGAGGATTTTTTTTTATCAGTCTTGTCGACACACAAAATGTCTTGGGTCGCAGCCATCCCAACAGCACCATTGCATCCCCCCCCCGCTTGTTGACCGAACACGCGACCGCCCACATCTCACCACCTGTTGCGTTATTCCAAGGCGGCTCCTGGCCGTTACCAGTCGAGCGGACACACGCGTGTGCTGCAGGCGGACGCAACACACGCGTGTCCGTTCCACAAGGCGGCCCCCTGCGCATTCGTTGCGTGCGTCTGTGCGTGTCTGTGTGCGGCGGAGCGGCGGTTAGCGCGTCGCGCTACGAAGCCGAAGACCCCAGTTCGATACCTGCTCGCGGTCAACACCAGTGACGAATATCTGAACCGGCCCTGGGCCTTCCCGAGGTCGACTCAGCCTCTGATGCGGTGTGTAAACATCACCACTAGGGAGACAAAGGTGTATCGGCGTGATGCTGGCCACCCACCCACCCCCTCGTGTGCCGTGCCAGTATTCACAGGTATTCGCTAACAGCACTTGCCCCAACAGTCTGTTAATGATATATGGGAGATCTTTGTCTTTTTTGCGTGCAGATCGTAAGCTGCAGTGGGTATGACACAACGTCTTGTGTGGATCTGATCTGAAATAATGAGTTTATATATAATCACTGGTGTTTACTACCTGCCTACAATGATGTATGTTTCAGGAACATAATCATTTAAGAAAAGAAAATTGAACAAAAATTGCAAAGTGTTGCAAGTTGGGGCGAAGCGGGATGCACCACGATTGTAATAGCACAGAGAGACAGAGGGGGGAACATGCGCAGGATGAAGGCATCATTCAAACCGATGAGAAAAGTGAAGTGCCCTTGGACAGGACGACATCACGAGAAGGGATGATGGCCAATGATCAAGAATAGCCGTGGAGCGGCAGCCGAAGAATGGAATGCGTCCGAGAGGGCATCCAGCGCGAAGATGGAGACATTCAATCCCGCCTTTTTGGGTTTCTGCAGCCGTCTGGAACGTTCTTCCATCCTTTGCTAGGAAGTCGAAATAGAAAAGTAATTTAATTAGAACTGCTTTTTTGTATGCTTGGTTCTTTCGGTAAAGTCACGTAGAAGGGAAAAAAATAAAATAATAAAAATATGAATCCCTGCAGTCACGAAAGCTTTAAATCAAATTTCTGCTTTTTTGTGTTTAGTTTGTTGTCCTTTCCCCGTACCTCCGATTTGCGTGGTCGGCTATGTATGGTACGAAAGAAGTTCAACATACATACATTCTGTGTGCAGGCACTGGGTGGACTGTTACATCACAGAACCGTGAGAGATGGCTTGGGGAGACTTTCATACAGTAGCGGATTGATCATGGCTAATAATGGTGATGATGGGATTTGTCCTGAGGGGATAATGTAACCGTGGCAAGATGGTGCCGGATGGAATTCACCCGACTTGATTGGATTTCCTTACAAATCAAGCTGGCCACGTTTGCTACTGAATATCAAAACCCGGACATATGCCTCAGTCAGCACAAGGTGTCTATCATCAGACCTGTGCAGCGCACTACTCTCATGAAGTTTCACGCAACACCAGAACCAGAGCTCAGCACAAATCGATTCCTGCCACCCGAACGCAAATGGCAATTTCCAGACTGTCGGATTAAACGCCGACCCTGTTAGAAATGCATGCATGCAGAAGAATGGCACACCCCTGTAAGTAAATAAAACGATGCAAAATTCGTGCTGTTTGATAATCAGCAAAACCATGCAACTCTTATTTGCCATAACGGGCTGTTTGCTGGAGCACACTTATATTGTCCGTGCTTCAATTTCTTTACTTTTAAGCCCATACCATCCGACGGCTAGCGTGCACATAACCTTTGCTGCTTCATTGGCCCCGAGTTCTGTGCATTTTATTTTCATCACTATAAGTCACAATACTTCCGCCCCGGCTGGATGAAGGCCTCCCCAAGTCGTCGCCCTCCGCACTCGGCCTCGTAATGCAAGCATCCCATCTCACTCCTGCACGAGAGATTCATCTCATTACTCTGTCTCCGTAGCGGTCGCCCTCCCGGGCGCGTTTCCCTCCTTTGGCTGCTGCTCCATCGCAGGTCTCGTCCAATCGCTGACATCCCGCAACAGTGACATGGTGTCCTTCCCAATCCGAATTGAGAATTTTCTTACCATCCATTATGATGTCTCTTAACTTGCAACACATTCCTGCGGAGGGAGCTGGTAGGAACGTTGGGTTGCTCGGTCAATGGCCAGGGTCAACGGTGGCGTGGTGTATTCCGCAAATATGCCCGACTGTGAGGGCGGGCACAAGCCGGCGTGAGTAGGTTAAACGTTGAGTTTTATAAGGGCACCACGGGGTGACCAGCCCCTCCCCACCCAGCCCCACCCCTCCCACCCCCCACCCAGCCCCACCCTCAACCCACCCAGCCCCTCCCCACCCTCCCCACCCAGCCCCTCCCCACCCTCTCCTCCCCACCGTCCCCTCCCCACCCAGCCCCTCCCTCCGCCACCCAGCCCCTCCCTGCACGACGGACACAATAATTCCCTGTGGGCTGGTGTAACCAGGAGGTTCCTACCAGTATACATTCCCTCTATCCCACGTATTCTGCTTTCTCTCTGTTTCTCGGTGCAATTCCAAGCATTTGCCTTTCCATTATTCTTGCGCACTTTTTCAGCTTTTGTTCCGTTTCCTTTGCGAGTGTCGTTGTTTACAAATCCACGTGTCGTAGCCAGAAAAAAAATATGCACTGAAACGAATGCTTATTCTGTAAGTATATTGGTATGTCACTATCCATTATCAAGTGCATTTTTTCATGGGCACTCCAACCTGCTCTCTTTGGCCTCTTTATTTAATCATTTTGATCTTAGTCCACCTTCAATAATAATAATAATACGTACCTGGTTACATTTTCCGGCTGTATCCCTCCAACAAATATCTTTATTTGTATAGCGAGCGTAGTGCACGTGACCTTCGCTGTGCTCACATTCATCTTGAGGCCCACTTTTCCGCCTATTATGAAGTCCTGAAATCGTTTCCTGTAGTTCATTTGTACATGTTCGTATTATGCCTATGTCATCAGCGAATTATGTTTATGCATCTATTTTCCCAATACAATTTTCGCAAACTATCTTCTCATGCTGCTGCCGCCGCGAATATTATTTTGCTCGACTCTGCTCTTCTCTGCTAGTGATGTTTATTCTGTTACATTCTTGCATGCAGCCTCAGTGTCGCTCTTCCATCCGCGTGAGTGGTTAATGACGTTTCTAAATACCTTTGTTTGGATTTGATGAACGACTGCATCAAAAGCTCGGAATAATTCAATTTGTTATTCGTTGAATCTTGATTTGAAGCTTTCGTGACTGCAGGAATCCATACTCTTTGGTTCTTTCGGTAAAGTCACGTAGGCATAAAATAAAATAAAGCACGACGTTTCGGGCGCAACACAAGCATCCATCATCAGGTGGGAAAGCATGGATTGCTGCTGAGGCTGACTGTTTTAAAAGGTTTGAAATGGGTGTAGCTCAAGGGTCATAAAGAAGTGGCCAGGGCTAGTGATGTTAATGTGAGAAATTAGCATGCAAATGTAGCAGAGCATGTTATTCGTTCGTCTATTCCTTGAATCTGATGGGTTGCGTAAATATGTTTATTTTTTTACGTGGAACGACAGATTCATAAAGGAGATGTAATGTTTGCTCATCTACTCTACATTCCATAATCCGGCTACCGGAATGAATTTGGTCAACGGTGGAAACAACTCTCTCCCAAATCCCAGCCTGCTCACGTGATTGTGTTGCGTCTAAATTGTCTACTGATCCCATTGATCTTCGTTAAGAAATTGCATGTGATGCATGACCGGACCTAAAGATAAGAATAATGGCACATGGGGGAAATGTAGATATGTTTGATAGGAAGCTTTTTAATAATAAAAAGAAAATTTAAGCATCATTTTACGCTTGAGATATTTAACATCTGTAAAAACACCACAACGTAGTGAAGCAATATGGCAGATGTTTTTATTCCGACGGCTGGTCCCGCTTCTTTGGTGATGTCCACGGTTATTCCGTCTGATCGTGCAAAGGGTTTACGTTCACTCCTTCAGGGGGCGTGACCTCTGGAACTTGCTCCTCTGCAACGCATCTTCATCTGAGTGACACCGCGATTAGATTTGCTTTATGTTGCGTTATTACTAAGCTGGAAGGCTGGGCCGGAATCCCGTGATTGGATCGGCGTAACAGACTCACGCGCTGTAAACGATTTCCACCCGTTCGCCCGCCTAATGTGGAGCAAAATGTGCGCCGATCATCTCCCCTCACCTCGGGGCATTTCTGTTGTGAATTGTTAACCTGCGAAATATCCCTTTCTGAAAACCCTCCGATCGATCAAAATCCCCCCCCCGCCCCCCGTTGCTAAATATCCTGAAAGGAAAAATAAATAAAATTACCCCCCACTTCCTCCAACCCCCTCCCCACCATCCACACAGGCACGTTGTGCTCTCCCCCTGTACCTCTGCAGAGACGCGAGCAATCGTGCCACGCCGCCGTGTTCGCGATGCACTTTATCTTTTTTTTGTAACAAAGCAAAATTGAGGAAATGTGCTCGATGTTTTGTCGTCGTCTCCCCAGCCCCCCGCCCGCCCGCCCCTCTTTGCGTTGGTAGCGAATTTTGGGAGAGAACCCAGTGGCTTTGCTCTGTGCAGTCGAGGCCTGACCGTCCTGCGTGAATAATTACCTCCTTATCATCCTCCCTTGTGAACGCTTTAGAAGCAATTTTTAAACCACCGCATGTCGGGAGAGCTTTGCGCAATTGCAGCAGATACGGCCACGTTTAAGGTTTAAAAAAAAGAAAATTGAGGAATAAAAAAAACGCAAACAAATTCCGTGTCATTAAAATGGGCTCTGTGGGTCCCATTGTAAATGTATATAGCTGTGTGGAGCTAATACAGTGCAAGGTTACATATTTTTTGACCCAAATATATATATGTTTGCTGACGATAATGCCGCGAAGTTAATTTCCCTGCATGTTTTGTTGTGTTTCTGTGGGTTGTGTTAACCCCCGCACGCAGTAATACCATCGGTGCCGAGTCAGCGCTGCAGTTTGCAGATTTAGTTCAAGTCATAAATAGTAATGAGGGGGGGGGAGCGGGAGTGAAATGGTTAGCGCACTGCTTTATGAACATGGACTGGATCAGAGCTTTGAGTTGGGAGATTCATCATCATCATCAAAGTCAAGTTTATTAGTTTAAGAAGGTAAAAAATCACGAGACCAGGATGAGTCTAATTTGCAAGAGGGCATTGGCAGTGATCATCACGAGTGAGCATCATCAGTCACAATGCTGGATGAAGATCTTCCCAGACCATTGCAATATCTCACAGATCTGCGATGTAACAATCCACCCAGCACCTGCACACGAACTTATTTGATCGCTCCATCTCCATTCCTTGGATGCCACTTGTATAATTTGTTGGTGAATACGTGGGCATATTTTTTTTATCAAAAACCCAACATCCATTCCAGATTTGCGCACAGTGCGGACGCACCGTACCTTTCACGCACCGCACTACGAACCTCATCACCCGAGTTCAATTCCTAGCCAAGGCGATGTCTGAACCAGTGAAAATATGATTACACAGCCCCATATGATTGACACGCAGTAGGAGGCATTCATCCAGCAGTGGATTGTCGATGGAAGGCGATGTCCTGGAGTGATTAGGCTGGTGACGATGATGGTGATTGTTTAAAAAAACAAAAAAGACCGAGATTCTTACGTAGAGTTGTTTTCACCCCTACCGGCATTGAAACCTCATGGACATCCGCGTCCATGCCGCGTCTTGCCGCGTGTGGCTGCTGTCTGCGAGCATTTGCGTGAGCCGAGGGCGCACTTACTGTTTTTCTTGTAGAGCAGAATCTCGAACGAGTTGCTCTCGTAGTTGTCAAAGGACTGCCGCACTTTCTCAACGGTGTCCTTGTCGGTGAGATCTCCGTACATGAAGCTGTAGGGGGGAGAGAGAAAAAAGGTAACAGAATCCTTTATAATGCTCAAACCTTGTTAACGAGGAAGGATCATTGTGCGCGCGCGATTCGCGAAAGTTAAACAAATGCTTTGAACGGCACGGCACATCCGTAAGTTTTAAAAAGTGTTTCTTGTTTAACCAGTCACGGATCAAAGTAAATTTCCCATAAAGGTCCATACGTTCACAAATCTAAAACAATTTATTTTACTAAGTAAGGCCCCACTGAGCTATATAGTTCTTTTCAGAAGCGACTGGCAATCACAAATGATAGCTCAACGAAGTGGCTTATCGCGTGGAAATGTATCGCTGCCAAATACTCTAAATGGACGTTTCTAAATGTGGAGGGAAAAACCGGAGCACCCGGAGAAAATTCCATGCAACAACGGGGAGAGAGCGCGAGAGAGAGAACGATTAGAGAGAACGATTAGAAAGAACATGCAAACTCCAAATATACAGCAGGCGTCGGGGTCGGGATCGAACCAGGCGAGGTAGGTAACATCCCGCGGCCGTGGCGCACAGAGTCGGTAGCGTAGCTAGCAGGTGTGCAGGCGGTGCAACTGCACCGGCGACTTTGCACCGCAGCGGCCCAGGAGTTGGGTTGCGGATAAAGGGGAGGGGGGGGGCAGAATGGAGGCATGGGCCCCCCATTTGATTCCTTGCTGCAGGGCCAATTCCAACTACGCTGTGTCGCTGATTATATAGCAGCGGTGTTTGTTAAGTTGTGTTTGTGTGGGCGCTGGGTGTTCACAGATGTCACCGTGTGAGGAATGGATTTAGTGATGCGGTGCTTTTATTCTTAAGCTCACAAAACGTGCATCGAATCGTGAATCGATGTTTTTAGATGTTTGTATGTTTTCCGGGTTCACATGACTCCTCCAGCTCCTAGAAGCTGCTACATTCGCCACCGTGTTTAACATTTTTTTTTTAATTACAAGTTGCGACCTTGAAATGTAACAATCAATCGGATCGCTAGGAGGCGGACCGTGACACCCACGTTAGGAAATAATGTATGTAAAATATAGTCATTGTTTAAAATGTTCATTCATTTAGTTATTAAATGCAACTGCGTCACATTGACAGTGGACACACTATGGGACCCTTTGTGCCAGCAGTAAGATGATGGAAAAAAACAAGAACAGGCTTTAACCCTTTATTGCAATAATACAGAAAGTGTTAAGATGTTCGAACACCAAAATGGACTCCTATGACAAGGCATCAGGTCTGCATTAACCACACGTGCGTGTGGTAAAACACGCGAACAGATATGCTTCTTGTTGTGGCCGAAACGTCGTGAGAATTATTTTATTATGTTTTATTTTTATTATTTTATTATTTCCATTCTACGTGTCTTTACCGAAAGAACCAAGAAGATGAATCCCTGCAGTCACGAAAGCTTTAAATCTAGATGCTTTGATAATAACGTACGCATTGTCCTTTAAACTGACAGTGGCCTACACCACGGACAGCTTGCTCGTCTCGAGAGACCAAACAACGCCAAAAGGCGAATAGCAATACCCCTTCGTTATTATTATTTCATTGTGAAGGGTAAAGCCTCTTTCTTCTTTTTGTAAGTGCGCTGACTACCTCCCAAGCTCTGTGTCCCGTATCTTTATTGGGAATGTGCTTCATCCCAAGAATCACTCTCTCTTTTATATATATATATAAAGTGCGGTGAATGTCGCCGCCACTTGTGGCTGCAGGTGTCATAAGAAGCGATCACTTTCAACATATATATACGAATTCAAATATACATTGATTCGTATATCGTGAGCTTAAGGATCAATATTTTTCGAACAAATTAATCGAATCATAATAAGTTTATCTTGGGTTAGATCGTGTAGGTATGATCTCCTTTTTTCCACGGTAACCCTCCACCACCCGACAGAGCCGATCAAACAAAGTTGTCAAGTGACCAAATATGCCGATTGGTTTCTATTCTTAGCAACATCGGAGGAGGAACGTTGGAAAAGCGAGAACAGTGTTGGCAATTTTGCGCGACCAGCATCATCAGGTGTGAAATAAGTTTGAGTTCAAACGTGTCATTATACATACACGTGCTCTAACCCAACAATAAAACTGATCGGGGATCATAACATCGCCCGTGAAAGCCTACGTGTAAAATTAATGGGTGATTAACACATTCCTGCGGAGGGAGCTGGTAGGAACGTTGGGTTGCTCAATCAATGGCCAGGGTCAACGGCGGCGTGGTGTATTCCGCAAATATGCCCGACTGTGAGGGCGGGCACAAGCCGGCGTGAGTAGGTTAAACGTTGAGTTTTATAAGGGCACCACGGGGTGACCAGCTCCTCTCCACCCAGCCCCTCCCCACCCTCCTCTTCCCACCCAGCCCCATCCTCCCCACCCAGCCCCTCCCCACCCTCCCCACCCAGCCCCTCCCCACCCTCCTCTTCCCACCCAGCCCCACCCTACCCACCCAGCCCATCCCTCTTCACCCAGCGCCTCCCTGCACGACGGACACAATAATTCCCTGTGGGCTGGTGTAACCAGGAGGTTCCTACCAGTAACTTGACGACGTCGTAGCTCTACATTCGAATTAAGATTTCACCACGGCCTAGGGCAGTGATGCCCACCGTGTCACGGTGTTGGCCACGAGGCCTGTGGCCGCCACTCCTTCACCAAGCCCGCGGGAACCCGTTGGAAGGAAAAACTCTCCACCTTATTGCCGAAGCTTCTTTGCTCGCCATTGAGTGCTCGCAAGGTGACATTTGCCACGTGCCATCGGGGTTCCCCTTCGTAATTCGAGCGGCCAGTGACAGTCGCCGTGGGCCAAATCGGCACCCTTCCGTTGAGACTCAACAACCGTAAATTGCTTTGACGGAGGTTATTCACCCCCCGCGGCGATTTGATTATTTTTAAATCCTTTATATTAAGTTCGCTTGCTTGCTTGCTTGCGTGCTTGCTTGCTTACGACCGTGCAAATCTTGCGGTCGTTTTTTAACCCACTTCCCGTGATCCAATCGAGCTGACATTTTCCACACAGACTCGTTGTGCGTGACAATTAATTTTCGTGAAAAAATTTTTTCCAAAATTTTACACTGTTTAGGGAATTTTTTTAAAATATTTAACTACCAATTGCTTAATGCTGGCAGACAATCATCTGACCCATAGGTGGCAGCCATCTCAAGGGAGAGGATGAGAGGACTCTAGCCGCCACGCATATAAAGGATTTAGAGTGAAAAACTTAGTTTTTACGGGTTTATTTATTAATTGCGGATGTGGTGTGTTATAAGATTAGATAATGCTTAATGCAATGTTGCAACAATAACGTTAACACGGAAAAACACTGTGATTATTGTGTCGGAAAGTATGTTCGCAAGGGAAACGTAAATGCGGTAGATGCAAAAGGGATACAACAATAATTACCGCTGTCCGTTGTGAGATTTGTAAACGGTAGCTTACATTGTGGTAGGGTATCGTAATTTGTAGATAGGCTAGAGCAGCGCTGGGTGCTGATGTGCCAAATGATCAGGCCAAAGGTCAATTTGTTTTCAACGTCTCAAACCCCGTTGGCATAAAGTACACTTCGCCAGCTTTCAAACAACAAGTTTGGAAACAAGGTGGAGCGACCTGGCATGAGTTCTTCGGACAAAGACGCATTCACACTTCATACACAGAGATTCGCTTTCCAACGTCGGCTATGAAGAAGCTCCCAGCAGCGCTTGAAACGCAACGTCGGACGCGGTGCGACAACAAACCCCGTCAACGCATCGGAGAGCCACGCGGCACAATCGCCGTAGCCCGAGCAGGTAGAGTGCAGAGTAACCCAGGCAGGTGGCGGTGGCACAGCGGTAGAGCGAGCGACTCGCTATGGGATGGTTGCGAGTTCACATCCTTGGCTTGGAGGTTGACTCAGCCCATCATCTACCCAGGGTGGATTAAATTAAATTTCGATTTGAAGCTTTCGTGACTGCAGGGATTCATGTTCTTGGTTCGTTCGGTAAAGTCACGTAGAATGGAAATAATAAAATAATACAAATAAAACGTAATAAATAATTCTCACGACGTTTCGGCCACAACGCAAGCAGCCGTCCTCAGGTGGAGAACAGGTCTGTCGAGAAGACAGAGTCTGTCTTCTTGACACGTCGTGAGAATTATTTTATAATGTTTTATTTTTATTATTTTATTATTTCCATTCTACGTGACTTTACTGAAAGAACCAAGAAGATGGATTACTTTTGTGGGGAAGTCAACAGCATTTATCCTACTCAGTGGTAGTTATGCTGGGTAGAGACCTTCCACCCGCCATAGAAATGTGGAATTTCCACCACTGACACAGAGCTGTAAACCGGAGGATGAACCACCAATACCTCAAGGCTCATTCTATCACAACATCACTTCGACTTTGAATACCGATTATCCACATTATCATTATCATCATCACATAGACTGCAATGCCTAACAGAGATGTAAATTGGCATTTTACGGCAACATAAGAGGGAGGCATCTATTGATTGGCAGACATGTACATCCGGTCTGGGTGTGGCGGAGGGCCCTCATGGGGTAACGCTTTAGAGACGCGCCAGCGACGATGCAACATGCTCCCATAGTTGCGCACATCGACATCCGTGCGGGTGCTCGTGTGGCAAGATCGCACGGTCCGTGTGTGTGTGTGTGTGTTTGTTTCTTAAACTGGGAGTGCGTGCGTGCGTGCGACAGCAAACGCGGTTTTGGCTGAGCATGTCATTTTCTGTGCAAAGCAACTTTGATGCGGCAAGATGAACAGTTGCCTGTGCCCGTAGCCAGAAGCCTAATAACGCTGAGCACCTTCCTGCACGCATCTTTGGATGACGATGAATAACACTGGTCAACAACACACTTTTTCTGGCATAAGGTATTCCAACGGTTTTAAGGTAAATTTGGGGTGCTGATTCCAAATCTGGCATCAGTTTTTGTCTATCACATCAGGTTTTTGAGATATCAAATATTGCATTTTCAATAAAAACTGCTGAAGAAAAATATTAAATAGATGTGGATATCTAAATAAAATTATATTATAAACACACTATCCTAAAAATACAGCACCATATTTTAACACTAAAGCAGTCACTGACTCGCAACAACTTGCAATCATAAGTGACAGAGTTAATTTCGGGTAAAATCAATGAAAATGGGGTATGCCGATAGCATAAAATGAGATGTGATCGAGCAAATCTGAGATCAGATTTGGAATCAGCACCCTGAAATTAGTCTAAAGCAGCTGCAAAAGTCCAGGCCAGAAAAAAATGTATTTTCTTTTGTTGACCAGTGTTATTTACTTTCGTCGCAAAAGCACCACTTCCCCACCACTCGTTTTACTAAGCAAGCCCACGATGATCGCGTGCCGTTCGATCAAAGTGTCGGTACTGGTGTCAAGCCCGATTGTGTTGTTGTTGTTGTTATGGTTGTGATTTTATTTCTCTTAACAGTGTCAGAAGGCATCTGGGCCTGGAATGGAAAAATAGGACAAAGAGCAAATGCTGCCGTGTGTGTCGAAAGAATTTTACTTATTCAAGGATTAGTTTCGTCTGTTAAAGGCAAGACCGATGATTATAATTAACAGTGAAGCCATTCAGATGCAATTAAGACAAGGCATGCTAACGTTGCTCTACAAAAGACTACTTTTTTTTATTTCCAGAGCTTTACATTTTTCATGGTTGATACAAACAATGCGAATCCACGGGGTGTTGTACATTTGAGATCATGTACGTTACTACGATAATGAGCCAAGAATGTATGTTTGTGTGTAACGTGCGTGACGTCACTCCACATGCCCCCCCCCCATCATTAATATTCATGAGCGGGTGGATTGTTACATTCACGCAGAAGGTCGAGCGGAAATAATTTTGATTTCGAAAATTCGCTTTAAGTTTGACGTTTCTCTATTGAAAGTGAATCTAATAAATAATTCTACGCAGCAACAAAGTGCATTTGGTGTCTTTATTTATTTATTCTGCACTTGAGACAAAAGGTATGTCTAATTTATCTCTCTACATTATGGTAAAATAGACATTTCTGGGTGATTGTCCAGATATTGTATCGAATTCCAATTAATTTCAACCCCAGCGACCGAAAACAGTATCAGAGCAGTGAATTTGACCAAATTGAAGGTCAGTTATATACAGTGCTACAGTGAAATGCAGTGAAGTGTTTGATTACTTAGTTTTGTGCCAGATTCACTGCCATTAAATTAACACAAGATACAATTCTACTCTGTTCAATTTTTTCATAAATACCAGGTAAGGCCCACTGAGCTATATACAATTACTACGGATGGAGAAAGCATCTCTCTTTGTGACATCTTCCCTTATCTATAATTGTTTAGATATTCAGTCTATATCCCATGTGGAATGTATAGCAGCCAAATACTCTTTGGTTATTTCGGTAAAGTCACGTAGATAGAAAAATAGCTTATAGAAAAATAGCTAATAAATCAAATCAAAATAGCAGGCAAATACTCTAAACGCATGCTTCTAAATGTGGAAGGAAAAACCAGAGGACCCGGAGAAAAATCCACGTGACCACGGTGAGAACACGCAAACTCCCAATAAACAGACGTCAGGTCGGGATCGAACCCTCGACCTCCTGTACACCAGGTGAGATAGTTAACATCCTGCCACTGATGTCAACCGTGACCAGGAATCTAACTCAAGCCAGGATTCATTGCGAAGTGTGTCAACCACTGCACCGCAGCTCCCCGAGCATTAACTTACGTACCACAGTAATATCATTTAGAGCCCGTTGTAAATCCACTGCTGGATGAAGGCCTCGCCATGCTGTGTCGTTCATGCAGGTTGTTTGAACATACTTAACTACACTTGTCATTATGGGTTGGTGGCCGGACTGGTTCATCTATCCGCCCCCGCCCCCTCTCTCTATTTAAGGCCTCGACACAGAGACGTGGCTTTCTCTGTGTGCCTATGTTTGTTCCCTCTCTATGTATCTCTGTGATATCTGTCTGCTTATATGTCTGTCTATATGTTTCTGGTTCTGTGCTTTATCTCTCTCTCAAATTTAACATTCTCAGGAAGAATGTAATCAACCAGGTAGGGTGTTGACTGTTATGTTATCCCACTCTCTGTTGTATTACATTACATTTCTAAGTAGACTAGATTTGTGTTTCTATTTCATTTATACCTGATGATGATTGCTTGTGTTGCAATCGAAACGTCGTATGCTAGTATGAAATTTATTATTTTATCTTTATACGTCACTTTTACCGAAAGAACCAAAGAGTGGTTCAGATATCACTTGCCAACTGCTGTCAGCCCCCACTTGCCCTGACTGTGGTCAATCCATTGCCGGATAAAGGCCTTCCAAAGCCGCTGCCACCCCTGTTCATGATGCGGCGATGAAACAACCCACCGAGCGCTGCGGTGGTGACATGTTAACTACCTCAGCTGGGATGGAGGAGGTCGTGGGTTAGATTCCGACCCTGACGCCTGCTGCTGTATATTTGGAGTTTGCTTGTCTCTCTCTCTCTCTCCCCGTGGATTTTCCCCCGGGTTTTTCCCTCCATATTTAGAATCAACATCACGCGTTTAGAGTGTTTGGCTGCTATAAATGTCCACGTGATGAGCCCACTGAGTCGAGCGATCATTTTCGACGGCCCGGTCGCTTCTGACAATAGCCATGTAGCTCGGTGTGACTTAGCTCGTAAGATACAAAAAAGTGTAAAGTGAAAGAGCCAGAGAGCATGGATTCCTGCAGTCACGAAAGATTCAAATCTAGATTGTAAAGTGTGCACGGACTGATTTCATCGCACGAACTCGTCAGCGGACGTCCTCTCCGACGCGTTCCGTTCCTCAGCGGCCACTCCATGGCCCTGATGACCACCGTCCATCATTCCCTCCGGCGGCTTTGTCCTGTCCAGGCCCAATTACTTCCCTGAACAGTTTGAATGATGTATTTAACCTCCATACGATCTCTCATCGACATCTTCCCCTTTATGTCTCTCAATGCCATTCCGTGCATGCCACTTTGCACACTCTTCGGTTTTGTATATATATACACTAACATATATATATAAATAACAGGGTTCGTACTGACCTCCACAGCTAAACGAGCCAGACTGTAGCTAGTTTATCTTAGATTGCCAATAGCCGGTATGGCCAATACATCGCTAAATGCCTCTTTGCACACTCTTCGGTTTTGTATTTATATACACACACACATATATATAACAGGGTTCGTACTGACCTCCACAGCTAAACGAGCCAGACTGCAGATAGTTTATCCGAGTTTGCCAATAGCCGGTATGGCCAATACAGATAACTCGAGCATCAATACTTACGCCATGCAATACACATTACACGCATTCGTCATGGCCATGCAAGCTGCGTGTTACTAAAGGCATCAGCCACCACATGCCGTTTATGCAGTGAAAGAGGACTTGTCCATTGAAGTGAAAAGCGTCGGCACGCCCACCCCACCCCCAAAATTATGAGTTGTTAAAAAATGCCTTAGTAAAACAATCTCAGTGATTTTCTGCTGCTCAGATGAGCACTGCAGCGATGCTCACTCCTCTGGTACTCGTTTTATCTACCCCAGAGGGATGATGGCAATGCCCAAAACTCGAATAATTAATGGGGGAGGAGATTTTTCTACCGTGTTTACAGGAGCAGAAAAAAAACATGCTATAGAAGTCGTGATTTGCAAATGTATGACGAAATGTTGAACGTAAATATACCACGTGTTTAAAAACGTTCTCAGAATAATATTCAGGAAAGGTTTCTATTGTCCTAATCACAAAACACAATCGGTGTAAAATTAATTATTTAGAATTTTTAATTAAATCATACCCGTGCATTTGTAACACTGCATTCCACACAGTTTGAACATCCCGTGCATACCACCTCATATAATGGGTGAGCATGATTAATTGATTAATCAGTTAAAATTACTTTTTATAATTGATTGTCACAATAGTCAATCAATTACCGCTCTCCACCACGAAAGGTGAAAGGCCCTAATCTAATTATTTATCTCGATTTCTCTCTGTACCATCCTCTGGCCGCCCGGGATTATATTTGAAGGTCATAGTTCAAGGTCACAATGTGCCCATACACAAAACGCCGTCATTGTTGTGTTTGCCTGTCTCCGTGATATATTGCGAACTGTTTGACCAATGTGGAGAGTATTTCTAGGTAATACCCAGCACAACAGACTTTTGCCCGGGATTGCTTTTCAGATGAGAAAGCTCAAAGGGCAATGCCGCGTCATTCCTATGAACAGTGAGCGAGAACTGGGAGCCTGATCCCATGGTACTGTAGGAAGTGGAATTTTCCCTATAGATTCCTCTACTCTTAAACGGAGGTAGGTTGAGCAAATAAGCCAACATAACCACTGCCAAAAAGTATGATCGGTGTTTCAAAATGTTCCAAGTGCATACCGTGCTAATTTAAATTTCCCTGGAGACAACTGCCCAGTTGGGTGGAGCGGTGGCACAGTGGTTAGCCAGCGCATCGCACAATGAACCCAGCGAACTGAGAGTCTGATTAATCAGCCATGGCTAATATCAGTGGTGAGTGATATATGAACCAGTTCTGGGCCCATCCTTCACCAACTTGAACCCACCACCAACTTGAACCCACCAGCAACTTGAACCCACCAGCAACCTGAACCCACCACCAACTTTAACCCACCACCAACCTGAACCCACCAGCAACTTGAACCCACCAGCAACCTGAACCCACCACCAACTTGAACCCACCAGCAACCTGAACCCACCACCAACTTGAACCCACCACCAACTTGAACCCACCACCAACCTGAACCCACCACCAACTTGAACCCACCACCAACCTGAACCCACCACCAACTTGAACCCACCACCAACCTGAACCCACCAGCAACCTGAACCCACCAGCAACCTGAACCCACCACCAACCTGAACCCACCACCAACCTGAACCCACCAACAACTTGAACCCACCACCAACTTGAACCCACCACCAACCTGAACCCACCACCAACCTGAACCCACCACCAACTTGAACCCACCACCAACCTGAACCCACCACCAACCTGAACCCACCACCAACTTGAACCCACCAGCAACCTGAACCCACCACCAACTTGAACCCACCACCAACTTGAACCCACCACCAACCTGAACCCACCACCAACCTGAACCCACCACCAACTTGAACCCACCACCAACCTGAACCCACCACCAACCTGAACCCACCACCAACTTGAACCCACCAACAACTTGAACCCACCACCAACTTGAACCCACCACCAACCTGAACCCACCACCAACCTGAACCCACCACCAACTTGAACCCACCACCAACCTGAACCCACCACCAACCTGAACCCACCACCAACTTGAACCCACCACCAACCTGAACCCACCACCAACTTGAACCCACCACCAACTTGAACCCACCACCAACCTGAACCCACCACCAACCTGAACCCACCACCAACCTGAACCCACCACCAACTTGAACCCACCACCAACCTGAACCCACCACCAACCTGAACCCACCACCAACTTGAACCCACCACCAACCTGAACCCACCACCAACCTGAACCCACCACCAACTTGAACCCACCACCAACTTGAACCCACCACGAACCTGAACCCACCACCAACTTGAACCCACCACCAACTTGAACCCACCACCAACCTGAACCCACCAACAACTTGAACCCACCACCAACTTGAACCCACCACGAACCTGAACCCACCACCAACCTGAACCCACCACCAACTTGAACCCACCAGCAACCTGAACCCACCACCAACCTGAACCCACCAACAACTTGAACCCACCACCAACTTGAACCCACCACCAACCTGAACCCACCACCAACCTGAACCCACCACCAACTTGAACCCACCACCAACTTGAACCCACCACCAACCTGAACCCTCCAACAACTTGAACCCACCACCAACTTGAACCCACCACCAACCTGAACCCACCACCAACCTGAACCCACCACCAACTTGAACCCACCACCAACTTGAACCCACCACCAACCTGAACCCACCACCAACCTGAACCCACCACCAACTTGAACCCACCACCAACTTGAACCCACCACCAACTTGAACCCACCACCAACTTGAACCCACCACCAACCTGAACCCACCACCAACCTGAACCCACCACCAACTTGAACCCACCACCAACTTGAACCCACCACCAACCTGAACCCACCACCAACTTGAACCCACCACCAACTTGAACCCACCACCAACTTGAACCCACCACCAACCTGAACCCACCAGCAACCTGAACCCACCACCAACCTGAACCCACCACCAACTTGAACCCACCACCAACTTGAACCCACCACCAACCTGAACCCACCACCAACTTGAACCCACCACCAACTTGAACCCACCACCAACCTGAACCCACCACCAACCTGAACCCACCACCAACCTGAACCCACCACCATGGTAAGGGATTTGTCAAACAACCCATATAACCCAGATAGCACGGGCAGGAGGCGTTCATCCAGCAGCGGACTGAAAATGGGCTGTAATACTCTTGGATCTTTTGGTAAAGTCACGTAGAAGGGAAATAAAATAATAAAAATAAAACATAATACAATTCTCACGACGTTTCGGCCACAACACAAACAGCCATCCTCAGGTGAAGTAAGGATGAGCGTTTTGAGCTATCTCAATTTAAAAAGAGGGATGATATTGTCATCCTCTCAGCCGACAAGGGCAATGCAACAGTCATCATAGACAAACCCGTATACAATTGTAATAACAGCCATAGAGGGTTCACGTGGGGATTGGCTTGCCGGTCCTGCTCGTAGCCAATAAGGGTTGAGATTGGGACCATGGCCCATGCGTCATCACGACAGGTCATCAGAAGTGATTGGCCTAGCCCAGGGGTCGGCAACCTACGGCTCCGGAGCCGCATGCGGCTCTTTACGGGCTGCTTCTTGACGATATGTACAGTATGTACAGTATGTACTCAGATGCATTGCGGCTCTTGAAATACTGAATTTTGTACCGAATTGGAAAGAAATGGCTCTTCTTGTTATTTTGGTTGCCGACCCCTGGCCTAGCCATTCGGGGCCCCAGCTAATGGGGAGCCAGATGAGGGGCGTGGTCCCGGGATTGACAGGGAACCATTGAGAAGGGTCGAAGCTGTCCATACACGATTGGCTGGGGGAACCACGTGACGAAGGTCTTAAGAGCGAGCGAGAGGGAACGATCGCGAGCAGACTGCAACTAACGAGAGCAGGGTCACGCGCGGACGGGGCCTCGGGTTGCCACGTGCGCGGAGGGGACTTCGGGTTGCCACGTGCGCGGAGGGGACTTCGTGCGTAGTCTGTCCTCTCTCCGTTGTCTGCCAGCAACGGAGAGTGAGTGAGGAAAGTGTATGGTGGAGTGGAAATAAAAAGGACTGATTCCGAAGCCGTCTCCTGGAAGATTATTACACAATAACAAAATTCAAGACCTACTTAATAATAGTAGCTATACAAAAATTTAAGAGATCCTACCAAAAACGAACAGTATCATCACTGATTCGGCTTCATTAATTGAACAAACCAAGCGGTTTTCCTTTAAACTCTCAGCTGCTAGACCACCCAGATTGTATGGCTTACCAGAAATCCACAAAGAAGGTACCACCCCTTCGTCCCATCGTCTCCACCATTGAATCACCCACCGACAAACTGTCCCGATATCCGTCTGAGACCTTGCAGCCATTCACTGGTAAGACCACCTCTTCTGTACTTAACTCAGCTCACTTGGTATTGTTAATTAAGGACATATCACTGTCCTCAAGTGATATGCTCGTTAGTTTCGACGTAGTTTCTTTGTTCACCAAAGTTCCTGTGCCATTGCAATCATGGAATGTTTGGTCCAACAAAGATTTAATGTTAATGTGCCGGCGCTGGTGAGACGCTGCCTCACCAACACTACTTCACCTGGAATTTAACATTCTACAAACAAGTTGAAGGCACCCCAATGGGTTCTCCTTCATCTCCGGTTGTAGCCAATGTTTTCATGGAAAAATTTGAGACCGACGCCTTCCAGGCATCCACTCTAGGTCCGTCCTTGTGGAAGATGACACGTTCGTCATCTGGCCACGTGGCTGACCAGCTCTCAACCAATTCCTCAACCACATCAATTCCATACACCCAGCCATCAAATTCACCATGGAGGTGGAAAAGGATGGCAAGCTACCATTCGTGGATGTTCTAATCGAAAAGAGACCAGATGGCTCAATGGGCCACTGTCTACAGGAAAGCCACCCATAATGATGCCTACCTAAAACCTGACTCCCACCACCATCCATCCCAGAAGAATTCCCTTATCAAAACTCTACACCATAGAGCTAGATGTATTTCCGACCATCATCACCTAGCCAGTGAACTGAAACACGTGCGCCAAGCTCTCAAGATGAATGGATATTCTGACTACACAATCCGTAAAGCTATCACTCCAACCGTTGGGAAGGAGCCATCTGAGGACCCAATCAAAACCATCACCTTGCCATACATAGCAGGGGTCACCAAAATTATTTCCTAAATCATGAGCAAACACAAGATCCAGTTTCGATTTAACACAGTGCTTAAAATTCGTGATCTGATCCCATCTATGAAGGATGTGATCCCTGACATGCAATACCCCGGCGTCTATAAACGAAGTTGTGTCTGTGGCAGTAGTTACATTGGGGAAACTAAGCGACATGTCTCGGACCGTGTTCGTGAGCATAAAGCAGATTTGAAACACGGGAGCACCAACACTTCCGTGTGAGCGGTTGGCTCACACGAAATTGATTTCTCTAAGACAAAGGTACTTATCGACAAAGATTGGTTCATGAAGCCATCCTTATATACAGACACAATTTCAACCGAGAGGATGGGTACAAACTCAGCAATCATTGGAAAGACATCATTAACCAGTTTAAGTCATAACTGGCTGTGATGTTTCCATCTTGTCACCTTCCGATGTTATTAAGATGGGACAAGCAATTCCAGTTCTTGTGGTGTCGCCCATGCATTGGGCATACCACAAGTTGTTATTTTTCCACGGATTATGCATCTACCCTTCCATTCATTACCATCTCCGCTTTCTCTCCGCGTATGCTGGCCCCAGGACACTTGTGTCCCGCCCACTTCATTCTGATACCAGGATGCTTGTGCTACGCCCATTTTTAACCTTTAATAAGTAATATTAATACAACTTTTTTTTAAACACGCTTTTATGAAATGAACTAGTAATGGCAGAACTCCACGACTCCAGGAAGTGACCCCGAAGCTTGCCATAGCGTAAGGGACTGTGGCCAATTACAGCCAATGTCAGTTGACCGTGGACAATTAGACCCCAGCCGGAACTTAACATATAAAAAGATATATATATAATTTATGATAGAATATAGTATTGCCATCAGTATGACATAAGTATATCAAGTTTGCAGTCGATACCACATTGGGAAGTGGGTTAAAATTGACTTACAAGATTTGAGTTTACAACAACAACGACGACAACGACAACAACAACAACGAGTGGGTGAAATGAAAACGTGTAAAAACTGCTTGCCTTCAGTGGCTCCGCCCCCTTTTTCCACCTGATGACAGTCGCTTGTGTTGCGATCGAAACGTCGTAGTTTGTTTATTTTATTTTTTTTACCTATCTACGTGACTTTACCGAAAGACCCAACGAATATAAATCAACGTTTTGTTGATCCATACATGTTGCATGCAATAGGGTCATGCGACATACGCAGAGCCACTAGTGTGCCCGCTGCATTCGTCGCAGTGGTTACGAGAAGAAACGATTCTTGAATTTACTCATTATCCTGACTCACGAGAATTCATTGAATTGTGGGGGTGGGGGGCGCAGGGGAGGGGGGGGGTCGCAGGGGGGTCGCAGGGGGGTCGCAGGGGGGGCGCAGGAGAGGGGGGCGCAGGGGAGGGGGCGCAGGGGAGGGGCTGGGCGCAGGGGGGCACAAGGGAGGGGGGACGCAGGGGAGGGGGCGGACACAGGGGAGGGGGTGGGCCCAGGGGGTGGGTGCAGGGGGGCACGGGGGGGGGCACAGGGGGAGTTGGGGCGCACGGGGGGAGGCGGGGGTGGGGATTAATCTTTTATACCTGAAATAGATACACACGAGGTATTTTTTTTAAGATAATATTTGAAGATTCACAAAAATAAATATATACAAAACCGAGATGCCTATTGCATGGCACTGCACAAACGCTACATTAAAGTAATGGGATTCACTCCCGTGCCAGACACAATGGCCGTGTTCATTTTAATATCCTTTGCATCTGAGGTGTTGCGTTTCCTCATCCATTACATTATAGATGCTGCGTATAACATTGTGCATACTAATAATAGCCTTGCAGAGATGGCTTTTTGTTTTAAATGTGTTCAATCACATTTTCGTTCACATTTTACATTAACATTGTACTTTGCATGGCAGCGCACGCAATGGGAAAACGAAGAGCAATGCTTATGCAACGCGACATTGCAAAAATACACAAACAGAATTGAATCGATTTGGAATTAAATGTTTAATTATCATGACTGTTTAACCAGCATACGCTGTACAATTAACTGTAATGGAGGCGAGGGGGTCAATATTGTGAAGATGCATTTATAATCTATTACGATTTCACCATTTGAATCATCGCACGTGCTGCTGTTACGTATATTTTTTTTCGCCCGCTTCATTTCACGAACTCATAATTATTCGAGCGATACATCGTCACAGATTAGTAGTGTATCCTAAATCACTTAATCCCTCGCGCAGCTTTATTTATTTATATATCGTCTAGAATCATTCCATATTACCAGAGGCAGTTGTTTTTACGCCCCACCTGTGAGAACCTCCCGGATAAGAATCTGCCTGGTAAAACATTATTACAGCACGTGATATGAAATAATTGTAATGACGGGTAGTTTACGGCTGACAGGGAGATGAGAGAGCCGAGTCTGGGATTGATATTCCCTCCGCAGTTATGCTGGGGCTGTACGCGGCGCCTCGAACTAAAAAAAATAATGCGGCAGTACATACAGGCAACAACAAAAAAACGACACACACACAAATATGAAATGTACAGAATTATGATACGAAGTGGAATACGATATGTAGAGTACAATGGCTATAAAATGCATTTGGATACCACTGTATGGTATATCGTATACGTTAAGTGAACTAAAATACTTTTTTATTTAAAGCTTTCGTGACTGCAGGGATTCATCTTCTTGGTTCTTTCGGTAAAGTCACGTAGAAGGGAAATAATAAAATAATAAAAATGAAACATAATACAATTGTTTTATTATGTTTTCTTTTTATTATTTGATTATGATATAATAAAATAATAAAATTACTTTATTGTGTTTTATTTTTATTATTTTATTATTTCCCTTCTACGTGACTTTACCGAAAGAACCAAGAAGATAGAATACTTTTTGTAGTATATTATGTGTTTAACACGCACCAAAATACGCTTGAATGTTTATCAAGGTAAAGGTGCGGCCCTGCAATTGCCTACCAGCGTCACCGCCGGTGGAGATCCCTCCATTCGACAGAGCTCTTCCAGACAACTCTCAACAGGATTCGTGTTGGCCTACCCTTCTTACGCTGGCCAGACGACCTGCGAGTATCCCACACTTTACCCCACCACACCACCAGCCACCCTGCTAAACGACGAACTGTGGTTCGGGGCGGGTTGGGGGGGTGGTGAGAACTCACCAACTCAAGGGGGATAGCCTCATTCGCAAGAGTGACCTGGGACGATACTCCTGGGGTCAATAGGGACGATCGTCCCGGGTCACTCAATAGGAGACGATGATTGCTGCTGTGTCAAAGTGTCGACGGAGTGGCGTGCGTGTGGTCGCGCTGCTGCGGCACGCGGAGTAGCAGTGACGAGCGAAGCCCCGCGCCCTATCGCCAGGGCGAGACCACCCAGGTCAAGGTGTGGACATGTAGAGGCAGTTTTACATGGCACCTTGACAAGGCGCTGTGGTTGTGGGTCCCATCAACGCCATCCCTCCAGCACAAACTCACCAAGACACAACCTTCACAATGGAACCAATGATTTCTCCACGAATCGTACATGCCATCCAGTACTTGATTTTTTTGGGGGTGCTTGTTCACTACGCAATGATGTGGCCAAATCTGTTTTTTTCTTGTCATAAGACCTTTCACCACCCGACGCATCCCAAACAAATGTAACGTCCACGTGTGCAAGCGTTTAACTTCGAGACAATTTAAGAACAGGCTCTCGACAGCTAAATGTGGGGCGTTGTCTACGAAGCGAAGCTTGAAAAAACGACATCAACCATCTGCAGGGGGAGAAAAACTAAAGTCAGAATGTCATGACGATGTCAGATTGTGGAGGAGTTTCCCTCAATACATTTTGGCCAGATCGCTACGTGACTTACCGCTAAAAATCAATAAACGAATGGTATTGCCTGTGAAAATCCACACGTTAAGTTCACCGTAACGGTGTCCACGTGCATCTATGCTTATTTCCGATGTCTTTACCAGCAAGTTCATGTACATGAGTGTATGCTGTCAGCGGTGATGAAGGAGTCTTGCGTGCCTCTTATTCGGATTATAAGATTGCAGCCGGAATGTTTTGATAGCACAACAGCCATTCAATGCATGTCACATCGACAAGGGTTGATGATTCCAATGAAATGATGACGATTGAAATCTTGAATCACGCGGATTTGTCGCCATCGCAGTCACCGTGGTTAATCTACTACCGCACAGTACTCGATAAAGGCCTCCCCAAAGCCATTGCCGTTTCTCGCACGTGCGCCGATTTCATCGCTCCGTCTCCTCAGTGTTCGTCCTCTTGTACGCGCGTTTGATTTATTGGCTGCCACTTAATCGCTATTATTTTACATGTAACGTGCCTAGTTTTTTTTGTATTCCATATCCTCTCTCGCAGCATACATTGACGGTTCGAGAGCAACGTGCTGACGTTCTGGGCAGTACTCCCAGGCGCATGGACGGTGTTACACACTGCTGCACTTGCTGCTGCTGCTGCACTTGCTGCTGCTGCACTTACTGCTGCTGCTGCACACATCAGACTCGTCACAGCTGGTGGGATGGTGACGGATTTTCATTGGTGATGGCGGGGGGGGGGGGGGGGGTTTAGCCGGTCATTGCCGTTCTGGGTTGAGGAGTTTTTGACAATTAACATCTCGCCACCAGAGCCACGGTAGCGAGATTTTAACTCCCACGCATGATATACAGGAGGTGGTGGGTTCGATCCCGAGACCCTGTATATTTGGAGCTTGCATGTCTGTCTCCCCGTGGTCACGTGATTTTTTTTTCTCCGGTTCCTCCGGTTTTCCCCTCCACATTTAGGAACATGCATGTCGAGTATTTGGCTGCTATAAAAAGAACATTTTCATGATAAGCCACTCAGCTGTAAACCACTCAGTTGTGGTTCATGGTAAAATAAAAGTCGTTCTGTTTAAAACTGGTCTAAGGTTTAGGAATGAACCCTATTTTCATGCGTACCCTTCTTCCCTTTCTCTGAATTTATAGCTCAAATGCTCCATGCCCGTGATTGGGCCTAATGAATTCAGCCATTGAGTATGAGAGGTAGGGGGGGGTCTTGATTATTATTGCACGTACTCATTATGGTTCTCCTGGCCGCTATATTGAAAGTCCTTACCAAAAAGCGTTCTGGTCTCGGGTCAGCCCCGCTTTATCATCTCTTTTGTGTGACATATCCTGCCCAATGATATTAACTTGCGTTAGCAGTTTGAAATATTTATAAATCGATGCTTGGGTTAGGTCAAAAATGTTGGGTGCAAAAACCCACGTGTTCGGTTTAAATAATAATCATAATTGACACATCTCCAGTGCCTTTCACCCTCGAGGTCACGAGGCACTGTACAACAGGCAAAGATCCCCCATATAGCCTTTAACAGACTGCTAGGGCAAGTGCTGTCAGCGAGCACATATGAAGGCCGTAACAAAACACACGCACACACGCATGCTCACTCCAATCATATCCAAAAGGATTCGAGAAATATAAAACGCCCTTAAAATATGTCGGAAGCATGCATTGAGATTATTTTTTATTATTTTGCTGATATCAATTTAAAAATGATAAGCCACTTTGCTGAGCTATCACTTGCGGCCTGGTTGCTTCTGAAAAAAAAGCCAATCCCTCAGTGGGCTTTGCCTGGTAGAATGGGGATGGTTTAGTGTTGGATTTGTATGTGTTCGAGTGATTCGTTTACCGTTCTTGTACGTTGCACTACCATCATGTTTGTGTATTGTGTGTGTTGTTGTAACGTTCTTACTCGCCCTGACTGGACAACTTTGAAAAAGAGCTTCATCGTTCATCGAATTTCCACAAAATCAATAAATATTCTGATTCTGCTTTGAATAAAACGAGGGGGTGAGAGTCAGCAGAGCCGGGGGGGGGGGATCGGTCACTCCATTGTCGTACAGAGAGACATGGTGACCTCGGCACTCACAACACAACAGGCTTACACTCCTTCTCGAATCCACACGCACCTCTTGCTGTCTCTCAGTGTAGGCACAAGCATGACTCTCTCCATACTGTTATGCGCACTCAATTTTGTTTTGTTTGTTACTGACCAAGTTTTATGAACCAAATGTAATGTACATGCCGTACTATTGCCCCGTCAATCTGATGTTTCGCGTACTATGAATCATAAAAGGTTTCTTTGCGTACATCCAATGTTCCTCTAATCCAGGACAAGATACTTGCTCTAAGCACTGCTGTGTGATCGAGTGGCCGAGCGGGCAAAACAGGCAAAACGCAGAGGTTTATGTTGAAGACCAGCAAAGTGGCATGGCATTCACATTAATAATTACCTGTCGTTCACTGACAGCCTCCATTTATATGCAATGAGCAGTTTAACAATTGCTTTGCTACCAAGAGGTTTATGTAAAGCTACCAACTTTCTAAGAGGCTCAACCGGAACACGAAATGTGAGCTGCCAGACCTTCCCTTCATCAGTCTCAGCCCAATTTTCCAATAGCCACACAGACTCCGCTGCTAGCACCGCCCACACAGTGACCAGTCACACCCACTAGACTACTGGCACCACCCACACAGTGACCAGCCACACCCACTAGACTACTGACACCGCCCACACAGTGACCAGCCACACCCACTAGACTACTGGCACCACCCACACGGTGACCAGCCACACCCACTAGACTACTGGCACCGCCCACACAGTGACCAGCCACACCCACTAGACTACTGGCACCGCCCACACAGTGACCAGCCATACCCACTAGACTACTGGCACCACCCACACAGTGACCAGCCACACCCACTAGACTACTGGCACCGCCCACACAGTGACCAGCCACACCCACTAGACTACTGGCACCACCCACACAGTGACCAGTCACACCCACTAGACTACTGGCACCACCCACACAGTGACCAGTCACACCCACTAGACTACTGGCACCACCCACACAGTGACCAGCCACACCCACTAGACTACTGGCACCGCCCACACAGTGACCAGCCACACCCACTAGACTACTGGCACCACCCACACAGTGACCAGTCACACCCACTAGACTACTGGCACCACCCACACAGTGACCAGTCACACCCACTAGACTACTGGCACCGCCCACACAGTGACCAGCCACACACACTAGACTACTGGCACCACCCACACAGTGACCAGTCACACCCACTAGACTACTGGCACCACCCACAGTGACCAGTCACACCCACTAGACTACTGGCACTGCCCACACAGTGACCAGCCACACCCACTAGACTACTGGCACCACCCACACAGTGACCAGCCACACCCACTAGACTACTGGCACCACCCACACAGTGACCAGCCACACCCACTAGACTACTGGCACCACCCACACGGTGACCAGTCACACCCACTAGACTACTGGCACCGCCCAACACAGTGACCAGTCACACCCACTAGACTACTGGCACCACCCACACAGTGACCAGCCACACCCACTAGACTACTGGCACCACCCACACAGTGACCAGTCACACCCACTAGACTACTGGCACCACCCACACAGTGACCAGCCACACCAACTAGACTACTGGCACCGCCGACACAGTGACCAGTCACACCCACTAGACTACTGGCACCACCCACACAGTGACCAGCCACACCCACTAGACTACTGGCACCGCCCACACAGTGACCAGCCACACCCACTAGACTACTGGCACCACCCACACAGTGACCAGTCACACCCACTAGACTACTGGCACCACCCACCCAGTGACCAGCCACACCCACTAGACTACTGGCACCACCCACACGGTGACCAGCCACACCCACTAGACTACTGGCACCACCCACACAGTGACCAGTCACACCCACTAGACTACTGGCACCACCCACACAGTGACCAGCCACACCCACTAGACTACTGGCACCACCCACACAGTGACCAGTCACACCCACTAGACTACTGGCACCACCCACACAGTGACCAGCCACACCCACTAGACTACTGGCACCACCCACACAGTGACCAGTCACACCCACTAGACTACTGGCACCGCCCACACAGTGACCAGCCACACCCACTAGACTACTGGCACCACCCACACAGTGACCAGTCACACCCACTAGACTACTGGCACCACCCACACAGTGACCAGTCACACCCACTAGACTACTGGCACCACCCACACAGTGACCAGCCACACCCACTAGACTACTGGCACCGCCCACACAGTGACCAGCCACACCCACTAGACTACTGGCACCACCCAAACAGTGACCAGTCACACCCACTAGACTACTGGCACCACCCACACAGTGACCAGTCACACCCACTAGACTACTGGCACCGCCCACACAGTGACCAGCCACACACACTAGACTACTGGCACCACCCACACAGTGACCAGTCACACCCACTAGACTACTGGCACCACCCACAGTGACCAGTCACACCCACTAGACTACTGGCACTGCCCACACAGTGACCAGCCACACCCACTAGACTACTGGCACCACCCACACAGTGACCAGCCACACCCACTAGACTACTGGCACCACCCACACAGTGACCAGCCACACCCACTAGACTACTGGCACCACCCACACGGTGACCAGTCACACCCACTAGACTACTGGCACCGCCCAACACAGTGACCAGTCACACCCACTAGACTACTGGCACCACCCACACAGTGACCAGCCACACCCACTAGACTACTGGCACCACCCACACAGTGACCAGTCACACCCACTAGACTACTGGCACCACCCACACAGTGACCAGCCACACCAACTAGACTACTGGCACCGCCGACACAGTGACCAGTCACACCCACTAGACTACTGGCACCACCCACACAGTGACCAGCCACACCCACTAGACTACTGGCACCGCCCACACAGTGACCAGCCACACCCACTAGACTACTGGCACCACCCACACAGTGACCAGTCACACCCACTAGACTACTGGCACCACCCACACAGTGACCAGCCACACCCACTAGACTACTGGCACCACCCACACGGTGACCAGCCACACCCACTAGACTACTGGCACCACCCACACAGTGACCAGTCACACCCACTAGACTACTGGCACCACCCACACAGTGACCAGTCACACCCACTAGACTACTGGCACCACCCACACAGTGACCAGTCACACCCACTAGACTACTGGCACCGCCCACACAGTGACCAGTCACACCCACTAGACTACTGGCACCACCCACACAGTGACCAGCCACACCCACTAGACTACTGGCACCACCCACACGGTGACCAGCCACACCCACTAGACTACTGGCACCACCCACACGGTGACCAGCCACACCCACTAGACTACTGGCACCGCCCACACGGTGACCAGCCACACCCACTAGACTACTGGCACCACCCACAAGGTGACCAGCCACACCCACTAGACTACTGGCACCACCCACACAGTGACCAGTCACACCCACTAGACTACTGGCACCGCCCACACAGTGACCAGCCACACCCACTAGACTACTGGCACCACCCACACAGTGACCAGTCACACCCACTAGACTACTGGCACCGCCCACACAGTGACCAGCCACACCCACTAGACTACTGGCACCACCCACACGGTGACCAGCCACACCCACTAGACTACTGGCACCACCCACACAGTGACCAGTCACACCCACTAGACTACTGGCACCACCCACACAGTGACCAGTCACACCCACTAGACTACTAGCACCACCCACACAGTGACCAGTCACACCCACTAGACTACTGGCACCGCCCACACAGTGACCAGTCACACCCACTAGACTACTGGCACCACCCACACAGTGACCAGCCACACCCACTAGACTACTAGCACCACCCACACAGTGACCAGTCACACCCACTAGACTACTGGCACCACCCACACAGTGACCAGTCACTCCCACTAGACTACTGGCACTGCCCACACAGTGACCAGTCACACCCACTAGACTACTGGCACCGCCCACACAGTGAGCAACAGCGTTCCTCTCTCTCTCTGATGCTGGCTCTGCCGACTTTCCTGTCATCTGCATGCTTCTTTTTTTACAATCATTTTTTTTGTAATTTGTCCGATTTTTATTTTGTAACTGGATTTTGCCCCTTGACATTGATTATGATTGTGCACTGTTTTCGATTTTTTTTTTAAGCAATGCGGTTGTTTTCATTCAAATTCCACGTCTGTTTTTTATTGCCCTGATTTTTGTTTGCGTCATTGCTGCACTTGATGTTTTTTGCTTTTGCCTCCTTTTTATTTTAGCGACCCAAGGTCACATTTGGCACTTCAGTTCTCAGCTGGTTCAACAAAACAAAATCACCTCCGCGTTGTGCCCATATCACGAGTCGGGAATGAGGCCACGCGTGCGTCATATTTTAAACCCAGACAAAATCACGATGTTTACAAATACCTCGGTGGGGAGAGGGGGGGGGTTGCGTGGTGGGGGGGGGGTGACAAAATGGGATAGCCTCGCTGGACGTTTAGTAGCTGTCAGTTGACGAGGTCACATTCTCGCGGCGCGATCAACAACATTTCACGAGATCTGCACTGTAATAAACAGAGGTGTTTTGCGCAGACATAAAAAAAAACACCCAGACAGCAGCAATAATCCTATAGCCACGTGCTCACAGCCAGCTTCCGCGAATATCCCGTCTTTCACCAAGCCTTTTTGGATAACTAACAACAGTGGGCGGGGGGGGGGGAGTTCTATTCGTTCCGGGGGGCAGGGGGGTTGTCACAGCACGAGCTGTCAGCATGTGCACACATGCATGCACTGAGCCCCCCCCCCGCCGCCGCCCACACACACAAAGCCCCTACGGCCCCCCCACACCCCACGCTGCCCCCCCCCCAACACAGAGTCCGCATGCCGTAGTCTGCGTACGCAGATTGCGAAAAGCTGCAGGCAAACACAAACTTGTGCGCGTGCACGAAGCAGCGCACGACGCAGCAATATGAATCGTGCACCGGTGTTGTAGGTGGGGTGGAGGCACTGATGTATGCCGTGACCTACTGCAATCGAAACTCTCTAGAGTCAAGCAATCCAATAAACTCTTTCGGGTTTTTGTGTGTGTGTCTGCTTGCGGTAATATATTAAACCCACGCAAACGTACATATACATGCACACGCGCGCGAATATACTCCCATACCTACATACAAACATGCATGTACTCTCATACCTACATGCAGACATGCATGTGTAATGATTTCAGTTAGAGCTGCCCAGGGCTGAGCTCGAACTGAAATCATTACACATTCAGGTATGTACCGTAGTTAAGGTGGTGGTGGGGTCTGGTGGTTTGACGTTTGGACAATAAATACCGTCTTTTGTGAAGAATTAAGCTCTCAATAAAAACCACTAGATCTTGAAATGTGAAGAATTATGTCACGTCGTTTTAATCCCAGACTGGGCTCTCCTTTTACTCCTTCGGATTTTCTCGACCGGAAAATAAAATTGAAACAAAAAAAACCTCCACCTCGCAACCTTCAGAGAGTAATTGCATCACGTTAACTTGACGTCACAAGCGGACCGCCGCTCACGACGCTAAACCGATGTGTTGCCACAATTTCAACGAGGCCCACAGTCAATGGCTCGGCGTCACCGTTCGCTGTCAGGACAGACGAGTGCGCCGAGGTCGACCTCCCCGTGACGGATACGGGCACGCCGAGACATCCCAAAGGGGGGCCAGGGACCTTGCCCCTCATCAGCATCAGCCGTCCTCTATCTACTGCTGGATTAAAGCTCCCCCCCCACACCCCTCGTCACCATTCGTCACGTTCTCGCGACGCCACGATCCATCTCGCTCCTGCACGCGAGCCGAGCTCTTGGCTGCTGCTCCACAGTGGTTGATGATTTCTTGTATGTATGTGCATGTATGTATGTATGAATCTTCTTTTCGCACCGTACGTAGCTAACCGTGCAAATCGGAGGTAGCGAGGGAAAGGACAACAAACTAAAGGCATAATAAAAGTTTTTGGGTTAGATCTAACCCAAAAACGTTTATTATGAATAATATCGGTCGCGAAAGCGTACGTGTTAAGCAAACTAAAGGCAGTTCTTGTGTCCGTTTTCTCGTTGAGGCTGTTACTAAGCCACTAGTGTCGCTCGTCGGCCATCACATCATTCTCTTGAGCTGATGTGTCTGGCTTAAGGTCGCTTTATTTTTCTGAACAAGTCCGTACAATTTGTATAAATTCCATGTAGATCATTTGAAAAAAAAAATTTGTCATAGATTTCCACGCGATAAGCCACTTTGTTGAGCTATCATCTGTGGCCAGGTCGCTTCTGAAAAATAAGTGAATCTCTCAGTGGGTTTTACCTGTTAAGATTTAAAAAAATGGTTTAGTTTGTATTTTTTTAAAGTGATTTGTTTACTTCTCCTATGCTTTGCACTCCTGTCGTGTTTTTATATTGTTTGTTGTTGTCACATTCTGACCCGCCCTGACTGCTTAATAGATCATCGGATTCCTCCAGTACAAAGAAAAATTCTGACTCTGATTTGTGTTCCGCGTTCCGTGCCCTCTATCTCTCTCTCTCTCTCCGTTTCCCCCTATAATTTCAAGCGCGCACATCTCCATACTTACACAGCAATCACTTTGTCACGATTAAAACACCACTTCTAAGAAGGAATTATCTACATTAGCACCCACGGCGTTGTTAATTAGTACCCCGCAAGTCGTGCAACTAGAACTGGAGCCCAAGGGTTCTGAAGATTCCCAGATGCCGAGTTACAAAGGGGGTAGGGAATTGGCCAGGAGGGGGGCTATTTAATTCCTTACAAGAGGGCCCATGCCAACCACACTACCCTCAACTTATGAGTACATCTCTATCCTACTGAAACTGGCACTGGTCATTCATAAGTGAATTTGCACTTTGACAGCCAAGGTCGTATTGCTCTTGTTGTTGTTGTTGTTATCGGTTTGTTGTTGATACTCTATGTTGACCGCAGGCACCGCTGTGGCCTAGGATTCTCGCTTTGAAGGATTGCACCTCGTTTGAGTTGCCACGAGGCACGGCGCTACAGTATTTGTGAAAAATGTGTCTAGATTCTAGAGATTTCACTTTTCAGTTGAAATTGTAGAAAGCTATTTTTATAAACGCACACACGCGCGCACACGCGTGTCAGCAATTCTAGCCTGCATTGAATATAAACATTTGGACAGCATCAGCACTCCCTCCAACATCATAACACCGACAGAGTATACCCACAGTGCATGTCAGAGGAAAGACGAGAATACAAAGGTCAACCTACCGTAGAAAAAAAACCAAAGGGTGTCCACAAAGAATTGGAAAATAATAATTAAAAATACAACCAAAGAAAAAACAACAAGGCCAACAAGAAATTATGAAATTCCAAACCCAGTCACAGTACCGGGCAAACGACCTCGTGAGCTCAATCCCTTCCCTTAAAAATACATCCGCCTGTCCTTAGAAGGCGGCTTGCTTCGCTCCACGTGGCCGGCTGTGGAATCCCCACGATCCCTTGTGGGCCCTGTGGCTTTCTTTTTTAATTCTAGATTTGAAGCTTTCGTGACTGCAAGGATTCATACTCTTAGTTTTTTCGGTAAAGTCACGTAGGTAAAAAATAAAATTAAAATTAATAAAAAAATTATAATAATGAAAAAATTATAATAATATTTTTAATTTTCCCCGCGCGCGTGGCCCAATCTCAGTGTGCAACCCACCCCGCCCGGTCCACCCCCCGCGCGCGCACGCACGCACGCACGCACCTGCACGTACAGCTCTTCTGCATCACCTCTGCGCGGTGGTAGCCAGAGAGCTTGCAGAAGCCGTCATTGCTGTACACGATGGGCCAGTCGACAATTTGCGCGTTTCCCAGCAGGAAGTTCGCGTCTGCAGATTCGGGAGACAAACAGAACTTGGGTGAGTTGCGCAGAGGGCCTTGCAAGCAGCGGGTTAAACATCGCCACCGCCGCCTCCGTGCTGTTTCAACAAATGCCGCTGGTATGCAGCGAAAGAATAACGGCAACAACAATAACAACAGCAGAAGAGCATTCACCTGGGAACATCACATGGGTCTTGCGACTCATTCATGCAGGAAAATAGTGTCCTACATCACGAGTGGTGGCCATGTGCGTGTGCGAGACGCGGTGCGGAGGAGCGTGTAGTCGTCTATTGGCGAGCGAACTTTGCTACGAACACGGCGACCCGAGTTTCATTGACGCTCGACGACCAACAATAACAGTGGCAAATGAAAATGAACCGGTCGACTCAGCCTCACACGAGTACCTGGTGCAGTGCGTAAAACGTCAACATTCGGGAGACAAAGGCGGCCGGGCGTTGTGTTGGCCACCCACCCAGTCGGGTGCCGTCCCCCCCCCCCCGCCCCATTCGCGTGTGCTCACTAAGAGCAACTTTGCCCCAACTGTCTGTAAAAAAGGCTAGTACGGGGGATCTTTGTCTTTGTGCGAGACGTGCCATGGTTAACGGTGGTAATCCGTGGGTGGATTATCCAGGTTGCGAATTAACGTTGCTCATTCGCTCGTTTGTTGTTCTTGTTGCTTTACCACGCTCGCTGGTTTCACTGTGAGCTGCTCCTCACTCGTCGAGGGTCAATGGCTCTGTGGCCACGTGGCCGAGAACACGTCGGCAAGGCAAAACATTCCTTTAAGAAACAATAAAACCAGACGACGTCGGTCAATGAAAATGATTTCCATCGTTTAACTTATATCTATTTGTTTGCGTTATCCGAGTTCGATTGCGGTCATTTTCTGACATCGGGACGACGCATATCTTAGCCCGGTCCTGGGCCCGACAGCAGTTTGTCTCAACGTGAAATGAGCGCCTGGCGCGGTGTGTGTGTGAACATTGGGCTCTCCCCTGCCATTACGCCGAATAATCATGAGGTCTGCCTCCCTCCATAAAAACCGTTGTGCCTTGCGATATCGCGAAGTAACCGGTTAAATAAAAAAACGAAGTCAGGATTATGCTGTCGTTAATGAGAAGCAGAGTAGATAGATATGTTTCGCCCGACTGGTTTTATTAAACGTAAGTCATTTTTCTCTGCGTGTGCCATTTCATCGCGACGATGATAAATAATAATAATCATCATCATCATAACAGCAGAAGCCGAAACAAGACAACAACAAGGAAATTAAACTATGATGAGCTCGTGTTTGGAAGAAAAGGAAAAAATTCCATCCGAGGAATGAGTCGATTTAATGAGTAGACAAAAGTGATTCTAACATTTAACGAGCAGCGACAGCGCATATATGACATCACCAGTGTTTCTGGGTGAGGTCTCTCTGGTGACTATTACGAAGATAGCTTGTGCTGTAATGTGCGAGTGTGTGTGTGTATACATAGCGTCCCTTGAGGGGGTACGGGAATCTATCGAAGTGCATCGAAATGCGTAATTAACTCGCAATGCCTCATACGGAGATGCATCAGTTGCTAAAATGATCTCTCAAAACGAAAGTCGTTTTTTGACACTCTCACGCATGCATATTATCTGCTGTGACATCATATATTTATCAGCAACACGGACACCTACAGGGGAAAATGTGATCGAAAGCTGAACAATATGCAAAAAGGAACGCAGAGAACACATTCCTGCGGAGGGAGCTGGTAGGAACGTTGGGTTGCTCGGTCTATGGCGAGGGTCAAGAGCGGCGTGGTGTATTCCGCAAATGTGCCCGACTGTGAGGGCGGGCACAAGCCGGCGTGATTAGGTTAAACGTTGAGTTTTATAAGGGCACCACGGGGTGACCAGCCCCTCCCCACCCAGCCCCACCCCTCCCACCCAGCCCCACCCTCCCCACCCATCCCCTCCCCACCCTCCCCACCCAGCCCCACCCTCCCCACCCAGCCCCTCCCCACCCTCCCCTCCCCACCCAGCCCCTTCCTTCCCACCCAGCCCCTCCCTGCACGACGGACACAATAATCCCCTGTGGGCTGGTGTAACCAGGAGGTTCCTACCAGTATAAGCGTGCTTTGGGTTTGTACCTAGAGACGGAAAGATGAACACGTGGATAAAACAAAATGCAAGTTGGAGACGTCACTAAATTGAAGACGTTCGCCGATGCTGGTTGCACCTACAAGCGAGCGGAACGTCGTGCCAAACTGCCAAACCGGCGAAGCAACAATAACATTGGCACGTTTGTCCACGCGACAACTGTGTTCACGTGGCTGTGTCGGGTGGAGGAGGACGTACAACGCAACAATTGTAATCGTGGGACGAATGGGAGGATCACCCGCCCTTGACGGCGACGGTGTCGGTGTAAGACCTTCATCCAGCAGTGGATAGACCACGGCGGAGGTGTTGTTCTCGATCATACTGGTCGTGCTTTGCATCTATAACGACGTGTGTTTGTGTGTGTACTGAATGTTCATGTAGAGTACAGTATTTTTTTATTCATGATTCAGATGGAGCGATATAATCAGTCCGCGCTCTGGAGCGACATCGATCTTGGCATCGCACGATCGCATCGATGGCTCTAGCTCTATGGGATGGAACGGGGTGGAGGAGAGGGGCGGGGGGGGGGGGTCATCCAGCAGTGGATGAATCGTGGCTCATGACGGTGACATACTCACTATCTGCGAGGTTTCACCACCCCTTGCAGATGTTCACACAGGGCATGTGTAACTGGAGGCACAAACTTACCGTAACATGCCTGTTTGATAAATAAGCCGCTAGGGTCAACTTGAGGGCCGTTAACTCTCGGTTTATCCGGGTAACGGATTCATCGGCGAAAACAAAAATACGTTTCGAGAAATTAGAGTACTTTACTGTACAGTACACGTGTTCCATTCCGACGAGTGGCTTCTTTTTTGGACGCACGCTGCTTTCCCTCGCAGTGTCAGCGGCACCACGATCGTGACTCATTGACCAATTACTTAAGATGCAATAAAAGCACGGACAGTCAACGTCTTCACCGCCCCCCCCCCCCCCCATTCGTCGTAGTTAAGCAATAAGCAAGTTCGCGTGAAGCCTAATGTGCACGTGTTCTGCACTATCGCAATTTTTTTGTAATCCGGGTCAGCTCTGCCCAACCGAGATAGATTGAGTGTCAAGGCAGGCGCTGTGAGGACTCACCACCAACCCCCCACTCCCAGTGCCGGATTATCCTAGCAGCACAAGTCGCTACACATGTAGATACACATGTAGATACACATGTAGATACACATGTAGATACACATGTAGATACACATGTAGCTACACATGTAGATACACATGTAGATACACATGTAGATTATCCTGGCAGCACAAGTCGCTACACATGTAGCTACACATGTAGATACACATGTAGCTACACATGTAGATACACATGTAGCTGCACATGTAGATACAGACCGCGCACTTTCTAGGGCCCCGCGCTAAATGCTTTCAAGCTATCAATTCCGGTTCGGTGATTCTGCACTTGCTCTATTACAAAAGTACTATACTGCCTTCAACTTTTATGAACGGCTGGGTGTTTAAGGCTAGCAATTTGTCGTATTATCCGGCTATATAGCAAATGAAAAAATACAATTACTTTACTATGCAAATTAAACATTTATGTTTTAATATTTATGTTTTTAATTTAGGACCCCTTTATAACAACATATGCTACAGGCCCCGTACTAGCTTCATCCGGCACTGCCCACTCCCCGGAGTCGAGAAGTCGTCCGGGTGAAGGGGAGAGTGTCGCGATTACATTAGAGCGGCCTCTAGCGGCTGCCGGGGCAGGTCACGCGAGTCGTGCGTTATGTATGGATCGTAGCATTCGGGATAGATCGTAATCCATGAATGACCGAGAACGATCGACGCAATTTTATGCAATCCTCTAACCAGGGCTTAATTTCAGCCGGGGCTGAGCTCAGAAAACAAAAAATTCCCCCACCCTCCCGTCCATTTCCCACCCCTCCCCACGCTGTCGATGTGAGGAGAGGGTGCGGGGAGGGTTGGCTCGTGGGTACGGGGGAGTTGAGGGGTGTCAGGAAATATTCCGTGAAAAATTAAGCCGTGCAACCCCCGTAATTAATAATTAGAGGCGCTACGCTTGACGCGTAATCATAATTGTGAGCCGCCGTCCCACGCCAAGCAAGCGCGTGCTGATGGTAGCGAGACGGTGATGGTGGTGAGACGGTGATGGTGGTGAGACGGTGATGGTGGTGAGATGGTGATGGTGGTGAGATGATGTGTTGATATGTGATGGTGGTGAGATGGTGATGTTGTGATGTGGTGAGATGGTGATGGTGGTGAGATGGTGATGTGGTGAGATGGTGATGGTGGTGAGATGGTGATGGTGGTGAGATGGTGATGGTGGTGAGATGGTGATGGTGGTGAGACGGTAATGTGGTGATGGTGGTGAGATGGTGATGGTGGTGAGATGGTGATGGTGGTGAGATGGTGATGGTGGTGAGATGGTGATGATGGTGAGACGGTGATGGTGGTGAGATGGTGATGTGGTGATGGTGGTGAGATGGTGATGGTGGTGAGATGATGTGTTGATATGGTGATGGTGGTGAGATGGTGATGTGGTGATGGTGGTGAGATGGTGATGGTGGTGAGATGGTGATGTGGTGAGATGGTGATGGTGGTGAGATGGTGATGGTGGTGAGATGGTGGCATGGAAAGATGGTGGTGTGGTGAGCTGGTGATGGTGGTGAGCTGGTGATGGTGGTGAGATGGTGATGTTGAACTAAATGGTGGGCTGGTGGTGACCGTCAACGAGGGAGGGTGGAAACGGAGAGAGGGTTGCCTTCCTGTATCCTCAATCTTTCTTAATTCCAATCCAACTTTAAATCACAAGAAGGGAGAGAGGGAAAGACGGCGCAGCAGAAATAATAATAATAATAAAACCACCACCCCGTCTCCGTGATCGATACTTATTTATCGGAGCTGTAGTCGCGAGCGATGGGATCTCTAACACGCGCCAAGCCGCGCGTGTCCTCTCAACAGATGAATGGTCATTAGCGCCGTGCCGTGTGGGTGAGGAGGGGGGGGGGGCTTTATCCCAGTTTCCTTGCCCCCCCCCCCCCTGAACGCCCCCATCTCTCCGTGTAAGTTGCAACACGCCAACAATGCCGGGTGCGTGTGCCCACAGCGGGCGGGCGAGTCGAGCAGTACACGTGGGCCACTGCGGTAAAGTCTTCCCGCATCCGGCTGGGGGGGTCGGGGGGCCTCTCACTCGGGTGCCCAACCGGGACCCGAGGGAGAGGTCAAGCGGTCTTCGTGCCGCGTCCTCGCACCGTCCGTCACGGTCAGGTCGTCTTGGAGACAGCGCTGTGATTATTCACCAAAAACCACGGCCACCACCACTATCACTACCACCACTACCACCACCACCACCACCGCCACCACTATCACTACCACCACTACCACCACCACCGCCACCACTATCACTACCACGACCACCGCCACCACCACTATCACTATCACGACAACCGCCGCCGCCACCACTATCACTACCACGACCACCACAACCACCACCACCGCCACCACTACCACTACCACGACCACCACCGCCACTACCACTATCACTACCACTACCACCACCGCCACTACCACTATCACTACCACGACCACCACCGCCGCCACTACTATCACTACCACGACCACCACCACCACCGCCACTACCACTACCACCACCACCGCCACCACCACCGCCGCCACTACCACTATCACTACCACGACCACCAACGCCACTACCACGACCACCACCACCGCCACCACCACCACTTTCACTACCACGACCACTACCACTACCACCACCACCGCCACCACCACCACCGCCGCCACTACCACTATCACTACCACGACCACCACCGCCACTACCACGACCACCACCATCGCCACCACCACCACTTTCACTACCACGACCACTACCACCACCACCGCCACCACCACCACCACCGCCGCCACTACCACTATCACTACCACGACCACCACCGCCACTACCACGACCACCACCACCACTTTCACTACCACTACCACCACCACCACCGCCACCCGCTTGCGAGTCGATGCTACGCCGTGGGGAGTGTCGCGCTCCTAACAGCGGCGTCTCGTGGCTGCCGGGGAGCGGGTTACGGCGAACCCATTGCAGGCGACGCACTTAAGATTCATAATTAAAGGTTGTTGGGGTTAGATCGCGTCGGTATAAATGCGTCGTAAACCCTCCACCACCCGACACAGCCAGTTAGTAAGGGATTTGTCACGTAAGCAAAACGCGCCAATTAGTTTACTCTCCAGCCCACCCGTGTGCTGGAGAGTAAATCCACAACATTTACGATTTTGCCAGAATATTCTGACAAATCACCCGATGATGCTGGATGTAATTACCAGCGAAACGTCGTACTACTCAAATTGTAAATGTTGTGGATTTACTCTCCAACACGCCGGTGAGCTGAAGTAGTCACTAACTGGCGCGTTGTGTTTACGTGACAAACCTTACCGGCTGTATCGGGTCGTGGAGGTTAACGACGCATTTAACTCACGGTATCTCACCAAAAACCCTTTATTACGACTAATATTGGTCGCGACAGCCCCGCTCCGTGTTAAACTGACGCACTAACAGACGAACATTGATTCGGACGCACGATTTATGGACTTGAAGTTCAGATCTTCAGCCGTGATCACATCGATGCAGGATACCTGACCGTCATGGGCAGAAGGAATGATGATGATGGTGGTGGTGGCCGATGAATAGTCGTGAAGCAACAATAGTGATAAGTTTTTACCCTTTCAACTGGTACAAAAAACTGACACCTTTATACAAGGCATCATGTTTGCAATAACCACAACACAAGCAGTCAAAATGCAAATAAAAAGAAATCAACTCTGATAATGATATGCGCTGTCTTTGAAGTTGATTGGTCCACACCCGAGACAGCTTTTCTTAGAGCCTAGTCTCCATTGGTGTTGGACCAGATGACGCCAAGAAGGAGATGTCTCATAAAGCAACAATAGGTTGTATTACAATGTTATCGAATAACAGCGGGCACACTTGAACTGTCTCCGACGGCTCTGCTAACGGGCCTCGGAAGGGCGAAAGGGGCGCAGAGTTGTGCGCGTTTGAACGACCACCGCGGGAGATGACCAGATCTGCGTTTTTCGCCACGAACGATACGTTTCTCACGTGAGTCCGGAAGGCCGATGGCTCGATAACTCTGAAGCTATAGCCCACCGTGAAATGGAGATACGGTTCGGACGGTGATTGATTCAGCGTGACGAACACGTGTGCGGCATGTCACGCATACGTACACGCACGAGCAAGATAATTGCCGGTCACGACTAACATCAGTGGCCGGGTCATTATCTGAAGCGGACCCTTGGCACCACCCCCACCGCCCCCGCCCCTCCTACTCCCCCCTTCGCCCACCCGCACTGATCAGCGGTGGTGAAGTATAGTCAAGCAACACCCCGTCGACCGACACGGCAACGGGAGGCCTTCATCCAGCAGCGGATTGACATAAGTTAAAGCGGGGCACAAAGAAAAAGTGGGATCTTGTGCGTGACACAATCATCGTCGTCATCGTCACTAGAAGGGATGATGGTCGATAAAGGAGACTGGTAATGGAATGGCAGACAAAAGGAGGGAACGTGCCCGAGAGATCAGCTGGCTCCCAGGGACAATATGGATGGGGGTCATCGCAGTTCCACGAAGGATGGAAATAGCTTGGAGAGACGCCTTCATCTAGCAGTGGACAGACCTGGCTGCTGCTGCTGGTGATGATGATGTACACACGCAAGACTCAAGACATTTTCTTTTCTCCTCTGCCTTTGGCTGTCTCTCTTTGAAGTGTTTTTTTCCTTGCACGTGAGTATAAAATCGCGTCTCTTCTCTGCCCGGTGGCATCTAAAAAAAAACATCCATCATATATCCCATGAAATATAGATATACAATCCTTGTCTCTGGGTCCCATTGAAACGCACGTGCCACCCCTTCGTATCCGTCGTATTAAGATACGTACACAATTAAAGGCTTAATGAAGACAATCGTACGGTAACAGCGTCTCTAGTACAAACATACAATGTTTCAGCTTTTCAATTTAAAGCTGTCGTGACTGCAGGGATTCATCTTCGTAAAGTCACGTCGAATGGAAATAATAAAATAATAAAAAGAAAAATAATAAAATAATTCTCACGACGTTTCAGCCACAACGCAAGCAGCCGTCCTCGGGTGAAGAACAGGTCTGTCGAGAAGACAGAGTATGAAGAACAGGTATGTCGAGTCCATTCGGACTCTGTTCTTCACCTGAGGACGGCTGCTTGCGTTGTGGCCGAAACGTCGTGAGAATTATTTTATTATCTTTTATTTTTTATTATTTTATTATTTCAATCCTACGTGACTTTACCGAAAGAACCAAGAAAATGTTTCAGCTATTAAGCCTGTGACAGTGACGGTCATGTAACGCAGCGCTGTGGAGGCGAGGGTCGGTGGATCACCGCCGCACAAATGTTCTGCAACTGCTGTCCCGTGGGCCGTTGAGGAGGTTGCCGTACAGTGGCTCGCCACGAGAAGGCAGTACAGCAAGTATGGACTAATCGCCGTCTGTTCCCATCTGTACGGCGGGGATCGAGAGCGCACGTGCGGTTTTCTCCGGGCGCTCGGGTTTCCTCCCACGTGGATAATTAAAAAATAACACGCGACTCGTCATTAATTAGCCGCAAACTTCTTAATATAAAAACCCCAATGTTGCAGCGGCAGCAGCAGCATGACCCTCGTGAACAAAAGAAATAGGCCTCCAATTTAGTGCGGCTCTCCTGGATAAATAATTAAACGTTTCATTATTTACAAAAAATGTGTGTTCTTAAAATAGATTCGGTCAAACGTATCAACAACACAAGGCCCTCTTGAACAATTGTACCGAGACTCAACGATGTTTTGCTTGCACGGGTAATTAAAGGGCATCGCTGTTACTGTGCGTGAATCATTGCGGCGATGTGTTTGGTTTCATAAATATGGGCCTCTGAGTTGTTATTTTTTGACAACCGAAAACGTAACGAGTGTTTGCGCTATTCCATTACAAGTGGTGGATTAATAACTAATTGAAGAGATTAGTTTAATTAACGGGTTATGAATATGCCCCATTGTTTATCACCTTCATTAACGAACATAATCCAGTGTTCTTTTTTTTAAATCAAACACCGTAAATTGACAATGTTTATTCCTGCTTGTGTCTTGATGATGCGTTGTGATTGTGAACCCGACGACCCGAGTTTGATTTGCGGCTCAACATCAACACCAGTGGCGATTATATAATTATCGAAACCAGTCGCAGACCTCCTCTAGCTCAACTCAGCCTCAAACGAGTACCGTGCCTGGTGTAAAGCGTCGCCCACTTGGGAGACAAAGGCGGCCGGGCGTGGTGGTGGCCACCCAATCCCCTCGACCTTCATAGGAGCTACTCGCTAACAGCGCTTGGCCCCATCGGTTTGTGAAGGCTACACGAGCGTGTCGGATTATCGTAGTAGCTAAAGTAGCTACACATGTAGTAGCTAAAGTAGCTACACATGTAGTAGCTAAAGTAGCTACACATGTAGTAGCTAAAGTAGCTACACATGTAGTAGCTAAAGTAGCTACACATGTAGTAGCTACGGGCCTGGCACGTTCAAGGGCCCCGCGCTAAATGATTTCAAGCTATCAATTCCGATTCAGTGAATCGACACTTGCTCTATTACTATAGTACTATACCGCCTTCAACTTTAATGAACGACTGGGTGTTTAAGGTCATCCATTTGTCGTATTATCTGGCTGTATAGCAAATGAAAAAATACAATTACTTTACAACGCAAGTAAAAAAAAATTGTGTTTTAATATTTGTGTTATTTTTTCAATTTAGGGCCCCTTTATAACACATTCTAAAGGCACCGCACTAGCTTAATCCGGCACGGGGTTGGGGGGTTGGTTGGTTGGCAGCGGGGGGGGGGGGGGTTCTGTGTCCTCGCTGTATGATTGCCGCCAGCACCCCAACGCGCTCCCCGAGAGAAACACGCTCGCAGGGTCGCCCCGGAGGTGTGCGTGTGGTTCAAGAATCATTCTTCGGAACTGACCCCCCCCCCCCCCCCGACGGCCACGGATATAGTTACACCGATGTGGCCTTGTTAAAAGACCAAAGGCAACGACTACCCAACCGAAGCTAATAATGGTTCATCGAGAGTGTCCTAATTATTTTTGCAATGACAGTTATTGTTTGTGTGTTGTTGTAACCTTCTCGACCGCGCCTACTGGACATATGTGAAAAAAATGCGTTGTAGCTCATCGGATTTCTCCAGAATCAATAAAGATTCAGAATCTAAACATGACGTGTTGAAGAAAAAACAACAATAACAGCAACAAAAACAAATCGTGGATTTGTGTCGTAGTCAAAAATAGGCGATTCAACAATGCGCGGCCTCTCTGTCAATCCCACAAGCCGTGTCGACCATACTTCCCCACGCTGGTCACTGCGGGTTGGTGAAGGGTGGTGGTGGTGGTGATGATGGGGGAGGGGGGCTGGATGAGAGCGGAGTCCAATATCACACTGCACAACCGTGAACAAAGAGCTTCATATCTTATCGGCTTCATCGGGCCTAGATCAAGATTCTTCTCATTCTGCTTCGGGTAACATTCCCCACTGATGTCAGCCGTGGCCGGTAACCGAAAGATCGTCGGGTTGGCAGCGTCCGTAGCGCAGCGCGCTAACCACTGCGCCACCGCTCCGCACCTTGTGCTCACCGCAGCTTTCCGAATGCCACCATCGCATCCGTGTGTGTGTGTGAGCGTGTGTGTGAGCGTGTGTGTGTGTGAGCGTGTGAGTGTGTGTGAGTGTGTGTGAGGGTGTGTGTGAGCGTGTGTGTGAGTGTGTGTGTGAGCGTGTGTGTGTGTGTGAGTGTGTGTGAGCGTGTGTGAGTGTGTGAGTGTGTGTGAGTGTGTGTGAGCGTGTGTGAGTGTGTGTGAGTGTGTGTGTGTGAGTGTGTGTGTGAGCGTGTGTGTGTGAGTGTGTGAGTGTGTGTGTGAGCGTGTGTGTGTGTGAGTGTGTGAGTGTGTGTGTGAGTGAGTGTGAGCGTGTTCGATTGTTGCCTGGGTCACTTGTTTGATCAGACGAGCAGCGCGCGCGTCAAGTTTCCCTTACGCGTAAAAACAACAACAACGACTCGGTAGCAGCGATTACTTATTCAATTAAAACACCCACCAACAACAACAAAAAACAACATTCGGCATTCGCCACGTGAGGGTGACGTCACCGCTCGTGCCAGGCTAGGTGCACCTCGACGCCACGTGACGTGTGCAATAGTCGCTGGCAGGGAAGGGAGGACATCGCGCAACCAAGAACCTCCGTTTGTCACGGGTTGACCGACTGAGATGCCTGACAAAGATGAACCACCTGTGCTGCCCATTGTGGCAATTATTTAAAAAAAGCACCCACGGAGAAGAGAGCCAAGATAACGCGAGACAAGAGGTGCACGTGCTCGGTGAAATGCAAACCAAGAAGGGCCATTGCCCCGAAACGTCGCCTATTTGCCGTTTAGCCAGTGTATCGAGTCTTTTTTTTTTCAGGGTTAAGAGCGTGACGACCGATAGGCAGAAGCTAACAGCAGCCGCACATGCCAAGACAAAGACAAAGGTCCACCCCAAAGCCTTTCACAGTGCGTGTGTGTCTGTACGTATGTTGAACTTCTTTCGCAACGTACGTAGCCAACCGTGCTAATTGGAGGCTTTCGAGAGGGCACAAAGCGCTGTTTAAAAGCCCGTTAGCGAGCGGCTACAAAAGCCTGCAGGAACAACACACGGCTGCCACGAAAGACCCAAACTGAGCCGAGAGAAAGAGAGAGAGAAAGAGATGGGAAAAAAAGAACCCAAACCAACGTCAACGGAACGTCTCACCGGCCGAGCGACGGACTATGTTCTCCAGGAAAGTGTTTTGAGGCGCCACCAGTCCTTTGCGGCCCCCTGGCATTCTGCGACGGTGTCAGCCGCTGGGCACGCGCTTGCACGACCGTGTGGGCCGTCACATTGACGCGGCGTAGTGCAGACTGCCGCAACGCCGCCACCGCCAGCGCTGCTGATGGTGATGCCCCCACCGCCGCCGCCGCCGCTACCGCCGCTGCTGCTGCTGCTGATACCGATGCTGATCCCACTGCTGCTGATGTTGTTGTTGCGAATGCCGATGGAAGCGCAGACGGAGAGGAGGCCCAGCGAGTGTCTCCTCATCCTCACAGTGGCGGAATCCCGACTGGAAGGGGGGACACGGAGCCGAAGTGGCGGGGTGGTGCTGGTTGGTGATGGTGCTGGGAGGTTGCGGGGGAGGGGGGGGGGGCTGGGGAGAGGGAGGAGGAGGAGGTTGCTCTCTGCGTTGGTGAGAGCGGTGGGGAGAGAGGTGGAGGAGACGGGGGTGGGTGGACGGCCGGGCGGGCGGGCGCGGGGTCGCGAGTCGATGTCAGAAGGCGTGCGCGCTGGGGAGGAGGGCTCGATGCGATTGCGTTCAAGGTGGCAGCGTCTCGATGCGATCTCAAAGATTCCGCCACCACCACCACCACCACCCACCACCCACCCACAAGGATGCGAAGCAGGAGGAGCGATCCGCGTGTGTCGCGCGGGCGGGCGGGAGGAGAATCTCAAACTCGCTGGCGCGCACGGACGCAGAGAGTCACTCGCTGCGCGCACTGCGCTGAATGCACGAGCGGCGTGGGTAGCGCAGTGGCAGGTGGCGCCTCTCAAGCCTCTCAATAAATGAGTCTTTAGCACGAGTACTCCCCCCCCCCTCCCTCACCACCACCACCACTACCACCGCGAGGATGCCGCTCAAGATGTTTGGCCGAATGCATTGTTATTTTGTTGTTGTTGTTGTGGTGGTGTTCTTTGAAAGAGGCGTATTGAACGACGAAGAGCTGCTTCGCGAATGGATGGATGAAGGGCTACGTGCTTTAATGCTTTTTGATATGACAAAGAAAATAATGATGCGCACGGAGAGGGCGATAAGCAACTGGCTTTACTCCCTTCTAACAGGCGACCTCGCAGTGGCGAATGTGTGTGTCGCTCACGAGCCTCCAGCTTGTTGATTAATACCAGATGTGTAGCGATGAATCGATTAGTAGCATCACATCATTAAGGTGCAATGTACACGCACGCATGGATAAGTGTCGCTTCGTGTAAGTTAGATGCAAACGGTACGCGATTAAAAGTGCTGGTACTGCCGCCTCTCCAAAGACGTTTGGCCAACGCAGAAGATTAGGCCACACTATTATCTAGATGAGCACCTCTTAGAGCTTCCCTCTAGAGCGGGGGGCCTGAGCAAGGAATTGCAGGGCCGCGCCTTTATTCTTTCACATGAAAACGATAACTATATGCCGATATCATCATTGATAGACTAATGAAGCGTGCAAAACTGAAAACTCTACTGATACCGAACAAACGAGAAACAATAGGAACGAGAACTTAAAACGATAATTGTAAATAATAGATCATCAAATCGAGTCGCGACAAATAATTTAATAACCGGCGAGTGGTAATGATAGCACCCACAGTTTACACAAGCGCGCTACATTCCAGGATGATTTATCGCCCATTGATGATGATGGTCATTTCAGGCGGTCATGAAACATAACTGAGTGGCAGCCAAGGAATGGAACGCGCCTCAAAGCGCGCGTCCACGGAGGAGATGGAACGACGATGAGTTCGGCGGCCCGTGTGTGTACGGGTGCGAGGTGGAATTACGACATCTCCGGATCGTGGGAGATGACGACAGAGGCGGCTCGGGGAGGCTTTCATCCAGCAGTGGATTGACCATGGCTGGTGATGGTGAAGTATACGCAAATAGAATACAGTAATCTGCCATGTGTTTGTCAGGAGTGTGTGTTTTTTTGTTATCGTGAGGTTTCACTGAGCAGAATAATGTACCATCACAGGGAACATCCCGGCAGCTCGACTCATCATTGTAAATTGGTCCATTAGTATATTGGAAAACATACACGTGCAAAGATGTATGCCGCTAGTTGTAAAGCTTTAATAGATGTACAGTCTATGAGAATAGGAGAGAGAGAGAGAGAGAAACAATGTCTGTGTGTGCGCGTGCCCTTTTTTTTTTGCTCGCTAAGGGGTAAGGGGGTCGTTGAGAGTTCCAGAAGAATGCAGAGGCATTCGTTACTCGAGATGATCACGTGAGTGGTCATCTAAACGAGTGGTCACTATCATCATCATCATCATCATCATAAGCCACGATCCATCAATCCACTGCTGGATGAAAGCCACCGGTATCACTCACGACCCTGGGATGCAATAAATCCACCCGGCACACGAGGTGATTGCAATGCTCCATCTCCCCGGTGGACGACCTAAGTGAGTGGTCATCTTGTCAGTGAACAAACACGTTCGCCTTCTCTTTAAGTTCTCGGCTATGTTGAGCGCATGAACGAGCAGTGGCGCAGTGGTTAGCGTGCACTGCGTCACGAACACGACCTACCTGGGATGTATTTTCAGCTACGGCGAACATCAATGTCAAATGATAACCCAACTGGTCCTGCACCAATAATCTACATCGCCGTGGTCGCGCGGATCGAACCCCCTGATCGTGAGTTCGATCCCGACCCCGGCGCTTGTAAATTTGGAGTTTTTGGTGTCTCTTTCACCGTGGTCACGTGGATTTTTCTCCGGGTCCTCCTGGTTTCTCCCTTCCAACATTTTAGAATCAACGTCGCGCGATTAGAGTGTTTGGCTGCTATAAAATATCCCAATATGATGAGCCACTTCCGTTCAGCTATCATTTGTGATGGCCCTCTCGCTCTCACCCCTCTCCCTCTGGAAGTGAGTGAAGAACGCTGGTGTAGAGGATCAGGCGCAGCCCCTGCAATTGCCCGCTGTCGCCACTGCTGGCGGTTGGGCTATCCTCTTCCACCGTGGAGGGTCGCTCACGCGGCCCACTCGACTTCGCCCCGTGTGGGCCCCCTCTCCGTTCCACAGGGAGCTCGAGAAGGAGACCTTCTACCGTACGCTCTTCCACGCTGACGGCTTCGTAAGCAGTGGGAAGTTGACCCCGCCGCGTGTTTACTCTGCTGGCCGGGTGGAATATCGAGGCTGTGTTGGTAGAGCAGCCAAACCGGCGACCTCTGGATTGCAAGTCACCCCGCGGGGTTGCTAAACCATCACAGCCACCGTGGCAGCAAACAACAAACACACGCGACCCACTGAAGAGAGAACAAACAAAAAAACCAACAACAACAAAACAGACTGCAATAATTTAAATTGATCCAGCGAGTTATGAAAGTGCACTCCATTGACCCACATCGACGGTGCCGCGTGTGTAAACGACACGCGGCATTCGGAATGTCGCGATAAGCAGAGACTCCCCAGCCCCCGCCGCCCTCCGCATAGTCGTGGCGTAGTTTAGTGCTGCCTGCGTGACTCTCTACGTTCTAAGTTATGATGGGAGCAGCGATCAATGTGCGATGCATGCTTGCCGCGCTGTGCGCACGCCATTGCTAAGATGCGCGCACCTCCCGATCAGCACGGTTGGCTACGTACGGTGCGAAAGAAGTGCAACATGCATACGTAGCGTCACCGGTATCTGTGTGTGTGTGTGTCTGTTGTGTACCGTGTGTGTGTGTGTGTTGCTGCGTTGGGCCTGCCTCTCTGCGTCTCTCCACGTGTGTGTGCGTTAACCTCTGTGTCTAATTCCGTGTGCCTGTGTCTGCCTCTCTGTGTCTCTTGCATACGCGTGTACGTGATTAACGGTGCCTCTGTATGCGTGCGTCTGACTAAATCGGCGTGTCTAGGTGTCTGTTTCTATATATCCGCGTCTAACTGTGCCTCTCTCTCTCCGTGTCGCTATGCGTCTGTGACTCTGTGCTTCTGTTTGTCTCTCCGTGTCACTCGCCATAACTCTTTGAGATGACCGCCTTTCGCCGTGCATCCATCACTCTCAGTATCTGTCACAGATTCCGTCTTCTCCTGTCTGTTCAGGGCCGCACTTGCGCATTGGAAGGGCTCAAGATTCTACGGGGCTACAACTCCACAAGCGGCTGAAGAAACGGCTTGTACCCGGCGCGTAATGCTGCCTTGTTTTAAATCGTCACCCTCTTATGTCTTTGAAGCGTGGGATTTATCCCCAGGGACTGTAACAACAACAACAACAAAACCACCAGTAACAATAACAATAAACACACCGCGCCTAATGTACGAGCTCTCACAATTATCCTCGCTGTTTGGAGGGAACGGGATGGGGTGTTCGGGTTATAGGCAGGGCCATCTCGAGAACAATGGCGAATCGGGACAAACGCCCCGGGCCCCGCGCTTTGGGGGACCCCGCGCTTCGACGTCACGGTCTGAGATGTAAAACCTCCGGTTTAGTTTGTCGTGTTCGGCGGTGAGCACGCGACACGCACCCTGGGTGTGTGTGTGGAGCTGGTGATGTTGATCATAGTGGTGGTGATAGTGGAGGTGACGGCGGCGATGGTGGCGATGGTGATAATGGCTTTGACGATATGTTAACCTCTTCTGCTGGTATGCATGAGGTTGTGGGCTCGATCTCGACCCCTGGCACCTGTATATTTGGAGTTTGCGTGTCTCTCTCCCCGTGGATTCTTCTCCGGGTCCTCCGGGTTTTCCCTCCACATTTAGAAACGTGCGTTTACAGTATTTGGCTGCTGCAAATGTGCACGTGATAATAATCCACTTCGTTGAGCTAATATTCATGGCTAGGTCGCTTGTGCAAGATAACTACATAGCTCAGTGGGCCCTACCTGGTAAAATGCAAAATAAGTTTTCTAGGTTTTTTTTGTCATGTTACGCCACCAAATAAAAATGCATTGACTAGGGCGGTTGGGATTTAGACTGAATATCTAAACAATTATAGATAAGGGAAGATGTCACAAAGAGAGATGCTTTCTCCATCCGTAGTAATTTTATCTCCGGACACGATTCGCTGTTGAAACGTACGGAGGATGGAATTACCTCGGTTAGAAGAAGGAGCATCTTCTTGGTGACGTCTCTCCTTATCTATAATTGTGTATATCTTAAGCCACTAAGGTTAAACACGCGAGTTGCCTCGACTGACGTTGCTTGCAATCACCGCTTCACGGCGTGTTAACAATTCGAAGTGGGAGAAGTAACTGCACGTACACGATCAACACCAGTTTTTTGTCATCAAGGTTTGCATAGCAATATACGTTCATGACCATTAACAGATTCCAAAGACCGGATCTTTGAGTAAGTGCTTTTTTACGTGACATTTTTAAAGAAACGAGATGGTTAAAACTGATTTTTTTTTAAAACCTTACCATAATTTATACTGCTCGGAAAGAGGATCATCATTTATGCGACCTTTGTATATTGTCCTAATAGATATATTCATGCCACAAGTGAAACATTTCAACGTAGAAATAAGTTACACGTGACCGACTCGAGTCAATTACAGTTCATAATCAGGACGCTGCTGTATAAACAAGTATAGAATGTCACAACACCACCAACCTTCACTGAACAGCAGGGTGAAGTATGGTCAAACATTTTATTTTATTTTTTACCTACGTGACTTTACCGAAAGAACCAAAGAGTATGGTCAAAAACCCCGGTGAGTGACAGATCCAAGAGGGTTTCACCCAACAGTGAATTTACAACACACTAGATTTTACAATATGCCCAGTCGAGATATCAAAAAAACAGATTCAATTCGGGAACGTTTTGTGTTTGATCACTGCTGTGACACCTTCGCTACAGTTGAGAAGTCGCATTACTCACAGGAGACTGACACCAGCATTCAATCCACGACTTCTCAAAGGTGCCACGCCTGTGTTTTGTCGTTGTCTGTACCTTTCTATTGTTCGTGTTGTATCTGTGTGTGTGTGTGCGTTTCCTTTATTGTATCTATCTACGCTGTTTGACTACACATCTGCTGTTGCCGCTACTGCTCTTTTAACTGCAGCCCCAGCAGCTGTTGATTTGTTGGTATAACTTACCGCGTATTCGCTCTCGCTGCATGCATTCATTGGCTTCACTCTTGCGGCATCTGTTGCCCGCCAGTGGCTGCCTCCCATTGTTGTTTAAGGCTACTGCAGCTGTTGTAACGGGGGTTGCTTTCTCTCTCTCTCTCTCATTAGTATCGATAAATATTTCATGTTTCATATTTCAGTCGAGACAAAGACGCTACCGACGATTGTCGCGTGGTGTGGAAAGATAAGATCACTTCCCGAGGTCTCTATTATCCTCTGTGCTCCGCCGATATTGGCTCGTCGTTAAATATTAATTGTATCATTTATCATGTATTAATAATAGGAATAATTGTAAAGCCCTTTGTCAATCCTTCCCCGATTGGAGACGTCCGCGTGCTGTATCGGTCATGGAAGTATTTGAAGCATACTTCAAACAGCGCTCGTCAGAGTTACGGAGACACATCTTAATTAAAAGCGTCGTCACTATTCCACATACGCAGGGAGCTCTATTCATAAAAAAAAATTTAAGCATTGTGGCCTATCGAAGTGGAGACTGATTCGAAATTTGGAACATCACTTTCCACCGGTGTTAACCGTGGCTGGGAATCGAACTCGGGTTCACCAGGATTGACATAACGGGGCTTCATCTTCTTGGTTCTTTCGGTGAAGTCACGTAGAATGGAAATAATAAAATAATAAAAATAAAACATAATAAAATAATTCTCACGACGTTTCGGCCACAATGCAAGCAGCCGTCTTCAGGTGACAGACCTATTCTTCACCTGAGGACGGCTGCTTGCATTGTGGCCGAAACGTCGTGAGAATTATTTTATTATGTTTTATTTTTATTATTTTATTATTATTTCCATTTATTGTGGCCGAAACGTCGTGAGAATTATTTATTGTTTTATTTTTATTATTTTATTGTTTCCATTTTACGTGACTTTACCGAAAGATCCAAGAAGATTAATCCCTGCAGTCACGAAAGCTTTAAGTCGAAATATAACGGGGCTTGTCCACGGTGGATATTCAGGACTCGCGGGCCCCGGTTGGGTTTATTGTGGCACGGCGGTGTAAGCTGAGAGGCACGCTAGCTCACGAACACCACTTCGTTGGTCCTTTGAGGAGCAATGTTTATGCCTCGAGGAAACCCAAGGAACCAAACATTGATGTTGCAAGCGAGGCAGGAGAGAGCGAGAGAGGCCAAGTCACCGGAAAGAAGCTCTCAGCGCTCAAGGGCGGCCTCGAGGGGAAGGCTGTGGCGAGAGACGGCGAGGGACGTTGCTAAGTTTCACGGCGCGCGCACGTGGTCCCTGCGCACGTGCGCGCGCGTGTGTGTGTGGGCGCTTGCGTGGCTCTGGGAAATGACGAAGCAGAGGGGTTCTTCGTCGAGTCTATCGCCCTCGCCTTCCTAAACGAAGGGAACAAAATGCATCGCGTCCCGGGGGTTTCAGTGGGGGAATTAATGTGTGTCGGTGGGTGTTGGTGGGATGGTTTTTGCGGAGCTGTGCGTGGTGGCGTAGCGGTTAACGCGACGCCCTACGAACCCGGAGACTCGAGGTTGATTCCCGCTCACGGCCAAAACACCGGTGACGATTGTCTGAAGCTGTCCTGGGCCTACCCTACGTCGGCTCAGCCTCAAATGAGTACCTGGTGTAGTGTTAACATCGCCACTTGGGAGACAAAGGCGGTCGGGCGTGGTGTTGGCCACCCACCCCCTTGTGTGCTGTACCGGCCTTCATAGGTGCTCACTAACAGCACTTGCCCCAACAGTCTGTTAAGCCTATTCGGCGAATCTTTGTATTTGTGTTTTCGCACAAACGCAGTATTCATTCTTATTGGTGTAGACTGTAGAGCATGGATGCACCACGTGAGTTTAATTCCTGGCCTTGGCTAACAGTGATATCTGAACTCATCGTACCCCCCCCCTTCACCACCCCGCACTGACCATCGTGGAGAAGTATGGTCAAACAAAACCAACACGTTCAGCGTTGAGAGGCCTTCATCCAGCAGTGGATTGACAAAGGGCTGTAAATATGTATGCTTGTAACAGGCCACAGTAGGCATAACGATTAATTTCCTAATCAATTAAAATAAAAAATATAACCCTAATGTTACATGCATTTAATAATTTGCACGTGATAATTGATTATTTTATATTCGTATACATTGTATGTAATTGGTTCACGTAACCCCATGCAGCCACTAGAGGCCGCTACATTTGCCACAAAGTAAAACGAGATATCATTCTTCTAGATTTGAAGCTTTCGTGACTGCAAGGATTCATACTCTTAGGTTTTTTCGGTAAAGTCACGTAGGTAAAATAATAAATAATAAAACACAAGCTTGTGTTGCCTCCGAAACGTCGTGATTTATTATTTTATTTCTATTATTTCTTCTATTATTTTTTATATTTATCTTTTATTATTTATTTTTCCCGACGTGACTTTACCGAAAAAACCTAAGAGTATATATCATTCTTCACTTGAATCCCAACCCTCACGGAGATGAATCATTAAAATCCGAATGCAGAGCTCCTATTGGTTAACTTCGACTTGGGATAATTACTTAAATATGTTGGTAAAACAAACGTAATATGATGATTTGAAGCTTTCGCAACACCAGCGGTCGTCCTCAGGTGTAAAAAATTAATCAAGCAGTAAAACTGCTGAACCAGCGAGAGATATTATTTTTATTTTCTACCTACGTAACTTTACCGAAAGAACCAACGAGTATAAACGTAATACGAACAAAGAACGAGAGCCAGTTGAATATAACTTAGGTTGATTTATTATTCAGAACCATTCCTCAATCAACTGTTGGATGGAAGCATCTGCACGGTGTTTGGCGGTCTGGGTATTTTATTTTTTGTGTAACCATACTTCACCACGCTAGGTCGGTGTGAGTTGAAAGCCTGCAGGTTCCCAGGACCGGTTCAGACACCACTCGCCACTGATCGTAGCAGTGACACGGGGATCCTTTACTCTTTGGAAATCTATACTCAGGTCGCCGCGTTCGTAGCATGCGTAATGTGCCAACTTCTCCACTATCAGTCTCGCCAAGTTACTGTAATTATGTTGCAATTAGAAATTTAGGTAGTGGGTTTCCCCCCCCCCCCCCCCCCAATGCATTTTAAAGCGCGGCGTATTTATCATGGGTCCCACAGGCAACTTGAAATGTGTTTTGTTGTGAGTCTTTAGAATAGTAAACCAGGCGTAAAACAAAAGGTTTATTATTATTTCACATCAAAGCACCTGTGCTCATTTATCAACATTTATCTGGCCAACAAGAAATGTAAGGTTGCTGATGTCATTGCCAGTTTTCAGCATTGGTTCTGAAGATGCGGCTCGGGTTTGTTGTTTAGTGTTTGATGCTTCCGGCAGATATTTTAAGATGTTGTATCGTGATACGGGTGTTCATCACGGGGTCAAAAACAAATACTCTTCCTCTCTTGTGTTGTGGTTTGAGTGGGGTTTCTTTACACTTGGTTATCTTTATACTTGGTTATCTTTACACTTGGTTATCTTTACACTTGGTTATCTTTACACTTGGTTATCTTTACACTTGGTTATCTTTACACTTGGTTATCTTTACACTTGGTTATCTTTACACTTGGTTATCTTTACACTTGGTTATCTTTACACTTGGTTATCTTTATACTTGGTTATCTTTACACTTGGTTATCTTTACACTTGGTTATCTTTACACTTGGTTATCTTTACACTTGGTTATCTTTACACTTGGTTATCTTTACACTTGGTTATCTTTACACTTGGTTATCTTTATACTTGGTTATCTTTACACTTGGTTATCTTTACACTTGGTTATCTTTACACTTGGTTATCTTTACACTTGGTTATCTTTACACTTGGTTATCTTTACACTTGGTTATCTTTATACTTGGTTATCTTTACACTTGGTTATCTTTACACTTGGTTATCTTTACACTTGGTTATCTTTCATCGTGCGTTGTAGCTGTGGTGTTGCAATGCAAGCGAAGGGGTTTCCAGATAGTTGGGATCTTCTTATTCTGCCTATGGCTGCTGTTGATGTTGAGCAACAACGATAATTTTACATTGGGATAGCCGGGTGATTCTCGGTGAGTTGAGAAACAGCAGTTTTGTTTAAACTGCAGGAGGAATCCGATGAGCTATGAAACTTCACGGGACCAGTAGGGGCGGATGGTCAGCAAGTCTATTCTATTTCACTTCGGATTTAAACAGCGCCCTTTCGAGGGCGCTTTAAGATGCAGTCCGGCGGCCTTCAGTGAGGAAGGTGATGGACTGGATTGAGGGGCAGGGGCTGGGAATGGAGCTGATGTTGCTGGGGTAGGTGATACAAGAAGTCCGTGGTGAAGACGAAATGGGGTTGCCTTCGGCAATCCGTCGCAGTCGAAGATGATTGTCGCCCATCGACGCATCGTCCGCGTTGGTTCCCAAGCTGGCTGACGGAGGACGACGATCCCGGAATAAAAAAAATTAACCCGTAAAAACTAAGTTTTTCACTATAAATCCTTTATATGCGTGGCATCGGTTTTATTTTATTGTTCATTTCTGTTTTTCTTGAGTAAGAGTTTCATTTTTATCACATTGGTATTTTAAATTAAATATGAATTTTTTTTTCTAAAAAGTAGAAAAATTTAGGAGAAAAAAATTTCACGAAAATGACTTGTCACGCACAACGAGTCTGTGTGCAAAATGTCAGCTCAGTATTATTGGAGGGTGTTTGTCGGATGGCCGTACCCTTGCAATATAGTTGATGATGGCTGTTGTAATGCCACGTGATTATTGAAATCGCACCTACTTTGGAAAGTTTGTGCAGCCTGGCTAATGCGGAAAATGTGTACGTACCCAGCACACCAAATCCACCATACCTCACGCTACGCAGTGCCGGATTATCCTCGCGGCAAAAGTAGCTGCGTATGCTACGGGCCCCGCACTTTCAAGGGCCCCGCGCAAAATGCTTCCAAGCTATCAATTCCGGATCAGTGATTCTGCACTTGCTCTATTACTATAGTACTATACTGCCTTCAACTTTTATGAAAGACTGGGTATTATGAACGATCGGATAGGCTGAAGGGAAAAATTTACAAGACCATCGTCCGACCGATGGCACTCTATGGATCCGAGTGCTGGCCAGCCACAACTGTACACGAACAAGCTCTCCACACCATGGAGATGAGGATGCTCAGATGGAGCCTCGGACTCACTCGATGGGATCGTGTCATGAACGAAGACGTTCGGAAGCGACTTGGTGTGGCCCCCATTGCGGACAAGATGCTTGAGGCAAGGCTTCGGTGGTACGGCCATGTGATGCGAAGTGAAGAGTCATCAGTGGCCAAGACTTGCCATGCGTATTGAGCCAGAGGGCCGCCGTCCACGCGGACGTCCGAAGAAGCGATGGATGGATCGAATAAAGGAAGACGTGAAGACGGTCAACGCATCCCCTGAAGATGCCCTGGACCGAGCCAAATGGAGAAGACAATGCCGAAAAGCGGACCCTGCGCCACAGCGGGAACAACGCTAGGAAGAAGAAGGGTATTTAAGGTTAGTGATTTGTCGTATTATCTGGCTTATAGCAAATGAAAAAATACAATTACTTTCCCATGCAAGTAAAACATGTGTGCTTTATTATTATGTTTTATTTAGGGCCCCTTTATGCCATATGCTTCAGGTCCCCGCACTAGCTTAATCCGGCACTGACGCTACGGCTAAGGCTGCTACTAACCCGCTCCGCGGTCTACCAGCGACGCGAAAAATATTCCGCGAGAAATGAAGCCCCGCTGGGACTGGGTTGAGATGGAAGGGGAGGGTGGGCGGTGGTGGTGGTGGTGGAGGGGGGGACGACACAATGCTGTGCCACGGTTGGCGTGGGGATGCGTGGATTGCGTTCACGGGAAGGGGACCTACGCAGTCATGTGTTTTGATTTAGTGCGCTGATCTTAAAGGTGCATTGAAAAATGTTGACACTCCGACTGATGCTCCTGCTGTTGTGGAGTGACTCATGTAGCCATAATCAACGTTTTTGGGTTTAGATCGCGTTTATTTATAAATGTGTCGTAACCCTCCACCACCCGACACGGCCAATCAGTAAAAATGTGTCACGTTGACAAAGACAAATAGTTCACTGCTTTAGCCCACCGGTGTGTTGAAGCCACAACATTTACAATTTGAGTACGACGTTTCGCTGGTAATTGCATCCAGCATCATCGGGCAATTCGCCAGAATGGTGAGGCTCTGCTGTCTCCCGTTCTTATATAGAGCAGCAGCAGGGTGACGTCATCATTAACTCATCAACTCATCAGCTATGGCTGCAGAGTTTGGTAGTACATGTTGTTTACGTCGTTTATTGTGAAAATTCGGTCACAGTTCCTATGATCACTGTTTCATTGCTTTTATGGCTTTATTTTTGAAAAGTTTTTCGGTTTGGCCATGTTTGTTTGTTGTAGTACAGAGTTAGACTGATGGCCTTAATCTAAGTTGTCTTGTGGTTGTTGTTTGACTTGCATCCCACTGGGATTTTTGCCCAGTGTTGGTGTACGGTGATTTTTCTGCTATATTTTGCTGTCTTTTCTTGGATTTTCTGTTTGCACATAGTCACTTTAAGATGTTTTCTTGTTCATGTTTTTTTTGTTTGTTGCGGTTGCACCCGATTCAAGAGCCGAATGGCTCACAGGGCTATACCTAATCAATGAAACTTGAAACGCGTGCCGTGCCAGTGGTGGGGGTGCTGTACTGGAGTTTTGCTGCCAGTTTGCGAGGAGGCCTTTTGCAGGGTTTATCTGGGGTTTTCACGGGCAACGGTGATGTGTCGTCGATTGTTGTTGTTGCTGTTTATTTTTAAAAAGCACAAAACAGTTGGAAGAATAAGAGGATCACCGTGCTGTATGTTGTTGTTGTGGTGTGAGGTGCAGAGTGACGGAGCATGCTGGGAGGTGCTCAGGAAAAAAAAGGGGCTCCTTGAACATCACAAAAAAACACATTTGTTTGGAAGATTATTCACACGATCCCCGGGTGCAACGCCGCACAAGTGTTCTTCGCGTGTTCAAAACAAATAACTCGTGTTGCGTTGTGCTAGTTTCTCTTTTTATTTCTCAACGTTTTATCGCCAGCTAGCTGTGGCAGGTTTTCTCTGGGTGCGAGCGATCAGACAGGTAACTCACAACCGGTTGTCCGTGAGCGTTTGCTGCCTCTTGATAATCGTGGAGTCACGTGTGTGTGTGTCGAACTTATTTAGCACCGTACGTAGCCAACCGTGATAATCGAAGGGGCTGGAGGACAACAAACTGAACACAAAAACAGCTGTGGATTTCACACCTGATGATGATTGCTTGTGTTGCAGTCGAAACGTCGTGAGAATTTTATTTAATATTTTTTATTTTATTATTTCCCTTCTACGTGACTTTTACCGAAAGAACCCAAGAATATGAATCCCTGCAGTCACGAAAACTTTAAATCAAAACAAAAACAGATGTTCAAATGAACCAGTGGTGTCGCTAGCCCGGTTGGTTACGTACGGTGCAAAATAAGTTCGACAAACATACATGGGAGGGGGGACCCGGAGCAAAAATTAGTATTGTGGGTCATGCTTTAAAATCTATGAAATCTCGTGAGATGACAAAAGAGAAATAGACGAGATACATAGATGTAGTGAGGTAACAGAAATTTAGACAAACATATACATTTTAATTAGATGTCAAAAGATAGATTCATACAAGATAGTTATTTGTTCTGTTAATTAGCTGGCGATTATGATGGATGTAACTTTGAGATGATATATATTCCACGCACACGTATTCTCTTGTGAATTCAGGGGGCCCATCTAATCTACTTGGGAGCCTAAACCTTCGCCTGGTTTGGCTGGGCCTGGCACTGCAATTGCGTGGCTTTAAACAAGCAACCTCTGCTTCCGCACGCTTGCATTTTCACGTGCGTCCTGAAACACCGCAGGCCTCGTCTCGGCTCCAGATTAGCAAGGTTCGCTACGTACGTCTGTTGGACGTCTTTCGCACCGTACGTAGCCAACCGTGCCAATCGGGAGGTGCGGGGGAAGGACAACAAACACTAAACACAAACACACACAGAGCTGAGTGGCTTTGCCCGTGCGGCCATGGCAATGCCAACAGCTGTTCTAGATTTGAAGCTTTCGTGACTGCAAGGATTCATATTCTTAGGTTTTTTTCGGTAAAGTCACGTAGGTAAAAAATTAAAATTAATAAAAGTAAAATAAAAAATCACGACGTTTCGGAAGCACAACAAAGGCTCATTCCTAACAGCGTGCTTCAGCCGCACCGAACCTCACAATAATAATATCCAGGACCTACCTTGGCTCCTCCCACCCTCAACCAGTATTTATACAAGGACTGTTTTTTTGGAATTTCTCTCACTTGATACAGCTATCGTGCTGTGACGGTTCCACCTGAAGACGGAGGCTTGTGTTGCCTCCGAAACGTCGTGATTTTTATTTTATTTTTATTTTACTTTTATCAATTTTAATTTTTTTACCTACGTGACTTTACCTAAAAAACCTAAGAATATCAACAGCTGTTGTTGATCCAGCCAAACACCTCCAGTGCTCTCTGGCCACCACAGCCTGAGTCAGCGCATGCGTTCGTGTACACATTGTTTGTTGATGCTGCTTCGTTGACAGTCGTGCACAAGCACAACTCACAACAACAACAAAGAGCTCAAGACATTCGTCAATAGCACTGTGATCTTAAACATACTAAAACAAATATATAACTGGCGACGTTTTGGGCAACAGCCCTACTTTATATATATGTGTTAACTTATGAAAGTATACAAGTTACTGAATGTATATAAATGTGTATAATCAGCTCCACCTACTAGCAGTTGTGCACGAGTCGCTTTAAATTACTCGTGCGTGCGTATGTTATAGATGGTTTTCTTGAATTTAAATACGTAAATTTACGTGCGCTGGAGAAGAGCCATTGCCCAAAACGTCGCCGATTATATATTGTTCCTTTTAAGGCCGCAGTGGTATTGACGAGCTTGAGTTATTCGTCAACAAATCTGGCCTGGGCTCATGGATTAAACAGCGCTGCAATTGGGCGGCGTCATCAGGATAGTCCACAATTGGACGTGAACCGAAAATGTGTTTTTTAACATTATATAATAGGTGACCATATGGATTTGTATGATAGATCTATACGTAAGTTATAGAAGAAAAAAACAAGTCCTGGTGGTTGCTCTGTTGTTGTGCAATAGCTGCTGAATCCTGCTTGCTCAATTGTTGATTTACGAACCAATCTGTTACATAAACTATGCAACAACAAAAAATCCCAATACATATATTGTTCGCATGAGACAAGAGACTGATGGCATGATCAATTTAACGTTCGTGTCCTTTTTTGCGAAGCAACATAATGAGATATCAATCACTGTTGAGGAGTGTCTTCTGTTTCCAAAAATATGGTTAAGAACCTTTTGTAATTTTGGAGTTGCTTTGACAGGTCATTCAGAAACATGGTCACAAGCAAACAAAAAATTGAATGGGAAAGCGCACAGAGGGAGCATGAAGATACGCTTTATACAGAGAGAAGTGCGGAGCTACACGTGGATCAGAGAGCATACGATTGTCAAGAATATGAAAAATAAGAATAGGTTTTACCTTTGTTGGCAATAAAACAGGCGGTGTGAAGATGCTCAAACACCAAATAGAAACCTTTTTGCAAGGAATCAAGTCTGCATTAACCACACGTACTTGTGGTGAACATGCAAACAAGCATGATCTGATATTATAATATACGCATTGTTACATATGGTTAACGACATCACGTAAACTGTTTAGAGAAGTGAGTGGGCATGAGCAGGGCATGTTGCTAGTAGCGATGATGGCAGCCGAGGAACGGAACACGTCCCGGAGGGTACGGCCACCGGAGGAGATGGAGCGATGGAATCAGCTCGTGCGCGGACGCTAGAGGGATGACTGCAAGATTGTGATAGTACGCAGATGACCCTTACCTGGTCAAATAAAAATAGCGAATATGAGCAAATAGAACTCAACACGTCCATCAATAACATGATTGTGGCCTTAAAAGCAAAACATATATAAGGTGCCCTTCTACATGTTTTCCTTTTAAGGCCACAGTGCTATTGACGTGATGAGTTGTGTTGTTAATTCTGCTCGTGCACTACTGCCGACGCAGCAGCAGCAGCATCGCCAGATGATGAGTTTTTATTTCAGCAGGTAAGTCCCACTGAGCAATGTAGCTCTGTTACAAAAGCGACCTGGTTATCACAAATGATAGCTCAACGAATCGGCTTAGCACGTGTAAATGTATCGGAGCCAAACACTCTAAAAGCGTGATGTTGATTCTTAAACCGGAGGACCCGGAGGAAAATCCACGCGACCACGAGGAGAAAGAGAGACACGCAAACGCCAAATATACAGCAGAAGGCGTCAGCGTCGAGACAGAATGCTATTGTAAAATCAGCTCGTGCACAGACGCTAGATGGATGATTGCAGGATTGTGATAGATCACACATGGTGGCAGATTGTGGATTGATCGTGGCTGATGATGACGAATATATGAGTTATTTCTTTCAAAGGAGGGTTCCAATGCCGTATCGGCAGTTTAACACGTAGGATTTCGCGACCAATATTTTCCAGAATAGATATTTTTTTATCTGGCTGTTTTCTGATGAGGCTGGTTGTAATTACCGGCGTAACGACGTACTCGGATTGTAAACCTTGTGGGTTTACTCTCCAACACACCGGTGTGCTGAACTAATTAACCAATTGGCACGTTTTGTTTACGTGACAAAACCTTTCTAAATGGCCGTGTCGGGTGGTGGCGTGTTTAACGACACATTTATATTTACGCGATCTAACCCCCCCCTCCCCCCAAAAAAACATCTGTTATGATTGATGTCCCCCTGTTCAATTTCTCCCACTACCACGCTCAGTCTCTCAAACACGGGAGGCTCCCCAATGACGATTGCCTTCCGTCTCAGACGAAGGGTAATGACTTCTTATTCTTCTTCTCGGAGCTACTCAGATTTCAAAGCGTGAGCCTTTTGTGTATTTTGTTGAGAAATATTCTCATTTAAAGATGCTCCTCTTGTGGAGCGGATCCAAAAACAGGTCCTAACGGCGCTGATGAATTATTTATGACCAGGCGGCTGCCAATCACGAAAATGCAATAGCTGGTGGCATGAAACCACGAGTAACACCACGACTATTAATACAATTTCCATATACAGAATGACATCAAGAATAGAGTGTTGAGTGAGTATCGTTGAATGTACTATATTACATTTTTTATTCGTAAAATAATGGAACATAGTTATTAATATACGGCTGCTTTAGATTGGAATGTTATTTATTATTAATATGCAATTTAGAATATTCCGGGTTCTGTGTAAATATCGGGGCTTGACCAAACTAAGGTATATTTAACGATTATGTTTTCATTTCAGATTACAGTAATAGGTTTTAGTGGAAGTTCCTGACGAACCGGAGGCAGGCTGATGCCAAATTGGGATTTTTATGGGATAGTGGCTGCACCAAAGACTCATGGAGCTTTGTGTTTTAATGGCCAAAATAGGCCGGGAAATATGCCGTGCCACGTTTTTAATGGCTTTTATTTGATTTCGTGAAACAAGCTTATTTTTGGATGCCGTATGTAAATGAGTATTTTGAATTTGACACGGTCAAAAATATACTTCCAATTGTATTACAGTCGTGCTGTCGTCATTGTGTCACGCGATAAGGTGACCGTTTGGAACTCGGAGAGAAATGAACAACCCAAAGTGTTAGCGAGCGGTCCGTGGAAGGAGATATCACAGAACTAATTTCTGAGGTCCCTTCAAGTGACCTGGTATACACAATTTTGGTGCCGCGTTTTCTCGCGTGCCCTGCTATACAAATGTTTGTCACACGGCTATCGTGTTTATTTAATTTCTATTGCGGTGTATATTTGCCACAATAAGTGAAAACCCAGATGCAATACGATCGCTTCACACACCGGTCCTTGGAGACCGGACTGAGACCACCAACGGGAAGATGGCTGAATCATGGATTCGAACCTAGAGAATATAAACTAAACTACTTTTATCTTTCCAGGCAAGGCCCACTGAGCTATATAGCGACCTGGCCACAAATGATAGCTCAAGCGAGTGGCTTATCACGTGGACATTTATTGCAGCCAAAAACTTTAAACGCGTGATGTTGATTCTGAATGTGGAGGGAAAACCCGGAGAACCCGGAGAAAAATCCACACGACCACAGGGAGAGAGACACACAAACTCCAAATATACAGGCGTCAGGGTCGGGATCGAACCCACGACCTCCTGCATGGAAGGCGAGGTAGTTAACATCTCACCACAGTGGCACTAAATATCACCGGCGTCAATCCAGAGCTCAGACCCTTGACACAACCCCGGCCTCTTTGCGTCAAACATTTGAGAAGCCCCATCTCCCCCCCCCCCCTCCCATAACACTGGTCAACAAAAACATATATAATTCTGGCCTGGACTTTTGCAGCTGTTTTAGACTAATTTCAGGGTGCTGATTCCAAATCTGATCTCAGATTTGCTCGATCACATCTCATTTTTATGCTATCGGCATACCCCATTTTCATTGATTTTACCCGAAATTAACTCTGTCACTTATGATTGCAAGTTGTTGCGAGTCAGTGACTGCTTTAGTGTTAAAATATGGTGCTGTATTTTTAGAATAGTGTGTTTATAATATCATTTTATGTAGATATCCACATTTATTGAATATTTTTCTTCTGCAGTTTTTGTTGAAAATGCAATGTTTGATATCTCAAAAACCTGATATGATAGACACAAACTGATGCCAGATTTGGAATCAGCACCCCGAAAATTATCTTAAACCCGTTGGAATACCTTATGCCAGAAAAAAGTGTGTTGACCAGTGTAATTACCGTAATGCAGTTCCACCACGTAAAGTTTTAGATATTGTAATGTGTCAAAGAATACATGTCGGTATATATTTGCTGGACAAAAAAGAAAACCCACTTGATTTATATCCTCGCCCACTGGAAGCTCCTGGATGTTTGTTTCATGCTTAAAATACCCCCCGAAAAAAATCGATGGATTGAGCTGAGAGCCGCATAATTAACATGGAACATGCGCCCTGAAAAGGCGTAAGACCAACATGCCGTGGCTACCCGATTTATGTAGTTCACATCACTCTTAATTACACTGCAGCAGCCTTTTTGTCAGTTATGCCGTGCATGAGCAATTATGGCCTTATTAAATGCATGTTCTTGAGAGAGAGAGAGAGAGCTTAAAATGTGCCTGTTTATGCACTCAAGAACCATATGGCCGAGCTAAATTGTATTTTAATGCCGAGTCGTCGGTTTGGAAAGCACGAGGCAGCCTCTGATGCCGAACCGGGGGCCTCGTTTGCCGAAGTAAAATCATTTGCTCAACATGCGCTTCGTAACACATGTATTTGCATGCAAAAAAAGGGAAGTATTATTGTATGCTCCTGATTTATTATGAGACGCTCCCGAAAGTTAAGACGCACCCGCAAACTCGTGCCTGGTGGTGTAAAGAAAGTTATACAAATCTGACTATACAAAAAAAACACCCATCGCATTATAAGAAGAACCCCCGTTTTTTTTTTTTGCTAGAAGATACGACGAAATAACCAGTTGGTTTTATTTTGTAAACCGAAGTATACGAAAGCGCACAATAGCTACTCCACATGAATGGAGGAAGAAATAATGGTGTGAGCCCAGTAATCTGGTTCAACTGCAAACGTGTTGCCACAATTTTTGCTCTTCCTCTTAAGTTCCGTTTCGTCATCTAAAAAGTGACTACACGACTAACATCGTGCCACGGCAGATCTCTCGCCTACTTCAGCAGATTTTTTTTCTTGCTGTGGTTGTCCCACCTGATGACGATGGCTTGTGTTGCGATTGAAACGTCGTGATCTATGATTTTTCTACCTACGTGACTTTACCGAAAGAACCAAAGAGTGTACGGATTCTAGATTTGAAGCTTTCGTGACTGCAAGGATTCATTTCGGTAAAGTCACGTAGGTAAAAAATGAGAATGAAATAAAATAATAATAAATAAAAATAACTCAATTAAATCACGACGTTTCGGAGGCTTGTGTTGCCTCCGAAACGTCGGGATTTAATTTAGTTATTAACATTTATTATTATTTTACTTCATTTTTATTTTTCTACCTACGTGACTTTACCGAAAACACCTAAGAGTAGTGTATGGATTACTGCAGTCACGAAAGCTTCAAATCCAAATATATTCCCATCGTCTCCTGTTTGGAGTCGATCGCGTTGATTCGGATAATTTCAGTCTTCAATTTTTTTGTCACAAATCTTAATTTCCTGCATCTGTTCGTACTGAACATGTCCCGTGCACAATTGAGTTATATCCCATCCGGTTTCACTCTCATTGCGTGTTCGAACAATTACAGCTTTCGCTTCTGTATCGTCTCCATTCTCCTATAGGCGTATTCTTACGTCTTCATAGCGAATGATAAACTGTGTGGCTCAATGTTAACACGCCGTGATGAATAATTTATCTACTCGTGAAGTTTCAAACAATTCACGTTTTGGGCATTGGCGCTTTTATTTTTTTTCAAAGTTTGGCCAGTGTTGACTCAGTCGATTCATTCTCCAGGTGGTTTGGGGAAATAAAAGCACCTCTTGGTGAATCTGTGCCACTTCATACCAACTCGACCGCGGTGGTACGATGGGTATATGAGGCCCTGGCACAGTAATGTGTAATTCCCAACACAGCCGCCAGGCTGGGAGAAGAATTCAGATGGGAGCGCAAGCACGTGTGACACTGTGACCTTTGACATTTACCATTGCATCGGCAGTTGAATAATGATCGCGTTTAGGAACAAATCCAGAAATGTTGCTATGGCTCGTTAATCTCCAAACGTTTTCATTTTCCACAAATTCCCCCCTTCCTGTCTGCCGACAGCTTGGCAGCGCCCGGCAGTCAAACGCAGAGAGGCAGCTTGGCGACTGGCGGTGCCAGAGGTGTTGGCGGTGTGGTCCCGTCAAGTGCGTTGGCGTCCCTCGGACGCCAACGCACAAATGGGTTCAAGTAGTTTTTTCGATCTGCGCCCAGAAAGTTTTTTTTCTCCCTCTCTCCCTCTCTCTCTTTATCCCTCTCCATCTCTCTTCTCTTAGCTCGGTTAAGTGGTTGCTTCGTCATACGCGTCTTAAAGAGCACTCTTGAGATTGAAAGGGCTATCGTGCGCTGTTTCTCCACCCGCCCACCAAACCACCCACATCCACCCCCCCCCCGCCCATCTCACTCTCCCAAGGACCTGTTTACCACACACGGTGACGGATTTCTGCAGCTGGCCTGGCATGGGTGGCTGGGGACGGGGCGGCTTTAATTTTGGAAATCGGCAGTGTAGGGCCACATCCCTACCTAATGTTGAACTGCTTACGCAAATTGAGTGAGAGATAGAGAGAGAGCCTTATCTCTCTGCTGCTGCTGCTGCACTCGTGCGCAGTGCAACTGAGCAGATTGTGACGGCGACACGGCGAGTAGAGGCCCGGACAATCGGCGCTCGCTTGGCTTTCGCAACGATTCAAATATTCTTGGGTTTTTTCGCTAAAGTCACGTAGGTAACAAATTAAAATTAATAAAAGTAAAATAAAAAAATAAATACAAATCACGACGTTTCGGAGGCAACGTCTTCAGGTGGAACCGTCACAGCTCGCTCGCTGTATCAAGTAATTTTTTACCTACGTGACTTTACCGAAAAAACCCAAGAATATGAATCCTTGCAGTCACGAAAGCTTCAAATCTACAACGATTCAAATGTCGATCGGGCACTCCCCCCCCCCACCCCCACACACACAACGCTCTCTCTCGCTAGCATCCCACGACTTAGAGCGGGGCTTTGCGAGTCGCTTTGTTCTCATCGCGTAGCTTCTGCACATTCACACGTGACGGCCCTTTTTGTCAAATCAAGTGCTGGATGGAGAGCCTCTCCTCACGCCGTACGGAGTCGTGGGGAAGCGGGGGGGGGGGGGAGATGGTATTTGACCATACTTCACCACGCTGGTCAGTGCACGTTGGCAATAGCGGGAAGTGCAGTGCAACGATGGATTTCGCTGCCACTGTCCATCACTGTTTCATTGCTTTCATAGCTTTATTTTGGTGATTTCGAAAAGTGTATTGGTTTAGCCATGTTTGTTTGTTTTAGTACAGAGTTAGACTGATGGCCTTAATCTAAGTTGTCTTGTGGTTGTTGTTGGTTGTTTGACTTGCATCCCACTGGGATTTTTGCACACAAGCGTTGGTGTACGGTGATTTTTTTCTGCAATATTTTGCTGTCTTTTCTTGGATTTTCTGTTTGCACTCAGTCACATATTCACGTTAAGATGTTTTTTGTTCATGTTTTTGTTTTTTGTTTCTTGCGGTTGCACCCGATTCAAGAGCCGAATGGCTCACAGGGCTATACCTAATCAATGAACTTGAACTTGATTACGTCCCTCGGCAGCGACCTGTGGCACATGTGCAGGACTCTTACTTCTCTTGGTGGCCGATGTGCTCTGGAGGAGGCCGGGACGTCGCTGATTCGGTACTTTTATATTTTTAAAGTCATTGTTATTGACGAATGTCTGGAGTTTATATCGTCATTTGGGAATGGTGGTCATCCATTGCAAGCGCTTTCAAGGCTCACCTGTGTATCCTTGGTTCTTTCGGTAAAGTCACGTAGATAGAAAATGAAATAAAAGATAATAAAATTAAAAAAAAACTAAAATAAAAATTAACTTATTAGCAGTTGCATTTGGAGGCTTGCCCCCTCTTTTCTTTCCGCCTGAGGAAGACCGCTTGTGTTATGATCGAAACGTCGTGGGTTTTTGCCTTATTTTCAATTCATGATTATTATTATTTTAGTATCTTTTATTTTTATTTTATTTTCTAGCTACGTGAAGTTACCGAAAGAACCAAGAATATGAATTCCTGCAGTCACGAAAGTTTTAAGTCAAAATTGAAAGCTCGCCTGTGTGTTGTGTGTTGTACTTGCCCCGATTGAACATCTGTGGAAAAAAAAGCTTCATAGCTCATCGAATTCCTCCAGTATAAATACATACTCGTAATCCCAATTCATCGCTCCACACACGGATGGCCACGTGGTTGCTTACTCGAGGACCGATATGCAGGGATGAGAATACAGGTGGACGTGCCAGCTTTAAACGGAATCGTTTAACTCCCCCCTCCCCTCCTCCCCCATTCAGGGTAATTTCGAAGAGTTTGGGAGGTGCTCCCTTGTTAACCTCTCAGAGGCAAACACGACAGGAGCTTCACGTTAGCCGTGTGTACGTGCGTGGAGCGGGGGAGCGGTGGTGTAGCGGTTAGCGCGCTGCCCTATGAACCTGGCGACCCGGGTTCGATTCCCGCTCACGGCCAACACCATTTGACAATTATCTGAACAGGTGCCGGGCCTCCCCTAGGTCGACTCAGCCTCAAATGCGTACCTAGTGGGATGTGTAAACATCGCCACTGGGAAGACAAAGGCGGTCGGGCGTGGTGCTGGCCACACCCACCCACTCGTGTGCCGTTCTGGCCTTCATAGGTGCTCGCTAACAGCACTTGCCCCAACAGTCTGTTACGGGTTATACGAGGGAGCTTTGCATTTTTTTTGTACGTTGAACTTCTTTCGCACCGTACGTAGCCGACGGTGCTAATCGGAGGTGCGGTGGGGGGCATCGGCAAGTTCAGTCGCGGTGCCTTTTTCCTCACCATATCCGGGCAAATTTACTGCAGAATGAACTTTAATGTAACAATACAGTATATATAAGTACTTTCCAAATGCATTTTTTTTTCTTTTACTAAATGGCAATGAGTGAATACGTACATTCATTGGCCAATAAATTGATCGTCTGCGTAAACAGTCCGCAAAACACACATTGTAATAGTAACACGGCTAAGTGTCCCACTAAAAACACTGAGGGTGTGGCGATGTGTTGATTTATCGATGAGTGTGGATTCTCGCCGTCTGCGATGATACGCGCTTGGAAGATCGCAGGTGTAAGAAGGCAACAACATCTCTCGGCTTCAATGCGCGGTTTGTGCAAAGGGTTCAGTGACCACCCCACCTGCAGACACTTGAGGCGCCGACATCTTAACCACAATGCGGAGGGAAACACAAGTTTACTAAATCGATTCCAGGGCCCAAGACGCGACCCCGAATTGCAACAATTCATCAACGCATCGCGTGCCTGCAGATGAGCGTGTTCGATGTGAAGAATAATTGTGCAGTGGCAACACTTTGGGCACTTTAACCCACGTCTTCCACTCGATGGTGTTGTTTGAATCTCATAGTGCGCTGCACAGACAGTACAAGGACTCAACGACAATAACAGCCTTGCATTTGACGTGCATCCTTGTTTGTTTACATGTTTGTACGATAGTTCAATGCTTAACGTATCTGTAGCTTGGTGTCGTAAATTGTTCTCCATTCAACCCGTATATGAATTTTCCCGAGCCCATTTGCTCTGCAGATGATTACATTTTAAACATTTTTCAATTCCTCCTGCGACACGGTTGTTGTTGTTGTTTTTCTCATTAGGCGTTTTTTTGTTAAAAATTAAAAAAATTCGTGAGCCAGATCACCCGTCTTGCAAACGAGTCTCTTATCCGGCTCTTGCGAGTAATCTCAAACGACGTACAGCTGAAAGTGACAGACAATCTTAATTTTGGAGCTTTTGTGACTGCAGGAATTATTCTTTGGTTCTTTCGGTAAAGTCACGTATAAAGATAAAATAATAAATTAAATAATAGCATACTACAACGTTTCGATTGCAACACAAGCAATCATCATCAGGTATAATGAAATAGCGACACAAAATCTAACCAGAAAACCACAAACAGACATATAAGCAGACAGATATCGCCAAGATACACAGAGAGAGCAACACAGGTACAGAGAGGGGTGATCGTCTCTGTGGGGTGGCCTTAAATAGACAGAGGGGGGCGGAGGCAGAGAGAGGGAGGGGTTAGAGAAAAAAATTACATGTCAATGAGTACGAAGAGACGCGTAGTAAAGTACGCAGGCAAGGCGGAGATCGCACTGCGTGTGCCATGCGATCGTCACAGGACGTGCATGCGAGCCATACACGGGGGTGTGGGTGTTTTGCCTGTTTGCAAGCAGCATTACTTTCGCGTGCCCCTCAACCTATTTGCAGCCTGCAAGCATGCATATTACATGTTGTTGTGATGCGTTTCCTCATCAATTGCAAAGTGTTGGGGTTGGTTTGCCTTGCTTGCAGTTGTGAAACTGAAGATGGCAGTACTTTTTTATTTACTTACATTATTAGCACCTATAATGTCGTGTCAAATTTATGAATCATTTAAGATTCATGAATCTGCGAAATCGCTGCACGTTAAACTGAAGGTACGGTAATTGATTGGCATTGCCGTACAAATAGAAATGATAATGCTGCAACAAGATGAAAATGATTGGATAGAATTTGATTATTTTTTTTCGAGAAATAAATTAGGGCAGATAAACACGTGCTATTGTAATGCATACATCGATAGCAACGAAGCTAATCAAACAAAGCAACAAGCGTGGATTGCAAATTAAGTTCCAAATAGGGAGTTGACATTTGTAACAGCACTAATTTGCTAACATGTTATGCTTTTATTTTCAATCTATAAGGGTTGCCAACTCTGTAAACTGACTCCTCCAGAAGAAGAATTGGGCATCTGCACCGAAACACCCACAGCCAAGTCTCTGGGAATCTAGGAGACGCCGATGCAGCAAATCCCGTCCACTGATGCTTCCATTCAAATGTATTCCGCTCACGTTACATGCATTGCGTTGTGTGCACGAAAACCTATTTTTTTCTTTAACAAATTGTGTATTTGGTCATGCTACATTCAGGCTAATAGAGTCTACAAAACTGTACTTCTATTAAAGAAAACAGGAAACAACACAAATGAAACGTCAGAAATAACTTTAGAAGCAGGGAGTTGACATTAAGCAAAACACTCTTTGTGAATATGTTTAGTTTGGTAAAAGATTCAACATTTGAACCTTATGGCGGGACCCCGGGGTCCCATTAGCCCCCGGCTCTCGCATAAACATATTATAATGTAAACAAAAACTTTGCTCTTTTTCACCAACTAGTTTGAAGTGTTGTCTTGTTAGACTATGCCTTTCAAACTGAAAACGACTTACCTGCAGTACCTATATTTAAATGCACTATCGAAAAAAATATTTACACCCCTCTGTCAATCATCTTGTTTCTCAGTGTGGATTTGTGAACTCACTTTGTAAACAGTACATTAAATAGTATGCGTTTTCAATGCGCTGTTCATATTGTAACAAGCGTTTATACCAATGTTACTCTACAGAGTAGTGGGTCGCCGGTCCTCTTATCAGCATTGATACGAGCGGTATGTTGGGACGATGGCTGAACCGCAAAAAAAACCTATCTGCACAGATGCATTCGGACAAGAGAAGTATTATCAAACTGGAGGAATTAACGGTGCAACGCATCTCCTCTGTTAAATATCTGCAGGTAATAGGATTGTCATCGATTGATCCTGGCTGCAGACATTGGTAGGTCACAAATAATAATGAAGATAAGAGAGCAGTTTCACTGTATGATGCTTACCGCGATGACAAATAAAGGACTTAAGTCATGTAGGCAGTTTGAGCAGCTTTGGATAAGACTTATGATCCTAATTCTAGATTTGAAGCTTTCGTGACTGCAAGGATTCATATTCTTAGGTTTTTTCGGTAAAGTCATGTAGGTAAAAAATTAAAATTAATAAAAGTAAAATAAAAATAAAATAAAAATCACGACTTATCAAGTACTTGATACAGCAATCGATTACTGTGACGGTTCCATCTGAAGACGGAAGCTTGTGTTGCCTCCGAAACGTCGTGATTTTTATTTTATTTTTATTTAACTTTTATTAATTTTATTAATTTTAATTTTTTACCTACGTGACTTTACCGACAAAACCTAAGAATACTTATGATCCTGACCATACCCGAGCATGGAGTGCATTCGCTTGTTCAGCTCTTCTGCGCATTCGTCCTCGGCATTTATGTGCGCGGTGGGACGGAGTCGCCAATTTGTTTAATTAATTACGATTTTGACTTCCGTTTATTCCGGACCCCGGGGTCCTGCCATAAGGTTAATTTGTTATTCTTGAATCGAATGATGACAAGTCCATCAAACGGCTCGTTGAGTGAGGAGTGAATCGTTGCAACCCCACGCTAATTGTTTGTCACTTAATTGTCCTTCTGAAAGAAAAAAAAATCTGAATTATGGAAAAATTAAGGCCCTCTTTGTTGACATAAATTATGAAAATAAAGTCAGTGAGACTAAAAAGATTAAATTATTTCATCAAACCGTGACCCTTAGACCATGACAGGCTCATCAAATTGCGAGTAATGAGAGAGAAAGGGGTGATGAGGGCGGTGTTTAAGGTTACATTTACGACATGCCAAGTGTCTGGACACCTTGTGAAATTGTTCCACACTCTCGTTTACACCCGTGGCTGAAACAGATCATGCGGCGGCAGGGAGTTGCCGATGTCATCAAACCATCTCTCTGGGTGCCCTCCGTCTCTGTCGGAGGGCGCGGGTGCACGCGGCCACTCCGTAGCGCGCATGGATCGAGCGTTGCTTAGAGTCACAGTCTATCGACTTGTTATCCGCTGCACACTTCAGTGCGGGCATTTTACGATCTGACAGCTCACACCTTTATTTTGTGAGCAGGGCTTGAGAGAAGCCCGCGACACAAAAAAAAGAGGAGAGGATGGAGAAAATATATTTCGGAAAAATAACTTCCGTGGTTTTTTTTTCATGCTCCTCCGATATTGCCAACAAGAGAAACACGTTTTCGTTGATGCCGTAGATCTGAACTATAAAACTATTCTTTTTATTAGAACCAGGTATAAAGCCCACTGAGCTATATAGATATATTTCGATTTAAAGCTTTCGTGACTGCAGGGATTCATCTTCTTAGTTCTTTCGGTAAAGTCACGTAGAAGGGAAATAATAAAATAATACAAATAAAACATAATTAAATAATTCTCACGACGTTTCGGCCACAACGCAAGCGGCCGTCCTCAGGTGAAGAACAGGTCTGTCGTGAAGATATATTTTTCATAAGCGGTCTGGCCACAAATGAAAGCTCAAGGAAGTGGCTTATCACGTGGAAGTTTACAGCAGCCACATCGTCTGTACTCGCGTTGATGGGAGTTCTGGGCGGTGGTGGTGCACACCCGCAATCCATCACTGTAGAGGCAGGTGCGAGGGTTGGTGGATCACCGCACGAGCGTCGTGAAACTCCCTTCCCGTGGGCATCGAGTTCACCGCACCCTGGCTCGCCGGGAGAAGAGGCAGCACAGCAAGTAGATTAAACCAATTTTTTTTATTTTACCCAGTAAGGCCCACTGAGCTATGAAGTTCTCTTTTTTCAAAAGCGACCTGGCCACACATGATAGCTTGACAAAGTGGTTCATCACGTGAAAAGTTATAGCAGCCAAATTCTCGAAACAAATGTTTCTTAATGTGGAGGGAAACACCCTGGAGGACCCAGGGGAAAATCCACTCAACCACGGGGAGGAAGACACGCAAACTCCAAATGCACAGCAGGCATCAGGGTCAGAATCGAACCTACGCCCTCCTGCGAGGGAGATAACATCTCGCCACCTTGGGATTAATCTCCATCTGCTGCCATCTGTATGGGGACAGGGTGTTGCCTCACCCCCCCCCCCCTCCTAAAGTGTGGGATTTTTTCCGGGTTGTTCGGTTTCATCCCATGTGTATAAATCGCTCATCAGCGGAGTTGGCCAAGCATCCCCAATGTAGGGCGACAGAGCTTGGGCAATTATTGGTAGCAACGGTTGCGGCTTTCTTCCCCGCTCGTCCGTGGTTTGCCACGCCTCTGAATCTACGGAGACTGTGCGCTTTAAATGTATAACCTTTAAATTAAAGGACTCCAATATGCTGCCCTAAACTAAATGCTCGTTTCATTCCATTGACCTTTATATTAAAACTAGGCAGGAGCCCTTTGATGGCTAGGGGTCAGGAATAACGATAGAGCAAAGTCGAGGAATCGTGCCCGATCGAACGTTCACCATAGAGATGGAGTGATGACTTCGGCTCGTGTGCACGTGTTGGGTTGATCTTTACAGAACCACGATCGCATAACCACGAGTGATGGTAACGGCTGGCGGATGCTTTCATCCATCAGCGGATTGATCTTGGTTGTTGATGATGATCATCATCATCTCTGCATGGACGAGCGGGAAAGAAAGCCGCAACCGTTGCTACCAAAAATTGCCCAAGCTCTGTCGCACTACATTGGGGATGTTTGTCCAACTCCGCTGATGAGCAATTTATACACGTGGGATGAAACCGAACAACCCGGAAAAAATCCCACACGTTAGGAGAGGGGGGGGTGAGGCAACACCCTGTCTCCATCGTGCCTCGCCTCCCTCCTCTCGCTTCATGTCTCCTCCCGCCCGCTCCGCTCTCAATGTCTCATCTAGTCATAGCCCTCCACCCCCCTCCTGCTTGTGCACAATCACAGTCTCCGCTCCTGTTCCCGACTTACCCCCTTGCACTGCAACAAACTTCCCCTCCACATGAAGCGAGAAGCACCTTCTCCCAGGGCCGGATCAAGGCACGGGGCTTCAGGGCCTGCAGCCCCGGGGCCTCCCCCAGCTGGAGGGCATCCAGAGATTGAAGTGAAAAGTTATTTCGATTGTGAGTGCTGAATTTTATTTGTTGTTAGCCTTGTAAAAATGCATTCGATTTTTATTTAACTTTGTTTTCCTTTTGAAAATATTACTGGGGGCCCCACAGTACCTGTAGCCAGGGGCCTACAAAATCTTAATCCAACCCTGCCCCCCCCCTGTCTGTTTTCCACTCCCCCCCTCAAACCCCCCCTACCCCCCACCTCTTTCTCCGTGGCCCCATCCTCTCCTACATCCCTAGAGGTGTCCCCGTAATTCCCGCACCCACTCAACCTCCTTCCCCATACCCCATCCCTATTCACCGTATCACGTTGAGCAACCATAATTGTACAGCTCATCGCCCTTGTAAAGCGCATTGGATTAAAAAAAAAAGCGCTATTTACATTATAAGATAAGACATTGAGATCAGAAGCCCCCGATTTCAAAGGAGGCGTGCATAAAATACATTCACTGCAACCGCAACGATTTACTCGACAAATAAATCACGCCGTTAAACATTTTAACGGCGATTATCACAACAGCCCAATGATTACATAGTGCGTTACATTAAAGCACAGTTAACCATCGTAGTGAACGGCGAACAGAAAGTACGTTTGAAAAGTGTAACGAATTAAGAGCACGGAGTTTAAAAAATATATCTGTTAACAAGCGAGCACTGCAACATTAAAAGGTTCCAAAGTGCCACAATTTAAAATGCAGCAATGAAACATCACAGATGGTAACCATCGTTACAGTCATGGTCTAATAATACAGAACATTTAAAAAAACGGAGCACAATGACCAAAACATAAAACAAAATCGATTAAATTAAAGCTGATGAGATCATTCCAGTTAGCTGCGTTTTTGGTCATTTACATTTATAAATGTCCCTATTTCTCTCTTGGTCTCGCTTGTAATGTGCATCTGCTCACTCGCCATGAGAACCACGCTCTACCGGAGGTGATAACTAATCTCTGGCACTGTGCGTGCTGTCTTGTGGAAATTGGTGCGCGCTACTATTATTACTACTACAGTACTACACTTTTTTTTTACCCAGGAAAGCCTGACTTTGTAAGCAAATCAATGCACGTTGAACTTCTTTCGCACCGTGCGTAGCCAGCCGTGCTTATCGGAGGTGCAAATATTGCTGTGCATATTCCAATTGAGTAATTTGCAGGTATTCTTTGTTTTTTGTTTTTCAAACGGGTTCACATTTGCACCACTGCACCGGCACAGAGTAGCCTACTCTTGCTCGTGGCGTCATGGGATCTTTAAACGTCCAACGTGAAGCGTTCGGTGCAATAGTATTGTTACGGTTAATAACACCCCGTGGCAATAACCAGGGGCGGCCGCTTAATTTGAACCGTGAAACCTCTGCAACAGGCGGCTAAACGCGTTGTTACCGCGCGAGGCCGCGTCGCCACCCCACGCAAAGGCCCGACTCTGGCCCCCCGGTGGCCAGGGTGTCTCTCACGGGCATTTCCACATGCCACACGGGAAGTGTCGCGGTGTTTTGAGTGGAGACGCGGTGCACGAGTGGGGTGAAGATGTGGGGCGGGGGGCGAGGGGGCGAGTGGCGGCCGAGCGGGCGGGCGGCTGAGAGGTCCTTGACCGGCACTCTGATGGGGCCAAGAGAGGCGTGGTCAAGCCACTTAAGTTGCTCAAGGCGCAGAGGGCCACAGTATCTGAGTGGTTGGGTACGATTCCAGCTCAGCAAACCTCCACCCCCCCCTCCACTCACCCCCCCATCCCGCCACTCGCCACCCCACTCTGACCACGTGCCCGTATACAAGCCTCAATCCAAATGCAAAATTGAGCACAATTTAAGTCAATTTGTCGCGGGATTGCAGCCTCCGGCCGCATTTACGTAACTTGAAAAGCGTTTTACATCGCACCAAGGTGGCAAGACAAGCTGCAATCTGATGCAAAATTACAATGCCAAATCTCCCGTTGAAGCCCAAAACGCTCGTCTTTTTTTAAGAAATAAAATTTTCCGAAATCACAGCATTCATCCGTAAATGCAGGGGTTGTACATTGGTGGTGCGTGAGAAGAGCACCGCACCGCAGGACCGATCAGGTTCCATTCTCCTAGGGGTAATCGGTTCCTTGTAGGACATTTAAAAGGTTAAAGTTAAAGGCAATTGCTTGCTCATGACACTGCTGGCGGAAGGGTTTTTACTAGCTAAGAGGGTAGTTTGGTGTCTTGGAAGCATTCGGATTACCCATACTTTACCCCACCGAACGCCACAACCTGCCCATCGACTTGACTGTGGCGTACACATCTAGCAGTACACTACGGCAACATTGGATACCCAACAACAACAGCAACAACAAACATTCTCTTTCGCTATTCCCCTCGAGGGTGATTTGCAAGGAGCAAGGTGATTTCGCTCAGCGACGGGGCTATGTAATTTCCCTATTTGTGGTGTGTAGAGTGCCTGTATTCGACGCGATCAATTTGCAACGGGGAGAAGGCTCGGGGAGGTTGTTGCAGCCAGGATGGTGTTAATGCAAGGGCTCTGTCGGCTCTAGCCGAGGGCCTCGGATATTGAGGGCCCACAGAACATGTTTATGGGCGCGCCACGGTGGAGAGAAGTTGATTACCTCGCCTGGTATACAGGAGGTCGTGGGTTCGACCAGGAAGCATGTATATTTGGAGTTTGTATGTTCTCCCCGTGGTCGTGTGGATTTTACTCCGGGTCCTCCAGTTTTTCCCTCCACGTTTATAATTATCAAATTGCGTTTAGAGTATTTGGCCGCTTTCGATTTCCACACGATGAGTCACTTCGTTGGGCTGTTATTTGTGGCCAGGTTGCTTCTGAAAAAGAGCTGTATAGCTCAGTGGGTCTTATCTCGTAAAATTAAAACAGTTTGATCGTTTTTACAGTTTTAAACAACACCCAGAATAGTTTATGAGCAGTTTATTTAGAATTTCCCCGTGAGTCAAGAAGTTGTGGAATCGGGTTTCATCAACAACACAGAAAAACTGTTAAATTAAAAACACAAAGTTTTCCACAGGTCGCATCAAAAATAAAAATACAATAAATACAGCGATGAAAAAAGTCAACACATTTTAAGCGTGTGCAAAGAACAGTCAGCCTTTGAGCGTTAAGGAAATTAACCATCAGCGTTTCATGATGAACTGCAAAGTGGTTGTCTTAGTTTTAGGTCACCATCAAAACAAATATGAGCGAATGTGACCAACCGACAGACAGCAAAGGTGGACAACGTTAGACTGGATAATCCTATTGGGTTTCATCAGCACAATCATGTCACCAATGCTCACTGCTGCAAAGCCTGGCTCTGGAAACCTCATATATGTGTAAAGTCCCCAATTCCATACTGTGGCCCATTAGCTTGGCTAATACCAACAATAATAACATCTGTGAATGAGGGTGAATAAAAACCCCATCATAACATGATTATAGTGCAGGCCAGAAAACCATAATTCTGAAAAAAACAACAACAACACAGAAAAACCACAAAACCATTTGCATTATGCAAAAAATAATGATTTTTTTTCATCTTCTGTTATGTTTTTATATTCATTGGTTCTTTCGGTAAAGTCATAATAAATAAAAGTAAAAAATATTCATAATTTTATTCACTTTCTTTTTATTCTTATTTTTCTATCTACGTGACTTCACCGAAAGAACCAAAGAATATGCATTCCTGGGGTCACGAAAGTTTTAAGTCAAAATGTAACAGAATTTATTATTAAAAGGCATCGCATCACGATGGTGAGGGATGTCGCCGTTGTGTCATGGTCAGCACGCTAGACTTGCGATCCAGAAATCACCACTTCAATGTGACGTCCCAGCGTGGCAGTTGAAGCAATCGATCAATTGGTTTGTTGTGTGGACGGTGAATATTTATACCACAATTAAATTGCTAATCACATTTCTATGATGTAAAAAAAAATCATCATTATCGAAAAAATTGTGTTCCCATTTTTTACGTAAATTGTTTCCCAACATAATTTTTGTGGTTTTCCACTCAATTGAACTAACGAGGGAGCTCATCTTCTGCGCACAGCCGTGGGCCAGTGAAAGAAATTCCACATTCATATTGGGACGGGGGGGGGGGGTGTCGGGTGAGTCTAACTTTAGTAAAATCATTGTTGAATCCCCCCACTAAGTGGTTCTTATTTTCTTTGCGCCGCAAGGGTAACCGTCTGAGTTAGCCTCCCCCATCCCCCCCCGGCTGGGATTCAAAATGTGAGGCTTGTGATAACGATCCGTGCGGTCTACTGACATGCCATCTCCCTGGATAAATACGTCGTGATCCCAGCTCAAAGCGCCCGACGTGTGCAGTATTTCTCCACAGATTACCACTTTGTGTTAATAATTACATGCAGGCGTGTTTTTATTTATTTTACTTTGTAATAACTGAAAGGGAATTAATGAGCCGTGCTTTGCAACACCATGGTGACATTTTGTAAAAAAATAAAAAAACGTAATTAACTAATTATCTCATGTTTCTCCCGTGGGAACACTGATCTGGTAATATTCCACCGCTGTGATTACAAGTGTTGTGACTGGAGAGCAACGTGTCTTTAAACGTTGTGAAACAGAAAGTTGGTACAAACCTGAGCAAAAAAAAATGTTTTTGCTAAATTAGTTGGCGATGCTGCTGCTGCTGCTGCATTGGCAGTGGTGCGCAAACAACTAAGGCTTCGGCACGTTTGGCAAAAACACTGTGGCCTTTAAAGGCAACAAATGCATAATAGGCGACGTCTCAAACAATGGACCTTGTTCATAGCACATGATGTTGGGCCATTGCCCGAAACGTCAGCTGTTTTATATATGTTTGTTTACGTTTAAGGCTGCAGTGTTATTGATGAACGTCAGTTTTTTTTTCCTCTCGCAAATAAATATGCGAGAGATGAGCGTGATGAAAATAACATTCACCCATAATCAACACATTGAGACCCACAACGGTTTCCAAACTTAAAGGCTTGTTTATGTTAGTAAATTCCAACAATTATCGATTACTTCATACCTTAAATAAGTTAGTTATTGTGCCGATACGTGTTCTCTCTCTGTGTATCTTTGTGATATCTGTCTGCCTCTATGTCTGTCTATAGTTTTCTGGTTAGATTTTTGTTGCTATTTCTTTTATACATGATTATGATTGCTTGTGTTGCAATCGAAACGTCGTAGTATGCTATTATCTAATTTATTACTTTATCTTTATACGTGACTTTACCGAAAGAACCAAAGAGTAGTTATTGTGTAATTCTAAACAAAACAATGTAAATGTACTACAGTACTCACACCCATGGCCCACCCTACACCACATCGGCACAAACCACGGCAGTAGATGCGGATACCTGATACACAAATGGAAAATTAAAAAGCTCTCGAGTAGTGTGTGACTGTGGTCGTCCAGAACACACCATACAACGTACAACGACGCAACGCCCAATCCACCAATACGAAAGAGACATTACAGGGATAGATCCTGCGACTCCGCGGTTATCAGAATCAGAAACGGTTTTAATCGCCATGAAAGTTTACACATACACGGAATTTACTATGGCCGGAAGGTGCATACATTCAACATTGAGCAATCTTAAAAAACTCGAATAGGTGATATGCAGTCTAACTATATTAACGTTACAAAGTATAACTAATACTAACGGGCTAAAGTATTTAAAATTATGAATAAGTAGACCATATAAAATGTGAAATGTAAAATGTGAATTAGCCATAATATACAATCTTAGAATACAAAAATACAAATAAGATAACACGTTGTAAGTATGACTAGGTGTAATTATGTAGATAAAATGTTATAGTAAGTGTAAAAGTCATTTTAAGCCCTTGGCCTTGTTGATGAGGCTTCACCACCTTCAGTGTGACATTTTAGTTGTTGCTCTGCATCTCCATGAGCAACACGAAAGAGTAAGAAGACTCAATTTTGATTTAAAGCTTTCGTGACTGCAAGGATTCATATTCTTGGTTCTTTCGGTAAAGTCATGTAGAAGGTAAACAATAAAATACTTTTAAAAAGTCTCGTTTTCTATTTTTATTGTTTTATTGTTTACCTTCTACGTGACTTTACCGAAATAACCAAGAATATAGTAAGAATACTGTATATTCCATCAAATGTAATGGCGTGATGATTGATACTGAACAGTAAGATACCCATGAGAAAATTTCACTTATACTAATAGGGTTTTTCCCCTTTTTTCTGGCAACAAAACTGACACCTTTGGCAAGGAATCATGTTTACATTAACCACAATACTTGCAGTCAAATAAAAAAAACAATACTCTGATCATTTATGCATTGTCCTTGAAACTGCATTGGTCCACACCAGAGACAGCTTTCTTTAGAGCCTAGTCTCATATGGTGTTCGACCAGATGACGCCAAAAGGCGCACAGTTCAAAGACAACGCATTATCAGAGTAATGAGAGCTCGGGGTGAGCAGCAATTTAGATCGTTTATGTAGTAATCATCATGGTGAGGGCGATTTACCAAGAAACGCCACCACCCGAATCTCACGGTGTTCTCACGGGAGTTCTCAGCAGGGCCTTGGCATTCGGACGTTTGGCCAATTCCTCTGTGTGAACAATTTTCTTCGTGTGGGAGGAAGCCAGGGAACCACACACGGATTAAAGGATCCAATGCTGTCCTGCCATCTCCTGGTCAGCTCCAATATTGAGCCTGCTTACACCTCCTGGGTTATTCCCAGACATTCTCAAGTACTAACCAGGCTCGACCCCCTTACTGAGCTTCCGAGATCTGCCAACACTGGCCGCTCATCTCAGATAACCCTGCTTGGCTTCTGAGATCCGATCTGGGTGCATTCAGGTTCACTCGGCGGATGCAATTCTTAACTCTAAAAACGTTTGTGTTAGCAAGACACTCTGGGGCAATGCACTTTTAAATCTAGATTGGAAACTCTTTGCTTGAAAAACATATTTTTCGTGTTTAGTTTGTTGTCCTTCTACCGCACCTCCGAGTATCACGGTGGGTTACGTACGGTGCGAAAGAAGTTCAACATACACAGTACCTACAACGTTTGTCCGGCTCTCGCTGAGCCGTGTTGTTTCAGTGTGGCGCCGTGAAAATGGCTTTACAAGCGCCACTGATTGTGGCCTCAACCGCCCCTCTATCACTCGAGCCACCGAGTCCGTGCTGCTGTACAAAGCAGGTGGCCGACTGCAACGGCAGCAGCAGCAGTAGCAGCAGGTGGTGATAGTGGCTGTGGTAGTGAGGCCCACCAGCGCCGGAATTGAACATCTAATGTTACCCGTGCCAAGCAGCGAAGCAAACGTGCAGCTGTCGGCCAATTACGCTAAACTCGTGGGAGGCGAAGTTTAGAAGAAGAAGAAACGAACGTTCGTGCAAAGCCACGCTCACGGCGGCGCGTGTGTCCCAGCGCCCTCAAGATGGTTTTAGTTTTCCGTGTTAGTCGACCAATTTATTTTAATGCGTGACTTGCGACGCCGTGGCCCAGGAGTGAACACCGCCACTGGGTACGAAAGCGGGTGAGGAGTAAAGAGTCAAATTTCGATTTAAAGCTTTCGTGACTGCTGGGATTCATCTTCTTGGTTCTTTCGGTAAAGTCACGTAGAAGGGAAGTAATAAAATAATAACATAATAAAAACATAATAAAATTATAATATAATAATATTTTATTATGTTTTATTTTTATTATTTTATTACTTCCCTTCTACGTGACTTTACCGAAAGAACCAAGAAGAGTTAAGAGTCGCCAACCAACACCGAGGGCAGAACAACAACGAAGGGAGCGTTCCGTGATGAGACGATGAGACGAGTATCTGACACAGCAGAAGGAGTCGGGGGGCGACGGGGATAAACTGCACACAAATGCATTGTTTTTTGACTCGGTGTATTGTTATGCAATTAAGACCACCTTCAATTTACGAATTATAAGACGGGCGTTTTCTAGCTCAATATTAAAGCGAAGGGTTTTCTGTTCGTATGATCATATCAGGTTTATAGTACAGGTTTTTTTTTTGGGGGGTGGGCTAGATTGCGTGAATATAAATGTGTCGTTAAACCCGCCACCACCCGACACGGCCAATTAGTAAGGTTTGTCACGTAAACAGAACATGCCAATTCGTTACTAGTACAGCACATCGGTGTGTTGGAGAGTAAATCCACAACATTTACAATCAGGTTTGTGTGTCACCAGATTTGTCTAGCTCGTGACACCGGGCACAAGACCCAGGGAACAACACGACCTCGCCTGGTGTACAGGAGGGGTCGTGGGTTCGATGCCGGACCTTGACGCCTGCTGTATATTTAGATTGTGGGTGTCTCTCCCTCTCCCTGTGGTCCCGTTAATTTGTCTTCGGGTGCTCCGGTTTCCCCCCCCCCCCCCCCCTACACATTTAGAAATGACATCAAGACGTTTCGAATATTTGGCTGCTATACATTTCCACGCGATAAGCCACTTCATTGAGCTACCATTTGTGGCCGGGTCGCTTCTGAAAAAGAGAGCTATATGGCTCAGTGGGCCTTACTTGGTAAATACATAAAAAAGTTTAGTTTTTTTTAAACGTGAACCACCTCTATTTCACCATTCACAGGCCCACTTTGGGGCCCTCAACTGCGTGAGCCCGAGGGAATTTTTCTCCTTTTGCCTCCTCCTCCTCCTCCCTCTCTCCCCACCAACACCACCGTCATCTGGGCGAGCATGGCCACGCAGCCGTTGCCCCATGGCCGTCTTGCAGTCCGAAGGTCGTTTCTCAGGACCGCCATGTTCCTGGGAAATCCAGGACAGGTGGCAACGCAGGCGTGGAGCCTCCCCGCTTCCAATGCGCAAGGCGTACGGGGGAAGTGGGAGGGAGATAGGTGGAGGGGTGGTGGTGGAGGGGTGGTGGTGGAGGGGTGGTGGTGGAGGGGTGGTGGTGGAGGGGTGGAGGTGGAGGGGTGGAGGTGGGGGGGTGGAGGTGGAGGGGTGGAGGTGGAGGGGTGGAGGTGGAGGGGTGGAGGTGGAGGGGTGGTGGTGGAGGGGTGGTGGTGGAGGGGTGGTGGTGGAGGGATGGAGGTGGAGGGGTGGAGGTGGAGTGGTGGTGGTGGAGGGGTGGTGGTGGAGTGGTGGTGGTGGAGGGATGGAGGTGGAGGGGTGGTGGTGGAGGGGTGGTGGTGGAGGGATGGAGGTGGAGGGGTGGTGGTGGAGGGGTGGTGGTGGAGGGGTGGTGGTGGAGGGGTGGTGGTGGAGGGATGGAGGTGGAGGGGGGAGGAGGATGGGTGGAGGGGAGAGTTGGAGAGGGTGGGGAGCTTGCCCTTTCTTCACTCTTGCGTTGAGCAGCAGTTTATGCAGCGGCCGCCCCATTAAATGCTCGGGTTGGTAAACAAGGAGCTCAATAATTCACCCGACAATACGCCAAGCATCGTCGGGGAAATCCAATGGAGGCGGTAAATTGTGCCCCTTATAGCGAGATGTGCTCGCTTGGCCCAAGACAATGGCCACAGGGGGCTTTGGTCCCAAGGATGGATCATCGAGCAAAAAGTTTAACAGCCTGCCAAAAAGCTCATAATATATGATGCCTTTGCTCACTGTGCAAGTGGCTTGGCCTTAGAAACCACTTCTCAACCAGAGCAGGGGGCACAGGGGTTTGCTATCCAACCTGTAATCTCCGCTTAAACAATCCTACGCAGTAGGGTTATAAATAAAATAAATATATAAGCACGCTCTATTCCGTTCGCTATCGCCAACATAAAGATACAATGTGTGATAGTCCCTCAACCTAATGGCTTTCAAGACTCGCGTTAGCGAGCGGCTTTTGTTTCAAACACGCAAACTCTGGACCCGTTTCACCCATTCCTCGGGCCGTTATAGATGTCCACGTGATGATCATAAACCACTTCGTTGGGCTATCATTTGTGGCCAAGTTGCTTCTGAAACATATCGCTATATAGCTCAGTGGGCCTTACCTGGTCCAAATATAACGTCGTTTAACTTGACTTGCACATATTTTAGGTGGTTTGTTTACGTTTGCTAGACAGTTCTTTGTACTCCTGTCGTGTTTTGTTGTTGTTGTTTTGTTGTTGTTGTAACGTTCTGACCTGCCCCTACTGGACGTCTGTGAAAAAGAACTTCATAGCTCATCGGATTCCTCGAGTAGAAACACTGCTTCTGAAGAATCGGGGCATGCTGAAAACAAAATTGTGTACTGCGGAATCAAAACGGATTCTGGCATCGCAAGGCCGCGAGGATGGTGACAATGTGGGGATGGTGACGATGTGGGGATGGTGACGATGTGAGGATGGTGACGATGTGGGGATGGTGACGATGTGGGGATGGTGACGATGTGAGGATGGTGACGATGTGGGGACGGTGACGATGTGAGGATGGTGACGATGTGGGGGTGGTGACGATGTGGGGATGGTGACGATGTGGGGATGGTGACGATGCGAGGATGGTGACGATGCGGGGATGGTGACGATGTGGGGGTGACGAGGTGGGGATGGTGACGATGCGGGGATGACGATGTGGGGATGGTGACGATGTGGGGATGGTGACGATGTGGGGATGGTGACGATGTGGGGGTGCTGCCATGCAACAGGAGATTGGTAATGGCTGAGAATGATGATGATCAATGCGCTGGGTTCACATCACCCCTGCAGCCACTTGAGGCGCTCCTATCCAACACAATGTTTAAAATGAATCGATTCTTTATTCAAATCGACAACCGCTAAGAGGAGTTATTCATTGACTCGCTGGGTAATTTGGTGTAATGCAGGTGGGTGTGGCGAATGATTGAAATCCAGTCATTAAAAGGTGTAACAACTGTGCGTTATTATCCCAGGGTAATGGGGGGGGGGTAATGGGGGGTGGTGGTGGGGGGGTGTACTTTAATTATTAATATTCGCCACTTTCGACGCGTTAATTCTGCACGTGCCGTAAGTCGAGCACGAAGTGGCCATTGTAGCTGCGGCTCAGGATCTTGGCGACGCTGTGCGCCCGGATGAGTCACTTCAAAGCCCGGCTCTCCGGTGTGTTCTCGCGTTGTGTCGCGGAATCTATCGTTCGGCGCGATGTCAGACGTTTCGCATCCACGTGCCGGACCCAAAGCAGCTCCTAGCTCTTGCGGCTAAACGTCGGGACACCCGTGCCCAAGGACAAGCGGTGACAAAGGCGAAAGCGCATCGGGGTGAGAGCTGCTGCACCAACAGCACAACCGGGAGAAGAGAGACAAAAAAATGCTTCGACAGTGGTGTCAATTAAAAGTCTTGTTTAGCGCGGCCAGGTGGGTGCTCTAATGGCCGGGATATTTTCTAACCGCGGTCAGGGTCCCCCCCCCACTCCCGCCACCCCCCCAGCTGAAATCTTTCACCTCGGACCTTGCGATAATGTCTCGCAGCTGTGTTGTCGGTGAGCGCCGGGCATCGCCGTGGGACAGACCACATTCGAGTGATGGTGGTGCTTCGCTGCTTCCAATAAGCGTCGAGGCAATGCTCGCCCATTCCCTGTTTACAACGCGACAGAACCAGGTGGTCGACATTCTGCATTCCCAATGGCAGGGGGCGAGTCGCGATGCATTTGGGCAATGACTCCCCACCTCCGACAAAGTGGTACTTATTCTATCGACCCTGGAAGGGCGATGGGTTGCGTCCACTTAAAGCCAAGATATTTACTCGCATCCTTCCGATTGCGTATACGCTGTGTCATTTGGAGTGGTTGTCCTATGCTCGCTCATGGTTCCTGGTGGAAGTCCTTGGTTCGATTACAGATACAGTTGAGTTGTTTGTTGTTTTTCACCCCTGTATCTCCAATTTGCGCGGTTGGCTACGTACGGCGCGAAAGAAGTTCAAGATAAATTTGCCAACCCCTTTCAATAATTCGTATTCATATTCTTAGGTTTTTTCGGTAAAGTCACGTAGGTAAATTTTTTTATTTAAATTAATAAAAGTAAAATTAAAATAAAATAAAATCACGACGTTTCGGAGGCAACACAAGCCTCCGTCTTCAGGTGGAACCGTCACAGCACGCTTGCTGTATCAATAACTACTGTTGCCACGATATTCCGAGTGCTACAGACAAAACCCCTATTTAACAAATGTTTAACTAAACTTAACTATTGCACTGTAATTGTATCTTATCTGAAACCATTGGCTCCTGAACTCGTTACTGAGCTTAACCGTTCATGCGCTACTGTGTTTTTAAAGCTTCGGGAATCGGACATTATGCCCGCCTTGTTCGCAGCAGAAAAACGCGGACTCAAAAAACGCAACGATTTGTCTGTCCAAAATATCGTGGTCGTTGGTGGTGTGTGGACAACCCAATGAACAACACAAAGGCAAAGATGCCTCGTACAGACTCTTTAACAGACTGTATTGGCGAGTGATGAAGATCCGGAGCGGGACACGAAGTGAGTTGGTGGTTACAGCATCACGCCCTTAACGCGTACTGCACAAGGCACTCGTTTGGAGCCCAAGAGCAGTTCGGATGATTGTCACTGGTGTGGGCCGTGAACGGGATTCCAAGTCAGGCGACCGGCTTCGTAGCGCAGCGCTGTAAACCGCTGCACCGCCGCTCCCCACACCCACAGCATGACCTACAGCGGCTGCACAGACTTCTCACAGAGACACGTGGGCAAAACGCCACTCTCTGTGACGGAGAAACGACACGCGGCCCGTATCCAACCTTGATGGACCCACCGCGAGAGGCGTTGAGGCAATGCTCGCCCATTCCCTGTTTAACAGCATCCAAATGTCCCATTGTAGTCGGCGAGGCGTGTCAAACCTTGGCTGGTAAGCAAGGCATAGTGCGGCTTAATTTAGATGGCTGTAGTAACAACGCTACTAAATTACGTGCGATTTGGAAAATCTTTAACATCATTAAGTGCAAGCTCTAAACCTCGACGCTTTCAGTTGTGTTCACGTTGATTAAACTCTTGTTAACGCTGTGTTTGATCTACATCCCAACTAAGCAACGCTCCGCACAACAATGCAATATTTAAAAAAAAATTCGAATAAATCGCGATATTAACAGTGGACTACATACAATGTGCATTTTTTTTAAATAGAAAATATGTTTCTGCTTTCGATGTTTAACTGACATTTGTTTTGTTGTACACGTTCCACGAGAAAGTGTTTGCTCTTGTGATACGGTCAACGTTTGGTCTTATTGAGCCGTTACCTGGCATAAGAGTGGGGGGATTTAATTGAAAAGCCACGCGACAGTTATTTACCGTCTGCTCCAGCCGCTTGCATCGTTTGCGTGCTTGCGGATGCCCAGAGTCCACGTGAAACTCGTGATGTGGCGCGAATGAGCCTGCTCCTCGTGTGCATGTGTGTGCTAGTTGGATTACACTGGTCAACACACTTTTTCTGGCATAAGGTATTCCAACGGTTTCAAGGTAAGTTTGGGGTGCTGATTCCAAATCTGGCACCAGTTTTTGTCTATCACATCAGGTTTTTGAGATATCAAGTATTGCATTTGTAAAGTATGAACTTGGCGGGAGACGACTAAACGGGTTGCACACCTCTTTATTAACGTCAACTTCTCTTTACCCGGGTGGCTAAGTACAGCCTGACACACAAGGCTCCCTAACTTCTCTTTACCCGGGTGGCTAAGTACAGCCTGACACACAGAGCTCCCTAGGCTACACCCTCACGGGCTCTTACGCCCCGTAGCTCTCGGAACCCACCTAACCGGGGTATCCGTCTCGACTCTGGGTCCCACAGCCTCGTCCCACATGGACGTCAGACCACGGGTCCCACAGCCTCGCCTCCGAACCACACAGCGTCCTGGCCCTTATAAGGACCGCGGGACCAGGGGTTTCGGGGCCCTATCTCTTCGGCTTCGTCTTCGATCTTCAACTGGTTATCAACTCCCCGAGTGCTCCCTCGCGTCCTCCTTTATAGCCCTAAATGCGGACGTCGTTGAGAGCACCCACCCCAGTTGGCCAATCACTGCGTACTCCCTACGATCCTCTTTCCCACATGATGTCAGCGCGCACAACCACGCACCTCGCGCCGCCCCGTGATCCATCACTGTCGGCGCGTGTCAACACCACCACACTTGACGTAACCACGCCCGGCGCGCTCACACGCACGCCGCCCCTTTTGTCAGCACGTACCGCCACTACACATTTTTAATAAAAACTGCGGAAGAAAAATATTAAATAAATGTGGATATCTACATAAAATTATATTATAAACACACTATCCTAAAAATACAGCACCATATTTTAACACTAAAGCAGTCACTGACTCGCAACAACTTGCAATCATGAGTGACAGAGTTAATTTCGGGTAAAATCAATGAAAATGGGGTATGCCGATAGCATAACAATGCGATGTGATGGAGCAAATCTGAGATCAGATTTGGAATCAGCACCCTGAAATTAGTCTAAAACAGCTGCAAAAGTCCAGGGCAGAAAAACATTTTTTTTGTTGACCAGTGTTATTATTATTAACGTAACAAGATCGTGGGAGGTGGAGGCGGCTCGGTTGGGGGGGGGCCTTAATCCAGCGGTGGATTAACCATGGCCAACGACGATGATGACAACGCTCTAGAGTGCGTTGTGTGTGCGTGTGTTTATGAGGACATCGATGCTTGTTCTTTATTCCATCACCGAAGGTCGTCAGGCTACCGTGTTAACCTCCTCGCATCACCACCGTTGCCTGTAAGAAACGCAGCCTAATTCGCCAGCCGAAGGAGTCTTCATGAGTCTCGCACTCCGTCCACACGACCACCGTAATAACGCGAATTTATTTACTGCTAATTAAAAATGTTTCGTGTGTTATTCGCCCTGTTGAGCGAGTCGTATTTTTTTGTTTTACCTTCGCCTCTTATTTTGGTTCGCCTTGCTCGATTGCCAAGCGGGGCGAATGAGTTTCGCTCTTTTTTGTTTTGTTTGGAATGCGGTGGTAATCATCGCCGGCGACAATATCGTGCGCTGCATCGCAGCGCGTGATTACATCGGAGCACCTCCGTCGGCGGCGTTTGGACGTTGGGCACGAATCCGTTTATTCCCGGCAGTTATTACTTCTTCGTAGCGCTAATTGCCGCGTGAATCTATGTTACGAGTAACGCAGCAGCAGCAGCAGCGGCAGCAACGACAACGACGACTCGAGATTAAATACAAGAGAGAAGCTGGCACGGCCGATGTGATAGTTCACGTGGAGTGAGGCGCATTGTGCCGGATGTTTTTTTTTTGTGCTCAATTTTTTTTTTGCTGCGGCTGCACAAGCAAGCAACTGCACGGCTGCACCTTTTACCTAATGGATTTGTAAACCCCCATTTTGGGTTGTTGCTGTTTTCACGCGTTGAAACGTGGAGGGTTTTTTTTTCACGACCAATATTGTCCATAATAAAAGGGTTTTTATTTTTTTATTTAAAGCTTTCGTGATTGCAGGGATTCATATTCTTAGTTCTTTCGGTAAAGTCACGTAGATAGGAAATAATAAAATAATAAAAATGTTAAACAATAAAATTCTCACGACGTTTCGACTGCAACACAAGCAATCATCATCAGGTGTGAAATCCACAGCAAGAGTTTTTGTTTTGGGTTAGATCTCGCAAATATAAATGTGCCGTTAAACCCACCACCACCCGACACAGCCAATTATTAAGGGTTGTCACGTCAACAAAACATGACAGTTTAGTTACTACTTCAGCACGCCGGTGTGTCGGAGAGTAAACCAAAACATTGACCTATTTGATACTTGGTATTGCATTGCTAAGCCGAGCATGGAATGGGATATAATGAAACTATTAAAGTACGTAATTAACAGTCCCAAGAACAGAGGTATAACACGCTAAATTAATTTTTGAAAAAATAAGTCGGCTATTTAAGGCACACCCGGGCTACGATGACGTCATCATAACCATTTAAATCACCAGTTATCGAAACTATCATTGCGTGACGGACAGCATGCGCGTTTTACGTGTTACACGTTGTAAGGTTACGATGATTGCTTTGCGGGAGGCTTTTTGTTGAGTTAACTGCACTTGAAGAACTGTAACGTAATCGATGTTAGCCACTGGAAGCATGGAAATGCACAAGATAAACACAACACGAATGTGAAATTAAAGTAAAAAAGCGATGGGGAAATTGATGTTGGGATAAATTGTCATATCGTTAAAATGTATGGGAGTATATTGTCTGGTGACCCTTGCACGTGTCTATCCTGAGTGAGATGATGAGAGGTTCAGGAATGGTCATTCTCGCAGCAATAGCAGCAGCGGCCTTTTGGCTGGCTATCGATCAGAGACGGCCACTGCATCGCGCACTTTCAGATGCGCTTCTGCGTCCGTATGGAACGCTCTTCCCTCCGATACTAGGAAGCTATGCATTTTAAAATATAGTTGTACGCCTTTTGGCGTCATCTGGTCCAACACCAAGTGAGACTAGGCTCTAAGGAAAGCTGTCTCGGGTGTGAACCAATCAACTTCAAGGACAGTGCATACATTATCAGAGTTCTGTTTTTTTTTTGCATTACGACTGCAGGTATTGTGGTCTATGCAAACATGACTCCTTATAAAAAAGGCGTCAGTTTTGTTGCCAGATAAAAGGGTAAAAAAAAACAATTATCTGATTTTTGTTTTTAGTTTGTTCATCCCCCACGCCCCCGGTTACCACGGTTGACTATGTACGGCACGAAAGAAGTTCAACGTACATACATATCTTATAAAGACATCTTTTTACTGCTCACCTAGAATTAGTTTTCATATATCTATTATTATTTTCATCTCGTCAGCAAATAGTTCACTTTAAGCATCTTGATTTGAATATTTCTCATTGAAAGAATATTAAAAGTTAGAATTTTTTCTCTGTTTTTTACATGCCGATTGCATGAACCTGAACACTTCATCAAATAAAGACCTCCTCCTGGAAATATTTTACTTGAACAATTGTCATCATCAGCCATGGTCAATCCACTGCTGGATGAAGGCCTCCCACAACCTCTGCCATCTCTCTCGATCCTGTGATGTAATAATCCACTTGGCAACTGCACGGGTTGATTTGATGGCTCCATCTCCTTGGTAGACGTCCTCTTATTACGTTTTCCCCTTTCTGAGAGGATATGTTTATTATATTCCTTTTTGGGCTACAATCGCGGTCTAATTCGTACTTTATGCCTAATTGGCAGAGATGCTGGCAATTCAAATCCGTTACACACGGATGGTGTAGAACTATTACAGTGGCATCTGGTGTGGCCTAACAATTATTCAAATAAAAAGGCCTGTGACCTATATTAATTGCCAAATATACTGCTTGACCACTTTATTTCCTGTCCTGATCTCACCCCCACTCAAAATTAATCACAGATATAAAACCCTTTTCTTACGCGTCTGATCTCATTTCACGTATTGTCAGCTGAATGAATTAAAAAAAAAAACACGCACAATTGGTGCGCAGGGTTCACTCAGTGATTTTTGTTTCCATCTTTCATCGGTCGACGCTACGCTCTTACGTCCACGTGTAATAATGTCATCATGCAAGCTATTACTCATGCGATTTGCAAATTTAATTTAAAAATGTATCGTATAATTTTCGAAAGATTAGTCCAGATGCTGGCTAGGGCTGGTGTTTTTTTTCTTTTGTTTCATTTTTTTATCCAAAGAACAGTAGTGCGGCTGCAACGACCTGGCCCAATGGTATCGCGTTCGCATCTTGCCGCAGGCGTTAGTGGTTCAAATCCAGTAGGCCGCCCTGGTTAACACATGAGATGCATTAACCATAAAATACGCTTCACAGTAGATGCCATGGGTCCTGTGACGCCGTTGGCATGAGAGTTAGGCCATTGTGTGCTGGCGTCATGGTCCATCTCTGCCAAATGTTAAGAAGATTACTCACGAATTTGCAAAACACGAATGATGCAAACATTTACCAGAATCCTCCTGAACACTGGGTGAGGCTTTCCTGGATAAACGAGCGTAAACAAATTACATTAATACGGTAAGTGCAAACTTAGAAATGCTCTACAGTAGTAAGTTAAAAAGTAAAATCGGGGAGAGCACTGTGCCGCGTTTTGGCCGCGTCAATTGCATCGTCCGAGACGGCATCGCTGAGCAGCGTCGGCCAAATTCCCAACGCTGAACGATTTTTTTTTCTCTCTCTCCGTTCGTTTTTAAAATTGAAAATTTAATTACCTAATTAAAGCATAAATTAATTTATAAAACGAATTATCTTGGGGAGTGAAGCAAAAATAAAAACCTCGGCAGAGTTAAATTTAGATCGCGTGATAGGAAATGAACATAATAACATGATAATGGGACCGGACAATTAATATAACTGATGACTGCTGTCACATCTTCATGCCCCACTCGTTGCGCTTGTACTTTGACATTTCGTAGGATCGTCGGCCGGCACGTACGAGCTCGGTGCGGCGAAGATCCACAGATGTCATAACTTACAGGAGCTGCAGCAGTAGATCCAGGATAAGCAAACACAGACACGTTTATCTTTCCCTCCTTCCATTTAGCAGTGGATGTACAGGATTTTGACACTCGCTCCCCTCCGTGCATCGATTTTTTGTCAGTTTGTGTTGCGGATTATTTGTACACCGTTGAAGAACTGGTCTTTTCATACGCCCCAAGAGAAGAGACACGCATGCACACAGACAAAACAGACCGTTTGCTTTTTCATCTGGATGGACTGTTGGTAGTGGTGGTATAATATGTTGGTTGTTGCAGACCATAAGACGATGATGCGGGCAAAACCAATGATAATAGTTTTCAAGTGAAGGTACAGTATTTACACACCGGTACCAAATCATCATTTGAGGCCGAGTCGACCTAGGGGAGGCCCAGGACCGGTTCAGATACTCGTCACTTGTGTTGACCGTGAGCGGGTATCGAACCCTGGTGGCCAAATTCGTGCTTCTCACACGCACACAAACACACACACACTACATGTACTCCTTATAAGTGACATTTTAATCCATAAAAGCACAGAACGATGAGACCCACTCTGTTGGCGATTTTGATTAATCGCAGAGTGCCTCGCATTGAAATGCTGGCGCGCGATAACGTTCCAAACAAACAACAACGTCGTTGCCCCCCGTCCCCAAGATACGAAATTACTCATCCATAGACCGGTGCCCGCTTAGCGCACGCGAACGCTCCTCGGTGCACGTGACCGCTCTTTGGTGCACGTGAACGACCTGGTGCACGTGAACGACCTGGTGCACGTGAACGACCTGGTGCACGTGACCGCTCTTTGGTGCACGTGAACGATCTGGTGCACGTGAACGATCTGGTGCACGTGAACGACCTGGCGCACGCGAACGATCTGGTGCACGTGAACGACCTGGCGCACGCGAACGATCTGGTGCACGTGAACGACCTGGTGCACGTGAACGATCTGGTGCACGTGAACGACCTGGCGCACGCGAACGATCTGGTGCACGTGAACGATCTGGTGCACGTGACCGCTCTGGTGCACGTGAACGACCTGGTGCACGTGACCGCTCCTTGGTGCACGCGAACGATCTGGTGCACGCTAACGACCTGGCGCACGCGAACGATCTGGTGCACGCGAACGCTCTTTGGTGAACGCTCCTTGGCGCACGCGAATGCTCCTGTTTATGAAAATCCGCCTGTCGTGTTGAGTCTCCGGCAAGCCGAGCGGCGCTTGACACGCCATCGGTTTTTTGTCTTTCTACGACGTGAAACGAAACCAGGTCGGTCTCCTTGACGGTCCCCCAGCTGCACGCTTTCCCTCGTTGTTCACGTCGCCACATCAGTTGCATTTTGGAGAGCGCTCCTGAAATCAGAGCAGCAGCACCGTCACGTCCGTGTTTTATTAATGGCCGACGAGATTCGGGTACAGACCAGAATTTCAATCGGATTTTTTCTCTCTCCCTCTCTTGTTTTTGTTTGTTGGGTTGTTAACGTGACCTGAACTGCCGGTGCGACAAATTTGGATTTGCAATCCAGGGTGGGTGGGTGTCGGGGGAGGGGGTCGCCGGTTCGATCTCTCTGCACGGCAGCTGAAACAACGCGCGGCAGGTTTTTGTTGTTGTTGTAACAAACAATGACATTCGCCGCCCAGCGCGCAGAAATGGGTACGCCCAGCGGTGAGTCCATTAGGGGGGGGGGGGGGTCTGCTGTGGCTGAGTCAGTCGTGCGCTACTCCCACCTCCATCCGAGACATCTGGCCAGCGTGGAGGGGTTGAAGAAGGAGGACCGACGCACACCCCTCTTACAGGCTGCTCTCGGGAGCTCCCTCCAGCGGAGGGCCTTTTTTGTTTGTTTCTTTTGGCCGAGCAGTGGCGCGCGAGCGAGCAAGTTGCAGGGCGGTGGGCTGCACCTATTACCTAAACTAAGATGAAATCCGGATGCAGCCGACTGCGGCGTTCCCCTTCGAGTCGAGGGGGAACTTAGCTCTCGTTGCGTTCATTATAGCGCATTCGCTGTCCATTGTCGATCGTTCGCCCGCCCGCCCACCCACCACCATCGGTATGTCAAGAGTCAATCACTTTTGGCCGGAGCAATTGGCCCGCGCAGTCGATGCTCGCTCGCCCGATCCGTGGTGCGTTCGCCGCACCGCTCATCGCCCGCACCCCCTCAACCTGCCGATGCCCGATTGCCACCCCCGCGTGTCCGCTGGCGTGCGCCATGGGAAATGCGGTTACCTTGCCGGCCACCTCTGACCTCTATGGCCCTGACCCCTGCAGCAAGCGGGCGGCGGGCGGGTGGGGGGGGGGCGTTTGATGCATCCGTCAGACAGAGCATTGGCAGACTCTTTCGGTCTCACCGCTGCCCCTGCCTGGGCTTATAAGGGTCCTGATCTCAGCACTTTTCTTTAATTGCATTTCTCTCTGCCTCTGCTCCTAAAATGCCGCCGAGCCAGTGTAAACTGGAATGGCCGCCCAGTGCCTGGCTGGAAAAAAAAACACGGCTTCTGTGGGCAATTACAACTAATTGATAGGCCGTTTAACTGTATGCAGAGTTTATACGGGCTGTGTGCACATCTCATCTCTTGGCACATTCGCGAAGACGTTGCCTTGCGCGTGCGGTTTTTTGGGGCTAAACCCCCCGTCGAGACGTCGTCTCGGGAAGGACCGTTTTTTGGAAGCTGGAATCTTCAGCGGGTCGTCGGAGCAATTGTCTGTGACAACGTCGTCCCAATAGCAATTCTCGTTTTGTGGATATGTCTATTCAATGACAATCTCTGCTTCATGTGTATGACATTGGTAGCTCAGGCACACTGCGCTATATCTTTTTTTCAGAAGCGACCAGGCCACAAACGATAGCTCAACGAAGTGGCTTATCTTCTTGGTTCTTTCGGTAAAGTCACGTAGAAGGGAAATAATAGAATAATAAAAAAACAATAAAATAATTCTCACGACGTTTCGGCCACAACGCAAGCAGCCGTCGTGAGCATTATTATTTTATTATTTCCCGTGACTTTACCGAAAGAACCAAGAAATGACTCCCTGCAGTCACGAAAGCTTTAAATAGAAGTGGCTTATCACGTGGACATTTCTAGCAGCCGAATACTCTAAACGCACGTTTCTAAATGTCGAGGGGATAACCCGAAGGACCCGGAGAAAAATCAACACGACCACAGCGAGAACATGCAGACTTCAAATATGCAGGCGTCAAGGTTGGGATTGAACCCGCGACCTCTTGTATACCAGGCGAGGTAGTCAACATCCCTCTGCCACGGCGCTCCCCAGCTTCAATAGGGCCCTCGCTATGCGCTGTATTGTATGTACATAGCATGTGGATAACATGATAACATGTGGATAACATGTTATGGCTATTACTGTTCATATGCCGCATGGCGTTATAACACCGCTGCGTAGCTGTTCGTGGTTGTGCTGCTGTGTAACTCTCCGATGTGTTACCACGTGTTTGTACTTATCTCTTATGTTTATATATACAGCGCCTGGCTCCAAGGCACGCTTTGCAGCAATTATAAAAGTGTGCGTAAGATAATCGTGGTTGAGATGATAAAGAGTGGGGTTATCATGACTAAAAGTGGTGGTGCAGTTATGGTGACATTTATAAGAACAACAAGCGGGGGGGGGGGGGGGGTTAAGGAGGGTGTGTGTGTACGTAGAACTTCGTTCGCACCGTACGTGTCCAACCGGTGATCTGTTTGGGAATAGTTCTCGTGCATCTTCTTTCGCTCCGGGATCTCCCCTCTCTACCCTCTGCACGAGTCAGATGAGGAGAACGGGGAAGCTGAATGGTTGAGGCAGATGGGATGGATGTTGCCAGTCTCGTTTCGGCATTGAAGGCATTGATCAAAGAGGGGTGCAACGATTCACCTCCCTCGGTGATTTAATTAATTGCTGTGATTCATGGCTGTGACTGCATTCAATGGTGAATTATAATTATAATTGTATTATTTTATTATAATTATTACTTGAGCAATACGGTACATTTCGATGTAAAGCTTTCGTGACTGCAGGGATTCATCTTCTTGGTTCTTTCGGTAAAGTCACGTAGAATGGAAATAAATTATGTTTTATTTTTAATATTTTATTTTTTCCATTCTACGTGACTTTACCGAAAAAACCAAGAAGATGAATACGGTACATGGCAGCGCCTCTAGTGGCTGCAGGAATAATAGTTTCAAGTTTCATGTATTAGGTACTAGCCCCGTGAGCCCATGCGGCTCTTGAGTCCGGGTGCAACCGCAACAAACAAAATCTGAACAGAGAACATCTTAAAGCGACGACGAGCAACAGAAACATCCTGGATAAACCAGCAAATCTTCCTGAAAAATAAAAACACCGTATCACAACGCTGTGTGCAAAAATCCCAGTATGATGCAACCCATTACATATATATTTTAAAATGTATCATCTCGATACTGGCAAAAAAGGGTTCCATAGTTGTAACTGCTCAACCCGAGCTATAAATACTCTGATATTGGCATTCTCTTTGTGCTCTTCGCCTTGTTGGGGTTCTCTGGTCTCGCACTGGTGTTGAGACAAGGCCTTAGAGGAGACCGTCTCTGGTGCAGGCAAATCAGTTTCAAGGACAAAGCGCGCACATTAACAAAGCGCAGTTTGCGTGCACGTTTTGCCACAAGCGTGTGTGGTTAATGTAGACTTAATGATGCCTCGTGATGGATGCATATTTGGTGTTTGAACATCTTAACACCACCTGTGTTATTGCGGGAAAACGTAAAGCCAATTCTTTTTTCAGCATCTTGATGCTGGCAAAAAAGGGTCCCATAGATACAATAGATATGATTTTTTTAAAAACATTCATTCATTCACACGAGATTAATAATCACTCTTGAGTTGATACATATACCATTGGAACCTCATTTGCCAGTAAAAAAATATAATTGGTTTTTTACCCTTCTATCTGGCAACAAAACTGACACCTTTTTTACAAGGAGTCATATTTGCATAGACCACAATACCTGCAGTCATAATGCAAACAAAAAATTGTGTCATTATGACATGCTACATCTACGCGTTATTCCACCCCTATGCAACTATCAGCAAAACCACCAACCACTGCTCTCACCATTATCACAACCACCTGCATACACACGTGAGTTCTGTAAGTTAAAATGCATGCCTTGATTGAAAAATTCGTAAGAGTGAAATACAACTTTTTCTTTACTTACTTCAAAGGACCAAAAACATGTTTTGTCAACTTTAAATGAAATGTGTGAACCCCGCGAGAGGCAAAATCCGGTTGGGGGGTGCGGGGTGGGGGTGGGGGGTGGGGGTGGGGGGTGCGGGGTGGGGGGTGCGGGGTGGGGGGTGGGGGGTGGGGGGGTGGGGGGGATCAGCGTTGGCGACAAGACGGCGTTGCTTGTCAGCGTGAACCCCGCCTGCTCTTGTTGTAAAGAGGGGGTGGGGGGGTTGGTGGGGTGGGGTTGGTGGGGAGGTGGCGGGGGGTTGGTGGGGATGGTTGGGGGGGTTGTGGGGTGATGGGAGGGTTGGTGGGAGGGTGGGGGGTGGTGGGGAGTGATGGGGGGATTGGTGGGGGAGTTGATGGGGGGGATGGTGGGGGGGGTGGTTGGTGGGGGGGGTGGTTGGTGGGGGGGGTGGTTGGTGGGGGGGGTGGTTGGTGGGGGGGGGTGGTTGGTGGGGGGGGTGGTTGGTGGGGGGGGTGGTTGGTGGGGGGGGTGGGACGCCGTCTTGCCCCTCGTTGCCGCCGCTTGATTGAGCGCATTGTGCGCTGAGACCCGCGATGAGAGAGAGAGATAAAGGCACCCGCGGCCGTGTGCACACGGCGAGCGCTCGCGAGCGCCGTTTCGCCAATGTTGCTGCTGCTGCTGCCGTGCCCTTACAGCCGATATCAGATCTCCGCTGATGTAGTCGGTTTCACCGCGCGGGCCTCTGTCCTCTTCACATCCTCTCGGTTACAACGGACGCTCCGGTGGTCGGCTCTCGCTGCACTTGATGATGATCCGGCTTTGACCGTCGCTGCTGTTGCACCTGATCCTCTCGCGAGACGGATGTCAGCGTGGTGGTGTTTGTGGTTTTTACTCCCTTACGCTCCTTGCAATCGGAACCTTACCCCCCCCCCCCCGGACGCGATTTTTCTGTTCGCCGCCCCCCCCCTCCCCCCGATCTCCAATCGATTCCCCATCGGCCCTGGGAGACACGAACAGCAGGATCGAGGTCGGCTCGAACCGCGACCATTGCAACACCCCGTCCGACGTGCGGGTGTTTGGGATCCATCCCCCCTGCTCCCCCCTCCCCCAGCTGGCAGACTCAATGCCCCAGGTCACCGTCGCCAATCAGGCTCATGCTGGTGCCTTGGTTTCTCACCGCCTGGTCGCGCAGAATAACACTGGAAGCTGGAGGTGGCGGCGAGACTTCGTAAGCAGATCAGACGGTGGCGAGTTGTGAACTACCTCGTCTGGTATGCAGGAGGTCGTGGGTTCGATCCTGATCTTGACACCCGTGTATTTCGAGATTGCATGTTCTCCCCGTGGTCACGTGGATTTTTCTCCGGGTCCTCCGGGTTTTCCCCTCCACATTTAGAATCAACGCCACGCGTTTAGAGTATTTGGTTGACAAAAATGTGCACGTCCATAACCCACTAAGTTGAGCTATCGTTTGTGGCCAGGTCGCTTCTGAAAAAGAACAAAATAGCTCAGTGGGCCGAACCTGGTGTTTGTCGATAACCCAGAGTCCTCTTGCGCTGAACACACGGGTTGTCATCATCATCATCAGCCACTATCTATCTACAGGCGGGTGAAAGTATCCCCATATCGTCATCATTGCTCACCGTCCTGTGATGCAACACTCCACTCAGCTCCTGCTGCACGAGATTATTTTGTCACTGAAATCTCTGCAGTGGACGGCCTCTACTACTTTGACTGCCAATCTGACGTTAGTCTTGACCTGATTTGTGATGTCTCCTACCCGTGTCCACGTACACTTCCTAAGGGCCTATGTTGTCTGATGTCTCTGACCTCCATATGTTCCCTAACCCATGTGTCCGTTTCCCTGCCTACCATTGTAATGTCATTGCTTCTTTGCACACTTTCAGATGTTGTTCCATTTTCTTTTGTAAATGAATATTTTTTTCTGATCCGTACGTCAAAGCCCGGGTTTAATGCACAACTTTAAATGAATAACCTTTTTCTTGAGACACAATGGCATGCTGCTTTTCATTGTCAAACATTTCATTGTCAACTTCATCTCGCCAAGAGCGCTTCAAACCACTCTTGTCTGCCTCCTCATTGCATCATTTTTCTTTTTTTCCAGTCCAACTTGACAATAACTGCCCAAGGTATACATTTCCCATTGAGTTCCTCTGACAGGATTCTTCGATTGTTGAGCAAACTTATTGTGCCAAAATTGTGTTTTGTTCGTGCTTGAATTGTTATTTAGCCTCGCTTTGTTGAAGTCTTTTTTATTACGTTATTATCTCCATTGCTCGTAGTAATGACCGTGTCATCAGAAAGTCCGAGATGGTTAATCTTGTTCAAGTGTCGGTTTTTCCATTCCACAGTTAGAAACATGCATTGAGATTATTGAGATGATTTTGCTGCTATAAATTTGCACGTGATAAGCCACTTTGTTGAGCTATCATTTGTGGCCACGTCGTTTCTGAACAATAAGTTAATACATCAGTGAACTCTGCTTGGTCGGAGAAAGATCGTTTAGTTTTATTTCTAAGTTTTTAAGTGATTTTTTTTACATTTCTTTTACTTTGCACTACTATCGGTTTTTTGCACTGTTTGTTTGTTGTAACTTTCTTACCCCGTGCCCCTAATGAACATCTGTGAAAAAGAGCTTTATAGCTCATCGGATTCCTCCAGTACAAATACATATTCTGACTCTCTTTTTATCTTTTGCTCTTTCGCTTCTCCGAAATAATGTTGAGAATACATCTGCAAAGGTCAGTTTCAGTTTCATTTATTTGGTATAGCCCTGTGAGCCATTCGGCTCTTGAATCAGGTGCAACCGCAACAAACAAACAAAAAAACTACTTAAAGTGACTATGAGCAAACAAATAAATCCAGGAAAAAACAGCAAAAAAATCTTCCAGAAAAAGCACCGTACACCAACGCTGTGTGCAAAAATCCCAGTGGGATGCAAGTCAAACAACAACAACCACAAGACAACTTAGATTAAAGCCATCATTCTAACTCCGTGCTACAACAAACAAACATGGCCAAACCAAATAAACGTTTCGAAATCACCAAAATAAAGCCATAAAAGCAATTTAACAGTGATCATAGGAACTGTGACCGAAATTTTACAATAAACGACATTAACAACATGTACCACTAAAACCCTGTAGCCATAGCTGGCTGCATGAGTCACTCCACAACAGCAGGAGCATCAGTAGGAGTATCAACATTTTTCAATGCACCTTTAAAGATTAGCACACTAAATCAAAACACAAGATCATACTTTGCAGCGGTCATCCGGAGCGAAACATTTTATTTTAGGCCACTGAATAGCAGTGGCAGCTAGGGGTGTACAACTCCTTTAGAGCAGTTTTGAGTGAAGATTTCATAGGTAATGATTCAAGTTGCAGTTTATTGGCGATAGCATTCCAGACCCTGGAGGCATCAATAGTGAAGGCCCTTCCTCCATTATTTGTACAGCAATAAGGAATGTGAAGCTGGTAAATGAGCGAAGACTTTAAGTCAAATTTGTTTTTTTGAAACAGAGAGGAGATCAAGCAGGGAGTCTGCGGATTTTTTTGTAAGTACATCGTGAATAAATAAGATCTGGTGCACAAGCCGTCGAACATTAAGATATGTTAAGTTTGACCCAATGTAGAGATCACAGTGGTGAGTCCTATATGGGCAGTTCAATGCAAATCAATAACTTTGCAAAGGTGTCACCTTGTCTGACTCCCCTTTTTATATGTATTGTGGTACTCAGTGTATCTGTTAATGTTTCATAAATGTATTTAACGTATTTAGAAGTATGTATTATTTAGGCTGAGTCTATTTCTATCCAGTCAAGTGCAACCTCTAAGTATGCAAGAGGCTTGGCTTCATGGCATATTGTGCGACAATTCAGACCGATAATTGGACATTAATGAAATAATAAGGCAGGTGGATGATGTTACCTGTGAGATTATTACGTAGCAATCAAGAGGTTTTGGGAACCTGATACTCGATTGCAAAATATACAAACGCTAATCTTTTTTTATATAAATATCATGAATAAAATACGTAACATTACATATTTATTTTGAAGATTTTATACGAGACGATGTTAATTAAGCATAAGTGTGGCACTTATAAACAAAGCAAAACAATATTTACATGTGCCACTTATTTCAGAGCCATCTCTTGTAATCTCATCACCGGCCCATCACACGCGTGCATATATGCAGACCCTTCATACAGTATATCATTCATTTTTACCCTCGTTTTGTTTACAATTTTGCAAGGTCTCCGCTGCACCCACTTGCAAGCTCAAGTTACGCGCACACTTGATGCGAGGAGGCTTTGGCCAAAAAAAAAAGATGAAACTTGCACATGCATTTTTAACACTTTCCCTGCCATTATCCGACTTGCTGGGCAAACGAGCGGTTATGGGAAAGCATTGTGCAAGTTTCCCTCTTGATCGCTATCGGCCGCGAGTAATTACTCGACGCTTTTAGCACGGCTAAGCGTTCCGTGCGCAGCGGATTAAATATAAGTCGCGCTCAGCACTCCGAATGTTTATATGCTTAAAAAAGACAGAATAATGCGCCTGTTAAGAATTACGTCGAAAGTGTTTTCCTGGCGTGACGGAAACGCACACTCGAGAGAAGTCGCGCTTCCCCCGTGCGACGGACGGGGTCAATACTTATTCGTAGCTATTGCGCGGTCGTGCCGTGCATCTCTCCACCTCTCCCTGATGTGTTTGCAGGTTGCAACAACGGGCATTGTCCTGACAAGTCAAGCTCCCAGGCACGTGGAAGCGACATGCCGCGGACATCGCGCCGAAGAACGAGCGGCGCAACCGGGACAAGCGTGCACCAGGAGGGTTAATGGCCGTCTGAATCTGAGCCCCTTATTGATCCGTCACCAGTCTTCGTGTCGCCGTATCTGCCCTGAACTTCACAGACGATGCGGCAATTGGCTGAGAGCAGCCCGAGTGCCTGAACCGCTCATTAACACGCCACTCACCACTTTTATTGGTCTCACTTTGGCCAAATGTTGCTTCTTTACGAAGATATCTTTTTTTTTCTCCCGATGAACTGTAACAGCCGGTGGGGCACGAGAAAATATCGCGTTGAAAATATATGTATCTATCTATAATAGTATCCCTTCTTTCGCACCATACACAGACAACCGTGCTAATCGAAGGTGCGTACATAATATCGCACACAATGCGAGTTCGATATTTGTTGCGTACACGATCGGTAAATGATGAACTGTGCAGGTATGAAAGTCACGTCGATTAAAGCAAAATGAACAGTTGAAAACATCGAAGAAATGTCCGTCCATTGAACACATGCAGACGTGGTGACCAGCAATTGGCTGACTCGTTGCAAGTAGAGCGAGCGGCTCACAATCACAAAGTCGCGAGTTCAAACCCTGACTGGGGGCTGACTCGGCCCGATAAAATACCGTAAGTACCACTGTGGGAAGTCGACACCGGTTGCCCTATAGATAGACTCGCTCCCGCCATAGGAATGTGTAATTTCCACCGCGAGCCCAAAGCCCTAAGCATGAGATGAGCACGGCCTCAATGCTCATCTGGACACGCAAGTAACTGGGACTCCGATCTGCTGAAAGCTTTGACAATGAAATGTGATAAAATAAATCACAACGTGCATCATTAACGTAACATGTGCTCTTTCGTATGACTAATGCATAAGGCCCTTTTTAAAATGAAGCCGAACGTGACCTCCCTCTCTGTGAATCCGTCGTATTCTTCAAGTGCGTCCCGACACCCAACCCTTGCATTGAATATCCACGCCGACCCCCCAAAAAAAATTGCGCGCACTCGCGCACCGCGAAGGTGACATTGCGACGTAACATCGACGTCCGCTCACTTTCACAAACGGTGTTCATCTTAACCGCGCAGAAGGTGCGTGGCCGGATCGTGAAATATTCTCGCGCCCCATCAACCCATGCGGCCCCGGTCCGGCATCACGAGGACCCCAGAGCCTGGCACTAATGGGCTATACAACCCCCCCACCCCGCCACCACCACATCGACCGTGATAGAGCGCGTCTGCGTCGGCCGTTTGTTCGTTTTAATCCTAATAATGAAACCTTCACCTTCGCGTCTCGCAGAGATTTACTCGGGGGACAATAAGCTAAGTGTTTCTTTAACGTGTCCGTCGACATCGCGCTGTCCCTCGTGCGCATCGCCGCCGCCCCGCGTGACTCGGCCCTCTCGTCTCTTCCCCAGCATCGTCGGGCGAAGGACCCCCGTCCACCCGTATAGCGGCCAGGGGCTCGGCAACCTGCCGCTCCGGAATCTCGTGCGAACTCTTTAAGGACCGCTAAAGTGACGTGATCTGATAATAGGATTTTTACCCTTCCATCTGGCAACAAAACTGACACCTTTTTTACAAGGAGTCCTTTTTGCATAGACCACAATACCTGCAGTCATAATGCAAACAAAAAACATAACTCTGATAATGTTGCACTGTCCTTGAAGTTGATTGGTCCACACCCGAGACAGCTTTCCTTAGAGCCTAGTCTCACATGGTGTTGGAACAGATGACGCCAAAAGGCGCACAACTCAAAGACAATGCACCATCAGAGTATGAGAGCTCGGGGTAAGCATTTACACCATTGGAACCTCATTTGCCAGTAAAAAATATGATAATTGGTTTTGTACCCTTCCATCTGGCAACAAAACTGACACCTTTTTTTACAAGGAGTCATGTTTGCATAGACCACAATACCTGCAGTCATAATGCAAACAAAAAACATAACTCTGATAATGTATGCACTGTCCTTGAAGTTGATTGGTCCACACCCGAGACAGCTTTCCTTAGAGCCTAGTCTCACATGGTGTTGGACCAGATGACGCCAAAAGGCGCACAACTCAAAGACAATGCACCATTAGAGTATGAGAGCTCGGGGTGAAGCATTTACACCATTGGAACCTCATTTGCCAGTAAAAAATATGATAATTGGTTTTTTACCCTTCCATCTGGCAACAAAACTGACATCCTTTTTTTACAAGGAGTCATGTTTGCATAGACCACAATACCTGCAGTCATAATGCAAACAAAAAACATAACTCTGATAATGTATGCACTGTCCTTGAAGTTGATTGGTCCACACCCGAGACAGCTTTCCTTAGAGCCTAGTCTCACATGGTGTTGGACCAGATGACGCCAAAAGGCGCACAACTCAAAGACAATGCACCATTAGAGTATGAGAGCTCGGGGTAAGCATTTACACCATTGGAACCTCATTTGCCATTAAAAAATATGATAATTGGTTTTTTTACCCTTCCATCTGGCAACAAAACTGACATCTTTTTTTACAAGGAGTCATGTGTGCATAGACCACAATACCTGCAGTCAGTAATGCAAACAATGAGGTTACAATGGTGACGTGATCTGTTAAGGGGACCGCCGCCTCGTATTCGCATTGCGGCTCTTAAAATGTTGAGTTGCTTTTTTTTGCTTACCGAATCGCGAAAAAAAATAGCTGCTCTTGATATTTTGGTTGCCCCCCCCACCACCACCAACAACAACAACCCTGGTCTCGCCACAACAGACTTTGTGTCAAGTGCTGTTAGCGAGCACCTATGAAGCATGGCACACGAGCAAGTGTGTGGCGAGCACCACACCCAGCCGAATCCGCAAAAAAATGGCTGCTCTTGATATTTTGGTTGCCCCACCACCACCACCAACAACAACAACAACCCTGGTCTCGCCACAACAGACTTTGTGTCAAGTGCTGTTAGCGAGCACCTATGAAGCATGGCACACGAGCGAGTGTGTGGCGAGCACCACACCCGGCCTTTGTCTCCCCGAGTGGCGACGTTCACAATGTTTACCGGCATAGCACCAAGGTATTCATTTGAGTCGACCTTGGCGAGGCCAGTGACTGGTTCACATAATCGTCACCGGCGTTGGCGGCCGCGAGCGGGAATCGAACTCGGGGCGGTCGCTTTCGCAGCGCGGCGTAGCGCTCACCGTTGCGCCGCCGCAGAGTCATCCCGGCTTGGTGCGATGGCTCCATGAGCCGCGCTCGCCAGAGGTCGCAAACGGGTTTTGATTCCTTACCCGTACCCGTACCCGGCCGCACCAGGGTCGCAAACGTGTACCCGTACCCGGCCGTACCCGGGTATCAGGTACCTGATTGCGAACCTCTGGGATGAAGCCATGTTGCAGGCGCGGGTGGGTTGATTCTAGGAACTTGAATTGTGAGAAGAGACAAGACGTTGGGAAATGAGTGACTAACGGTTACTCACCAGTGACTCACGGCCTACCCGTACCCGTACCCGGCCGCACAAGGGTCGCTAACGGGTACCCGTTCCCGGCCGGGTACGGGTTGCCGGGGATCGGGTAGGGTACGGGTATCGGGTACCCGGTTGCGACCTCTGGCGCTCGCACACCCTGGGCCCCGTCTGCTGAAAGAACCTCGTGAGTGAGTGGGTGAGTGAGTGAGTGAGTGGGTGGGTGAGTGAGTGGGTGAGTGAGTGGGTGAGTGAGTGAGTGGGTGAGTGAGTGAGTGGTGAGTGAGTGAGTGGGTGAGTGAGTGGGTGAGTGAGTGAGTGGGTGAGTGAGTGAGTGAGTGGGTGAGTGAGTGAGTGGGTGAGTGAGTGAGTGAGTGGGTGAGTGAGTGAGTGAGTGAGTGGGTGAGTGAGTGAGTGGGTGAGTGAGTGAGTGAGTGGGTGAGTGAGTGAGTGGGTGAGTGAGTGAGCGGGTGAGTGAGTGGGTGAGTGAGTGAGTAGGTGAGTGAGTGGGTGAGTGAGTGAGTGGGTGAGTGAGTGAGTGAGTGGGTGAGTGAGTGAGTGGGTGAGTGAGTGAGTGAGTGGGTGAGTGAGTGGGTGAGCGAGCGAGCGAGCGAGCGAACGGGGGAGCAGCTGCTCTAACCGGCTTGACGTGGTATCGGCTAACTGGTCCCGGGGTGGCTTGAGGTCACTACGACCGTGACTCCTTTGGAGAGTGTTTGTGCTGCATTGGGGGCATTCCTTATAGCCCATCCATCACGCCACTCACTCGCTAATCAGCACTTAATGGCTGCATTGTAAACAGAGTCAGCAAGTGCAAATTTTATTGGATGTGCTGTGAATGTGGTTTTCCCTCTCCGCCGCCCACCAACACAACAACAAGAGCATGTTACCTGCAGGAGAAAATACAATTGCAGCGTTGCTATTGAGAATCTTTGTGGGAAGGTGGTAAATTACATTTGAACACTTTAGCCGCAGCTTCTTTCTGTTTTCCGTTTAAATGCTTTCGTCTTACGTTTCCCAATTTGATTTTCGGCGTCGTAAGCCCCAAAGGAAACCCGTTCGGAGGTCTCGCAGATCATTGAAGGATCTCAAGTATAAAATAAAAAGCTAGGGATGGGGAGAGGGGTTCGGGTTCTCCAACTTATTGTGAATGAGGGCCTTGGTTTTTGTTTTTTTTAAATGAGATTCTTCACAACGCCAACCGCCCTTCCATCGACCCCGTGCTAAGGGGAACAGCCCGTGGAAGGGGATGTCACAGAACTACATTTTGTTGCCATCCCCATAATGTGACCCTCGTTTGTCCACACACCATTTGGGGGGTAGTGGGGGAGGCGAGGCACAGCTTTGACTCGCATTGCGCCGCCGCTGCGGAGAAATGTCCATTTGCGTAGCGGCCAAAGCGATGTTGCTCTTGATTATATTATTCAGAGCTCGAAGTAAAGTGAAGCGCTGTTACGTTTCAACAATTTACGGGAGTTGTTGTGCAGTCTCATTGACCTCATCGACGGAAGGGCAGTTCTTCTCGTCTGATCTCCCAAGCTAAGCATGATTGAGCACACAAGTACAGTGCCGCCACGGAGTTTTTATCCCTGCACCGTTCTCTGCTGCCCTCAACCCCCAAGCCTCTAACACCTGTTATGCACGGTGGTCACCCAACCAAAGCGCCATTCATGTTCAAGCCTGCTTGGCTTTCGAGATCGGGCACATTCCAGACGATTCGGTCAAAGGTTTTATATTATGTATATATATATCTCTCTTAAATGTAATGGGATAAATACAATAATTTCCAAAAATGTGTTTTCTCCGGGCCAGCGAAGGTCAAGAGGTCATCGTGGACGCTGCCGACGGTGCCATCACCTCTCGCCATCCCTTCCTGCTGCCCTCAGCTGTCGGGCAGTTGACTGCCGACCAAGAAGGTCACTTAGGCTCGAATTTTTACAACACCCCGAGAGAGGACCCCCCCCCACCCCAAACCTTGAGAACTGTGAAGGGTGGAATTTCAGAATGGTTTGTAACGCTCCTTTAAATAAACAAAACCAAATCCGACACTCCTTTTTTAAGACTGACGCGTTTTGTGGGTTGGGGGTGGGTTGATTCCCCCCCCCCTCCCCGCTTTCACGTAAACAAGTCTGCCCTCTACGGGTTGACAAACGTTGAAGCGCCTTGGGAGTTCTCCCCTTCGAAGTCTCGTCCACCCGATCGAAGCCAGCCCTGCTCCCCGTGCCCCAGAGGTCGCAAACGGGTTTTGATTCCTTACCCGTACCCGGCCGCACAAGGGTCGCAAATGGGTACCCGTACCCGGCCGGGTACACGTAGCCGTATCCTACCCGTACCCTACCCGAAATGAGTGACAAACGGTGACTCACCAGTGACTCGCGGCCTACACGTACCCGGCCGCACCAGGGTACGGGTATCGGGTACCCGGTTGCGACCTCTGCCGTGCCCTCTCAAAGAAGCCACCCACCTACCCCTCCTCCTCGTCAGCAGCCATGCGCGACCAGGGTGTAGCCGCGGAGGGCGGTTGGCGTTGTGAAGAATCGCATTTAAAAACAAACAAAAAACCAAGGCCCTCATTCACAATAAGTTGGAGAACCCGAACCCCTCCACCCACCCCCTAGCTTTTTATTTTATACTTGAGATGCTTCAATGACGGCAAGAATATCGCATTTGTCGTCGTTGTCGTCATCATCATCAGTTTCCACATTTCCCCGGTGTCACGATTGGCTTAAGTAAATCGTCACAGAAACGTGCGTTTGGAGTATTTGGCCGCGAGAACATTTTCTCTCGATAAGCCACTTCGTTGGGCTATCATTTGTGGCCAGGTCGCTTCTGAAAAATAACGAATAGCTCTGGGCTTTACCTGGTAAAATAAACAGTTTAGTTTTAGTTTATTTATAATGATTTGCTTACCTTTCCTATACTTTGCACTCATATCGTGTTTTTGTATTGTTTATTGTAACCCATCGGATGTCTCCAAGATAAATAACGATTCTCATTCTGAAGTTAGGCATAGACCCCTTCAAGCGGAAGGGAGCTTGGGGCCGAATTGTGTTGGACAGTCGTGTCAAAGGTAAAGGTGCGGCCCTGCAATTTTTTTTCTGATTCCATTGCTGGTGGAAGGGAGACCTCACTCGGGAGAGACTTTCTCGAGGGTAATGTGGCCCACTCGTTCAAGCTGGCGAGGCGTATTTGAAGAGGTGGAATTACCCACACTTTACACCACCACACGCGACCTGCCGATCAATGGACTTGGTGTGACCCATCGATCCTGCTTGGGTGCACAGAGGCGTGGTGGGTGTGATGTGGGTTGGAGTGTTTAAGAAATTAGCACTGTTGTTTCAACTGCCGTGCCGGCAGATCGAACCGGTGACCTCTGGTTTGCGAGTTCAATGTGCTACCCATAACGCCACGAGACGATCATCTGACAGTGTTATTTATACGGCTCCCATTACCAAAACGATCTTAGGACGTCTCGTTTTTTCAGACAACTCACTGTAGATGCGCCCATAAATTAGCATTTGAAAAGCTTGGGTAACACAAATCTTTGGCCCTGCGATGCCACCTGCCCCTCGTTTGCTTCCGCATTAGGCAAGTGACTCCACACAGTGTCCGATGATCGGCAAAAAGCATAGGAGCTGATTTATTCCAGTTGGTGCCAATGCCCTGCTGAGAATGTGCATTCCTATACAATTATCACGAACCTCATGCGGCCAACATTTCAAAGTGAATCTTGCTCATTGCCAGCTGGCATTGTCATCGCCGAGCTTGCAAAACTGTCCGGCGTGGTTACAGCAAGAACGCCCGTGAGCTGAAGTTTCATTCAAGCTGGCGAAAAGTTATTCGGCGTCACTTGGACTGAAATATGGATTTTTAAAGTACGTTTTGTTTTTAGTTTTCGTTAGCTGTAACGACGCATTTAACAATTCTGGATATACCTCGAGGTAATTTTAACACATTTTAGCTCATATCGACGGAAAACAAGAAAGCCAGTTCAGTAAAGAAAGGTATTCGGCATCAAACACACATTTATGTTGGGATGTTGTTTGTCATTATTATAGTACGCAATTAGACACATTTACTTTCTTTCACGTTCATACTGGCATCCATTCAGAAAAGTTGTTGAAATATGTCTCCGTAGGAAGTTTAGTTTTTTTCAGGTTTCATTAGGTTCAAGGTCTGTGTGTTTTTCAGCATCTCAATGAAAGAGATTGGATTTCACCCTGCCCAGCAACTTTTTTTTTCTTGCCTGTCTTCCACTCCTGTCTCTTTGTGAGTGAGCGTGCGTGCGCGAGTGAGTGTCTGCGCGAGCGTGCGTGCGTGCGTGCGATGCGTGTGTGCGGTGCGTGCGTGCGAACGAGCGAGCGAGCGCTGTTGCCCGTACGGAGTTTTTTTTTCTCTCTCTCGATGTGGAACGGTGCAGAGGTGTCCGCTTACATCAGAAAGCGTCCTTCGCCCTACTTCCACCCCCCCCTCCCCATCCTTCACTGCTAGCCCCCCCCCCCCCGTCACCAAGCTAGCCCGTCTTCTCACGAGCGTGCGAACGAGCAGAGGAACCGTAACCCGCGGTTGGAAAAACCCCGCGTGCGTTTTTTGATGATCGTTCACAGAGCCACGCACAGTCGAGTCTCGGTAGTCCGGGCCGCTCTCGCTTCGCTCGGACTTAAGCGGTCAGGAGGCACGGGTTTGCCGGTGGCACTTTCACCGCCTCTCCCCCCCCCCCTAACTCTCTCTCTCTCTCTCGCCCGCTTTCCTCTCCTTTTTAAATCCACGAGCGGCGGAGGCGGCGGGTTTTAAATTCGTACCTGGACGAGTTTGTTTGCTCGGGACGCCGCGTGCATTTGAATCCCGCGTCAAAAAAGCCGTGCGTCTGAATACCTTTCAAGTTTCTCGTTAGAGTCGTTGTTGTTGTTGTTCTAGACGCGCGTTGTTCTCACTATGTATTATATTTAATAACAATAATAGTGACGGTTTTAAAGTATTGTCAATGTTTTTTTTTAAGTTGTACTCTTGAATGGTTGTTGCCTTTGTCGCATGCAATTGAGGATTTTATTTTGAAGGAGGGGGGTTATTGCCGCATTATGTTTTCAAAGTTTGTTTAATCGTTGCTGGAATGTTTTCCATGCCCAAAAATTGCCCATTTGTTGAAAGGGAGACCTGCTGGTGAGTACACGGTTGCAGACCGATTCAAGAAGATCACAATTGCAACAACAACAAAAACCTTTCGGGGTATAAGGGTCGAACGCAACGGAGGGCGCAACCAGCCCGTCGAGCGATTATTTTCCGTGCAACTCCCCTTGTCTCTGTTCTAAAACTCGAATCCCCTCTGCCAGGCCTTGATGCAGCGCGTCACCATGCCCATGCTTTCCCTCTTGTGCCTCCTGGGGGCTGCGATGCCGGCCGTCTCCAAGCCCGGATGCCACCCTTACCGTAAGCGAGACAACCTTGAACGCTCACGCACTCGCCCAGCCGGACCTACGGCAATTGCTTTATTTTGTTTGTTAATTAAAGAAAGCCGTCCCTTGGTGTGGACCAATCAGTTTCAATGACAATGCATATATTATCATAGTGGTTTTTTTGCATTTTGACTGCAAGTATTGTGGTTAATGCAGACATGAATCCTTGTAAAAAGGTTTCAGTTTTGTTGCCAGAAAAAAGGGGAAAACCCCTATTATTCCAATGAAGATTTGTTTTTTTTTAATCGGATGATGCCTTGTGATCGGACATCTCGAATGCGATGGTGTTCAGGGTACTTGACTACTTGCGACGATTGCGACGATGATGACGCTCGCTATTCGATAACCACTTGCAACAAAGACACGTTTGCGGGTAAAGAGGCGGACAATGAATGTGGTTTGGCGATTGCGATGATGGCGATAATGATGCTTGTTGATGAGCGTTAGAATCCATAATGGAGGTGAATATATATTTACGCGATCTAACCCAAAAATCCCTCTTATGGATGAAATTGGTCGCGAAAGCCCTACCTGTTAAACTGAGAGTGAGGATGTCTGAAAAACAAACTTGCACAACGTTGGTCACGCACCTGCAGACATTCGCAATGGACACGATGCGATGGCGACGACGACGATTTGTGATGCCAGTGATGACAGTGGCATTCGTGAACGCTCTTGTGATGCGTTCTCCACAGTGTTGTACGGGTGTATTACGAATGTCCGTGTGGTGGTCGCAATGTGGGTCACGCACTGCGCGACGCTCCTGAAAATCTGCGGTTGTATGGCTGGGCACGCGCATCACCTTTTGCCAATTGGTCTCTGAACGTGACCTCGGAATTCCCTAGGTTGGCTCGGCCTAAACCAAGGTACCTGCGCGCGTGTGTGGGTGCGTGCGTGGGTGCGTGCGTGGGTGCGTGTGTGTGTGTGTGTGGGTGCGTGGGTGGGTGCGTGCATTTGGAGCGGTAGTGCTTGCTGTTCTACGACCCCGGAGACTCGAGTTCGATTCCCACCAGTGATGATTGTCTGAATCGGTCCTGGGCCACCTCTAGGTCGCCTCAGCCTCAAATGAGTACCCGGTGCGACGTGTAAACGTCGCTGCTGGGGAGACGGAGGCGACGGGACGTGGTGCTGGCCACCCACCCCCGTCGTTCATAGACAACACTTGACCCAACAGTCTGTTAAGGCTACACGGGGTCTCTTTGTCTTTTTAACACGTAGGCTTTCGCGACCAATATTATTCATAATCAACGTTTTTGGGTTTAGATCGCGTTATTTATAAATGTGTCGTAACCCTCCACCACCCGACACGGCCAATCAGTAAAAAAAGTGTCACGTTGACAAAAGACAATTAGTTCACTGCTTTAGCCCACCGGTGTGTTGAAGCGTGAAACCAAAACAATTTACAATTTGAGTACGACGTTTCGCTGGTAATTGCATCCAGTGAACTAATTGTCTTTTGTCAACGTGACTCTTTGTCTTTGTCGTGCGTGCGTGTCCGCAACGCATTGGTGCGTGCGTTCCAGCGTTCGAGCTGGCGCTGCGTCGCGAGCGGGGCGCGTGCCTGGCGCGCGTGCACGCCTGCGTGGGGTTCTGCGAGTCGAGCGCGTTCCCCTCCAAGTACTCGGTGCTGCAGGCCAGCCACTTCCGCCACAACATCACCTCGGTCGCGCAGTGCTGCACCATCCGGCGGCTCGAGAAGGTCAGCCGCACGCATTTTATTCTGGAGTGCACCACTGATGGCAGGAGACTGTCTCTCTCTCTCTTTCGCCGATTTGTGATTGTCAGAATGAGTGCGCTGTTTCGAGTGCAGAAATTATTGATTTTTTATTCTTCTTTTTCCAGTTTAGTCAAATTTGCAAAGAACCCATTCTGGAAACCTCGCAGAGTATTGCGCGCCCGTGTGTCACAGAATAGCCGCAGACGATATTTTTTGGAGGACTCCTGAAAAATAATTTTTAAAATTCCTTTTTGTATCCTTTACGCAGTTATGGATGTCACACTTTCCCATACGCACCGCTATGAGATTGTCGCATGACGAACCGATTTTTTTACATTCTTAAAGTGAACATTTGGCCAGCATGAGTGCAAAACGAAAGTTAACGTGATGGGGCTTTTTTTGTCTGCAGTAGGTGCAAATCACCAAGACCATCAGCTCGCTAAACTTGAGAGCTCAGTTTCATCACATGAGGTTGAAATCTGGATTTCTACATAGGACATCTCAGAAATGTCGGCGAGCATGCTGAGCTCTGAGCCACCCCACAGGAAGGTAATCGTGAAATTACCTCCCAGTCTTCTTGGTTCTTTCGGTAAAGTCACGTAGAAGGGAAATTATAAAATAATAAAAATAAGACATACCGAAAGAACCAAGAATATGAATCCCTGCAGTCACGATAGCTTTAAATCGAAATTTACCTTCCAATCTTTGTCAATGTGCCATCACCCTGGCCAGCCAGGAGATTGCAGCAAAGCAAATGTGTCTCTCCCCGTTATATCTGCATGGAATCGAGTGTTGTCTCCTCGCACGTGTGCATTTTAGCCCGTGGCACTGGTTGTCTCCCACATTGTATAAACATCGATCAATTGGTCGATTAGCACCTTTGTACGTAGAGGATCGCAGAGCTTGTGCAATTTTGGGCACCGGCTCCCCGCGTGGCTGCTTGCTGCTGCTGCTGCTGCCTCCCCACGCTCTATGTCTGCGATGCAGACCTCCCTCACCTTGGAGGGGTGAGCGGCTACTGCGCGGCGCTGCGCGTTCGGTATGAAATCGTCGAGCCGGGCGTCACCGTGTGTCACACGCTCCTGCGTAGGTGCGAACGCGAGTCAAGTGCGGGGCGAGCAACCACGTGATGGAGGTGTTCACCGCCAAGGAGTGCCAGTGCGATGTGTGCCGGCGAGCGCGCTACTGACTCCACCTCCTCCTCCTCCTTCTCCCGGCTCCCCCGAGCGAACGACGGCAAGCCAAGTACAGCAACTAGGACGAGGCGTGTTTTCACGGATACGCCGATTTACCGACTTACAAAAAAGGCATTTGAATTGTGAAGCCGGCGGCGACACGCGCGATGATGAATCTCGCGCGCGTCGCGAGAGATGATCGCGCGTGCCAGCTGCGATCGGTCCGTGTTGACCTCTGCAGCCGGTCAATTGGAGGGCGCTCGATGGATTTACCGCAATGAGGTTAAAACTAAAAAAAAATCGACGAATATTTTTTTTTGTATCAAATTGCGGCGAACGGAATCGTGACAATTCGTGGAATCACTCGCACATTAATCATTAGTTTACTTTTGTATTCGTCGGGTGCGAGTGGAAACATCTATGCATTCGCTTCGTCTGTCTTGCGGTGGCGTAGCTCTCCGATGTTTCTTCGGGATGTACCGTAGTTGCTGAAGAAACTCTCACAGCACGTGGAGCGAAACGTCGGACATCGTGGCACACAAGAGGCGGTACACAACTGAGAAACCACATTGGGCAGCCACATAGCAGCACAGCGGCGATTACGTACGCAGTGGTCTGTGTTGGATATTTGGGCCAGTTAGTCATAATTCGTTTTTTTATCAGATTTTAATTAAACTCTGTACCAAGGGCTCTGGGCATTTGCTCAATATTTCTCAAGACTAAATGGTCACGGTCACGGTCACGCTCACGAATCCTCACGCTATACACACTCTGCATTACCTGCTACGATACTTTAGTTTATCCATCCTCGGGCAGATTTCAGTCGATTGAATTCTTCGAAATCTGTCATTGCAAGAATGTCATTATACGTGATGTATGCGAAGGCTTTATCTACGAACATATTTTTTTTTTATAAGTTCATACGTTAGTGGAATAAATGTGCTACAAACGCTTATCTTCGATGGTAGTGTGGCCTCAGTGATGAATACTCGTGATGTTAATGGAATAAACACGGCTTGTAACCGCTGTTCCGCTTTGTACTGAAGTGTTTATTGAACGGCAGCGGAATGATTGCATACAGCAACCACGTGCCGGAGATAACCCGATTTCTTTATTTAAGTTTGTGTCGCCGGCCCATCGTCCGCTCTGTCCGTGTCTCTCGCTCTCTCTCCCGCCGTGATCGACAGCAGGTCCAGATTTAAAAGCAAAACAATATATTTATACCATTCCCGGGGACAGATTTACGTCAAAGTTGCGATGTGTCCTCATCCCCCTCTTACGTAGCGCTCACAACAAACAAACAAACACGCCCGGTTGAGATGACCGGGGCGGGCAACGCTTCATCTCGAAAGTGCTCCTCCAAAGTCGTGGGGGGGTGGGTGGTGCGTGGTGGGTGGCAATTTGCGTCTCTGCAAGAGTGAGCAGAGGAAGCACCGCCACCGCATCGGCGAGCCCCAACCGGTCACCCAAATAACCAAGCTGCTCGATATATTGCCCACTGACGATGGTACCTAAAGGGCGTTTTTTTTTACACGCTTTCTTTTAACTCACTCTGTCTGTTGTTGCTGTCATTGTAGTATCCTCAAATCTTCTAACTCAATTTTAACCCACTTCCCAATGTGGTATCGACCGCGAACTTGGTATACTTGTGTCATACCGATGACAATACTATATTCTATCATTAAAAATGTTTTTTTAAACATTTTTTATATGTTATGTTTCGGCTTGGGTCTAATTGTCCACGGTCAACTGACGTTGGCTGTAATTGGCCACGGTCCCTTATGTTGTGGCAAGCTTCGGGGCCACTTCCTGGAGTCTTGGAGTTCTACCATTACTAGTACATTTCATAAAAACGTGTTTTAAAGAAAGTTTTTTTCAGTATTACTTTTTTATTACCTGCTAAATCTTCCTGCCCAAATCGCCACAGCTGACTACACTCCACGTACGATACCGTATTCAATTATTCAAATCGACTGTTACATTAAATGGAACCAATTTTATTGATTTCCGTGAGCCAATTAGTCAAGAGTCAATGCCCATTACTTTAATTAGCATTGCTTTATTCGTATTAGCTTAACATTATGCAGCTACGCTCCATGGACACTTATCCGTATTCAGCTTTGCCAGTTCTGAACATTTCTTTCCTAAACTTATTTATGAGCGTGGCCTCAGCGTCCAATCCCCGAGCCGGGATTGCATCACGTGTACCCTCGCCGACAAGATGCATCAACTCCAACCTGGTAAGTTCAAACCCAACACGTTGTAACGCAGTGGCAAGATTCGATACGAAAATCTCACTTGGCAACCGGTCGACTGCAACACGCTGCCGAGCGCACAATTACGCGAGCGATTCACCGGCTATTTCATTAGCTGCGTTCATTCTAAAGAGAGGCATTTTGGGCACGTAATATGACTTACATATTTATTTTGAGCCGGTTCCATTAGTTTTACCAACCAATATTTGAATTTGCAACGCTAATACGTTTGTTGCACATTTAAAAAAAACGTGTTTTTATTTGTCCAAAAAAAAATGGTTCAGCAATATGATTTGATTGCAAACAATTTGCCATTTAAAATAATTGTTTAAAATTCAAAATAAATGGCCCCAATTTTGTTCCAACAATTTCCCCAAATCGCAAAATATCTTCTATATATATTTAAAAAATTCCATGGACACTCTAACATGCCCTTTGTTCTGTGCAGAAGAAAGGATGGGATAACGCAAGTGCACACAGCGTAATTATTATAAAACGAAATAATTGTTGTGAAAAAAGGCAGAACGTATGTCCCCCATGTCCCATTCGTTCCCTCTGTCTGGCAAAGTAGTGCAAGGCAAGTTGTCAGGCATGACCCATTATTAAAAATATTTTTTTGCGATAAATGTGGACCCTTCCTACAAAACAAACAACAACAAAACTCCCCAAGGTAATGCGAGTGAGCAAAATAAAATTAATAAAAATCCCCTCCCCTGTTAAAAAAAAGCCACCTCTCATTCGTGCTGACATATTGTGTGAAGAGGCCCAGGCATCCCTCGAGTGTTTTTAAGCCGTGACTAGTGCTCATATATATATTTTTGCCGCTGTTATTTTTTTTCACAGTAATCTTTAACCCCCCCCCCCTCCACTGCTCGGTGCCAAAACGCTCGTCCAATGGTATATTTTTAGCGCTGGAATCTATACTATCGTGCGGTCTCTTCCTCGCGTCGGTCGCTTGGGTATGCGTCAGGTCAGTGGGACTTGCCTGCATTATACACAACCTTGACAGGCAACTCAAAATCCGCACGCAAACGTCGACAAACTATTCTGAGTTCCCACCGCTCCCAGGTGCAGTGCTCGCTCTCTCTCTCTCTGTGTTTCCCTCCTCCAATTTGCACGCTTCTAAAGTGTTCCCCTTTCAGAGAAGAACTCAATCATCTCTGCCGCTTTGTTGATACACATTTTAAAACATACATTGTTTTATGGGCATCGTTGGTTATCCCTTAATTCAGCTAGGATGCTGATTAAACACAATTATGTACTTTTGTTTCATTCCGTTTAAAATAAATCCACTCAAACATTGAACAGATGCAAATCTGCTGCCGAAAACAAGTAGTGAAAAAACAATTCTAGCATTTTCTGGTGTATGCCAATGAGTTTCAAAGACAATACAAATATAATAATCAGAGCATGTTTATTTGCATATTTTGTCACAAGTACAACATGTGTGGTTATTGCAGACTTGATGGCTTGCAATAGGAATCTATTCGGTGTTTGGACATCTTAACACCTGCTTTATTGCCAAAAAGGATTAAGCCTATTCTTAATTTTTCATAACTTTGATATTTGGGGTGCCGTGGTGTGAAACCCCTCGCCTGGTATAAAGAATTCCATGGGTTCGATCCCGACCCCGACGCCTGCTGATCTATTTGGAGTTTGCGTGTCTCTTCCCCGTGGTCGCGTGGATTTTTCTCCGGGTCCTCCGGTTTTTCCCTCCACATTTAAAAGCATGCGTTTCAATTATTTAGCTGCTATATATTTCCACATAATCCACTTCGTTATCTATTGTGGCCAGGTCGCTTCTGAAAAAGAGCTATAGAGCTCAGTGGGCCTTTTTTTGGTATAATAAAATTAAGTTTAGTTTAATGGAAAAAAGGTCCCATAGATTAATCAAATTTTTTTCTGTCGCAGGGGGGGGGGCAACTATACCCATATACCAACCACTTGACTTCAGAGCCTGAAACCGAGGTGCCTGTTTGACAGCACCGTCAACATCCGCACAATACGGGGGGGGGGGGGAGACAAAGGTGGTCGAGCATGATGCAAGACGCCGTGCTGTTTGGCGGCCACCCCACTCCCACGGTCGCATTTCCGGCGACCTCACATAACATTTGTTCGCTGTGAGCACTTTGCCCCCCACCCACCCACCCTGGTGCAGCCTATGCCGGCTATTTGGGAGTGTGCGGGATTGTCTCGATGAAGTATTGGGTCATCGGTAGAAAGCTCATTTGTTTGGAATGCAGTTGCTGTAGAATGTGCGCTGGGCACGTATGCAGCGTGTGTGCTCGTCGGGAGGGGAAGGTCGCCCCCCCCCACCCCAGAACCCCCCATCCCCCTCGACATTGAATATGAAAACTGAGCACCAGTGCCAATCAATTGGCAAGGGTAGAGAGACTCACCCCTGCGGGGCAAGCCGCGACTGCGTCTCTGTCACTCTCTGCCATCGCTGGAGGGTTTCGCGCCGTGCATCATTAAAAGCGGGTAGGCAGGCGGGCGGCTTGAGCAGAAAGAAAGGAGAGAGAGAAAACGTTCGCTGCGAATTCGCCGTTGTCCATCACAGGCTCGGTGGACACTGCCCCGCTTCTGGGCTCTACGCCACTCGCGTCAATCGCGCGCAAATCTTTTTTGTTTCGTGTACAAATCGAGAATGCACCGGCGCGCCGCGCGTTTTTCTTGTGCCCAAATTTGCCCCCGACAAAAAAAAATTCACGCCCTCGGTGCACAAAATCCGCTGTTCGCTTCAAGCCTTTTAAAAAAGCCATCGAGTTTCCTGTCGAAATTTATGAACGTGCAATTATTTCATTAAAAAAATATATATACGTTTAGATTCGCTAACATTTGAGGAAAATGCGGCTTATCGGAATACCCTATTCTTAAGTTTTGTTTGGGCAATTAGGTTGGCCACCCAGGCTGCAAAGCCACGAAAAAGGGCATTGACATTAATAGCCTGTACCCGATTGTATCAACGCGCGATTACAATGGGTAAACACACGAGCCACATCACAGAAAACAAATGACAGCCAACAACAGTGGTGTTGTCACCAGACCGATTTCTTTCAAGGGGCACTGCATTTGTATTTCACCCTGGCCTTTGGCCCTGTCGCAGCTTTAGTTGAGAAACCAGATTATAAAACACAAACATCTTTGCCAAGGTGTACCAACGCACCATTCGATGTCCGTGGTTGGCTACATACAACGTGCAACATACATACAAACCTCCGCCCCCCGCCAATTACGGAGGTGAGCAGACCGACCACGCCGCATAGAAATTAAATGTTTGTGGGGGTGCTGATTTATTTGCTGCGGCACGTATGAGTCTGTTTCTTTCCCCCGCAGCCCGGCGGTCTGGTCAACAGATGGCTTTAGCGGTCCCGCTGAACTGTGAAATGGTGCAGATGGCAGGTCTGCCGAACTGATGAATTTAATGCGCTTCTCAGCCGCGCACTCACCACCAGACTGCTAAACAGTTACGCGTTCAAGTGGAGAAAGATTAAAAAAAAAACACAACAAAATGCAGAATAATAAAACAACGATTTCCAAACAGCCTTGAAGCCTTATGGCGCCGAACCGATTGTGTGCAGGTTTCTTTTTTTTTTAAACCATCATTTAAATTCCATCAATTACGAAAATCCGCCAAACATAAGTACGAGCCCATTTCGCTTTTATTTAGAACGTGTACAACTTAGTGTTCATACCAACGTCTGATGCAACTCGCAAAGGAAACCAAGCAGCCAAGCTCAGCTGCCATGGTGAATAGAATGAACGCGAGCATTGTTCTGCTTTTAAGCGACAGGTTATTCCACATCAGCTCTTTGCTGGGGTCATGTCCCCACATGTCTAAAAACTGCCAGAACGATACTCCACCAACCCTATAATAAACAGTGCACGTCAAAGTCAGCGTAGAATTATGTATACACACGACGCACAGTAGACTTTGCCTAACTTGTTACAAGCGTAAGTAAAAAACAGCTCTACAATATATTTTTTCGCCGCGATATATTTCCAAGCGTTCTGTGTGTACAATACAAACACTACCCACACAACATCCTTCTGTCCTCTCTCCGCCCCAACGCGCGCTCACTCGGACGGACGGGGCACACAGAGGCTCGCTCGGGGGCAGCGTTAACAGGTTATCTAGCGGTGCCACTCCAAAGCACGTCAAGTCCGCGGTGGCAACCGAGCCAGGGCTAAGTTGCCGTTGAATGTAGAGCGCGGGCGGGGGGGGGGGCGACCCAGCTGCCCGCCATGGAGTCTCGCTGCTGCACTGCCACATCCGCCGCACCCACTGGCCTGTGTGTGTGTGTGTGTCCGAGCCCTTTTCTTCTGCAAAGCCGTCGGACCGTCTGTAAAATGGCTCTAGGCTTTTTGAGAGAACAATTTCCTGGTCCATAGTGTGCAGGGTGACATAAAAGACATATTATACATGCACAATGCCTATCCTCTTTCCTCACCCCCCCTCCCAACCACCCCATCCTTTGACACAGCAGCAGATTTTTTTAATTTTAATTTAAAATCTCATGGCGTGATGGTGGTTCGGTGTAAAATGGTAAGAGGGGCTCCGGGAATGTGCTGGCTAATACGAAGCGTGTTCTCGACGCGTCTCAGGGCTTGACCCCAGGTGATTTCTGGAAATAGCTGGAGATTTTCTTCATCATGATGGTGGGACTCGAAGGCTGGAAGGAAGAAAAAAAAGCGATAACGTGTGAGAACGCGTATTACCGCCAAACGGTGTGTTTTATACACAGCGGTGCAGTTTAATTTACCTGTCCAGTTACCGCCAAGGCACAGAGCAACGTAATTGCCTCGTAGAAACACGGAGATTCATTGATTCGTCAATTAACACTTCTTCCTGTGTACACGAACAGCACCTCAAAATCCTCATGTTAAAGAATTAATAATTAATTTTGATTTGAATCTTTCACGGCTACAAATATGACTTTGTACTGCAGATTATTTTTTTCGGTACAGCCAAAAAGATCACGGTAAGTATTAATTATTATGAACGCGTACAAACTTATGAAAATGTTTACTTTAGGATAGCAGTCAAAACGACTAAAACACCACAGATGCAACAGCCAGTACAGATGGGAGAGTACGAACTTGAAAAAGGGTAAAAACGTTATAGATGGACAGTAGAGATGGTACAAACAAGATAACAAAAAAAATCCTAGATTTAAATCTTCAACCCAATTCATGAAAAAATAATCACTTAATTGTAGTGGGGGGGAGATTACTTCGGGGATAAAATTGAGGGTAAAATTAGATGGTGTCCTGGACAAAACTCGATAACCCACAAAAATGCTCCATTGTCCAGAAATCAGGGTTTTGTTGAGAGTAAGATGATTACGTGAATTATTAAGTTCATTGCGTGGCCATCAATAGAAATATAATACAATCATTAATGTAAACTGCAGATTGTCAAGTATGTCGATGAAGCCGTGATAGATTCATCAAATAGAATGTGGGTTGTCATATACAGTATTTCCCCGACACTCGATGGTAACATTCCTAATGCTCCACTTCCATAACGTCACCCTGAAACACTTCCCTGTTGGAGCAAATGCCGTCCGCCCGTAGCGCCTATGAAAGCCGGCATGGCAGGCAAAGAGGTGACGTGGTAAAAGCACCACACCCGGCCACCTCTGTCATCTCAGTGCAGATGTTTGCACACATCAGCAGCAGTTATTACTCATTTAAGGCCGAGTCAACCTAGCGGAGGCCCATACCCAGCAGATATATTTGCAACCGAGTGAGAATCGGATCCAGGTCACCAGGTTTGTAATGCAGCACGCGAACACACGACACTGCCGCCATGTGAACAAAAGAAAAAAAAAAGACGCGTCTCATCCCACACCGGACAATCGGCTCACCTTGTCTGGCGATAGCGCCATCTCAGCACTGCCCTTGGCTTTGCCACGGAGGCTCCCGGACCGTGCCGCCGCCCTTCCCTTGCTCTTCCCTTGCCCCGCTCCCCGAGCCGGCGTCCGGTCGGCGCCCTGGTTCTCTTTGTTCACGCTCTCCGACTCCGGGGGACGACACGACGAGTCGGCGCGGGGAGAGTGGTGGCCGCTCCTCGTCTCGTCCGTGACGAGGTCAGAGGTCGGCGGCAGCGCGGCCGCCACGCCGACGGACTGCGGGCTGCTCGTGAAGTTCTCGACCCCCGGGACGACCGCGTCCTCCGTCCGCGCAAAGTCCCCGTCGCCGCCCGTCGGGCCTTCGTCAGGCTCGGGCCTCAACCTCTTACACACTTGGCTGCACAGTTCGCTGCACCTCGCGCCGCTCAAGCAGCTCGAGTCTGCGTCCACGCCGCCCTCGCCGCCGCCGCCGCCCGTCTCCAGGCGGCGCTTGGCCCGCCCGGAGGTGGGTCCAGCGGCGGCGTCACGGCGCGGCCCCGTCCTCTTCCTCTCCGACGACGCGCCGCCCGCCACCTGCAGCCACCGCGTGATGGAGAGGGTTCGGGAGCCGGGCGAGAGCAACGCGGAACCGCCCGGCGTCGCGGGAGACTGCACGTGGGACAGCGGCGTCCTCGACGTCGGCGTGGCCAGGGCGGCGTGCGACCCCGACGGCCCGGACGGTCCGGAAGGCGTGCCGGAGGCGGAAGGGGGGGAAAAGGCGCCGAGCGGAGACGCGGAATCGAGCCTGGAGGGCGCGCCGGCCGGGCTCGGGGTCAGCGGAGCGGCCTTCGGGGTGGCGGCCGACTGCAGCGACGACTCGGAGGAGCTGGGGGACGGCAGCGAGGCGGAGGAGCCCAGCACGCAGGCGGCGGGGCGTGGGGACGTGTGCGACGGCGCGTGGCCACCGTGAGACGGCTTGGCAGGAGTGGTGATGGCCTGGCCGTGTGCGCCGCGTTTATCTGTTTTCACGCGACGACAATAACAACAACACAAACAAAAGACGCAGGGAGGCTTTTAGGGTTTAGTTTGTTGTCCTATCCCCCGCACCTCCGATTAGCAGGGTTGGCTACGTACGGTGCGAAAGAAAGTTCAACATGCACACTTACAACTAGCCGATGACCAAAATCACTCGGAATGCACACGATCTCGTCGTATGTCCGAATCAAAGCGGGGTTTAAGCTTGGACGGTGTTTGGATGGGCACAAACCGTGCATTACAGGCGGGGCAAGGCAAAAACATTAGCCGTACTTCTTTGCTCACCGCCTTTGCTCGGTCGCATTGTGAAGTATGAATAAGTAACTCCCCAAGACATACACGGAGCGTATGCAGTGGATTGCCGAAAGGGCTGTTCACTGTATTTACATTTGACATCCCGGGGGAAGGCCCACGTGAGCTAGCAAGCTTTAATTCATATGGGGGAAGGGGGACATGAATGACACAGCAGAACATTTAAATTATTCAACAAAGCGGCACTAAAACAACAAACCATCTTCTAAACAATCTAAAAAAAACACATTTAGAGCAGCAAACATCCAAGTGAATAAGAATCACCACGGACGCGTCATTGAAATGAAAATAACTTTCGGAGCGTCTTTACACTGCACCGCACTGGGCGTGGACTAAATAATATTGCCCGTTGTTACACTTCTTCAGTGGAGATGTCGATTTCACTTTTGTAAACGTAGGTTCGCAGGCGAGGTGCAAGGCTCGCAGGAGGTGAAGTACGGTTATTCCGAGTATCACGAAATTATCACGGTTGCTGAATGTTACAATAATAATAATACTTTTATTTTATATCGCTTCCTTCACGTTAATAGCATCCCATAATGCTGTACATTCATTATATATAAGGACTAAATCCCATATATATGGCCACTAACAAGAAAATTAAAACCCTACTACTACAAAGCAAAATCTAAAATGAATAAACAAATTAAGAAACGGCACCAAAACAAAAAGCACAAACAACACAAAAGTTATCACAACAAACAACATGAGTCCAATAGGTTGTACGACGGCCACGACCGGTGATGACACAAAGTACGAGCAGTGGAGAATGATGTCACTACAGTGTAGAATTATGTTACAAGTTGTCCGATCGCTTGGGCGCCAGTCAATCGATTTCTTACGGTCATTGCTCCTGGACGCGCGGGCCAGTAGGTCCGATTTCCCTGTGGAGTCCTTGGCTTGGTCAGTCCCACGACTCAGTCGCCAGATCAGCAGCTTGTTGTCGTCCGAGCAGGTCACGATCTGATCGGTGAGACATGCGCGGGGAGGGGGGGGGGCACATGTTGACCTTCAGCTGTGTCTATCATCATTTACGCAGAGATAGGTGTTAGTAAATTCAGCAAACATGTGAGCGCAGGTCCTTACGTCAGCCGCATACATTTAAGACATTGTTATTTGTCGCCGTAAATAAAGTGTAAACGCACATCACAGATGTGGACACGCAGGCATTTGTTCCCCTCCGCTCCCAGATTTTGGACAGGGAAGGCAAGCCCCGTACACGTGTAGATAGAGAGATAGGGAGATGCTGCCGTGGTGTCACGGTTAGCAAACTCGCAATCCAGAAGTTACCGGTCGAGCCGACGTGTTAAAGTTACCGGTTCGATTCGATTTTCCGGTGTGGCAGTTGAAGCAAAAGTTAATGAATTCTACCCCCACCCCCCCCCTACGTCACCAAACGATCAGCGGCATGAGTACACCACACAGTTTGGTGATGGACAGGTCACGTGTGGTGGTGCGGTAAAGTGTGGGTCCTCCCACCGCTTCCAAGACAATCGCCCAGTTGTGGAAGAGAAAGTCTTAACACCCTCCCAGGAGGAGATGGATAGAGCAGTGGTGGCCAGCTGGCGACTCCCGAGCCACATGCAGCTCTTTAATCCACCACATGCAGCTCGATCAGGAGGGGCATAACGTAGAATTTGCCACTGCGACAGTACAAAATTATGAATTAAAGTTATATATTATATATTATATACTTGACACTTTGCAGAACTCATGGGTACTTTGTGTCTCTTGGTTTGCTACAGGTTGACCACACCCCTGCTCTAGAGCTTCCTTCATTGGAGGACTTTCCTCCAGCAGCAATAGCAGCAACAGCAGAGGTGAGAGAGAGAGAGCGCGGTGGTGGCGTGGGTACCTTGGTGAAGTCGGTGGGGCACCAGCCCACGGAGGTGACCTCCTGCGAGTGCCATCGCAGGAGCACGGGCTCTGCCAGCGGATCCGCCACCTGGGGAGGAAGGGACAGGAGCCACATGCTGAGCCTCGCAGACACAATGAAACCCCCCTCAATTGCTAAGCGCGGGACCAAAGGCCTGTAATTCAAAGTGGCCAGCAACAGAGAGCGCTAATGATTACCTATCGGATGACAATTAGCACGTTCCTCGAGCAAGGTTACAAATCAATATATTATTATCGCCACGGTGGCGAGATGTTAACTACCTCGCCTGGTATATAGGAGGTTGTGGTTTTGATCCCAACCCTGACAGCTGTATATTTGGAGTATGCATGCTCTCCCCGTGGATTATTCTCCACGTCCTCCGGTTTTTCCCTCCACATTTAGAATCGACATGTGTTCTTGGCTACTATAAATTTCCACGTGATAAGCCACTTCTATGAACTGTCATTTGTGGCTTCTGAAAAAGAGCGATATCACTCACTGGGCCTTACCTGGTAAAATGAAAAATAGAAAAATATCGGCCAAACGCATCCTTCACATTGCCTATGGTACCCAGAGGCATAAAGTTAATGGGAAAAATGCAGTTCGCGGTGTTAAACTGAGTGACAAGAGAGCGAATGAACGATGGCGAGAGCGCGCTTGGAGCGAGCCACTGCGTACAGCAGCATCGACTCTTGACGCAGCCCAGCAATTCCTGGTGCCGAGCGCACAGATGCCACCAGGAGATGGTCGTGTTGGTGGTGGTAGTGGTGCAGGTGGGGGCGGTGTTCGACAGCATCAGGGTCCCCCCCTTCACCTTCCAGATGTAGGCAACGTCGTCACTGGAGCCGCTGAGGAGGAACTCCCCGTCGGGGCTCAGGCTGCTCTTCACGTAGAACGACGAGTTAAGGTGACCACGAAACGTCGCCACTGCCGCGGGAAAAACGAGGCGACACGGGTAAACGAGGGGCGTGCGATGGGATCTCCCCACCACCTACTCTTTCCGCCCGCGGGATTATGAGATTATTATTTTACGAATTGATCTCTCATGTGGTTACTGACCACTTAAAAGCTTTGCAGCCACTGAAGGCGCTAAATTCATAACAAATTGCAAGGGGGGGGGGGGGGGGGGGGGCTTAAAAGCAAGTAACGACTCTTCGATTAAATATCAACTCTTACGCTCACAACAGATGTATCGAATCAAGCGCGTGAAGAGCCAACACATTTATGATTCACGCAAACGATACCGGTAACGATACGTTCGGGGCGAGGCGTGACGGATGACATGGCCGTCTGGCGCGACCGTGGGAGGGCCCCCCGCTTACCCGGCGACGTCCTCGCTCCTGCCACGTCGAACATGTACACAGAGTCGTCCGTGCAGTTGGCGAAGAGAAGCGAGGACGAGGCGTTGAGTACGAGGCTCGAGAACCCTGCGAGTACAAACACCGGGGGGCAGGGGCAGAGAAGTCACTCTCGTGCCAGCACCGGCTGGTATCATTTATTTTTAAAATGCAAGTTTTATCCAACCGTACAATCGGTGTCGCAGCGCAGCATCACCCCGTGTAACCATCTCCCCCAATCTGCGCTTGCGACAATCGTAACGATACACACTGTGGGGTTCGCAGTGGGCGTGGGCGCTGTTTGCAGGAACAGGCCCGTTGTTTCCTGGCGGCGTCATGGGCCACATTGGCCTCGTTTGGAAATTTGACCCACAGGTCACTCAATCCGAATCTACGGAGCGATTATCGCACACCCTACTACGCGAAAAAACTTGCCAGGAGTCGCCTGTAAATGAGTTTGTGAGTCTCAGTGAGGCATTCCTGCATATTAACGTGATGTAGAACGGCCCACAGAAGGAGTTATTACAAGACTACCTCTGAGATTCTCAAAGTGACCACTTTCATTCACGCGACGCCAGAGAAATGTTCATCACATAGTAGACCTGGAGTCAATTATAATTACAATTACAAAGCATTGTTAGCTAAAATGATCATAACATGTTGATGTTTTCATTAAAAATTCTATATTTAAAATGTTAATTGATGCCGCATCTCTCAAACTTCACGCTGGTAGTCAAATTAAATTTCTCAAACGTCATACAAGCAATCAAATCGATAGAACTTTAATATTAAGAGCTGAAAATTCTGCAAAATGAAGTGAAAATACTATTATTTTTGTACAATCATTGCCAATTGGGTTGATACCATAAACTCAATGCACTTGATAACCTGGTTTAATCATGGGCGGCTGAAACCCAGATTCAAGGCCAGGATCTCAGCTGCACCATCTCTACACTCTTGCATCTCTATCAAGTCGTTCACACTTTGCCCCGCTGCCCATTATTTCACAACACGGACGAACAGGCGGTCAGAACAATGGACGCACAGGGAGCACCATCACAGTGCAGGCACGTACCTCTCTTCCGGGAGCTGCTGCCGGGATAGGGGAATGATTGCGCAGGCACGGGTCCCATCCGGTAGCTGGTGTAGTTTTTGCGCATGTCCCAAACCTTTATTATCCTACGAGAACAAAAGGAAAAGAGGGCGAGGGATGTCGGCGATGCAGGAACACTTCCCAGCGTGCGTGTGGAAGCGCCGCGGGCAAGGTGTTGACCTCTCTGCACGTCTTCCAGAAAGACGCACAGACCCTTGTTTATAAACCAGGTAGGAGCCCATTTTGCCTGGGGTGGTGAAGTGGTTCACACACCTGGCGGCCTGAGTTCCATTCCCCCGCCAGCTATCATCAGCGGCGAGTGATAACTGAATCAGTGCTAACCAGAGGTCGCAACCGGGTATCCGATACCCATACCCTACCCGATACCCGGCTACCCGGCCAGGTACGGGTACCCGATTGCGACCCTGGTGCGGCCGGGTACAGGTACGGGTAAGGAATCAAAACCCGTTTGCGACCTCTGGTGCTAACCATCTTGCACCTGAATAACGTGAAGATTGGCCAAACAAAGTCCATGACTGGACACGGCGTGGAGAGGCTTTCATCCGGCAGTGGATTGACAAAGATTTCTAAATTGTTGTTTAAAAAGCCTACTGAGACTAGATTAAAGACTAATGAACTATAAACATTTTTTATTATACCAGGTAAGGCCCACTGAGCAAAAAATCTCTTTTTCAGAAGTAACCTAGCCATAAATGGTATCTCAAATAAGTGGCTCATCATGTAGACATTTATAGAGAGCAAAAAACTCTTATGTTTCTAAATGTGGAGGGAAAAACCGGAGGACCCAGGAGAAAAATCCAAGTGACCACGGGGAGAACATGCAAATTCCAAATATACAGGCATCAGGGTCGGGATCGAACCCACGACCTCGTGCATACCAGGCAATGTAGTTAACATCTTGCCTAGACGAACAAACAGTGCTTGGATGAGTGACAACCACACGCAAAGACAGGTGGAGTCGGCGTTGTAAATATTATAGGGCAGTGTAGCAAAATCCATTTATTGTTTTGACTTCACCAACCCACACTGACCAGCATGGTGAGGTATGGTCAAAATAACACGGCCCTAAAAGGCGCTCATCCAGCAGTGAATTGACAACGGGCTGTACACGAACACGTTCGAGACTGGACGTCTCTCTTTCGAGGATAACCTTTGTTGGCAAAATAAAAACGCGCGTCGGTATTTCCACGCCAGTTTTTTTTGTTGTTTTGGTTTCGTGTCGATGGAAATGGCTGGGGTCCACTTACCCGTCTACGGCCCCAGAGGAGATGAGAGTTTTTTCGTCCTGGAAAATCACAGCCGTGACGCTCTGCTGGGAGTCCTGGGAAGGGGGGGGGGGGAGCGGCGATGGAGTCAGCGAGCGCAAAAAATAGTGGCCTAACGAGAACCAAACCGGTGCACAGGCGTCTCATTGTCATGCCGATGTCGTCTAAAATTATTTTGCCTCCTTTAAAAGAGAGTTGGCGGTTGAAAACAAGGTTGCGCGTGTGTTTCGCGAAAAAGTGCTTCACAGCTCACGGCATTCCTCCAGTATAAAGATTCTGATTCGCGCCACGAGCGGCGCCAAAGCATGCCGTGGTGACAAAAAGATCGATTCAAGGAATTGCGCGGCGGGCCAACCGTCGCACACGTGCGGTTGACTGGAGGAGCAGTCAATCGAGCGCGCCGCGTGACCACGTGCGCCTAGGTCTCTGGAACGCACCACGGAGGGAGCCATGCCCCGCGGCGTGTTCCGGCGCTTCGGAGTCACGCTGATCTTGGCGGGCGCGTTGTGAGCGCTGCCGATCCTCTTCACCGCGCTGTAGAACCCGTCTGTCGTCGCAAACACGAGCACAAGCGGCACGAATGTCACCCAACGACGCTCGTGCTTAACGGTGCGTTCTCACCCACCCAATGTGCCCTCTTCTCCTGTGTTACTCTCCTGCCTATGAACAAATCGACCTCCCCCTGAATGTGCCCCATTGTCAGATGTCGGAAAGCCAAGCTGGCTTCGTACCGGTGAGAACTTTGGGAGACTGCCTGGGAATTCCAGATCTCGCAGGATTGGGTTGCACAGGATGGATTCTTGAACCGATGCGAGTCACAATTGTCCCACCATTATGCGGGCGGGTTCTCTCTGGGTGCTCCGTTTCCCCATCATTAACATTCATTAATGGAATTGGGCAAACATCCCATTACAGGGCCATCCTCAAAACGAGTCAGACTTTTTACATGGATGAAGCTTAGTTCGTAAGCTTTGAGTGACACTCCCTGGTGTATAGAAAGTTTTCTCCAGGTACTCCTGTTTCTTCGAACAAGCTGAACATCCATTAATGTAAATGGCCAAACATCCCAATGGAGGACTCTTATGGAAAATAATGTTCGGACTCAATGAGCCTTACCTTGGGTAAATGGGTAAACAATTTGCACTGTAATGACAAAGGTGGCGAGTTTCTGGATGTGTGCCCGCCAACGCCGTCCCTTGTTTTGCATTCTCACCCCTTTTGCTGCATCTGATGTCCCAGACCATGATGTTTCCATCTCTTCCTCCCGTGCAAAAGACCGCTAACATCAAGAGGGAACAGGAAAGGGTTAAATAAGCATCAGTTCTCATGAAGCTGTGCATGGGTGCGAACAATGGCAGTGCTGCTATGCAAGTGCTGAGCTTAGTTTCCACTTAATTATGCTTTTTGCTGGATTTGTTATTGCTTTTTTAATGCCATTCCTCCACAAAAACCGTCGATACCACGTGACTTTTCGGGGGGAACTCCAGAAGTTAATCTTTTCAAGTGTGGATCTCAATGATCCCAGAGTCTCTAGACATATTTGCCAAGCTGCTTATATGCTCGAGAGTAATAATAATCATTCTTTACAGCCTCTGGTCAATGCACTGCTGGATGAAGGCCTCCCCGCGCCTGGTCGATTGTGCAGATTTGTCCATCTGTACTTCATCACGCTGCTCAGTGCGGGTTAGTGAGGTTGGGAGGGGAGCCCAGGACCGTTTCAGATATCACTCGCCACTGATGTTAGCCGTGCCTTGGAATACATTTTCACACTCCCACCCTGCGATGTCCAGTATCTGCTGCCACTGCCGATGGTCTTGGGCTGCGGTCGTTCTTTTTTGTGAAAGAGCTGCTTAGCTCAACGGGTCTTACCAGCTGCAATAAAATATGAGTCCGAATCTCAGTTCGCTAGGTTTATAATAGCTCAATGCACTAACCACTGCCCCGCCGCTCCCTCCCCATGTGCTCTACGCAATGAGAATGCGTGCCGCGTAGACATCCATAGGAAATGGCCTGGCACAGCATCCGTGCTGTTAGATTTGCACCTGCGCTCTGGATCTTGGGTTCAATATCCATCAGGGAAGAGAGTGTGCTGGGTGCCTTGCATACCAAGCGCAAGTCTTTTCTGCTTACCGATCCATGCGGCACATTTATTGATTAATCATTTGCTCAAGAGTAAAGAACGTTCAAACTGCACCGACCGCCATAAATCGAGTGCCGCACATGTACGGTTTGTATTTACAGATGACCGCCGTTTGGACACAGATAGGCGGGGGGAGGGATTGGGGTGTGGGGATCAGCGCACGTTCCAGGTGGCTGGGGAATTGAGGATAACCGTAATCAAGCTTTCGAAAATACTTCATAAGGAGCGCAAATCGCTCTTTGTTTTTGTACGGTATTAGTCACCGTCTCTAATGGTTTCCTTGCGTCATTAATCACAATTAATCAGTCGGCGAGGCCAGCGACTGTGCAGTTGTTAGCACGCTGAGCTATGAACCCTGAAATCAAAGTTCACTTCTCATCCACGGCTAACATCGGTGGCGTGCGACGTCCGAACTGCTCCCGAGCCCCCACATTCACCAACCCGCACTGACCAGCGGGGTCAAGTGTGGTCACATATACCAACACCCCCCCGCCCCCCACCAATGGTCACACAGTGTGGGGTGAAAGCCTTCAATCAGCAGTAGTGCGACAACAACAATAACAAATGAATCGGGGGACACATTATGTGCGCGCGCAGGACTGCGTTGCGGAAGGAGGCAGTGTTGGCCGTGTAGCGCATACCTTTCTCGCCCTGGCTGAACGCCACCGACTTGAGGCTGCACTGGTGACCTTTGAAGGAACCCAGGGCCTCCCCGGCACACACGTCCCAAAGCTTGGCCATCTGGTCACCCGAGGCCGTCACCTGTCGGGGATTGGCGGATTAACAAGTGTTGCCTTCACTGCAACCAACGGTCCGTTCTGACGCTAGAAGGGCCGTGTCACGATCCCGGATGTACATTTCCTACGCGTGAGGGCATTATACTATTAAAATATATATTCTCATCATGAGTAATTATTATCGTGCTTTGACATCTCAATGCAATAAACACACACACACATTCATGCCAGACTCATTATATGTGGGTGTTATGCAAGGCTGCTTCCGAGACGTTTCCTTACGAGTTAACTTTAAGCATCATTGTCAGTATCATCAGCAGACATTATTCATCCAATGCTGGATGAAGGCCTCCCTAAGCCTTGAGCAGTTTTGACAAATTTAAGTGGAAATACTCCCGGTGCTTTGCACTGGTTTACATGTGGGTCTGTTCTTAAATCCACAGCCACTGTTGGTTATTTCGACCTCTGAATATTGCAAGAGGGCCCCCCCGCGTTGCGCATCTATGAATTACTTACGAGCTTAGATTCTCCGGGCATCCAGGCGCAATCGAAGACAGCATTTGAATGAGCCAGCCAAGCTGAAATACAGGCGTAACGAACGGCATGTCAGTTACGGTGACACACACACACACACCACATCAATTCTCGACCTTTAACCCCCGCCACCCCACCACCCCCTCCAGGGCAGGATTGCCAAGATGAAGAAGAGTAGTGCGGCGAGTACCTTTGAGCACTCTGCTGCCCTTGTGGGGTTTCTCCGTGTCGTAGATCTGCACCACACCGTCCTCGCTGGGCACGGCCAGCAGGTGGTGGCTACCGGCCTCTGCGCAGACGGAGCGAGTGAAACGTCATTGCACAGGTGGGACTGCAGGGAGGGCAGCACTTGGGCTGCAGCACTCCCCAGTGGCAACACACAGACATGCGTGGGCTACTGAAACCTTTTGAATGTATGTAGAACTTCTTCCGCACCGTACGTAGGCGGACGTGCTAATTGGAGGTGGAATGATAACAAACTAAACGCACGACGAATAAAGGAGACTTTGCGAATGTCATCGTTGCACCGCTGCGAGTTAAGCGCAATAATTAGTGATTAAATTACAAGTGTCAACTTACTGTGTTGTTTTTGTATGCTTTAACCGAATGCAGTTTAACGTCTTTTCCTGTCTAAGCTGTCCTTTTATTTTCCGTAAATTAATATTTGTGAAAGCACTTATAATTGTTTACTTTGTCTGCACGAGTTATTAGTCCACCCAACACACCGTTGTGCTGTACTAGTGACGAATTGTCACGTTATGTTTACGTGACAACCCTTACTAGTTGGCTGTGTCGGGTGGTGGCGGGTTTAACGACACATTTATATATTTACGCGATCTACGTGTTAAACCGAGTTATTAGTCTCCGTTACTTCTCTGACCGGCAGGTCGGTTGAAGCATACACTCCTTGCAAAAGGATTCAGTTTGGTGTTTTAACATTTTAACACCCGTTTCATTGCCAGAAAGGATAAAACCAATTCTTATACGGTTGAGAACATTCGGTCACCGTGACGTTTGTCGTATTTTCGCACGTAACAAGGAGGAGGCCGAGAAGATGATCACCTTTGTCTTGCCCCCTCCATAAGTGAGGCTAATAAAAGTAAAATAAAATTAAATTTGTTTACCTACGTGACTTTACCGAAAAAACCTAAGAATATGAATACTTGCAGTCACGAAAGCTTCAAATCTAGAATTGAGGCTACCTCCTCAAGAAAAGGGGCATTACGGGAGCTGCCTAATTGTGACTGAAGTGAAGTGCAATCCATCACTCGCATCAATGACCAGTGGCTAATAACGCGCTTCTGCGGGAGGCACAAACGGAGTTCATCATGAATTTTTTTTTAGTTTTAGCCATTGAAATGTCACCGAGTCGTGGTTTACCAGTGAGTTGGCCTCGAGTGATCGTGGCCAACCCCGCGCTAATCGGAGGTGTTGGACAACAAACTAAATACCAAAAGCAGTTCTAAAGAAATAACTTTTCAATATAGATAATTTAAAAGCGCATAGCTCCAGTAGCTTGCTAATATCGCAAGTAAGAGCGTTCCAGACGGCCGCAGAAGCGCCTCTGAAAGCGTGCGATGCAGGAACCGTCTTTGCTCCACTACCGACTTTGAGCGGATTTCGCTTGACGGTTTATGCTCCTTGAGATCAGCAAGGTATTGTGGCACGTTTGTGGCACGTTTGTGGCAAGCACTTTGTGTGTAATGAGTGCGACCGTGGCGGGGCAGCAGGCAGGTGATGACTGCGACGTTGAGCATGGAGGAAATCTCTCGATACCTCGCGAGAAGGGGCATGCGAAGGCAGGCACCGGGTCGCCCGCCGTGCCGAACACCTTGTGCTCGTCCGGTGCGCGGCACTCGAATCCCAGCAGCAGGGAGTCAAGGGGACAGCGCGAGGAGGGCCCGACTGGGATGACAATCACGGGGGTAGAGGGTTGCGTGGGGGCGTCACATCAGCGACCGTCACTCGAGCAGCTGTGCCATGGATTTGGAAAGCGATTAAGTGCAAGAGAGCGCACGCTTGGCAGAATGCACACGGGTTAATAAGGCTTTAAAGCAATACGAGCACATGAAAAAAATGCTGCCGTTATGCTCACAATGCACACTGCTACGATCTGAAGGCTTCACAATTAACGAGGCTCGTTATTTATCGGAAGAGGAAAACAAAACACTTTGTGATTATTGCACGTACGTATGTTGAACTTCTTTCGCACAGTACGTAGCCGAGTCTGGAAAGACTCATACTCTTTGGCGAGTACGCGAATGAGTGTTTGGCGCGCGGGAGGAAACCGGCGTGCAAAAGCTCAAAGCTGCGCACAGATGGATACAAGAATCCATAGCCGCACTGTCATCTCTCTCGGACGTGGCGCAAACCCTACCATGCGTATTTTTCAGACGGGCTCCCATCCACATTACACGGTCGTGCGCACATCTCATTGGCTTCCGAGATGGGAATTGGGGGGCATTTTGGTGGGAATGCGACCGCGCTATATACACACACCGATTAACTGGGTAAAGAGGGGACTTCGTGCAACACCATGAGAGCTGGCGACAAGCCAGGCGATGAGTGTGAGAAGCAGTGGGATGATAGTTCGGTTGCTGATGATGTTTAACACGTAGGCTTTCGCGACCAATATAAACCATAATTACAGGTTTTTTGGGGTTAGATTACGTACGTATGTGTCGTTAAACCCGCCATCACCCGACACAGCCAATTGGTTAAGGTTTGTCACGTAAACATTTACAGTGTTTTGGATGTACTCTCCAACACACCGGTCGTGCTGTACCAGTAACGAATTGGCATGTTCCGTTCACGTGACAAAACCTTCCTAATTGGCTGTGTCGGGTGTTGGCGGGGTTTAACGACACATTTATATTTACGCGATCTAACCCCAAAAAACACTCCATTATTGCTGCTGCTATTAAAAGTTTTTCTTTACGGCATTCAAAAAAAGAACGGCTCTTCTTGTTACCTTGGTTAAGACCATGTACGATACAGCGATTTGTTGAATCAACTACCTACAACAACGGAGTTAACCCACGCTCTATGCCCGATTTGCCTGCCACGAGCTAACTTCAACAGTGATAGTGTTGGCGAAGTTTATCTTAACTTCTTCTTGGTTCTTTCGGTAAAGTCACGTAGAAGGGAAGTAATAAAATAATAAAAATAAAACATAATAAAATAATTCTCCCCGACAGGCCTGGTTTTTACCTGAGGACGGCTGCTTGCGTTGTGGCCGAAACGTCGTGAGAATTATTTTATTATGTTTTATTTTTATTATTGTATTACTTCCCTTCTACGTGACTTTACCGAAAGAACCAAAGAGTATAGAGTCAAACAAACCACCATAAACCGACTCGGCCTAGAGAAACCCCCCTCCATTCAGCAGCAGTGGTGCTACAAAAGGCTGTAATTTAACTTATTTAAATAATAAGGGTACAGAACTATATGACAAAAAAACACACGAACAATGTAATACTTAGGCAATTATAATACTACGCATGCGCAGATCGTAGTTGTCGCATGGCCCGCACTGTACTACAATACATAGAGCATCATCCACTGCTGGATGGAATCACCATCCTCTTGCAACGCGAGCAGATTTAATCGCTCCATCTCCCCGGCGGTCGTGATCATCCATCGTGGACGCTTTGCGTTCTTCGATGGTGCGTTTGTTATATGCACTGCACCGACAACACGGGGGTTCGTCCCAAGTAATGGCGCGCAGTACAGTCACTCACCTTTGTTCCGCTTCGGGATGTGTCGGTTGTAAACGCTCTGAAACAGCGAACTACGAGCCATTTGCAACAGCGGGGGTCCAGCAGCCACGCAAGAGGAACAGCACAAAACACTGAGACGGAGAATCAGACAATTCCCGCGGCCTCAACAACCAAAACTTTACTGCGCAAATGCGCGCAAAATCTTCTCCCGCCTCCTCTAGAAACGCCGCCGGCGATTAACACGCACAAACAAAATCCACTTTCCCGCCACCAAAGTTCCCGCGAAATTCGATAGGCGCTCGCCGATTGGTCGAAGCGATTTGGCGGGAGATGACGTCACGCCTCATTGGATTGGCCACCCCGCACTGCCCCCGGAAAGGGGGGGGGGGTGTGGATCTCTCGACCAATCAGACGGCGTCCTCAGTCACGCGGAGAAAGTGTATCCGGGTGCAGAGGTCGACCGAGTGTTCGCGTTTGTGGTGAGTAGGCCGCAACCAATCTTGTCACTTGAAGTTTGATTTATATTTTTTTAACTTAAACATCGTCGTAGTCGTCGTTTGTATTTTAATGCGTCTTCCCTAAGTGAAGAATTCCACTTGGTACATTGTTGCACGTTGAGTTTGAGAAAATTGGGTATTTAACACCATCCTGCATTTACGTTCACGTCAGTAATTGTTGATGAAAGCAGTTGCCATCTAACGCAACGATGGAGAATAAGCTTAAGCACAGTACTGTGAATACCATTTGGTTTGCCCATGTTTGTTTGTTGTAGTACGGAGTAAGACTGATGGCCTTAATCTAAGTTGTCTTGTGGTTGTTGTTGTTGTTGTTTGACTTGCATCCCACTGGGATTTGTGCACAGCGTTGGTGTACGGTGTTTTTTGTGGAATATTTTGCTGTCTTTTCTTGGATTTTCTGTTTGCACTTAGTCACATATTCACTTTAAGATGTTTTCTCGTTCATGTTTTTTGGTTGTTGCGGTTGCACCCGATTCAAGAGCCGAATGGCTCACAGGGCTATACTTAATAAACCAACTTGAGCCTCATCCCTTCCCCGTCTACAATAAAACACTCAAGCGAGCCATCACTCTTCACCCCTTCACAAAAGTTGTTGATGACAGGTGATTGCACTGGGAAATGGCCTTGACGTGCCGTCTACGCGCTTTAATGCTGGAGGACATGCTCTCGTTTCAGTGTGACTCAGTGTGCTGATCCCACGGCGTGCGTGCCTGCTGCGTCTCCACATCACCAACGATGGCGCTGGCAGCGAACAGGGCCTTGGCCGGAGACACCGTGTTGGGCGAGCAGGAGATGGACGCCAACTCTGCCCTAATGGAGCTCGACAAAGGTCAACTCTTCTGCCTTTTTTTCTTCTTGGTTCTTTCGGTAAAGTCACGTAGAAGGGAAATAAAAAAATAATTATGATAAAACTTAATAAAATTACAATTCTCACGACGTTTCGGCCACAACGCAAGCAGCCGTCCTCAGGTGAAGAACAGGTCTGTCGGAAAGACAGCGTCTGAATGAGCACCACCATGCTTGGCAGCGTATATTTAAGCTGGGTTATGGGGGAAGGGCGCCTTGACAAAGGAATTTGCATATCAAGAGGAATTTAGCATATTTATGGAAAATGCAGATATGGGATTAGTCACTACTTGTGGTAAACTACATCAGAATCATCAATATACTAAATATACTCTCCAATAAGCTGAGCTACTAACAGTAGTCTTTTCTACATTGTATTGCGGTCGTGCTATAGGCATGGATGTATGCTGGACTTCTTTCGCACCTTACGTAGCCAACCGTGCTCATCTGAGGACAACAAACTGAACCCACATCACGGCATGAGACGAGCACAACAAGCCTGTGCAGAACTCTCTTACATCCCAGGTCATAAACCTGTGGCAGTGATTGGCCTCGTAAGATGACGGTCACACCGCTGCATCTGAAGGTCACTTCAGTCGACCTCCTTGTCAACTTTCGGGGCCACAGCTTTTAACGTATTGTGCTGGATTTGTCAGTTTCCAATTAAACACGCATATTTTATATTCATCGATCTGGAATTAATCAAATATAGTAAAATCCTTAATTTTTTTACCATAATAAGTAATAATTAATCATACGAATATAAAATCAAATCCAGAATAGCTTCATGAAAGCTTTCAGGAGGTTTCTGCTTTGGGATATTTGGCGTGTTCGTTTTTAGTGACTCTTTTACATGTGGGAAGAAACGGGACCACTGAGCAGGCGTGGGGGTTTCACGACACGTCAATCCTTGCCTCGAAAGCACTGGATCACAAGCATGTGCCACCACCCCAATGAGTCAAGGATGACAGCAGAAAACAGCGTGTTATATGAACGTGATCTTGCACGCATATCCCAGATTGAATGTGCTCATGTGGATGATGACCTGTAATCACAGGACTGCGCTCCGGGAAAATTGGGGAGCAGTGCGAGGCGGTCGTCCGTTTCCCGGGCCTGTTTGAAAAATATCCCTTCCCGATACTCATCAACTCGGCCTTCCTCAAGCTTGCTGATGTCTTCAGAGTGGGGTGAGCCCACACAAGTAAAGCATCACTCTCGCTGCCGAATAGGGGTGGAATGATGTATCGATTTATTGATTAATATTTATTGTTATGCTCCCAATACATGTGTAGTGAATCATTTCAAAGACACTATTAGGAGGCAACAACGTTTATTCTACACTTTACACGACACCGTTACACACGGACTAATACGCCTGTCTCTCACTCTTGTTACCCACGGGACTATAATACACCGATCTCTTTCCTATACGGGATAACTACAATCGGGTCAGAGTAACCACGGGTTATCTGACCCATGATGTCGAAGATGGAGACGAAGACATAGACGTAGCACCTCGGTTCCACTTCACCCACGGACAGCCCCGACATGCGATCGGGGCTCCCCTTTTATCCCTCTCGGCGCGACTTGGCTCCACCCTCGGCAGCCGCCCCCCTTCTCGAGCGTTCCCGAAGGTTCCCGACCTTAACCACGCCCCCCTCAGGAACTCTCCAGAAGCTTCTTGGCTACACTGCCCGTGTCCCCTCGGTCACCTGTTCCCCATACCCCTCACCCCGGCCCATCACGCGCTTCACCCAGAGCCGGGGTGACCCGTCCTCACATCCCCCGTCCACCAGCAGCCCTCACCACGTTCGCTCGTGACCAATTCTGCGGAAATTACTCGCTGCGCTGGCGGAGTGGCTGCTATTCCTTATTCTGTCCGTGGGTTCCTTTGGCTCTTCTGCTACCACGCCCCCAGTGACCCACTATGGTACTGCACGATGTGCTAACCCCATATTTCCTTGTTATACGGCACTATGCACTACGCGCCATAGTAATCCATTTTACATCACTTTCACATGTATAGACTCATCTCTATTGTTATATTTGTATTTTCTTCGTAAATGTATGTACTACAATGCATTACCTCTGCGCCAACTGAAAGGGCTACCATTCGCAGTAGTGTAAGAATAATAATCGATTGTTAAATGAAATTGTAAACCTGAATCGCGAATATTTAATTTAATTTTATGGAGGTCAATCATTTAATTGTCAAGTATCACCGGCAATGAGTATTTGGTGAGGAAAGCTAATTTTATATGATTAAACATGTTGTATGTATGGTGAACTTCTTTCATTCCAAACGTAGCCAACCTTGATTATTTGAGGCGCGGGGGAAGGACTACAAACTAAAGAAAAAAAGCATTTGTTAAGAAATTAATTTTCAATCTGTATTTAAAAGTACATAGCACAAGTAGCTTCCTAATATTGGTGGTAAGGGCGTTCCAAATGGCCGCAGCAGCGCATATGAAAGCGCACGATGTGGTGACCGTTTTTGTTTGATGGTTCGCCAAAAGCCGCTGCGAGGATGACCGAAGTTTACGCGATGGTTTATTCTCCTTGATGAGTAAAGGCTGTTATGTGGTGTGACGCACACACTAACAAGGGGCGTCTCTTTCCCAGAAACAACTTCCTGCGGCTATGTGTGCTGAAGGTGACACAACAGAGCGAGAAGCACCTCGATAAAATTCTCAACGTGGACGAGTTTGTCAAACGGATTTTCTCCGTCATTCATAGCAACGACCCTGTGGCCCGTGCCATCACTCTTCGGTGAGCGAATGCTATGAGCTGCTGTCAACCTTGCTCCATTCCTTCTCCTGACATGAACACCTCAATGTGATTATGTGCCGAAAAAATACAGCTCATATCAGAGAGAGCAGTGAGAAAGAGGAATACTGTTTATGACAAATAGAGGTAATTAATTATCTTGCCTTATTTTCTTAACACATTTGCGGTATTGAGGATTGAAACAGTAACACTTGTGGATCAGAGAGCAAATGCCAGTTATATAGATATATTGATTGTTAAGAAAAGTAAATGCACTTAGGCAGGACCTGTCGCTAAAAGGTTTCATGACCATGGGTTGAGACTAACAAGAAAGATGGAATGATGAGATCAACTTGTTTGCAGAAGCTAAATGGAAATTTGCATTGCAGAACTCTGAGCTGGCAATGACTTAGGGAGGCTTTCATCTAATAGTGAATAAGTCAAGGCTGATCACGACGATGATGATGATTATTATTATTTCTTTTTTATTTTATTTTCATGCCTTACTGTGACTGGTTTGCCATGTGTGTGCCGAGCGTAGGATGCTGGGCAGCATCGCGTGCATTATCCCTGAACGCAAGAACGCACACCACAGCATCCGCGAGAGCCTGGATTCCAATGACAACGTGGAGGTGGAGTCCGCCGTGTTTGCCGCCACTCACTTCTCGGCACAGTCCCGGTACGCGCATTGTCAATCAACCAAACCTGACTTGGTCGGCATGCTGTGATGTGTGCCGGTGTGTTTGGCGGCCAAGGTTTGCTGGCCCAAGGCGATTTTGAAACTACCAGACATCTCTTTCTGCTTCTTTTTCTCGCACTGCTCAACTTTGGAATTTCCTGTCATTGTCTCTTTCCAACTTTCTTACTGACTTCCTCAGTAAAAATAAATATATTAATCTCTTACACCTTAATTTCTAGTGTTTGTTGATGTCTACTTGGCATTTTGTCCATTTGGGCTTGTGCTCAACAACTGTCATTTAAAAATTAAATTATAACTTTATCACTAGCAGATTGCAGTACAGAAATCTAGTCGGTCAACCCATTATGCAGACGTATAAATGTTATCCCTTTGCACACCACATGGGTTTTCTCTGAGTAGTCCGGATTCCTACTGCATAGCACTCCTGGGAAAGGAATTGGTCAAATATCCCAATGAAGGGACCCTCCTGAAATTTGTACTTCAGCCTTTCCTGTGTAAACATCTTTAACTATCATGACCAGGTAATGTAATCAATTAATTATAAGCAGATAAGACCGCTTAACCTTCGGTGATATCAGTGGTAAGTGATATTTGAACCAGTCTCGGGCCCCTGTTTCTCCATCCGGCACTGACCAAGCAACCCCCTCGTAACTGAAATGGCATCTTGGTTCTTTCGGTAAAGTCACGTAGAAGGGAAATAATAAAATAATATAAATGAAACATAATAAAATACAATTCTCACGACGTTTCGGCCACAACGCAAGCAGCCGTCCTCAGGTGAAGAACAGGTCTGTTGGAAAGACAGCGTCATTCAGACAGTCTGTCTGAACAGGTCTGTCTGAACAGGTCTGTCGGAAAGACAGCGTCATTCAGACAGACTGTCTGAATGATGCTGTCTTTCCGACAGACCTGTTCTTCACCTGAGTGTCTGAATGACGCTGTCTTTCCGACAGACAGACTGTCTGAATGAAGCTGTCTTTCCGACAGACCTGTTCTTCACCTGAGGACGGCTGCTTGCATTGTGGCCGAAACGTCGTGAGAATTGTATTTTATTATGTTTTATTTGTATTATTTTATTATTTCCCTTCTACGTGACTTTACCGAAAGAACCAAGAAGATGAATCCCTGCAGTCACGAAAGCTTTAAATGGAAATGAAATGTCATCGGCGGGGCGGGGGGGGGGACCTTCATCCAGCGGTGATTTGACAAAGGACTGGCATTTTTTAAGAGCACTTAAACGTGCTCTTTACAATGTGTGGAATTGCAATAATATGACATTTTTTTCAGGAAAGAGCCCATTGAGGCCAGAAGTAAAATTTGTAAAAGAGACTGGGTCATAATGAATACAATAAAACACCCGACACCTGCCATGTTATCTTCTCTTTGTTCATTATATGTAATATTTTCCATTTTATAATTTAATGATTTCTTATTTTAGAGACTTTGCTGCAGGGATTTGCAACAAAATTGGTGAAATGATTCAAGGTAAGTGTGGTACATTGCACTAAATTGGATTTTTTTTAAAGGGATGTAATAATTTATTGATTTATTGTTTTTAATATGGGTATACCACTATAGTTTCATCATATGCCAGAAGGACCAACAAGTAATGCGTGAACTTAATCATGACATTTCATAGAGGGTGCTTTAATTACTTCACTAATGTTATCAATTAAAATTACATGAGTAAAATGTTTAATCATAAACATTAGAATATCAAAACGTGTGTTCATGGACTTTAAGTGGTTCATAATAAACGTTTTTAGGTTAGATCGCGTTATTTATGTGTCGTAACCCTCCACCACCCGACACGGCCAATCAGCAAAAAAGTGTCACGTTGACAAAAGACAAATAGTTCACTGCTTTAGCCCACCGGTGTGTTAACGAGTGAAACTACAACATTTACAATTTTGGCGAATTTCCCGATGATGCTGGATGCAATTACCAGCGAAACGTCGTACACACCGGTGGACTAAAGTAGTGAACTATATGTCTTTTGTCAACGTGACACTTTTTTGCTGATTGGCCGTGTCGGGTGGTGGAGGGTTACGACACATTTATAAATAACGCGATCTAACCCAAAAACGTTTATTATGAATAATATTGGTCGTGAAAGCCTACGTGTTAAACTGACTGTAAGTGGGTTTGCATTTACACTTAACCGTGCTGCTCGTCGTTGATGGGACGTGAAAGGGTGGCTCGGACATCACAACACCGAGTTGGCTCTAAGGTCCTGGGTTAGAGCCGCCCATTATTAGACTGCGATCTCAAGCATAGGGAGTTGATGGTCTCAGCCCATTCGCCAGTAACTCCACGTAAAAAAATTACATTAAATACAATTATACCTTAATTTGGTTAATATATGAGCTCTGATAGCTAAAAACATTGTTTTGAGTGTCACGTGGCTAATATTGCTCTGCAGCAGGGCATGTGGAAAAGTGCATCGCTAGTGTGAGGATAAAAAAAAAGTTACTCAAACAGATTTCAAAAGAAGTTCTGCAAAATTTGCTTTTGCGAGCCATCCTATTATACACGGTTTGATGAACTGCTTTTCGAGAGCAGTATATCGCCCTGTGTGCCGCACTGCTTGGCAAGCATTCGGAATAGATACTTCATCTCGTGTCACGACGCCCATAGCTGCAATTGTAACAATGAAAAAGTAATGATACCAAAAACATAACTGAGCCTGCTTTGCTCCTGCTTGCGCACAGGACTGGCGACGCCCATGGAGCTGAAGATGAAACTGATCCCCGTGTTTGAGCACATGCACCACGATGCGGGAATGGCAAGCGGAGCGAGGCAGCTGCTCCAGCACCTGGCAGCCGCCTACCCGGCCACGGCAGTGCTCGCCGTGACGCTGCACACCTCCACACGCCTCTCCTCCTCCGCCCTCATCGACATCCCCAAACAGGTGTGCGTGTTTGCGCTTGCGCTGGCACCACAAGGGGCATAGCTGGTGCATCTTCCAGTCATCTCAGTCAACTCATGGCACCTGGGTCTGTCCCCATGACCTGTCAGCGAGCCTTCGACACTTCACTTGGCCTCAAAGTGCACCCAGTCTGGCACAGCGATTAGCACGCTGTGCTTCGAACCCGGCGACCCGAGTTCGATTTCCGCTCACGGCCAACATCGGTGACAATTATTAATCCACTGCTGGAAGAATGCCTGCCCATGCCGCGTCGGTCACGTCGGTTTATTTTACAATCCTTCACCACACTGATCACTGCAGCTTTGTGAATTACAATCAGAATATGTATTTATACTGGAGGAGTCCGATGAGCTATGAAGCTCTTTTTCCACAGGTGTCCAGTAAAAAGGGGACCCAGATTTGATTTCACTCCCCTGAATGAAGTTAGCCATGGCTGGGAACCAAACTTTGCAAGGTGTACTAATCACTGCACCACTGCTTCTACCACTTGTTCTGTATAGTGATCAGTAACCCACAGAATATTTGTAGAGTGCTTTATGTAGAAATCTACTGTAAGGCACTTAATGGCATATGCTTGCATAGGAACAGCACATAAAACAACCTTAATGCACTAAGTGCTTGCATCTGCATGTTTCAGGCACTTAAAAGGATGCCAGACGGCTCAGGGGACTAATGCCTTGTCACAGCAAACTGAGCCGGCTGCATCAGAGTTGGGGCCAGCATTAATTAATGTGTAATGAGTCTGATGGTGTTAGACCAGTCACCAATAAATAATTACACAAACCATAACATGAAAATATTGTTTAACTTAATTTGGCATATTACAGCTGTGAGAATGGATACGTTTTGATTGCCTTGCAAAGTAACCTCTATGCGGATTTTGTGGGATTGTATACTACTCGGTGGATAAGAGGCCTATTAACTCGACTTCTGATGTAGTTCTGTGAAGTTATCCTTTGGGATCGTCTGCCACAGAGGGGTGAACTGGTTGCGAGAGTTCCATTTCATGACAGAATTATTTTAGCACAATAGGAATATAATTGGTGAAACGAGAAAAACATTTCAAAATAAATTCTTCCCCTGTGCGTGTAGATAGAGTTATTGCTACAGTATCTTCAGCAAGACCCACGGAAAGTGATCAAGAGACTCGCGATCAAGGATCTCAAGCTTTTGGCAAAGAAGGTGCCTCACATGTGGAGCATGCAGGAGATCCAGGTAACGTGACATCACTGCTTGTGTGAGAACGCAACAGGAATGTGTTTTGGACCTGCGCTGCGAACTCACACGAGCCTGCACTGTGTCTGCTGCCCAGGTCATATGCGAATGCGCCCTGCAGACTCCGTACGACAGCCTGAAGATCGGCATGCTTTCTGTGCTGTCCACACTCGCCGATTCCATTGCCGTTACCAACTGGTTCACTTCAAAAGGTGCGCTTGAGTTTCCGTCGCTAAACATTGCAAGCCGACGAACACCCTTTCCATATTTACCATGGTCACGTTTTGGGAAAACAACACCAATAAAATCTACTATGTGAAAAATTACAATAATTGGTCGTTAAGTCACTGCATGTACTTGAGTAATTGTGAGCACGCAGAGTTGAGTAATGGCTCATTCGGAGCAGAAAGTGCCATGAATTAATAGTTTAGACCAAGGGTCAGCAACCTCGGCTCCGGAGCTGCATGCAGCTCTTTAAGGACTGCTTCGTGACATTTTTTTTTATTCACAACCGTCTCATATTCACATGCATTGCGGCTCTTGAAATATTGAGTTTTTTTACCGAATAAAAAAAAATATATATGGCTCTATACCAGGGGTTGCCGACCCTTCATATACACAATGATCTGTATACGACCTTTGACCTAATTAACAAAAAACTATCACCAAAGTTATTCACAACGCTAATCTTATTGGGTTTTAGAAATCTCTCATTTTTATTCCTGTGATTTTTTATTGAGAGTTGAGAATATAAAAAGATAAATATACAGGTAACACGACGTGTACCTTTTTAACGTATCCCTATGAGTCACTTGAACAAAAAAATGAGGTCAAAGTGACTTGAGTGGTAGGGAGCGAAACCTAATGAAGCTTTAGTTCACTCATGCTATGCAGCTTTATAAGGGAGTATAGTAACTACAAAAATAGTAGTGCTTATAAATAAGTAAAAAGATTTACCCCAATAATAGTATAGCCTAGTAGAAATGACTAAAACGTATTATTTCAGTCAGCATTATTTTTTTATTACTTCATTGAAGATGCTGCGAAATGAAAAGCACATTACAGTACATAATTTAAAAGTGGCGAATATGAACAAAACTCCACAAGTAGCATGTCAGTTGAAGAAACTGTGACTCCAAAAGGAGACGACAATCAGAGACTATCTTTGATAGAAATAAGGCAGGAGGTCAGAGCAGAGAAGAACATTGTGTTTCAAGGCAATTGGCCAATGTTTTCTTTCAACATTCGTTTAAGCAGACGAACACACGGCAAGCACACACCATGAACCGGTTTCAACTTTCAGAATCTCAACGAGAGTCATGTCCGCGCGCGCGCGTGTGTGTGCCCTGGTTGTTGATGAGTTATACGTTTTGCTTTGCTTTTTTTTTCCTCCCTCTCTCCTTTTCCCTCCTGCGCGCTCTGCTCTTCGTGTCACTCGATCTGACACGAGAGCAGCGGTTCTGTTGGCGTCCGGCCCCCTTAGCACCCTCCTTCGGCTGTGCCAGGAGTGCTGCTTCCACGACAGCCTCGCCATGGCAGCCCTGGCGGCCACCACGCTCACCAGCTTGCTTGTCGCCGCACAGGACTCCCCAGGTACGTAGACGAAATGCACCTTAAGGTGAGCACCTCCGCTTCAGCCCGGTTGGCTAAGTGCGGTGCGAAAGAAGTTCAGCATAAACACGTACGTGCATAGCATCCTTATGCACGACAAAACACAGTCAATAAGGCATTGCTTGATGTGAGGCGCGCAATGACGCATTGGTGAAAATTATACGTACGCTGGCAATGCGTGAATTGTTTACTTTGTACATTTGTTGAACTTTTTAGCACCGTACGTAGCCAACTGTGTTCTTTTTGGAGGTGCGGGGGAAGAACAACAAACGAAACACAAAAAGCAGTTCTAAAGAAGTAAATATCTTCCGTGGGAGAATATACATTTCTGTGCATATGTGCTTATAACACAATAGATTGTATAGGCTCATATACAGTATAATACCTATCTTATTTGCACTGCCAGATGATGGCCTCCACTCTGCAGGCTATGGGGGTGTGTCCGGGGTTATTGGACCGTATTTCACCATGCTGGTCATTGGTCGGTTGGTGAAGGCGGATACCATTTATGGTGGAGCATAGTAGAGTACAACAATCTTGATTTAGAAAATATACCCCCCTCCCCACAACAGCCTACAACACCTGCTTTATGCATGGTGGTTGCCCATCCAAGTACTATGCAGGCCCAACCCGGGCTCAGCTTCTGAGACCCGATGAGATGAGGTGATTTCTGGATTGATTGGTCAAAGTCTCAATCCTTTAACACTAGCATCACATGTAAATATTAAATTCTCCACAAAATAAAATATATTGCTCCATTTACAAAATGATCACCCCCTATATTGTGATAGTTGGTAAATATTGGAGGAGGTTAAATCATTACATCCCTTCTTTATATGCTATAAAGATGGTGATGGTTAATAATTAATCTGTTTGAAGTCCTTACATATCATTAAAGGTCCAGTAACATGATTTCACAATACCAGTTGTCTTATAGTAATTTTACTGAATCTTCTGCCCATGCAGCGATGCGTGTATGCGTGCATAACTTATTTCGCACCGTACGTAGCCAACCGTGCAAATCGGAGGTGCGCGTTTTATTTGTTGCCAGATGGAGATTCTCTGCAGTTGGAAGTATCGTCTGCGCTGGAGTCTCTTCTTGTGTCGGCCAGTGCGGAGGAGAGCCCTGACTGCCAGACTGCACTCAAGGTTCCTCTTTAACCCTGTACCTGATGCTCTACTTGACTCTTTACTGCTGTCCAATGCTCGCTACACCACTCTCGTATGTTATTGATATTTAACAGAGAAACATAATTTAAAGCTTTCTTGTTATAAAATGCAGGGCGCAATTAAAAAATACTGAAATTTCGGGACCATGCTCCCTGCTTTGGGAAGTTTCTAAATCCACCTCTGCCGTACTCCAGCATGTGCTTTTCACGTAACCGTTTGTGCAATTCATTAAGTTGGAAGCATTTTAAAAGGACTTCAAACAATACTCCGATATTGTGTTTAAAATGCTTATTTTTACAGTAAACTCTTTACTTATCCACATTGTAGCACCATGTGCATTCATAGACTTTATGCATATAATACCACCACTCCACACTGCAGGGAAGTAGAGCTTCACATTTAACCTAATATTGTGTGCATTCTCAAATGAGCAACTAATGTCATTTTCTGTCAGCCCTGAGGCCAGTTGTGAAAATTTCACATTCCCGTTGTAGAATCCAGACTCTGCATGGTACAATCAACGTCGATTTCCCACAAAGTGATATTCATTGTACCAACCTTGGAAGGATTGTTATAGACCGAGTCAAATCCCGACTGGGATTTTAACTTAGTGGGTTGACGTGAAGAAAGGATGAGTGGTGATAGGCAGCCACACACAGTGCTGGAGGGATTACAAGCCAGCTCAGGAGGACGTGGCAGAATCGGGCATCGGCTGGGCAGGCAGCATCAACGAATGGCTCAAGGAGGAGTGGGAACAGAGAGAGAGATCAGGGGAAGAAGAGCAGAACACAACAACTTGGCAGCAGCGGAGCATTAAGGCAGCACAAACGTGGACAGATTTATCGAAACAGTCGCGTAGAACAAGGGATTGAAAAATACATAAAACCAGTATATATACAAGGACTATTTTCTTGGAATTTCTCTCACTTGATACAGGTATCGTGCTGTGACGGTTCCACCTGAAGACGGAAGCTTGTGTTGCCTCCGAAACGTCGTGATTTTTATTTTATTTTTATTTTACTTTTATTAATTTTAATTTTTTACCTACGTGACTTTACCGAAAAAACCTAAGAATATGAATACTTGCAGTCACGAAAGCTTCAAATTTTGAAAAAATACATAAAAGGCTTATAAATCTGCTGATTCATCATCACCCACGTGTGGTGAGGTAAAGTATGGGTACTCCCACCCCTTGCAATACATTTCTCCAGCGCAAAAGAATAGGCTGAGAGGGGGCTCTCTAGAACGCCCCAAGAGTGCAGACACTTCCAGCAGCAGCAGTGGACGTGAGCACGTGTGTTTGCTTGTTGTAACTTATTTCGCACCGCACATAGCCAACCGTGCTAATCGGAGGTGCGGGAAGTAATCGCAGGGCTGCACCTTGATCCAGCATCCCCATGTTGGTTGAGATGAAAGCATCCATATTGATATACATGTGCCTCGCTCACTACTACCTTTCTCCCCCTACCCCACCCCAACCCCCCCGCCCACCTCTTTCGTAGTCGGTGCTCAAGTGCATGGTGCGCGTGTGTGGGGCGGTGCCGCGGCTGAGCTCCACGCTCGTGCAGGCGCTTCTGTGGCAGCTGCAGCCGGCGCAGGACGCGGCGCGCGCCCTCATCTGCCAGGGCCTGGCGGCGGCCGCCATGCAGAGCCCCGTGCTGGGGCAGGCGATGCTGGGTGACCTCGTGGAGCTGCTCGAAGCCGTGGGCCGCACGCCCAGCCCCGCTCAGCAGCAGCTTCTGGTACGTGGTGTGACCTCATCCCCGCTGCGGTAGCGTTTGGCTCCCTCGCAGGCCTGCCCGCAGCACGCCGTCAAGGCAAGCGCGTGCTCGCGCCTCTGGGATACGTTCATTACACACACACAAAGTGCTTGCAACAAATGAGAACCGCAATGCCTTGTTGATCTCGTCAAGGAGCATAAACAGTCACGTGAACTGTGGTCATTCTCCAACACCCCCACTTCATCAAACCGCACTGACAGCCGTGGTGATGTTTGGTCAAGCAACTCCCATGACTGACACGGCCTTCATCCAGCAGCGGATTGACAAAGTACTGATAGCGAGAGAGCCACGTGGTGGTAGTGACCACAGCGGGCCCGTGGTACTTTTCTTAACCACGTCGTTGTGTCCACGTTTTTTTTCCCCCCAGGTTTCCGTGGCCACGGTCATATTTGTTGCCAATCAGAAGGTTTCATCGAGCGAGGTGAAGGCGGCGATCCGAGAACAGCTGGGGGCGGGCGCGAGTGGCTGGACAGTGTACCGCGTCGCCCGGCAAGCCTCCCGCATGGTGCGTGTCCTGCAGTCCACCCCCTCCCCCCCCCCCGCAACTACTTAAACATTAAAACGAAAGTTTTTATTTTACCAGATAAGACGCACTGAGCTCTATAGCTCTTTTATAGAAGCGACCGGGTGATCACAAATTATAGCTCAGAGAAGTAGCTCATGTGGAAATTTAAAGTAGCCAAATACGACATAGATCATTCCGGCAACGGTGGATGACTGCTGCCAGAAGTTTGTGGTCACTGCGGCCTCCGTAAAGTGGCTGGACGGGGGAGAACATTCATTGAAAATATATGTATGTATGTTGAACTACTTTCGCACCGTACGTAGCCAACCACACTAATCAGAGGTGCAAAAAACAAAATGATGTTGCGACAACCGCATCTGCTACGACAAATATTCTCAGAATCTGAATATTTATACTGGAGGAATCCGATGAGTTATCAAGCTCCATTTCATAGATGCCCAGTAGGGGTTGGCTCAGAAAGTTACACTCTGCTCTGGGGTGGAGCCCTTTGACCGAGCGACATTTGCGGGACCCGCAGGGCAACCACGATGTGGCAGCGGAGCTGTACCACGGCCTGCTGGCGGAGGTGGCCTCGGAGCACTTCTACTTCTGGCTGGGTGGCCTGGAGCAGCTGTCGCGTGGCGAGCAGTGCCTGTCCGCCGTGCGGGACGACGATCCAGGGACGGCACTGGGCTGCCTATCGCGGGCGCTCGTCAGCTACCAGCGCGGACTGGCGTCGCTCACCGTGCGTGCCACCTCATGCCCCTTTGGTTTTGTGAGATGTTTAAAATGTCACGTGCTTCTGAAGCCTCTGACCACATTACTCAGCATGCACCCAATCTCTTCAGATGTCGGCAGCTAAGGTGGGTTGAACCTTGGATAGTGCTTGGACAGGCGACCACCATTCCTGTCCGGTTCGCAGAGGGCTGTGGGGACGATGTGGTTGACAGTCGAGGGCAAATTAGCAAAGTGCATTACTTACATGCTTCCACAGCTATGTACTCCTCCTTCACCAACACACAGGGGGGGGGAGGACCTCGTCTTGCTGTTGTTTGACGAAAAGGCCTGTATGTGTACACGTTTCTTCAATTTTTCAAGTGTGTTTTTTCGTGATCACTTTTCATGTTTTCAAATAATTACAATTTTATTTATTAATTCTTACGCTTAATTTATAACCGGTTGAGAGCCCATTTTGACTAACCTAATTTTAAGAGAGACCTGCCGATAACAATACAGTAACCTTGATAAACGGTCAATTACAACATTGTATAGAATTTTAAATAATATGTTGAGTAAAATTCACCAACCCAAACTGACCAGTATGATCAAACAACCTCCATGAACCACATGTGGCATATGGAGGCCTTCATCTGGTACTGCTTTTAAAAGGGCTTTACAATTATTCAAGACACGAAATATATAGTCATCAATTGGTGATACTGCTTGACCAGTTTTTAGGCTGGGTGATGTTACTCCATCTGCTGGCCAATGTAATAATTCCATAATGCGTCTTTTTCGGTGTGTGACATATTTGTAGGGTATTGGCATTGTAAAAAGGAATTACTCATCAAATGAATGAGGACAGATGTGTGTGTGTGCATCCAATTACGTTACAAGTTTTCCAATGAGCCACGACTTGCCATAATCAACCCCAGCTTTTTAAGCTGATTCGTAATTGCGATTCATGCATCAATTGACTTTTGCCACTGCACCTCTGCACTCTTGCAATCACTTGTAATTTGTGCGCCGCGAGTCACTGACAGACACGTCGTGAAAAAGCACGACGCCTCCCGTTTGTGACCGTGACGAGCGAAGGTGCCAGCTCTCGCTCACGGTGACCGTTAACCCTTTCCCATTACCAATGAAGTACGTGTACTGGAACTGGTATAAAAACTAGAATAAAATAACTATCGGTACCGAGGCTTCCACAAGGCCATGCGGGAGAGCGTGTGGCATGGCACCAGCTCTCATATAATGCGGTCGTGTCGCTACGGTTTGCCGCGGTGAGTGCAATATCTTTAAAGACAACGGCGCTATGCCTCTCTAAATCAACTTAACGCTAACCACTTGCACGTTCCGAGATTCAGCGATGAACGGGACAATCACCCTGCAACTTGTAGACGTCTCGGAATGGGAATGGGTTAAAGATTTTTCAAATGCGACTCCTTTTTGGGGTCAGTCGACGTCACGTCCTGAATTAACCCCTCGCGCTCCCAACCCGCCAGGCGGCGAGCACGCCGCAGAACCCGCTGGTGTTCCAGTGCGAGTACGCCAAGCTGCGCGCGAGCAGCATGCAGGCCTTCTCGCAGCTCTTCTGCACGTGCAACAGCCTAAAGACGAACCCCCCGCCCGCCATCGCCACCGCGCTGGCCCTCAGCGCCGGGCGTGACCTCGCCTCCTGTGGCCGCATCTCGGGCCAGGTGGGTCCACGCTCCGTACGCACAGACAAGAGTGCGTCCTGGCCCTGCAGCGGGGCTCCGTCTGCAGAGCAAAGTCTTCTTTCTTAAATCCTTTATATTAAGTTCACTTGCTTGCTTGCGCGCTTACGACCGTGCAAATCTTTAGGTCGTGTTTTAACCCACTTCCCGTGATCCAATCGAACTGACATTTTGCACACAGACTCGTGCGTGACAATTTATTTTCGTGAATTTTTTTTTCCAAAATTTTACACTTTTTAGGTAAAAAAAATATATATTTAATTACCAATTGCTTAATGGTGGCAGGCAATCATCTGACCCATAGGTGGCAGCCATCTCAAGCCAGAGGACGAGACGACTCTAGCCGCCCGTTTCAAAGACCAATGTGGGCTGGGTTGTGGCTCATTGAACACGCATATAAAGTATTTATAGTGAAAAACTTTTTTTTTACAGGTACATTTTTTACGTTGTTCTTTCCTCAATGAAAATTGTTTTGGTCGTGTTTTCCAACTCTCGTTACATGTCGTGTTGCATATATATATATATATGAAGTGGCCAGGAGATGGCAGTACAGCAGTGGATTGAATCTCTTGTGCGGAGCCTGGAGTCGTTTTACCCTCTTATCCTATCGCTTTTTCCGGTGTGCCATACACTCGGTATGCGTGTGCGAGTACTCCACATGTGTGCCAAACACTCGTTAACATAATTGGCTAATCATTTCATTGCATGACCCTCTTAAACAAAATAGGTGTTAGACTTGCTAAGGCAAGTCTCAACAAAATACGTTATTATCATCATCATCATGATGATAGCGCTCAAATAAATAAGAGCAAATTATAAATTAAAGTACGTTTAAGCTTTGGAAAGTCGATTCATTGTCCTTTTGGTATTTGACTTGTCACATGCTGCCCATTGTTTCTTCACAATGAGTAGATGAAGCAGTGCATGGAGGAGTTCCGGAGCCTGGCAACGCGCTACAGCGATCTCTACCAGTCCTCGTTCGACGCCGACCCCGTAACGCTGCGCAACATCGAGCTGTATCCTTCTCCAGCCCTGCGCGATGCCCGGCTCTGCGCGGCACCATATGTTGAACTGTGGGAGAGCCCCTCCGGAGGGTATTTTTTTGTATTTTAACTCGTAAGACCCACTGAGCTTTATAGCTCTTTTTCAGAAGCGACCTGGCCACAAATGATAGTTCAGCGAAGAACCTTATTTGTAAATTTATATCAGCCAAACAATCTAAATGCATGTTTCTAAATGTAGAGGGAAAAACCGGAAGACCCGGAGAAAATTCCACACGACCACGGGGAGAACATGCAAACTCCACATACACGGGTGTCAGGGTCGGGTTCCAACCGACGACCTCCTGTACACGAGGCGAGGTAGTTAACATCTCGCCACCGTGGTGCCCGTATGATGTGGCTTACTCCATGCTGACCAAAACTTCTTGGAAGAGGTAGGAGTACTCGCACTCTACCCACCATATGTGACCTGCTAACTGCTGATCGACTATCTGCTGCACCCACTTGCACTGCTGAGTGGACAGAGGTGGAGGAAACAAAAAAAAACTTGCCACGTTGTTTCAAATGCCGCGCTGGGAGATCGAATTGGCGACCTGGATTGCGAGTCGAGTGTGCTCGACATTACGCCACTGTCGGACATATTTAAGTATTTTACTACGTAAATTGATTTATGTTTCACTTAATTCCTGGTGGTGAGGTTAATTAATTACTGTCATGCTCTTGAAATTCTTTGCACATGAATTACCGTGCCCGAAGATTTGTGTTCTCCGCAGTGTCAAATGATAATTGATGCAAAATGTAATCTCTTATCAATTGATGAAGTCCGCTGTTGTCCTTGACGGTTCATTCAGACATCAGCAGAGCTGTCTTCTAATTGCTTACGTGATCGATGCATTGATTATAAATCAGGAGCTGGGAAGGTGAGCTTTTCTTCACAATAATATATCTGAATTGTCGGTAAATGTGTACAAAGGGACACCAGTGACACAAGTTGGAATGCTGAAAGTTTCTACATTTCTAAAGTTGTATTTATGTTAATGTCCATTGGAAATCCACTGTTGGATGCAGGCCGCATGCCATATCAGTTGTAGGGGGTTTAACCATACTTTACCATCCTGATCGGTCCGGGTTGGTGATAGTAGGTGATGTCACAATACACAAAAACATTTTTGTTCGCTTATACCAAACTGCTTGTCTGGTATTTCGCTTGGCACATGTGTCACAACTCACGTGCCAAACCCCTCCCCCCACACACATTTTTTTACTGAAAGAACCAAGAATAAGTCTACATTATAGACTGCCAGGACGCTCACTCAGTTTAATAACCATTGCTACAGTCTACATCATAGACTGCCAGTACGCTCACTCCATTTAATAACCATTGCTACAGTCTACATCATAGACTGCCAATACACTCACCAGCTTAAAATCCAAACCACGTTACAGTCTACATCATAGACTGCCAGTACGCTCACCAAAGTTAAGAACCAGGCTACAGTCTACATTATGACTGCCAGTACACTCACCCAGCTTAATAACCATTGCTACAGTCTTCATTATAGACTGGCAGTACACTCACCAAACTTAATAACCGGGCTACAGTTTACATTATAGACTGCCAGTACACTCACTCTGATTAAGAACCAGGCAACAGTCTACATTAGTGTGTTTTTGTATTGCATTTTTATTATTTTTATTCACTTTATTTTTTATTATTTTTCTATCTACATGACTTTACTGAAAGAAGCAAAGACTATGAACACCTTTACATTACCGCATTGAGGCTTAAATTCTGGCCAACAGAGTGGGCCGATTCAAAAAGCTATCGCGGGGTTTTGTATGGCGGGCGCGTTCAGAGTTCTCCCCCCCCTTGCCGTTTGGGACACGCGGACCCACAGCTTCGGTGGCTACGGGCAGAGCGGGATGCACAAGGCGGAGAACGAAAGCGAACGGGCACTGCACGCGGCCTTCGATCAGGTCCTCCAGGATGTGGAAAGCCTGCACAGGAAGCATCCGCCAGTCTCCTACCAGGTGTGCACCGTCACACCAACCGTGACAACATACACTGCCCTTTGCAATGGGTGGAGTGGTGGCGCCAGTGGTTAGCACGCTGGGCTGCAGATGCATCGACCTCGGTTTAATTCCTGATCGCAACTAACATCAGTGGTGAGCGTCATCCTTGCCGAATCCCCACCCGCCACCCATCCCCCCGCCCAAAGTTTGGCCAAACAACCCTCATGATTTGTATGTGTATGTATGTTGAACTTCTTTCGCACCGTACGTAGCCAACCATGCTAATCAGAGGTAGTATATAGATAGTATATACATTTTAAAATCTCACTGCGTAGAATGTTCCATCTTAATGTTTGTGTGCTAATGTTCATGATGGCGCATTGAGTGGCAGATTCGTGCCAGAAAGAGCGAAAAAAATAATTGGCTTGACTTGGCTTGAGGCCAGTGTTTCTAAACTCCAGACGTTGCGATTCTCCCTGTTGCAGCTTTCCGTACTTACCAACCATCAGGTACATGCAATGTGCAGTGGCCTCATTTGCATACTGTCGCGAAAGATAAAGATGGGAAATCACGAGGTGGACCACGGTGGAGGTCATGAGGACTGGAGTTGAGAAATGCAGCTTTTCAACTAGCTATGACACACTCAGGATAATTTAAGAGCAGTTGTTGCCTACAATCGTCACTGGCGATGCATTTCACTGTGAGCAAGTATAGCAACTGAGTATGGCAATGGTATGAAGTGACAGACCTCTCCCTGGCGAGTGGGCTTTGCCTCCTCGGATGGTGATGGTTTCGTTTTATTTGTATGTGTTTGGTGATTTGTATTGTTATAACGGTCTTCCCTGCCCCTACGAGACTTCTGTGAAAAACAGCTTTGTAGCTCATCGGATTACACCGGGATAAATACATTATAGATTCTGAGTAAAAACACAGTTTGTCGATATTGCGTCTCGGAAACATTGGTCGCCATGTGAGCTCTGTCTGTCGCTTATCGAACTTGCCGAGTTCATACCGGTTGCCCACGAGGCCGAACGGTAATAATTTTGTCCAAATTGGCCAAATATTATTTTTCGGCAGAAGAAAAGCATGGCTTCCATCGCCAGTGACAACCGCTGGCAGTGATTGTCGTACAATTGCACAAATGCAACGTTTTCTCTGAGCGGTGTCCCACAGTCATAGCATCCACGGGTATTGAAACCAGCTCTGCTGGGTTCATCTTACATCTTGATACATAACCAAACAATGTGCGCATGCCAAAGCGAGGGGGAGAAAATCCGTAGTTTTGTGTGATATTCATTATCTTGAACCCGCGTTATGTGTCTATACAGGCTGCAGCTATGAACGCCAGGGTGTGTTATGCCACTCAGGGTCTGTGATTGTTGCTTTGTGTTTTCGCAGCACACTGCGTGTCTGTCACGTGCAGCCACCTCCATCCTGAAGGTGTCCCTGTCCTTCCCTCGGCTTTTCTTCCAGAGGTTGCAATCCACCAGCATTAAGGTACAGCAAATGACCATATGGACACATCCATTACCACCCACTGATGTTCGCGTTGAAATTAATAATTGGCAATTAGTGACTTAGGTGACTCGGTTCACAGTTAGTAAATTATAACACAGTGAGGCGTTTCAAGGCTTATTGACTACCCAGCATATATTCTGCTAAATTAATTACCTAATTATTCGTTCAAGCTGTTTATAATTACATGACTATAATTCTGAATCCGTACAAGGATTGTGAGGGTGGTGGTGGTGGAGGCCATAGTTAATTTGTGCAGCACGATATGAAAATCAAGATAAATTGTTAACTTACTATTTACTGCTGCATGCTGTGCAATAGAAGGGAAAGGAAAGGTCGGGCACTAGGGGGGATCAAGGCAGTGCTGTCTGCACGCTCAGTGGCGAGATGTCATCTCCCTCGCCTGGTATACAGGTGGTAATGGGTTCAATCCTGACCCTGACGCCTGTATAATTTGGAGTTTGCATGCTCCCTCTGTGGTCACATGGATTTTTCTCTGGGTCCGGGTTTTCCCCTCCAAATTTCGAAACATGCTTTTAAGAGTATTTGGCTGTGATAAAAATGTACACGTGATATTCCACTTCGTTGCGCTTTCATTTGTGGCCAGGTCGCTTCTAAAAAAGAGCTATAGAGCTCAGTGGGCAATAACTGGTAAAAAAAAAAATGTAGTTTAGTAAAAAAAAGCTGCTATTATTAATGCCCTCTTGGTAACCACAAAAGAAAAACACGCGCCACGAGGTTTCTGCAAGGTCCGAAACGTGAATTCACAAACGCCGCTCCTTTTCCGCCCCCCCCCCCTCCCTCCCATCTGTTGACTCTTTTCCAGCTGAATCTTTCGCCGACGCCGCGCACGGCAAGCGAGCCCCTTGCGCTTCACAACACGCAGCAGCTGGCACTCAAGGTGGAGGGTGTCATTCAGCACGGCAGCCGGCCCGGCCTTTTCCGGCACGTGCACGCCGTGCGCCTGACCGTCACGTGCACCCCGCAGGCCCCCCGACCGCAGCACGACGTCAAGGCAAGGGCATGCTCACGCTGCAGTGAAAACGCTGCTGGGAAACATTCATTACACACACAAAGCGCTTGCCACAAAATGAGAACCACAATACTTTGCCGATCTCGTCCAGGAGTATGAACCGTCACCACGCGAACTCCGGTTATCCTCGCGTTAGCAGCAGTGGCTTTTGACTAGCCATCGACCCAAAGATGGTCACCGCATCATCGCGCACTTACAGATGCGCTTCGGTGGCCATCTGGAACGTCATTCCTTCTGATATTAGGAAGCCACTGGAGCTATGCACTTTTAAATCTATATTGAAAACTAATTTCTTGAAAACTGCTTTTTGTGTTTAGTTTGTTGTCTTACCCAAGCATATCCGATTAGCACGGTTGGCTACGTACGGCGTGAAAGAAATTCAACATACATACATACATCTGGGAAGGCCCAGAGCCCTATGCATGAAACGTTAGTGTCCAGCAGTGATTTAGCTCGTCTAAATTAATTGTGTAATAATTGAAGCCCTTTATCAATCCACTGCCGACTATGGGGGTTTGATCATACTTCACGACGGTGATCGGTGCAGGTTGGTGAAGGGATGGCTGGGGCCAGGGGGGGTGTTCAGATACAAGTCGCCACTCTTGTTAACCATTGGCCGGGAATCGAACTCCAGTCGCCAGGCTCATGGTGCAGCGAGCGAACAGCTGTTGCCTCCACTCCAGCCAGTTTCATCCCGAGTAAAATAAATATTAACAAAATAGCCTTTGTGAAACGTTTACAAGGGTTGAGATGGGCTCCACTGAGATTTGCGTGAAGAAGATAAGAAGCATATGAGAAAGAGAGCCAAGCAAGGAGAGACACTTTCGCTAAAGTTATTCACAGCGCCTTTAGAAGGTGGCCAGAATCATATTGGAGAAATGAAGGCATAAACAGAGATGTCTAAAATGCGAACAGTCTTAAGATTTGCTGATGACTAAATATGACGGAACAAAAAGTCACGTAGCAACGAGTTCACCACACGCATGAAGATATTTGTTAAAGGGACACAGCGGGAACCAGGATCAACACGATCACATAAAGAGGTGAGCGCGAGCAAGCTGGAGTGCTTTTGGAGCAGTGTACTTGATAATGATGATAGTGTACCAATGTGCGTAAAGAAGAGAGTTTTTAATCGGTGCGTTATCACCTGCTTTCACGTATGGATGAGAAACATAAACACAGTGACCAAGTGGAGCAAAAGTTGAAAAGCGCACAGAGAAGCAGTGAGAGGTTTTTGCTTGGAATTGTACCGGGACAAGAAAGAGGAACACACAGATCGGAGAACAAATACCTATTGGAGACAGAATATTTACTGTGAAGTAAAATGGGCTTGGGCGGGATACGTCTTGAGAAGGGACGATAACCGATGGTCAAAACTGACGATGAAGCGGCAGTTGAAGGAGGGATCACGCCCAGTAGAATGACCACCAGAGAGAGATCTATGAAAATGAATTAATTTCCGAGGACAAACGCACATTGAATGCGTTAAAGAATCCACGCATGTGCACTATTTTCCTTGTTAAAAAAAATATTCCCCATCCTAATCCTCACTGTTTACCTGTGCCCCACCTTTCCTGCCACCTTTGTGCTCCCTCGACGTTCGACCGCCCCCCCCTCCCCCTCTCGACTCCGCCGCCGCGTCGTCTGAGAAGCCCATCCTGGAGTCGGACTGCACGGAGATGGAGCAGCGCGTGGAGCCGCACAACGACTACTTCAGCACGCAGTTTCTGCTGGCGTTGGGCACGCCCGGCGTGAGCTCTGTGAGCGTGGAGGCGAGCGCGCTGGACGAGCGGGGCGTAGCGTGGCGAACGGGCCCCCGCGCCACCATCTCCGTGCGCTCCATGGAGGACCCCCTGACGCAGCAGCTCCGCATGCAACAGCAGCAGCAGCAACAGCAGCAACAGCAGCAGCAGCACCATCAGCAGCAGCAGCAACAGCAGCAGCAGCAGCAATTGGCGCAGTCGCAGCGGGCAGCCTACGGCAGGTTCTGAGGAGGTATAGACTGCTTACGACCTCGGCCATGTGGGCCTGTTCATAAACTCCGTTCGGCGTGCGCAGACGCGCTGACGATCGTCGTTAATTGCATGTCTCGTCCGGTGAAAATTCGACTCCGCAAACGGTATATTGGAGGATACCTGTAAATACCCAACCGTGCATCGTTACCATGGAAAGGGCTAAGTGGAGTGGAGAAGATCCCATAAAGTGAGGAAAAGTTTGTTTGTCCAAGTAGACATTCTGCCGTGGATGTTTCTGTGACAAGTGCTCTCTCAGCGAGTAGATAAGAACTTTGGTTGCGACACCGCCAGGTGGTGCGACGGGAGAGACCGGGGATGGGTTAAACTATTGTCAAGGTTGCAATGTTAAAAACGTTGCGGTCTGTGCTCTGTGCCGAGTTGTAGTTCTATGATCTGTACCTGCAAAAAAATACTCACGGATTATTTTGGAAAAAAAAGGACTCTTCCTTGCTTGAAAAGCACCACCAAATTAAGTGTGACAGGAGACGCTGTGGATAGGTGTGTAAAAATAGTGTTTTTTGAGTCTAAACCACACACGAAGTAAGTATTGAAATACCTTTGTCCATCGTCAGTGTGATCACAGACCATTTGCATTGTGTTGAGATTTATACATAAAACTTAACGGTGTTAGGTTCGATTAAGTTTATTCTTCTGACGTAGATGGATACATTTTTGCATGTAAATAAATTGTTTTGAGAAATGTATAAGATTGGTTGACCACAAACCCTTCAGAAAATAGATATTATCTTTGTACCACATTGCTGAAAAAGAATAATCGATTCTTTAATCGAATCATGGCTCTTGATTCGTAATAATTGAGTCGTGAAAGGGAGGGGGAAGGGAGTGAATTGTTACACACCTCTTATTTACAAAGAGCCTCCCGTGCGTTTAAAAATGCAACGGTCTCGTGTTTTCCTCTAGTTATTGTGCATTTCGTTCAACATTTGAGATAGTGATTGCTTTCATGTGTTTGTGGGGAGGAGTAGTGTCACAATTAAGTGGGCTGCACTACGATCCCGGCAACCCAAGTTCGATTCCCGCTCATGGCCACCAACACCAGTGACGATTATATAAACCAGTCCAGGGCCTCCCATAGGTTGACTCAGCCTCAAATGAGTACCTGGTATGATGTGTGAACATCGCCACTAGGGAGACAAAGGCGGCCAGGTGTGGTGCTGACCACTTCACCACCTCGTGTACCTTACCGGCCTTCATAGGTGCTCGCGAACAGCACTTGCCCCAACAATCTGTTAAGGTTTATGCAGGGCATCTTTGTGTCATGAATGTGAAAGTGCCTCCAGTGGCACAACAATTCACTCATAATTATAGCCAAGAAACTTGAAACTGCAACTTTGTGTTTTGTATACATTGTTTGCAACGTCAACGAAAGCTCTCGTACATAAATAAAGTGGAGATGTTTTTTGAGTTGCTGGATGTGTCGGTTTTTTTGGCAACAGATTTTTAGTATTTGTGCAGGGAAGCCACCAGCATTACTGATTCCCAGTTCGGTTAATTAGTAAAAAAACAAGCTTATTATCTATTTACATGGTAACGTTTTTAACATTCATAAATTATTTTGTAGAGCAATACATTAATTGGTACATAAATCATGTACAGTTTCAAGTCGATACATGAAAAATTATCACGAGACAAGTCATTTAAAGCAATAACGAGGGTGGTTGCAACACTCTCATTTCATAGTTTAAGCATTAAAACATTTATTTGGGCATAGTTTTACCTCCAATCTCTTAAAGTCGGGACTTCATTATTCCTGAAAACCCATAGATGCTTAAACGCAAACACCCTTAAAGCTCCAGGAGTGCATGTCTAGAACGGATTCTGAGCAGATAGGGTTCCAGCGAAATTCAGTGAGGGTGATGAATACATTGGATGACACCGGACACTGGGTGCAATTATCATAGCACTCGACCCCTTTTTTTCCAAATTGAGGTAAGGCTCAGGGCTGCAGCTCATTCAACCGTAACAGCACTTAAACGCTAAGGTTTGTCTTGCTCAAGGCTGGTAATGTGTATTTGAACGTTTGTGGCTAGAATTATGTCTCCCATGCACACAGTCAACCCCCCCTCCCCAACAAAAGATAATGTAAGTGACTTGCCCTTTTCCAGAACAAATACACATCCCGCATTTAGCTTTTAACAGACGACCAGGATAAGTGCTGTTAGCAAGCACCTCTGAAGGCCGGCACGGCACACGAGGGGGTGGGTGGCCATCGCCACGCCCGACTGACTTTATCTCGTGGCGATGTTTACACAATGCATCAGGTACTCGTTTGAGGCTGAGTCGACCTAGGGGAGGCCCAGGACCGATTCAGGTAATTGTCACTGATGTTGGCTGTGAGCGGGACTCAAACTCTTGTAGATTCTTCAACACCGCTGCACAGATGGTGTTCCGCAGGGTTCCGTTTTACCATCCTGTGGGAGCAGTCATTGTTACAGCGGTGCCTGGTGCCACGCACACACAGTCTGCTATCGCAACAGAGCGAGCACTGAGCGAAATTTATAAAACATCAATGAAACATTATGTTACTATCTTCAACTAACTTCTGCACTGGAAAATCCCTTAATGTGTTTCTGCATTGCTATATTTAAAAGAAATTATAATCACTCTTGACACTGCGTGCAAATCTGTTCTTCAGGCTGCCTGGCAGTTTTCACTAATTTCCCCTTATTACCAAATGTACGTGCAAATGCTGCGCTAAATTCCACGAACAAATGTTTTTTCCGCAAATGAATCCGGTGTGTTGATCGTCATCGTCGTCGTGATGCGTGCAGCATCCCTCTGAATCCGGGCGGTACAATATCACCTGACGTCGCTTTCGATTGGCGACACGCTCCGGTCTCCGGGGAGACTCTGCAGCGACACGAACGCGTCTGCGTGGCGCGAGCTCCGCCGCCGCTGCTGCTGCTGCTGCTTCTGGTGGCGCTGAAACGAACGCGGCGCCGAGTCCGTCTGAAACTCCAGGCCCATCTCCATCCCCAGGGTGGATGGCAGCGGCGATTGAGGGCACGGGTGGATGGGCCCGGAGCTGGAGGCGACGTCCACGGTGGAGGACGAAGCTCGCGAGGCCGCCGTCCCGCGGGGTCCCGCGTCCCCGTCCGCGGTCCCGGCCTCTCGCCGGGACCTTCCGCACCCCTGCCGCCCCCGCCGCCTCCGCCGCCAGTGGCTCGCGTAGGTGGCGACCTTCATCCCGACCGCGACGACGTTCTTGCCGAGAAAGACGGCGGAGACGCGTGGGTCGCGGTACAGCAGCACCTGCAGCAGGCGCACCAGCACAGTGGCGCCATTGACGGCCACGAGGCTGAACACGGGGTAGAGCAGCAGGCGGTGGGGCACCAGGCTCTCGCCCTGCACGCTGATCTCGCTGAGCGAGACGCACGGCAGCACGAGCATCACCGTGTAGCAGTAGAAGAAAGTGAGTCCCTCCACCCAGGGTGGAGGAGGAGTCGTCCTCTGCTGTTGCTGCTGCTGCAGTTGTATCTGCAGGGCGGCCGCCGGCTCCCACAGGCTCGCCTGCACATCCAGCACATCGAGCAAGTCCACCACGACCCAGAAGATGCGGCTGCGGAGGTCCTCCTTCTTCCAGAACGCCCGCACGTACCCCATGTGGTCGATGGCGACTAGCGCGACGTACAGCGCGGGGACGCACACGGACAGCAGCAGCGTGAGCAGCTTGCGCGCCGTGCCGTCGGTGGCCGGCGACGAGGAGACGGTGCGATCCGAGCGGTAGTTCTGGAACACGAAGTAGAGCTTGATCTCGAGCACGAACACGTAGAGGAACCAGAGCGCCATGGCGTAGGCGCGCTTGGCGGTGCGCACTTCGGCGCCCACCCACACGGCGAGGTAACGCAGCAGAACGAGGACGCACACGTCGCCCACCAGCAGCATGATGCACACGCCGACACGGCGGGGGCCAGTGTTCTGCTGCACCAGGTAGGCGTCCACCAGCACCATGCTGCCCACCACCAGCGCCGTGAAGACGCACACGTGGCCGCGGTCGGGCGACGGCAGCACCATGGCGGGGACGGGAAGGGGGGATGGGGCCCGCGCTGTAAAGCGGAAAGCGGACGACGAGTGAGAAGGGACTTGGAGGGTCGCAAGTTTGTGGCCCAGTGGCTCGCGGAGGGCAGAGCTGGCACCGGCTGAGATTGTGAGTTCGAACGGAGGCGGGCGCCTCTGATTAAATCGGGCTCTCGTGCAGCGAGTCAATGTGGTGCTGGCCCAGTCACCGGCGACTGTACTGTCTTTTGGTCTCATGCTGACCACCCGTAAGAGTGTGGTCTATGTACGTAACAGCGCATTGATTCGTCGATTAAAATCGGTCCTGGCTATGGTAGAAATCGAATCATGCCTGTAAGAATCGATCATTTCCAATTCGTATTTGTTGTATGTAATTAGTTCAAGTGAAATCCTCAGTCGCTAGACATTACACATGCACCACAATGACAAAAAATGTTTTTTCTTAAATCGAAACGCGCCACTGCCGAATATTGACAATTCATCAAATTGGTCTGGGAGCAAATCATCACATGCCAATGTTTATTTTTCGCCTGGAGTTTACAAAATCGTGATGTGTACAGGATGGAGGACCATAGGGGGCAGGCACGCGGTGACTCTTGTTCTGAGAGATTGATACGTCAATGAGTTATCCATGTCTGTACAGCAACTAGGCTGATCCACGTGATAAAGAGTTTGAGCGTTCTCCCCTTGTGTTTGTTTTGGTGATGAATTTCACATTTTTTTATTTTCACGACCAATTGTTTATTTTTTCAGGGTAGATTATACGATCACTTAAATTGGCTTTAAAAGCCAGTTTGAAAAATAAGATTAATAAAACATTTACCGCCAGAACAGAGGCGTCGTTTGTGCGCGACGAATGAATTGTCACGATCAGGGGTGGGGAAGGTCACGATTCTTTTCAACGAAACTCTTTGATTTCAGCTTCACCGTATCATTTATGCCGTTTCTCAATTCTGCGGCACTAAGTTAGCCTGAAAGTGACGTTAGCAAATCACTTGCATGTAATTTGTACGAACGGTAATTAATCGATTCTCGCACAGCGCTGTCTGACTATTTTTGTTCGCGTTGGCATCGATTTAAATCGACGAATCGATGCCCCCTTCAACATGCCCACGATAGGTTTTTCATATCCAATTTGAGAAGCAGCAGCAGGAGGACCGTTGGCCCTGTGTATTGAACGCCACCGGATATTGAAGAGTCCCAAGTGGCCTAAAAGCAGTTGTTTAAGCGAGCGTGGATTTACGCGTGCAATTCACACTCCATGCCTTGGCTCGCGTGCATGTGCACACTCAGGAGGCAGACGAACCTGGTGCATTTGCTAATCGAACATCGCCTTGACCATCGACGCAACGGTGTGGAGTTGGCACGCGACGTGGCTATCGTAGTGTGGCCGGGGCGGTATTGGCACGTCGTTTTAGTCCGTAGATATCAGGTTTTTGGGCATCGCCAACGAGAAAGTCCAGACAGGAGTGAGATAATGGGTCCCTGAAATGTGAGTTTTGGAGAGAAAAAAATCATTATTTTACAACAACAAAAATGAACTGGCCAATGTCGAAGAATATGTAGGGACTAATTTTTCTAAAGGTTTAATTCTACGTATAAACCAGTTGTGCGATAATTCATATTTTAAAAATAACTTTTAAGTATCTTTTTAAATATAAATTAACTCTGGAGAGTTGTGTTTTTTTAATCTAAGGTACTGTAGGTAACATTGCTCACGATACATAGCAATGTTCCCAAAGAGGGAACAGATCATGCGGTCACGGGTACCATTGTCCAACCCCAGCCTTGACCCACCGCCCACATCACCGCTGCTGATTCAGGACTCCCGTGATAGATTTATAGCTGTTTACCCCTGCTTGCTAAATAATCTCCGGCGCCCGTTGTACATACATACATACATGCAAATAAATGAACACCGCTCTTCCTCCGCGTACCTCCTAGAATCTATCATGCTTGCCACTGACCAGATAGTGATAGCGAACGTCGTTGCGTCCCCGACCCTTCGTCGGTCCTGTATTCGCACATACGATTAGCACGGTTGGCTACGTACGGTTCAAAAGAAGTTAGACGTACATGCACATCCATTGCAAGCACACGGCTTGCGTGTCCGTGTGATGTCACACGGCCCGCAATTTTGTGTTTTTGAAGGATCGTTACGGCTGCCGCGTTTGGAGTTTGTTTCGCGGCGTCCCGCCTGCAATGCCGTTGTGTGCGCCACGGTGTGGAAGGTACAGCCGGGGACAGACTCAGCGGGAGCACAAGCAGGTCACACGCGCATGTCGTACCCCGCGTCCGAATGAATGAAACCCGTGAAAGATATAAAATGCCATATTTTAGTTATATACTTGGGGATTTTTACGTTTTCTTCGCCCCTTAATCGATGTGTGGAAATAAAAATGTTTACATTTTAAACACCCGATATATTTGCTGTGTTTTTAGTGGGGTTTGGTCCACTCGCGTCGGAAACATTGCAGCCGGCTGTGTCGCAGCCACCAAATCATCTTCTCCCACTCTCCTTCCCAGCCCGCTCGCAAGTGTAAAATAAATAAATAAAGCTGCCTCACCCTCGGAACATGTTTTTTAATTAAAGCGCAAATCCCTTCCTTGCTTGGGATACAAATGACCACGGCGGTTTCGCCTGCTGTTGCCATGCAGGGAATAATAGAACAAGAAAAGAGTGGAGTGCTTTAATTTAAATCACATGTCCTGGTCAGCTGAACCGACAGAGCGATGCGCTGTTACGAGACTCGAATGCACACACAGACAGACACTCGTCACGCTGCAGTCAAACAGAGGCTTGTGGAATGTTCAAAAATAACTTTGGGCACTTCCCCCACTCTTGAAGCCGCGTGCTTTTATGTGCAGTGAAAGGCCACGTAGGAAAACTGGATTTCAAAATGTGATCGCTCCTTTTAAATGTGACAACTGCCAAGATGTATTAAGATTCTCATTTCCTGTGGGGTTTTTTTTCTATTTAGGAGTGAAACTTGTTTTGTACTGCAAGCTAGTATTGGATTATTATTCATGAGGTTCAATTTGCAGTCTTCATTGTAAATTAACATCAATGCGGGGGAAAATATGGTGATAGTCTGTTTTCTATCATGCACTTTTGTATTTTTTTTTCAGCAGAATCAGGAACATTGATTCGGAGAAGTATTAAAATTCAGCACATATTGGTAATTCCGCTTTAAAATTCCCTTTGTTTCAAACGCGAGGGTACCAGGTGCTCCAAAGTGGATTGGGCAACAGAGGGAATTGAAAGGATGACTTCTCAAGAGGCGTTTGCGTGGGGAATGCATAACCGCATGCGACTGCGCTCCATTCGGATGCCGCGGCAAAGGGCCGAGGTGCTTTTGAATGGGAATTTGCATCGGAATTCTTGGGGGGGGGGGGGGGGCGTTGTGTGGTGTGCGGTGATGTGCGGCAGTTAGATTAACGTGGGTTGCCGGGCAGCTTAAGTGCCCTGGCGTTGTGACTTTTGGGTCCACCGTTGACAGATGGGACACGCGGTGCAGAAACCTTTTGCTAGCTTCTCACAAACTTTTGTCTTCGGTGTGGCCAATTTGTCGTGGGCTTTTGTTGTTGTCCCCTCCCCCGCCCCCATTCTTTCCTGGATGCATCGATGGCGCATGCATAATGCACGGCACATCTGTTGAACCGGGGAAAATTGAATGCCTCTGGAAGTAATTTGTTTGCGCGTTCGCTTGGCCACGGCCAGTGTGTACTCGTGGTAGATGCAATGTAAATACGCATCCACTGCGTACACCGGGCAAGCGCAGAGCCGAATGCCATTGTACGAAGGCCCTCATTTCTCATCGCGTTAAGTCATCAATGGGTGACGGCTCAGAATTAAAAACGAATCCGCGGGTTCTTGGCTTCTTTTACACCGCCGGTACCGATTAAAGCGGCGCCGGCGGTTTAATGATCTGGACCGAGCGAGCAAAATGAATGTCGGGTGTACGAGCTTACCTGCGAGCAGAGCTTGCAGCAGCAGCAGCTGCAGAAGCTGTCCAGAGCCTCCCTCTTGGCGATCCGACCGCCCAGCGTGGAACGGCACCTCGAGGCGTGCCGCTAACTCGCCGTCCGTCTCCCGAGCCACTCCGCCTTGCTCCGCGGTGTCTGCATTTGCTTCCACTTAAAGCAGAGTGCAGAACCGCCTGCTGCAACCCTGCCCCCCCCCCCCACCAACCTCTCCCTCCCCACCTCCCGTCCACGAATCTCCGCTACTAACTCCTCCCCGTACGATCAGCGCCTCCCAGCTGTGTGGCCACCACTTCCCACGGGATAATTCATTTCACTGCCACATTTGCAACGACTCGCGAGCGGGGCAGCCTTTCTTTGCAGCGGCTTGCGCGGTGCCCTCTGTGGCGGCAGCAGGACGCGCTTTCGCTCGGATGCCTTCACTCCCATCGCGAGCGCTTGGCCCTGGTCTATTTCAGACACGTTGTCAAAAATATAAACAATTGAGGATATTTACACTATGAGACCGACCTCCTTTACCAGTGGCAAAATATAGTAGTAGGTTTTTACCCTTTAAACTGGTACAAAACTGACACCTTTATACAAGGCATCATGTTTGCAAACAGTTTAAAGGGTAAAAACCTACTACTAAATTTAGGATATATTCTTGGTTCTTTTGGTAAAGACAAGTGAAAAAAAAAATTGGGAAATAATAAAATAATTATGTTCTCTCCGCCTGATGAAGACTGCCTGTATTGCGATCGAACCGTCATGGGTTTTTTGCTTTTATAATTTTCAAAAATATATATATTTACGTGAAATTTACCGAGAGAACCAAGAATATGAATTCCTGCAGTCACGAAAGTTTTAAATCAAAATTGAGGATATTTCTATTTGTCTGTCTATAGGTGGTTGTCTTTTATGTAAATACAAATATTCTGGCCTTGAGTGCAGTTGTGCTTTGGAGCCACACTTTATTTTGTCGTGTGGAAGGCCAGCCTGTAAATGGTCTTCTTTGTGTTTGTGCTTTTGTAGCGCTTGCAGCGCTTGCAATGATTTGCACGTTGGCTTCTAAATAAGCACAACACACCCACACACAAATCCAGCAGTCATTAAGTTGAGAACTAAAATAACAACGATAATTATAATAACTCTGCGGCTTAGTTATTTGTCTTGCGAAAAACCCTGAACACGGAATGTAATTTCAATCCGTCAAAGTCTGTGAAGGTAAAAGACAATATTGTGCACAAATGTAATGAGTGAGAAACAAATGGTAATTCCTCCTGAGCTGTGAAGTAATGGAGCTTATCTGGATTTGCTCGCGTCCTGTTTAATCAGATTAGGAAAACACACCGTTGCAGAGGACAACTTTTGACCTGTAAAGGGAACGGAGGATGGGGTGGTAGGGGGAGGAGAGGCGTGTCACGGGGGTAAGTTTAGGGGGCACTGTCAATTTCCATCACCATCCCTCACCATAACTCCTGAGATGCATTTGTGCTGAAGCCTCGAGAATGATGCCACTGCCTCGTGGTCTCGGGCTCCGAGCTCGGGAATGGCCACGGCGCCATCAATCTTCATTCCTCCACAAGAGGCAAATGTGCTCGCAGGAGTGACAAAATCCAAATTAAACAATCCATACGCACTGTCAATATCATACGCTATTTAGATGTTATGATATTTTTTTTTTTTTAAGCCGAATACCGGATTCTTTGGTCTCCTTTCGTCGACTCATTCCTGGTCTGAATTGCCCCACGTGCCATCTCATCCCATCATCCTTCGAGTCCCCTTGCCTTTCTCGCCTCTCTCTATCACCTCCGATTCTTCTCCCTCTTTCTCTTGCCCCCTTCCCGCTTGTTTCCTGTTCCTTGGATCACATTTGTACCACACAATGGTTGTGTGCGTCAGCCGTCCCGATGATGATGATGATGATGCGCCTTCTGGTTCCTTTCACTTCTGTACCGTCCTTGACTATTACGAATGGGATGTTTGAAATTCTTTTTTTTTTAAACCGAGCAGCGCCGTGAATAGCTTCAAGGGTTTAAGTAAAAAATTGGGAGCCGAGGTTAAGAGTGTAGAGCCAAGGACTCTTTGCTCATTACCCGCCTTGAGCACGAGGTGTTGGCGCACGATTTCTGCGGTTGTAGCTCACGGTGACGTTCACGTGTTCCGCGTTTTTTTTTATCGCACAGTGCCGTGGCTGAGTCTTACGCAACTCTGCCGTCGGCCAGGGGAGACAAAGTCACGGCAATTTCAGGTCGTCGTATCAAATATGTATTAACGGTGGGCACGTAAATATTCCGAGTCGTAGCTCAGAGGTGTTTGTCTGGGGTGGCACTTAAACTGTGGATGTCTCTCCCGTTGTAAATTAGGAAAAAATGGCTCCGCTGCATGCAGTCCTAGAGGCACTTTTGAGTAGTGGCTGGGTCAATGGTTGGCTACGTGCGGCGTGAAGGAAGTTCAACATACATGCATTCATCAGCTGCAAGGCAAAATATCGACGCTGCAGAAACAATGTATACGAGAAATAATTGATTGATACAAATTAATAACGGGGGGATTGTTTTCTGTCGCTGACAGGAAAGCAAGATACAGAGGTTTTGGCTGACTGCCTTCTTCAGGAAAGCCTCATTGAGTCTCAAGCATTTTTTTTTTCAGGGGGGTGCTGCTGATGCATGGGGGTGGTTAGTCAATTTCATTCGTGAGTGTTTGTCCTGTGAGAAGGTAACCAGAGAACCCAGAGAAAATGTATCCGCGCATATGAATGGGGTAACACTCAAAAGCTTCACACAGATGGATTCAAGAATCCACTGCATGAACTGACATATCCTGACCACAACCCATACATATTTAAGGAATTATTGTATTGTTTCAATTATTGTTATTATCTTGCATTCATTTCGTTGTCGTTGTGTAAGTTCAATGAAGCAGTAACAGCAGAAGGCCCTCAATGACGGGAATAAACACATGCTCTCTCCATCGGCATTCATCCAGCAGTGAATAAATCGTGGATAGTGAAGACGAATGTCATTGTCTGCTCGCGTGCCAAACGCTTTGAGCCCAATCCGTGAAGGGCACTAAAAATGCAATGACGACCACATCTCCGCTACTTTTCCCGATCCCGCCTCAAGCCACTCTGCCCGAAGCCTTACGGTCAGGAGGTACGAAGCGCCGCTTCATTACACAATACGGTCGTGATTTATAGAGCATCAATATGCAGTTGCATCTTGAGACGCCGTACGTGAAGTGGGGCATGCAGATCGCTGCGAACCACTGAACACGGTGAGGCTGTATATGCGTGTGCACATATAGAGGGGATTAGTCTTGAGAAAGGACGTGAACATAGGCAGGAGTCAGCAAGATGGATGGCCATCATACTGATGCATAATGCTGTTGCTGTAATGCACAGCTAGAAACAGCAAATCGCTACTAAAATGACAAAAGTCGACAACCAAAATGGTTTTGTTTTTCGATTTAACGCTGTCTTTCCGACAGACCTGTTCTTCACCTGAGGACGGCTGCTTGCGTTGTGGCCGAAACGTCGTGAGAATTATTTTATTATGTTTTATTTTTATTATTTTATTATTTCCCTTCTATGTAACTTTACCGAAAAAACCAAGAAGACAGAATGGTTTTGTTCGTGTAGGCAACAATTTATGTTCGGATAGACATTACTCTAATCCTGGTCCGCCTTCAATAATTGCCCGAGTTAATACAAAACAAAACGGACGACAGCATGTCGGAGTGCTCTTGTAAAACTGAGCTTTTGATATTAAAAGTGAATGTGTCCCAAAGAAGATGTTTTTCAATCGGTGCGTAATACCTGCCGTGACATGAATCACTTACAAAGAAAATTGATCTAAAGCTGAAAAGTCCATAAGGAATCGTGGAGAGAAGTGCATATTTGGAGTTACACCAAGAGACAGACAGAGGTCCACGTGAATTAGCAGACAAATGCCAAAGAGAGATGTGGTATTGACCGTTAAGTAATTGGGCTTCATTGGAAGCGATCGTGCCCGATGGTAAAGGATGACAACGGAATGGCAGCCAATGGAGAGAACATGCTCGTCTCTGTGTGCCGGTCCTGGCCCTCCCACAGGTCGACTCGGCCTCAAATGAGTAGCTGGTGCGGTGTGTAAACATAATTTTACATTGAAAACTCACTTCTTTAAAACTGCCCCTTGCGTTCAGATCGTTGTCCTCCCTCCGCGCCTCCGATTAGCATGGTTGTCTCTGTAGGGTGCGAAAGAAGTTCAACATATTTACTGCACGGAGGAGTGAAATCGTCTCGTGTGTGGGAAGCATATTGATCGTTGCATCGCGAGAACATGAAATATTTATTTGTGGAAGCCTCCATCCAACATTATATCGCTCATGTCTACTCGCGGTAGCCGAGGCTATAAGGGAGTTGCGCATTCAAACGCGTGCAGCAAGTCCTCGTTTAACGCGGTGGATGCGTTCCTGAAAAGTGCTGCGTCAAGCGAGACATGCGTTAAGCCAGGGGTCGGGAACCTTTTTGACTGGGAGAGCCATAAAAGCCAAATATTTCTAAATATATTTCAATGAGAGCCATATAGTATTTTTAAAGTATAATAAATGAAATATGTCTTACTTTTAATGCGACTTCTGGTGCTGCATGGTTTTGCTGATGGCCTTGTAGTCTGGTTCATACGTGGTGAGGTTGAGCTTCATGCAGGCGTGACCCGTGACATTTATCTTCAAAACTAATTTCTGTTTACTTTAAAATGACACAGTATTATTAAGCAATATCACAAGTATTTTAAAATCAGTTCCAAACTGATTTTTTTTTTCAACTCAAAATTGTCTGGGAGCCATATGCCATCACTGGAAGAGCCATATATGGCTCGCGAGCCATAGGTTCCCGACCGCTGCGTTAAGCGAAAGCAATTTCCCCCAAAACGAATGCAACGGTGAAGTTTGGCGAGATACGATGTACTACTCCGCACACGCAGTGAGATGGCGGGACAAATAACTGAGGGTATGCCTGCCCGCGTTACAGTATCATTCCGCCTAGAGCAGGGGGGTGGGAAACCTTTTTTCTGCCAAGGGCCATTTGGATATTTACAACATCATTCGCGGGCCATACAAAATTATCAACTTAAAAATTCGCCCGCTATATTTGATCAAACATTTAATTAACTCGCCCCTAATGTGATGGGCTGGAACTGCTTCTCTTTGGCGAGGCGTGTGATGTTAGCTGGTATTGATGATGTTGCTACTCGCAACTGCTTTTCCAGGTTTGCTCCTAGTTTTATTGAATTTCGAATCCCGCCTGCGGTTGCCTTGGCAGGGCCAGACCCAAATGATTTCGCGGGCCTTATACGGCCCGCGGGCCGGACATTCCCCACCCCTGAGTATCATACCGCGAGGCCGCGCAGTTCAATAAAATAGTTCGTTGTCGACCGCTCAGAAACAGCGTTATAAGGGGGTGTGCGTTCCGCGTTGTAACTGGGGGGGGTAGGGGTTGGATGCGTTACACGTTGTGCGAGAAAGTGTTCCCGAGTGGAAGAGCCGCGTTGTAGCAAAAAACGCGTTCGTTATAGTGTGAACGCGCTTTGAGCGAGGAGCTACCGCACTTACTCGTGCGTTAAGAGACGTTGACTTCCTCTTGGCACTGATGTGCCGCATTCTTAGGTCTGAAAAATGTTCCAATTCCCCCACCCACCCACCGACCCCCGGTGAGAATCGAGATGTCTCACGAACTCTGCGCACCTTTGTTTGACTGCCAGTGGAATCTGCCGCTATTTACAAAAGGGATACAGTTGCTCGGGGCCGGAGGGAGGGCTTGGAATATAGTTTGGTGTACCAAAACACCCACGAAGCACGCCAAACTCGGCGGATTGCGAGAAGCGGATTTTATTTCAACGCCCGGGCGCATTCAATCAGGCGTGCGGCGACGCCGCTGCCGATACGGACACCGGGAGACCAACAATTAGACAAAGAGTTAAATTGGGATGCCTGTTCAGGCCGGTCGATAGCAGGGCGTCTGAAGGAGTTGAATTGAGACCGCAGAGTGATTTGTGCTGCGATCCCTTTTAACCGCTTCGGTGACGACAAATGGCAAAAAATTGCTGCCAATTTTTTTTAATATATAGAAGAAATAATAACCCCCCCCCCCCTTGTAACCACATCGTAGTGAAGAAAAATCTTCTGTTTATTCGGGGCTCTGTCTGCAGAGTTCAGGTGAGGTGAAGTCAAAATGTTTTGCTGGCAAAAAAAACGCAACACGGATATATTCGGCAAGACTGTGTTATGAAATGGAATTGGGTTTCTGTGTGTGTGCGTCGTAAAAGGGATTGTGTCCGTAATTTTGATTTGGTTTGTCTTCATTTTAGATGTATTCATGCCAAAAAAAATAATCGTAAGCACACGAGCAATGTGTTTTGTGATTTTAAAAAAATTGAGAAGACGAAAAGCCAACAAAGCAAACGTTTCACGCAAACATCGGACCGCGTTGACGAAAAACTGATCGCATTCGCTCCGGGTCCACTCCGTTCACCTCCACACACGCGCGCGCGCGTATCTCTCCAGCAGAAAAAAATGAGTTTCAGATGCGATGGACATGTGGTTGCAGAATGGTAAATGAGGCTGTGGTTGGGGTGGTGGGGGTGGGATGGGGGTGGCACTTGGTATGAAGAGGGGCGAGAGAGGATTCGGTTATCATTATCACGATTATCACTTTTCCCGCAGCTTTGCACTGTTGCACAAAATAATGTGAGCGAGTCTCGGTGACGCTCGCAAACATAGCTCAAACGCAATGCGCGCTCGGCCGACCAGTTAGGTTTAATGGCCCGCGAGGCCGGCTGTATGTTTTTTTTTCTCTCTCCTTCTGTGTGAAGGCACTTAAGAATCAGTGGGTAACGCAACATTAAATACCAGCGCTGAGCTTTGGGGCGAATGGGGTGGGTGGGGGTGGGTGTCGCAGTGGCATCGCAGACCGTGTGTGCAATAAACGGTGTGCTGTGTGTGCCGTGCGGTGAAATCATCCCGGGCATGCACAGATCGTCACACCCCAGGGATGTCTGTCGTGAGGTTTTCGTGAGCCAGGAGATGTCCTGAGCTCAGCCTTTTAATAATTTAATTTTATCCTCCCCCCCCCCCCCCCTCCTGCAATGGTTACATTCTTAGGTGGCAAGCGAAGCGAAAATCAAACCGGCGGTATTCCACGGTGGCTCTTTGAGGTGCAGTCAATAGAGTTAATGACCACTGTATGAAAAACTATCCATCAAGGAATTCGTTTTTATTAAAAATTACAACTCCAACGGAAACAACGTGGGGTGGACAACAACAGGACATAAGGCCGGATGGCTTAATAACCCACACGTGCATACGCATCCATTAATTATTATTAACTCTTCCGTGTGTGTTGTGAAATGCAGGACGAATGGGTTAACATCTAGCTACAGCCATTCTTCTTTCATTCCGAGACCAAAATCAATAGAGAGCACAGCGAATACACACGCGCACACACACAAACGCGCATGTACGCACGGACACACGCGGCACATACGGAGCGCGCATTTTGTGAGCGACACATTTTTATATCCTCCCATGCATCAAGCACCGTTGAGAATAATGGCCACGCTTGCTTGTTAAGGTGTCCACTGCGGTATAAACATATGTACATTTAATTTTTAAAAAAAATCTCTTTTTTTTTTGACGAGGTTGTTAAAATATTTTGAGTTCTCGCCACGGGGAAGCTTTTCTCAATCATTGCCTACGAACACCGCTGGTCAGGACGATGGCAATTAAAGTTCACACGCCACGGGCGAGTTAGCGCAGCATGACGCGCGCCGGCTTGCAATCAAATGGGGCTGAACTTTTATGAATGAATGGGCAAACATTTCTGAGCACCAATTGAGAATTTCAGAAAATATGAATGGAGTTCGTTCCGATTTAAAGCTTTCGTGACTGCAGGGATTCATCCTCTTGGTTCTTTCGGTAAAGTCACGTAGAAGGAAAATAATAAAATAATAAAAATTAAACGTAATAAACGTCGTGAGATTTATTTATTATGTTTTATTTTTATTATTTTATTATTTCCCTTCTACGTGACTTTACCGAAAGAACCAAGAAGATAGATTTCGTTCGTTCGTCGCTTTAGCATTATATCTTACGCCGAACTGTAATGTTCTGCAAGCAACACAGTTCTTTTTCTTTAACTCCACAAACTCTTGAGCAGCAAAGTTTGAGGATACGCATGAATGCATTTTTCTGAATTGTGTTTTTTTAAATCCTCCTTTACGACTTGGCTAGAGGTTATACAACTTGCCCTGCACAGGGGACATGCGATTCATGTTTTCAGGCACGCACGACTCGACCAATCAAGATCTTCCAGTGTTTGCACTCAAGCCTAAAGGAGCCCTAAACAAGACGTAAACACTTTTACCCCCCGCCCCCACTCGACACCAATGGCCCGATTAGCATGAGACCAATCAGTGGTTCAAATTAAAACAGAGCGAGCAGTACGCAACCGCGGAAGAGCGAACCATCTTCACTCAAGCAAAGGGAGGAGGGCTGAGTGAACCCATTCCACATTGTGCACACGCGTGCCCTTCGGCGCTCCCTCGACGCTTTCCAGGCCGCGAAAGTTCCGTCAGTGGCCTCGTGGGACAGGGGAAGTCAAACACTGCGGCAGAGCCGCGCGGCCTGAATGTCGCACTTTCATGTGCGGTGGGGTTGTTTTCGAAAAAACCTAAGAATATGAATCCTTGCAGTCACGAAAGCTTCAAATCTAGAATTGTTTTCAGGAGGCGGTGGCTCCCCAAACCTTTCAGGACCTCTGGATGGTGATTGACAGCTGCCGGTGTTGCCACTCTTATTGGGCTGAGACCTTTGACTGTTTGTGTATGCGCTCATGCATCACCCCAGGCCAAATAATGGGCAAGCCTAGAACTAGGACGAATAGTCTATAATTTGACCAAATATCATCATCATCACCAACTCGTCATATTTTGTGGTCGACTATTCGGATTTATTTAAAATTGGCGGCCATCCTGACATTCTGTCTACCAAAGGCAGAAAACCATTTAAAAGCCATGCCCGGTGCAACAGCTGATGATTGCTGATGTCACCCATCACCTTCGGTACAGCGGCACAGAGGTGAGACTCTCTCCTCCCTAACCGATAATCCGAAGAGTAATCCATTACTTAAGTAATCGGATAGGCCGGCTTTAGACAATACTGCGCAACACAATTCATGTTAGTTAAGACAAGGTAAGGGCCCGTTGAGACCAGAAATATTTTTCAAGGGAAACCTGGGAAACTATTCATGGATCCTAGGGGCAATCAGCTTCTGGGTGCAGCACAGTGAACGAACACATAGTTGAGCAACGTCGTGACAGCAAAATACGTTCCAGTGCAGCTAATTAAAATGCACAAATATAACAACGGCAAATGTTATAACAGCAAACGGATTTTAAGGCTTGACAACAACAAAAACCTCAGGATTAAATAAAATCACGATACATTACATGTTAGAATAAACGGTGTAAATATAAGATTCAAAGTATTAACGACGGAAATTAATCCCATGTCAGCTATAAAAACACAATTTCCAAAAATAAAGTAATCCGTTTATAGGATTAACCAAAACGCAATTTGAAATACAAGTACATGTTTTGTGAGATGGAAATGTTGGATTTGGTCCCATATCAATGGTGAAGGCATGGGCTTGGTTGGATTGCAGGGGCGCAGAGTTTTTAACATGGGTGGCAGTAGCACTGTGGTAATCCACGTGCCTGACAGCAAAAAGCACCTGGGTTCGATCCTCAAATCGGCTGCCTTTGTATGTTCTCCCCCTTTTCCGCATGGATTTCCTGGACGTATTTCCATAGTAAGAATAGACGTTCCAGAAACTGCAAATGACGCAACAATAAACTCTAAAAGGAGCATCATGTACCTGAAAGAATAACCATGAGGACACCGCATCAGCCCACACGCACACAAACACCACATTGCTCAAACCCCCCTGCAGATAAGAATCGAGTACAGTAATGTGTTTTATTCTCAAATCGCCACAGCTATTGAATTATTGAAGAATGATTGATGAAAGCGTCCAATCCCTGACTCACTATTGCATCACGTGTATTCGTTCCCGTCGCTAGTAGCTCTATTGGCATACAAGATGTCTCATTCCACCTGGCGAAAGTTCACCCTAAAACGTTGCACGTCGTGGCAATCTTCAAAACAAAACTCTCACTTGGCAACCACTGGACTGCAACATCACAGGTCAACCCACAGCGGATAGACTGGTCATCGCGGGTTGGTGAAGTATGTGGGGACCGGGACTGGTTCAGATGTTCGCCATGGCCAGGAATCAAACTCAGCCCACCGAGTTCATAGCGCAGTGAGCTCACCACTGCGCAACCACTCCCTACACCTTTATTGGCATCCTCGGAGCCAATTCCCAGTGCCTGGCATCCATGGAAGAACGGTTGTTGTTCATTAAAATATAGCATTATTCACCTCTTCTCGCTGGGTTTGGGCATAATTCAGACAGATCAGGAGCAGGCAAGGACGAGACATATTCCCATCACGTGAAATAAGTTCTGGTGAATGCACAATAATCCACTGTCAGGATCATAAAACATTACGGTACAGTACTCTATACAGCTCGTTTGTGGAAATAGGCTGCATGAGCAGCTCATTTTCACAATCCGAAATCAATCCCTGGCTTTAAAGCCCGTTTGCGTAAAAAAAGAGAAAAATTGTAAAAACAAAATTTAGTGGAACGGCTGTTTAATTAAGGATGCGGCAAATAAAACAAGATTCATGTCGTGGTTTACGAGCAAAACAAAACGTCGGAGAATTTTTTTTTACGTCGTGCTCAACGCGACCGGGTGTTAGCTTGTCATCCGCGTCGTCGTCATTCATCAATCATTCATCAATCACTGTTAGGGGGCAACAGAGCGGAGGGGTGTGCTCAGTTCGCTTTAATCAACGGGCGTCTCTGATGCTACCACGGGATGCTCTTGTGCAATCTCCCGTTAGTCCATCACAGTTCCACCCCCCTCTCCCCACCAAAGCACACTATGGGTTGAGCTTGTTTTAGAAGCATAAGCCATCACGCGAGCTCCGTTAATTTCTTCCCAGCAGCGGCTTTTGGCAGGCCATCGAACGCGCCGTCTGCAGCGCTCTTTCTTCCGATTTCTGTGGAACTGCTGGACATCTGTGACACTGCTGGACATCTGTGAAAAATTGCTTCATAGCTCATCGGATTCCTCCACTAAAAATCTAAATTCTGAGGATGCAAGCGATTCACTTTTAAATCGATGCTGACGACTCATTTCTTCGGGACTGCTTTTTTGTGTTTAGTTTCTTGTCGTTTTTCCCCACATCCCTCCGATTGGCACGGTTGGCTGTGTACGGTGCGAAAGAAGTTTAACACGCACACAGTACATACAACCCGTCGGAATGTCCACTCCAAACACGCAATCTCCCCTCCCACGTCCCAGCCAAACCTTGCCACCCCAAGGGAATACTCGGTCAAGTTGCCTGTCTGTCATCATGTTTAATTAATATTTCAGGCTGCCATTTTCGCAGACGGGTTTGTTAACCCTAATGTTAAAATGCAAACTCTTTCAAAAAAGCACAAATAGGTAGCTACTAGATTGTGCGAATAAAGTTATATTGCCCTCACCACAACAGGTGCTCCCATTATACAATTTTTCTTCCATCAGCATTTTATATTTTAACAAAAATGCGTTTATTTTAGTACTGCAATGCTCTTTTGGTTATTAAAGGTTATTTCTGTTATTCAATTGCGAGTGATAGGTAAACTATTCCTATGCCATTTAAAATTAAACTTAATCGGGAAACATTTTTAAAAGGTAATTCTCATCGAGCACCACGGTGTCAATTAATTGAATACTAAATTGATACGACACAGCCTTATCGATACACTGCTTGATGAGGGCCTCCCCACGCCGTGCGGGTCGTGGGGGGTGACCATACTTGCATGCATCCGTGGTGGCGGGGGGGTATTGGAGCATAGAAGCACAGAACAATAGATTTTGTCCATTATTTGTCCATAATAGGTTTTTTTTGGGTGACATCGCGTAAATATAAATGTCGTTAAACCTGCCAGCACCCGACGCAGATAATTAGTAAGGGTTGTCACGTAAACAGAACGTGCCAATTCGTTACTGGAACAGCCCACCGGTGTGTTGGTAGAGCAAATCCACAACATTTACAATATATGTTTTATTTTTAGATTTAAAGCTTTCGTGACTGCAGGGATTCATCTTCTTGGTTCTTTCGGTAAAGTCACGTAGAAATAAAATAATAAAAATTAAACAACGCAAGCAGCCGTCTTCAGGTGGAGAACAGGTCTGTCAAGAAGACCTGTTCTCCACCTGAAGACGGCTGCTTGCGTTGTGGCCGAAACGTCGTGAGAATTATTATGTTTTATTTTTATTATTTTATTTCTACGTGACTTTACCGAAAGAACCAAGAAGATGAATAGATGTTTTGCTTTTCCTCTCTGCTGCCCACCCACCACGTATCCCCTCCCCAGTTAGCCTACGATACCAGTAAGCGCATTGGTCACCCGTCCCACCCCAAAAGACTAGGCAGGCGTGACCACAGTGCCGGATTATTCTCGTAGCAAAAGTAGCTACATATGTAGCTTCGGCCCCGCACTTTCAGACTATCAATTCTGGATCAGTGATTCTACACTTGCTCTGTTACTATAGTACTATACCGCCTTCAACTTTTATGAACGACTGGGTGTTTAAGGTTAGCGATTTGTCGTTTTATTTGGCTGTATAGCAAATAAAAAAATACAATTACTTTTCTATTGCAAGTGAAAAATGTATGTGTTTTCATATTTATGTGTTTATTTTTTAACTAGCTAGTTTGCCCGTCCAATGACGGGTGTATATTGCAGTACATCTGAAAAACATTCGATAGAAAAATTGTTCAGCTCATGATTATTAATGAAGGGGGTTGCCCCATGTGGAGTGACGTCACCCGCTAATTGTTATTGGGGAGGGGTGCGGCATGTGGAGTGACGTCACCCGCTAATGGTAATTGTGGAGGGGTGCGGCATGTGGAGTGACGTCACCCCCGCATGGTGATTGTGGAGGGGTGCGGCATGTGGAGTGACGTCACCCCCGCATGGTGATTGGGGAGGGGTGCGGCATGCGGAGTGACGTCACCCGCTAATGGTAATTGGGGAGGGGTGCGGCATGTGGAGTGACGTCACCCCCGCATGGTGATTGGGGAGGGGTGCGGCATGCGGAGTGCGCGACCTGTTTGTGCGTCAGTGTAAATTTCCACGTGTGCATGCATATTAATGAAGAGGGGGGGGGGGCTCTTTTGCAGTGACGTCACGCACAAATGTAGCACTGTGCTGCGTAGATAATTTTGTTACCGTCACTTTTTGTCAATAAACGTCATATTTGAAGCGACTTTGCGTAATAAATTATTTAATTTAGCTCGACCTTCTGCGTTCGTGTAAAAATCCACCCACTCATGAATATTAATGAGAGGGGTGGGCCTCATGTGGAGTGACGTCACGCGGGGGGGCTCATGTGAAGTGACGTCACGCGGGGGGCCCTCATGTGAAGTGACGTCACGCGGGGGGGAGCCTCATGTGGAGTGACGTCACGCGGGGGGGTGAGCTTCATGTGAAGTGTCGTCACTCGGGGGGGGGGGGTGAGCCTCATGTGGAGCAACGTCACGCGGGAGGGTGTGCCTCAAGTAGAATGACGTCACGCGGGGGGGGGAACTCATGTGGAGTGACGTCACGCGGGGGAGCCTCATGTGGAATGACGTCACGCGCGGGACACATTCCGGAACGTTTCCTATGACATTCCGTGTGCGGCGATGACGTCACACCGCCGTCGACGTCACGCCGCCAATGACGTAATGTAACCCTGTCCTCGTCGACGCCGGATGCCACGTGCTTGCTGGGTGGGCGAAGCGCGTGGCTTGGAGCGGTCGTAGTCTCGTCGACCAGGCCGAGTTCCAACTCCGGAGATTTGGGGGGGGCTTTCTTCTCCACTCTCATCATGAATCCTATGATAGCCGAAGTGAGCGTGCAGGACCTGTGCGATTGGTTCACCGTCGACAAGAAGCCGCAGAACATTCGAGTGCTGCCGGAGAAAGCTACGGCCAGAAATGGAGGACTGTGGTCTACAGCGCGGCCCCTGCCGTCGTACGTGCACGAGATGAGCTGGGTTGTGGGCTAATTGGGCGACACGTGCCTATCAACACTGGGCGACACGTGCCTATCAACACTGGGCGACACGCACACTAACACGGGACGACACGCACACTAACACTGGACGACACGTGCCTACTAACACTGGACGACACGTGCCTACTAACACTGGACGACACGTGCCTACTAACACTGGACGACACGCACACTAACACTGGACGACACGTGCCTACTAACTCTGGACGACACGTGCCTACTAACACTGGACGACACGTGCCTATCAACACTGGGCGACACGCACACTGACACTGGACGACACGTGCCTACTAACTCTGGACGACACGTGCCTACTAATACTGGACGACACGTGCCTACTAACACTGGGGTCCTCTCAACATGCGTACAGGGCCGCTACATTCTCACACGGGCGCCTGTTAGAAACAGCAATATCTGTACGAATATAGTTTTTTAAGATCTGTACAATAACACACGGGCACCTGTGCAATCATACACTGAGAAATATCACTTCAATATGGGACCCCCTAAAAGTAACGACGCTAAACAACCTCACAACGTGGAAGCCGTGCAGCCAGTGGTGTCATTCGTGTTGGGGTCGCCCCCCCCATGGTCCTTCTCCCGTACCAGACCATTCAGAATCCGGAGTAATTTTGGAATAATTTTACTCGTAAATCGTAATTCCCGTATATCACTGAATGATGTCGTGGTTTCACTCTTCAACACACCGGTGGGCTAAAGTAGTGAACGTGACACTTTTTTTGCTAATTGGCCGTGTCGGGTGGTGGAGGGTTACGACACATAAATAACGCGATCCAACCGAAAAACGTGTATTATGAATATTATGAAGGACTTGGGGAATCAGGACCTCAATACCAACACCTGAACTATAAAGGAGACACATCCACACCTCTGGGGGTCATCCTCTACTCATCAAGGTGGCCAGGATTAGGGATCCTCCCACACTCAATAGGGACTTCCCGCACCTTTTACACTCACGCACAACACTTGAGCTGATTGTTTGTATCTGACTTTCTCATACCTGTCAACCCGTAGGGTTTAACCCGTATTCTTGTACGTGGAAATTGGGTTTTCAGGTCCAAACGGCGTACAGACGTTTCAATACGGGCAAAACAGATATTGTCTATTTGTGTTTCTCCCTTGTGATGGGACTTTGTAGAATGAACGCTTCGATTTATAAGGGCACAGGGTGACCAATCAGGTGTGAATTGGTATGTAATAAGGTAGGGCACTGAAATGGGATTACCAGGTATGCTTTCTCAACATCCAGAAATTCCTTTTATCATGCTTTCACCACCCCCGAGCATGTGCCAAATCCACATCAGCCGAGCGTTGGTGGCTAAGCTCGCGTGTAATAGCAGCAACGTGGAGGCGCAAGGGTTGGTGGATTGCACAAATGTTTGGAAACCCCATGGACTGCACAATCGAACAAATTGTGGAACTCCACTTGTTCCGTTTGTATGGGGATAGAGCAGGGGTCGGCAACCAAAATAACAAGAAGAGCCATTTCTTTCCAATTCGGTACAAAATTCAGTATTTCAAGAGCCACAATGCATCTGAGTACATACTGTACATACGTACATATCGTCAAGAAGCAGCCCGTAAAGAGCCGCATGCGGCTCCGGAGCCGTAGGTTGCCGACCCCTGGGATAGAGTGTCTCCCCATCGTATGCGTTGCATTTCTCCAGGTGCTCCGGTTTCCTCCCACATGTAAATATCTATTGGCCGATAAGAGCTTATTATATAGGGGACCGCAGAGCTTGGGAAATTGTTGGCACCGACTATCGCGTGGCTGCTGCCAGCCCTGCTTGTCCGTGGTTCATCCTCGCGCCGTCTGAGTAGTTCTCTGTAGGGAGAGTGAATTAATACTGTGTGGACCGTTACATATTTGATCATTTTCTGGATTTGTCAAATCACCTGAACCTGCTCTGGAAGAGCTTCATCTCTCTTGACCACGTACATCCATCCAACTGATGTTCTCCAATGCCATACCCACATTGCAACGCATTCTATTCTCGTGCCTTCCTTTGCCAGGAGTACACGAGTTTCTTCCGCGTAAATCCCTACATGCAGTGTGCAATGAATGCGATCCGTTTATAGCTGTTCTGATAGTAATTGCATTCGAATTAACGACGTCCAATTCACCTCGATGGCGGTATCAGTTGTGTTTAGGGTAACATGAAAACGCGTGAATGGCAAGTTAAAGAGAAGCCACGGTGCGATTTGTGCCCATGTAACGCAAACTATGGACCACATAGTAAACTGCTGTGGTATCCGCTTCTTCAAAGGAGGAATAGCAACACTAAAAACTCGCCCGAAGCCTTCTCGCGGCTTGCAGACTCTCAGACATTGGCGTTTCATTCCTGAACGTAGTCGAAGTTTATTTTGATTTACCCTGTGAGCCAAGAAGCTCTTGCGTCAGGTTTCATCAACACCAACACTACACCGCCGCTTCTCCGACATACGCACAAGTCACAGTAAAAATGAATCAATAATAATAACAAATAAGCGAAAGAAAAAAATAGCAAATCATCGCAAAAAATTATCCTATTTTTTTTAAAGAAATAATAAGTTAAATTTAGGTTATAAAATAGCACGCTGTATCTGTACAAAATACTTATTTCACATTGCCATCATCGCCAAGACTAGAATTAAATGTGACCCACGCAAGGAATTAATTCCTGTGTATAATGAAGAGGAACACTTGAACTTGTAGCAAGTCTTAAGGTTACGTGTGAATGAATGCGCTAACATGTGTGCTGTTTATGCTGTGGTGTTTGCAATGTCCTCGTACTGGTCCGCCTTTTTGACTGCCTTTGGTTCACGCACTGGTGAGAGATCACCCGACGTTCCAAGAGCTCTGGGATTTCGCGCACAAAACTCCTGCCTCCTTAATGTCCGTGTGCAGAACTGAGGAGCCTCGTCAATTGGCTGGGCGGCGGCGGCAGCAGCAGCAGGAGCTTACGCTGTTGGGGGAGCAGGGCTGCAATGAAGACTACGTGCAGGATTTCTACCAGCACCAGGCACACGAGTACATCAAGCAGCAGCAGCAGCAGAGCAAACAAGAGGTGTACGAGCAGAGCGAGTGCGGCTCTGAGTCCGTCACTGAGCTGGCTGAATCGGGTGAGTAGTCAGCCCCTGAACTGGAGGTCAACTTGGAGGTCAACTTGGAGGAGGGGTAGGGAATCTCAGAAGTAGTGTTCTGTTACATCCACTTGCGCGGGCCATTCTCCTAACAGCACGGGTCGCCGCTGCTCTCAGCGAGAGTTCCGAGCAGATGCTTCGTCTCATGATGTGATGGCGATAAAACGAGTGGAGATAAAACTGCCGGGGGAAATGGCCTTTATTAGTAAAAGAAAAAAGAAGCATCCATTAAGTTTGTGCTAGAGAGATGGCTAGCACAAACTGAGCTGACCCCGCTAAGATTTTGGGTTCAGTTCCTCCACCTGTGCTTAAAAACCACGGTTCTCAAGTGTAGTGAGTTAATGGGTTCAACCCGGTCAACAACGATTGCACAAGATAAATCCCGTCATATTAAATGTATTAGGCACTTGAAAAGCAGGCTTATTTCTCTGCCACCCCAGAGGCAGCTATTGCCGCTGCCATAGGGAACCACAAAGCGCCCCGGGCATGGGAAGCGCGATGTAAATAATGACAGTTGTTCTTCTGCCCACGTGCGTGCAGTCACGACATTGGACAGCATTTACGATCTCGAGCTGGAGAGCTTGGAAGCGAGCTCTGCTTTCACGGAGTCTCAGGCGGGCCGCGTGGTGGGTTGCGACATCTACCGCTTCTACAACTTCCAGCACACGTACGACGTGGAGCTGCCCATCGCCAAGCACCGCGAGAAGGTGCGCAGAAGGCAATACTCCACTTTGACGATTTTTACTCGATTGAAAACTCATTTACTTTAGAACTGATTTGTGTGTTCAGTTGTCCCCCTCATAAGTACGGTGCGAAATAAGTTCAACATATGCACATACATTGAGAAATGTATGATACGGTATTTGCCATATTATGACACACTGCCCACCCCCTCCTACCCTCGGGACTGTAAAGCAGAATCTTGTTGGTGCATCTTGTCATCCGGTGGGCGTGCGTGATTGTCACCAGATTTGTTTAGCGTTTTTCACACTGAGCACACGTTTGGTGTGTATCTTACTTTTTTGGAGCGTATCGTAATCTTGGCAATACGGTGATCTAATGCCTCTTTGGTTATCCATTGAAGGGTCATGTTCTGGATATGTGGTCAATTCCACTCATGAGTGTTGAACTTGGTGTGGGAGGAGACTAGGGTACCTAGAGAAAAAAATCCGCAGATGTGAAATAAGCACACTTGGAAGCTTCCCACAACTTGATTCTGGAACATTTCATCTAATACCCTTGCAGTCCAGTATATGTCCAGCATTTTAGACATACACATGCCGCACCAACACGATCACTGCCATCGCTTTGAGTGTCAGTTGGTTGCACTGCAACATTGTGGTGACCGTTTAAGCACACCATATTTTCATCTTGTCCAATTGTGGAAAACCTATGGCATTATTAAATTACTTGAATGGTGGTGCAGTGAATTCGGCATCCCGAGTTTGATTCTCTGCCACGACAGACATCATTGGTTGCCTCCAGAAATGAAAAATGATAGGAGTTGTTAGTACGTAAGGACTTTGCTTTTTATTAGACTCGTGTGCGGCAATGGCGCAGCCATCAATCGTGGGTCGAATTCGAACCACGTTGTGTGACTGGCATCGCGCTCGCTGAAGGTGAATGCCTTCGGGGAAGTCGTGTACTGTACACGCAACTTCTGAGTCACTTAAAACCGCTTTGCTGTTACTTTTTGCCAATTATGGACTCAGACTATTGTCCTATCATCTCATAGTCCCTGGCACGTAATAATATGCTACAAAGTGGCAGTGGAGGTCGCAAAATGCCGATTTATTACTAATTAACCCCAATGATCCGATCGAAATTAGGGATTTCGATTGGATCATTGGGGGGGCATGTGCCCCCCCCCTCCCCCACTGGCTCCGCCAGTGCCTGCATTCCAGGCAGGGAAGCTAACATCTCGCTGTACATTATAATTAATGTACAGCATTATGGGATGCTATTCGCTTGAATGGCGCTGTAAAAAATGAAATTATTATTTATCGAACAAGTGGTTAGTCAGTGGGCTGTTTATCATTATTATATTCCCGACGGTTCCTCTTCCTTGCCGACGCCAGCTCCTGCAGATGATCGAAAGCAACCAGGTGCTGGTGGTGCAGGGCTCGACGGGCAGTGGCAAGACGACGCAGATTCCTCAGTACGTGCTGGACCAGCACGCGCAGCTCGGCGCGCACTGCAACATCGTGGTGACACAGCCGCGCAAGCTGGCGGCCCGCAGCGTCGCCGCGTGGGTCAGCCGCAGCCGGAACTGGGAGCTCGGCAGCATCGTCGGTTACCAGGTACGTGGCTGTGTGTGCGTGTGCGCACGTAGATCGCACGTGTGTGTGTGCATGTGGGGGTGAGCGGGAGCGCAGCAGGGAAGCACGCCGCGCTTATGAAATCCGCGACCCGAGTTCGATTCCCGCTCACTGCAAACACCGGGCATCCCCTCGGTCGACTCAACATGAAGGGAGTACCTGTTGTGGTGTGTAAACATCGCCACCAGGGAGACTAAGGCGGCCGGGTGTGGTGCTGACCACCCACACCTCCCTCGTGTGTCGTGCCAGGCTTCATAGGTGCTCGCTAACACTGCTTGTGTCTCAATCTGTGAAGGCTATAGGGTGGGAGTTGAGGCTTGAATCTGTTTCACTTGACATAAGTTCAAGTGACGTTTACTTGATGTAAATGACTAAATTCCAGCACGAAGCCACCCCTTAGACCTGTGGGTGTGCATCGATTCACCAATTCGAATAGATTCCATCGCAATGCATGCATCACATCGTGCGCGTGAGGTTATATTAATTTCTTACGTGTATATTTTGTTTTACGTAATGCCTTCACTTGACGCCTTCAGCCACCCGAGGCCGCTACCTTCATGACACCGTAAACATTGAATCAGGCCTGCGACGGCATTCACAGCTGGTGGACGGCATTGTCCCTATTGGCCAAACGTGCGTGCCATGCCGTGCCATTGTAAAACCCCTCCGGTGTTGCAAGTCGGGGCTCTCTCACCCCCCTTCGGTCTTCTCACTGCCTCAGGTGGGCCTTGACAAAATGGCCAACGACGACACTCGACTCGTCTACATGACGACGGGAATCCTGCTGCGCAAGTTCATCGCCGAGAAGTCCATGATGGAGTTCACGCACGTCTTCATCGACGAGGTGCGTGCGTTGGTGGGTCTCCGAGGGCGCGGCAGCCCTTTGTTGAAGTTGCCTTGTTTTGTCTATATGTTTAGTTAAAATCGGGCTTGGGGAAGCCGTTATTGATGGCCGAGTAGGTACTTCCAGGTACCCGCGAGCCGGCTGCGACACATTAAGACTCGCACACACGTGTCGGTCACTTTGGTCTCAGAAAGAGCCGATTTTCTTTTGTTTAAAAAAATACTTTAAAATGTCTCTCTTTGTCGTGTTTTCGGGTTGTGTACCGCGGGTCGTTCGGCACGATGCCCGACGTTTTTCTTCACATGCAGGGAGCTTCCTTCCAGCATGAGATATCTGAAACGCCACTTCGCCATTTATATATTTACGGAGAATTGAGAGTGTTGACCCGATTTTCTACTTTGGGTATGTTTTATTGTTCTCTTTGAATGGCAAAACAATGCAGCCGAACGTTTTTCTTATCTTTCTGTTTCGACACGAACAGGTTCATGAAAGGGACCAGGAAACGGATTTCCTCCTCCTGCTTGTGAGAAAACTTCTACGAACAAATTCGAGAACCGTGAAGGTGTGTACAAGGTGGCTCATTTATCACTGCCGGAGTGTGAGGATCCTGTCCTTAAATTTGAACCGTTTAGGAATCACAGCATCGCCAGACTGACATTAGGCAGCAGCCTTAATTTAAATGTTCAAACTCTCGACTGGTTTTTGTTCTTTTGGGTGTCGCCAGCTAAATCATACTCATTAAAAAATAAAATAATGTCCATGTGCAGTGGCGAATTGAGAACTGCTTATTCAATTACCCCCAGCACTCCAAAAAGACAGAATTAGTTGTTATACAACAGGTAATGAGTTGCCGTTCCACATTTCCATCACAGGCGCACTGTGCAAAAAGTGGGCCGATTGCTGTGTGCGTTAGCGCACAAAATACTTGGTTGCTGCTTGAAGGTACCGTCGGTGAAAAAAAATATAATCACTGCTAAGCGGCTAATTGTTTTGTTCGATGTATTTCCCAAAAAAAAAGTAAGCTGACGAGTGCAGGGTCCGTCGCGATAAGGGATGATGTCTGACTGTGAAACATAGTGAGGGGCGTGGCAGCCAAGCGGTGGAACCCGCGTCTTGAGAGAGCACGTCCGCATAAAGGAGGGGATTAAACGATAACATCAGTACGTGTCGAGGTCCTGGGGAGGTTTTCATCCAGCAGTGGATTGACCGTGGCTGATGACGATGTTGGAGTTTGTTAATTCACACAAAGGTAGTGATAGTTACTCAGTCAGTCCATTGGAAGTTCCAGATAAATGTTTCCTCCTCCGCTTTGTTGATTTGGACTCTTTAGTAAAAAAAAACAGTCCAATTTTGGCACGATTAAAAAATTGTTGCTGAGCATTATTGGAAAACCCCTGGGCTGATGAATTAAATGTTTGTGCTTATCAGCGATTAAACAAAGCCCCTGATCTTTTTTCCCCATTATTTTATCACAGCCCAGGGTTGGCAGCCCTATTTAACACTTAAACACCGATGAAGCAACGTGCAACGTTGACACCTCGGTGTTCATCATCATTTTTTTTTTACTTTTTGTTTGTATTCCAAGCCAACCGGTGTTACAGTCCAAAGGGAGTTAGAGTGAAATATTACCGATTGTGTTTGCCGGTACGTTCATGCCTGTAATAATGCAGAGAGTTGTGGAAACCAGGGTTTGTGGGTCATGTAAATTTGTCAAGCTCCACACCCACCGGGCTGCCACAAATGAACCACAGTACCTCGCTGATCTCGTCAAAGAGCGTAAACCATCACGCCAAGTCCGGTCATCCTCGCAGCAGCGGCTTGTGGCTAAACAAACGAACAAAGACGCTGGTCACTGCATCCAGCACTTTCAGATGCGCTTCTGCCGCTGTCTGGAAGGATACTAGGTAACCACTGGGGTGATGCATTTTAAATCCAGATGGAAAACTCATATTATTTTTTTCAACTGCTCTTTGTCTTTAGTTGGTTGTCCTTTCCCCGCACCTCCAATTAGCACGGTTGGCTCCGTACAGTGTGAAAGAAGTTCGTCATACGTGTACACACACATAGGAGATGACGGTAAAGCCAACTGTGTTCCTCGCCCTGCTGCGTGGGTCGTTGAGAATATCGTCCCCCTGTGTACATGGTGGGTTTTGTCCGGGCACCTCTGCGTCCTTCCATGTTTCAAATATTTATTGACTTTGGCCGATCGCTCCATTTCAGGACTCTGCTGAGAAATGTCTCGAGATTCCGAGAGGAGTTTACGAATAAATAAATACATCGTTAAAATTCTGATTGTTATTGGAATAAAAATGAAATATCCAGCCATTCCCAAACCGCCAATGGTCGATGGCCTCCTGCCGACGCCATGTCGGTCGTGAGGGTTGTTTGACCATACTTCACCACACTGGTCACTGCGTGTTGGTGAAAGGGTGGTGATGAGCGGGGGGGGGGGGGGTACGAAGACCAGTTCAGATATCACTCACAACTGAATTTAGGCATGGGCAATGTATGTATGGATATTTAACTTATCTCGCACCGGGCATAGCCAACCGTGCTAATAAGTACGGATCTATCTCCAGTTGAGGCAAGGATCTATTGACAAGAATCCATTTCTGATTGCCAGTTTCATCGAGCACAGAGCTATGCACAATGGGAGGTTGCCCATACTACTCCATACTGGTCGGTGCAGGTGTGACTAGGGAACATGATCTATCATCTCCATATATGTTAAAGGCAAAGTTGTGAATGTGTGTGTTTGTTCCAAATGTTTAGCGTACTTGCCGACATGCAACAAACTGGAAATTTGCCATGTGGGTACTTTCCAGACTGTACACCATGCAAAAATTATGAAAATACACTTTTGTATTTTTTTTTGGGGGGGGGGGGGAGTGGGGCGCAATAATGGATATATTTAGCACGGAAAGCGAGCTGTGACGTCACATCTGTGATGTCACCCGCATGCGGCAGCGTCACGCAGTGTGCCTGCTGATGTCACGTAGGCCGTGTATTAATCCAAGACAAGAATCCAGGTCTTGGGCAAAGCCGGCTAGTAAAGATAGTTTTTTATAAATGAGGGGGGGACCCCTTTTTGCCGGTATCAAGATGATGAATCGGCTTTAACCCTTCCCGGCAAGAATACAAGAGGTGTTCAGATGTCCAAACACCAAATAGACACCTATCACGAGGCATCATCAGGTCTGCATTAAAAACCACACGCATGCTTGTGGTAAAACACACAAACAAACATGCTGTGCTAAGGCACGCATTGCCCTGAAAACTGGCCCACACCAGAGCTACAGCCTCCTTCATGGCTGTCCCTCGTGTGTGGCCGTCTCACCGAGTAGCTGACTAGGGGTGCGGTGCCTCCTGTGCAGTGCCAGGCACCTGACTAGGGTTGGGGTGCGGTGCTAGGGGGACTCCACGTGTCTCAAGGGCACTTGGCTCTCTTCCCGCTGGCCTGGCGCTAGAGCGCCGCTGAAGAAGATGATTGCACAGTAAATCATAAATATTTGTTGTTTTTTTTTCTACCCGCGCGTGATTCGACGTCTCGTGTAAAGCGTAAGAATCAATTTGAAGTTACGACTTCATGACTCGTCCCTGTCCCGCCGGCTGCCCCCCCCCCCCACTGCCCTTCTCACCAACCGCAGGTGATCCTCATGTCAGCCACCATCGACTGCCAGGAGTTTGCGTCGTACTTCTCCATGCCGCTGATGGATCGGATACAGCCGGCGCCCATGATTTTTGTGCGAGACAAAGTCCACGAGGTGCAGGTCCACTACCTGGAGGACATGCCCATCTCTCTCGGCGAGGTCAGGGCACCAACCATTACCGGACACTCACCCCTGCATGTCCTTCCATAGTTGGCTCCATCGCTGGCTCCATTGGCCGCCTTCCTTCCTGGCCTGTTTCCCCTCCTTCCCTCTTCTCCACACGGCACAAGCGAGCCAATGTCACACCGCTAGAGAGTGTAAGATTTTGTTGGTGGTGGTTTTCCTCATTGCTTAACTGGTACACGGCTCCCCCAGTGTGTTTCTGGGTTGCTTTGCGGATTGTTGGGCAAGGTGTCCGACACTTCCTAGACTGGGCTGCCCAGGTGAGAGGGGATGGCATGGGCTGTGTCTCCCCAGCCTCTATTAATCATGATCAAGTTGGTAGTAATCTCCAGCGAAACTTTCTCATTGTAAATGTTCAGAATTTGCTCTAACACACACCGGTGGTGCAAAGGTAGTAACACATTTACATGTTTTATTCATGTTTTGTTCTTGTGAAATGAGTTTTCAATTTAGAAGAAATTCGTTTTTAATTGTATCACGAATAATGTCGGCCGCGAAAGCCTTCGTGTTAAATTAGTCTGTTAATGATTAGCAAAGTCACTGGTTATTGAGTATAATTATTCGATATTTAGAAACTATTATGAAGAAACCTGGCATATGCAGTTCATTCAAGTTACCGATTACTCGGTGACTTGAACAAGCAGCAAGTACGTTGCTTTGTGCATCGTGAGATGTCACACAACATTGAAATGAAAGTATAAATTAAATCAATGTTATGGACAGGAAAATTGCACCGTTTAAAATTGCGCTTCAAATTGAGACGAGGATTTTAAAAGCCTTCGCTAAATGCTTTAACAAGCATTAATTAGAGCTTACGAAAAAGCTGCATTTAAAGCACCCCAAGCTGCATTTTGTGTGCTACAGGAGAGGATTGTAATGGGCAAGTATGGTCGGCAGGAGGTGCCTATTTTAGCAACAACAAATTATTTGATTGCAGGTTGGGGAAAAGAATGGGCACATATTGACTTTTCACAAGTGCATTTGCTGCATTAAAATAATTTCCCCATGGCAAGCACTCTTGTATGTTTGTTTGTCGAACTTCTTTCGCGGCATACGTAGCCAACCATGCTAATCGAAGGTGCCACAGCATAACGTGAAATGTCCCAATATGAAAATGCATTTCACCACCTGTATAAATGTGTGTGTTTATGAATACTATGTGGGGAGCGGTAGTGTAGCGGTTTAGTGTGCTGCTCATGCCCAACACCAGTGACCATTAATTATCTGATCAGGTCCTGGGCCTGTTCAGATAAGTACCTGTGTGTAAAATCATTGCCACTAGGGAGACAAAGGCGGCCAGGCCTGGTGTTGGCCACCCAACCCTTTGTGTGCCGTGCCGGCCTTCATAGGTGCTCGCGAACAGCACTTGCCCCAACAGTCTGTTAAGGCTATACATGGGATCTTTGTTTTTGAATAATATATGATATTAATCTATTTTAATTAGTAAATCTACACATACTGTAGTTACTTTCTTACTACAATGACAAATGTCCCCCATATAGCCTTAACAGACTGTTGCGTTCAAGTGCTTTTTGTGGACGTTTCTTATGACCGGCATAACACACGAAGTGTGGTGTAGCTAACATCACACCCGGCCACCTTTGTCTCCCAGTGCTGATGTTGACACGCCGCACCAGCTACTCGTATTAAAGTCGGCGCGAACCTATTGGCGGTTCAGAACCGTTCAAATATTTTTCCTTCTGATATTATTAAGCCACTGGAGCTATGCACTTTTACATCTGCATTGAAAACGAATTTCTTTCGAACTGCTTTTTTTGTTAAGTTTGTTGTCCTTACCCTCCCGCACCTCCGATTAGCATGGTTGGCTACGTACGGCACGAAAGAAGTTCAAAATACATACATATCGTGAGCGGAAATAGAAATTGGGTGCGCCAGTGCGCGAACCACCACGCTAACGCTCCCCGCACGCCCACTGCATTCGAGTTCACGGCTGTCCCAGCAAAAGCCACAGCATGGCTCGGCCAGGGTTAAAACTCGCTGCAGGCAGAGTGAGTGACAGCTTGCGCACGGGGGTCGACCTTGACTTTGTGTTTTTCGGTGGCAGCAGTCCAATCGGGAGTTGTTGCTGTGCCGTCAGTCCCCGAGACCTCTCCGAGATGCCTGGGCTAAACGCTCCGACCTTTGCGTGCGAGCCGTCGGCCTTACAAGCCGCTTACTGGTCCCGCCACGTCCTTGCACAGTAACAACCGCCGCAAAGGTCGACCCGATAAACGGGGGCGGGGGGGGGGACCACCCCAGGTGGTTTACAAGGCGCCACGCTCTCACACGCCAGCTCTGATGCGCTTCAAATTTTGGTCCGCACGCTGCGCCAGTGCGTTTGATTTTAAATGCCCGTGCAGCTCTCTGCTGCGTTTACCCGTTGCACCTGCTTGTCCGACGTGCCGGGAGATTCTCCAGCAACTGAATCATGTTCGTGTCGCGTGCCCGTGCGTTGTTCGTGTCGCGTGCTCGTGTCGCCTGTCGTGCGTTCGCGCCAGGCGTTCGTTGCCGCGTGCGTTAACCTCGCGTGTTCGTATCGCGGGTTCGTGTTGCCAGGCGGTCATCTTCGACCTGTGCATCCCAAGCATCGCTCGTGAGAGCTACGCCATCACAGAGAAGCTCATCAGGAGCTTTTATGACATGGAGGCATACACGCAGTACGTGGTGCGACGGAGATGGATCTGTTTTGAACGTTGGGGGTTACATTCCTGGCTTTGTAATACATCCTCCCATCCTTACCTCCCCCCCCTCCGCTCTTTTCCTCCCTGCTCCCCCACCATCTTTCCCCACATATCGCATGACAGGTGCATTGTTAACCCTTTCCCGTTCCGATGACGTATGTGTACGTCATAGTTTTTCTCCGTTCTGATGACGTACACATGTGTTCCAGTGACGTATATGTACGTCATCAGAACGGAATCGGAATAAAAAAATAAAACAATAACTTTATCGGTACCGAGACTCCCACCAAGCCATGCGGGATGGCGTGTGGCACAGTTTGGCGCCAGCTATCGTGCACTGCAGTGGTGTCTGGTGTCGCTACGGTTCTCTGTCCTTGGTAGATGGCCCGGCGTCTCTTCTCCCAATTCTCTTGGCGGTTGATAAGCATTCTACCATACCGTTCACAAATTGTCCTCGATAACGCAAGCCAAGCCATTGCCCGCGATTAAACATTAATTCCTGCAAAATCGACGGGTTTCCCTGAAAGTGTTTTTAAAATGCTCTTTCGACAATGGAATTCTCTTTTCGTGACCTTAAAAACATTTTGCGACAAATTGGTTGAATTGTATTTCTACTTGTAAGTGCACGCGTAAGCTTGCACGCGCACGGCGTTTGGGGGAGACCGCCGCGTCCGCTCGTTGCAAGTCGTTATCGTTGTGTTGCAGCCTGCAGACTGACGTTCAGGAGCTTGGCAGCGTGCTCGTGTTCCTGCCAGGTACGCGCTTTGCCGCTCGTCTTATCTCACACCAAACACGCACACGACTCGTGGCGGGAACCTCTGGCGGCTCTGGGGTGGGGGGGGGGTCCCTCGAGCGTTCCTCTACTCCGTCGGTGTTCGAGTCTGCTTAGCGGTTCGCGATGACGACGCGCCCGCCCGTGTGTCGGACTGGACGTTCTCAAGAGGAGGAGGAGTGGAGGGGGTGGGAGCCCTGTGTCGGCTCCTGTGAAATTCAATACATTTCAGGCTAAACAACAACAACAAAAATTCTAAATCGGTGTGCAAATTATTTTCAAGCCTGTGTAATTCATTAGTTGTAGCGGTAATAAGTTCATGGAGGGTAGACCCGACGAAGCTGTGGCGGTCATAGTATCGTATACGGAGTAGTATTTGGAGCAGAGAACCGGGACCCCCCCCCCCCAGGTGGTTAGTGTGGATGAAAATAAAATATTCCACGTGTCTTTTTGCCCAGCACCCATCGGCCTTTGGGTCAAAGGGCAGGGAGCGGGAGTCTCCCGGTAGTGCTTTAGGAATGCGCCGTTTGTTGACGCAGTCGTAACATTGCAATTCCGGGAGAACAGATTTATTACGAACGTACAATTCGGCGTAGCCGAGAAAGTTGATGTGAAATAGCCAGGGTGTTCCCAAATGTCCATTATTAAATAATGATACCTAGAGGGCAGCAGTGCGAGTTGGCTCGATAAAACTAAACGGCAGACATTTGGTTGCGTGAAGATGTTATCGAGTAAGTGTGTCGCCCCTCGAAACGTCGTGCTTCGGCCGTTGCATCGGCGCGACGCTCGTCACGTTGAGGTTTGAGAGATTCCCAGGAATTCGGCTACATCTCGGCCTTGGTTTCGGTGATACGGAGCTAGCAACACCTTACAAACGAGATTGTAAAAACTAGACGACAAAAAGGAATCGATCACTATGTAACACAATTTTTTGTTCCAGGCTAGGAAGTGTTATTTTGTAATTGCTTATGCCAAAAAAGTATAGAAAGTGGCTATTATTCCGCACAAGCTTTGCTTTTGTGACCAGGACAGTGATATTTTTAAAGTTACCTATTTTAAATTAGAAAAGGGGCGAATTTGTGTCTTGTCGTTCACAGTAAAGCCAGAAAAAAACAACATAAATCAAAATGAACATGTATTTATATTAAAGTAATACAAAAACTACTACAAAAGATTAAGAAGTGGGTAGTTTTTCGAGATTTACGATAATACTGTAAGTCACTTTTACGAATCAGCCCCCAAATGTAGTCTCCCATCATGTTCTCGTTATACTGTCCTTGGTAGCGGCGTTCAAAGTCCAGCATATCCTGGTGGAAGCGCTCGCCTTGCTCCTCCGAGTACGCTCCCATGTTCTCCTTGAATTTATCAAGATGGGCATCAAGGATATGGACTTTGAGGGACATCCTACAGCCCATTGTGCCGTAGTTCTTCACCAGAGTCTCAACCAGCTCCACATAGTTTTCGACCTTGTGATTGCCCAGAGGAAGCCACGAACCACTGCGACCAAGCTGTTCCAAGTCGCTTTCTCCTTACTAGTGAGCTTCTTGGGGAATTCATTGCACTCCAGGATCTTCTTTATCTGTGGTCCGATGAAGACACCGGCTTTGACCTTTGCCTCAGAAAGCTCAGGGAAGAAGTCTTGAAGGTACTTGAAGGCTGCCGACTCCTTTTCTACAGTTCTAACAAATTGTTTCATAAGGCCCAATTTGATGTGCAGTTGTGGCATCAGCACCATCCGGGGGTCCACCAGTGGCTCCCACTTGACGTTGTTCCTCCCCACAGAGAACTCGGTCCGCTGTGGCCAGTCCCGCCTGTGGTAGTGCGCCTTGGTGTCCCTGCTGTCCCAAAGGCAACGATAGCAGGGAAATTTGGTTAAACCGCCTTGGAGACCCATCAGGAATGCCACCATTTTGAAGTCTCCGATGACCTTCCAGCCGTGCTCGTCATACTTCTTACCTTCCAGAGTTTTGTTTGCATTGCACGCAGGTGAAATGAGGTGCCCAGGGTTTGTCTTGATTCCCGACAGGCATGCCAAAATATGCCTTGTAGGCCTCATACATCTTAGCAGATGCTTCCACAGAGTACTTTTTCACTCTTGTCTTGATATATTGGCCGTAGGAATAGCAAAATGCGTCTGCCAGATGCTTGCAGCCTCTTCATGCCATCTCAGAAAAATTTAAAATATGTATCCACTTAGGCAGCTGGAACTAAACTGAACTGGTGGGCTTAAGGCCCCTGTATTTATACAACGATTTATATTACTGGAAAGTTCTATAATGTTCTAGAAGTTACTCCAAGTTTACTCAGCACTGAATCGATCTGGAATATTCTGGAAAATAGGTACATTTCTAAATATCACTGTCCTGGTCACAAAAGCAACGTTTGTGGGGAATCATAGCCATTTTCTGTACTTTTGAGGCATATGCAATGAGGAAATAACACTACCCAGGAACGAAAAAAAAATGTTTACACAGTGTATCGAATCGTGACTGTTTGAACTGTCGTGAACCGTCGCGTGTCCTCTGCCCGAGCATGCGAGCGTCGTGCAGTCATTGTGGGGGTGGTGGCGTGGGACATCTGCAGGTTACGGAGAAATCACCGAGATGATGGAGTGGCTGAGCGTCAACATGACCAGGTGGGTGGAGCGCTCGTGTTTTGCAGCGCCAAGCCTCCAGGCACTTTCCCTTGCAAATACTAACCAGGTTCCAACCCCCTGCTTTAGCTTCCAAGATATGGTGAGATCGTGGACATTCGAGCCGATATGATAGTCGTGGGGAGTTTCCGTGTGCCAGTGTGGATGTGTTATCTCAGAACTGTGCAAGTAAATCCACACCCCAGTATTCCCAGATACGTGTCCCATTCTGGTATTCGTCACACTCAACCCTCCCTAATTTCCCGCACCTCGGATAGCACGGTTGGTTACGTACGGTTCAAGATACACCCATCAACGAGCTTCTGCCTGGATTCGAACTTGGCATCTCCGCGATGGCAGCTCAGTGCTCTCTTGCAGTACCGCAACAAAAACAACCTACATTTATTAAAATGTGCCCTAATGTAACAAACGCCTCGAAGCCCAGAGATACAAGGGAGGGAGTGCGAGGGGGTGGGATGGAGTGAGAGGGAGTGGGAGGGAGTGGGATGGAGTGGGAGTGGGAGGGAGTGGGAGTGAGTGGGAGGGAGTGGGAGGGAGTGGGATGGAGTGGGAGGGAGTGGGATGGAGTGGGATGGAGGGAGTGGGAGGGAGTGTGGAGTGGGATGGAGTGGGAGGGAGGGAGTGGGAGGGAGTGGGATGGAGTGGGAGTGGGAGGGAGTGGGATGGAGTGGGAGGGAGTGGGAGGGAGTGGGATGGAGTGGGAGTGGGAGGGAGTGGGATGGAGTGGGATGGAGGGAGTGGGAAGGAGTGTGATGGAGTGGGAGGGAGTGGGATGGAGTGGGAGTACGAGACCCCTGAGCTCACCGGCCGCCGCACGTTTGGGTTTGAATCCCCCACCCCCCCCACCCGCGCTGGCACGGCAGCGTTGGGGGGGGGGGTTGCCAGGACGTGCGTGTGAACACGGCGGGTGTTGATCTCTCCGATTGTCTCCGCAGCCTGAAGCTGCTGCCGCTTCACTCGTCGCTCACTCCGCAAGAACAGAAAATGGTTTTTGACCCGGTGCCGTGTGGATTGCGCAAGGCAAGAAGCCGTATCCTCTGGGCCATTTGGCTTGCTCTTGTCAAAAAACTCGTCTTCATTCATTCCGGATAATTCGAGTATTCTTATTTTTTTTCTACGAGTGATCAACTTGGGTAATGGTTAGAGGTGGGTCCCATGCCCGGGTTACGAAGAGGTAGGGGGTGGGTCGGGCATTTCGTTCATTGCACCAGGGCCTATGGCAATTGCGCTACGGCCGCTGGCTCAACCGCGGGAGTGATTCGAAAATAATCACGGGTGACAACCCCTTCGTGTTAACGATCGCTTTGGGTAATAAGATCGTAAATAATCGGATGAGCCAAGTAAATTAATTCGCAAAGTAAAAAAAAAAAATATCCTGCGCTTGAAAAGTTACTGACGAAAGTACTGTTTCTGTTTGTCGTGTTTCGTTGATTTGACCCACTAGGTCATCCTTTCAACCAACATTGCTGAAAGTTCGATAACCGTACCTGACATAAAATACGGTAAGTGTTCTGGGTTGTATCGGTCTCAGTGGTTTTCCCACTGCGCTATGATTGATCTCTGGAACTGAACAAAACTAAGATAAAACTTTCAACTTTTTTATTTTACCAGCTAAGGTCCACTGAGCTATGTAGCTCTTTTTCAGAAGCGACCTCGCCACAAATGATAGCTCAACGAAGTGGCTTGTGTGGAAATTTACAGCAGCCAAATACTCTAAAACACATGTTTCTACGTGTGGAGGGAAAACCCGGAGGCCCTGGGGAAAAACCCACACGACCATGGGGAGAAACGCAAACTCCCAATATAGAGCAGGCGTCGCGGTCGGGATCAAACCCACGACCTCCTGCATACCAGGCGAGGTAGTTAACATCTCGTCACTGTGTCGACATCTCGCTTGGTTCAACCCGAATACACATGGGAGACTGATACAGCACAACCACGGCAATCTACCTCGCAGTTACGATATTAGTGGTAACGCATCACTGTCTGGTGTGTAGTTTCGCTGCACTTAAATCAGCTGTTAGTCCATGTGTGTAGGCACTTCATATGTTGATCCCACCCGAGGTTGATAAACTCTAGTGGCACCAATCTCTTTTCACTGCCAATGAAAGTAAATTATGTGATAACCTTTACAAATGAGTGGGTTGTCCCATAAGTCACGTTAATTGGCCGTGTAAATAAATTGGTGCAATTAACATTTAGCCACCCAGAGGTGGGCGGGTGGCTAAGGGATTAAAGCATTAAGCCGGCCCCACTGTGATCTTGTGTTCAAATCCAGGTTTCAGCTAACCATGATTAAACTGGATTCGCGAGTGTAACGAGTTGATGGTCTTGGCCGGGTTACCAATTACTGCACAAAAACACCACCATACCACCATATATTTTAATTGAACTTATGAGAAAAAGCCCTTTGCGGAGCATTAAAGAGTCCCCCCCCCCCTAGTGTGAATAACCATTTCTATCGAAGTGACCTCAAGTGGTTACATTACGTCAAGTTGCTGGACCGTCCTCCGACAGGGCATGTACGGAGTATGCATGTTGTACTTCTTTCGCACCGTACGTAGCCAACCGTGCTCACCGAGGGTGCGGGGCAAGGGCAACAAACTTAAACACAATAAAATATTAAAAAATACTTTTTTTTTTACTCGCTTTAATGAAATGTACTTTCCGAGCTGCCCTGCAACGCCAGTTGAGCGTCGACAATTAGAGCCGTTAAAAAGATTGTTTAAAAATTTTCAATGATAGAATATAGTATTGTCATCAGTATTACATACCTATACCAAGTTTGCAATCGATACGACATTGGCAATACGGTTGAAATTGAGTTACAAGATTTTTGGATACAACACATACAGTAAGTTAAATAAAAGCGTGTAAAACTTTTTAAATATATGTTTATGATTTTTTCTGATAGAACATCGTGTTGTCATCAGTATGACATACGTATACCAAGTTTGCAGTCGATACGACATTGGCAATACGGTTGAAATTGAGTTACAAGATTTTTTTTTGAGGATACAACAGACGAAGCGAGTTCAATAAAAGCAGTTATAAAGAACTGAAATATGCCGCTGTGATACACCGCAGTTCCGAATGGAAGTTATTTTCATCTCGTGGCACGTCGCCAACAGTACAGTTGAAATATCATTTGAGGGGACGAGCAAAGGAATGAAACAATAATATTGGCCTCCCCGTAGAGTGTGCCAATTTGTGCCGTGGGTCATGGACCGACCGTGTGTCGTCATAGCTCGGTTCACAGATTTTGCCACCGATGCCCCCCCCCCTCTGTGCCGCCGCGCGTGTCGCAACAGTGATCGATTACTGCCTGGCCCGAGAGATGGTGTGCGAGACCGGCACCAACTACCAGAGCCTGCGTCTCATGTGGGCTTCCAAGGCCAACTGTGAGCAGCGGAAAGGTACCCCCGCCGCGTGGCGGTAACGACGCGGGAGGGGGGGGGTTGCACTACCTTGTTGAATGTTGAAGCTGAAGAGCAACTTACCGGCGTGTGACTAAAAATGTTTTTTTTAAACGTAGCATATTACTTGCTAATTAGATTAGTGAACGGGGTCACTGATGAAGTGACCCTGCGCAAAGAAGCATGCGGAGAGGTGGCAGGGGGAATCCATGGATTAGAGAATGTGCAAATTTGGACGCTTTGTGTCGACTGATAAGAAAAATAAGTGGGCTTGGGAAGAAGACGTTGCTGGAAAGGGGGGAACAATGGTCCATACTCTTTGTTTTTTTCGGTAATGTCACGTCGGTGAAAACAAAATAAAATAAAAAATAAAACAACTAAATTAAATCACAGTGATTTCATTTAGTTTTATTTTGTTTTCACCTACGTGACTTTACCGAAAAAACCAAAGAGTATGGATCTTTGCAGCCACGATAACTTCAAATCTGGGACAATGTTCATTGCTCGAGATTCGTGGCGTAGTGGCAGCCAAAGGCGCGAACGCGTCCCCAACAGGCCGACCACCAGGGAAAGGAAGTGTCGAAATGAGTTCGCGCACGGGTGCCGGATAGATCGTTGCATCGGAGAACCGAGAGTAGGTGAGGCCGGCTCGTGGTGGGGGTGGGGGGGGAAGGTACCATACAGCAATGGATTGACCATGGCTGATGAAGATGATGATGATGATGACAACGACTCGCCAGAGAACACCGTTCCTCCCATAATCCCCGTCCACCGCTGTTATCGCGTACACATTATCGTTTTTTCCGCCGTTGCGCAACGCCTTCTCTTCGCCCGTGCACCCGTTTTGGCATCTAAGCCAAGGTTGTTCGTTTTGACCCGAAATTTTTAATATATCGGGGGTGGAGAAAGGTCCACGCTTTCTTTCGAATGGCTTCTGCAGGGTATCAACCAGTTACTCTTGGACAGCAGCCGGCTTTGAGTCTCAAAAGTCTGGTGCTGTGGAATGTTTAAAATATTCTGTAGATTTTTGCATTAAATTTTTTGTCACGGGGAATAGATTAACTTTCACCACCGAGCATCGTAAACTCACGGCTCTCCTCGTAGCCTTTGGGCAAGGGATCTCATCATGAGTGATGATGCCAAAATTTGGGGGGGGGGGGCTATGCATTTTGTCAGCAAAAAGGGGGTGCATTAAAAGCCTCCATTTTCTGGAAGTGCCCAGGTGAATGAAAGGTCACAGTACTTCAGTCACCATTCCTGAGATCCTGCGTTCGAGTTTGATTTCAGCTGAACCGGGTTCTGAGTCTTTAACCAGTCCTGAATATACTGCCAAAAACAAAATCATTAAATTTAGCTTTGCACCTAATTTTGCAGAATTCCAGCTGTGACTGCCATTACAATGAACAATCCTCTGTCGCAGGGCATGCAAGCAGAGCGTGGCCATAGTGCGTGGATTAAAGATAGCTTGTTTGGAGCGATTTCAGAAGTAATTCTATGAAATCTCTTTCCACGGGCCGTTCTCAAACACACGAAGCGTTGCGCTGCTCTTTGAGAATTTCAAATGGGTATTCGGTCTGGTGGCGCGACGTCGACTGATCGCACAATTGGAATAAAGTATGGAAAACCTTTTTTTTTATTCATAATAAAGGTTTTTGGGTTAGATCGCGTAAGTATAAATGTGTCGTAACCCTCCATCACCCGACACAGCCAGAGTAAGGTTTGTCACGTAAACAATGCGCCAATTAGTTACTTCTTCAGCATCATCGGGCGATTTGCCAGACGGATTGCTTCAGGTGCATTGCTTCACTATTCTGGCAAATCGCCCGCTGATGTAATTACTAGCGAAATGTCATACAACTCAAATTGTAAATGTTGTGGATTTACTCTCCAACACACCGGTGGGCTGAAGTAGTCACTAATTGGCACATTCTTTACGTGACAATTCTTACTGGCTGTGTCGGGTGGTGGAGTGTTACTAACCCAAAAAGCTTTATTATGAATAAGATCGGTCGCGAAAGCCTACGTGTTAAACTCTTTTTGTTTTTAACGCCAGCGTGTTCTGCAATCTCTCCACCCGCTGCACACACCGGCAGGACGTGTCGGTCGCACCTCAAGCGGACACTGCTACAGAATCGTGACCAAGGATTTCTGGAACGATAGCATTCCCGAATACTCCATCCCAGAAATGCTGGTATGGCTCGCATCGCATGGTGTCAACCTCGCTCGGCTTAATTGCTCTCTCCCGCTCGGTCAAACCGTCCGGTGTGTGCACACGATGCTGCGACGGTGTCTTGCACTCCCCTGACATCTTTCCTGCTTGCTAACGGTTGTCACGTTGGGCCCACGCTGCGGTTGAGGGCGATGGCTTGCATTATTTATCCAGGCGCGCAGCGTATGCAGACACTCGTCACAAAGGCAAACGTATTCTGAATTGAGTCGGATGGTAATTCGGTGTCCCGAAGAGAAGTGTACCATGGGAATGCGAGAGCAGTAGGAATTTCGTCTTGGCCTATGTTTCCAATGATAGTCTTGTAGTGTTTTTTCTTAAATGATAAGTACATTTACCCCTGGGTGCACTATAAAACCTAAATGTAGAAATGTGATTCGAGGACTGGAAATGTGAAGAGAGCAGTTGCTCATTTCAAAAATGGTAAAAAAAAAATGTTCAAGTTACGATTAATGGGCGTACCCCCCCTCTCCCCCAAAGGTGCGAAACTCCCAAGTGACCAGCGACAGACAGTGCGGGCGCTATTTAATGGGTGATAGATAAAGAATGAATACGTTTTTCGAATTGAGCAAGATTGTAAGAACTTGGGGAAAAGAGACGACGGGAAGGGAATTCCGAAGCGGAGCTGTGTGCGGGGAAAAAACATCGGAAAGAGGTTGTTGTTACCTGCGGTGAATATATATATGTGTGTGTGTTGAACTTCTTTCGCGCCGTACGTAGCCAACCATGCTAATGGGAGTGCGGCGGTTGAACGCAGCCTGATGGACTGTGTTCTCAACAAGGGGAGTGGAAGCCATGGGCGAAGTTCACGTGAACGGTAGCCACGGTCGAGCGGCAATACTCGCTGGTGGTCGTGTAAATGTTAATTAACAGATTGCTCTGCATGGTTCTCCACAGTGTCCTCCAGTCTCCTCCCATAGCTCAAGAAAACCCACACAATGTAACTCGTATTGGCCCAAACATCCTAATGCTGCTAAATTAGCTGCAATTTACACAGTTTGGATTACACACAGCAGCATTGCCTCCTACTGCCTCCTGAAAATGAGTCTTGAGACTCGAGCTTTCGTGGGTAAACAGTCTCCAGGACAATTATTTATCAAGACTCTGGACGCTTGCTCTTCCATGAAACAGGATTTCGCTTGATGGGTTAAAGGAAATTCTGTTCTTCATCTAGGGGACGGTGAAATTCTTTGCCTAAGGCTATCGGAGACTCGGAATACCGTTGGTATTTTAAAATCTCATCTTTAAAAAAAAAAAATTCACCGGCCCTTTTCAATGGTTGATTTTTATTATTCAGGAGTCGTTCATTTTTTGTTTGTAAATGTATTCTGTTTTTGATTGTACAGCGCTCTGGGATATTTGTTTTTTTTTGTGTGAAAAGCGAGAAACTAAACAAAATGTGAATGTTGTTACTATTATTATTTTTGACAATGGGAGAGTGATAATCATGTGACTGACCGGAGATGAGCGCGTGCCCGGAGTAGATCGGTGCTGAGTGCTGGCGTATCGGCGGTAAATCTGAATAGTTGACATGTCCTGTATTCTCCTTGGATATAAGAGGCACTTTTATTCCCCTGTATTTGAAACCAAATATTGGGGGGGGCGGCAGTGGGGGGGGGGGGATGCTTGTTGCATTCTGTTAGGTGTGTGGTGTCTGTGTGTATGTCGGCGAGTCTTTGACACTTGATGTGGCCCCGGAGTGCGCTTGGCTGCGGCGGCGGCGGCTGTTGTTGTTGTGCGATTGTACAACTTAATTGACACCGAGCGCAAGTTCGGCGTGCGTCTAACTTAGCGGGAAGCGTCTTCCGATCCGAAGAGCACGGCCTATACACCACGGCGCTGATGCTGCTGTGTTGTGCACGCGTGCGCCCGTTGTGCGCCGTATCGCTGCTGCCCGCTGCCGCCCCGATGCTGCCCAGCGCTGCCCACTGGAGAGCACGGTGCTGCGGGTGAAGCAGCTGGACCTGGGAGAGCCCAAGGCGATGCTGGCGCTGGCGTTGACTCCGCCAAACCTCTCCAACATCAAGCGCACGGTGCTGCTGCTCAAAGAGGTGCGGCCACAACACTCCCCCCCCCTCCACTACTACCACCACTCCCCCCCCCCAGCACTACTTCCACCGCTCCCCCCTCCACTACTCCCACCACTCCCTCCAGCACTACTTCCTCCGCTCCCCCCAACACTTCTCCCACTACTCCCCCCAACACTACTCCCACACTCACCCCCCCCACTACTCCCACCACTCTCCCCAGCACTACTTCCACCGCTCCCCCCTCCACTACTCCCACCACTCCCTCCAGCACTACTTCCTCCGCTCCCCCCAACACTTCTCCCACTACTCCCCCCAACACTACTCCACCACTCCCCCCTCCACTACTCCCACCACTCTCCCCCCTCACTCACACACTCCCACCACTCCCCCCAGCACTACTTCCACCGCTCCCCCCACCACTTCTCCCACAGCTCCCCCCAACACTACTCCCCCACTACTCCCCCCACCACTCCCCCCACTACTCACCCCACCACTCCTCCCACCACTCCTCCCACCACTCCCCCCCCCACCACTTCTCCCACCACTCCCCCCACTTCTCCCACCACTCCCCTCACCACCCCCCCCCACTACTCCCACCACTCCCCCCACCACTCCTCCCACTACTTCTCCCACGACTCTCCCCCCCCACTACTCCCACCACTACTCCCACCACTCCCCCCCCCACCATGCCCTCACCACTCCTCACTCTACCCCACTGCGCCCCTCTCACCCCAGTGTTAATTCACCCAAAGGGTATTTTTCTCTATCTCGGTCATTGTCTCTTCGTCGGCTAGTCCCTCTGTTAACCCTTTCATCTGCAATTCCCTCCACCCCCCGTCATCCGTGCTGCAGGACTCCCTGCTGCCATGCATGTCGAGACTCAAGAGCTGCCCGACTGAATTGATTTAGTGACGTGATTAGAGGCCACGTCACACTGAGCGAGTCGAAAATGTTAATTGGCCATCTATGTCAGAAGATTTTATGAGTTCGCCAATTGGCTGGCCTGGTGAATTATGCACCTCGCACACGAACATTTAATGACAATGGGTGGGATTAATTGGTTTTTAATCACGGCCGCAGATTAATTGCAGGCCCGAGAGGTACGAAACGCCAAGCGGGCCAGCAACAATGGGCACACTTTTAAAGTTGTAACCGATAAAGGTTACAACATGGGACCTTTCTTGGCAGTATCAAAGTATAAAAATAGGTGTTACCCTTTCTGGCAATAAAACAGTTGTGTTAAGATGTTCAAACACCAAACGGAAACCTTTTTGCAAGAAATCATGTCTGCATTAACCACACGTACTTGTGGTGAACATGCAAACAAAAAAGTGTTCTGTTTTATTGCCAGAAAGGGTAAAACCTATTCTTATACGATGAAGGTCAACACTTCATGCATTGAGGAAGGCTATAAGAAATTGGGGGGGGGGGGGGGGAAGAGGGGGAGGGGGGGAATTCCAGAGTTGAGCAGTCCTAGGGAAGCCGTCTGCTTAAGGAGACTCGGTTTGGGGACTGAGAAAATTATAATCCACAGACTGGGTGCTCACAGGCACTCTCATGAGTGGAAGTCGCTTGCGACGGAGAGGCGGATGGACGGTGACGTTGTGATTTTGATGCAATTGTTGCCTTGACCAGAGTGGATTAAGAGAGGTCGTGTCCAATTCACCGGCTGGGTACATGGTTTTTTTGCAGACGGGACGTTGTCTTCTCTGCCCTGTCTACTTGGTACAGAATTCCTCTTGATGGTGGGGGGAGGGCAGTGAGTTTTTGTATCCCTGTTGACTTCTGCCACAAAGTGGTGGCTATTTTATCGATCCCAGAGGGATGATGGGCTAAATTAAACCCCCAAACCAGGCTGATTTCTCTCTACCGCTGAGCCGTCTGGCAGAATTCTTAACCGCTTGGTGGTATGGATGTATGTTTAATTTCTTTCGCACCGTACTTAGTCAACCATGATAATAATGGTAAAAACCAGCCTTCTGTTCGGGTCTAAAAGCCTGCATGGCAGTCACGTGTCCAACAACATCTAGTTTCCTGGCATGTTAATGACCTCGCTGGGTATACAGGAGGTCGTGGGTCCGATCCCGACGCCTGTATATTTGGATTTGCGTGTTCTCCGCGTGGTCATGTGGATTTTTCTCCGGCTCCTCGGGTTTTCCCTCGACATTTAGAATCGCCATGCGTTTAAAGTTTTTGGCTGCTTGAAAAAAAAATTCCACGCGATAGGCAACTTCAATGCGCTATCATTTGTGACCAGGTCGCTTCTGAAAAACAGCTATGTTAGCTCAGTGGGCCTTGCCTGGTGAAATAAAAAAAAAGTTTTTACGTGACTCCAGTTGGTTAGCTGCCCTTTTTGCTGAGAAGTGAGGCATTGATTGGATGGATGCCGGAGAGCTTTGGGGCCAGCGGCGAGGCATTCCGTTTGCCCCGCACACGCCGCCGTGGAAGCTGCATTCGTCTGCGTATTGAGTTAAAGGCAACGTAATTGAGATAAGTGGCCTCGGCAACATCGCGGGCCACCTTGGTTATCTGTCATTTTTCTGCATTTGCATTCAGCGCTGCCTCCACTTGTTCGGGAGCAGGGGGGGGGGAAGGGAAAAGATGAAGAACAAGCGGGTGATCTTGAGAAATTTCCATCTCAAATATTCGTTGGTTTTGCATCCATTCCCTTGGTGGCATTCATTTTTACGGGGGAATTTTTTTTGTGAAAAGAAAATCCTCATGAGCCAGGTGTCTGCCGTATTTTTGTTTACGAACAAAATCACGTTTTTTCAATTGTGTAAACGTCCCATTGGACTTGAACGTTAAAAGCTCTCTAGTTTGTTAGCACACCGTTCGCTCGCCGTGTTACACGCCTGCAGCTATTGATGGATATTTCCACGCTGTTCTCATCTGCTAATTATTAAAAATAAAATGCTTTAATTAGTTGTGGTAACATGTAGAGAGGCTTTATTTCCTGTAGAGTAGAATGCCAATTTTTCAACAGTTGAATTTCCACTAAAGCATCAACTTGGCCCCAACATTTACAAAAAAAATCCATTAACAAGGTTATTTTCATTATTTCGCAAATATCACACCTCTCACAATAATTGTATAACTCGTGTGCTTGTTTGTGATGCTGCTGCTGCAGTGTAAATGGTTACCAAACTGGAATTTTAAATCCAGAGGTTGCCGGATTGCAGATTCTATCAGCAGAATGACCAGGTAAAACCACGCTTAGGCAGATCGGCAGGTTGCGCGTGGTGGGGTAAAGTGTGGTTGCGACCACCTCTTCCAGGATGTCTGAACTGCATGGGAGAGTAGGCCACAGTCCCCTCTAGTTGGTATTTGTAGAGCTTCTTCTCCTGGAGCCCCTTCAGCCAGCAGAAGCATGAGCAGGCAATTGCAGGGCGGCGCTTTTTACCTTAAACTTGCGTGTTCATTTGTATGCACTTGAGAGTACGTATTTAAATGTGTGTGTAAATGTATATTTTTATATATATGCATTTCTGGGTCTGTCCGGTGACCACCTGCAGCGGGCGTTCGGCACTTCACGTGACCTTAAAGTGCACATAGCCTGGCACAAGCGCCGTGGAGATGTCACCGCCACTTATTGGCGAATGGCAGCTGTTGGTGCTGTAGTTGTTGTGCGCTTCTCGGTGTGACCTCGCTAGCGCTGGTGGACTGTGACCAGCCATGTCCACGGTGGGCAGAGCCGTGTGTGCACGCGTACGTGTACTTGTGTGTGCATGTGCGTATGCACATGTCCCAACAGTCTGTTAAAGCCTATACGAGGGATATTTGTGTTTGTGCTTGCATGTGTCCGTGTGTTGGTGATGGGGCAGTTGTGGTTCAAGTGGGGAGAGTATCCCATACCTGGCCAGTGTGCTCATGACCGGCTCCGGTTTGACAACAGAGGTCTCACTCTTATTCAATCGAGCGACATCTTTTCATCGGCTGCGTAACGCTGTGTGGAAGCTACCTGGTCTGTCGCTCCACACGAAGCTTCGGGTCTTCTCGCCCACGGTCATGCCCTCCCTTCTCTATCTTTGCGAAAACGTGGAACCCCCCTAATGGAACAACTTCGCCGGTTAGAAACATTTAGGCTGGCCTGCCTACGATCCATCCTGAGTTTAACCAGGCTGGATTGTGTGAGGAGCTCACAAAGTCCCATCAGTGAGCTGCTTCCAGCAGTCAAGGCTGCGTTGGCTGGGTCATGTAGCCCGCATGCCCAGTCACCGCATGCCTAAACAGCTTTCGGCCGGATAGAGGGGGCTAAACGTGCGAGACACTGGCTTGAGAAGAGATGGAGTGATGGGGTACAAGAGGATGTGGAGCTGTGTGGACTTTCCGATGACTGGTACCAGTGGTGTCAAGATCGGCCTCTGTGGAGGACGCTTCTGGGCAGTTGGAGGCAGTCGCCCTGCAGTAACAAATGAGGGCAGAGGAGTGACGTTCACAATAACGAGCGGAGTGCCGGGTGGCTAAAACATAGCAAGTTGGCACAGTAGGTGGCACTGTAGTGGGCACAAATGGTGAATTGGCAGTCATCTCAGTCAGTCAACCCATGGCACCTGGGTCTGTCCCGTGACCTTCTGCCAGCGGGCATTCGACACTTCACTTGGCCTTAACGTGCACATAGCCTGGCACAAGCACCGTAGTGACGTCACTGCCACTTTGTGGCGAATGGCAGGTTGTTGTTTTGTGTGTGTGATTGAGCGTGCGTGCGTGCGTGTTGCCCGTGCATGTGTACGTGCGTACTTGTGTGTGTGTTTGCACATGCATAGGTGCTCGCTAACAGCACTTGCCCCAACAGTCTGTAAAGGCTATGGGGCAGGGGGGGGGAGAATCTCACTGTCTTAATTTGCGCATGCATACGTGTGTTTGCGCGTACGTGCGTGCGCGTACACGTGCTTGCCGTGGGCGCAACCCGTCCCGGCGCAGGTCGGCGCCCTCACCATCACGATGGCGGACGGCAGGCTGAACCCGCATGACGGCGAGCTCACCACGCTGGGCCGCGTCCTCGCGTCGCTGCCCATCGACCTGCGCCTGGGCAAGCTGCTCGTGCTGGGGCACGTGTTCGGCTGCTTCCACGAGTGTCTCATCATCGGTGGGCCTCTCGCGCTCCTGCACACGCGTTCCGGCCACGCTTGAAGTCGTTCACGCGTCAGATCCGTCCGTCGTTCCCGACTGTCCGTCGGAGGGGGGATGGGATGGGGGGGTGAATGGGGGTGAGTGGGGGGTGGCAGCTTAACCCTCGTAAAGGTGACCCAACGTGAACAACACTTGACTGAAAAGTAGTGTTGCTCTCTCCGGTTCTTCACCCATTTATAGATGGTCAAATAAAATAAAAAACTAGTATTATTTTACTACTGCTTTTTGTGTTTAGTTTGTTGTCCTTCCATCGCACCACCGATTAGCACGGTTGGCTACGTACGGTGCGAAAGAAGTTCAACATACATAGATACAAACTGATCAGAGTGCTGCCCAAAACTTGGAGCTGCAAACGCATATTGGAGAGCGATAATCTAACACGCGTTTGCATGATTGTACTTTCTGGTTCCGTATCGAGTTAATGCTTCGGCCGTGTGTGTGCCGCTCTTTGTCTCCATACCGCTTTAAAAAATGGGGCCAATATGAGCAAAGCTTTCTTGTAAAGTTGCGTTGCTGGGATGGTGAATCACCAGATGCTTAGTCCAGCGAGTGTGTTGTAGAATTACTCAGATGCCACTACCCCCCTCAAAATTTTGAGCTTTCGTGACTGCAGGAATTATTCTTTGGTTCTTTCGGTAAAGTCACGTATAAAGATAAACTAATAAATTAAATAATAGCATCGATTGCAACCATCATTGATGATCATCATCATTGATGACCATCATTGATGATTGCTTGTGTTGCAATCGAAACGTTGTAGTTCGCTATTATTTATTTTTTTATTTTATCTTTATACGTGACTTTACCGAAAGAACCAAAGAATATTACCCCCCTCTTGTCTCTGCCAAGGCTATAATACGACTGGTTAACTGCACACGTCCACCCTCGTGACCGCCCAGCATGGCCGTTGAGACAATGGGGCACCTTTCTTGAGTCTCCCTGCCGGCCTCTGTCCCACCCAGCAGTGTTAATGGGTTCACCACAGTCGGTCCCATCAGCAGGGCGCATGACGTGGTAGTGGCGGTGGTGGTTGTGTAAATTGTGGTCGTGTAGCAGTCAGCGCGCCGCGCTATGAACCTGGCGACCCGAGTTCGATTCCTGCTCACGGCCAACACCAGTGACGATTATCTGAACCGGTCCTGGGCCTCCCCTAAGTCGGCTCGGCCTAAAATTATTACCTGGTGCGGTGTGTAAACATTAAACATCGCCACTGGGGAGACAAAGGCGGCCGGACGTGGTGCTGGCCACCCACCCCATCCTGCGCCGTGCCGGCCTTCAAAGGTGGTTGCTAACAGGCTTTGTGTTTGATGTGAATTGTGCTTTACTCACATCTGTTTCATCTGGCCAGTGTGGAACAGTAGGCCCAGAGCACCCTCTACAGAGGGGCTATTTTGTGCTCCCTCTAGCGGAAGGCCAGCAGCAGTGCGAGCGAGCCAATGTGCGGGGGCGTTGTGTCATCCTTAAAGCCACAACGGAATAATTAACGATTGAGGAATCGGTAAAGGGCTCACGCGCGCGAGCGAACCCGGCGACGCGATCGCGACGGCTCGCCAACCTCGCCCGTCATCTCGTCCCCTTGCAGCCGCGTCGCTGTCCCTGCAGAGCACGTTCCTCGCGCCCTTCAACGAGATGCTGAAATCGTTTCGGTGAGTGGCTATCGAGCGCACGAGCTTGGGTTATTCGTGCGACTCCTGTCCGTGACCTCAATGGATGTTGCCATCCCAGTTAGGGGCCGTCCATAAATGACGTCACGCGATTTTGGACGATTTTTGACCCGCCCCCCCCATCGTCATACGGCGTCACAAAAAGTCAGACCCCCCCTCAAATGTGACGTCACAAAGCTCTGCCCCCTCCAAAAAAAATTAAACATGCTTCAAATCGCTTTAAACTATTGTCATTGTAGTGCGTATTTAATGTACCGCTGCACTCTGATGTGGTAGGAGAAAACATTTATTAAAAAGTATATTGAATTAAGTAGAACGTGTTGTCTATATTTATTTAAAGTTGCGCATTTTGACGTGAAGTCACATTTGTCAACCCCCCCCCCCCTCTCGTCACACATCGTCACAAATGTCTGACCCCCCCCCCCTCCCCCCTAGGTTCGTGACGTCATTTATGGACGGCCCCTTACCCTCGAGAGGGCTTGTCCAGATATAGGAAATTTTAACTTCTCTTTTTACGAAAGAAAATTGAACGGCAATGATTGCCAGTGTCAATTGCCCTAAAGAAGGTGGAACGCAGGGCGATTGATTGTGTCACTTAAGAGGCAAAGGCTGAACTGGAGAAGTACTCTGATTAAGTGTTAAACAACTAATTCTTAAACTGTGCTCTTTGTTTTTCATCTCAGCTCATTCGGCCGATGTCCAGTTATCGACTGGGAATCCTGCTCTAAAATCTGTGATGAAGGTTTTCGCAAATAGAGGCCACATGATTTGCTTTTTTTTTTGCACTGTTAATTCGTTTTAGTGCAGCCATCTGTTGATTCAATACAGTGTACGCACGTACAATTAATTTATAAAACGTTGCATTAGCGGATGCGTTAATTAACAGTTTTGACAAATAGGATGGCTCTCTGATGGCCAATTTTTTTTCTGCCCTCAGCTGAGTGCTTCCCGCCGCTGCTGCTGTTACGTAGGAATGAATCCGGACGTTGCTGGGTTATCGGTGATGGGGAGGGCAGCGTGTCGCTATTTAATGACGACAAATTAACCTCGCTGGCCTTTCCGTTCCTCGAGGCCGCTCTGGGAAAATCCCAGAGCGAACCCATTTTGTTAATGGCAGCAGAATGTTAACCCCATTCCGATGACGTTACGTGTATTTTATCGGTACCGAGGCTACGACTAGGCCCACGCGGGAGGGCGTGTGGCACAGTTTGACGCCGGCTATCGTAGAGCGCGGTCGTGCCGCTACGCCTCTTTGCGGTGAGTACAATGTCCTTTAAAAACAACGGCGCTACGCCTCTCTAAATAAAATGTGGAACGGTTGAACCCTCTCGCCCGTTCCGATGGGAGACACCACCCTGCAAAACTTGCGGTCGTTTCCGACCAGGAAAGGGTTAATTGACGTTTCGTTTTTTTGCTCGGCAGAGATGCCGATGTCTGCTGACGCTGCTGTGCTGGGCTGGTGTGTGTTGCATGCAGGCACAAGCTCTCCTGGTCCGATGGCTCCCACAGCGACTGCTTGGCTGCAGTTAACGCTTACAAGGCGAGGTTTTTTTTCACCACCCCCCTCACCTTTTACGTTTTTTGTTTGTTTGATTTCGCCACAGCAGCATCGGGGACCCATTGCCGACTCGGCCGTCCGCTAACCAAGGTTTATTTTTGCAGGAATGGAAGCATTGCAAGGAGAGTGGAAAATTCAGGACTCACAAGGTGTTGGATTTTTCTTTCACACACTCATCCGAATGATAGCACTTTGTGAAAGAACTCTCCGATGTGTTGCACAATTCACGTTGCGCGAGCTACGGTGGCGCGCGCGAGCGCGTGTAATCCAGGGCTTGTCGAACTCCGCGATGCTCGGAAGCTTTGCCGCTCGGTAATCCTGCAACGATTCCCCCAGCGCCCACCACGTGGTCCCATAAATTGTCACCAATTCAGAGTCTCTATTCAATTCGAGAAGCGTAGATTCTATTTTCGCATTGCGCCGAACGGGGTCCCGTGAACACTTGGCATACAACATATATGGGGAATTCAAAAACATTGATCCTTGCGCAGTTAGACACGTGTATCGTGAGCTTCGTGATCAATATCAATTCGACACATCGTTAAAAGCTCACTGCTTGAGCAGAGCCGTCCCAGCCATTGCCTGCGGCCGTTGTTTTTGCACCGGCTGTACCGACGCTGCACAGTCGCGATCGAGTCATTGTTCTTTTCCCCAACGTCCTCGTGATGAAGGTGGAGAAAAAGTGGGGGTTGGAGAAGATGATCATTGTCCGCCGGATGCACGAGGTGAGCTGGATCGAGGGCACGCGCCTGCTTTGCAGACTCCGGTCCAGATTTTCGTGTTTACCCGTCAAACCCGCGATGTTTCCAGACCGGGTTTTAGGTTTTTCGGTGTACGTGCGTGCGTGTGGTGCGGTGCGAAGAGGTGGTTGTTTTTTTATCGTTTCCCCAGGTGGACGAGCTGATGGAGGAAATACAGAAGCGGCTGTTGAAATTCAACATCCGTTTGGACAAACTTGATGGCATGGAGCCGCCCGACAAATACGACCCGTTTGTCCTGAAGGTTCGGATCCCGGCGCCGAGGCCCGCCGCTCGATAACGCGGCGCGGCGGTCAGCACGCCGGACTGGCTTTTTGAGGTCATACTCTCTTAGGTTTTTTCCGGTAAAGTCACGTAAGTAAAAATAAATAAAATTAATAAAAGTGATAATAGTAAATAATAATAAAAGTAATAATAGTAAATACAGTAAATCTAGCTGTGACGGTCCCACCTGATGACGGAGACTTGTGTTGCCTCCGAAACGTCGTGATTTATTATTTTATTTTATTTCTATTATTTTATTCATTTTATTTTTTACCTACGTGACTTTACCGAAAAAACCTAAGAGTATGATTCCTTGCAGTCACGAAAGCTTCAAATCTAGAATTTTTGAGGCCAGTCGACTCGCTGCGTTTTTTCGAGAAAGCCGTTTTTATCACGAGTGGCTGCCCCAGATTGCGAACACGCCGGATTTTAACGGCGCCGACAGACCTTGTTGTTGCCAGTCACCTAGATTATAAGGAGCTGACGTGTCTTGTCAGTGTTTTGTTTTTGTTGTGTACGCGTGTGGCATAATTAGGTTGCTGCCGTGCTATAGTCGCCCACCGGAATTCAGAATCGGAATATTTATTTTGACTAGAGGTAGAATCCGATGAGCTACAAAGCTGTTTTTCATAGATGTCCACTCGGGGTGGTTGGGAACGTAACAACAACGATAGGAGTGCAATGTACAAGAAAGGTAAACAAATCACCCAAACACTTACAAAATAAAACTAAACCATCCTACCAGACAAAGCCCACCGAGGTATCAACTTATTAATTGCAGCCGATAGGTCGCCGGTTCTATTCGATCTTGCAGCGGGACAACTGAAACACTGGGCACATGTTTCAATCTCCACCCCCCTGCCACCTCCATCCTCCACCCCGCAAGCTATCTCCCCAGCACAAATAAATGGCTGCAACGCAGTTGACCGGCCGGTCACGTGTGCCCGGAGTGTAAAGTGTGGGTAACTCCCCACCCCTTCCAAATACGTCTGACCACTGTGGAAGAAGAGTGTAGGCCAAAGGAACCACCCTCGGGGAGGCCCGTCTACAGCTCCCACTCGTGGATGCCCTTTCACCAGGAGCGGCGGTGACGGAGGAATTGCGGGCCTGCACCTTTGCCCCATACGTAGAGGCACATGTTAACCGCTGGCGTGGTTTACGCCTATTGGAACGCCGTATTTTTTGGCGCCATTGTAGTTTTTATTTATTTATTATTATCAATCCAGAGGTAACCGTCCGAGCCGAAGCAATTGACCGAGCGGCGGGAGTGTTGGATGGTTTTACCGATGATGACCGCGGGATCACTTTCGCGAAGCGTCGCGTAAAAACGCCTCGCTGTGGCCCCCTCAAGTTTTACAGCTGCAACCGACCCTGCTAGAGAACCACACCCAGCAAACCAACATCCCGAATCCCATCGGGGGGTTGGGGCAAGGGGGTGGGGCAAGGGGGGAGGAGAGCGTGGGGAAGGGACTGTGTTTTCTCTTGATTTGTGCCGTCTCGATCAACACGCGTGGATTTGAGGCAACACACACACGCACGCGCAGGTTAATGACACAATTCCGAACCGTTCAGGACCATTAAACTAAAATAAGAGGGCACGGAGGGTAGGGGGGGGGGGCGTGGGGGTGGGTGGGACGCCCCACAAGAAACGGGGGGGGGGGGTGGGAGGGATGGCTTTCGGTCGAGAAGAAGAGCGACATGGTGGGGGTGGCCAACCGTGGAATGGAGCGCACGAGACAGCCCGTCCACCATGGAGATGGAGCAGTGAGATCGGCTCGTGCACAGGTGCTCGGTGGATTGTTACATCGCCGGAGCGTGAGAATTGAGGGGGGGTGGTGGAGGCCCTTTATCCAGCATTGGATTGATCATGGCAGGAGCTGTCCTGAGTGGGTAAGAGTGTTTGCGGGGTTTGTTAAACCGACCTGGACAACAGAGGAAGGGCTACGCACAGCGCAAGCGAGTGGAATCCTCTTGAGTTGCTGCGGCGCAAGAATTTGAAGGGGTGCCGTGATCGTGGCACTTCAGCGAGGGGGAAGAGATTCGCTGCCCCTTTAACCGGAGTCTGCGGAAAATTACTGGCAATGAAAATATCTCCCGTAAATTATTGAAATGGTAAAAGTACAAAAAAAAGGTCTGCGGGCGTGAAATGACCTTCCGTAAAAAAAATCGGTTTGCACGACTTCTCTCTCGCAGGTGAATTGACAGCAGATAATACTAATACATTCGTTCTTACTCTTTGTTTATTTGGTAAAGTCACGTAGGTAAAACATTTAATTAAATAAATGAAAACAACTCATTTAAATCACGACGTTTCGGAGGCAACACAAGCTTCCGTATTCAGGTGGAACCGTTACAGCCAAAGTCGCTGTAGTAAGCGACTTTGGCTGTAACGGTTCCACCTTGTCGTGGTTGAATTTAGTTGTTTTCATTTCTTTTCTTTTATTTTTTACCTACGTGACATTACCGACAAAACCAAAGAGTATGAATCCTTGCAGTCACGAAAGCTTCAAATCTAGACTTAATACATTCGTTGCCGTGTTTTGGTGCACCGCGGGTAGCTCAGGTAAATTAAGGCCACTTCTGTATAAATGCACATCAACAGAGCTTGGTGGACAACTTTTGGCGTCGGATCTGGCCTAGTTCCCTGAAATCTGCACGTGACGCATCCTAAATTATTGCTTTTATTTGTTGTCCACAGAATGATTTTGTTCCATTATAGTGGTGAGGCACATTACGTGTAATCACAAATGGTACATCGGTAAAAAATATACGTGAGGCTGCGTACCAGTACGAAGAGCGCACGTTCTGATTCATAATCAACGTTTTTGGGTTAGATCGCGTTATTTATAAATGTGTCGTAACCCTCCACCACCCGACACGGCCAATCAGCAAAAAAAGTGTCATGTTGACAAAAGACAAATAGTTCACTGCTTTAGCCCACCGGTGTGTTGAAGCGTGAAACCACAACATTTACAATTTTTGAGTACGACGTTTCGCTGGTAATTGCATCCAGCATCATCGGGCAATTCGCCAGAATGGTGAAGCTCTGCTCTTGCTCCCGGTCTTAAGAGAGCCCATTGGGTGTGAGCCCGAATACTCGTAACGTGTCCAACGGGTTGTGCGTACCGCGCGTTGTCTTGTCTCCTTCCCCTAAAACGATTTGGGCTCCTTCGTTGGGCCGGATTCGTTGGCCCGGCTCGCCAAGTTGTCTTAGCGATTGAGTCTCTCACCCTCAATAATACCGGCCGCTATAATACACAAGTCAAGCGACACAATATAAACCCTTTCCCGTTCTGAGACGTCTGCAAGTTACAGGGTCAGTGTCCTGTTCACCGCAGAATCTTGGAACACGTAAGCGGTTCGCGTTCATTTTATTCAGAGGGGCAAAGCACCCTTCGTTTTTAAAGACATTGTACTCGCCGCAGAGGGAACTTGCCCCGAGGGAGGACGTCCACCGCCGGTCGAGAGCGACCGAGAGGGATGGCGACCGGCTTGGAGAGGGGCGAGGGGTGGGAGGGGGGTCCTCATCGAGCAGCGGAAAGATGATGGCTGATGATTTACATTTTTTTTTTGTTTCCAAGTCAATTGAGAGTTTTTCGCACGCGTAGCTGGAGAAATGTCCCGAGGGCAGCCTGCCATGTTGGTTAAGAGGCCCCCCTTGTGTTCCTCAAGCGCGTGGTTGTGGGGTCTGCCCTTGCAGGTGGTGTTGGCCGGAGCCTTTTACCCCTTCTACTTCGGCTGCTGCTCCATTAACGAGGTCAGCGCTGCCAAGGAAATGAACCTTCATGACCCCAAGACCACGGTCAAGGTACCAGGGACCCCAACCACCACCCACCCACCGCCACCATAGAGATTTGGGCCTGAAGTTTTGATTTCATGCTGGAGTTGAACTTGGAATTACGAGAAATGATTTTGCTTTAACTGAGTGGCAGCAATATGTTGACATGTATTGATGAGGGTTAAGCACTGTTGTGCAAAAAGAAGAGCGTAAAATAACTAAATGTGATGTAGTTTTGCCTCAAATATATGTTTTTGCCATATACAAACCAGCCGAGGCAATGCCCTGGACTAAGGGGAGAACAGCGGTAGTGATTGTGTTGATGGTGGTGGTGATGATGATGGTGATAATGGTCGTGGATCGGGGTGGAGATTGGTGGTTATTGATGACGGTGATGATGCACAACCCCAGAATTGTATCCTCATGCAGCGGATCATTTGGCCTTACCAGGTAAAATAACAAAAAAATAGTTGAGTTTTTAGATTATAATTTTTTTATGAACTATTTGGGGACCACCTGTAGCGCCGGTAGATGAGATCCGTGATGCTGCTACCCTGGAGTTTGGCGTCCCAGCGGCTGCCCCTGCCCTTCGTGTTGTGTGCCGGTCCAGCTGTGGAACATGCCTCCCAGGGGCCAATGCTACACCCAGCAGCTCAGCGCCGCCCTGGGGGATTGTGGCCGTGGAAAAGCAATCTACTTTGATGGCACAAGGTGGGAGCCTTTTTCAGAGCCAATAAATTACCCTGGGGGGGGGGCAACGTCAACGTTTAGTGTCGCGTCGTGAACAAGAGGTGGGGGGGGGGGGCGTGTGGAGCGGATGTCCGGTTTTGGTTTCGTGTCGGATTATTTGGTGGCACCACTGTGGCTAGGAAGATGTTAACTCCCTCGTTTTGGTATACAGGAGGTCGTCGTGGGTTCGATCTCTCTCCCTGTGGTCGTGTGGATGTTTATCTCCAAGTCCTCCTGTTTTTCTTCCACGTTTAGAAACATGCCTTTAAGAGCATTTGACTGCTATACATTTTCACATGATTATAAGCCACTTTATTGAGCCATCATTTGTGGCCAGGACGCTTCTGAAAAAGAGCTACATAGCTCAGTGGGCCTTAACCTAGTAAAATAAAAAAAAACGTTTATAGTTTAGTTTTAGCACGTAGGCTTTCGCGACCAATATTATTCATAATGAAGGTTTTTTGAGTTAGATCGCGTAAGTATGAATGTGTCGTAACCCTCCACCACCCGATACAAACCAGTAAGGTTTGTCATGTGAACAGCGCGCCAATTAGTTACTACTACAGCCCACCGGTGTGTTGAAGAGTGAATCCACAATTGTAATATGTTGTGGATTTACTCTCCAACACACCCAAAAACCTTCATTATGAGTTTAGTTTTAGTTCATTTCCTCGACTCGTAAAACAAAGTTGAGCGCAGCTTGTGGCTCACCCCCCGCGTTTTGGATTTTCGGGTCGTACTCATTTCTTTCGAACTGCTTTTTGTGATTAAGTTTGTTGTCCTTACCCTTCCGCACCTCCGATTAGCATGGTTGGCCACGTACGGCACGAAAGAAGTTTAACGTACAGCAAGCACATGGACTAACAGCCAGGCTCCCTCCCCAAACTCCCCTCCCCCGCCACCCAGGGTGTTCATGGAATTTCAGCGAGACCCTGAGGAGCACACCTGCGAGCGTGCTGCGGGCCGTGTACCTGGCTCTCAAGATGAGCCAACTGCGCATCCCCATCCGGCTGAAGCTGCTGCACATGGAGGACAAAGACATGGACCTCCAGGAGGCCACGAGGAAGAATCCCGTCACCGGCCTCAATACGAACAGGTCCTGGCGAGGTGGCACCATCACGCCCGCCAGTACCACGCTATTTTAACTTTTTTTAATTTTTAAATCCTTTATATTAAGTTTGCTTGCTTGGTTGCTTGCTTGCGCGCTTACGACCGTGCAAATCTTTCGGTCGTTTTTTAACCCACTTCCCGTGATCCAATCGAGCTGACATTTTGCACACAGACTCGTTGTGCCTGACAATTTCTTTTCGTGAAAAAAAATTCCCAAAATGTTACACTTTTTAGGTAAAAAAAATTATATTTAATTACCAATTGCTTAATGGTGGCAGGCAATCATCTGACCCATAGGTGGCAGCCATCTCAAGCCAGAGGACGAGAGGACTCTAGCCGCCCGTTTCAAAGACCAATGTGGGCTGGGTTGTGGCCCATTGAACACGCATATAAAGGATTTATAGTGAAAAACTTTGTTTTTACGGGTTAATTTTTACCAGATAAGGCCCCCAACTGAGTTGCGTAGCTCATTTTCAGAAGCGACCTGGCCACTAATGGCAGCTCGGCGAAGTGGCTTACCGTCGCGTGGAAATTTATTGCCGGAAAATACTCTAAAACGCACGTTGATTCTAAATGTGGAGGGTAAAAACCCAAGGATTCGTAGAAAAATCCACACGACCACGGGGAGAACATGCAAACTCCACATATACAGCAGGCGTCAGGGTCGGCAGGATCCAACCCACGACCTCCTGGCGAGGTGGACGACAGAGGACAAATGCCGACAAGGCCATTGCATCGCAGTGGGGGATGCAAGTGGCGAGTCATTTGTGGGTTGGGTAAACATGCCACTCAAATGCTAGGCCTACCCTCTACACCATAACTAACCACACCAGTTACTCGTGCTTGCCCTCTCATTGATCGCATGTTAACGAACTCGAAAAAAGCCGCAGATGCTAGCTCTGTCACTGATCTTAGCCCGAATAAGCTATTCACTCGTACCAACCCTATCACTGACCCTAAACATGCAAGCTAACCATCACTAGTACGAGCCATCTAACTGTTTTAATTCCAACAAATTGGCAAGTGAGTCGCTCGTATAGGCCCTCTCATTGACTTTAACCTAAGCCAATGAGTCACTACTACGACTATCTGTATCACTGACTCTAATCCAAACAAACTAGCCAACCAACCGCTAGTACATGCCCACCCAAGGGGAGGCAGTCTCCGCTGAGCGCTTCGTGTTCCGGGTGTGTGTGTGGGCGTGGTGCCGGCCTTCATAGGCGGTCCCTAACAGCACTTGCCCCAAAAGTCTGGTATAGGCTATACGGAGGATCTTTGTATTTGCAGGTTCTGGGGAGCGGTAGTGTAGCGGTTGGCACGCTGTACTACAAATCCGGTGACCAGAGTTCCATTCTAGATTTGAAGCTTTCGTGACTGCAAGGATTCATATTCTTAGGTTTTTTCGGTAAAGTCACGTGGGTAAAACATCAAAAGAACAGAGTTCCATTCCCGCTCATGGCCAACACCAGTGTCGATTATTTGAACCGGTCCTGGGCCTCCCTTAGGTCAACTTGGCCTCAAATGAGTACCCGGTGCGGTGTGTAAACATCGCCACTGGGGAGACAAAGGCGGCCGGCCATGGTGCTGGCCACCCCCACCCCCTCGTGTGCCGTGGCGGCCTTTATAGGTGCCACTCGCTAACGGCACTTGCTCCTCCAGTCTGTAAAGGTTATACGGGGGATCTTCGTCTTTGTTGTGCAGGTTCTGCTGCGACATACAGAGCCAGAAGTTGATGGAGAAGACCCAGACGTTGGCGGGCTTTTGGCTCATGGTCTTCATCACAGAGGTTGGCACGAGACCGGCTCGCAGCACAGAATCTTGGCGCTCGGCGACTCAAGCCACATTGTTAGCACGGCAGCGCCAAAAGGATCGCGAAAGGAAAAGCGCAGTGAAGTACTTGACCGACTGCCAGGAACATTTCCCTTGATCCAGTTAGCAGAAATTTTGTGAACTATTAACCCCACCCCCCCCCCCCACCCCGAGTTGACCCGGGTTGTGGATGATCCGCGCTTGTGAAAAAATAAACATGCCTTCGGCTGAACTGTTCTGGACATCTATATAAGAAGAGCTTTATAACTCATAGGATTCCTCCAGTATAAATCAATTTGATTCTGTTCGATGCGCTTAGCTCTGGACGGTGTCCGTTCAACCGCGAACACGTCGGAGCTCCACACGGATGCTTTTGTGACTGCAAGGATTCATATTCTTGTGTCTTTTCGGTAAAGTCACGTAGGTATAAAATTAAAATTTATAAAAGTTAAAAAAATGACGACATTTTCTTTTTATTTTACTTTTAATAATTAAAATGTTTTACCTACGTGACGTTACCGAAAAAAACCAAGAACACTGCCATAATCTCAGCTGCGTGACTGACCACCCCGCCCCCCCCACCCCGAGTTACGTGGCCTTTGATGGTCGTGGTCGTGGTCGTGCGTGCACAGGTGCTGGACGTGGGCCACTTCTTCGCGCAGAAGGTGGACGACAACTCGAAGGAGGTGCAGCACCTCGCCGAGCTGATCGGGGAGCGGCCCAAGCGGCCGCTGATGGCGCTGCCATCCCCGGGCGACCTCTGCCTCTCGCCGTACCCGGACGAGAAGAGCCAGGAGCTGTACCGTGCCCGCGTCATGCGCCTGCCCAACAGCCATACCGTCGAGGTCTTAATCAGCATCACGATGCCCCCCCCCCCCCACGCCCCCCTCCCCCTTGCCCCAACACTCGCCGTTCGCCACTAAGTGACGGTGACGTCACCACGACGCCCGCGATAGGCCCAGGTCGAAGGCTCGCTGACAGGAGGTCACGGGACAGTCCCAGGTGCCGTGGGTTGGCTAGCTGAGATGACTGGCAGATGATGCACCAGCTGTGCCCTCCACTGTGCCGCCCGGCACCCAGCCTCACGCCATGGCCCCCATTCCCCACTCCTTCCTAGTTTGATTCCAGGCCACGGCTGACACCATTGGGAGAGTGATATATCTGAACTGGTGCTGGACCACCGCCGCCTCCCCTTCACCGACCACCACTGAACCAGCTTGGGAAAGTATGGTCAAATGACGACCAGTGACTTGGGTAGGCTCTCATCCAGCGGTCACGGCGCTGAAAGTTAGCATTGTATATCTGCCATTGAATTAATGAAGGGTTGAGGTGACCTTTAACAAAGTTCTAAACCAGAGGTGGGCGGCCGATGGTCTGCGACCTGGAAACGGCCCTCAAGTTAAGGGCCCACGACCACTTGGAAACTGCCTGCAAATTGTACGTATCCCTCGCAGCAAGCGTGTTAGCTGTGCTGATCTCGAGTACCAGTGTGATGACACTTGAGGACATTTTTCCCAAGGTATTTGAAAATACTCAAATACAAATTTTCAGTGGGGCGGGGGGGGGCACTTCCACCGATAAGACATCAGCATCACATTTAAAAAATCCGATTTGGCAGCACGATGATTCTGGGAGGTGTTTTCAAAATGTGTGTATTGGGGGGGGGGGGGGGGGGGGGGGGGCGCGTCAGGGGCCGCACTAAAGGCCGCCCGGGGGCTGCCATTGGGCCTTGCAATGACGAGCAGTGGCTCAGCGAATAGCTGCAGTGCTGGGGTTGGTACGGCGCATTGTCGCACGCCCACTCTGCCGCGTTGAGCGATTTTGTCCTCCGCTGCCTGCAGGTGTTTTTTGTGGACTTTGGAAACACGAGGAATATCCCACTGCAGGACCTCAAGGAACTTCCCCAGGACCTGAAGGATATGCCTTTCCAGGTCCTGCCATGCGACGTGACGTGTGTGTGTGTGTTATTGTGCCAGTGATGATGACACCAGTGATGATTATCCAAACTGGTCCTGGGCGTACTCTAGGTCGACTCAGCTAAATGAGTACCTGGTGTGGGTTGCAAACATCGCCACTGGGGAGACAAAGGTGGCCGGGCGTGGTGCTGGCCACCCAGCTCCTCGTGTGCCGTGCCAGCCTTCAGAGGTGCTCGCTAACAGCACTTGCCCCAACAGTCTGTTAAGGCTACACGGGGGGGATCTTTGTCTTTTTGTGTGTGATTGTGGGGAGCGGTTGTGTAGCGTTTAGTGCGCTGCACTACGAACCTGGCGACAAGAGTTCGATTCCCATTCAAGGCCAACAGCAGTGACGACTATCCGAACCGGTCCCAGGCCTCAGCTCGGAAGTCTTGGTGTAATAAACACCGCCCGCTCGGGGAGACAAAGGCGGCCGGGCGTGGTGCCTGGCCACCCACACCCCGTCTTGTGCCTCGCTAACAGCACTCGCCCCCAGCAGTATTTTTTTAAAGGCGTGGGACAAGGATAAGACGCGGGCAAAGTATAAACCCGACGTGCCGGGAGATCGGTGTTTTTTAAAGCGTTAACTGCCACGCTGGGCGCGTCGCACATGGGGGGGGTTATGAATCCGCGTGAACTGCCAGGCACCCACCCCCCACCTCTACTGGCGTGCAGGCCATGGAGTGCATGCTGTGCGAGGTGCGGCCTTCGGCCCTGTCGCGCATCGCCGCCGGAGGCAGCTGGAGCGCCGACGCTCGCAGCTGGTTCAGCAAGCAGACGCTGGAGAAGAACTTCTTCATGCAGGTGCGCGGCACGTCGTCTTAGTTGGGGAGGTGGGGTGTTTGTGGGGCGTGGGGGGCAGGTGGGAGGGGGAGGGTTTACTGTAACTTCACGACTGGGGAGAAAAAGGTGGCCGGGACGTGGTGTTGCGGCCACCCACCAACCAACCCCCTCGTTTGGCCGTTTGTAAAACGACGCCCGTGCGATCATCTTCTCCCGCTCTCTCGCCCTTTGTGTGCGGCATTTGCATGTGATGCAAAAATGACGCTGTGAATTCAAAGGCAGGCAGATATAATTTACATTTTTAGTTGAATTTCTTAAAATGTATTTGTATCTTCTCGTGTGACCCTCAAAAGTATCTCCGTTGAAAATTATAGCGAAAAATCTGTTAACAGGACTATTGCGAAGTTTTGTGATTACAGGCACTCATCCGTCAATAGATTTGGCAAGCGGTAGGACTTGTCGCATCTGACACCACGGTAGCTGGACAGCAAGCGCTCGGATGAATCTGTCATGATTCGATTCGCCAATCGATTCGATTTTTTACGTTGCAGTGAACGGTAGCGCCTCTAGTGACCACAGTGGTGACGACTTACAACAACAACAAAAAATTAATAAAAAAAAAAATCTCGGGACACACGTTACTCGATGCATGTAACGATGAGCCTGGCGTAGATTTTAATGAATCGATGCATCGTCGCACTCAAAATTACCAAACTTCACCAAGCCGCACTGTCCACCGTAGTCTAGCATGGTCAGATATCTCACGGGGGGGCCCGCAAGGCGTAGATAGGCCGTCAAATAGCGGTGGATTGACAGGAAAGTACTCTACATGTGTACGTGTGCACACCAATCGACGGATTTCCAAATGGCAATGCAGTAGTTGCAACTTGGAAAGGTATTGGGCAGGTGCTTTGTTTTTACCATTACCTTGCCCTTTTTCGCCAGCGGTTACCTATGGGTTTTGCATTCACCCCCTCCGATGAGCATGGTTGTCTACGTACGGCGCGAAACAAGTTCAACGTACATAAATACATTTTATTCGGAGTAATCGGCGAAATCTTTTCGTGATGAAACGGATGTTGCTCGTTCACTTTAGTTTATATAACCCCTCGCCCCCCTGCTACAACCCCGCCTGCACCAAGAGACTAAGGTCGCACCCGGCAAAAACTCCGGTTCAGATACCTTGGGTGCTCTCCGACAATGAATAAATCCTCCTTAAGTCCTCGCTTGCCGAGCCAAGCGGAATCGGCGGCCGTTCGTCGCGTGACTCGGCGACGGCGGCGATGACGGCGCGTGCGGTGCTCGTGCGGAGCGCGCAGGTTTTCTCCATGGAGCACGGCGTGCTGCGCGTGAGGCTGTCCGGCAGCAGGCCGTTGGAGGGGGCGGCGGCGGCGGCGGCGGCGTCCGGCTCCGCGGTGCCCAGCCAGCCGGCGGACGTGGGGAGGATGATGGTGGAGCTGGGGTTTGCCGAGCCCGCCGAGGAGGCCTTCGAGTCGAAGGTGAGCGCGACCGAGCGTGGATTTCCGGCGGGGCGGCGGCGGGGGGGGGGATGGAATTTCGTGACGACGATCTTTCGTAGGGGTGTCTTTTTAATTTTAAAGGCGGCAACGGTGTCTGTGAGTGTGTGTGTATGTTGAACTTCTTTTGCCACCGTACATAGCCGTCCGCGCTAATCGGAGGTGCAGTGGGAAGGACAACAAACTAAACAAACAGAAAGCGGTTCGAGAAAAGTTGCGACTTGGACAGTGAGTGGGCGTGTTCGTCGAGGGTCACGTGACGATGGGCAGGTCTACCCGCGAAAGGCTAAAGTGATAAAAAAACATGTACGAGTTTGAATAAAGATGCAGACTAAGGTTGTTTAGTAACGTTATTTCGAGGCTGCGGGGCACTGTGGAATACCAAAACTGATAATTGGCCGTATCAATATGAAGGAATTGTTCGACTCCACGACCAACTGGCTGACCCATAGAATGCTTTTGATTGGCTGTAGGCCACGTGTCGGCCAGCCAATCGGAACACTCCCCTTGCAGGGCGGGAAGGGAATGTTCTGATTGGCCCTGCATCTCTCTACGACAGGTTCTTGCACTCGTTTGAAATTTTTTAAAATATATATTTAGTTCACTCTTGGATGATCCAATAATGTTTGGGGGGGAGGGGGTGGGGGTGGAAACTGTGCACCCGTCACATCATCGTCTTAAGAATTAAGAGTATGTGACAATGCATTAGTCGCCGAGACAAAGGGAGTTAGTAAATTAAATCCACACATTGAGGCCTGACTAAATTTCTGCAGGTTGTCGTTGTCGACTAGCCTGAGGCTCTGACTAAAATAAAAAAACGCCGATTACTTTAACACTGCGAGCCACTGCCAAGGGCCATCGCTCACTGTGACGCACGTGTGTACGTGTGTGCGTGTGTGTGTGTGTTGTGGGGAGCGGTGGTGTCACGGTTAGCGCTGCGCTATGAACCCGGCGACCCGGGTTCGATTCACGGCCAACACCCAGTGACGATTATCTGAACCGGTCCTGGGCCTCCCCTAGGTCGACTCAGCCTCAAATGAGTACCTGGTGCGGTGGTTAAACATCGCCATTGAGGAAACAAAGGCGGTCGGGTGTGGTGCTGGCCGTCCACCCCCTCGTGCGCCGTGCCGGCCTTCATGCGTGCTGCTCGCTAACTGCAATTGCCCCAACAGTCTGTTAAGGCTACACGGGGGATCTTTGTCTTTCGTGAGTGTGGCCATAGAACTCTCGTCTATGTTCTGGTCGCCGTCGTTTTATTGTTAACCACCACCTGCTGGCTGGCTCATTGTTATGCCCCGGAGCACGGCGATAATCGGACCGCAGGGGTGTAGTGGTCATGCCGGGCTGGAAAGCAGCACGGGATCATAATGTGTGCGTCATCGCTGCCGGGTTTATAGAGTCACAAATGGCGCTCGAGGACGTTGAGTTGAAGAATTTTATATCATCGTCGTCGGTCATGGTCAGGGGTCGGCAACTGAAATAGCTATGAGAGCCGGTTTTTTTTTCGAATAAAAAAAACTAGCCGCAGTGCAATGTGAATACGAGACGGTGATGGTCCTTAATAAAATAACGACACGAAGCGGTCCTCAAGGAGCCGCAGGTTTGCCGATCGCTGGTCGTGGTCTATCCACTTCTGGATGAAGTCCCCTACTCCCAAGCCTCGCAGCTGCACGCGAGCTGCTTCAATCGCTCCGTCTCCGCGGCGGACGTTCCATCTCCTCTGCTGCCAGTCCATCATTATTTTGATCGGCCATTATTTCTCCTGCCCAGGCCTACTTACTTTTTCTGAACGGTTTTATGCCATTAAGCTGCGTTTTCATATCCTCTGCACGCAATTTTCTTTTCTTTTTACTTGTTATCTCTCGTTATACGCAAACGCGGACGCATTAAGTATCCATTTCTCAAAAAATATCTGGAGACATTTCTCAATTTAATAAAGCGGCAAAATGGTATTTGTCTGCTAAAACATCTGCCCGCAATCTCCTTTTGAGACTTGGGTCTGTCGTTGGGTTGCATTCACAGGAATCGGACGAGCCGCTCGCCACGTCCATCCACGAGCCGCGCTCGCTAACGATGCGCGTCACGCCTGAAACTCTTTGACGTACGGCGCAACATGAACCTGCCACGCGCGGGGGTTTATAACGTTAGCCGGGCGCGGCGGCGAGGATTAACGAACACCAGGGTCACCCGCCCTCCCGTCGGAGGGTCACCGCGCGCGGAGGCGCTGTCCGCAGGCAGCCCGTCGCCGCTTTCTCTCTCACTCGCTCTTTCTCCGTCGCGCCTTCAACTCCTCCGCTCGACGCCCGTCCGGCAGATTGGCAGGCGCGGCACGGCGCCTGCCGAAACCCCGCTGGAGAAAGGACCGGTGTCGCAAGCGCGCGGTACCTCGGCGGATCCGGAGAAGCTTTTTACAGCAACGTTGGCGTGCGAAGGATTCTTACGTTTTGCGAAGCCAAGTCTAAAGCGTTTAATATCCAAGAGGGGGAGTTGATCTCTTCTTGATTTTTTTTATATCTCGGGTTTTTTTCTCGAGGGATCCGCTCATGCTGTACTGCATTTCGGTTAAAGTAGTGCCATTGCGTAGGCATGTTCCTTCCACCCCCCCCCCCCCCCCCAAGTTATCTTTTCCCTGCAGAGCTTCACGAATCGAATCCAGTGGCCCTCTCAAACGCGCGCCTCCAGTGGCTGCAAGTTTCACGTAAATCACGTGGTAACGTGTGCGAGCTTTACGATAAAAAAAACATTTTCACGTGTGTGGTTATGCATGTATGCGTGTACGTTGAACGTCTTTCGCCACTGCACATAAGCCAGCCGCGCTAATCGGAGGTGCGGTGGAAGGACAACAAGAATGAATATTAAACGACGAATCGATGCACATCTACACACGCCCAGTAGTTTTTCCTGCATAATTAAATGCCGCTTGTTTGATGTTTGTGTTATGTTTGCATCGATGCTACATTCCATTTAAATAATTTGTTTTACAGAGGTCACCGATTTCATCTCCCGGTGAAACAGTCGAAGCAGTTGAAGTTTTTTTAATCCCCTCCCCCACCAGCACCACCACCTCTGTCCACCCAGCAGTATAAATGGGTAACACCACCGCAGTTGAGTCGGTGGGCAGGTCACGTGTGGTGGGCTAAAGTGTGGGGACTCCCATATCTTCCAAGACTATTTAAACTAAACTTTTTTAAAACGTTTATCTTTTACCACAACAAAGTTGCTTATTATCATGTGGAAATTTTCGCACCCATATATTCTAAACACACATTTCTCAATGTGGAGGGAAAAACTGGAGGACCTGGAGAAAAATCCACACGACCACGGGGAGAACATGCAAACTCCAAATATACAGCAGGCGTCAGGCTTGGGATTTAACCCACGACCTCCTGTGTACCAGGCAAGGTAGTTAACATCTCACCACCTGACACCTGGGCAGCGTGGAAAATTACGCCAAAATACCTTCTAGAAGGTCTCTCTAGCCCTCCCTCTATTGGGGGGGGGGGTCCTTTTGCCAGCAGTGATGCCCTGCACCTTTGCCAAATCCCTACATATTCATGCCAGCTCTCTCTCTGTGCCGCAACGGTCGGCTCTCGCCTTCATCTCCGTTCGTACGGCTGCTGATGTAGATGCAGAGCCACAACTAAAATTTCACATTCAGGTGGTCAAGCCAATAACCGCGTCAGGAGCAGCGGAGGAGCGTATCGCTGTGATGTCTTCTTTGTATTCGTGGATCGGGGCATAGCGTCGTTATACGTTGCTACGGTCTGTTCTGGATGACCACAGTCGCACACTGGAGAGTTTTACATTTTCCCATTTGTGCATCAGGTTTTCCGCACGTGCCATGTTTTTTTGCGGATGCGATGTAGGGGTGGACCATGGGCTCTCGTCTGAAATGCACGGAATAAAGTGCCGCGCGTTGATCGACCGATTTGGCGACCTGTCCGGCATTTTCTTTTTTCTTTCAGCAAAACCACGAATTACTGGAGGGCACGTTCCCCGTCAACGTCGGCAACGTCCGGGCCTACCCGGAGGTGGCGGCACGACCGATGGTGGACGGCGTGGACAACTTCTCGATGCGCTCCGTGTCAGCGTCGAGCCTTCATCGCGTGCGTGATGCAGCACCGTGGTGGTGGGGGGGGGGACGTCATTTTATCCGGGGCTCTCCCGGTCGGGATGCTGCTGCCCCACAGCGGTTTGAGGGGAGGGGGTTAGTGCGCTACTCAACTTGGAATTCAGAAGGTAGCACGCCGGTCCGGATCGTTCTCTCCCCGGCGCAATACGTTGAGACCCGATGGTGCACCGTGCATGCTTTTAAATGTCTCCCCTGCACTCTGTCCACCTGCAGTATCAAAGGATGTGGGGTAAAGTGTGGTTACTCCCACCCACCTCTTCCAAAGATGCCTTCTTACAAGGTGCCACTTGTATAACCGCTGGGTGGACAGAGGCAGTGTTGAGCGGCAGTGGTATTTAGATGCTTTATGAATCCCGGTTGCATCAGGGATTCTGTTGGGTCAGTTCGAACTTTAAAAAAATATTTTTTGTAATCTTTTTACAAACACTCTGATATGGTACTAGGACCTACATAAAACACCAACAGTGGCCTGCAACAGTATATGCGTTTAGAGTATTTGGCTGCTAGAAATGTCAATGCGATAAGCCACTTTGTTGAACCATCATTTGTGGCCTGGAACGCTTCGGAAAAATAACTCTCTAGCTTCTGGCCTTACGTGGTGAAATAAAACAAAAATAATGATTATAATCGAGGGAGAACGCGAGCTGCTCCGTTCCGTTCCTGAAGCGGAACCCAGCACGTGGAGCGAAACGACGGACGTGGTACAGAACAACACGAACCGAAAACACATCGCAGAGCCCCACTGTGCAGCACAACCGCGACAACTTATCGCTGCCCCTTGGTGTACGGACATTATATATCGTGATCGAGTAACTGGGATAGATTATTTTATTATCCAGTCGATAACAGCTGGCACGTATTACCAGTGTAATACAGCGTGATAATAATCTTAACCAACAATGTTTGTAATGTGCACGCATTTCGCGAATCGGACACGTTGTTTGATCAAAAACCCGGAAGGCGTGGAGCCAGGCATCAAAAAGTCCCTCGTACTCGGCCTGAACATGAGAGTGCCTGAACAGGAGAGGTCCTGAATAGGTGAGCTTTAATAGGTGATTCTGAATAAGTGAAACCAGACAGGTGAGCCCAAATAGGTGAGAGCCTGGATAAGTGAGAAACTGGACGCATGAGAACCTAGACGCATGAGAACCTAAACAGGTAAGAACCTGGACAGCCGAGAGGCTGGACAGATAAGAACCTACATAGGTTAGCGTGAACAGGTGAGCCTAAACAGGTGAGAGCCTGGACAGGTTTAAGCCCGAACAGATGAGTGCCTGGACAGGTGAGAGCCTGAATGGGTAAGAGCCTGGGCAGTCGAGTGCCTTGAGCTGCTACATGAAGGCGGATGATGGTGCTTGGATGCTGCTGCTGCTGCTGCTGTGGATGTGCAGTGGAAGAGAGAGTTCCAGATGGCTGCCCGTGCAGCTTCGGAGAACCGCCGCCCATCCAGGGATGGCCGTGGGTTCTGGGGACGACGAGCAGATTTTTAGACGTGCGCCGGCGAGTCGATAAGAGTTGGGATTCGAGTGACAAAGCTAAGCGGCCGTCCTACCTTTACGGGTGTTATATTTCGATTTAAAGCTTTCGTGACTGCAGGGATTCATCTTCTTGGTTCTTTCGGTAAAGTCGCGTAGAAGGGAAATAATAAAATAATAAAAAATAAAACATAAAATTATTCTCACAGAATTATAAAAAACAAATTTCTCACAGAATTATTTTATTATGTTTTATTTTTATTCTTCTATTATTTCCCTTCTACGTGACTTTACCGAAAGAACCAAGAAGGGTGTTATATTACATTTGTTTTTTTCACTTGGGTTCGTCTCATTCTGGCTCTTGAGAATTCAAAGTTTGATTCAGATGCATTGAGCGGCCCTTTGGAGGGGAAGGCAGATATGTGACAAGGTCGGATATGTGAACAACATCTTTAGAAAATGGCCATTACACCATCACGCGCGAATACTGCACTGGGTTGTGGTCGGCTAATTTGTCAGGGCAGATCTGTGACCGATAAATATACGATGGTTGTATTGTATTTAGAAGTGGCCTTGGTATTGACACGCAGGCTTATCTAGCAAAATCCACTCGAGAGATTTTTTTGTTATTTTTTGCAGAGGACAGACTCTGAACCGATCTGCCCTGTCAGAAAATTACCCATACTTGGGAATACCGACAAAGAAAATGCTTTACCGCGTGTTGGAGTGAACGGAGTTCTCTCTTTCCCAGGTGCTGCAAGGGCCGATAAGTTCCTACGAGATGAGATTCTGCAGCATGACCAACATGGGCCGACTGAGGTAGCTGAGAAACCGGGCTTGGCCGCAATGTTATTTTTGATGATGCGATGTTAGGTATAACTTGACCGCGTAGGTTTTCGCAGCCAATCTAAAGATGCGCAATAAATTATTTTAGATGAGGCCAACGCTTAACGAGGTGGCCAAGCAAATTAAATTATCACGCAGTGTACAAATAAAAGATGCTTGGCATAGTTTAAAGCGAATCGTCGCTGTATCCAACTGCTATATTTGTCTGCGAGTGAGCTGAAACAATCGTACTTCGCGCGTCGTTAAAACGCTTGTGCAGCGCGTGACAATTTAATATGTTTGGCTGTGTCAGGCGGCGGGGGGGGGGGGGAGGGCCTTGTAACAGAAATTTTGACCGGATCGTTATGTGGTCTCTCCCCAAAAATCGGTTTGGGATTATATTAATTTCAACAACAGGGCAACAAGACTTTGTATTTCGCAATTCGTACACAATATTTCACCTCATTTTGCACAATTTCCTGTGAACTCGTATTCCGGGCGAGTTGCGTTCGCGGCTGGAGAAGAACCACCCCTGACGTGGTTTGCCGGGGTGTGACTTGCGCGCAGGTCGGTGCGCGTGGGGAACATGAGCGTCAACTCCGTGGCGGTCAACGACGAGCCGCAGGACTCTCACGATCGGCTCCTGGTTGCCGCCTCCGTCAACGTCAACCAATCGGGTACCAGGCGCCCGCCCCCCCACCCACCCCCCTTTTGTCTCCCTCGTGGCGATGTTTACACACCGTACCAGGTGCTTATTTGAGGTTGAGTCGGCATAGGGGAGGCCCAGGACCGGTTCAGATTAACGTCACTGCTATTGGCCGGGAGCGGGAATCGAACTCGGGTCGCCCGGTTCATAGCGCAGCGCTCTAACCACTACACTACCGCGACCTCCCTCCCCCACCCCGAGCCCAAAGACTTAATTTTTCCAAGCCTAGCCAAGAGCAGGCTCTCCCCTCAGCACGGGCGCTTTTCCACTGAACCAAAGCGTAATGTTCGCTGGGCCTCGCGAAGACGTGTGAATTTTTTTCGGGGCCAAACAGGACCAGGGCGTACGGTTCGATCGTTTTCGGAGTCGGTTTGTACGCTTGAACGCGCGAAGTAGGCGGCACGGGCTCGGGTTCTGTCGCGAGGAAAAAAACAACGTGGCGCGTCGGACTCTTAGGCTGCTCTGAATTACCACGTGATCAGCCGCTTTGTTGAGCTTTCAATTTTGATAGCCGTGTCGCTTCTGAAAAAAAGCTACATAGCTCAGTGGGCCTTACATCGTAAAATACAAAAATAGTTTAATACTTTCGCTGTTGTGTAACGTTGTCGCTCGTCGACAGGATCGACTATCCTGCTGCGTGACACGACGCTGATGCCCTCGATCCACGGCCTGCCGGCCATTTTGTGCCTGATCTTCACACCCGTCATGGAGTTGAGGTAACCTCGGCGACCAGACATTTCAAGCTGGTGGGGTGAAGTGGGGGGGGGGGGGTGACAGTTGTGTTTTGTTGGCGACTCTCCGCATCTCGGCACCAAGGCGGCGGGTGTGTGGATGCCTTAGTTTGAGGAAATTGCGTTCGTATTCAAAGTAGTTTCCTTCTGCTGCTTTTTGTATCCTGTTTTGCTGTACCGAGACAGTGGTGGGAAATTCCACATTCCAATGGTTGGGGACGAGTTGTTCCTTAAGACAGCGACTGATCCACACGTTTTTTTTGGCTAGGGCCCCGTGGTGGTGGTTTCTATGCCAAAATTCTCATCGTTAACCCTCCACCAGCCGACAAGATGGTCACGATATTGTTATTATTTACACGCGCCGATGTGTCTTGGTGAAAATGTGCGACCGATAAAGCTTCTCACCCCCGGTGACTTAGGAATTTCCACGACCGAATTTCACATCGACTTGCGGAGGCATTTCCCTCAGCCCTGCGATGAGCTGCTGCCAGGTCGTGAACTTGGAAACGAATGGTGTTGTCGGCTTAATGATGAGAATAGTGGCAATTAAACTACCGCATGGCCTCGCCAAAAAATAAATTACGACGTAAATATACCGTTTAAGACAATTGCTATTGACGTATTCAAAAATAGCACACTTGAAGCTAGATACAAGCACAGTCCTGACATAAGCAACAAATGCTTACATCACACTGGTGGGGTGGCGGGGGGGGGGCATGCTGAACAACCCTTATGCAGTACACATCGGAGAGCTAAATATTATCGGCTCGATTAAAATCGGAATTCGTCGCGCGTAGCCAGCAAAGTGTCGAGGAATGTTTGGTTACCTGCAGTGGTGCGGGAGGTTCTCACCGTCGACGGAACAGCTTCTCAAAACTGTACTTTGAAAGCACGTTCGAGCAAGTTACCGCATTTTATCATTTATTATTCCATCTGCACGCAGCGGCATTAGGGAAGTATCTTTGGAACAGGTGTCGTCCGTTCGTGTTGGCTTATTAAGCCTAGGGGACACGAGCAAACCTGTCTCCAGGAACCTGTCTGTGCAAAGATTGTCTGCAGATACATTACGGGAAAGCATTGTGAGGAAACTTTTTCAAGACTCCTCCGTGTGCATTGTCGCCCGATCGACGACTCGCACTCGCAGAGTTTTTCTGTCATGGGTTCGCACACTTGGCTTGTAATACAGAAATCACCCGGTTCAGTCGTTTGAAACAATGGTGCGAAAGTCTTAAATGCCTCTTCGCTCAGCAGTATAGCTGGGTAAGCCACTGTTGGTCGATCGGCAGTTCGCGTGTGTGGGATAAAGTTCTCCCACTTCTTCCAAGATGTCTGGCCGGCGTGAAAGAGTAGGCCAAACTACCCTTTCAGAGGGACTTTCTGGAACCTCCACTCGTAGAGATCCTCTAGCACAGGGGTAACCAACCTCTAACAGAGCCAAAGAAGTACCCCATGAGTTTTGCAAAGAGCCAGGTGTGTGTGTATATATAAGTGCATATATATTGACAGTTTTCGGCACAGCACGGGAGACATTAATTATTCTTTGTTACTCCTGTGATGGTTACGCTCTACGTTACATCCCTTCGATAGAGTCGCATGCGGTGGATTTAAAAAAAGAAATGCGTGTGACGCCAGTCGGCCACCGCTCCCCCCCCTCGCCCCTCTCACCCCCCTCACCTCCCTCACACCCCCGTAACAGACGGGACTACAGCAGGTCACGCTACACGGGGGCTCTGTGTGGCCTGGGCTGGGACCCCCAGACGGGAGAGGCCATCTTCACGGACCATGACATGGAGATCACCTTCGATACTTCCTTCGACATGGACGACATCATCATGGTACCTGCCGCTCGACAAAAATGATTGCACGGCATTAAAAATGGGTAATATTGAGTTCAAATCTAATCTAGTCGTGGCACCGATGGCAAGTGATGCGGTTATTCTGACTTGCTGGATTTTTATTCTGGCATCAAAGATCTTGTTCTTTCAAGCAAAACGCCACATCTGGCACGATGTTATTTTCCTCGCCTGGTTTGCAGGAGGTCGGGGGTTCGATCCCAACCCTGTGACACCTGTATATTTGGAGTTTGCATGTCTCTCTCCCCGTGGTCGCGTACATTTTTTTTTCTTCGGGTCCTCCGGTTTTTCCCTCCACATTAGAAGCTTGCGTTTAGATTATTTAAATGATTTGGCTGCGATACATTTCCACGTGATGAGCCACTTCGTTGAGCTACCATTTGTGGCCAGGTCGTTTATATACCGTTCCTATACTTTGCACTCCTATCGTGTTTTCATATTTTTATTGTCGTAACTATCTGACCTGCCTCTACTGGACGTCTGTATTAAAAAAAGAGCTTCATAGCTCATCGGATTCCTCCAGTATAAGTAAAGGTTCTGATTCCCATACATTTAGTTGTGAGCATTGTACACCACGTGACAATTTTATTTGTTCGACTGTGCGAGGTGGTGGAGGGTCTTGACACGAAAACACGACGAGATCGTTACGTGGCCTAACCGAAAAAAATCAACGAGAAAATCTACTTTTCTGAATAATATTTGATTGGCATTTAGTTCCCGAATATTCGTTCCTCTCGCTCTCTCGGTGTAATTCTCAGCGTGCGGTGTCTCTCTTCTTCCTCTGCGCGTTCATCAGCCTCCGTTCCACGGTCGGGTTGATCCTAAGTCAACAGGTTAATGTGTTGGTTTTAAGATGCAGGTGTGCGAGTGTGTTTAGTGTAATTTGTATCGCTTTGCTTTAAATATTTACCCAGGATTCGAAGCCTAGACGGCATCTCTGTAACAGTGTCGATTTGACAACACAAACAACAGTGGATTTCACGGTGGGGTTTAATAAGAGAGGCCTGTCTTGAAGTCAACTAACCAATTGACTCACGGACGACACGAATTCACGGGCGTGGGATGTTTGATTAAAAAAAACAATGCCAGGAATTAATATAAATTTTAAGAATGTATACAATTGCAGAGGCGACGCAAGCGAATGTGTACAATGCAGTCAACTCTCGGCTCGTTTTTAGCGACACGAGTAACTCTCGCGAACGAGGCCATCGACGGGTCCCATCGGCTTCTGTGACCCGGCTGAACGAAGCCAAACGTGACAAAGACGAGACAAAAACATAAAGGATCTCCAGTTTCGTTTCGACGGACGTTTACGAAACGAACGCGACGGGAGTGTCGCAATGGCCTCGACTTCCTCCCCACCCAGAGGTCGCAAACGGGTTTTGATTCCTTACCCGTACCCAGTACCCGGCCTCACCAGGGTCGCAATCGGGTACCCGTACTCTACCCGATACCCGTCTACCCGTACCCGGCCGGGTATCAGGTAGGGTACGGGTACCCTGATTGCGACCTCTGGGATGAAGCCATGTTGCATGCGCGGGTGGGTTGATTCTAGGAACTTGAATTGTGAGAAGAGACAAGACGTTGGGAAATGAGTGACAAACGGTGACTCACCAGTGACTCACAGCCTACCCGTACCCATACCCGGCCGCACTAGGGTCACAAACGGGTACGGGTAGCTGGGTATCGGGTAGGGTACGGGTATCGGGTACCCGATTGCGACCTCTGCCCCCCCCCCTCCACCCACCCCCGTGCCTCAGATCAACTCGCTGCGCATGGCCATCAACGTGATGATGGCGGGGGACGAGGAGACGGCGCAGTGGAGCCAGGTGGCGGTCCGCCGCCTGCAGCAACGCACACGGAGCCGCCTGCTCGAGTGAGTGACGAAGGAAGACGGTGGGGTGGGGTTGGTGGCTCACGAATATGTGGGGAGGGAACGCTTCGTCTCGTAACCTCACCCTGAAATAGATCTCCAGCAATGTGTTCTTTTCGAGTTGTGCCGCGTGTCGTTCGGCGCGATGTCCGACGTATGGGCACCCCCCCCTCACCGCCCTTTAAGATAGTCCACGGCTCTAAATGTGACTTTAAATGTCTCATTCGCCACGCGGGCAAACCGCGCACCCATCGGGCTTGCTTAGAATTTCCACACTCCTTGGTTCTTTTGGTAAAGTCACGTAGGTGAAAATAAAAATAAGAATTTTTAAAATGAAAATAACTAAAAAATGTATTATTATTTTAATTTTCACCTACGTGACTTTACCGAAAAAACCAAGGAGTATGGATCCTTGCAGTCACGAAAACTTCTATTCTAGAATTAGAATTTCCACTCGCGAATGCCGTGGTCGACGGATCCTTCCGTGAGACGTGCGCATTTGGTTTGACGTGGACGGTCGTTGCTTTCGTGTGAGACTCGACCCCAGACGGCGATGGTCGGGGGGGGGGGGGGCGTAGGTTCTGCATTGGGCTCGGGACCGACCAGGTGCTCGTTTGGGATATTGGTGTTCGTCCCAATCTGTGTCGCCTCTTGTCCATGGGTGCCAAAGAATCACTCGCTCACGACTGTTGGTGACCTGTGCGTGGGATGGGGATCCGTACCACGGGGGGGTGGGGGGGGGGGGGGTCGCGTCATCGGGCACGCGAGCGTCGCCCAGCGTCGCCACTTCCTCCGACTACAACGACGGCTGTGCCTACGTGGACGTCGGACGTGCAGCCACCCGTCAGACATGTCCAAAACATGTTGGGACCATGTTTGGACAAGTCGATTCACATGCGGGTAGTTTCTTTTTATAGTGTCTCTCGTACATCGCAAAGCCGCGTACAAGAATGTATGATGAATATACTTCCTCCGTGTAGGTTCACTTCCATTCGTATCTCCTAATAAGGGCAGTCATCGGAAGCACAGGAATTGTTTTAAACGCGCTACGAAAACAGTGTTTTCTCAATTGTACTCTGCATTGAGATTATTCAAATCTGTAAATGATGAGAAAAGCCATCAGAACAGGATAATCGGTGCAGGCCAGGAAAGTTTGAAACAACAACACAGAAACGCGTTGTATTATGCCACAGCCACCAGCAGTTCCTGATGAACTCTGAAGCTTCAATTATTACGTGATGGCCACGGTAAAATTTATAATCAACGTTTTTTGGGTTTCGATCGCGTTATTTATAAATGTGTCGTAACCCTCCACCACCCGACACGGCCAATCAGTAAAAAAGTGTCACGTTGACAAAAGACAAATAGTTCACTGCTTTAGCCCACCGGTGTGTTGAAGCGTGAAACCACAACATTTACAATTTGAGTACGACGTTTCGCTGGTAATTGCATCCAGCATCAGCATCATCGGGCAATTCGCCAGAATTGCCCGATGATGCCGGATGCAATTACCAGCGAAACGTCGTACTCAAATTGTTGTGCACCACCTCACGCAGCGTACGGAGAGAATATAACGTGTTTAATCGTCTACGTTCGTTCGCCTGGTTATTATTTAATTACGTAAATGTCAAAAGCATGACTTTTGGCAGTGGAACTTTTTAAGGACTTCCACGTTCACACAAACCATTCGCATTTCGATCACGTAATGCCGTCGTACTTATATCGCCATTAAACTCTAGTAGCAAGGTTCCCTTCGATAGATCCCAAACTCCGCATTAAAAAAAAAAACATTCTGACAGAGCATCATCGGACTGACATTTTTTTATGACCCCCCCCCCCTCACATATTTGTGTATTTATAACTTTTGTAGAGCATCACATTCTCACCCCACTCCCTGTTGAAACCTGCCCAACACGTCCGTGGGACATATCGCTTGGCACACCTCTGCAAGTTGTTATTTTTAGCTTGTGGTAATCGCCTTGAATGCTTAATGGCATTGTAACCTCTCGGCGCAACGGCAGTAATTCCTGGAGGCATTAGGGACCACGATAGATTTTTCTTTTTATTTCCTAAGCTGTAGAAAAAAGAAAAAGGCGGCTCGCGATCGCCGTCTTGATTTATGACGCCGTGCGTAGTCGCCGTGATGGTTGGTGGCGTCCCACGCATGGTGGTAAACGCACGCCGTGCTACCAACGCCCACAACCGAGGTTCAATTCCCGGCCACGGCTAACGTCGGTGACGATCGTTACATCTGGATGGGTCCCGGTCCTTCCCGAGCCTTGTGTAAAACAATCGGCGCGAGGAAGACGAAGACAGCCGGGATTAACTGGCCCTGGCCACACGACCCATCCCCCCCCCCCATCCTGTGCCGTGCCGCTCTACACACCTGCCCGCTGGCCCCAACTCAATGTGCGGCACCACTTGCCTGCCCCCCCCCCCCCCCGCTGCCCGTTGTGCGCAGTCTCTTCTTCAATAAGCACTCGAGGAAGCCGATGGAGCCGTTCTTGTACAACTCGCCGTACTGCTGGAATCAGGTGAGGATGAAATGGGGTGGGGGGGGGGGTCGCGCACATCCACGGGGGGGGGCTGGGGGGGTGAAGAAGGGGGGGTTGAAGAAGTGGGGGGGGTGCGCACGTCCACGGAGGGGGGGGGGCTGGGGGGGGTGAAGAAGGGGGGGGGTGAAGAAGGGGAGGGGGGGTGCACATGCGTGACGTCACTTGCCGAAGCGCGACACTCCGGCAGGTAGCTGATCCGGCCGACGACCCATTGGGCTGAAACTGCCGGCTGCTCGCGATGATAGATAGCATCGTCGTGTTGAGAATGTGAGGGGGTGGTGCTGGGGGGGGGGGTGGTGGGGGCAGGGTGGGGGGCAGGCACAGGCAGCAGCAGCAGCAGCAACGATGTGAGATTTTCGGGGCTAACGAAATCTGTTGAGCTGCTTAAGCTGCGATGAAACATTGAACAAGGACCTTTGAAGCGCCGCGTGTGTGCCGCGCTGGACAGCCAGCGGAATTCCGCCCCGCCCCTACTGGACATCTGTGAAAAAGAGCTTCATAGCTCATCGGATTCCTCCAGTATAAATACACATTCCGATTCTGAATTCCAATCGTGTTACATCTCCGCCACACCCCCCCCCACCCCCTGCACCACCCACCGTGCATGCTCGAGCGCTTCCCCCCCCTCCTCCCCCCCCCCTCCTCCCCCCCTCCTCCCCCCCCCCTCCTCCCCCCCTCCTCCCCCCCCCCTCCTCCCCCCCTCCTCCCCCCCTCCTCCCCCCCTCCTCCCCTCTTGGCAGATCCCCCCGGACGAGCTGTTGCCGTACAGCGACGAGGACGAGATCGGCAACTGCCAGCTGTACCAACTGCACAAGTCGGTGCTGCTGAACGTCCGCTGCCCCAGCGACGATGGCGAGCCGCGCTAGGAGGGGAGAGCGGCGCGCGCGGCTTTCACGCGCACACGTGTGCGCTTGCTCCGGCGAGACACTCGGTCATCCCTCGGCACAGCGGATGACCGAGTGTGTGTAGCGCGTTTGCGCGCGTGCGGACTCGCTCGCCGTTGCGCCCACCGTCGCCACTGCAGTGAAGCGCCGATAATTATAATTCCAGGTTGCCGATTCGCCCGTTTCTCTCCCTCGTGGTCTGAAAAAAAAAATCTTAACCGTCACCTTTACGTTGTGTCGTTCGCGCAAATTGCACCTCGCAATTGCTGAGGAATCGCTGCCAGGTGGTGAGCCGGCACCAATGATTGTTCTGCAGTTCTCTTTACGTTAAGATGTTTTCAGCCAGTTCGTGTTGATACATGTGGGAGGAAACCAAAGTATCCGGAAAGAAAAAAAAACCCCGTGCATGCGAGGGTGCTGTGCCACATTCTGTATTGCACCTCGACGCCCAAGGGAAGACAGTTTTACAACATTTATCTGATCCACCAACCCTCTCGCTGCCTCCACAGTACTGGACTATAGACAACGTGCTTAGCGTGACTTCCTTATGCAGCACCGTCTCTCCCTCACCCAACGATCTCCTCTCGCCCAACTACGCGCACGACAATCCGAAGTCCACAGCGTAAAGGGTGAAAAGTGTTTCGTTTCCGATACGTTTCAAGTGTTATATTACAAACAGTGTTGCATATTAGGACAACTTTGTATTTTTTCTCAGGAAAATTCAAGTTGAACGTCTGTTCTACTTGATAGAAAAAATATCATTTTTATTGAAGTCGGTTTTAGATGGGCGGATTTGACGATACCTTAAATTGTGTTGTAAGCGCACGAGGATTTGTTTACTTTTTTAATTGAGCAATCTCGGGGTTGGGGAAGCGCGGGTGGCGTAATGGTTTTCGCAGACCGCGCGGTGAACCCAGCAGCCGGAGTTCGATTCACGGCCACAGCTTTCTGAATCCCAGTACCTGGGCCTCCACCAACCCGCACTGACCGGCGTGGTGAAGTATGGTCACACGATCCACGCGACCGACCGAGGTTACGCGGAGGAGGAGGAGGAGGAAGGGGGATGGTCGGCAAATGCTGCGCTCCGGCTCGTTTTATTTACCATGGGCTCTACGTGATTACATTGTCAGTTTAATCTTAGAGGCGGGAAAAGCATCTCTCGACAATTTCTTGTTCCTGTTGTCATTTCTGGATTCTTGACACGTGTGACTCTTTTGTCCATCAAGAATGGCGTTGGACTTCATCGTCATCGCGTGTGCAGAACCTACGGCGCTTGTTAATGCGCCTCTAGTTGCTGCCGCTGCCGCTGCTGCTGGTGCCGCCGTTGTTGCATAAAGCATTCCACACATTTTCCTTGGAGATAATATTTGTTTTACATTTTGAGGCCTTTTACTGTTTGACCCTCGGAAGGTATTTGTGCCGCGTTCAATGACGCGTTCGTCGGTTTCACATTGTGGCATCTTTGCTGCACCGTGACCTCGACCCCCGTGCTGCCGCCAAGCCAAATCACAGCTGGGTAACAAAGCCACGACAACAAAAACACAAATCTTTGGCACGTGTTTGTCTTCACCTTGCTGCAGAGGATCGCATACATATCAACCCACACGGTTTAACCGGATTCTTGTACAGGGAAATTGAGTTTTCAGGTCCATACGACGTACGACCGTTTCAAGACGGGCTTCGTTAGATGAACGTTGAGATTTATAAGGAGCACGGGGTGACCAATAAGGTCTGAATTGGTCTGTAATAAGGTTCGGGCACTGATAAGGGTTTTACAGGTATGAGATCGTCAGCTCGGTCGTGTGCGTGCGATCACTTTACACACGGCCTGTCCACTTTTATTCACACGTGCGCTTATGGCCATCACCCAACCACCTTACCCCCCCCCCCCGTCCCTGCAATACCAGCGACGGGGTGATGTTATGTTTTTTTTTCCCCACTGGGTTGTTTTCTTCTCTGCACGGTTGGCCCTTGCTGCGAAACTCCGTGCGGCGAAATGTTGAGATTATTGAACGGCGTTCGCATCAACTTGCACCGGAATAAAGACGGCGAGAAACGCGCCATCGTCATTCTCACAAGTGTCTGATCCTGAGCACGACGGTCGGGGGGGGGGGGTGTGAGCGAGTCTGGTTCTGTGCGGTGTTTGCGTTCGCAGCAAATATTGACGTGGTGCACGTGCGTGTGTGTGTGTAGTTTTATGTGTGTGTGTAGTTTTATGTGTATGTGTACTGGGGAGCGGTAGTGTGGCGGTTAGCGTGCTGCGCTACGAACCCGACCACCCGAGTTCGATTCCCGCTCACGGCCAGCACCCAGTAACAATTATATGAACCGGTCCTGGACCTCCGATAGGTCGACTCGGCCTCAAATGAGTACCCGGTGCGGTGTTGTGTGAGGTGCTGGCCACCCCACCCCCTCGTGTTGCTGTTCCTATCTTCATAGGTGCCTCCTCGCTAACAGCACTTGCCCCAACAGTCTGTTAAGGCTACACGGGGGATCTTTGTGTGTGTGTACTGCGAGGAGGCAGGTGGCCAGTGTTGGGTTTCGCTCGTCAGGAGGAAGCCGTCAGACTTTCGAAACCCCAAGACAGACGCCCCGGCCGCTGTGGGTGTTTAGCCTCTGGTTGTTGTTGTACTTTAGTACATCGTGCGCTTCTTGCGGCCGTCTGGAGAACGCTCTTCCCATATTTAGGAAGCCACTGGAGGTGTGGACTTTTACTTGATCTCGATTGAAAAGTCGCTTCTTCTTTAGAACTGCTTTTTCTTCTGCGTGTTTAGTTTGGTGCGCTCCCGCCGCACCGCCGATGAGCACGGTGGGCTACGTACGGTGCGAAAGAAGTTCAACTCACATCGCCCGCTTGTTCATGGCTGAAGACAACAAGGCTGACCGCAAAGGTCCAACGACACAATCGCCCGTGCAAGGCGCGTGGCGTTATTGTCACCGCTTGATAGTCACGGGTTCAGAGACGTCACTTAAACTGCAGCGTCTTTGCCAATATCTTCACAATGAGTCATTTCACCTACGAACCCCCCCGCGCCTCGTAAATTCCGCCAGCATTTGAAAGGATGAACAAAGTGGACCAAGAATAACCACCTCGTACGTTTTTCAGAGTGCTTCAGAAAAATGTTAACACTTATAATGGGACTATCGTTTTTAATGGGGAAAAAGAACGGGTAATAAACTGTAACATGATAATAAATGTACTGCATGTTAATAGCCATCATTGTCAACGCGTCCCTGGAATCTTCTCCAGGTGGTCTCTAGAGCCCGGAGGCACATTGCTTGTGGTATTGTTGCAAATTCTTAGAAGTGTTAAAAAAAAATTTAAGCACTCTGTATATAGTTTTTTTTTTATGTAGAGGGACTGATCTGTAAATTAGGCGAATTATCTGCTGTAGATATTGTTCCAGTTTTTCGGGGTGGGGGGGCCTCTGTGCATTCACATGCTTCCTCTTCGTCGTGTTTGCCACCAACCATTCCCTTAGCCGATGCCAAACATCAACTACTGCATTGCCAGTACAATGTAGCTTGGTTATTGAAGCACCCTGTAGAGACGTTAAATCGGCCTTTCGTTTCAACGGCGCCAAATCAACGAAGCTCCCCCCCCCCCCCCCCAATTTGAGAGGGCAAATTCATCGTCTCGAGTAGAATGAATGAGAGAACGTTCCTGACGGCCCGGACAGGAGGGTGCGTGCATCGCCCAGCCCTTCGCCGCGTTCACCAGGTGTTCTGGAATCGCACAATAACAACAAAAAAGAGAAACAATGTTCGTGTCTTTGTGTGTGTGTGTAAACACGCACGTGGCAAGTCGCGGTTTCAAAAAACCACAAAGGGAAATTTCGGACCGCGTTTATTTTTATCGAAGAATGTTGGCGAAACCAGTTTGGTGTCATTCAGTTGCTTTACCCCCCCCCCCCCCTCCCCAAATTTTTGTTTGAGTTTTTATTAAATGTCGCGAGTTGGGGTGCGCATTTAAACGGCGTGTAATGCACCTGACGCCCATGACCAACTCATCTGGAATGTCACCGATCTGGAAGCGAAGCAGTTTTTGTTTGGAGTCAGTCTGTCTTCCTGCGGGGGCCCACGTGCAGGGCAACATGGGAGGATGGGGGGGCAGTGCATCAAAATCTATGAGACTGTACTTCCATGCTGCCACGATATGTGCTCCCCTGTTCGAATTCGGCATTGACCAGCGTGGTGAAGTATCGTCAATAACATCCACACGACCTGCGCAGAGTTGCAAAGGCCTGCGTCCGCAATTGATTGGATTGAAAAACAAATAACGAGGCTGAACACGTACAAGACATTGATTCGTCGATGGAATATACCGAAGGATCGGATGCATCGAATTGTATGCGTAATATATATCTCGATGGATGGAATAACATAAATCCTGCATTGACAAATGGTGTGCTTCAGTGATATTTGAGCGAATGGAGTGAACATCTAAAACAGTACAAACACAAACAAGAAATCCATCAGGATTTTTTGTTAGGTTAGATCGCGTAAATATCATACCTGTCAACCCCTTATCAGTGCCCTACCTTAGTATAGACCAATTCAGACCTTATTGGTCACCCCGCGCCCTTATAAATCTCAACGTTCATCCTACAAAGTCCCATCACAAGGGAGAAACACAAACAAATAGACACCAACAGTAATTTTTGCCCGTATTGAAACGCCTGTACGCCGTATGGACCTGAAAACTAAAATCTCCCTGTACAAGAATACGGGTAAATTGTATGGGTTGACAGCTATGAAATATAAATGTGTCGTTAAACTCGACACAGCCAATAAGTAAGGTTTGTCACGTAAACGAAACATTCCAATTAGTTACTACTTTAGCACACCGCTTGTGTGTTGGAGAGTAAACCGCAATAATTTACATTTGAAGTCTGACGTTTCGCCGGTAATTACAACCAGCCTCATCAGACTGTATTATGGGTAATATTGGTCGTGAAAGCCAACCTGTCAAAAAAATAACTAGAAACTGAAAAAACTAAAATAGATTCTTGTGTTGAGTCGTGGTCCTGCATTGCGACAATCGAATTGTCGGATGGGGCAAATCATTGCCCCCCGATGATTTCAGGGCTTGCTCTATCAGCGTTGCATGGCATGGGGCACTATGCATTTTAGAGATGTAATTCTTTGACAACGGATACATCGTTGACTTGAGAAGGCTAAAGTTGGGCTTGGGAACGACGCTACAGCTTACAAGGGAATCACGGATGATGGTCCAAACCAGTTGTGTGACAGCCAACGGCACCTAAGAAATCCGCAGGTCGAGGAGATGGAGTGATGAAATCGGCTCGTGTGCGGGAGCGAGTCGGAACTTGCGAAATACCGATACACTTATGGAGACCATTCCACAGTGGATAGGTCATGGCCGATGATTATAAGGAAAGGTTCGTATGTTTGACGTTTGACCTTGAATGTTTTATTTTACTCTTGACGGCAGTAAGTGCGTGTCTTCTCCGAATGACCTGGAACTCAATCGTAAATCAGTTGAAAAGAAGCCATCATCATCATCGTCGTGATCAGCCATTTTCAATCCACTGCTGGATGAAGAAAGGCCTCTCACCCCCCCCCCCACACACGTCACCAGTCTCTCATGGCCATGCTATCCAATCTACCTAACGAGCTCCTCCACGCGAGTTGATCTCATCGGGAAAAAGCCATCTTCTCCTAATTAGCAACATTGATTAGTGGGTCCAACCAATTGAATACCCCCCCCCCCCGCTGTTGATTCAATTGCCACAACTCTGGGTTATAATTCATGACATTTATTTTAGTTGTCTCGTTTTCACCCTCTCGTCTCCTTTTTGTCCCCCGAATTGATTTGTACATTTCGATTTAAAGCTTTCGTGACTTGCAGGGATTCATCTTCTTGGTTCTTTCGGTAAAGTCACGTAGAATGGAAATAATAAAATAATAAAATAAAACAATACAATCATTCTCACGACGTTTCGGCCACAACGCAAGCAGCCGTCCTCAGGTGAAGACCAGGTCTGTCAGGGAGACGCTGAAACGTCGTGAGAATTATTTTATTATGTTTTATTTTATTCTTTTATTATTTCCATTCTACGTGACTTTACCGAAAGAACCAATACGTTGATTTGTACAGTTTTGTTTACTCCATGGGCCATAACATGACAGCATAGAGTTTGTATATGATTTACACACATTATACATCATCACCTCTCACCTGCGTGTCTCGGCGCGTGCATCCTAACTCGTGAGCGTAAGATTCAATTGTATTCGACTCATGTCTATGCATTGGGCGTCACGGTGGCGAAGATGTCAACTGCCTCGCCTGGTATACAGGAGGTCGTGGGTTAGAGTTTCCACGCTCTCCCCTGTGGTCGCGTGGAATTATCTCCGGTTACTCGGGTTTTTCCCTCCACATTTAGATACACGCGTTTAGTGTATTTGGTTTTCTATACATTTCCACGTAGTGAGCCACTTCGTTGAGCTATCATTTATGGCTAGGTCGCTTCTTCAAAGATCTACAAAGGGACCGTCCATAAATGACGTCACGCACCTAGAGGGGAGGGGGGGTCAGACATTTGTGACGATGTGTGACGAGGGGGGGGGGTTGAGAAATGTGACGTCACATAAAATGCGCAACTTTAAATAAATATAGACAAGACGTTCTACTTAATTAAATAGACTTTTTAATACATTATGGGGACCTCATTTGCCAGTAAAAATATGATAATTGATTCTTTACCCTTCTATCTGGCAACAAAACTGACACCTTTTTGCAAGGAGTCATGTTTGCATATACCGCAATACCTGCAGTCATAATACAAACAAAAGAACATAACTCTGATAATGTGCACTGTCCTTGAAGTTGATTGGTCCACACCCGAGACAGCTTTCCTTCGAGCCTAGTCTCATATGGGTTGGACCAGATGACGCCAAAAGGCGCACAACTCAAGGACAATGCACCATCAGAGTATGAGAGCTCGGGGCAAGCATCTACACTATGGGGACCTCATTTGCCAGTAAAAATATGATAATTGATTCTTTACCCTTCTATCTGGCAACAAAACTGACACCTTTTTGCAAGGAGTCATGTTTGCATAGACCGCAATACCTGCAGTCATAATACAAACAAAAGAACATAACTCTGATAATGTGCACTGTCCTTGAAGTTGATTGGTCCACACCCGAGACAGCTTTCCTTCGAGCCTAGTCTCATATGGGTTGGACCAGATGACGCCAAAAGGCGCACAACTCAAGGACAATGCACCATCAGTTTTGTTGCCAGATAGAAGGGTAAAGAATCAATTATCATATTTTTACTGGCAAATGAGGTCCCCATAGTGTAGATGCTTGCCCCGAGCTCTCATACTCTGATGGTGCATTGTCCTTGAGTTGTGCGCCTTTTGGCGTCATCTGGTCCAACCCATATGAGACTAGGCTCGAAGGAAAGCTGTCTCGGGTGTGGACCAATCAACTTCAAGGACAGTGCACATTATCAGAGTTATGTTCTTTTGTTTGTATTATGACTGCAGGTATTGCGGTCTATGCAAACATGACTCCTTGCAAAAAGGTGTCAGTTTTGTTGCCAGATAGAAGGGTAAAGAATCAATTATCATATTTTTACTGGCAAATGAGGTCCCCATAGTGTAGATGCTTGCCCCGAGCTCTCATACTCTGATGGTGCATTGTCCTTGAGTTGTGCGCCTTTTGGCGTCATCTGGTCCAACCCATATGAGACTAGGCTCGAAGGAAAGCTGTCTCGGGTGTGGACCAATCAACTTCAAGGACAGTGCACATTATCAGAGTTATGTTCTTTTGTTTGTATTATGACTGCAGGTATTGCGGTCTATGCAAACATGACTCCTTGCAAAAAGGTGTCAGTTTTGTTGCCAGATAGAAGGGTAAAGAATCAATTATCATATTTTTAATACATGTTTTCCCCTACAACATCAGAGTGCAGCGCCGCATTGAATACGCACTACAGTCACGAAAGCTTTAAATCAAGAATGACAATAGTTTAAAGCGATTAAAAGCATGTTTTATTTTGGGGGGAGGGGGCAGAGCTTTGTGACGTCATATTTGAGGGGGGGGGTCTGATTTTTGTGACGATGGGGGGGGGTCCAAAGTCGCGTGACGTCATTTATGGACGGCCCCATAGCTATGTGGGGCCTTATCTGGGAAAATTTTTAAAATGGATGCGGAGCTGTGGCGCAGTGGTTAGCGCACCGTGCTCACCCCGACCACCTGAGTTCGATTCCCGGCCACAGCTACCATCAGCGGTGTGAGTCAAATCAGAACCAATCCTGGCCCGCTCTACCCCATTCAACCTGCACGGCGAAGTATGGTCAAACAACCTCCATGATCAATCAATACTGCATGGAGAGCCCTTCCTTCATTAAACAGTGGATTGACAGTGGCTTGAAAATTATTAACACGACTCATCCCCCAGTACATATTATGGCCTCCCTCCCTCTCTCAAGCCCTCTGTACCAGCGTGCACGGCACCCTCGTGTTCACCTTCTGAAGCGCTCGCTCGTCACCGTGGCGTGCGCGATGACCACCACCACCACGTGGCTTTATTTTCGTGCTGTGCGCGGTGCTTTTAGCGCCACAGCGCGTGGATTTGTCGCGTTTATTTTCATTTGTTTGCTGGTGACTTTGTGTATTTCATATCGAAATCGCCTCCAGTGCTGTTGCTGCTGGCGGCAATAAAAGTTGTTTAAAAGTCTCTCTCTTGGCGGACATGTGTGATTGCATTGGCTGAGCGTCATGGCCGGCACGTGACCTAACCCGTTGCAATGAATGTGTTTGCTGTCATCATCCCTGTGCAAACTTGAGCAAGCCATTGCAAGTTGTGCAATTATTCTCGTACCATTTCTTACGAGCGCGTGTGGCGGTGTGTGGGAGCGGTGGTGTAGAGGTTAGCGCACTGCGCCTCGAGCCCAGAGACACGAGTTACGATTCGTGCTCACGTGACAACACCAGTGACGATTATCTGAACCCGGTCCTGGGCCTCACCTAGGTTAACTTAGCCTCAAATTAGTACCTGGTGCGGTGTGTAAACTTTTCCGTTGGGGAGACAAAGGCGGCTGGGCGTGATACTGGACACCGACCCCCCCGGTGTGCCGTTGTCGGCCTTCATAGGTGCTCGCCAAAAGCACTTGCCCCAACAGTCTGTTCAGGCTATCCGGGGGATCTTTGTTTTGTGCGCGTGTGTCAGTTGTGTGTGTGTGAGCGATCACTCGAGTCTCAGGCACAGGTGCCAAATGGTCTTCACTGGCAACGTGGTCTCCGCATCTTCCGATTAGCACGGTTGTCTACGTACGGTGCGAAAGAAGTCCAACGTGCATACGCAACGTAGAACAGCCAGCGACGTCAGTCAACGACACGTCGTGGTTATACATTTGGCTGCAATTAAATTGAGCCCGATTTGCACGAAGTCAATGTGAAAAACAAATTAACAAAACGACAGCCGACGCGACGCTTAAACAAAAACAGCCCCCGCGTTTCTTGGCTGAACGTTTGTGAGAGAAAGACGCCGGCAAACAAACGCTGCTCGCTCGCTTGCTGCATCGTCTGTGGCCGCCTGGCAATTAAACCCGGGCAACGAAACGCCTCGTGGATTGCTGCCAGCACCAGCCATCCATTCAAGTGTCTCCGAGTGCTCCCCCGTCGTGAGATTTGAACTTGTTTCTAGATTTGAAGCTGTCGTGACTGCAAGAATTCATACTCTTAGGCTGTTTCGGTAAAGTAACGTAGGTAAAAAAAATAATAAAATACAATTTTAATAAATGAAAATAACTAAATTAAATCACGACGTTTCGGAAGCAACACAAGCCTCCGTCATCAGGTGTAACTGCTCCAGTAAAATTACTGCGTTGCTTCCGAAACGTCGTGATTTAATTAAGTTATTTAAATTTATTATTATTTTATATTATTATAAAGAAAAAAATTACCTACGTGACTTTACCGAAAAAACCTAAGAGTATCACTTGTTAGCCTTGCGTGTGTGTGTGTGTAGCCTGCTACACGCGAGACGAAACGCGACGCGGTGTTTGTATGAACACGGCCAAGTTTGTAAGGAGATTCGGTCTGCAAATGTACTTTGCACTACTGTCATGGTCTCTCCGTATTGTTTGTCGTTATAAGGTTCCTAGGGGCCGTCCATAAATGACGTCACGCGATTTTGGACGATTTTTTACCCCCCCCCCTCCCCCCCCTTCGTCACACGGCGTCACAAAAAGTCAGACCCCCCTCAAATATGACGTCACAAAGCTCTGCCCCAACCCCCCAAAATAAAACATGCTTCAAATCGCTTTCAATTATTGTCATTGTAGTGTGTATTTAATGTGGCGCTGCACTCCGATGTTGTAGGAGAAAACATTTATTAAAAAGTCGATTTAATTAAGTAGAACGTGTTGTCTATACTTATTTAAAGTTGCGCATTTTGATGTGATGTGACATTTCTCCCCCCCCCCCTCGTCACACATCGTCACAAATGTCTGACCCCCCCCCCCCCCCGAGGCGCGTGACGTCATTTATGGACGGCCCCTTACCCGCCCCTCCTGGACATCTGCATAAAAAACTACTTTATAGCTCATCAGATTCCTCCAGTGATAATACATATTCTGATTCTGACACTGCGACTACGAGAGAGAAGTTCTATGAAACGACAAGCTCTGCTGCGGAGACGCCACGTAGAGAGGGTGGTCCTCGGTGGTTAGGAGATGTTAACTCCCTCGCCTGGTATGCAGGAGGTCGTTGGTTCGATCCTGACGCCTGCTGTACATTTGGAGTTTGCGTGTATCCGGCATCGCGTGGATTTTTCTCCGGATCCTCCGGGTTTTTTCCTTCCACATTTCGAATCAACACGCGTTTAGAGGATTTGGCTGCTGTACGTTTCCACATGACGAGAAGCCACTTGGGTTGAGTTATCATTTGTGGCCGGGTCTGAAAAAGAGCGAAATGACTACAGTGGGCCTTACCTGTTAAAATAAAAAAAAAGTTTTGAAATAGTTTTCTTGTGACCAAAAATTAATTGCCCCTGAGCATGTTTTTCCTTTTCCATATTCATTTCTGTTTTAAATAAACCTGACTTAAAACAATATTCAGTTTTAGAAAATTAAATGGGGGGGGAGGTCACATGACATCTGGACTACCTTGTACGAGTACGCAAGTGAAGAGAAGTATATAATCGGTGGAAAACTCTCGCTCTGTTTCGTCACAGCAGGATCTTGTAGCCATATCGACATGAAGGAAATGTTCCCATAACGATATCATAAACGCGATCGCATAATCCTTTGTTTTGCCTTTACAACAACAACAAAAATACGTGTTTTTTTGCTCTTCACGATTGCACCGCCGATTTCCCCCTTTTCTACAGCAGATGTGACAATGCTCTCCCTTTGTGACGGATGTCAGAGGCGTGTCCAGATCTAATCGAGAATCATAACAAAAAAGCTGCTTTCAAGATCCCTCCTCGGGTCGATGTCGTGCCACGTGTTGTCCGGCACGCGTGTTGTCCGGCACGCGTGCTGTCCGGCACGCGTGTTGTCCGGCACGCGTGTTGTCCGGCACGCGATTCAATTATCCGACGTCGCCCGCGCCACGTGCTGCTGGAGTTGTTTCTTCGGGAATGAAATCAAACAACGCGGTACGTCCCGGGGGGGGGGGTGGTGGGGTGCAAACAACAACAACATCAAATACTCTTAGGCTTTTTCGGTAAAGTCACGTAGGTAAAAAAATAAAAAATAAAATGAATAGAAGTAATAATAGAAATAAAATAATAAATCACGACGTTTCGGAGGCAACACAAGTCTCCGTCATCAGGTGGGACCGTCACAGATAAAATTGATGCAGTAAATTTAGCTGTGACGGTCCCACCTGATGACGGAGACTTGTGTTGCCTCCGAAACGTCGTGATTTATTATTTTATTTATATTGTTACTTCTATTATTATTATTTTTTTACCTACGTGACTTTACCGAGAAAGCCTAAGAGTATGAATCCTTGCAGTCACGAAAGCATCAAATCTAGAACTTTTCACAGCAGTCGCAACAGCTGTGGCGATGTCCCCCAGGTTTTGGCCAAAATGATTTGGTCTTGTCCGCCCGAGTCACAGCAGTGTGACTCGGGCAGACACTTCGCGCTCGAAGAGCACACAAGAGACGTCATCACATCTACCCCTCTATTTAAGGAACGAAACAGGAGGATTTCTCCACAAATCTGGCTGTCGCCTGATGAAGCCGGTTGTAATTACTGGCGAAACGCCGAACTCAGATTGCAAATGTTGTGGCTTTGCTCTCCAACACACCGGTTAGTGCTGTACTAGTAACGAATTGGCACGTTCTGTTTACATGACAACCCTTACTAATTGTCTTGGCTGTGTCGGGTGGTGGCGGATTTAACGACACATTTATATATTTATGCGATTTAACAAAAAAAACCTGTATTATGTATTATGAGTGTGTGGGGGTTACGGTGTCTCTACAGGTGTCGCGAACAGGTGTCGCGAACAGGTGTTGTTCCAGTCTAACTCGTTTCCCAACTCAGGTGCAGCCATCGCAACCCCACCCAGGCGACAACTTTCCGTGATTTTACCAACCATCGGGTGCGTGCGGTGTGTGTATTGTGGCTAAAAATGGTCACCCAATAGAAGCGGAAACAAATGGCCAAATGTGCAGTGGACATGCCTACGGGATATCTGCCCGCGTGGATTGTGATGATGATGATGATGGTGAGAAGAGATTGGAGACCAGACACGGGAATTGTGTTGAGACCCACTGCTCGCAAAGGTTACTTAAGACATGTATGGTATGAGCATGCGAAGTGTCGGAGCGTTGTGTGTTGATTGTTGTCGTGAATGTGCCAAAATTTTGACGGTGGCAACCACTCAAGCGTCAGACAATCGCCCCACGCACTGAAATCCTGGCCCCGAGAGATCCATTCATCTGCCTGTGACATCGCAACCATTCACTCGGGAAGCCGTTGAATTGATTGCCAACCTCAACATCAAACTAGAACCGCTTCCCCCAGCCAGACGAAGAGAAGACGAAGCAGCAGCAGCAGCTCCGCAATTAATTGCCACCATAGACCCCCCCCCCCCTTTCTAAAAAGAGTGATTCTGGCCAACTCTTTCATGCTGGCCAGGCCAATCCGATACGCGAGCGATCATCAGTCCGATTAACGCGACTAATCGGAAGACAGAAAAGTACAAGGGGAAAAAAAAATCTCACATCTGTTTGCACTTGTGCCGCTGGACGGCAGGTGATGGGCGGGGCTTGGTGACGTAATCGGTATAGGCAACGTCACGCTGGGCGTGGCTTGCAGGGGGTTTCTCGCCTTCGCGAGGGTGGGGGGGGGGACAGCCACCCTTTTTTATATCAAATAAAGCGGTTGTTTACGATTACTTTGTCAATTGTTTGACATAATTTGACTCATTGTCCTGCCTGGAATTCTAATTCGTGGGCTATAAACACTGAACACAAGGAGGGGTGATTCGTATTTAAATTATAACTATTCCCATTTGCATTATGACTGCAGGTATTGTGGTCTATGCAAACATGACTCCTTGTAAAAAAGGTGTCAGTTTAGTTGCCAGATAGAAGGGTAAAAAAACAATTATCATATTCCCAAAAATTCAGAGGTAGAACTCATGACACATTGAATGTCCCATTGTATTTGTTTATTTACTAAAGTAAGTGTAAGGACGCGTTCAATTATTTGACAAATAAAGGTTTAATAAACATTCCAATAAACGACCGGATAATGTTTAAGCGTCCTTGTAGAAAGAATAAAATAAAGCATTAAAATAATTACATATTATAATGAGGAAAATTAAAATCAGGGGAAATATTTTACTAAAGTATATTGAAGAATGTTGAAAATATTCCAATAAAGACCAGATAGTTTACGTGTTCTTATTGACTGACGAAAACATACATTCAAATCGTAACATTTAGAATGATGAAAATTAGCATAAGAAGAAATATTTTACTAAAATAAATGGAGCAATGTTGATGTACTAGTACAGTACTGTAATGACTCACCAACACACCCGTTCAAACCTTCAATCAACATTGAACTGCATACCTTTAATTTTAACACTTGTGTTATTTATAAACTCTTGCTAATGACTGGATACAGAGGCTGAATGTTAGTGTGTGTACCGTATAGAATAATTACTTACAATGCTTGGTCAATCTTCTTTTGCGAGAAGATATCATCGCGCCATGTCAGTTTGTGGGGGTTGTCTGGCCTTACTTCCCCACACTGGTCACTGCGGGTTGGTTGAAGGCTGATTGGTTGTTTCACATATCCGAGAGGTTCACACATCGTTTGTGACGTTGTGGGTTTACCCTCCAACACACAACCGGTGTGTTGAACAATTAACTCATTGGCACGTTCTGTTTACCAATTATCTGTGTCGGCTGGTGGCGGGTTTAACGACACATATATATTTACGCGATCTAACCTCCCAAAATTAACCTCTATTATGGTCGGGGAATCCAACATCGCAAAATGGGCTAATCACTGCACCACCTCTCCCGAAAGTTTATGATAATTGAATCCAAATACAGGCATGTAAGTCAACTCAGAAACGCTCTTAATACATCTTAATCAAATTTCGATGTAAAGCTTTCGTGACTGCAGGGATTCATCTTCTTGGTTCTTTCGGTAAAGTCACGTAGAAGGGAAATAATAAAACAATAAAAATAAAACATAATAAAATAATTCTCACGACGTTTCGGCCACAACGCAAGCAGCCGTCCTCAGGTGAAGACCAGGTCTGTCGGGGAGACAGCGTCTGATAGACCTGGTCTTCACCTGAGGACGGCTGCTTGCGTTGTGGCCGAAACGTCGTGAGAATTATTTTATTATGTTTTATTTTTATTGTTTTATTATTTCCCTTCTACGTGACTTTACCGAAAGAACCAAGAAGACATCTTAATCAGCTCAATCCTGTGAACCACGTGACTGATATCTGCCCCCCCCCACTCCGCATCCCTCCCCCTCTTCCCACCCCCTGTGAGAAGAGACTCTGCTCCGTGCAGCTCAATGCTGCCCTGGCGCAGCCGTCCTCTGCAGTCACTGCCAACATCATCAATCGTGTGGTGTGGCGCCGGTGAAAAAGTTTCATGCGCTGATAATTTCCTACACGCGCCTGCACTATTCCGTGAACACGTGGGGCTGCAAGCGCAGGTGTGAGTGATGATGATGGTGATTATACGCGTACCAACCGATCCAGTTTAATAGGCGGTGGCTTCTTTATTTTGACTTATGCTACACAAAGTAAAAAACAAAAATCACCCGTATAGCCTCAACAGACGATTGGGACAAGTGCTGTTAGCGAGCCTTTGTATCCGTATTGGCGATCATGTGAGGCGAGATCGACATAGGCTAGGCCCATGGCAGGATTCTGAGCATCATTACTGGTGTTGGCTGTGAGCGGGAATTGATATCGGGTCACCGGGTTCGTAGCACAGCGCGCTTCCCACGACACACACACACGTGTATATATACATGAACAATTATGCGTGATGGTGAAAGCCGTGTCTCACAGTCACGTTAATCCAGACAAATCCAAATTAATCCGCGTTCGCTTTCATTTCATTCATCCAACAACACTCGCAAGCGGGTATTGTAATACGCTTGAACGGTCGTGAGTGGTTCGTGTAAATTATAATGTTGGGTTTATACGTGCTCGAAAGCTGATGTTCGGCACATGTAGCCGGGCGTTTTCTTAATAATCAGCCCACTCACAGGGCAGACTCGGCCTAAACCTCTGCATTGCTAAGAATCTCGTGCTCAACATTTTAACGAAATAAACGCGTCGTTGTGGAGTATGTAATTAACAAAATGAGATTACAAAAAAACCTAAATATATCAACATGTCTTTTAAAAATACAGTTTACATTTATTCTATTTTATGTACAAATATACGATCGGCATAATCATTAAACCGTTTCTCTTGGAGCGTATAAGCACACAGACACAGTGAACAGTTGAACTTCCATCTATTCATCCAAGTCAGTCATTCACTATTGATCCGTTCATCATCATTTTGATCATGATCAGCCGTTGCTTGCGTAACCCGTGCGTGTGAAGTATTTGGGTGATTTTTTTAAGGGCCAACTTTGGCCAAATCCAATTTCGTGGCCACAGCTGGAAAAGTGGGGGTCCTCCCCCCAGTGAGATAGCGCCGCTCTCTCAGGCCCTTGATGTTGCCACTCGGGCAGGAGTTTGGCATGCGTGCCACTTGGATTAATTAACAAACACAATGGAAATTACCATCGCCAATTACGCGCGTGGAATACTCGCCGGTTATATCGTCGCGTAACAACAAGAACCCGCTCTGCACCGTCTCCCGAATGTTGGACGGAGTCACGGTGAAGGACACTCGTCTGCGGGTTTAAGTTGGAAAATTCTGCACGGGGCCAGAATTTTGAAAGGTCGTAACAAAACCACCCACGGATAACAGCGGAGCAGTATGGACTCGGCGTCTTTATCTCGATGTCCTTTTATCAAGGGGCCTCGCACGCATGTCACAAGTGTTCGTTTGTGAAAAATCCGATCTCGATCTGACCGGACCTCGGCAAGAGCTGGATCGAGACGGGCCCAGCCCATACCAGGACGGATCTAAGCTGGCGCCAAGTCCTCGGCTCTCAAGTTCACCTGTGGGAGGGGTTCTCTGCGCCAGGTGTGTGTTTTGTGTATATCAGAACCGGGGATACGAAGGCGGCCGATGCGTGGTGTGCGTTAGAACGCGAGCCGCGTGGAGGGTTACGCATTTATCTGTCCTTGGGCTCGTATCTATTAGCACAACAAGATATATATATTTTTTAAGAATGCGGAGAGGCTCCCGTGTTGTTGTTAGACTGGCGTGGCAGGTTGTAATAATTATGCGTAATGTTGAACGTATGAGCTGTGCGCTGGCTAATGCAATCGTCGTAAGGCGTGAGCGTGATGAATAACCTTCCAGATTGTATGTAAATGTGTGGTGAATTCGGAGGTGTGGGTGGAGAGCTCTCGTATCTCCCAAGCGAACGGGCCTCGACACGCAGTGTGGCGAACTGACATTGCTTCCACACACCCCCTCGTGTGTAAACATTCTGTGGTGAGCGTGGGTTTTTTACGTTTATGGCCCTCGCTCAATAAGTCGTCCTCCTGGATTTATGGAAATGGGGTTCAAACGACGTGGCAGCAAGCTCACTGTGGACTTGCAATCCAGAGGACGCTAGTTTGATATGACCCCCCTCCCCCTCCCCCACGTGCTCCGAGCATATTAAATCCTCCTCCCCACTCCAAGTATATTAAATTTCCCCCCCGCCCCCAACTTCCACACTCCCGTTTGAAGCTCTACACCGGGAGCAGTGTTGTTGGGTTTTCCGGAAATGATTAGCTTATCTCTGCAACACGCGGGCCGAGCAACAAGTGTCACGCGCCGTGTGGTGATACTGGGGTAAAGTGTCTCCCTGACCAGCGTGGAAGAGTTGGCCAGAATCCCTTTTTTAAATCCTTTATATTAAGTTCGCTTGCTTGCTTGCTTGCGCGCTTACGACCGTGCAAATCTTTCGGTCGTTTTTTAACCCACTTCCCGTGATCCAATCGAGCTGACATTTTACACACAGACTCCTTGTGCGTGACAATTTATTTTCGTGACATTTTTTCTCCAAAAATTTACACTTTTTAGGAAAAAATAAATTATATTTAATTACCAATTGCTTAATGGTGGCAGGCAATCATCTGACCCATAGGTGGCAGCCATCTCAAGCCAGAGGACGAGAGGACTCTAGCCGCCACGCATATAAAGGATTTATAGTGAAAAACTTTGTTTTTACGGGTTAATTTTTTAGAGAGGGAGAGAAGGGGGAGGGGTATCTGTGGGGCAATTAATTGCGACGCTGCTGCTGATTCTTCGTCTTCTCCTTCGTATGGCAGGGAGAAGCGGTTATAGTTTGATGTTGAGGTTGCCAATCAATTCAACGGCTTCCCGAGTGAATGGTTGCGATGTCACGGGCAGAGGAATGGATTTCTCGGGACCAGGACTTTAGTGCGTGGAGCGATTGTCTGACATTTGAGCGGTTGCCACCGTCACAATTTTGGCGAACATTCCCTGGCCTGTCCTCAAGCGGTCGAGGGGTTGTCCCAAAGTTTTCTGTAGCTGCTCCTTTTTTATATACCAAGAAGGCGCTAAGGCGTTCCTTGATGTATAATTGGTTTACATAATGCAGAGATGGTTGGTAACCGTAAAAATATAATCCTAGAAGGGATGACAAACTGAAAATTGGCTAAATTCGCGTATATACTTTGTTGCTAATTCTACACAACCTGAAACATGACGAACCTTTAATTATTATTGGGCCCTCACAAATCATGACCGAAATGGCGTCGGCAGTCCTTCAATCTGGCAGTGGGTTGATCAAACAGCCGTGGTTTTTTTAATGATTGAATAAGACCTTTTCTGAGTACTTTTTTTTTACAAAACCTGTGCACACTGATAAATCTAGACTGTGCAAAGTATGCATCTTTTGTCAATCATTACTCGGCCACTCTGGTTAGCATGAGACTGGACACGACCCTATCAAGATCATACATGCTTGGAAATGTCTTGTCGTGTCAAAAAGAGGAACCACCGAGGGTGCATGCTTTTTACATAAGGTGCTGATAGTTCGTGATAAAAACAAAAAAATTTAACCGAGGATTCTGCTGCACGGAATATGGTGTTTTGGGTCATGTCCCACCCACATGGCTATCTGGCCCGTCAGCCCATGGTCAATCCAGTGCCGAATGGAAGGCCATCTCCGTGCCATCGTCGCCACCGCTCGCGCACGCCAGAGATTTGTGGCAATCCACCAAGCGGCCTGCACGCGAACGCGACTGCATCGCTGCATCCCCTTCGGGAGATTACCTCTCGAATCAATTCCATTCCTTGGCTGTCACTCCTGCAGTTATACTTGACGGTTTTTGTCAATTTTAATCGGTGGTGTGAATGTTTCTTACATCTTTGTCGCTTTTATGTTGTCTTTTTTTGTTTGTTATTCAATCAATACCTCGATGTCTCGGGCCAATGTCGTTGATGCACTGCAATATCTTGCCATTACTTAACGTAATATTCTGCAGTTGTCTGGATTTAGGTGGTCACCTTCGTTACCAACCTCGAGTTGGCACACAATAGATTTAATTTGTGTTGCCTTGAATCGTTACATCTTAACCCAACATTGGTTTATCAGTTAATATGGGATTTTAAAAAAATTCATACTTGTGCCCCATGCACATCTACACACAATTTACTTAAATTCAACCCAACTTTTTGTCTTACGCAAGAAACGGGTTCCCTTAGCTGAAATAAACTCACTGTATCTTCTTGGTTCTTTCGGTAAAGAACCAAGAAGATGAATCCCTGCAGTCACGAAAGCTTTAAATCGAAATTTAAACTCACTGTAGTTTACAGCTATAAAGTTCGCTAATTAATCACTGGATGGTGTACATGGGACAGGAGCAGTGGCGCAGTAGGTAACGCACTCAACTATGAACCAGATGGGCCGAGTTCAATTCCCAGCTATGGCTACAGTGGCGAGTCATCAGATATGTGGTGTGGCCAACGCAACGCCCTGCCGCCTTTATCTCTCCCTAGTTCTGATGTCTACACACCACACCGGGTACTTATTTTTAACGCCCAATAAACCTCGGAGGGGAAGGAGGCTTGGGAACCGGTTCGGGGACAATCATTGGATATATGATGTTGAACTTCTTTCGTATCGTACGTAGCCAACCGTGCTAATCAGAAGCGCCGTGGCCTGGGACATTTACTGATGTTGGCCGTGGCCTGGAATTTAATTGAGGTTGTCGGGTTCATAGCGCAGTGCGCTAGCGCATCCAGCGGGCGAGCGATATCATAATCAGTCCTGCGGCGTCGTCTTCTACGCCGACCCGGCATTACATTAGTACATGGCAAAGTGGTATAACAAACATCGGCATTGGACATTCGGAAAGGTGGCCGGTGGATGGAGGAGGAGGGGGAGAGATGGGGGGGCGCTTTGTCTCTGCCGTGTGGGAGGAGGGGGAAACCCCCCCTCCCCCCACACAAAAACGCCACGTGTCCAAATTCCACGGCACAGGGCGAGACTTCGACTCGCCTCCACCCAGAGCTCGCACGGCGCAAACACGCGCGTCATTGTTGCCGTGCGCGCGTTTCTGTGCGTGTCCTCGTCAGCGCGTCCACGTGTCTCTTCCATCCAGCCAGAGGCGCGCGCGCGCACGCACGCAAATAACTCCTCCCGCGTACACTTAGACAGACCGTGCTCTTGCAAAAGTAAAGGCGAAGTTGTGAAATTGGCGGAAGGGTTTCCTTGAAAGAGCTGGAGAGTTCCGTATTTAGATGGAGGCCTGTTTTGGCATACTCCTCCTACCCTGGGCAGATGTGTTTCATGAATAGGAGGAAGTAACCCACACTTTACCCTACCGCACGCAACCTTTCGATACACTTAACTGTGGCGTTTACCCATTTGTACTGCCACAGGCCGCCTTTGTATCCCCGAAGATGTTCATATCACAGCACCCAAGCCTTATCAAGTTGACGGGGCCAGAGCCAAAATTGGCACTGCCGAAGGTAACAAAACCTTGGTCGCACCAATTTATTTTAATGTGGCCGGGCTGGATATATACTAATCGGTGAATGAATCGGTTATGACATAATTCACTGTATCGTATTTGCCGCAGAAGGCAATTGGAACCGGTAACATAACAAGCTATGTCAGGTGGTGACGACAAGTGAAATATCTGGTCTTTTGCTCATGGACTCGTAGTTCATGTAATGCTGAGTTGGACCTCAGAGAGCCCCCCAGGACAAGTTCTGATACTCGAACTCGGGCGACTGGGTTCGAAGCGCGGTGTGCTAACCACTCTCGCCAACGCTTACCCCACGTTGTGTGAAAAATGCATGCGGCTTTGAAAGAGGTGCGCTCACATTGTTAAAGGAGGAACATGCATGCACATTATCATCCACTATACACAAACGTGTGTGTGTGTATTGCATGTAAATGAGCTATACGAACGTACATACCGTGCAAATGTGTGCCCATTTCCAATGTATGTATCAGAATCGGAAAAAATCGGTATTAATACTGGAGAATTCCGATGCGCTTGTAAATCTATTTTTCACAGATGTCCAGCAAATACTCTCATACAAACAGGAATATTTGTCAAGCTCATAATTGGCTATAATCAATTTTCTCTTGTAGCAATGTTGTCCTGCCCAAGAGCACATTGTCTTTCTTTTAACAGTGGAATCAACACCGTGTTGAACCTGGCGTATGTTCTGTAATCCACATGTTCCTCCTGCTACCCTTGAAATATATACACGGGCGAAATACCTACACGCGTTACATGAACGCATGACAATACTACATGCTATATATATATATATACCGAATAATGTACGAGAAGTGTGAACTATTTAAAGAAGATGGGTTCTAAAAGAGGAAACGTTAAATGTTTCAATTAAAACTACTCAAAGGTAAAATCCCCCAGTTTAGTTGTCGGGCTGGAATGAGTTTTTTTGTTTGTTGGCGAGCATATATTATTCTGACCAGTGTGTGCGCGCGTGCGACCAACGCCACAAAATCCACCTTTGTCTCCCCAGCGCGCATGTTCTAAACACTGCAGCAACGAGGTTTTTACTTCTTTCTTTTGAGGATCCAGCCAAGGTCGGATTAAATTATCGCTCACGACTATTGGCCGTGACCCCGGAATCCAACTTGGGTTTGCTGGATTCGTAGCGGCAGCGGCAAGTAGGGTTGTCGACCACGCATGCAGATACAGCAAACGCGCACAGTGATCCAGCTTTAGAGTTTGGCGACTACCTAATAATGTTTGAGGTCGACACGATGCACGAGAGGGTGAATTGGCCAGCACCGCACCCGGCCGCCTTTGTCTCCCCAGTTCTGAAGATGATATGCCGCACCCACAGCAGGGTCGAACGAATGCAAGGACTTTTATAATGGTTGAAAGTCAATACTGCATCACCTTGGGGTACATCGTATGGTTAATTTTGCAATTAAAGCCACAGCATGACGATGTGCCTGAGTGTCGAAGTTAAAATAATTGTGATTAATGTTGACTTTGATTAAAATTTTACAATGTTTGTACGGCACTTTAAAAAAAAAAATAAGAGCTGCAATAATCAAGCTACATTTTGATGGCGATGCAGTCGTTGATGTTTGACGGCAGTGCCCAATTTTAGCAGCATCGATTCAGTAAGACTCCTGGGACCGGTTTTGATCCACACCGTCTCATCAGCAGAGTCAGACTTGAAAACTATAACAGCCCTGGGCCTTACCCAATCCAACTGATTTTCAGAGCCTGCCTGCCAGGTCCTCGCATACGTACAAAGATAAAGATCCCCCGTGTATAGCCTTTGACACTGGGACAAGTGCCGCTAGCGAGCACCGAATGAAGGCCGGCAAGGCACGCGAGAAGGGGATGGGTGGGTGGCTCGCACAACTCCCGGCCGCCTTTGTCTTCCCCAAGTGCTGATGTTTACACACCGCACCAAGTACTTGTTTTAAGGCCACCGGTGCGGGAGGCTTGGGACCGGTTCGGATATTCGTCACTGTTATTGGTCGTGACCGGGAATCGGTCTCGGGTGGTTGGCTTCGTCGCACAGTGCGCTCGCTAACCTCTTGCACGACCGCTCCACAAAGACAAAGTTCCCCCCCCCCTCGCCCCGTGTAGCCTTAACAGACTGTTGGGGAAAGTGCTGTTCGCGAGCACCTAATGAAGGCAGGCACGGGGATGAGGTGGCCAACACCACGCCCGGCCGCCTTTGTCTCCCCAGTGACAGATGTTTACACACCGCACTCGGTACTCATTTGAGGCCGAGTCGACCTAGGGGAGGCCCAGGGACCGGTTCTCAAATAATCGTCACTGGTGTTGACCTGTGAGCGGGAATCGAACTCGGGTGCGCTAAACCTGTTGCGCTCCCCACCCACACACGGGCGCAGTACTCGAAGTCGCTCACTTCCACCCCAACCACCCTCTCTCGTTCCACCCTCCCCCCACTCCTGCCCCGGGCGTCTTCCCTAGCCCGACGCATCGCGGGGCACGCACACGCACCTCCACTCCCATTGTACCCCCCCCCCCCCCCTGAGCCCCCACCTCCACCATGACTCTTACATCATACACGACTGCCCCACGTGTTCACGCGAGAGGGGCTTGTTGCGTGAGATACCTGTGTGCGCGCGCACGTATAAATAGCCGTGCACTCAGGTAGAGTTTTAAAGAGCGCCGGGCCGGATCGGCCAACAGGTGATCGGGTCGTGGCGGCAACGAGGTATTGATGCACTGTGTGTCACTGTGTAACAGTGTGTGTCACTGTCCACGTGTGTGTGTCACTGCGTGTGTGTGTGTGTGTGCGCAAAGCGGTAGTGCAGCGGGTTATCGTTCTGCGCTACGAACCTGGTGACCCGAGTTAGAACCCCGCTCACGGCCAAACACCAGTGATGAATTATATCTGAACTGGTCCTGGGCCTCCCCAAGGTCGACTCAGACTCATGAGTACCTGGGGCGGTGTGTAAACCTCGCCACTGGGGAGGCAAAGGCGGCCGGGCGTGGTGTTGGCAAACCAACCCCCTCGTGTGCCGTGTCAGCCTTGAATAAGTGCTCGCTAACAGCGCTTACCCCAACAGTCTTAACTCTATACGAGGGATCTTTGTCTTGTGTTGTGGGTACCCGTGGTTGACTCTGCCTGACAAACGAGTAGTACCTGGCGCGGTGTGTAAACATCGCCACCGTGGAGACATGTGGCCGGGTCTGGTGCTGGACAGCCACCATCTCGTGTGCTCTGCGGGTCATTCAGAGGTTGCTACTCGCTAATCGTACTTACGTCGGCGTGTGTCTGTGTGCATCCGTGCGTGTGCTGGTGTGTGTCTGTGTGTCTGCGTGATGCCGTTTTATACAACGGCCTTAGCTCAAGTTCAACTTGTTTAGGCAAACGGCCTTCGGTTTCAAACACGAACATTTGGCATAAATATCACGTCCTAAAGTTTATTTTTCCTGTAATAGCACAACATTACTTATTGTGTAAAGTCACTGAATGGCAGTGACATTACACACGTAACCTCGTATGCCTTAACGCTGCGTACTTTGGCTCTGTTGTGTGAATGCTTGTCCATATTTTCACGCAAGTTTGTACTCTTGTGATTACTTATTCATTCTCCTGTGTGGCGTTTAAACCACCCCGTGTACCTGCTGAGTGCGTATTGCTCCTGTGTGCGCACAGGCGGCAGACGCGACTCAGAATCATTCCGATCCGATGAAGTATTACCATATTCCAAGACCGCGTGTGTGTGCGTGCAGCCCATAGCTTCTGCATAGCATTTTAGTTCAGTTGTGAAATGGTAAGCGTCTTTTTTAATTATCTGAGCAACAAGGCCACGGTATAGAAGGGTCTTAACTGGTTTATACCCGGAGAATATATTCAGGAAAACCTCGTTCTCTCGAGATGGCGAGTCCCCGAAACGTTTATGCCTCGGGGTACTGACCATGTTGTAACTTGTCCGGTACGTTTCGATTTAAAGCTTTCGTGACTGCAGGGATTCATCTTCTTGGTTCTTTCGGTAAAGTCACGTAGAAGGGAAGTAATAAAATAATAAAAATAAAACATAATAAAATAAAATAATTCTCACGACGTTTCGGCTACAACGCAAGCAGCCGTCTTCAGGTGAAGAATGAAGACGGCTGCTTGCGTTGTAGCCGAAACGTCGTGAGAATTATTTTATTTTATTATGTTTTATTTTTATTATTTTATTACTTCCCTTCTACGTGACTTTACCGAAAGAACCAAGAAGATTGTCCGGTACGCTTTGAATCGGCCAAACTTTAGTGGCAGCGATGGGTTTAAAAAAATATATATTTTTCTACTTGGTTCATAACCATTAATTCCGTGATAACCATTTAAAAATGACTTTGCCGCCACGATCCATTTTTATCGATCGACTAAATAAATCCGAGCGTGAACGTTTTGTCACTTTTTATTTTTTATCGTGGCACGGTACGGATGATGTCCGCTCGCTGTGCCACGCACGTGGCTTTGCCCTCCCCCCCCCCCCCCGTAAAACGCGCTCATGGTGACGGAGCGTTATCGGCCAAGTGCGCTTCCATTTTTTAATGACGAGAAACCAGGGCCAGCAAAGGGTTTTTTTTTCTTCTATAGCCCTTTAATGCCTTGGCCGTGAACCTGACAGCAATCGGGGAGCCGTGCGACAATTCGCCGAAATTGTCAGGAGGTCCCCCCTCAGGGCGGGCACGACACGACCATTGTTCTTAACTTTAATTTACTTTTATTTTTAACCCTCATGCCGCCCCCCCCCACCTCCCCCAAGGCTTGACAGCGTGAGAGCGAGACGGGGAGAGCACTTTGCGAGAAGGTCACGGATTGGCCAATTATGACCGAACCCAAATTGGTGATGCATCTAAACGGGGTGGTCAACTACATTTGCAGAAGGCGATTTTGTCAAAGTTGGACTCTAGCAAGACTGGTTCCACAGTCTTTTTTGTGTGACGTGTTACCAACAGTAATCCTAACTACACGAGAAACGCTATCTCGCCTAAATGGCCTATCCGCGCAGAAAGTAAATAATGCAGTAGCAATATTGTTTTACTTAATTGCCTAAGCCATTGCTGGATGAAGGCAGCGTCTGTCATGGAGGCTATGTTAAGATCTTCCTTCACCGCGGTGTAGGTTGGTATGAAAGGAGGGCTGGTGCCAGTACTAAAATCGGCTTGTGTGTTAAAGTTCCACTGTTAGCCCGTGCCCTGGGAATCAAACGTAGGTCTCATTCATAAGCGGAGTGTGTGAACCACAATGCCCACCACAGCACATTACCTGCGCGAATTGCATAATGCTATTCCACTTCCACCGGTTGCTAAGACTTTGTCACATTTCGCGTTTGACATTTGTTGTTATTATGCCGTGCTCATTGTTACTCCCCCGTGGTGTTTGCGCAGTCTCTGAGAGGTCGGCAACTGAATAGGGAAATTACTTTTCTGCACACACGAAGGAAGGTGCCCCCCCCCCCCAAAAAGATGAAGCTTGAACTAATATTGGCACCGTGCAGTGTATTGTCCGGCATGGTTTTTTTGGTTAAGTCTAAACAATGCAGAGTGGTGCAGTTGAACCGATGTGGGATATATATGTTTTTTCTGCAGGAGGGAAAACCTCATGCAATGGATATGCTTTCTTCGTTTTTGTTAAAAAATATTTTTTTATAAATATCTTGACAACCCGTACTTACCGTACGTGTACACTCCTGTCAGGATTGTGGTTTGTCTGCGTACACGGTAATCTATATATATAATGTGAGTGTGTGAGAGAGATATGGACGTTTGTAGAGCAACGATGACACCTGTTTTTTTTAAAGCTCAAAAGGCTGGGCGGTGTTTGGTGGTGATGAATTGCCTTTTCAAATATTTGTTTCTGTTTGCTCAGCAGTCTTTTTGTAGAAAGAGAAACATTTTCTCCAGCCCCCCCCCCTCCCCACGCTGTCAGGCACACAAGGCACACCCTCGCGCCTTATTATAGGCACCTGAGTGATTTGCACCGGGACTTTTTTTTGTAAACACTCCCCCCCCCCCCCCCCCCCCCAGGGGCACTGTAGCGAACAGACTCTCTCCTTGAAGATTGGGGGGCTACACTTAACTATAAATATATCCTCGCCCCTAGGTGGGTGCGTCATCCCCACCACCCCCAGGTCTGAAATGGCGATGTTGGTGGTGACACGGTGAGAGCAATCGCCGAAACAAATGCGAGGGTGAACGCTGTACGAGTCATGTTGTTGTACGCCACGTGGTTGAGTTTCTCTTTTTTTTTCGAGCTTGACAGTGGCCGCGACACGGCGATCATCGGCACAGAAATATGGAATTTAAATTGCTGGCTCAGAAAATTACCACGAAATAAGATCATGTTGGCATTCTTTTAAAGCTCTGTATTAAGCAGTTGAATGTGTGTGTGCATAATTGTGGGGAGCGGTATTGTCGCAGTTAGCACGCTGCGCTACAAACCCGGCGATCCGATTTCGAATCGCACTCACGGCCAACACCAGTGACTATATTATCTGAACAGACCCAGGACCTGTTCAGATAAGAACCTAGTGCGATGTGTAAAGTCATTGCCACTAGGGAGACAAAGGCGGCCGGGCCTGGTGCTGGCCACTCACACCCCTTCGTGTACCGCTCCTGCATTCATAGGTGCTGCTCGCTAACAGCACTTGTCCCATCAGTCTATTAAGGCCACACGGAGGCTCTTTGTCCTTGTGCATAATTGCAGTCTCTTGCCGATGTAAGTCACCCACTTAAATTGTTTTGCATTTCCAGGCTGGAACTGCCTTCATCCGAGGAGCAGCGGGAGACGACTGGATTTGCCATGGTTACCGAGTGAAGTGGTTCTAACCAGTTCAACAGTTCTCTACTGAAATTGTGAAATGTTTAGGACCACTTGACTCGATAGCTCCAATTCTACCCCCACCACCACCACCATCGCCTGCCCACCCACAAGCCGGAACATCCCAGCCCTCGGCTGTCGCGGGCTGCTGCCGCTCGTTCGCAACATCCACTCGGCTGCCCTGCCAGCCATTTTTTGTTGGGACCTTATTTAAAGTGTGGGGGGGGAGGTGGGTATGGTAGGTAAATGTTAAACAAACTTTAAATAAATGTGAAAACGCTAGAGAATAAGGTGGGTAACAATGCGATCTGCTTTTCTGTCGTGCGTTCTGCTCAAGCGCCCACCCTGTGTGTGTTGAAGGTTCGCCAATGAAAGACCGCCACCGTTAAATATTGTATCAGCATATTTTTGAGATCCCCTATGAAAATGTTTGAAGTGGAGGAGGAGAGGGGGGGGGGGGCTCGGTCCCCATCTAGCCCCGCCCAACGTTACAGGACCGTCACCCTGCTTAGCGTGATGAGTGGCTCTGTTTAAGCGGATAGGCGTGTGACCAAATCTGGCCTCGTCACTTTTGTACATGAGGGGTAAAAAAAATGTTTTGTTAATTTACACGCGGTGTGGGAGTGCCAATCCAGATTTTAAATTAGTCGGACACGTGGCTTTTGGGTTGTGTGACTGCGTGTCGTTCGGCACGGTGGCAGTTTCTTCAGGGAATGAATGGAGCAGTATGTTCGGAGGTCAAGCTATTTATACAGGAGAAGGAATCCGATGGGCTATAAAGCTCTTTCACACATGTCCAGGTTCACTTCTTGCCTACCTACCTCAATGTCATATGAACTATAATTTATTTATTTTATAAGCGAAGGCCCACTGAGCTACATCGCTCTCTTTTTTTTCTTCCGGAAGTGACCCGGACACATGATAGCTCAATAAATTGGCTTGTGTGAAAATTGAGAATAGCAAAATAATCTAAATAATATCGATGCATGTTTCTAAATTTGGAGAAACATCCACTTGAAGAAAGACATGCGAACTCCAAATATACATCAGCAGGCGTCGGGGCCGAGATCGAAACCCCCAACCTCCTGCACACCAGGCGAGATAGTTAACATCTCGCCACCATGGCGCGGATATAAAGCTGATGGTCGCAGCTCATGTTCAGGGCAGGTCAGCAACGTTGGACATTGCGCCGGACATCGTTACGGTCCGGCCTGCAAATTCATCGGAGAGCCGTGCAGCACGACCGCGAATCTACGACCGTAGTCTTAATCGTACTTAATATTGTCTTTGCTTTTTTATTAAACCGACGGTGGCAGCTATGGGACATTTATTGTGTGTACAATAGTTGTGGACAACAACGCTCAAGGCAATTTTGTTTTTATGAATTTGCTTTTGTGGTAAAGGTGCAGCCCTGCAATGTATTGCTCTTGCCACTGCTCATGCACAGACCTCCTGGAGGGAGCTGTAGAGAGCCCCCTCCCAGGGTATTTGTGACCCAATGTTAATTTC